>NC_044031.1:522361409-523561409 GCF_901765095.1 Microcaecilia unicolor
AAAGCTAGTAAACTGGGTAACACTATAATAATGGGTGATTTCAATTATTATAATATTGACTGTTATATCAGGGAGTGCAAGAGAGAGAAAATTTCTAGATGGTCCAGAAACAGACAAAAGGGGGAGACATTTTGGATCTGGTCCTTGGTGGCATGCATGGCATAGTATGAGAGGTGGCAGTGTTGATTCCCCTGGGAAACAGTGATCATAACATGATCAAGTTTGAGCCACTATCCCGCAAAGGAAATCTACTGTAGCTGCATTTAATTTTCGAAAGGGCGACTATAATAAAATTAGTAAAATGGTTAGAAAGAGACAAAAAAGATTGGCAGCTAAAGTTAGGACACTAAATCAGATGTGGACATTAATCAAAAATATCATCTTGGAAGCCCAGACCAGATGCATTCCACGTATTTGCAAATGCCAAAAACCCGCTGTAGAAAATAATTTTCTATTTTCTAGTACAGGGGTGTCCTGGCAGAAATTGGCAGTTGGCATGTGCTGGACTGTTACCACTCGGTTTATGTGTGAACCCTTACTGCTAAGTCAGTGGGTGGCGTTAAGGGCTCAGGCTGTAATAGATTCATGCTGGTTTTAATTTTACCACACGTTCATTTCCTGGCCCAACCGCCCTTTTTTCCAAATGTAGTGGAGAAACGGTACAGTGTGTATCCAATACACACACCTACTATACTGCAGGCCACATTTTGGCACGCCTTTGTAAAAGGGCCACTGGATGAATTCTTTGCTTCTGTCTTTATGGAAGAAGATGCAAGAGATCTGTCTATATCGGAAATGGTTTTCAAGGGTGATGATATGGAGGAACTGTGATGATGTGGAGAAACTGAAAGAAATCTTGGTGAACCTGGAAGATGTACTGAGCCAAATTGACAAACTAAAGAATAGTAAATCACCCGGACCAGATGGCATGCATCCAAGGGTAGTCAAAGAACTCAAGCATGAAATTGCTGATATGCTGTTAGTAATATGTAACCTGTCATTAAAATTGTCTGTAATACCTGAAAACTTTTGATAAAGTTCCTCATGAGAGACTGCTGAGAAAATTAAAGACCCATGGGATAGAAGGCAAGGTTCTGGTGTGGATTAGGAACTGATTACTGGACAAAAAACAGAGGGTAGGGTTAAATGGTCATTTTTCTCAATGAGGGAAAGTGAACAGTGGAGTGCCGCAGTGATCAGTACTGGGACTGGTGCTACTTAACATGTTTATAAATGATATGGAAATCAAAATGATTAGTGAGGTGTTTACATTTGCAGATGACACAAAACTATTCAAGGTTGTTAAAACACATGTGCACTGTGAAATATTTCAGGAAGACCTTAGGAAATTAGAAGACTGGACATCCAAATGGCAGATGAAATAGCAGAATTAGAAAAGGTTCAAAGAAGAGTGACCAAAATGATAAAAGGAATGGAACATCTCTCATATGAGAAAAGGTTAAAGAGGTTAGTGCGCTTCAGTTTGGGAAAAGAGACAGACAAGGGGAGATATGATTGAGGTTTACAAAGTGCTGAGTGGTGTAGAATGAGTACAAGTAAATCAATTTGTTACTCATTCCAAAAATACAAAGACTAGGGGACACTCAAGGAAGTTACATGGAAATAATTTTAAAACAAATAGGAAGAAATATTTTTTCACTCACCGAATTGTTAAGCTCTGGAACTCTTTGCCAGAGGATGTGTGTGTGTGTGTGTGTGTGGGGGGGGGGGGGGGGGGGGGTTAAAAAAGGTTTGGACAAGTTCCTAGAGGAAAAGTCCATAGTTTACTTTTGAGACAGACATGTGGAAGCAACTGCTTGCCCTAGATTGGTAGCATAGAATGTTGCTACTAAATGGGTTTCTGCCACATACTTTGTGACCTGACTTGGCCACTGTTGGAAACAGTATACTGAGCTAGATGGACCATTGGTCTGACCCAGTATGGCTACTCTTATGTTTTTATGTTAAGACCGATTTGCACTTAATTTATGCACCAGACTTTACACCACATTTCACTTAGGGACAAATTCTATAAATGGTGTCTGAAAATTTGTCAAAAATACCCCCACACAGTTAGCGTGATTCTATAAACTACGCCTAAAGTTAGGCGTAGTTTATAGAATATGCTCACGCGCTGTTTTTGTGACTGAAATTTAGTCACGCCCATTTAGGCCACAAGACCAGGCCTATATACATGCACCTAAGTTAGGTGCAGGTCAGGTGTATTCCATAACAATGCACATAATTCTTTGAAATGTCCACAACTCGCCCATTTCACACACATGAACATGCCCCCTTTTCTACTGTGCACCACATTGTAGAATATGCCTAAACATTTGTGTGCATACATTCTAATTATTGCTGCTAATTGGTTGTTAAATACCAATTATCGGCACTGATTGGCTTGTTAATCAAGTTATTTTCGCAATTTGGCCATGCAGCCAAATTAGTGCGCACACGTTATGGGGCCAATTATAGAATTTGGGGATTAGTGTAAATCCTTGCACCTAAAATTCAGCGCAGATTCTGACACCAAACCCTGTACTATAAACGGCACTCAACTCTGCACACCCTTTATTGACTAGCACTAAGCATTCTTTTATTTTTTTCAGAACTGATTTTTCAGCACTATATTCAGAACCTAGCCCAGAAGGCCCAATAAATACCTGTCCAGTCAAAAAACAAACAAAAAAAGGACCCAGTAATTTACCCGGGTAGCAATGACTCCTACCCAGATACAGTAAGTCCCGCTCACCAGGTCATGTCTGGATTGTCAGTAGCACTTACCTGGACAGTGCTACTTAAGATCCAGTCAGACTGCCTTGACACTATTCAGGCAATGCCGAATGGTAGGCAATATTAGGTTAGGGGCAATATTCAGCATGTCTACTGGGTAACTTTCAAGATAAAAGGAACCCACCCAGTTTAGAGTGGGCAGGCTATAACATTGGCAGAGGATGGCCACTTTGGATATTTAATAATAATTTAGAAAGAGGATGGACAAGGGGATGAAGAGATGAGGTGAGGAATTAGGAAAAAGTAGGGGGTAGGAGTATTTAGTTTATAAGCAAATTGGATTTGAGGAATGGTTAGGGAAACTTGTAAGAATGATTTGGATTGGATGATTAAAAAAAGAAAGGGGAGTATTTGAGGAGTATCATGGGTGGAATATTTGGCGTGGTTTGTTTATTGGGAGGGAGCTGGGTTGTGATGGGTATTGTGGATAGGTCTTGTGAGGAGATTTTCCCTCCCTTCCCGTATGTTGCTCTGGGGTGTGGCCTGTGTGTATGTCAGTATTAAGTTAGAATAGTCTGAATATAACTGGTACCCAGATAAGTGCCAGTGGCTATATTATGCAGAGGAACGGAGACTATGCAGGTTTAAAGCATGATAAGGAGTTCATTCTCTTCTTATGCCAAGAGTTAGATATTAAGCTTCAGCCTTCCACTTTGCCATGCCAGAGCACCTGAAGACCACCACAGCTCTTGACTCTTTGACCTGAATCTTCCATACTCGTCAGGCAGCCACAGCAGGAATAAGTCAGTCAGCCACTTCAGTTTGTAATTCACATTTTCTGAGTGCTCTTCTCGTGAAAACCAATCATTATATTTCTTCTCATAAAAGTATACAGCAAAGACAGCAAACCATGACAGAATTTTATGATATTGATAACATTAAATTAATTTTGAGGTCAATAAATGGGCACACATTGCAATAGGGAGTGAGATCCACTACAGGAACTATAAGGTCTTTCGTTCCCTCAATATGCAGGTGGCCTACAATTCCACATGCTTCAAAATTAATGTTTTCCTATGCTTCCCATGCTCTTGCCATGATGTCTATATTCTACCCCAGTCCGGTATATACCACCATTTTGAGTTCAGCTAAATTAGCAGGGCAAAGTGGAGGAATAGCCTAACAGTTAGTGTAGTGAGCTAAGAGCTGGGGGAACTGGGTTCAATTCCCTCTCAAGCTCTTTGTGACCCTGGGCAAGTCACTTAATTTTCCATTGCTCCAGAAACAAAAACAAAACAAAAAAAAAACTTAGATTGTAAGTCCACAAAGGGACAGAGAAGGTACCTATATATAATGTGTACAGCACTGTATACATCTAGTAGCATTAGTAGTAGTATGAATCCTAGGTAAGGAAGGACCTCTGGTATATACTCATACATTCTACTTAACCATTGTTTTATTCTCTCTATATACATTTTTCATTCACTTTACAGTTCCGTTGAAAAAGCATCAGGAGAGACACAGTAATGTTTAGCAGCCTGTTATGTTACTATTAACACACTTACCCCCAGATTCTATATATAGCACCCAAAATTGGGCACCGTTATTCAGATGCCGATCTAAGATATGTGCCAACTAAATCGGCTAACAAGACTATGCGGGCCAAGCGTAGCTGCAAGGGTAGCTTAGAGAGAGTTTCACTCCCACCCCCCCATTGACCCTACTAGGACCATCAGGGAGACAGGTGGGCCCAGGGTGTCCTACCTACACCTCAGGGGTGGGAGGGTGGAGGGAACTCATTCAGAGGGAGGGGCATTGCTGCTCGCAGGCTGGGCAGAAGGGGTTGGAGGGAAGGGGCTATTTGGGAGGCTGGGAGGGCTTTTAAATTCAAAAATAGTTATTATTTATTGCATTTGTATCCCACATTTTCCCACCTCTTTGCGGGCTCAGTGTGGCTTAATGCGGGTCCTGGCCAATATCCATGCATATTGCATATTGGTTGGGACCCACATAAGCTCCGGTGGCCAGAGCAGTGTAAATTAGCCCCAGAAATTCAATGCCAATACCTGAACATGGCCCAGCACTGAATATCCAGGGCTAATCTAGCTGGCAACAATCAGCATTTGAAAAAAAATGCTGTTGCCAGCTGAATATTGGCTGGAAAGTATATTTATATACCGTCCAATCCCCAAAGTTCCAAATGGTTAGCACAAGAATAAAAAATACAATGAATTAAAAAAACATAATACATACAATACTAATAACATTAGCACTTTACATATTTACAAAATAAAAATGTCTTAAGAAGTTTCTGGAATCACAGAAAATCAAGTCTACCTCCCCTCTCAAACCAACAGGTAGAGAGTTCTATAATAGGGGAGAAACTTCAGAAAATAACAATCTATAAGTCTCCCTCTTACATGCATTAGCGGCAGATGGCAAAAAGGCATGATTTTGCAGCGAGGAACATATAGTAAACTGTTGAGGATACAATGAGAAATAACAAGATAAATATCTAGGGCACAGACCATACAGTATGTTAAAACAAATGCTGAGTAATTTAAAACGTTTATGTTTATATTTATTTGGAATTGTTGGACCGTATATACCAAGCAAATCAATCTAAGCAGTGTACAGTTGTCTAAAAATTATTAAAAAACAAAGGAAAAAGAACACCATTTTAAAACTGACACAACCTAAGGAAGTATTATTTCACAGAAAGGGTGGTGGAGATGTGGAATGGCCTCCCGGTGGAGGTGGCGGACTCGAGGACTGTTTCAGAATTTAAAAAGGCATGGGATAAGCATGTGGGATCTCTTAGGAACAGGAAGAATTAGGGGTTACAGAGGATGGGTCATATGGCCTTTATCTGACGTCATGTTTCCATGTTTCTATGTTTCTACAAGCTCTGATTGGCAACCAGTGTAAAAAATGGAGCAATGAAGATACTCTATTAAACCCGTTCTTTCCTAAAACAACTCTAGCAGCACTATTCTGTATTAACTACAACTTGGTTAACACCTTATTGGAAAGATCCTGAAACAACGTGTTAAAATAATCTGTGACAGGGGCGTAGCCAGACATCAGATTTTAGGTGGGCCTAGGCAAGAAGTGGGTGGGCACCAAATGTTCTCCCCCACCACCACCAAACTACATCTCAGCTGGCAGGAAAATGCTTCTTTCCACCTTGGCAGGCTGCAGCAGGCATGCGCTGAAAACTGAACATGCGCAGGTGCCAGTGTTGTGGAGAGTAGTGTTTTCATTATCATCAGGGGGAAGTCTTGGTAGAGCTTGGGATCACCACCAGCTATCGCTAAACGTGTGCTGCTGTTGGGTGGGCCTGAGCCCTAAGTGGATGGGCCCTGGCCCACCCAGGCCCACCAGTGGCTACGCCACTGATGAGAAAGCAAATGAATGAACCAATTTCTGAAGATTATCCAGGGGAAACTAGGGCCAAATCTCTTTTAACAACTGGAGCTTACCAAAAGTTAGCCAAATTACTTGCTAATATGTTCGTGAAGCGTCAAAGAAGAACCAAGAATAACACCAAGACTATGAATCAGGGACTGCATAAAGAGCTCCACACCCCCAGGCACAGGTCATTGACTAGGCATTAAACAACCTCTACTACCCACCTAATGCATCACCATTTTCTCAGCATTCAATTTCAGCTGATGAACAGACATCCATTCACAGTCCTGTCCAAGCTCACAGATAAACAATGATAAGCATCAAACAAGGTAGTTGTGATTGGAAAAATAATACAAAAAACCCAAACAATGAAGTAAATGCCCCAGTGACAGCAAATAAACAAAACAGAAGAAAGCAAATAACTCTGTGGTAATCTGCATGGTGATTCACAAACACTCGGACATCTACCATTACTGACAGCTTGGTAAGATTTGGATCCAAAAAAATCAGCAAACCAGTTTCAAATTGCTCCAGTATTACCAATATCATCAAATACAGTCAGCAATATCTCATGGTCCATCAAATCAAGGTCCAACTGCATTAGGAGAGCAGTTTATCTTCTATACAAAATCATACTAGGACAGACCGAAGGTCCATCAAGCCTAGCATCCTGTTTCCAACAGAGGCCAATCTAGGTTACAAGTACCCAGCAAGATCCCGAAACAGTACAATTCATTTTATGCTGCTTATCGTAGAAATAAGCAGTAGATTTTACCCAAGTCCATTCTAATAATGGCTTATGGACTTCTTTTAGGAAGCTATCCAAACCTTTTTTAAAAACCCATTAAGCTAACAGTTTTTACTCCATTCTCTGGCAATGAATTCCAGAGTTTAATTACACGTTGAGTGATAAAAATATTTTCTCCGATTTGTTTTAAATCTACTACTTTGTAGCTTCATTGAGTGCCCCCTAGTGCAAGTATTTTAAGAAAGAGTAAACACTGTGCGTGGTCTCACAGGAGACACAGAGCTGGAGGAGTGTTGTGAACCAGAGCAGCATATTGTGTTAGCTTTTGTTACCCAGCCAGGAAACAGTGCCCCTGAGCCCTGCTCTCTGTTAGTGGGCACAGAGAAAAGTTCTGGTATAATACCAGAATCATTCCAACCCCTGCTTGTGATAACTGAAGTGTTGATTTACTTCCTGTGCAGACTGACAGCATTCATGGACAGGAAAGCTCTAGTATATGGTTAAAACAAACTCTGTTGTTATCTAACACAGATAAGGATAAAGGCTGTGCTTAGAATGAAAGCCCAATTCACAACCTTCCTTCTTCCAATATAGTGAGTGAGCAAGAGGGTGACGCTGCTTCTTTGCTTTTATCAGAATATAATTTAATTGTGCCAGCCTCTCCATCATTGAAAGACAGTGAGGGAATGTCAGCCACTGTCAGGGCTGACTTTTAACCTATAGACCAGATGAGGCTCTGGTCCAGGACGCTGGTGATAAAGGGTGCCAAACGCCCTGGCCATTGATGTCACTGACCCTATATGTTAAGCCAGTGGTTCTTCTTTTTAAACTTTGTGGCATAACTGACTGTCTCTTGTCTCCCCCCCCCCCCCCCCCATGGAACCAGCACCTCCCTCTCCAAGTTCAACACTGCTTTCTCTTCTTCCCTGTCCTCAGTCCATCAAACCTGCTTTCTTTAGTAGCCCCAGCTGCCTGTGCTGGATCCTTCCTTCTGCCATGCTCTGCCCCTCTGACACAACGTCCTATGTAGGTGAGGGTGAGATGCAGCAAAGGGAAGGATCCAGTGCTGGCTTAAGCAGCCCAGTGGCGTTCCTAGGGTGGCTGACACCCGGGGCAGATCGCCGATGCGCCCCCCCACCCCCGGCGAAAGGCCACCCCCCCCCGGTGCAGCGTGACCCCCCCCGACGAAAGGCCATCTCCCCCCCATGAAAGGACACACCTCCCCCCCCCCCCCCCCGGTGAAAGGCCACCCCCCCTGGGTGCATTTTTACCTGCTGGGGGGGGGGGGGGTGCCGCGCGCCTGTCTACTTCGCTCGTTCCATGCTCCCTCTGCCCCGGAACAGGAAGTAACCAGAGGGAGCACAGAATGAGCGGAGCAGACAGGCACGCAGCACCCCCCAGCAGCGTGTACCCGGGGCAGACCGCACCCACCGCCCCCCCCCCCAGGAACGCCACTGAGGCAGCCTGTTATCGCTGCAGGGGCTGCTAAAGAAAGCAGGTTTGACAGCCCAAGAGGAGGGGAGAAGAGAAAGCAGTGCTGGACTTGGGGACTGGGGAGGGGGAAGGTTTGTGGGAAGAAGGAGGTGCTAAACTCATGATGGGAGCTGAGGAAAAAAAGAGGGAGAAGTGCAGGACTCAAGGGAGGGCTATAAGAAAGAGGGAGTGCTGTTGGATTCACAGTAAAATGAGAAATTGGTGCTGGAATCACAGGGAGCTGAGGGAAAAAGCAGGAGTGGTGCTGGATTCAGAAGGTGGCTGAGGTATAAAGAGAAAGTGGTGCTGGACTCACAGAGTGGAGGTTCTAAGGGATAAAGAAGGAGAGTTGTTGGACTCATGGAGGGTCTGAGGGAACAAGAGAAGAGTTGGTAGACACAAAAGGAGGGCACTAATGGAAAAAGGAAAAGTTCTGGATTTGAGGGGGCTTAAAGAAGAAGAGGGAGAGGTTTTAGACTTATGGGAGAGAAGGGAGATGTGCTGAACCCGTGGGGCAAAGGGGACAGGTGCTGGATCTGCAGGGGTAGTGGGATAGGAGAGATACCAAACTATGGGTGAGGGAACTGGGGGTAGAGGATGAAAATGGTAGACCATTAGGAGGGCGCTGGCCATAGATGGAGATGACAGACCATAGGTGGAGGGGGAGAGTGAGTAAGAGAAGGGGAGAGATGCTGGACCCACAAGAGATGCAGGTACACAAACCATGATGCCATGCTCCTTGATTTGTATAGGCAGTAAATTACACTTAGCAGGCTTTCACTTCTGGTGTGCAGTTTGCCACTTATACAACCTGGGAAGGTGCATCGCATTGGGATATGTGTAGCCATGTCTCCTGTCACCAAGCTGGGTTTCCTGAGTAGGTTTTCCTCTCTGAGCCACTGCCCTGCTGAACATTGACACTGCACTTTTTTGAGGAGCGGAGAAGGGAGAGAGAGAGAGGAGACAGGGAGCTGATAGACCATAAGGGGCATAGAAGGGACAAGGAGATGGGACATGAAGTTACTGGACCATAAGGATGAAGGGGGAAGAGGAGACAGGGAATTGCTGGACCATAGGAGTGAAAGGGAAGGGAAGGGAGAGGGGACAGGGAAATGCTGGACCATAGTGGTGGAGGAGAGAGAGGGGTGGGGGATGACAGGGAGATACTGAGCTACAAGGGTATAAGAAGGGTCAGTGAGGTGAGATATTTGGCATGGTGGAACCATGTGGGAGAGACCATAGGGGTTCTCAAAGAGATGAGTGAGAGAAGAATGGTAAGTACAAATGGTAGAATTGCACTAATGGGGAGTAGGTGAAAAAGAACGGAATAGGAGGCCAAGGAAGGAGTGAGACAAGAGATATAGGTGAGAGGAGGAGAAGGAAAGTTGATAGGTACTGAAAAGTGAAATATAGGTGGAGGACTGATGAGTGAGAAGGTGAAATTTGAGGGGAGAGATAGAAAAGAGAGAAAGAGGAAATATACCAAAGGCAGATATAGTGAAGGAATAGAAAAAATAAGAGAAAAGTGGACAAAGGACAAACGGAATGCACTCACAGGAAAGAGAGCAGAAGACAGGAAAGCAGAAAAGAAGAAACTGGGACCAACATGCTTGGAAGAATAAAGTATTCAGACAACAAAGGTAGAAAAAACATGCTTTATTTTGAATTTATTTAATGGAATATGTTAGCTTTAGAAAATGTGCATCATGGATGTCTTTGGGGTTTTTTTCAGTACAAGAAGAAATGTATTTCTGGTTTTATTTCTCCAATGTTGTGGTACACACCTAGTTTGACTCCTTGGGTTTCCAAGTTCAATTTTCTTTTATATATTTCTAATTTGTGATCCCTTGTTCTGTATTTGGTGTCTGTCTGAGGTGTGGTATTCTGTTGGCAAGTAGTTTCTGGGTAGAACTCTGTAGCAGTCCCACTTGTTCTGTTTTACCAGTAATAGATGTATTGGTATTCTAGGGCCCTGTGTAATACTTGTAGTGTTGCCTGTTCTTAAGTAGGGTTCTTGTTTAAATCATAGGAATCAGTGTTACTGTTCTATGGTAGATTTGCTGCATGTATGTTGAGTTAGGATTTTTTCAAGTTTTGTGTTATTTCACAGTGCGCCTAGTAGTGGAGACTAGAGAGATGTATTTAGTTAATACTGAGATAACATGAGAATCAGAATTAAAAAAAAAATGTATGGTAATTTCCATGGAGAAAATATGCTACATTGATCCATAGCTACTGGGGTTTTTATGGATGCAGAGCATGTTTACATTTAATATATAAAACTGACATATTGTATCAGACCAAAGGTCCGTGAGGGTCATGTATGCTGTGTGTCAGGAATGCAAGCATCATCCATCAAGTGTGTCCTGACTGAGAAAAGGTTGAGAACCATTGGGTTAAGCCAAAGCACTAAAATAGTACCCTGGCACCTGGGATTTCTGCCCCCAAATTTTTCCAAACTTACTTTTGTTCTGCCAGTGCCCAGAGAGCATTTTACACTTGTCCACAGCAGTTCAGCTCACTGATGTAATTCAAAAGTGCCCCCACTATACCTAGTGGTTAATGCAGTGGACTTTGATCCTGGGGAACTGAGTTCAATTCCCACTGCAGCTCTTTGTGACTCTGGGCAAGTCACTTAACCCTCCATTGCCCCTGGTACAAAATAAGTACCTGAGTATATGTAAACCGCTTTGAATGTACTTGCAAAAACCTCAGAAAGGCGGTATATCAAGTCCCATTTCCCTTTCCCTTTATTGCTGATGGAGGTGTTGCCCAGGGCTGCTGAGAGGGGGGGACAGGGGGGACAAAATTCCCTGGGTCCGGGCCTCCGGGGGGGCCCGGCGCCGCCACCGCAGTCCGGCCAGCCGGCCCGTCCTCAGTCGCTCCCTGGCATTGAACTTAAGCGCCTCACCTTCGAAAGCGCAGCAAGCAGCAGCAGACCACTCCTTCCTTCCGTGTCCTGCCCTCGCCTGGCATAACTTCCGCAAGGGCGGGACACGGAAGGAAGGAGTGGTTTGCCGCTGCTTGCTGCGCTTTCAAAGGTGAGGCGCTTAAGGTCAGTGCAGAGGGCCCGGGGGTGGAGATAGGGCCCGGTGGCGGGTGGAGGGGGGCCCGATGACCTCGGATGGGGGAGCCCGGGGGCGGCCTTGTCCCGGGCCTGGCCCAGTCTCTCGGCGACCCTGGTGTTGCCACCCCAAAGATTTTAACTTGGCCCACCATGTCCCATCCTACCCCATCCTGCCCTATCCCTGCCCCCTTTAACCTCCCCAAACATCTGACACTAGCCTTGGGACCTTGACCTATCCAGTTTTCTGGATATCTAGAGTGAATATTCGAGAGGCTTACATGCATTGCCTTTGTTATATGCAAACCTCTCATGTACATTAATAATGGATATCCTGAAAACCAGAATGCCAAGGTATGTCATTGGGACTGGGTTGAGAAACATTTGTTTAAATTATTGAATTGTATTTGACCCCGAGGCATGGGGCAGGACAGGTACAGTACAGGTGGGAGGTGGGGTGTGGTGCGGCGGGGTACAAAAACAAAAATTGGTCCAGGGCACCACAACCTCTTGAGCCTGCCCTGGCCACTGTTCTCCCCCTCGAAGGGAGTACTGTTGTTATCCTGGCTCAAACCAGACAGGCAGAAGTTATAACACTGTAGGAGTTAGAGGGAGGAGCTATGTAGCCACCGCATCCACCCAGTGAGTTGGAGAAGGATATTCAGTATGGTAGCAATTCTGGCTATGACACAGACACTGAAATGGATTCTGAGGTAGAGAATGTTGTTATTAAACCATGTTCCTTGGTACATGCTAACAACTGTCCCTCTGTGTCATAGGAGCCAACTTTTTAGAATTATTGGGGGTGCTAAGCCCAATGGCAATAACCCCTCCCTGGACACATACAAGGAATTCTCTCAATATTGGGGGTGCTCAAGCACCCACAGCACCCACAGAGCCGGCTCCTATGCTCTGTGTTGAAAGCAGATTCTATTTCAGAGAGAAATTCTCATGCTGTCCCTTCAGGTAACAATGAGAACCTGCCTGTTGTAAGTAGCCACAGATCCCTAAAGCAGAAAGCACTGCATAACCCTGTATCCCTTTCTTCTAAGGTAAAAGTACAAGACATTCAGAATAAGCCCACTGGTCAGCCAAATCAGCTTAAATGTTCCTCAGATGGTCAGGTCAGAAAAGGCAGGCAGAGAAAGGTTAGGAAAAGAAACACTCATACCAGAAGTACTGCTGTCAGGTTGCAGGCATGCAATGGTCCAGGTCCTGGCTTTATTTTAGCCAGGAAAATGGCAGACCAACCATTCCAGATTGGGGGGAGGGGGGATTAGAAGACCTGACCAAGCACTGTAACCTGGACCCAAACAAGCACGAGGAAGTTAAAAGCTTTATTTCTCATGCTTCTACTGTTTGTCATTTATGTGTCTAAGGTGGTGAAGCCCAAGCTAGAGAGACCTGGTCCACAATCAGGTGTAGTATCTGTGTGCATGCCATTAGATCCACAGCATTTGATTCTGAAACATTTTGCTGCTATCGAAAGACTGTTTTCTAACATTTATGTTCAGAATATTCTCAGTATTAACAGAGTGAGAAAGACAACTGTGGCACTAACACATCAAATATACCCCAACAGTTGAAGAGTCCAGTATTGCAATGAGATATATATATAGTGCTAATCTTGATTCTAAACAAGGTGAGGACTTCAATACACCCGGACACTAATGGCAATTTTCACGTCTTTGACTGGGGTTGTTTATGGTCATCATTAGTCTCACTTCCTTGTGAATTTTTTAAAAACTTTTTTTTAGCATTCTTTTTATTTTAAACAATCCTTTAAATTTGAAACATAGATTCTCTCAAATCAGGATCCTCTTAAATTTTGTTCCTTTATTTCTTTTATTCTCTTAATTTTCCCTCTACTGCACCCTGATTTAACTCATTTTCAGTATATAATAAAATGTTGAGTACTTAGCTGTGGCTCAACGGTGACCAAACCCGTTTCACTTTCACTGCTTCTTCAGGAGTCGTGCATCAACTTTCTTGAGATATCAAAAGGATGGTGTCACGCTTTCAAGTGATCGCATTCCATCTTATTCCATGCAGCATTCTCAGCTGTGTGTATGATTATGTTTTGTTAAGTGATAATTTTCTAACCATGTCTGTGATTCTTTCCACTACCAGCCTCTTTACCTCATTTTTCATGAGATTAGCTTATTAGGAACATCAGATTTCTAGATTGCCTCAGGTCTTTCAGCCAGTGGGTAGATTCCCACTGATCCTTCCGAATTCAGCGGTATAATGAATAGGACCCATGCAGTTAAATAGCTGCCTGTCCGGATATACAGAGAAATATCTCAAATTAAAAATGAACTAACCCTTTCTTTTCCTTTCCCCGGGGTAAGCTTGTTAGCCTTGGAAAGTGCAGCCTCACTGAGATGTAAGAACAGAGAGAACCTGAAGAGAATATGTTTATGATAGAGCAAGTAATCCGACACATATTAATGCTTTCATGGTCTCCTCATTCCTAACCTGTGGAGGTGGGGGAAACCCCCCTCAAGCTGTCAAGATCTAGAAAGTATGTCACTGTGTATAGTTCTAGGTACGGACTAAAGGGGTACTACCTCAGCTTTCAGAAAACTGCCCTTTGAGATGAGAGCCTGAGTTTCATTTTACTGATAAGCATAACATACCCAGTCACCGGTAAATTAATTGAAAGCCATATACTTGTTAACATCATCCCATGTTGAGTGGAACCAATAAAGGGAAAATGTTCCATTCTTTTATGATTGTTGATACTAACACTTGATTCAGCAGTACACAACAACTGCCTCATTGCATTATGTTATTTTGCTGACAATGTAAAGTGATACATTTCTCTTACGTTTTATGCTCGGCTAGCACATTGTTATTATTTGATATGATAAAGATAAGGTTTTCTCCATTTTTATGGTTTTACATATAGTACACACACACCTAGTATAGTGCAGTTTATCTATATCTTACAAGGTAGCACAAGTATTATTATTTTGTGTGTTACTTTCATTTTGTTTGCACTGTCATAATAAATATTAGGATAAGTTACTATATTTCAAAGATATTTACTGTTATTCTAGTGACAAACAGTCACAGGGAAACTTCCGCTGAAATATGAATAATCACAACTCACAACCAGCGGGTATAATGAGTCAATCATGAAACATCAAATGAGAACTAAGGAGGAGGGGACCTCAGACCAGTACCACCTCTTTAATCAATAAGGTGATCATTATATGGTAACAATTGCATAATCGTTGATCCCCTACCATCCTCCTCCCTTGGCGGTGTATCTATACTCAATAACAGTGCTGTACCAACAATAAACATCTCACACCACAGCTACTTAGCTTATTGCTTGTTGCTGCTCCGATCAGGGGCTCCCCAAAGGTCCCGTTTCACCAACTAAGGCTTCATCAGGGGAAGAGCTCCCTGCAACGCCAGACTGTGGTGAACACCTAAGAAGACAATTAGGATTCAGTATCTCACATGTTTCACCAATCAACTTCACACATACCCCAAGAACCAACAAAAAACCCCGATAAAAACTTACCAGGCAGGCCTGTAAAGCCTCCAAAATCAAATGCACCAAAGTGCCCCGCAAGCTCCTAAGACTTTTAAACACTGCCGCAGGGCACAGCTGATTAAACGTGCTCGTACGTCACATCCGATGCGCATCAAAAAACTTTATCCTTCAGCCACAACGGAACAATACGTACTCACAGATGTACTTGGCTATTTAAACCAATCATACTGTGTAAACAAAATAAAAGACTAAAATAATGAACAAATATATAAACTCATCAACATCCACCTGCACTTACACGCCCACACACATACACACAGTGCAAAAACGTATTGAAAACCACTCCTACCTGACCGGCCATCACGAAACCCAAAACTACAAATTAATGTATGGGCACAGTTTTTATTGGGGTTTTTTGTTGGTTCTTGGGGTATGTGTGAAGTTGATTGGTGAAACATGTGAGATACTGAATCCTAATTGTCTTCTTAGGTGTTCACCACAGTCTGGCGTTGCAGGGAGCTCTTCCCCTGATGAAGCCTTAGTTGGTGAAACGGGACCTTTGGGGAGCCCCTGATCGGAGCAGCAACAAGCAATAAGCTAAGTAGCTGTGGTGTGAGATGTTTATTGTTGGTACAGCACTGTTATTGAGTATAGATACACCGCCAAGGGAGGAGGATGGTAGGGGATCAATGATTATGCAATTGTTACCACATAATGATCACCTTATTGATTAAAGAGGTGGTACTGGTCTGAGGTCCCCTCCTCCTTAGTTCTCATTTTTTTAAAATGTTTTTATTTATTAATTTTCTCAATTCAACAAGTTTTTACACTTGAAAAAGCAACTCAGATAAGAAAACATTCAAAATAAAGATACATTATTTCAAAGTAATTGTTACTCTTCTTTAGACCTCAAATTTCAAGGGGGGGTGTGTATCTAAAAGAGAAAGAAGACAATCTCACCAAAGCAAAGAAAAAAATCTTAAGGAAATTTGCTTAACACGCTATCCTATTCAAATATATATTTGTCTATCTGTTTGGGAATTGACGATTAACCAATTGTTTTCGCATTTACAAATGTCTTCAATTGTTCCGGTTGATAGAAAACATACTTGAGGTCAGCATATTTAATAACACATTTGCAGGGATAGTTTAAATAGAAAGAAGCACCCATTTTTATTACTTCAGATCTCATTGAAAGAAAAAGTTTCCTTCTTTCCTTTGTTTGTTTGGTAATGTCTGGAAAAATCCAGACTTTCTTCCCCCGGAACAAAGATTGTGTTTTTTTAAAGTACATACGTTGCACTGTTTCCAAGTCTTGTTGAAATATGAATGATGCAATCAATGTAGTTCTTTCAGAGTCTTCATTCAAGGTCGTTTCCAGTATCTCAGATATATTTAACTCTCCTTCTTCCTGATGTTTCCGTGGAATAACTTGTTGAGGAGTTTCTGGTGGTTTCTTCGTTTGTATGTAGTATATTTTATTTAATGGGGGCATAGTTTCAGGAGTAAAGTTCAAAATTTCTTGTAGATATATTTTAAAGGCATCATATGGTGTTATCCCCATTTCCCTTGGAAAATTCAAGAATCGTAAGTTCAAGCTGCGATTATAATTTTCTAGCTGCTCTAATCTACGGTGAATAGAGAGATTGTCTTTTATAACCGTGGTTGAAATCTCTTGTACTTTAGAAACGTCTTGTTTAATAGCATTTAGCTGTTCTGATGTTTCCTGTTTTGTTGTATTAAATGCAAGAGTTAAATTTTCAACAGTACTTACAAGAGTTTTTATTTCGGTAGATGAGCTGGCAATCATCTTTTCCACTCTCTGGAGAGCTTCCCAAATGCTCTCCAGGGTAGCTGGCGCTGATTTGAGTCTCACTGCCTGAGATTCCTCAGAATCTAGGCCTCCTGTAATGTTCACCTCTCCTGTTCCTCGTACCAGGGTCAAACTCTCAACCACTTCCGGGTTGAGCTGTTCCTGCCAGAGAAGATGATCTTCAGGGAGCGGCGGCGGATAGACCTCCGGAGGGGAGAGTGATACTTCAAGCCCCAGGTCGCTAGGGGTGTCTTCTCCCATAGTGGCAGCAGGGCCCCTCGCGGTAGATTGAATAGGCAGCCTTACGGTGTAGCGGTCGAGCATCTGCTGAAGTGGGGACGATGTCCTGGCAGTCGAGGCTGCTGCCTTGATGATCCCCTTCCGTTTAGTATGGGGCATTATGAAGGAAAAGAAAAAGTAAGTCAGCGAGCTCCAAGAACGCTTCACCGGCAGCTCTCAGCGTGTCGCCATCTTGACACACCCCACTTAGTTCTCATTTGATGTTTCATGATTGACTCATTATACCCGCTTGCTGTTATTCTAGTGCAAATAAACTCTGTAGGTTCCCCACCCCCCCCCCCCCATGAATAGGTTTTTCCTACACGTCCATGGTATTATTAATAGCTTTGCATATCAAAAACACAACGAAGAAAAGGATCACTGACTAGTGGTTTTCACTTAAATCTAAAAAATAAAAATAGTTGGGAATAGTCAGGAAATAAGATGTCTCTTTTGGTCACTCTCATGCTTGTTTTTTTGGATTGGGTCCAGTAAGACGAGAAGTTCCCTGTATTCTCCCCTATGCTTATTCTTGGAATATGATCAGCATTGATGTTAATGTCAACCTTACTGGCTAGTTTTGTCCAGGATGATTTGATAAACTTTCCACAGATGAAGATAATTTAAAATTATAAAAATAAACAAAAAAAGAAAAAACACACAGATTTACATTCAAGAGAGTGTTTGCAGGTTTTTTTTAAGGCGAGTCAATGATTGAATAGCCGATTAAAGCCAATTTCTATAAACTCTTTTGGAACATTGTTTCATCTTCGGCACCGACTGAGGCCCCTTTTTCCTCCATTCTGACGATGTAGAATGGTGGGTTTCACTTCCTGCACATATTAGCGGGTTTGGATTGGATCACTATTTTTTATATTTATGTAATAGCTTTGCTTGCAATACTTATACGTTATTGATATTTTATTGTACCTGAACTGATTTATGACAGACATTATACATGTCCTTTGTTGCTTATATTTATTGCATTGCTATTTTATATGGTATACTTTTCCTTCATGAGCTATCAACTGCATGCATTGTCAGACTTAAAACTATGTGTCTATAGTTATTGTGGCTTGCACTTTTAAACCCACTCAAAGAAGTGTGTTCTATGCCACACTCAACTTTTGTTACAGCGTTGTTTATTCTTCGTTGCAAGTTTGTGTCATGCCCAGCATGATAAGGACTGCATTCAATGGAATGGGTTTCCTATGGACTGTTTGCACAGCCATACACTGCCTCCAGGCAATGCTGTGGACATTAAAGATAATTAAAGTAGTGTATCAAATACTAGCGTCAACGTTGTGGCTCATCACTCAGTTGTTGCAATGCTTTGATACAAAGTGACTTTTCTTCCATGATCTCACAAGTCATCTGACTTTTATGGACATTTGCTTATGCATTTCAAAGTCACTTAACCACATTTTCTGATGAACATCATCACATGCAATTTAATGTGCTTTGCTTCATTGTATAATCATTTATTCAAGTATAATATATTTCCATAGTTGTATGCCTATTATTATTTTAAGCTATTGTTTGACGCTTGATTACAATGTGTCTGCTACTCATTTATTATGTTTAGATGCATGAATGTAGTCTAGCATGCTTAGTGAAACACTGTAATGACATTTAATGTGATTGCGTAAACACACCATTCTTTGTTTAGCCAGTGTTTCAAGCTGCTCAGCTCCCCTTAGAGCTAAACCCTTGAAAGGGGGTATATAGGAGTAAAATAAACACTATGAAGAACTATAAAACACTATGGGACCCTTTTACAGAGCGGCAGTGTGCCCAATGTGGGCCTGCCGCTCGTTCTTTCGGGACTACCGCCAGCCCAACATGGCTGCCAGTGGTAGTCTGACCCTGAGCGCACACCATTTCTAGTGAAAAAGAACCCTCCAAGAAGTGGCTTGTGTGGTAATAACCCGGCAGTAATAGGGCATTGCCGTGCGCTGCCTGGTTACTGCTGGGTTAACACAAGAGCCCTTACCACCACCCATTGAGGTGGTGATAAGGGCTCCCTGCTGCATGGCAACATGGTAAGAGTTATCTCACCATGTGGCCATTTTTTTTTGTGGGGGGGGGGGGGGGGAGTCTTTTACCAGCTACAGGAAAAAAGGCCCTGGCACATGGGAAAAATAGCCGCAGCCACTAATACAGGGCCCTTTTTCCTGCAGCTTAGTAAAAGGACCCCTATGTGTGTAGCTATATAACAAAGATATATGGGATTATAATATATGGCACTATCCAGTATTAATAACCTGTATCCAGTATTAATAACCTGACTTTAAAAATGCAGACTCAAGCTTATTCCATCTTTTAATGCAAAATCTTTTGTTGAAGCTGCAACCTTGCATACAGATGAAGACTGCTGACAAGGGACCCAATGTACTAGAATAACAAAGTTGTTATCAACATCGACATTATAGCCAGAACAGCAACAGACTCTTGGAATTACACTTGTAGCTTGAAAGATTCTGTGGCTGGCAAATTGCACATTGTTTATGAAACCCTGGCTTCTTGTCAAGGTGACTCCTTCAATGTTGTGCCAGTGAGACAATCAGTTGTCCCTTGAAACCACAATATTTGGAGTAAACAAAGTTATGTGTGCATCACCCCAAGGCCAGAATGTACGTCATTAACATAGCTGCAGCCCATGATTTCTGAATAAAAAGGGGCTCTTATCTGAGGCAAGGGGCTGCTGTGTTAACATTCTATCCAAGAAGCAGACTTACAATGAAGCTGATTGAACATCTGAAGAACATACTTCCACCTGCTAGAAGTCTACATCAGGCTGTATGTGTGCCATGTACTTTTGTATAAGTGCTGTGGGCTCAGTATGATTCTGTTACTCAGGAGTCTAGTTAGGGATTTATGTGGGTTTACTCTGAGCTGTTTCTATGATAAGAATTTATGTGTCTTTATTCTTGCCTTCTTTACACATTATCTTTGCTGGTATTATAAATAAATGCACACTCTATTTTTATACTACTTGTTTGTAGAGTTAGTTCTTTCTATTATTTAAGGCATAGTGAACTTGGATCGAAGGATAAGAAGGAACTCATTTGCTTCTGACACATCACTCATCAAGGCTGCTATTACCAGAGACCTATTCCTATTAAAATTTATGCTGTGTCAGGTACCCCAATAACACCTGAAAAAGGGTTATATCTGCTCACATCGCTACAATTTTTCAATCTGCCTATGTTTTTAAAACTTTTGAATAGTTTTTTATCATCTGTAATTTTAATCAATTCACTTGTCATTCTGATTTCCATATAATTTGTACATATGTTAAATAGCATTGGTCCCAGTACAGATCCATGTAGCACTTCACTATTCACCCTCCTCTACTGAGAAAAAATGGGCATTTAACTCTATCCTCTGTTTTCTGTCCAATAACCAATTCCTAACCCACAAAAGCACACTGCCTCCTATCCAATGACTCTAATTTTCTCAGGAAGCTATCATAAGGAACTTTGGAAAAAGCTTTCTTAAAATGGGAATGAGACTTGATATACTGCCTTTCTATGTTTTTTTGCAACTACGTTCAAAATGGTTTACATTATTTGTATCTGGAGCAATGGAGGGTTAAGTGACTTGCCCATAGGGGCAAGGGGCTATAATGGGAATTGAACCCAGCTCACCGGGATCAAAGTCCACTGCATAAACCACTAGGTTACTCCTCCACTCCACACTACACTACATTAACTAGTTCACCTTTATCGACATGTTTATTCATGCCTTCAAAGAAATGAAGCAAATTGATGAGGCAAGACTCCTTTGGCAGAATCCATGCTGACTCTGACCTTTTAAACTATGTTTATCTATATGTTCCCATAATTTTATTCTTTATAATAGTTTCCACTATTTTGCCTGGCACTGACGTCAGCTTGCCAGTCTGTAATTTCCAGATCACACCTGGAACCTTTTTTTTTAAAATCGGCGTTTCATTGGCCACCTTCCAATCTTCCGGTACTATGGATAATTTTAAAGAAAGATAACTAAAAGCAAGTCAGCAACTTTATGTTTGAGTTCATGCCACCTAGTCAAAGTGATCTATTAGTATTTAATTTGCTGATTTAGCTCAGTACGTCTTCCAGGTCCTTCATATCATCACCCTTGAAAACCATTTCTGATAGATCTTTTTTTTTTCTTTTTTTTTGTAAAGACCAAAGTAAAGAATTCATTTAGTCTCTCCACTATGACCTTGCGCCTTCATAATCTAATGATCCAACAAATTCCCTCACAGGCTTTATACTTCTGATGTATCTGAAAAAGTTGTTACCATGAGTTTTTGCATATATGGAAAGTTTCTTTTTATATTATCTTTTAGCCTTCTTTTATCAATATTTTGTGTATCTAACTTGCCAGAGCTTATGTTACTTTATATTTTCTTCATTTGCATCTTTTTTCCATTTTTGAAGGATTTTTTTTTTTTTTTTTGCTCGAATTGCCTCATTCACTTCACCTTTTTACCATTCTGGCTGTCATTTGCTCTTCTTTTCACTTTTATAAATACGTGGTTTGCATTTGGTCTGGGCTTCCAAGATGGCATTTTTAAACAACATATATGCCTGATTTAAAGTTGTAAGCTTTGAAGCTGATCCTTTTAGTTTATTTTTAACTATTTTCCTCATTTTATTGTATTTGCTTTTTCAAAAATGTAATGCTGCTACAGTAGGTTTCCATTGACTTCTCTTCAGATATTAGCTCAAATAGATCATGTTATGATTGCTGTTTCCTAGCAGACCCACCACTGTTATATAAGTACATAAGCAATGCCATACCGGTAAAAGACCAAGGGCCCATCAAGCCCAGCATCCTGTCTCAGACAGTGGCCAATCCAGGCCAATCTGTCCAAACCCCCTTTAAATTCCGTAAGGCCAGCTGCTGTCACTACATTTTCCGGCAACAATTTCCAGAGTCTAACTACACGCTGAGTAAAGAAAAACTCTCTCCTATTTGTTTTAAATCTACCATATTCTAGCTTCATCTTGTGTCCCCTGGTTTTGTTGTTGTTTGAAAGTGCAAACAAACGCTTCACATCTGTCCGCTCTATTCCACTCATTATCTTGTAGACTTCTATCACCCCTCAACCACCTCTTCTCCAAGCTAAAGAGCCCTAACCTTCTCAGCCTTTCCTCATAGGGAAGTTGTTCCATTCCCTTTATCATTTTCATCGCCCTTCTCTGCACCTTCTCTAATTCCTTTATATCTTTTTTGAGATACAGCGACCAGAATTGGATACAATATTCTAGGTGTGGTCGCACCATGGATCAATACAATGGCATTATAACATCCTCGTGTTTATTTTCCATCCCTTTCCTAATAATACTCAACATTCTGTGCACTTTCTTAGACGCCACAGCACACTAAGCAGAAGTTTTTAACGTCTTATCAACGATGACTCCCAGATCCCTTTCTAGGTCTGTGACTCCTAATGCAGAACCTTGCATGAGATAGCTGTAATTTGGGTTCCTTTTACCCGAATTGCATCACTTTGCACTTGTCAACATTGAACTTCATCTACCACTTGCACGCCCAATCTCCCAGTTTCTCGAGGTACTCCTGTAATCTTTCACACTCCTCCTGTGACTTGACGACCCTGAATAATTTTGTGTCATCTGCGAATTTAATTACCTCACTAGTTACTCCCATCTCTAGGTCATTTATAAATATGTTAAAAAGCAACGGTCCCAGCACAGACCCCTATGGGACCCCACTAACTACCCTTCTCCACTAAGAATACTGACCATTCAGTCCTACTCTCTGCTTCCTATCATTCAACCAGTTCTTAATCCATAGTAATACCCTACCTCTGATCCCATGATTCTCCACATCTCATAGTATCTCCTGAATTTCACTAAGGATTAGATCTAAAATCATTCCCCCTATTATCCCAAAATGTCCTATTTCAATAATATCCTTCAATGAGCTGATTCTAATGATCCTCTGACGTTTTAACATCCAATACAGGATGACATAATTGGAACACACATACTGAAATGCATATGCTCTGTGGCATTTTTAGTGTTTTTTGAGCATGTTTATGGCTTAAAAACCATAGAAGTGGTTCCTAACTCAAGTATGCTCTTTTAGAATATGCCATTGGTTTTGTTTTTTGAAGGGTTTTGTTTTTATGTGCCACTTTACAGCATTGGGAGCATTGGGAGAGTGCCCCAAAGTAGTTTTAAGTGTTTTTTTCATTATCCATAGTCAATTTGTGAGGCATTATGCCATTTTCAATTCATAAATACTTTTACTGTGGTTTTTTGTAGATATTTGTTGGCTAATTAAATATGCTGTGACCTATGACCCCCCACACTAGCAGCTTTTAAAGCAAGTATCAGCATAGATAAGGCAGAACCACCACAAATTGTTGCTGTATATAGTAAAGGTATGTTTGTTATGCTTTCACTTGGAAAGTGATTTAAAGTTGTTTAAAGTGATTTATTATTAGTCATAGTTCTCTAGTAAAATTGTTAGTATGGCATTTTAAAAAGGCTTGTAAGTTAATTAAGATGTGCTATGATATAAGCAGCTCTTTAAGGAAGTATTGATACAGATCACTGATTGATTTTACTTCAGCCATAGTTTAGCATGAACTATTGCATAATTTTTTTAAAATTCTTTAAGGGGATTATTTTAACTGATTTTAATATAGCTTTAATAATGATTTTTATTTTTTTTATTATTAATTTTTGCTATTAGCTATTTACCATTATGTGATACTTTTGGATTACACCTCTTTGGTATGTGAGTTTTTATTTCACCTCCTTTCACTTGCTTGCATGTTTTTTAATAGTTGATATTACTTACTTACTTACTTATTTATTTATTTTTATTGGTTAGGACTCTGATTTCTATACTGTATTTTACATATGTATTTTTAGCTAAAGTCTATGGCTTTGATTACTTATTTATTTGTATTATGAGTTTTTATGATTTATACTTTTGCATGTATTTTTTAACAGTTTTTATAGCCTCTGACATAGCCCTTGAAAAGGGCAAACATGGCCATGCCAGGCCTTTAATTAATTATTTATATATTTATGCTGTTATGTGATGAATAAATTTG
This sequence comes from Microcaecilia unicolor, assembly GCF_901765095.1. NCBI lineage: Eukaryota > Metazoa > Chordata > Amphibia > Gymnophiona > Siphonopidae > Microcaecilia > Microcaecilia unicolor. Next base: position 522,385,526 of record NC_044031.1, read on the forward strand.
GATCTTTTAATATCATCAATCTGCTGTTTTTCTGACTATCTTGGACCATATAGATTGTCTGCCAATCTGTTTCTTAGGACCTTCACTGTGTGGATATGAGCAGATACTGCTACTGTAGAGATTCCCATTTGTGGCTGCCTGTCTGATAAGAGGTGGGGTGGGGGGGGTGGGGGGTGGGAATGGAGTCCCTGGGAATGGGTCTGTGCATCATGTGCTCCATAGGGGTGAAGTTCACAGGGTTCATATCTGTTGGGTTGTCTCCAGCCTTGTGCTTCACATCCCTATTCAACTGGCTTCTTTTTCTCCTTTCCTCCCTATCTTGATTTATGTGATAGACCACATTTAGCTTGAGGCATATAGCCACCCATTCCCAGGGTTGAGGATGACAATGTCCAGCATCTGGTGAGTAAATCCCTGCCCTGGCCCTCATGTTCAGTAGACCCTGAGGCCAGGTCTCCTATGGTAGCTGTTGGATTCAATGCTGCTGGGGTCACACAGGACCAGCTTTGCTGCCGTCTGCTGTCTGTGGTGGCAGTCACCTCTGGAGATCTTATTGATTCTAGTGAGAGGGTCAGGCACCTTCTGTGTGCGTAGTGTAATGGGCAAGGACTCAATGTGTCCACCCTGCCTATACCATTCCCATGCCCTCTGGCCTGCTGAACACAGAGTAAACTGTAGTCTTTGCATTGACACAGTACACCTGCTGGTTTCTGCCTGACTGGTGGCTATTGTAAGACAACAGACAGGTATTTAATAGATCATGTACCTCCTCATGTATATACCCCTATATTTTCCCTCCCAAATTTGTATATAGTATTTCCCCTCATTCATCTCTAATTTAATAGGTTGTGTTAAATATGTAAATATGTTGATAGGAAGCATCTGTTTGTATATCTTCTTGAGCCCTTAGCTGTGCTGGTTGTGAGCAAACAGAATGCTGAACTAAAAGTAAACTCTTCTCTGCACTGCCTATGCACACCTGCTGGTTGGTACCAGGATGGTGGCTAGTGTGAAATAACATACCTTTACTTTGATCAGCTGTATGCAATATGTCAAATGAGTATAGGTCTGCAGAATGAAAGAAGTATATGGGGCTGGAATCCTGCTGCAAGCTGTTAGGCACAGACAGGAAAATGATTACAGTAGCCCAAATGTGACCTATATAAGTAGCTACTGCCCCTTTCTGGGGGTGGAAGTACAAATGTTGACATATCATCTTTGTCAAGGGACACATGTGATGGAAACTTGGTTTCAGGTTCCAGCATAGAGAGAGAGAGAGAAAGGAAGCTCTGGAATGAGAGGGCATAGGATGAAGGTGAAAGGGGATATATTCAGAAGTAACCTCAGGAAATACTTCTTCACAGAAAGGGTAGTGAATCCATGGAACGGCCTTCCGGTGGAAGTAGTGGAGATGAAAACAGTATCTGAATTCAAAAGAGCTTCGGACAAGTCCATAGAATCTCTAAGGGAGTGATAGGGAGAGTAAATGGCATGAGTGGGCAGACTGGATAGGCCACATGGAGGGGAATAATCGAACGTCGTCGGCAAAATAGGTCGCCGGCGATCTATTTTGTCGGTGGCGCAACAGCTGGCCGGAACGGTATTTTCAAAAAAGATGTCTGGCCATCTTTTTTTTCGATAATACAGTATGGGCCGGCGAAATGCCTTGGATTTCGCCAGGTTTGAGATCGCCACTTTTGTTTTTCCGCGATATTGAAAAAACTGCCGGCGATCTCAAACCCGGCGAAATCCAGGGCATTTGGCCATGGGAGGAGCCAGCATTTGTAGTGCAATGGTCCCCCTCACATGCCAAGACACCAACCGGGCACCTTAGGGGGCACTTCAAACATCTTTTATAAACAACCAAATTAGCTTTCAGGTGCATAGCACCCTTCCCTTGTGTGCTGAGTCCCCCAAATCCCCCCCCAAAACCCACTGCCCACAAGTGTGCACCATTACCCTAGCCCTAAGGGCTGAAGGGGGGCACCTACATGTGGGTACAATGGGTTTTGGGGGGTTTGGGAGGGCTCAACATTACCCACCACAAGTGGAACAGGTGGTGGTGGGGGGGGGGGGGGGGGGGGGGGTCCTGACTCTGCCTTTCTGCAGTCCACTGCAACCAACAACAACTGTTCCAGGGACCTGCATACTGCTGTCAGGGTGCTGGGTATGACATTTGAGGCTGGCATACAAGCTGGCAAAAAAGGTTTGTATTTTAATAATTTTAGTGTGGGAGGGGGTTGGCGACCACTGGGGGAGTAAGGGTAGGTCATCCCCCATTCCCTCCGGTGGTCATCTGGTCAGTTGGGGCACCTTTTTGAGGCTTGGTCGTGAAAATAAAAGGACCAAGTAAACCCGGCGAAATACTGCTTATCGCCGGGTTTTATGTTTCCATTATCCGCGAAAGCCGGCCATCTGGTACTCACGCCCAAGCCTGCCCATGTCCCGCCTTTGCTTCGCCGCCAACACGCCCGTTTGAACTTACGCCGGCGAGGCGAAGGGAAAGCAGTGAAGCTATCACAAATGTAGCTTTCGATTATACGCTTTTCGCCGCTTTTGCGAAATCGCCGGCCATATCCCGATTTGTGTTGGGAAATAGCCGGCAATTACTTTTGATTATAAGCTGGATGGTCTTTATCTGCCTGCATTTTTTCTTTGTTTCTATGTAAAGACCATCATACAAAATGAAGCATAATGGCAAACAGCATAGAGAACACCTATTTCCAACATGAGTATATTTGTAATCAGGTCAATAGAAACCAGTGAGTATAAAGTAAAACAGGTCTTGAATTGAATGCTCAGAGTTTATCAATCCTATAGTGCCTCTAATGTGAAAACTATTCCAAAAGAATTCCTGTTGCATGCAAATAAAACACCATAGTAGTCTGGAGCTGCATATGCGAATCTTGCAGGTATATGCTAATCATTTAACTTTAGTCAGGGACTAGTCAATTTTACCAGCAACTTAAACATATGACAATAAATACGAAGCCAAAAATGTGAGTATGCATAAAGCAGTTGAAATTTTCTATGAAAGTATGCTTTCTGCATTATTAGACATTTTGGGGATATTTTATAAGGTAGTGCCTAGTTGAAGCATCTTTTAAGGTACATATTTTATGACAGCAAGTAGACGCCTACTTGTCTTTATAAAATGCTACCATAAGTGGCAGGTGAGATTTAAGTATATCAGCCCTAGAGTTGGTGCAAATGTCCAGTGTAAAAAGGACACACAGGAGACCTCGGAGCACTCTGCTGACTTGCCAGCCAGCATCTCTCCGTGCTGTCGGCTCCTGAGCTGCACCTCTCCGTGCTGTCTGTCTTCACCCACACAAGAGACCTCCTCTGGAGACTAATGCCTTTCCCACTCCGCTTCACTTTGAGTTCTCTAGTCCCCCCAGACCCCGCCTGTAGTCAGTAGGCCTTTCTGCACACTTCCCTGGGGGATAAAATTATTGCCTGGGTCCCACCAACCCTCTGCTCTTCCCTTGGTTTTAACTTCCAGACACGGTTATTCAACTGTCAAGGGTAGCAGGGATTCTTTGATGTCCTTGTCTTCAGGGGGTTATTCAACAACAAGGTTCCATCTGGGATAGTGCCCTTTTTATCTCCCACAGGGGTGCTCTGGTGTGCAGTGGCCCTCTAGTGGCTCCTGCCCGGCCTCACCAGCCTTTTGCCTCGGGGAACCACCTTGAAACCAGACTCCTCTGTGACTGCATTGACTCAGGCCTCTAGGTTTGGTCCTCCCCTTTTCCTCAGGGTGACCTCTTCCTTAACCTGCAGTCCCGGCCCGGCCTCCCCGCTGTCTCACCTGATAACCGACCCACCTTACCAGTTCTTCTGGTGGGGCCCCCAGGTCACCCTTCTCTGGAAGATAGCACAGCTTCCTCTGTTTGCAAAAATATGCAAATTAGCTGGTTGCATGTAAATTCAGTTTATTAGCTAGGTTACAGTCTTGTGGGCCTGGCTTGCCCACTATTAATCTGTTACTGCGATTCACCCCCTGAGACCATTTACTGGGGACCTCTGGGTCTCAGGGTATAACAGCCTCCTCCCCTGGATAGGACCTTCTTTATTCACATTAACCTTACGGTCCTATCCTCCACCCCACGGCTGTTTGTTCTTTTTAAACATTTCACAGTTCCAATATCAGTGGCAATTGTTCATAATACTAGCACCCAGTGCCTGGCCCCCACCAGGTAAGTACCTCTCTGGGTTTGGAGGGAACTTTCTCCTGACCTCTCTCTTGAGCTCCACTTCAGCAAGCCTCTTTCCTCGGTTCCCAGCTTGTAATTCTCCAGCTCTGGGTGTTGCAGGTCCCGTCCCGTCCCGTCCCGTCGTCCCCCCCCCCCCCCCCCCCCCCCAATCTTCTTCTCCCTCCCTTGGCTTAGAGGGTGCTTTTTATAGGGTCTCCAATAATCCACTCCACCTTTCTTTAGGCCTCTCCCCCTGCTTCCAGAAAGGTCTGCACCCAGAACTTTTTCCACCTATCCAGCTTCCACTCAGAGAGTCCCCCTGGTGGCCTCCCCGGGAAGTACAAGTCCTATGCCAGGAGCACCCCCTAGCTGTTCCTTCTGGTCACTACCATGGACTATACTCTTTGGCTCCCTCTAGTGGCCAGATCAGGACATTTTAGGTTTTCAATGGGAGAGCGTCCTCTGGCGGCCTCCTCATGTAAGGGCAGACACCGTGTTTATCACATACCCCCACCCTTAAGATCTTGCTGCTCCCTCAAATCTTTTCTTTGAGGAGCAGCAATCCCTGACTCCCTCTAACTCATCTCGGGGTCAGGTTCCTTCTCTCCCCTATCACTTAGGAGGGATTCTCAGGAAGGCTTTGTACCCAGTGGTCCGCCTTATCACAAAGGCTCTGCTTTGCTCTAGGGGACCTTCCTCTGTAACCCCTAGAAACTCAAAAATCCCTAATCCTTTCTTTCTCCGCCTTCCTAGGCCTCTGCGTCTAATCTCTTCCCCTACTTTCCTATCAGGGAAACTTCCAATCAAACCCTTTTCCTTTCTACAACCCTGGGCTGTACTTCTTTGACCCTTAGGCCCTGACTGATCTCTGTGGGTTTTATGTAGGGTTCCAAGTCTCCTTTTCCCTGAGACTTTTAAGTGTTTCCTATTCCTCCCTTTTGGACTAGGATAACCCCTTTTAGCACAAGACTCCCCCCAGCCTCTGGGTGATCTAGCCTCCCCCTGGCACCCTTCCTGAGCTGGGGTCCCCTGCCTAGGAGCTCTTGCATCCCCCAACTCTACTGGGCGGTCTCGGGGCCCTAGGATCAACCCTTTCTTCTGGGACCTGAACCTTTCCCTCCCCTGGGCAGCCTCTTCCCTTTCCTGCTTGCCCTTCTGGGGTTTCTCATCCACTTTAAACTTTACACCACCCCTCCTTGTGGGTTTAACAGAGTCCTTCTGACTCTCCCTATCCTGACCCTTACTCATGGACAGGAGTTTACTTAATTTAACACCTCCTGGGTCATTCTGACTCTCCCTATCCTGACCCTTACTCATGGGTAGGAGTTGACTGACCCCTCCTGGTCGCTCCTTCCCCTTGAGCTTTTCCTGTAGGGCTACAATGCAGGAGTGGGCTTCCTGAAGCTCTCTTAACCTCCCTTGCCCATCCTGGAAGAGCACATCAACTGCTAGGGTCAGCACCCTGCACTTCTCTTCCATGGCCTCCTTGCATCTTTCTGCCCTTTCTGTGGTCTCTTTGGCTTGCTGTCTCTCTGCAGCCCACTCAACTTGGGTCTGCTGCAAGGCCACCATTAACTCTCCCACAGCTCTATCATACCCCTGCTGTACTTCCCTCAGCTGGCTTTCCTGTTGGCCCTTTAATTCTCCCAGCCAAGCCTTTACCTGGGTTAAACTCCCCCTCAGCTCTCTTATAGCTGTGTGCTGTAGTTTACCCATCTCCCTAATAGTTTCCCTTAGGGCCTCCTGCTCTTTATGCCACTCCTGGTGAGCATTCTGGAACTCAGCTTTAATTAGGGATAACTTCTGCTCCTGGTCTTGTTGCAATTTGTCTGTGAGGTCCCTTATCTCCTGTTCATGTGTGGACTGCAGCTTAGCTAATTGGGTCTCCCTCAAGGCTTGGGTCTCTTTCAGGGTAGTTGTAAGCTGGGCTACTTCTGCTTCCCTTCCCTCCCTTAGCTTAATTTCTGTGCGCAGCTCAGCCCTAACCGTGGCTAGCAGTGCCTCACAGCATTCCTTCTGCCTAAGGGACTCTGCCAGTTTGGCCTCTAAGGCATGCACTGAAGCAGCCATCTCTTCCTTACAAGCTGACTCGAAGAGGATCCATTTCTGTTCATTCTCCCTCAGACTATTTTCCATCGCCTTCTGGGATGCCTCCTGCTGCTGCTGTATATGGCCCACTAAAGTTACCATTAGTCCTCTGTTTAGTTCCAGGACCTCCCTCAGACATTGCTCCGGGTGCCTATTGACTTCCCCCGGTTTACCTAGGGCCTGTAATTCCCCTTCTAACTGCCAGAGATTCTCTGTAAGGGATTTTAACAGCAGGTTCTCATTCTTTTCCCGGGCCTCCCAGTATTTCTCCCTTGGGGCAACGCTCCCTGGTTCCACACCCCATGGAAATACTGCCCGGTCCTCACCGTAGCCTGGGCAGCCTACTTTATCTTCAGCTGTCTCACCCCCCTGCTCACAGTGGACATTGACTTCCCCTCCACAATCAAGACTACTCTTTAACCTGTCAGCTGGGAAGTTTTCACCTGGGCCTACACCCCCTTTCCCTTTTCTAGAGGGTTTACCCTTCTTACCAGGACTTTCACTATCCTGCAACTGGGGCTTTCCCTCCTTGTCCCGGCACCCATCCTCCCTCTTGGCACTTTTCAGGTTTGTGGCCACCCCTCTCCCTGGGACATTGGGTGCTCTCCCTGCAGCGGGTTCCTCCTGACCCTCTTCCCTGCAGACACCTCTTTCCCCTTGGGTTCCCGGCCTACCCATGCAGTCTGCCCCTGAGGAATGGGTTACCTCCCGACTCCCATGGCCTTTGGGCTTCCTCTTGCCTGCCATGTCACTTAACCCCAACCAACCGACTGTAGGATTCCTTATCTTCTCCCAGTCTCCCAGTTCATCCCCTGAACTGCCTACTGCCAGACACCACTTCCCAACATGGCCCATTCCCCCACATTGGTCACACTCTGGCTCAATCACTTCTCTTTTTCTCGGGGTCCTGTCTTCACCAGACACCCCTTCAGGCTTAAACAATGTCCCAACAGTCTCTGAACACAGTCCCCCTCCAAGTCCCAGAACCTGGATCATGGTGTCCAACTCTGCCATGTCCATTCCTTCTGCTGGCGACTTGGGCTCCGGCTCCTCGGGCCTCTGGACTTTTCTCTTCGGTCTGAACCATCTCCGCCCTCCCATGGCTCCAACGTCCTCCTCGACCGTCTGTTGGGATGTAGCCTGCAACACAAGAGAGATATCCAAGTGCGGACTGTCTTTTTCCCTGGTCCTACACTTGCTCTACTTCTCAAACTCGTACCAGAATCTCCACAAGAACAAGCCTTTCTATCATTTACATGCACTGCTCTTCTCCGCTGACTGGATCCTCCCTCGCCTCCCCCCTAGGTACCCTTTACCTGGGTAGGCGAGTAATGCGCCTTTATCAGCGTTGGCCCCCTCGACGGGCTTCAGGAACCTCCGGGACACCACCTTCACACTCTGGCCACTCGTCTGGTCTCTGGAACTCCTCCGCCCCGCCTCCGGCTTGGTCAGCGTTCTTCAGCTCTCCTTGGGTCTGTCTGCCTTCTGTGTGGACGTCCGCTGTGAATCCCACCACTGCCACCACTTGTAAAAAGGACACACAGGAGACCTCGTAGCACTCTGCTGACTTGCCAGCCAGCACCTCTCCGTGCTGTCGGCTCCTGAGCTGCACCTCTCAGTGCTGTCTCCTCTCGACCTGCACCTCTCCGTGCTGTCTCCTCCCAACCTGCACCTCTCCGTGCTGTCTGTCTTCACCCACACAAGAGACCTCCTCTGGAGACTGATGCCTTTCCCACTCCGCTTCACTTTGAGTTCTCTAGTCCCCCCAGACCCTGCCTGTAGTCAGTAGGCCTTTCTGCACACTTCCCTGGGGGATAAAATTATTGCCTGGGTCCCACCAACCCTCTGCTCTTCCCTTGGTTTCAACTTCCAGACACGGTTATTCAACTGTCAAGGGTAGCAGAGATTCTCTGATGTCCTTGTCTTCAGGGGGTTATTCAACAACAAGGTTCCATCTGGGATAGTGCCCTTTTTATCTCCCACAGGGGTGCTCTGGTGTGCAGTGGCCCTCTAGTGGCTCCTGCCCAGCCTCACCAGCCTTTTGCCTCAGGGAACCACCTTGAAACCAGACTCCTCTGTGACTGCATTGACTCAGGCCTCTAGGTTTGGTCCTCCCCTTCCCCTCAGGGTGACCTCTTCCTTAACCTGCAATCCCGGCCCGGCCTCCCCGCTGTCTCACCTGGTAACCGACCCACCTTACCAGTTCTTCTGGTGGGGCCCCCAGGTCACCCTTCTCTGGAAGATAGCACAGCTTCCTCTGTTTGCAAAAATATGCAAATTAGCTGGTTGCATGTAAATTCAGTTTATTAGCTAGGTTACAGTCTTGTGGGCCTGGCTTGCCCACTATTAATCTGTTACTGCGATTCACCCCCTGAGACCATTTACTGGGGACCTCTGGGTCTCAGGGTATAACAGCCTCCTCCCCTGGATAGGACCTTCTTTATTCACATTAACCTTACGGTCCTATCCTCCACCCCATGGCTGTTTGTTCTTTTTAAACATTTCACAGTTCCAATATCAGTGGCAATTGTTCATAATACTAGCACCCAGTGCCTGGCCCCCACCAGGTAAATACTTCTCTGGGTTTGGAGGGAACCTTCTCCTGACCTCTCTCTTGAGCTCCACTTCAGCAAGCCTCTTTCCTCGGTTCCCAGCTTGTAATTCTCCAGCTCTGGGTGTTGCAGGTCCCGTCCCGTCCCGTCCCGTCCCGTCCCCCCCCCCCCCCCCCCTCTTCTTCTCCCTCCCTTGGCTTAGAGGGTGCTTTTTATAGGGTCTCCAATAATCCACTCCACCTTTCTTTAGGCCTCTCCCCCTGCTTCCAGAAAGGTCTGCACCCAGAACTTTTTCCACCTATCCAGCTTCCACTCAGAGAGTCTCCCTGGTGGCCTCCCCGGGAAGTACAAGTCCTATGCCAGGAGCACCCCCTAGCTGTTCCTTCTGGTCACTACCATGGACTATACTCTTTGGCTCCCTCTAGTGGCCAGATCAGGACATTTTAGGTTTTCAATGGGAGAGCGTCCTCTGGCGGCCTCCTCATGTAAGGGCAGACACCGTGTTTATCACATACCCCCACCCTTAAGATCTTGCTGCTCCCTCAAATCTTTTCTTTGAGGCAGCTGGTAATTTGCCACGTTGCCAACCATATCATACAACCTTAGAACACAATACTACAACATGATGTCAATAGTCTGAAGAGTGGTTTTATTATGGCTGCAGCATAGTCACATTCTTTATCAATATATGATTAAAACCAACAATCTGACAATATCACTAAATGGCAACATTTTGTTTGCTAATTTTTACTTTAAGATGTCTTCCCCTCCCATATTGAGGTAAACATCAGACTGCACCAGGAATAGAACTTTTAATTCCTTGGTTCTCATAATCTATTACTGTAACCAGTCACATTGAATCCAGCATCTGGTCTTTTTTGTGTTTCTCCTTTACCTTTTCTGTTTTAGCAGGTGGGAGGTTTCAATCGAGTCTGTTTTTTTTTTTTTTAATTGGGGGTGGGTTTGTTGACTTTATGATGTGTGTTGGTATGTGATATGTATCCTAGTGGGCTTTATAAGTGGTTGTGTAAGGGGGGTATATTTCAGACTGTGCTAGGTGTGGAGTTCCCTATCTGACCCACAAATTTTGCTTTCACTTAATGTATCCAAATGCTTAAATGGTGTTAACACCTGTTTCTTCCAGCAGGAACAACATTAGTAGCACCAGCACCACTGGCCTTCCTCCTTCCTTTCTTCCTTCATTGTTCTATCCCTCTTTTATCCACCCAGCCTCAGAGATCAGGATTAAGATCCTCTAGGGGACATTTCAATTGGATACCTGGAACTGTTTGCAGACCAAGTTGCAGTGGAACATCTTTTGATAGAGCTAGCTGGGACTGATAGGTGAGCAAGATGTCCATCTGTAGTGCTGCCCAGCTTTGAAAATGTCAGGGAATCTGTTCACGTGCTGCAGAGTCTGGCTTCAACTCATGGGCATGTTCTTTTCTTTTTGGGTCATACAAAAGAATGATTGGCATTCTAGAATAGATTGTACAGGCCCTTACTCAGGTACCACCACCCTTAAGGGCCTTTCAGAACTTACCAAAAAACAATCCTTCAGACAATGGAGAAGGGAACCGACTGAAGACAATAAGGTAAAGCATAAGGAATGTCAAGCCAAATGCAAAAAGGAGATAAGGAGGGCTAAGAAGGACTTTGAAAAAAGTTAGCGTTAGAAGCGAAAACACATAGCAAAATTTTTTTTTAGGTATATTAAAAGCAGAAAGCCGGCTATAGAATCGGTAGGGCCGCTGGACGACTGTGGTGTTAAAGGGGCGATCAGGGAAGACAAAGCTGTAGCGGAGAAATTAAATGAATTCTTTGCTTCGGTCTTCACTGAAGAGGATTTGGGAGGGATACCGGTGCCGGAGAAGGTATTTGAAGCGGACGAGTCAGAAAGACTAAATGATTTCTCTGTAAACTTGGAGGATGTAATGGGGCAGTTCTGCAAACTAAAAAGTAGTAAATCACCGGGACCGGATGGTATTCATCCCAGAGTATTAATAGAGCTGAAAAATGAACTTGTGGAGCTACTGTTAGTAATATGCAATTTATCCCTAAAATCAGGTATGGTACCGGAAGATTGGAGGGTGGCCAATGTAAGGGTTCCAGAGGAGATCCGGGAAATTATAGACCGGTGAGTCTGACGTTGGTGCCGGGAAAAATGATAGAGGCTATTATTAAGAATAAAATTACGGAGCACATACAAAAGCATGGGCTACTGAGACAAAGCCAGCACGGATTTAGTGAAGGGAAGTCTTGCCTCACAAATCTACTGCATTTTTTCGAGGGGGTGAACAAACGTGGACAAAGGGGAGCCGGTGGATATTGTATATCTAGATTTTCAGAAGGCGTTTGACAAAGTGCCTCATGAAAGACTCCAAAGGAAACTGGAGAGTCATGGGATCGGAGGTAGTGTGTTATTATGGATTAAGAGCTGGTTAAAAGATAGGAAGCAGAGAGTAAGGTTGAATGGTCAGTATTCTCGATTGAGAAGGGTAGTTAGTGGGGTCCCTCAGGGGTCTGTGCTGGGACAGCTGCTTTTTAACATATTTATAAATGACCTTGAGATGGGAGTAACTAGTGAGGTAATTAAATTCGCAGATGACACAAAATTATCCAGGGTCATCTCGTCGCGGGAGGAATGTGAAAGATTACAAGAGGACCTCGTAAGACTGGGGGATTGGGCGTCCAAATGGCAGATGAAGTTCAACGTTGACAAGTGCACAGTGATGCACATGGGAAGGAGGAACCCAAATTATGGCTATGTCATGCAAGGTTCCACTTTAGGAGTTACAGACCAAGAAAGGGATCTGGGAGTCATCGTGGATAGGACGTTGAAATCTTCCGCTCAATGTGCTGCGGCGGCCAAGAAGGCGAACAGAATGTTGAGTATTATTAGAAAAGGGATGGAAAACAAGCATGAGGATGTTATAATGCCGTTATATCGCTCCATGGTGCGACCGCACCTGGAGTATTGTGTTCAGTTCTGGTCGCCTCATCTCAAAAAAGATATAAAGGAATTGGAGAAGGTGCAGAGAAGGGCGACAAAAATGATAAAAGGGATGGGATGACTACCTTATGAGGAGAGGTTAAGAAGGCTAGGACTCTTTAGCCTGGAGAAAAGGCGGCTGAGGGGTAGAGCGGACATATGTGAAGCATTTGTTTACACTTTCTAACAATAATAGAACTAGGGGACACAAGATGAAATTAGAATGTGGTAGGTTTAAAACAAATTGGAGAAAGTTTTTCTTAACTCAGCGCGTGGTTAGACTGTGGAACTCATTGCCTGAGAAGGTAGTGATGGCAGCGGGCCTTGCTGAGTTTAAAGGGGGTCTGGACAGATTCCTGAAGGAAAAGTCCATTGATCGTTATTAAATTTGGGGATTTTGCCAGGTTCTTGGGGCCTGGATTGGCTGCTGTCAGAGACGGAGTGCTGGGCTTGATGGACCTTTGGTCTTTTCCCAGCGTGGCAGTGCTTATGTACTTAAGTACCTCTTGATATCTCTGGATCCCTTTCTCTCTCTCTCTCTCTCTCTTTCTTTTTCTTTTTTTCCTTACCCTTAACTTTCCCTTACCCTCTTTTCCCTAATAAAGGAGTCTTGGGGCAGGGAATGTGTGGTCTAGGGAAATACATAAGGGTGCTGCAACATCTCATTTAACAGCTGAAGTGGCAGGGTATGCATCAATCCTCATCCTACTCATATAGTATTTCAGGGAAACCTAGCAAAAGGAGGTTCTTCTCAAGGAACAACAACGTTTCCCCATCAACCTGGGTAATTTCTATGAATGATGTGAACTTACAATGTTGTCTACCAAAGAGAAACCCTTTTCACTTTGAACATTGGTGGGTGAACATGGAAAGAAATGCTAGCTTGCTTTGGCAAGGTCTGGCCAGATGATGGTCTTGTATGCTAAGGTTTCTGTAGCTATAATCTCAATGGGTTCACAAGGTAATGCCTGACAGTTTCTACAATTGCCTCTTATGGGAGGTGTTGAAGTTAGCCTGTGCTGCCAATTAAAAGCTCTGGCCTTTGTCAAAATAGTCTAGCAACATAGATAGATGTTCCATTTCCTAATTCCATAATAACCTATAGTGCCTCCTCCTTACCTTGTAAGGCCTGTAATTCTCTTACTTTAATATACATTTTTAACAGTGTCACTCCTCTCTATCTACCCTGTCTTTCCTGTCTAGATTATAGTATGGTATAACTGCATCCCAGTTTTGATCCTTTATGAACCATGTTTCTGTGACTACCACTAAGTCCAAGTCAGCCTTCACCATCATAGCCTCTAAAGCAAGAGCTTTATTTCCAATACAATGAACATTAATATAAGCAGCTTATGTAGGCCAGAAAATCAAGTATTTAGAACAAATGAATGTTAAGTGAATGGGTGCCAGGAGTTGAGAGTTATCCTGACAGATGAATTTATGGAGACAGACACAAAGGCTTCAGGGTGAGCCATACTTCTGGAAGCCATTTGCAGACTGAATTCACTTAGACTTGGGAGAGAATGAAAAAAAAAGTCCTGATCTGAAATTGTTGCTAGTGATTTCAATTACCAATTAAGTTTTTCTCTTTCTTGAACTTTGGGCGCAGGCTGTATGTACTTGCTTGTATGTGGAGAAGGAAAACTGACAAGAACCTACTAAGCTTGTTTGGAACTGTTACCAGGAATTTAAACTATCGTCAGGCTTCGTTGTCATTGTAGTTGTTTGAACCTGTGTTCAGGTTGAGTTTGGGAGGACAGGGGAGCTATGGTTAGAGATGATATGAACTGTAACTGAAGTCACCTTGAATATTCAAGATTTTGAACTGCTGTTAGAAAATTTTCCTAAAGTGCCTGATTCAGGCTATGTTTTGCAATAGAGTCGGGAACACGTTTTGATACTGACTGGTATTGATAACCATGATAAAATGTTGTTGTTTTTTTTTCTTACTGATCCTAAAGAGACAAAGGAGGGAACATGAAAGAGAACTAAAAATAACTATGTGTTAATAAAGCGAATCTTGGATAAATAATTTTTACTTTAATAAAGAAAATTAATCAGAGTGGGGAAGCTCATCCAAAATAAATGTGTGAGTCTACCAAAGGCAAGATTACATTGCTCAGTTGTATAGTGAATCAGATGAGCATTTCTGGCATTGCTTATCACTATTTTTTTTTTTGCAATGTACTTGCTGAAAATTCTGATTTCCCCTGCAGGCCTCTTCAGCTATCCCTTTAGTCTCACTCGTTAGACTTTATTTTTATTTTGGACATCACTGCTCTGTGGGCCATTTTATGCTGGTGCCAATTAGCATTAGTGGTTTCATGTTAACCTAACCTTGGGGCCCTTTTACTAAGCTGTGGTAAGCACTAACGTATGCTTAGCACAGATTAAAAAACACTACCGTGGGGTGTGCTCAGGTGTCTCACGGTAGTTTTAGGATCAGTGTGCACTTCTCACTCGTTAAAAAATAGAATTCATTTTTTAGCACTGGGGCATGTCTGGGAGTGGAGAGTAGGGCATGTTCTGTACTAATCAGTTAGCACAGCTACATTGTCACACACTAAATGTTTAGTGCAGAACTAGTGCATAAGCTCTTACCTCCTAGAAAATAGGTTTCAGTAAGTGCTCATGTGCTAATGGCTAATAGGGTTTTGAGCTGGGGCTTTATTTCTCTTTTCACTCTCTGTTCTCTTCCCTTTACCAGTCTGGGAGCAAATAAGTTTCACTTTTACTCAAAGAAGAGACTCCAGTCCAGAGAGTTATGCAAAATAACCAAACTTTACGGAATATTCTGCAACATGCAGTTCAAATCCTCTTTATAACAGTCAATTTGTAATTCAACTTGATAGCAGATGCAAACTATAAGTCCAGAGCCAAACTTAGGGATATGGTGCATCTTCTCCAGTGCAATTTATAATCCTTCAGTATGTACATATTTACAGCTCCTCTTGTCCATACCCATCCCTTCAGGCTGCATACTCCAAGGCTGTACTTGTACCATTGATTTTCACAAACCATCTCTTGTAAGATCAGACCTCCCCATCTGTCCTTACTTCCAGAGATGCACTTCCCCTGAGCTGCACCCTCTGACCTTGAACAGGCTCTTCCCTGTTCCTTCTCCTGGGCTGGGTTCCAGTTACTGCCCTTCAAATCAGCCTTAGGTTATTTTGGCCTTTCCAGGACAATCCCTCTTCTTACAGGTTCTGGCAGGGGTAGAGGTAACCAAAGACCTTGTGCACTCCTCAACACTAACATTTATTAGCTCTAGCTCCTCCCCTACTGTCACTCAACAACCAGAAACATTTCCCTCGGCAACTTACCCAGGAACCCACCCCCGGTTTGGATCCTTTACCACCCACAACATCAGAGCCCTCCCCTTTGTAACTCTGTCCTTTTAAACCGGCATACATCTCAGTACACTCTTTTACAGCTTTTCACATTCACAAGCGGTAATACTCATCCCCACCACAAAGGTCTTCCTAAAGGTAAAATTAGATCTAAGAGGTTTTTTTTATCCATCATCTCTACGCATTCAGCCTTATTTCGTTATATTCTGTTTATCACTTTTTATCCACAGTGCTATGACTTCCTCCTTTTAGCACACTACACGACTATAGCAGGAGCGATGTTCCACCATCTTCTTTTCATACTCTCACTTCATAGTCTTTACTGCACAGCACTGCCCCATATAATATGAACCATGTGTTCATTTTCTATCTTTACTTTTAACTCTCAGATCCTTATGTATGTTTTCTGCATTCCAAACATGTCTATCTGCAGAAAATGTCCAAATCACAATTTTCAAAAGGCAGGATTTGGCCGCTTTACACTGCAATTTGCCCAAATAGCAAGGGGGTGTGTTGGAGGTGTGTTTTAGGTGGGACTAGGGCAGGCCCAAAATTAGGACATCTTTCAGTGATAATGGAATAGGAAAAAAATGTCCAATGCAACAAAGAAGACATTTTTATCTAGACCTGTCTCAGCCATGTCCAGGATAGACAAAGGTGCCCTGGTTGAGCAGCTGACTACTGGAGGGATGAAGGCATGACCTCTCCTTAATCTCAAAGTGATTTACTGACCCCCCTATCACCCCTAAAAGAAGTGAAAGTGACAATGGATACCAGGCTCTATGACAGCTTCAGATATAACGGCCATTCCTAATAGAACAGCAAGCAAGTGTAAAGAAGTGGTCTATTGGTCGGTGAGGTGGACTTTGAACAATGTGACCCAGGTCAGTGGCGTACTAAGGGGGGGCAGTGGGGCGGTCCGCCCCGGGGGCACGCCGCTGAGGGGGGTGTCAACTCTGCAGGTTCACTGCTTTTTCTGCCCCAGAACAGGTTACTTCCTGTTCCGGGGCAGAGAGAGCAGGGAACCAGCAGAGCCGACGCAGCTCCCAGTGACGTGCACTCGGGGCAGAGCGGCCCTCCCGCCCGCCCTCTTTGGTAAGAATGCGCTCCAGGGGGGTATGTGCTCGAGTGCCGAGGGGAGTGCATGCGTGCGCCAAGGGGGGGTGTGCCCTGCTGCACCCAGGGGGGGGGGTGCGCAGCGGCGAACCGCCCCGGGTGCCAGCCGCCCTCACTACGGCACTGACCCAGGTGTAACTCCCACTTATTTCTGTACAAATATGTGAGCCCTCCTGCTACATAGAAATACCTACTGTATCTGAATAGCATGATGGCTATTGTAGTAGGTTTTTTTTTAAAATCTGTTCCTAGAGGGCTTATAATGGGATTTCTACATGGATCCTGTTGTTTAAAGTCCACTGCACAGACCACTAAGCTGCCCCTCTGCTTTGCAGGGACATCTGTGTGGCCATTTTTATACAAATGACACCAGACAGACATTTTTATGGTGGCTTTTTTTTTGTCATTCAGATTTTGGACATTTCATTTTGAAAAATGGCTGTTCATTGTGGACATTTTCAATACAAGAACATTCTTCTCTTGAATTTGCGAATATTTTCCCTGATCAAAAATGTCTGTGAGATAGACCTTTTTTGGACATTATGAGCAGGGTGTCCCAATTCTGACTTGGATGTTCTTTTGAAATGCCCCTCCATATATGATGGACATCTAAGAGCTGGTTTATGAATGGTGCTTCTAAAATAATTGTTGTCAGAGAAATTTCTCACAGCTCGCAGGAAAGCACTATGCATAGGACAGAAATATAGAAGGCATGCACTGCTGGGTAGACAGCTTACAGAATAGTTTAGTAGCATAAAAACAAAACAAAAAAAAAAAACAGCCATGTGATTTTGTTTTACAGGTTTTAAGCTTCTAGTGACTCAACTTGTTTTTTTGCTTTTAAATTATTGCTTCGTAAGGTACTTGCAATCCAAATTATACAACACCAAACCTTTTTGTATGTGCACATAAAACTGTTAAAGCATTTGTTAAAGAAATATTTAAAAAGCAATGAAATGATCAAATAAGTTCCATATGGCATATTTGAAAACTGGGCAGAGAGAGCGAGAAAAAAGCTCCCTTATTTTCCTATTTCAAGGGAACATCAATACTTTGATAGTAGCTTTCTAGTGGGAGATGTCGGTCTGCTTGTGCATGTGTAATTGCCATCTAACTATTATTCTGAATATTTTTCAACTGCAATGCGTTTGAGCTTTTCAAATGATTTTGCTTAAATTAGGCTAAAATTGATGGCTTGCTTTGTACTCTTTATATGTTTACGCTTAATTTTTACCAATACTTCTTGAAGATCAGAACACATAGCTCCAGGGCATAAAGACAGTAGAGGAAATTAGCTGTCACCCAGAGCCAGTGATTCTGTGTTCTCATAAACATAAAGGGCTAAATTGTCTTTTATGTTGACCATGCATGCAGATCATATCATTTCCATTAAAAATTAGACATCATGAATATATTCTACAACATTCGGTGATGTTTGAACTAAGAATCTGGAGTCCATTTCTTTATGCACTTAGATTAGCCATTTTACCCTGCTATGCAATCTTGAGAACCCACACTTTTATCACCCTGTTTTATACATTTTTTTACAAGAAATGTTATGAATATGATTTAAATGAGCTATGTAATGAACATGGGTTATTTGTTGTAACAGTACACTTTTGTTTCCTGTATTCCATTTTGAGCCATTTATTATATAGTGGGAATTTGGATTTCAGATTATTGGCATGCTGTGCCATGATGTTCAGTTTTGAAATGGTACTTCTCTTTCTTATTTCACTCCAATAACTTGTATAGTGGTGCCAATCGTGATTCCTATTTCCATGATTTCATGACACATTCTGTACATGAAGAGCTTTATAATGTGGTATTACATAAGTATATAAGTACATAAGTATTGCCATACTGGCACAGACCAAAGAGGTCCATCAAGCCCAGCATCCTGTTTCCTACAGTGGCCAATCCAGGTTACAGTACCTGGAAAGATCCCAAAACAGTACAATACATTTTATGCTGTTTATCCTAGAAAAAAAAACATGGATTTTCCCCAAGTCCATTAGGCTTATGGACTTTTAGGGGGGGGTCTTTTACTAAAGATTAGCTCAAGTTATCTGCAGCAAGGCCCATGGGAACTGCTGCAAATAACTCAAGCTAACCTTCAAGACCACCTTAGAAAACAATCCAAACCTCTTTTAAACCCTGCTAGGCTAACTGCTTTTACTACATCCTCTGGCAACGATTTCCAGAGTTTAATTACATGTTGAGTGAAAAAATATTTTCTAAACATTTATTTTAAATTTACTACTTTGTAGCTTCATTGTGTGCCCCCTAATCCTAGTATTTATGGTAAGCACTAACGCATGCTTACCGCAGGCTAAAATCCACTACTGTGGGGTGCACCCAGGCATCCTGCAGTAGTTTTGTGTTCAGCGTGCGCTACCCATGCGCTAAAAATATAAAATATTTTTTTTATCACTGGGGCATGTTTGGGAGTGAAGAGTAGGCGTACCCAGCACTAATCGGTTAGTGCAGATGTATCGCCATATACTAACCGATTAGCGTGTGGTTAGCGCAGAAACTCTTACCAGCTAGTAAATAGATGATGGCAAGGGCTCCTGCACTAATGGCCACATGCTAACTGGGTAATTGGTGCATGGTCGTGAATGGAGGAAATAAGAAATACAGCCATTTTACAGCAGTGCTAAAAGTGGAAAGCCCTGTTCTACTGATTCCGCAGGCCAATTTTTTAGTAAAAGGGCCCCATAGAGGGGTATTTTCGAACAGAGACGACCATCTCCAAGGGCGCCCAACTCTAAGGACAGTGCCACGAAGGGACGGGGCAATGCATTTTATCAAAACAAGATGGATGTCCATCTTTTGTTTCGATAATACGGTCGGGGATGCCCAAATCTTGACATTACACAAACACTGGCATATCCTGAAGGGACATCAGTGCTTTGATAAGAAATGACTCACTGTGGCTTTTACACAAAGTAAGAACATCAAGGAGATCCTAGCCCCCTCAGCTCTCCCTGTCACACCACCCACAACACCATTGGTTACCGGATACAATCCCTGTGGCTCATGTTCAGTATGTACATCTTCATTGAATACATCAGTGTTTATTCACCCATGGACGGGAAAGGAATACCCTCTCAAACACTCTTCCAATTGCAATACTGAGGGTGTGGTATATCTCATTCTCTGTCCATGCGGACTGATTTATGTAGGCAAGGCCATCAGAAAAATCAAGACCAGAATGATTGAGCACAGAAGCAACATCAGGAGACTAAACACAACAGCACCTTTAGTACAACATTGCATCGACTGTTCCCACAGCTTCTCAGATCTAGTTTTCAAATTGATCATAGCATCCTGGTGGGGAAGTGACGTAGAGAGAATTTTGCTACAACAAGAACAGAGAACCATTTTCAAATTGAACACAATCTCTCCTGCTGGATTGAATGCAGAAATTGATCTATCAGTTTTTCTCTAATACCATCTGTTTTTAACGATACCATCATCCAAAGAGCATTAAGCATATGTACGAGGATCTTGTTGTTTATGAAGATCTACATTATGCCATTTATGATACAATTGTATAATTTCTCAATATATCTAATGTAATGATATCAGTATTGGCCCTTAGCTTACTGTTATACAAAAAGAACATGTTTTATGGATATGTATGTGTCACGCCTCTGTCACGAAAAGTGAGCCCTTGGGCCAAACAACGTCTGGCAGCCAGACAGTTCTGATCTTACCTGGAGAGTCAGGACAGAGGTCTCCAAAGAAGGGCAGGCTAGGGCAGCCAGAGGACCAAAGACAAGGTCCAGACCCGGACTGTGGTTCAAGACAGGTGGCAGGTAACAGCAAGGTCCAGGTTCAATCGGTGGTACAAAGGCAGGCGGCAGGCAAGAGCAAAGTCCAGGTACAATCAGAGGTTCAAAGGCAGGCTGCAGGCAAAAGCAAAGTCCAGGTTCAATCAGAGGTTCAAAGGCAGGCTGCAGGCAAAAGCAAAGTCCAGGTTCAATCAGAGGTTCAAAGGCAGGCTGCAGGCAAAAGCAAAGTCCAGGTTCAATCAGAGGTTCAAAGGCAGGCTGCAGGCAAAAGCAAAGTCCAGGTTCAATCAGAGGTTCAAAGGCAGGCTGCAGGTAAAAGCAAAGTCCAGGTTCAGTCAGAGGTTCAAAGGCAGGCTGCAGGCAAAAGCAAAGTCCAGGTTCAATCAGAGGTTCAAAGGCAGGCTGCAGGCAAAAGCAAAGTCCAGGTTCAATCAGAGGTTCAAAGGCAGGCGGCAGGCAAAAGCAAAGTCCAGGTTCAAAGAGTAGTTCAAAGGCAAACGGAAGGCAATCCAAAACACAGAACTCAGGGATCCGCAAGCAGAAGCCGAAGCAAAGAACTCTGCCAGCGTCTGCCCTTAAATAACCCCCTCCATCTGGAGAACCCTCATCAGCTGTTCGAAAGGAGGAGCCCACACCCAGCCCCGGGGCTCTGGATAGGCTGATCCTAGAGAGAAGGCGGAGTCCAACCGCGACCAGCCAATCCGGGCCCCGAAGGGGCGTTCCCTCTGCTCCCAGGTCCCGCACCCGGAAGAGACTGTCTAGTTAGAGAGCGCTGGCCATCTTGGCAGCGGTGACGATCGCCGGCCGCTATTGCGCTGAAGCGGCGAACCGGCATAGCCCAGGAGGCTGGCACAACTCCCCGCCCACGCCGCCCACAGCCAGCGATACCCCGCTCTCCCCTGCTCGCGGAGCGAGGCATCCCAGCGGGCATGGCGGCGCAGGTACGGGGCGCGACAGTACCCCCCCCGTAAGCCCCCCCTCTCCGTCTAGGTCCAGGTTTAGTAGGGTAACGAGAGTGGAACTCGTGCAACAAATCAGGAGCAAGGATATTAGCAACTGGCTCCCAGGAGTTATCCTCAGGACCAAAGTTCTTCCACGAGATCAAGTAAAACAATCGACCCCGCTGGAATTTAGAGTCAAGAATCTCTTTTACCTCGAACTCTGGATCAGGATCAGAATCTGGAACCAGAATCTTCTTCGGAGCAGGATGCCAGTGGGAAGTCCTAAAAGGTTTAAGCAGAGACACATGAAAAGCATTGTGAATGCGCAGATTACCAGGTAAGTGAAGGCGATAGACCACTGTCCCCACTCTAGATGTCACAGAAAATGGCCCGATGAAGCGAGGAGCAAACTTAAGGGAGGGAAGACGAAGCTTGAGGTACTTGGTGCTGAGCCACACTCTTTGTCCCGGCTGGAATACGGGAGCGGCACAGCGACGCCGATCAGCACCTTGCTTGTACCGGGCAGCCGCCCTTCCCAACTGCTGACGGACTGCCCTCCAAGTTGCATGAATGGTGGAGAGAGTAGACTGGATCAGTGGAGGAGCTGTAGTCAAAGGAATTGGAGGCGGAAGACGTGGATGGCGTCCAAAAACAGTGAAGAAGGGTGACGTCCGGGAAGCAGAGTGGAAACTATTGTTGTATGCAAATTCAGCCCAGGCCAGGAGATCAGTCCAATCATCTTGACGAGCATTAGTGAAGGCCCGAAGAAAAGCTTTAAGGGTCTGGTTAGTACGTTCAGCCATGCCGTTGGTCTGAGGATGGTAAGCTGAAGAGAAATGCGTGGTAACCCCAAAGGCGGAGCATAACGATCTCCAAAATTTAGAGGTGAATTGCGACCCTCTATCACTGATGATACGATGCGGCAGTCCATGTAGCCGAAAAATGTGCTGGATAAATTGTGACGCCAGAGCCTTCGCGGATGGCAGGGACCGCATGGGGACGAAGTGAGCCATGCGAGAAAAACGATCCACCACCACCCAGATGATCGTGTTGCCCTTGGAACAGGGGAGATCAGTTATAAAATCCATCGAGACCTCCTGCCACGGTAGATGGGGTACCGGTAATGGTTGAAGAAGCCCCCACGGCTTCCCTGGCAAGGACTTGGTACGGGCACAGGTAGGACAGGTAGAGACAAACTGCCGAATCTCCTGGGCCATGTGGGGCCACCAAAAATAACGAGAAATAAGATGATAGGTCTTACGGAACCCAAAATGTCCCGAAAATGCAGCAGAATGACCCCACTGAAGGACCTTGCGACGAGATCGAGCAGGAACAGGAGTCTTGAGACAGGCGGGTGCCCCCACCATAGGGGAAAGGCACGCAGGATTGAGCATAGGATAGAGCTCCTCAGGCTCCTCAGGTACATCAAAAGCGCGGGAGAGGGCATCGGCCTGTATATTCTTTTCAGCGGGACGAAACACCAAATGAAAGGAAAAACGAGCAAAAAATAGTGACCAACGGGCCTGCCGGGGATTCAAGCGTTTGGCATCTTGCAAATAAAGCAAATTTTTGTGATCAGTAATGACTGTTATAGGATGAGCAGCACCCTCCAGTAGGTAGCGCCATTCCTGAAAGGCGAGCTTCAGAGCTAGCAGCTCTCTGTCCCCGATGGTATAATTACGTTCAGCTGGCGAAAACTTCCTAGAAAAAAAAAAACAAGGATGTTTCTTACCAGAAGAAGTTGTCTGGGATAGCACTGCCCCCACCCCCAAGGCAGAGGCATCGACCTCCACGATGAAAGGCTTCCTGACATCGGGACTACGGAGCACAGATGCAGACAAGAAAGCCGTCTTCAAGGCAGAAAAAGCCTCCAGGGCAGCAGGAGACCAATGCCGAACATCTGCCCCCTTCCGAGTAAGGGCTGTCAACGGAGCTGTGAGGAGCGAATAATGGGGAATGAATTGTCTGTAGTAATTAGCAAAGCCCAGAAAACGCTGTAAGGCTCGGAGACTCTGGGGGAGAGGCCAGTCCCGGATAGCCTGCAGTTTAGCAGGATCCATTTGTAATCCAACGGCAGAGATAATATGTCCCAAAAAAGGAATAGTGGCTTGATGAAATGCACACTTCTCCAACTTGGCAAACAGTCGATGATCCCGGAGTCGTTGAAGCACAGTGCGGACATGCCCGGGATGGTCCAGGGGCGAAGCAGAGAAGATCAAAATATCGTCCAAGTAAACAATGACTGAAGAATACAGAAGGTCCCGGAAAATGAAGTTGATGAAATCCTGAAATACAGCCGGAGCATTACAAAGTCCAAAAGGCATGACCCGATACTCAAAATGGCCGTCGTGAGTGTTAAACGCAGTTTTCCACTCGTCCCCCTGACGGATACGAATTAAGTTGTAGGCCCCTCGCAGATCCAGCTTAGTAAAAATAACAGCCCCCTGGAGTCGATCAAAAAGCTCCGGGATAAGCGGCAGGGGGTACCGGTTCTTGACTGTGATGTTGTTAAGCCCTCGATAGTCAATGCAGGGCCGCAAGGACCCATCCTTTTTAGAGACAAAAAAGAACCCCGCCCCGGCAGGAGAAGAAGATGGCCGGATGAATCCTTTACGAAGATTGTCCTGAATGTAGTCCCGCATGGCGGCAGATTCATCCCGGGATAACGCATATAATCGCCCTCGAGGAGGCATGGTGCCGGGCAACAAATCAATGGGACAATCGAACGGGCGATGGGGTGGGAGGGAATCCGCCTCCCGGACATCAAAAACATCAGCAAAGTCCTCGTACTCCTTCGGAAGATGAGCATCACAGGGGTGGAGGGTTCCAGGTAGCGCTGGCACATTAATGGGAAGAGGGTGCACAGGTGTAAGACAAGTTTCAAAACAATGACCACTCCATTGGCTGATCTCTCCTGAAGGCCAGTCTATGTAAGGCGCGTGCAGCCGCAGCCAGGGCATACCTAGAATTACCGGATGGATGGCCTGAGGTAAAATAAGAAATTGTATCTCCTCATGATGAAGAAGGCCCACTTGCATCTGAAGCGGAAGAGTGAGATGAGTGATAAGCTGTGGTAGAGTAGAGCCATGAATGGACGTGACTTGAAGAGCTGGTTTACAGGAAATAACTGGCCTTCCTAGGCCCTGAAGTAGCCTAGCATCAATAAAGTTGCCTCCTGCTCCTGAATCCAGCAGGGCGAGGGTATTTATCCTGTATTCTTGCCAACGTAAGATAATAGGTACAGTCATTAAGTTATCCGGAAGGGTTCCTGAACGACCCAAAACCACCCCCTTCACAAGGCTAGGGTCTAAGCATTTCCCGGTTTGTTGGGACACCTTTTCACAAAATGGCCAGGTTTCCCGCAGTACATACATAGTTTATTCTCCCTCCGGTGGGTCCGTTCCACAGCTGTCAGTCGGTGCCTGCCAATCACCATGGGTACCTCCGATCCCTCCCCAGTCGGAACCGCAGCCTCCTGGGGAGAGACCGTTTGTGGTCTTTGAGGGGAAAACCTGCGCGATGGACGCGAGGCAACTTGTTCTCGTGCTCGTTCCTGGAAGCGGACATCAATACGAGTACTTAGGGAGATTAGAGCGTCCAAAGTACTAGGGATTTCACGGCCGGCTAACTCGTCCTTAATGCGCCCACTCAAGCCTTGCCAGAAAATGGCCGTAAGAGCCTCTTGATTCCATTTGAGTTCCGCCGCCAGCGTACGGAATCGGATAGCATAGGCTCCAACGGTACTGCTTCCTTGCTGGATCCGTAGTAGTTCTCCTGCAGCAGAGGAGGGACGTCCTGGAACATCGAAGACCATGCGGAACCGACGCAGGAATTCTCCCAGTTCCGAAAGGAGAGGATCCTGTTGCTCCCAGAGAGGTGAAGCCCATGCCAGAGCTGAACCGGAGAGTAATGAAATAATGTAGGTAATCTTCTGTTTGTCCGTAGGAAAAGAAGCAGGTTGCATGTCAAAGAGCATCTGACATTGGTTCAAGAATCCGCGGCATGCGGAGGGTGTGCCGTCAAACCGGGGAGGTTCCGGCAAACGAAAGGCAGGCTGAGGTGGGGATGTCCTACTTGCCCCAGGAGCCGGTGCTCGCTGCGCTGACATCTGGGAACACACATCCTGCAGTACTCCAGACAATCTGTTGAGCTGGGCCTGCTGCTGTTGGAGAGCTTGGGCCAAGTCAGTTAGATCAGGCTTATCTGGCGAGCTCATGGCTTCGGCTTTCTGTCACGCCTCTGTCACGAAAAGTGAGCCCTTGGGCCAAACAACGTCTGGCAGCCAGACAGTTCTGATCTTACCTGGAGAGTCAGGACAGAGGTCTCCAAAGAAGGGCAGGCTAGGGCAGCCAGAAGACCAAAGACAAGGTCCAGACCCGGACTGTGGTTCAAGACAGGTGGCAGGTAACAGCAAGGTCCAGGTTCAATCGGTGGTACAAAGGCAGGCGGCAGGCAAGAGCAAAGTCCAGGTACAATCAGAGGTTCAAAGGCAGGCTGCAGGCAAAAGCAAAGTCCAGGTTCAATCAGAGGTTCAAAGGCAGGCTGCAGGCAAAAGCAAAGTCCAGGTTCAATCAGAGGTTCAAAGGCAGGCTGCAGGCAAAAGCAAAGTCCAGGTTCAATCAGAGGTTCAAAGGCAGGCTGCAGGCAAAAGCAAAGTCCAGGTTCAATCAGAGGTTCAAAGGCAGGCTGCAGGTAAAAGCAAAGTCCAGGTTCAGTCAGAGGTTCAAAGGCAGGCTGCAGGCAAAAGCAAAGTCCAGGTTCAATCAGAGGTTCAAAGGCAGGCTGCAGGCAAAAGCAAAGTCCAGGTTCAATCAGAGGTTCAAAGGCAGGCGGCAGGCAAAAGCAAAGTCCAGGTTCAAAGAGTAGTTCAAAGGCAAACGGAAGGCAATCCAAAACACAGAACTCAGGGATCCGCAAGCAGAAGCCGAAGCAAAGAACTCTGCCAGCGTCTGCCCTTAAATAACCCCCTCCATCTGGAGAACCCTCATCAGCTGTTCGAAAGGAGGAGCCCACACCCAGCCCCGGGGCTCTGGATAGGCTGATCCTAGAGAGAAGGCGGAGTCCAACCGCGACCAGCCAATCCGGGCCCCGAAGGGGCGTTCCCTCTGCTCCCAGGTCCCGCACCCGGAAGAGACTGTCTAGTTAGAGAGCGCCGGCCATCTTGGCAGCGGCGACGATCGCCGGCCGCTATTGCGCTGAAGCGGCGAACCGGCATAGCCCAGGAGGCTGGCACAACTCCCCGCCCACGCCGCCCACAGCCAGCGATACCCCGCTCTCCCCTGCTCGCGGAGCGAGGCATCCCAGCGGGCATGGCGGCGCAAGTACGGGGCGCGACAGTATGTAACTGGTTATTTTGTGTATGTGAATTCTTAGATGCTATTTTATAAGAAATTGTTGGCTATTTGATGTTTTTCTTTTTGCATGTTTATTTTATATGTATTTTTTATGTATTTTGATTTATGGTATTATCTTATGTCATTTTCTAATGTGGTTGGTCTATGACTGCATTTGTCTTTCATAATCTATTATTCATTCCAGGTCACTTTTTTAACAGTTTTGTTGTAAAGAGAACCACTGCACATATATTTGTGCTGTTTGTATGCTGATTTTATAACACTACATCATTTCATATATTTTTTTCATTGTGGCTGCATTATGATTGCATATATCACTCATAATTTTAATGTGAGATCCATTTCATGTTGTATGATACATATGGAATTACACCCACTGCACATTAGTCACCTTACAATAGGTTGTGCACGATTCATAATGAATGTGTTTTCCAACCATGCTCAACTGATTCCCATTCGACTTGAGGTTGGCAATGAAAAAGATCAACTATAGATTTTTCAGACTAACCGTTGGATTCTTCTTAGTATTTTTGCAAGGATTTTTTATGCAGCTGTTAGGACCTACGTAATCTACGACGTCAGTAACTTACCAAATTACTTCTCTGATATTTATTTATTTTATTTATTTATTGCATTTGTATCCCACATTTTCCCACCTTTTTGCGGGCTCAGTGTGGCTTACAATACGATATGAATGATGGAAATACAATTTGTTACAACTTGGTTATGGATTACATTGTGAAGAGTTATACAAGACAATCAAAGTGTTGTTAAGGAATATAAACACTGGAACCAAACCTTGAAACATTGGAAGGAGACAGCGGGAGGTTAAAAGGGCATTATGTATGGTATACATATTTCTGTGAGTAAAGGTATGAGTGAGGTGAGACTACGGGGGATGAGAGTTCAGAAGTGGATGTATTGATGCATTAGTGAACAGTGAGTGTGGACTTTATGTGTTTTGCGTCTTTCCTTAGATTTTTTCAAAAAGATGGGTCCCTATGCGAATGGTCCTGAAATTGGTGGTTTCTGCACCAACAGTGTTTTTCTGAGCAAGTAGACTCTACCTACGTTAGAGGTAAGATTTTTTAGATTAATCCTCAATCTGATTTTTTCGGAGACAACTAGATTTCGACTGACGATAAATTGATTAAAATAAAAAGATTATCAACTCCGTAGCATAGCGCTATCAAACATCCAATTTAGTTGGCGAAATCTTAACATCTGTCTAGCGTGTTTTTTCAAAGGGATGCTATGCACGCCACTTATGTACAGAATGCAAAGTTGTATAGATTATAATCCTGCATGATAATGTGTTTGTCGGCAAACTATCCGCTAGAGTCAACGTGCCGAGTTAAGATACTGTCACACGATTACATACTCTTTAGAGTTCTCGTTCACAGTGCTACGTTTCAAAAAACATACGTTAGTAGACTAATTTTGCAACTTTTTTTTTATATATACACCTTGCCTTCATGGAGAGGTTGCAAGACATAGAGGGGCATAATCAAACGGCACCCATGTAAAGCGGCACCCGAACCGTATTATCAAAATAAGATAGCCGGCTATCTTTCATTTCAATAATACGGTTGGAGCTGGCCAGATCTCAGCTTTTCATGAGGTACTTTGTCAAATGCCTTTTGAAAATTCAGAATCACAATCCACCTTATAATTGAAAGAGAAAAACGCCTAGATTTCGACCCAAATAGATAGACGTTTATCTCACAAAAACGAATAAATCGGTATAATGGAAAGCCGATTTTGGACGTTTTCAACTGCACTCCATCGCGGAAGCGTACAAAGTTGACGGGGGCGTGTCGGAGGCGTGGCGAAGGTGGAACTGGGGCGTGGTTATCGGCCGAGGAGAGATGGGCGCCTTTCGCCGATAATGGAAAAAAAGTATGCGTTTGTAGCTAGAATTTAGGGCACTTTTTCTGGACCCTGTTTTTTCACGAATAAGGCCCAAAAAGTGCCCTAAATGACCAGATTACTACCAGAGGGAATCGGGGATGACCTCCCCTGACTCCCCCAGTGGTCACTAACCCCCTCCCACCACAAAACATGATGTTTCACAACTTTTTATTTTCACCCTCAAATGTCATACCCACCTCCCTGGCAGCAGTATGCAGGTCCCTGGAGCAGTTGTTAGGGGGTGCAGTGGACTTCAGGCAGGTGGACCCAGGCCCATCCCCCCCTACCTGTTACAATTGTGCTGCTTAATGCTTAGTCGTCCAACCCCCCCCCCCCAAACCCACTGTACCCACATGTAGGTGCCCCCCTTCACCCCTTAGGGCTATAGTAATGGTGTAGACTTGTGGGCAGTGGGTTTTGAGGGGGATTTGGGGGGCTCAACACACAAGGGAAGGGTGCTATGCACCTGGGAGCTCTTTTACCTTTTTTTTTGTTTTTGTAAAAGAGCCCCCTAGGGTGCCCGGTTGGTGTCCTGGCATATGAGGGGGACCAGTGCACTACGAATCCTGGCCCCTCCCACGAACAAATGCCTTGGATTTATTCGTTTTTGAGCTGGGCGCTTTCATTTTCCATTATCACTGAAAAACAAAAATGCCCAGCTCACAAATTGTCGAATAAAATATGGACGTCTATTTTTTTTTTGAAAATACGGTTCGGTCCGCCACTTCACGGACCCGTTCTCAGAGATAAACGCCCATGGAGATAGACGTTTTCATTCAATTATGCCCCTCAATGTCAACTGGCTCACCTTTATCCTCATGTTTGTTCACACCTTCAACGGAATGGTGAGGCAAGATTTCCCTTCACTAAATCCATGTTGGTTTTGTCTCATTAATCCATGCTTTTGAATATGCTCTGTAATTATCTTTGAAAAAAAATGTAAGATATTGCTAAAGAACCATGTCTCTGTTAACATTTGACCACTAGTCTTGGTTTGATCTCTTTGATTCAGACCACCTTACAAATGTTGGTGTTTGCATACTTCCTTTGTGTGTATGTTACTATGGGGCTCATTTTCAAAAGAGAAAAAAAGTTTAAAAAGTAGCATAAAGATACATTTGGACGTTTTTCTCACCAAATCAGTATTTTCAAAACCCATTTTTCAGATATTTTTCTATGATGTTCATCTGCAGTGCATCCAAATTTCAAGGGGGCATGTCAGGGGCATGTTCAGGGTGGGATTATGGCATTCCTAACACTTCGATGTTTTTTAGCCATAATGGAACAAAATGAAAATGTCCAGGACTAAAACTAAGATGTTTTGAGCTAGACCTGTTTTAATAACAACTAAATAGACAACCAGACAGCAGCAGCGATCCAAGGAAGGACAGATACAGGAAGAGTTTATCCAAATGTCAACTTTAATGAAAAGCAGGACCCAATCTTTAACTGTGCTTTTTCAATTTGGGCTGGAGACTTGGTGGTTACTGACTTTTGGAATTGGACCAGAGCTTTTTCTATGCAGATGCTGTTGGTTGTATTCTTTTACTTTTGACACTGGACCTCATTTTTCTTTTCAACATAGGTATTGCAGTACTTGCTTTGAACCTGTGAATCTATTGTGGAAACCTATCAGGCTTATTTTCGAAAGAGAAGGGCGCCCGTCTTTCGACACAAATCGGGAGATGGGCATCCTTCTCCCAGGGTCACCCAAATCAGCATAATCAAAAGCCGATTTTGGGCGTCCTCAACTGCTTTCCGTGCGGGGATGACCAAAGTTCACGGGGTGTCGGAAGCATAGCGAAGGCGGGACTGGGGCGTGCCTAACACATAGGCGTCCTTGACCAATAATTGAAAAAAAGAAGGGCGTCCCTGATGAGCACTTCGGCGACTTTACTTGGTCCATTTTTTGTTATTACCAAGCCTCAAAAGGTGCCCAAACTGACTAGATGACCACCAGAGGAAATTGAGGATGACCTCCCCTTACCCCCCCCCCCAGTGGTCACCAACCCCCTCCCACCCTAAAAAACCTTTTTAAATATTTTTTGCCAGCGTCTATGCTAGCCTCAAATGTCATACCCAGCTCCATCACAGCAGTATGCAGGTCCCTGGAGCAGTTTTAGTGGGTGTAGTGCACTTCAGGCAGGTGGATCCAGGCCCACCTCCCCCTACCTGTTACACTTGTGGTGGTAAGTGTGAGCCCTTCGAAACCCACCAGAAACCCACTGTACCCACATCTAGATGCCCCCCTTCACCCCTTAGGGCTATGGTAGTGATGTACAGTTGTGGGTAGTGGGTTTTGGGTTTTTTTTGGGGGGGGGGGCTGAGCACACAAGGTAAGGGAGCTATGCACCTGGGAGCAATTTGTGAAGTCCACTCCAGTGCCCCCTAGGGTACCCAGCTGGTGTCCTGGCATGTCAGGGGGATCAGTTCACTACGAATGCTGGCTCCTTCCACAACCAAGTGGCTTGGATTTGGTCGTTTCTGAGATGGGCGTCCTCAGTTTCTATTATGGCCGAAAATCGGGGACAATCATCTCTAAGGTTGACCTAAATGTTGAGATTTGGGCGTCCCCAACCATATTATCGAAATGAAAGATGGACGCCCATCTTGTTTCGATAATACGGGTTTCCCCGCCCCTTCGCCGGGATGTCCTGCGAAGGCGTCCTCAGGAAAACTTGGGCACCCCTTCTGATTATGCTCTTCCACCTGACCCCTGATGAAGGTTTTTCCAAAACATGGCCTGTTTGGGTCCCGTTTTCCATTAGAGTTAACATCTGGATAAACTCTTGCTGTGCTTGTCCTTCCTTGGATCATTGCTGCTGTCTGGTTGTCTGTTCTGCTTCTGCAGTAGACTGTCTCTATTTGTTTTTTAAAGTACTGCAGAAGACATTTGAAAAAAAATGCTGGGTATTGCTGATAAATATTAACCCATTAAGATTGTAAACATCTAAAACAGAAGGCATTTTTGTTTTGTAGTAGATCCTATTATGGAGCCTCACATAAGGCTTGGTAGGCTATTCAACAGCATTAAATTTGCACAAACCCTAAAGTTTAGAGAAGAAAAATAAGGCATGTTAACATGCAATATATTGCAAGACCATAGATATGAAAACTAATAATGTTCTTTATATATCATAACAGAGCTGAAAATTGTATGGCTTACCCAACTGTAAATTGTATCCATCTCATAACACAAAAAGCAACCAACCTCTGGTTCCTCATTGCCTTAAGAGTGCTTGCAATGTTGACATAATACTCAACATACCACCTTCACAATTGACACAGAAGTGTGCATTAGCATTGATACAACCCCTTAATTCCAGTAATAGGGTTTGGAAATAGCTGTCAGATATTTAAAACAATTATTTCTCATGTCATTAAATCAATATACAAATGAAGAAAAATGCTCAGGACTACAACCTATAGGAAAACTAATTCCAATGTTACCCAAGTATAACAAATGATCTCAAATTCCAGAGATTATATACATAGCCCTGAATCAGAAATGAATCTAAATTAAGGTGGGCATAATGCAAACAAAGGGATATAATAATAAAAACCATGATAATGAGAGGGCCATTTAAATAGAAGGTTGTATCTTGAAATAAAAATAAAACAAAATAAACAAAACACCCCTACAGTCAATGACTGAATTAAGTAATGCACAGCAAAGCCTGCTGCAAAATAACCACAAAGGCAGGGCAGAACTTCTACGTCAGGAAGTACAAGCAAGCAAGAGTAGAGGCTGACCAAAAGATGAGTCCAATGCTTGAGATAATGTGAAGAAATACTTTATAGTTGCTGATATAAAGGGACCAGACACGGTCCATGTTTCCGCGTGACAAAATGCCTACATCAGGGGTCTTGTTTGTATTCCTCAGAATGTACTGTATACATGGACATGAGGCAAAATAAAAATTGGTGCTCGTCCATTTTGGGTCTGAGACCTTACCGCCAGCCATTGACAGCGGTAAGGTCTCATGCATTAACCTGGCAGTAATGACCTACGCACACCAAATGCCACTTAGCTTGCATGGCGGACGCGTGCCAGAAAATAAAAATTATTTTTCGGAAGTGCTTATCAGACGTGCACCAAAAATGAAATTACTGCAAGAACCACGTGGTAGCCAGGCAGTAAATCCAAACTGGCACGCATAGATGCTTACGCGGCTTAGTAAAAGAACCCCCGAGTTTGCACCAAATCTCAAAAGGAAAGTATCTTCATGCCAGGGGCATAGCCAGACTTCAGCGGGAGGGGGGTCCAGAGCCCGAGGTGAGGGGTCACATTTTAGCCCCCCCACGGAGCCGCAGACCCCCCATCATTTTTAACCCCACCACCATTTTTGCCCCCCCCCCCCCCACCACCACCTTTGACCATGCTGGCACCAACCCTTTCGACCCCCTCTTCCCGCCACTGCCGCCAACCCTCCACCGCCATTGGGTACCTTTGTTGGCGGGGGTCCCAAACCCCCGCCAGCCGAAGTCCTCTTCTCCGGCGCGGTCGCACCGGAGAAGACTTCAGCAGGCGGGGGTTGGGGACCCCCACCAGGAAAGGTACCCGACAGCGACCGAGAAGGGTTGGCAGCGGGAGGGGGGGTCGAAGGGGTTGGCAGCGGGGGGGGGCAGTACCAAATCTAGGGGGACCCATGCCCCCGTGGCCCCACATAGCTACGCCCCTGCTTCATGCATTTCCTTTTTACAATTATTCACAAGTATCTGTATCTCCTTTTCTGCAAATATTTTTTTTCCTTTCTCAACACAAGAGTAAATTTGAAAAGCAAAACTATGCGTATTGTAGTGTTCCTTGTTCTAGCCCTACCTTTGCTGAAAGTGAATGAAAGTTTGTGCCTTGTTAAGATGCATTCATTTACCTCCAGGAAGAGTGGACAATTTTCAGAGTTCATTTACATGGCTCAATAACTTTTACCAATGTAAATGCTTTTGAAAACTGCTTTTCTATTATTATACAAATGAAATCACACTATAGAAGACATTTTAATCTGATATTATTATTGCTGTGGTGGTGTAGGAAGTAATAAGATACCTGAACAATTCAAACGCTTTTTAAACATCATATACTTTAGCATCCAAAAAGGGTAAAGACTGTAACTGAAAATTAAGAAAAGCTAGAAAGAAGCTAAATGACCTACTCTCAATATTTTCAACACATATCTATTTGATATGTAAACAGATTTTATAAGAAGCACATTGAAAATTCCCAAATACACACTAAAAATGTGCGTATTTAAAAACAGACACCATTGAATTAAAATTTTTGTCTGGGTAGCCTTGGGGCCCTATTAGTAAACTGTGTTAATGCACACTTGGGGTCTTTTTTATTAAGGTGCACTAATAGATTTAGCACGCACTAATGATTAGCTTGTGCTAAATGATAAGATACCCATTATCGCCCAGATTCTATATAGCACACCTAGAGATCCATTCTGAAATCTAGGCATATTCTATAACTACACACATAACTTAATTGGCTTAACAAGCTAATCAGCGTTGATAACAACACTTAAGAACCAATAATGAGCAGTAATTGGCAATAATTAGAATTTATGTGCACAACTCGCTAAACGTATTATGTAATGAACTGTACCTAAATTCTAATTTTCACAGTTCAAAAGGAGCATGGCTATGGGTGGAGAAATGGGCGTTTTGTGGGCATTCCAATATTTATGCACGCATTTATGGAATATAGCCCAGTTCGCATAGATCTACATACAGGGATTTAGGCCATGTTTTTGTTGGCCTAAATGGAAGCGCATTGTTTTAGGCACTAGGATTTCCGCCTAAGCGTATTCTATACACCATGCCTAAATCTAGATGCCACTTTTAGATGGAAATCTTTACTGTGCGGAGTTTTTAGGCACCATATATAGAATCTCCGCCCTATACTCCTATAGGCGTCTTATCCTTTAGCGCGCGCTAAATCTGTTAGTGTACCTTAGTAAAAGGACCCCTTAATGTGGTGAAAATAGCCTAATTCAGAAAATGTGTTAATGTTAGTTTTGCTATTTGCACATGCTAAACATACAATATTTATTTTATTTTATTTTTTAGAGGGGGGGGGGGGTTTATTGGGGTAGGGAATACGAATGGAAGCACTATCCAGCAAGACTGCTGCCATTAGTGTGCATGAACTGAATAATGTTGACTTTACACAGGAACTTTCAGTGCCTCCTAAAAAGGAGGCAGTAAGGGCTCCCATATTAACCTTCTTCAGTAGCCACACACTATTGTTGAGATTAGTGCATGCTCAGAAAAAGAAAAATTGAAAAAGCTGAATTTATAGCGGCTCTAGAAATGGACTTACTGCATGGAAAAGTCCTGCGTTAGGGTGCACTAAGTTCATTTACTAGCACAGCTTAGTAAAAGGGCTCCTTTGTGAATTACTCAAACAAATCTTGGTATTTTAAAACCTCCCCTCACTAACTAATGTCCTCTTTTATTGAAGTGGGTAAAAAGCCTGAAAAAGGAAATGTTGGTGCAGTAAGTAAACCCTTGCTGCATTGCCATTTGTGGGGAAATCCTTACCACCACCCATTCAGGTGGCAGCAAGGGCTCCTGCGCCAACCCGGTGGCAAATAAGCAGCAAATGTACCTGCCAACTACCACCAGGTAACCCCTGGCAGCAAAAATTACAGCTAATTTCCAAGAGCGCATTTGTATAGCATCTGGTAGCGCTATACAAATGCTAATAATAATAATAAATGGCATACACTGGGGGCACCCACATAAGGCTGGCAGTAGTAACAGATTGTCACACAGCAACCCTTTAGATAAAGCTTCCCACAATTATTGTCCGCTCAAGTCAATGGCCAGTCAAAATTATTCTGGTTGAGTAGAAGCTGAGTTTGAGGTGCCTTTGGAGGCCAAGCTTATGTGACTGTCTGAGCACCAAAATAGCAAGCCTAAATTTATCCAGAAAATTTATTTTTCACAGTTCAAGAGAAAATATTTTTGATTTTCTAGTGTTGAACTTCATTCTAGAGTCTCATTTCTTGGGGTTTCAGTTAGATTTTTTTTTCTACACATTTCTGTTTAGCTTATGGTCAGGTGGATGGTCATTCTTGAAAAGATGTTCAACTCAGAACAAGGACATCCATGTCAGAACATCCCAAATGAATGTCCATCTCACATGTACTTTTGAAAAGGAAATACTTTGCGAGTTCCTGTTCAAAAATAAGTGAAATGGATGTCCCTGTGCAGAAGGCATTCAGCATGAACAGCATGAACTGGAACTGCATGAACTGGTATGCCTAGTTATGAACTGAGAATTGGTGGGGTGGGGGGAGAGGCAAGGGAAACAAGAAACATGGGACATGGACATCTGTATGGCAGCATTCTTAGAACACAGTCACACAGACATCTAGGCAGAGCAGAGGAGAAGTCTAGTGGGTTGTGTATCAGACTGTAACTCAAGGGACACAAGTTCAAATCCCACTTTAACTCTTTTTTTTTTTTAACTATGGGCCCTCCAGGAACATAAAAATAACTACTGTGCCTGAATATATACCAACTCAATAGCATTCCAGCTTGCAGGTGATGTATATATTTAGGTACAGAATGTATTTTTATGTTCCTGGAGGGCTCACAATAAAATTAAAAAAAAAAACAAAAACAATTAAGAGTTCAAATGGGATTGGAACCTGGGTTCCTTAGTTTACAGTCCACTACATTAAACCCTAAGCAACTCCTCAAACTTACTTTCTGTTTTCTTAAGAATGCCCATAATACTGAAGCTGTCATGGAGTCTGGTATCCTCTTTCAGTTCCACTTTAAGGAAAGAAGGAAGGGGCCAGCAACCACTGGGAGATTAAGAAGGTGCCATGCCTTAATCCTTCTAGTGGACAGCTGCTTATTCAGAGTACCTTTTTGGTAATACTTTTAAAATGAATAGGAGGAAATATTTTTGTTCACTCAACAAATAATTAAGCTTTGGAGCTGATTACCCGATGATGTGGTAACAGCAGTTAGCATATCTGGGTAGAGAATAGCAAAGAGACAAAGTTTGTCTCTGTCCCCATTCCCTGCCCAATCCCTGTGAGCACTATCCTTGTCCCCACAAGTTCTGTCCCTGTCCCTGCCCCATCCTCACAGGCTCAATCTGACCCCATCCACATAAGCCTCGACAAGTTATGATTTTATATTTAAATCATTTTATTAAAGTATAAAAAGGAACAATATTCTGTACATCTGTTGTTTATAAATCACAAACAATAATACAGAACAGAATCAGCAAACACACCCACCCCCTATCTCCCCTCCTCCCTCCCCCTTCACAAACATCTCTTCCACTATCGGAAAAACTTAACAAGCCAAATTACTACAGAATGCTACAGAGAAAACTCATGCTAACAA
Source organism: Microcaecilia unicolor (assembly GCF_901765095.1). Taxonomy (NCBI): domain Eukaryota; kingdom Metazoa; phylum Chordata; class Amphibia; order Gymnophiona; family Siphonopidae; genus Microcaecilia; species Microcaecilia unicolor. The sequence goes on from NC_044031.1 coordinate 522,422,199, forward strand.
AATACCTGGGTCAAACACACAGAACACAAATGTCAAATACAGAATAGCTGTTCAAAAATGATAAACATAAATTAAACCAAAATCCCAAGAAGCCTTGCATGTAGTACAACACCAGAGAAATAGAAAAAGATGCATTGCCTTCTATACTACTAAGCCTGCTGGAAGCTTAAAAAGGCACAGTCTGGTAATGGGCCTTGCGGTCACCTCCAATTTTTTGCCCTAGACCCAAGACATGTCTAACACCATCTCCGGCAGGCTGCACATTTAAAACCTGACATATTCTAATCATCTCCCCTCTGTTTCTGTATCCCTGTGTCCAGCTTCTCACCCCTCTTCCTCTCTCACACCAATGTCTCTCTGCTCTCTGACTTCACCCCATATTCTAATTATCTCTTCTCTGTTTCTATATACCTCCCTGTGTCCAGCTTCTCCCCTCTCTTCCTTCCCCACAACAATGTGTCTCTCTCCTTTCCTACCCCACCTCATCCAGCTTCTCCCCCTATCTAATCCCTCCCCCTCCCCAGCATCTGTCTCACCTGTCCATCCTTCATCCCTTCCATTGGGTGTTCTCTATTTGACTCTCTCTTCTTTCATCCCCTTGGTTCAGCATCTCTCTTTCCCTTTCCTTCTCTTTCCTCCCCCCTATAGGTCAAGCATTTCTCTGCCTTCTCTCCATCCCCTCTCCTGTGGGTCCAGCACCTCTCTCCCTATCCTCCAGCATCCTCCAATGGATCCAGCACCTCTCTGCCTTCTCTCCAGACCCCGCCTTCCATGGATCTACCACCTCTCTCCCTTCCCTCCAGCCCCTCCCTCCGCGGGTTCAGCACCTTTCTCACATTTTCCATAAAAACATAACAATAATCATACTGGGTCACACCAATGGTTCATTTAGCCTAGTATACTGTTTCCAACAGTGGGCAATCCAGGTCATAAATACCTGGCAGAAACCCAAATAGTAGCAACATTTCATGCTGCCAATTCCAGTGCGAGCAGTAGCTTCCACACGTTTGTCTCAATAGCAGACTATAGACTTCTCCTCCAGGAACTTGACCAAACCATTTTTAAACCCCAATATTTTAACCACTGTTACCACATCCCCTAGCAATAAGTTCCAGAGATTAACTATTCATTGAATGAAAAAATATTTCCTCCTATTTGTTTTAAAAGTATTTCCATGTAGTTTCATTGAGTGTCCCTTAGTCTTTGTACTTTTTGAAAGAGTAAAAATGTATTCACTTCTACTCATTCTACACCACTCATTATTTTATAGACCACAATCATATCTCCCCTCATATGACAAGGAGTTTCGTCCCCTTTATCATTTTGGTTGCCCTTCTTTTAACTTTTTCTAATTCTGCTATACCCTGATGATTTGGTAAATATAGTTCTAATTCTGAATCATGTTAGCTCAGATATTACATTAGAGGATAATTTTAGACCAAATGCAGGAAGGGTTTGTGGTTAATAAACAATTAATGAACTTCCTCTTTTTAACAGAGAGTTTGAATTTTACTGAACATGGCATAGCACTGAGAGTTTGTTGGCTCTAATCAAGGAGATCCAAGGTTGTTGAAATAGGGGTAAAGAGGTAGTCCTTTTACAATTTAACATTTTAGCAGCATTTGATGCTGTCGACCATTAATAAGAATGTAAGAATAGCCATACTGGGTCAGACCTATGGTCTATCTAGCCCAGTATCCTGTTTCCAAAACCAGTTCACTGTTATGATTCAAGTTGTGAGCCCTTGGGCCATAGTTGGAGAACTGACTGCAGCAGATGGAACAACAGGAGTAGCACCAGCAAGTTGAGCTACCTCCCAGAATCAAGGAAGAGACTCGATAGGAACAGGATTACTATAGCAGAAGTAAGGCAACATCATCAGCACAGGGGTGCCACCAAATCAGGAACAAACAGGAAGGCTAAAGGGGGAGATACCCCGCAACGTAGACAGAGCTCCAGGAAGCTGCACACACAAAAGCAAGGAAGCAAAACAGGAACCCAATCAGATAATTACTAGAATGTGTCTCAGGAACCCACTCATACAATAGTGGGAAAGCTTCACTGAAACTCACTCACATGACAGTAGGATAACGTCTCTGGAACCTACTCAGATGGAAAGCGATGACCACAAATGCTCACAGTCTAAGCAATAAAGTTCATGACCTTCAAGCCCTGATGTTGGAGGCAGACCTAGACATTGTTACAATCACAGAGACATGGCTAAATGGTTCCCATGAATGGGATGCAAACATACCAGGCTATAATCTATTTAGGAAGGATAGAGATAGTCGTAAAGGTGGAGGAGTATCTCTGTATGTGAGAAATGATATCACAGCAACTGAAATGACAGGGACCTGGGGAAAAGAAGAAGCAATATGGATCACCTTAAAAAGAGATGATAGAACCTCTGTCCACGTGGGTGTTGTCTACAGACCCCCGACACAACTGGAGGAACTAGATAAGGATCTGATTGCGGATATTCAAAAGTTAGGAAAGAAGAGTGAGGAGCTGTTGCTGGGAGATTTAAATCTGCCGGATGTAGATTGGAAGGTTCCGTCTGCAAAATCAGAAAGAAGTAGAGAGATTGTGGATGCTTTTCAAAGTGCTCTGCTCAGACAAATGGTGATGGAACCCATGAGGGAGGGAGCGATGCTGGATCTGGTGCTCACAAATGGGGATAGTGTGTCAAATGTCCGAGTGGGTGCTCACCTGGGCAGCAGTGACCATCAAACGGTTTGGTTTGATATGACGGCTGAAGTAGAGGGCAGCCACTCAAAACTCAAAGTTCTGGATTCCATGCGTGCTGACTTTAGTAAAATGGGGGAATACCTGAGGAAGGAGCTGATGGGATGGGAGGGCGAACGAGAAGTGGAAGGACAGTGGTCCAGGCTGAAAGAAGCTATAAACAGGGCCACAAACCTTTATGTAAAGAGAGTAAATAAAAGCAAGAGAAAAAGGAAACCGATATGGTTCAGTTCTGGTCGTCGTAGCTCAAAAAAGGTATAACGGAATTAGAAAAAGTTCAAAGAAGAGCAATGAAAATGATAAAGGGATAGAACTCCTCTCATATGAGGAAATGCTAAAGAGCTTAGGACTCTTCAGCTTGGAATAGAGACGGATGAGGGGAGATATGATTGTGGTCTACATAATCCTGAGTTGTGTAGAATGAGTAGCAGTAAATTGATTTTGTACTCGTTCCAAAAGTACGAAGAATAGAGGACACTCAAGGAACTTACATGAAAATACTTTTAAAACCAATAGGAGGAATATTTTTTCACTCAATATTTTTTCACTCAATGAATAGTTACTCTGGAACTTAATGCCAGAGGTTGTGGTAACAGCAATTAGTGTATCTGGGTTTAAAAAAGGTTTGGACAACTTCCTGGAGGAAAAGTCCATAGTCTGCTATTGAGACTGACATGGGGAAGCAACTGCTTGCCCTGTGATTTGTAGCATGGAATGTTGCTACGATTCTGCCAGGTACTTGTGACCTGACTTGTCCACTCTTTGGAAACAGTATACAAGGCTAGATAGACCATTTGTCTGATCCAGTATGGCTACGTTTATGTTCTTATGTTCAATTTATTGGCACTACCTGGCTTGTTATTTTTTTAAATTATGCATGCAAATTGGGGCTGTGCCTAAATTTGCACTGGTAATTTTTGGCGACCTTTATAGTATCAGGGGGATTATAGATATTCATATATAAATTGAGGCTTTTCTAAAATCACCATTTACATGTGGTGACATTGGTGACATTTCCACATATAAATGCTATAATTCACATGTAGAAATTGGGACTGAGATTCTAAAATAACCCCAAAATGACCAGCATGGAATATGCATTTTGTGTGGTCACTGCACTGACTCTATTGGTTTAGATTAATTATTGAGCAAGTTTAAGCTAAATGTATAACTTATCCGAATAATAGCTGAAAATTGCCATTATCTGCATATTCTTTTGTTCCATCTTCCCTCCATAACTTAATTGTATGGACAGTATCAAGACATTCAAATTTTCAGCCCAGTTCTATGAATTTGTGAAAATAAATGGATAGGCCAGTTCACCGTTGACTGGTGAACTCATAAATGGCTTTGAATATCGGCCAGAATGTATTTGCCGACCCATTTTTGCAGTCTGTGTCATGAAGTCCAATACTATACAAATTTAATAATTTAAAAGCGTTTACTCAGCAAAAGCCCCCCTACCCCCCCCCCCCCCACACACACAAACACACACATTCCTTATTTTACTAGGTAATATATGTTTTCTCCAGAGAACTAGCATATTCACCAGGAAAATATAACTTGGCCTACATCTTTCCTCATCCTTTTTTTTTTCAGTGATTACATTTAATGAAGCCATGTTTTGTTTTTATTTTACTTGTGTGGTCTTTTGGAAAATGGAAGGAAAGTGCTGTTTCAGTATTTTGCTTATTCCTGTATTTTCATTTTTGCCAAGGTAACCAGTAAAAGGAATCCAACAACACACTAATAATTATATGTTAGTGTTAATGGAGGAAGACTCTGCCATATTTCAGCATTAAAATTCCTCTTGCTGTGCTTTGTTCTGCAATAACTAGGTCATCAGTTTCGGTACCTCTGCTTAAAATGCATTTAGCATCCAAATGTATTCCCTCACCTAAAGGCTTGATATTTTAACAAGATTATATCCAGAAATGTGAATAGCAGAGAACAGAAGCATTTTAATGTGTAATTCCCAGAACCTTGGTCCATTTTAGCAAGGCAATTAAGACTACTGACAATAAATGATACCGAAATTATAGAGATTGTTCTGCATGAAAGAATAGTTTAGAAAATAATTTAAGTTTATTTAACATAAAAAAGCACTTCCAGAAGGTAAAGCTGACTGCTTTGGTGTAGAATAAGAAAGGATTTTGTTCTTGGATTCACTGTAAATATCAACAGCTCAATAAGGGGCCCTTTTACAAAACTGCACTAAAAGGTAGCCTGTGTTATTTTTAGCGTGTGAGTTTCCTGCATTCTGATGCCACTTTTAGCGTGGCTGTAAAATGGCCACAATCAGGGGTCATTTTACTAAGGTGCGCTGAAAAATGGCCTGTGGTAGTGTAGACACGTGTTTTGGGCGCGCGCAGAACCATTTTTCAGTGCACCTGCAAAAATGCCTTTTAAATATTTTTGCTGAAAATTGACGTGAAACAAAATGAAAATTGCTGAGCGTCCATTTTGGGTCTGAGACCTTACTGCCAGCCATTGACCTAGCAGTAAAGTCTCACGTGGTAACCGGGCGGAACTACGTGCGTCAAATGCAACTTGGCATGCGCCCAATACGCACGTCTGAAAATAAAAAAATATTTTTCAGATGCGCATATCGGACGCGTGCCAAAAAATAAAATTACCACAAGAGCCACACGGTAACCTGGTAGTAACTCCATTTTGGCATGCGTTGGGCGCATGTAGACGCTTACGCAGTTTACTAAAAGGCTCCCTTAATTTTTTTCCATTAATGGGCATGCACTAATTTTCCTATTAGTGCATGACTGTTACCACATGAGCTCTTCTGCTACCTATTTTGTAGACGTTAAGGGCTCACCCACTAACGTCACTCTAATTATCAGCAAGTGGTAATTTGCCTGCATTAACCGATTAGCACAGGGCATGCCTACTTTCCATCCCAAACACACTCCCCGTGCTAAGAAATATTTTATATTTTTTAGTGCAGGATTAGCATACGTTGAACGCCTGAGCATATCTCGCGGTAGTGCCTTCTAGCGTGCGGTAAGTATGCATTAGTGATTACCACGGCTTAGTAAAAGTGCCCCTAAATAAAGGATTCCTTTGCAAAGAACATTTCTTTGTGATGGATACGCAGAAAAAAAATGAGGTCACTCCCTTCTGTTCTGTCCAGAGATTTGTGAACAACTAATTTGTTTTCATTGTCAGGAGCAAAAACAAATCTTAAAATGCATTTTCATTGCAACAGTGCAGTTTGTTTAATCCTTACAAGCTGCAGCTGATTAACATTGTCCAAACAAGACAATAGGAAATTGAAAACAAAAGGCATCAAAAACATATAAGTTTGTTGTTTGAAGAGTTAATTCTGGCAGCGGAGGTGACCTTTATCCTTACATATACTTATTTTTTTTTCTTTTTATATTAAGCCTCTCCAAAGGGACTCATCATATACGGAGCCCTATGAAGAGAAAAAGAAGAGCATTGTCCTTATCACCTCCTTCCAGAAAGTGGCAGAGTAATAGGACTTTGTAAGGCGAAATGAAGCCCAGCCTGATGTCTGCTGATTAAAAATTGACTCTGCCACATCAAAGAAGAGTTGAAGGTGAAAATGATGATCACTTCCCTCTCCCAGGGACCCTGCACCATTTCTTTTATTCAACCTTGAAAGGTTCTGTCTGAATAAGATAATATCCCTCGAGTCCATTCTGGCTAGGCAACATGGAAAAATGTAGATCAGGATGGCTATTCGTTAAAGAAAAAAATGAGATTTTCTTAATGACATAGCACTTTAAAGTGATGGCTTGTATGTGGTAAATGTTGAGAAATTAATTATAAAATGCTGCTTAGATTATAGATCAAATTAATTGCTACTATGCAGCTAGCAAAAGGACTTCACTGTAAACCTAAATTGCCTTTCCTCTTTTCCTGGAGATAGTCACACTAAAAAAATATATATTGTATTTTGCAGGGCATGGCTATTATAGCATTGTTTTTTTTCTTTTTTTGTGTGTGTTTGTTAGAAATACTATACCATAGAGATAGAAAAGTTTAAATGAGGACTAAGTTATACATTTTGATTTTTATGTTGTGTGCATAGATATAAATATATCATCAATAAAACTATGTACCTTAAAGCTGAAAAAGGAAAATATCTGGTTTAATCTCATAAACTGGATAGTATTGTGAGTTTAAGGTGCTAGTGAAGTGGTCTGCTTATAGATCTTTGTATTTATCAAGTGGAAGCATAGTAATTTACCATCACATTCATCTTCAGCAAAACTTGGGTCCTTTTACAAAGGTGCGTTAGCATTTTTAGCGCACTCTATATGCTAGAGACACCTATAGGAATATATGGGTGTCTCTAGCATTTAGCATGTGCTAAAACGTAGTGTGCACTAAAAACACTAGTGCACCTTTGTAAAGACTACCATAGGGGTCCTTTTACTAAGCTGTGGCAAAAGGAGGCTTGTGCTGGTGACAGTACGTGTTTTTGACATGCGCTGTGGCTCCCTTTTACCACAACGGGATAAAAGCTGTGGGTTTTTTTTAAAGAAATGGCTGTGCGGCAAGTAAAGCACTTGACACGTGGCCATTTTGGGGGGAGCACTTACCGTCACCCATTGAGGTGGCAGTAAGGGCTCCCATGCTAACTGGGCAGCACGCAGCACTGCCCAATTGCCGCCGGGTAAACACCAGTGCTACAAAAATAAAAATAGTTTTTTAGCACCTGAAATGGGGCGTGCTGCTGGTGGGAACTACCACTGGGCTTCTGCGGTAGCCCGGCGGTATTTCCCAGTTTAGCAACTGGTAAGCCTGTGTTGGGCTTACTGCCGCTTAGTATAAGACCTCCTTACTTTCTTATTATACAGTCAATGCATCATCAGACATTAAATACTGGCAAGGCAGAAATTTCAACTAAATCATTTGAACATATAATTCATATGGTTAAATGAACTATTTTTATTTCTTAAAATTCTGTGGTTATTTTTTCAGCCCAGATTTTTGAGGCATGCTTCTGTTTAATGATACTGTCTGTTGTTGAGAGTATGTCTCTCTGACTATTTGTCTATCCATCCACGCATATGCTGTTCTGTAACTAAAACTTTAGGGAAATGCTGGTGGCAATGGGGTAAGGTGGGGGCTGGACTCACAGGGGGTCGTTTACTAAAGCTTAGCTCGAGTTATCTGCAGCAGGGCCCAGAGAAATAAAATGGACGCTGCCGCAGATAACTCAAGCTAAGCTTTAGTAAAATACCCCCACAATGAAGAATGAAGGGCCAGTTTGAAGGAGGGTGACCACTGAGGCAGGAAGTGGGAGATCTAGGCAGAGGAAATGTGGATGGAAGAAGGAGGCAATACCAGAGATCCCACCCCATCATGGAAGATGGAGGTTTCTCTACTCTGGCAATTGGTGCTGATATGAACCCCATCCTGCCACCATCACTGGAGGCTTCCCTAGGCTGTAAGGAGGCAATGCCAAACACCGTATCTAAAAGCATAATTTTTTGTAGTTTAGGAACATACTTTTCTACCACAACATATGCTATTTTAACACAGGTTCCATTTTTTTTTTAATGAGACCCAGTTACTGATAACCTGGGTTAACATTAAATAATCTGTCTTAATGGTAGCCCATATTGATAACTGCCCCTCTTAGTCTCTATTTTTTTTTAAATACATCTCAGCATGGAAATCACAGCTGAGTTTACTACTCTGTTGTCTATAACCCAGTACATATTGTTATCCAGTGGGGATGGGAATTGCCTATCCACAGTTTTTGTTGGATTATAATTCTTTGCGTGCTTACATTTTTTAATGATGTGTACAACTTGGTAAGATGGAGCAAAGTCATGTTGGTAATCACATGCTACTTAACATGCAAGAATACTTTAAAAATATGGTGAATATAAATAACTTTGCCTCCCTGAAAGACCTTCTGTTTGGGAACTAAGGCAGTGAAGAAAACTCACATAGAAACAGAGAAAAAAGTAGGCAGATAAAGACCATATGGCCTATCCAGTCTCCCTTAGAGATCCCCCATGGGGTGGGCTAGGTGATTTTACAGCTGAGTTTGCATTGTCTGCATCCTAAAATTGATCAATAGGGTTCAGGAAATAAAGAAGGGATAGAGCAAGGGGAAGTGATGGGTCAATACATGCCACTATCATGGACCCTTTTGGTTGAAGAGGGCAAGGTTTGGCATCATCACAGATCATGCCAGTGGGAAATATCAACAAAGTAATCTTTGACGTGGCCATGGTTAGTTTCTTACTGAGTAACTGGGAAATTCTAATTTGGATGTGAAGTTATGGTTGTGATTATTATTATGATGATGATGTTTATGACAAGAATTGGGGATGCCATTGTTAAAACTCACAGTTACTGTATTGTTATGTTCAATTGTTTCAAAACAGCCGTGACTGGTTTCTGTACTACTACTACTATTTAACATTTCTAGAGCGCTGCTAGGGTTACGCAGCACTGTACAATTCAACATAGAAGAACAATCCCTGCTCAAAGAGCTTACAATCTAAAGGACAAATGTACTCAACAATAGTTTTATCCATCATTTTTGGGAATTGAGGAGAAAAAGGAGGGGACATGCAAATGCTTATACTATTTATTTAGATTTAAATGACACCTATTCATTAGAAGTGTCAGATAAGTTTCATTCAGGTAAAGTAAGTATTTACTATACCTAGCCCCAGAGGGCTTATAATCTAAGAGCTTTATTTATTAAGCTGCATTATGACAATGCTATGCATTATTAGCATAGTAGATAATTGTAGATAAAGATCTGTATAGTCCATCCAGTCTGCCCAACAAGATGAACTGATTGAGGAGCCCTTTTACTAAGCCATGGTAAAAAGTGGCCTGCGGAAGTGTAGGCGCATGTATTGGGCGTACGCTAGGCCAGTTTATACCGCATATACAAAAAAGGGCTTTTTTAAAATGGGATGGGAAAAGGGCCTGCGAAAAGAATGAAACCATTGCACGCCCAAAACTAGCCTAAGCCCTTAATGCCACCCATTGATCTAGCAGTAAAAGCTCACATGCTACACGCGTGGTGACTGATCGGCACGCGCCAAGTGCTGATTACTGCTGGAACCAGCACGAGTTGGAGAAAATAAATAATTCATCCACGCGTTATAGGTGTGCACCATCTGAAATTACTGCCAAGAGGGCATGCTAGCCTGGCGGTAGTCTCATTTGGGCATGTACTGCACACAGTTAAAGCCTACCAAGGCTTAGTAAAAGGGTCCTTATATAAGGTATGACGTGATATCTCATACTAGTAAAAAAGGCCCGTTTCTGACACAAATGAAGCGGGCGCTAGCAAGGTTTTCCTCGGAGTGTGTATATTTGAGAGATAGTGTGTGTGAGAGATGGAGTGTGTGTGTCATAGAGAGAATGAGAGAGACAGCGACAGCGTGTGTGTGTGTTTGTATGAGAGAGAGTGTGTGAGAGACAGAGTGTCTGTGTGTGTGAGACTGTGTGTGTGTGACAGAGAGATAGAGTGTGATAGACATGGAGTGTGTCAGAGAGAGTGTATGTGAGAGACAGTGAGTGAGTGTGAGCCCCCACCTCCCCTCTCGCAGGGCCCTCTCCCCGCCCCACCTCTTTGATCTCAGGACCCCCTCCCACCTCCCCCTCCCCTGCCCCACCTTCAGCCATCCATGTCCAGCGACCCTCCTCTCCCCCTGCCCCCACTGCAAATACCCATGTCCAGCAACCCTCCCCTCCCCCGCTGCAGCTACCCATGTCCAGTGACCCTCCCCTCCCCCCCCCTCCCGGTGCATTAAACCCCCTCGCCACCTGCAGCTGCCAGTGGTAATGCTGTCTGGCCACTGCTGCTTCCCCTGTTGAGCAGCAGCGACCGCTACAAAAAGAAAAGAAGCGATAAATGTTTTTAAACCCAGCCCAAATCATTCGCAAATGCCCGAGTTTTATAACGCAGTCTCTGCAGCCACTCCTCCTCTCGCCTCCATGTCACTACCCCTGGAATAAGACCACGGAGGAGCGCAGTGATGTCAGGCAAGGGGAGGAGCGGCTGCAGATACTGCGTTGTAAGACTCGGGCATTTGCGAATGATTTGGACTGGGTTTAAAAACATTTATCGCTTCTTTTCTTTTTGTAGTGGCCGGTGCTGCTCAACAGGAGAAACAGCAGTGGCCAGACAGCGTTACTACTGGCATCTGCGGGTGGCGAAGGGGTTTGATGCGCCAGGGGGGTGTTGGTGTGCTTCGGGTGGGGGGAGGGGGGTGTTTGATGTGCCGGGGGGGATTGGGTGATGCGCCGAGGGGGGAGGGGTTCTGTGGTGCCGCGCTTGTAGTTTTTTGATGTGCCGCTCCCTGCCACGTGCTCCGAAGTGGCAGGGAGCGGCGCACTGACAGCTGATTCCCAGGCAGGGGGAGGAGTAGGGAAACGCGTGTTTTCCTACTCCTCCCCCTGCCTGAGAATCAGCTGTTAGTGACGTCATCCTGGCTACGGAGCCTAGCTCAGCAACTCCAGGAGCCACGGATACAGGCAGTCCCACATTAGAACGTTGGTGGTGAGAATTATTATATAGGATGAATACCTGATCTTGATTTGTCCTTGCCATTTTCAGGGCATAGACTGTAGAAGTCTGCCTGGCACAGTCTTTGTTCTAAAAGTTCAGAAATTGTCATTGAAGCCTTTGAAAACCTTCAGTCCAACCCATCCACATCTTTTCAGCTACTATCTGGGCACAGACTGTAGTAGTCTGTTCAGCAGTGACCTTGTTCTCCAGCTTCTGAAGCTGAACAAATGAATGTGTCTTAACTGGGCAGCAATATGCATTATTTGCCAACAAACCAGCTTAACACAAGCATTTTTACTGCAGTGTGAGTGAACTGCAAGACATGCAAGCGCATGCAGACCTGTTCATTGTCATGGAAAATGCATAATGCAGCTTGTATTAAACCTGTACCAAGCTTACTTTAAACTACTTAGCAAACAATATTTCAAATAAAGAGAATGAAGTGGCATTAAGGAAAACATTTACTAAAAAGTGCTAAACAGTTGTGGAAACAATTGTGTAAGTGGGAGCATCATATAGGTACCTTGCGGTAGTGGCTTATGGAATCTAGACACCCAAATTCCATGATAGAATACTAGTGTAACCTGGTATTGGAATGCCTAACATTTAGGCATCCACAAATACACCAGCCATGGAGCTTGCCTAAGTATGAGCACCTAAATATGAAAAGGATAGTATGCATTAAGGGGTCCTTTTACCAAGCCATGGTAAAAAGGGCCCTGCGGTAGCAGCAGTGGCCATTTTTGTCATACGTTGAGGCCCTTTTCAAAACAGTGGATTAAAAGGCTGCAAAAATACATGGCCAGGTGTTAAGATTGCTCTTACCATGTGGGCATGGAGGGAAGCATTTACCGCCATCCATTGAGATGGCGGTATGGGCTCCTGCACGACAACACCGGTAACCGGATAGCATGTGGAGCTGCCTGATTACTGCTTGGTAACTACTGCACAAAAATATCAAGCCCTAGTTTTCCTAGCCCAAGAAATGGTGTGTGCTGGGGTTGGAACTACCGCTGGCACCTGCGTTGGGCTGGTGGTAGCTCCAAATTGGCTTTGTCAAAGGGTCTCTAAATTTCATATGTAAGTGGGAGCCCTGCCCAGGTCCCACTCTTGATCTGCCCATGTGAATGCCTCCTTGCAAATTCATGTTAAGTTATTTACATGGATATTTGCAAAATAGCACTTAGGTTCCCTGTTAGCACTTAGAAGAGTAAGTGCATCCCTCCTTCTCCCCAAAAGTGCTAGTAGTCTAGACATTTATGCCATCAAAGAGGGGAAAACAATAAGGCACCTAAATTATTATAGTTTAGGGGACAATTCTAGAACTGTGAGCCTACTTTATAAAGGCAATTACACATGTATTTTTCATTATGAATACTAGTGTAAGTTAGCATCAATGCACCAACATGAGGCACACCCACTTATATCATGTCAATAGTAAATGCTTGCTCCTAAATGTAGCAAGAACTTGACAAAGGCACAGCAGTAGCACTTGCTGGTTTTCCTGATCATTTTAATGTTTGCCAGGTTTTTTTAAATTTTTTAAAATTTTATTTTCACAATTTATTTACAACTTCCAAGAATTAACTTGTTACAGAAAATAAGGAGTATAACACATCACTTTAAATCATTCCTTATAAAGGCAAGAAGAAAAGAAAAAGGAAAACACATTTACTTATAATCCTATTTAGTCCACAAACATTTGAAGAGAGCAAGCACTATACTAATAGGAAAAAAAACTACAAATTTTAACACCATTGGTAGCATGTAGGAGAGTCACAGGAGTTATCTTAACTGATCATGGTGTAGATGTCATTATCGCTTCTGAATCTGGGGGAGGTATTGTTACTTTTTTGGATTCTAAGAAAGAACTTAAATGCATCGGATAAAAAAAAAACATATTTCATTGATTGCAGCTTCACCACACATTTATATGGAAAACTGAGCCAAAACAATCCACCTAGCTGTACAACCAATGGGCGTAATATAAGAAAACTTCTTCGCCTCTTTTGGGTCATTTTAGAGACATCAGGAAATATTCTAATTTTATAACCCAAAAAGGTCTCCTTTCTATGTCGAAAGAATTGTTTAAGTATCCAATCCCTATCTGGTTGCAATAGAAAAGTCACAATAAGCGTTGCTAATTTTATTCCAGCTTTGTCATCTTCAAGTATTTATGTTAAATTTAAAGTCTCAAAAACGGCTTCAGTTCCTCCAACCGTTGTTTGATCAGTTAATTCCTTTTTAAAAGGCTGTAGGTAATAAATCTTTGCAATTGGTGGGTATGCTTGTTCTGGAATTCTTAGTACTTCCAACAAATATGTTTTTAATGTTATTATAGGTGCACAGACACCTGTCTGGGAAAATTTACTAATCTTAAAGTTTTTGATCTTTGCTGATTCTCCAATACTTCAACTTTACCTTGCAACCATATATTTTGTTTAATAATATTTATTTGAATTTGTTGAAAAGTTTTTATATCATTACTGTTAGTCTCAGTTTTTCCTTCAATCACTAATATTTTCTTTTCCAAAACTGAATTCTTCTCTTGTGGTTTTTAAACTTGCTGTATAAGTGAGACCAATTTCTTAAAAAAAAAAAGATATCTCTACTCCCAGTAAGCTTTCACAAATAACTTCCAAAGTTATATCTGTAGGTTTAATTGGCAGAAAAGGCTTACTCAAAAGGGTTAAATTCATCGAAGAAACTCCAAAAGTTTCTAACTCCTTCCCTGAAGTTGTTTCATCAGAAGCTCCGCTGCTTTGTTGTATCACCCCCGTATCCACAGGTGGGATCGGCAATCCGCTTCTCGGGTCTGTCCCCGCCTCAGGAAGAACCATTTCCTCTTCGGGCCATGGGAAACCCTGTCCAGACATTCCTTGCGCGGTAGCTGGCATTGGCGGCGGCATTCTGATCTCTGTGCTGAATGAGGTGTCGCCTTCTGGCTGTAGGAGCGGTTCACCTCCCACCGCTCCTAACAGCAATGAAGAATCACAGCGTTCTAAAAGTCCCGGTATAGTGAAGCGATCCATGAGTCCTGCTTTCGGCAGTACAGGTGTTGCGGGGCTAACATGCTGTCTGCCTCTCCGTTTAGGCATCGAGTATGTAAGGAAATATTTCGTATTTGATAAGAGTCTAGCTTGACTCCAGGAGCAGCCTCACAAAGCTCCTAACATGCTGCCATCTTGCTCCCTAATGTTTGCCAGTTTTTAATGTATTCTATAGGTTATCCCCCTGATTCAACATTGCGCAATTGAAATTGCCTGTGCAAATCTGGTCGTATTCTGGATTTATGTGCACAATTCAATTACTTAACAAGCCAATCAGCGCCAATAATTGCCAATTAATAATCACATTCTATAACATGATGCTTGTAAGCTCTTTGAGCAGGGACTGTCTTTCTTCTATGTTTGTGCAGCGCTGCATATGCCTTATAGCGCTATAGAAATGCTAAATAGTAGTAGTAGTAGTAGATGCATGTAAGTTCTAATCCACATAGTTGAAAAGGGGACATGGTCATGGGTGTGGAATAGGTGGGTAGTGGGCGATTCTGAAATCTATGTGCATTGTTATAGAATTCAGCCGGTCCACGCCTAATTTAGGCACCAGCATTTAAACCAAGTTTTACTTGGCCTAACTGCCCGTGACTAAATTTAATCACACATACATAGACTTACTATATAGAATATGTCTAGGTATATTTTGTTTTGGCGTCAATTTTATAGGTGTGATATATGGAATCTAGTCCTATACACATACACCCGGATTCTATAAAAGGCATCCAAATATCTGCTCCCAAATTGGGGCATGATCCACAGATGCACGTGCAACCTAACTGATTAACAAGCCAATTAACAGCAATAATTGGACACCAACAGTTATTGACATTAATTATAGCCAATTAGGAGTTACTCACACACCTGGCTGATCACTATTCTTATAAACCTGGGTGCCCAAATCCCATACCATGCAATTCAAAAGGGGGTGTGGCCATGGGGGTATGGGTGGGTCAGAGCCATTCTCAAAAGATGTGCACAGTGTTTAGAATTCTGGGGAACTGCACCCAACTTGTTTGCCTGGATTTACACCAGGTTGTCTTGTCTGCAAGGTAGGTGAGCCCTTAGGTCCCGCGAGGCCCCGAGGGACCTCAAAGGACAGCCGTGCAACCCCAAGTCTTCACCCGCGGCGACCGCCGTTCACCAAGGGTTGAGCCCCCAGCTGCAGGCGGTCAACGAGACTTCAGGAACCGCAGGGTGCCGAACTGACCCGAACACGGACCAGGAGAGCAGAGGGCAGATGGAGAATGAGGACATCCACAGACAGGCAATAGTTCAGGGCCGGCAGCTAACAGCGTAGTCAAGATCAGGCAAGAGGTCGAGGCAGGCGGCTAGCAGGGAAAACCAGGAACAGTCCAAAAGTCAAAACCGGAAGAACAAGGAAAACAACGGAGCACAGGAACCAACGGAGACTGGCCTCAGGAACAGAACCTGAAGCAATGTTCTAGCTCAGTCCCCTTCCTTAAATACTGTTCAGCATCAGCCGCCCCGCCCCCGTAGGTACAGCCGACCAATCCGGACCTGGTTATCGACAGAGCCTTTCTGATTGGCTCTGTCCGATCCCCCAGGCGGGACCACCAACCTGGCCTCCCAATCCAGCACCTCAGAGGCGGAGCTCTGGGCCCTCGCGCCCGGGAGAGAAGACGCCGGCCATCGCTCCTCGGCGCCGCCTCCTTCAGCGGCACAAACATAGCCCCCACAGCCGGCGACTAAGAGACCGGCGGCCGCAATCGCCGGCCTCTGGCCTCGGCCGGAACGGCCATCACCGCGGCGGGCCCCGGCTCCCCGCCGTGGCCTCTGGACCGCCGACCCTCGCCGCGGTGGACGCCGGCTCCCGCCCCCCACGGCGGAGGAGCCGAAAGGAGCGACGGACGCGAAACAGGTTTCAACTGGCATAAGTTCTGTCACCCAAAGTTGGGCACAGGAATTCCCACTAGGCACTATTATATAAAGGGTGCTCATCCCAGAGTGCCTTTTATAGAATAGGACTGAGTGCTGATTTTTCCTGGGGCCTATTGTTTTTTAAATTAAATGTATATAGTTAAGCATTTTCATTTTTCCTTAATGTCACTATTATCTCTCTGTTAGCGCTCTTCTAGACATAGTACCTTTTCCCTCTTACAGTAGCACATTCATTTTATTGTCTCACTCAGTTTCTAGGCACATTTCACTGTTTAAGCATCCATATTCTCTTTTACAGACCCCCTGCATTGTCAACCCCTTTTTCTACCTACACATTATACAGAGATATTTATTAAGGGGTCCTTTTACTAAGGTGCACTGAAAATGGCTCGCGGTGGTGTGGGCAAGGGTTTTGGGCGTGTGCCAATCCATTTTTCAGCATGCCTGTAAAAAAGGCCTTATTTTTATTTTTGCTGAAAATGGACGTGAAGTAAAATGAAAATTGCCGCGCATCCATTTTGGGTCTGCGACCTTACCACCAGCCATTGACCTAGCAGTAAAGTCTCATGTAGTAACCGGGCAGTAATGACCTACATGCATCAAATGCCACTTGGCGAGTGTCTGATACATGTGTCCGAAAATAAAAATTATTTTTCGGCCACGTGTATCGGATGCACACCAAGAATGAAATTACTGCAAGAGCCACGTGGTAACCAGGCGGTAACTCCATTTTGGCATGCTTTGGGCACGTGTAGACACTTACACAGCTTAGTAAAAGGGCCCCATAGGTTGGTATACTACCATTACACAAACTTTCTTTCTTGTGCACGCTTTCACATATATTTTTTTACATCTCCTTCCTTTTACACATTTTTGTATCTCCCTCATATCGTTTAACACATGAATCAATACAAGTGTATATTTACATAGGTGTTTATTAGTATTTCTCTGTTACCTAATAGCTCTATAATTATATCATTGATTGTACCTGATGATACATACAATGTTAATCAATTTTATTTGCATACATACCCATTGTGTGTTTTGATATTTTGTTTTTAGACTGCTGAAACAGGCACTTAGCCAAAACATGACGTCATGTCGAGTCTATAGAATTAATTTTATTTTCTTCTATGCATAGTCTGATTACACTGTTGTCCTTAATTGTTCTTGGAAGTGTCCTGTTTGTATACACTACTCCCTTGGCCTATTTTTCAGCACCATCTACTGAATCCAACCCATAAAACATATAAAAGACAAGTGACTGACTCACCCGCAAATGCGCAGTAGAGACTTCTCTCTCTCTGTCCAGCCCTCGCGTCAAGACGTGATGACGTCAGAGGGCGGAACAGAGAGGGAAAAGGACGGTGCCGGCCTGCCGCTGCCACTGGAGAGCCTGGAGACGAAGGAAAGCAACATCGCCGGCGCACCAACCTCCACCCTCCCCCCATCCTCGACATCGTCGCCGCCACCGCCACTCCCCCCCTCCGTATCGGGCCCCCTGCACTGACATGACAGCGCCTCTCACCTCCATGTGGAAGTGCTGCAGGCAGCAGCAGAGCGATCTGCTGCTGCCTGCAGCACTTTCACACGGAGGTGAGAGGCGCTTTCATGTCAGTGCAGGGGGCCTGGCACGGAGGGGGGAGGGAGTGGCGGTGAGGAGGGTTGCTGGACATGGGGAGAGAGCAGGGCAGAGAGGAGGGTTGCTGGACATGGGGGGAGGACAGGGGAGAGAACAAGGTGGGGGGAGGCCAAGGGAAAGAGGAGGGTTGCTGGATATGGGGGAAGGGCAGGGGAGAAAGGATGGTTGGTGGATGGGAGGAGGCCAGGGGATACAGGAGGGCTGCTGGACATGGGGGGAGGGCAGGGAAGAGAGCAGGGTTGCTGGACATGGATCGGGGGAGGGGAGGGCAGGGGAGAGAGGAGGTTTGCTGGACATGGAGGTGAGAATTACAAATCTCGCCCATTTTAACGGGTTTAATGGCTAGTAGCTTATAGTATTCTATAAGTTACATGTGTAAGCGGGATACATACCCATGGCCCACCCATGCTTCTCCCCCTGCGAACCCTCCCTTTTATTTAAGCCTAAAGTTGGGCAGTTAGGTGCTTAAATATTAGAATTCTGTAACCCACATATGTAACTGGCTGATACAACACTGACTCACCCTTGACCCTCCCAGGTCCACTCTTCCCTTGCAGTTGCGCACTATAGAATTTGAACGCACAACTCATGGAACACCAACTAAGGAGAGTTATATGCATAACTTCCAATTAATGCCAATTAGCACCAATTAACATAAATTATAGCCAACAATTGGTTG
The DNA here is from genome assembly GCF_901765095.1 of Microcaecilia unicolor. Taxonomy (NCBI): domain Eukaryota; kingdom Metazoa; phylum Chordata; class Amphibia; order Gymnophiona; family Siphonopidae; genus Microcaecilia; species Microcaecilia unicolor. The sequence goes on from NC_044031.1 coordinate 522,440,756, forward strand.
TTAAGGCTAAATAGCATCGAATTTTTACATTTAAGTTATATGCACAACTGACCTTATTCTATAAACTGTGCACAAAATTTGCATATATCGCAAATTTGGGCATGCAGCTTTTTAGGATTATGGGACTTGTGTTATTTTACTTAAGTCTTCACAAATGGGAAAGGGAATGGGACTTGATATACTACCTTTCTGGAGGGGGGGGGGGGGGGGGTTGCAACTACATTCAAAGCGGTTTACATAGTATATATAGGTACTTATTTATACCTGCAGCACTGGAGGGTTAAGTGACTTGCCCAGAGTCACAAAGAGCTGCAGTGGGAATTGAAGCCAGTTCCCCACGATCAAAGTCCATTGCACTGACCACTAGCTTACTCCTCCACTGTGCATCTGCACTTATTGCAAATAAATTGAATACAGGATAACGAACATGCCTATATAATAACTGCAGAAGACATATAGGAAATACTCTCAACAGTTAGCGCAGTGCCTTTACCATTATCATGCTTTAGTTTTTGCTGTTAAATGTAGTAAGTTCAAAAACTTATCACATTTTAGTAAACAGACCCCTTAGTACTGTGAACTTTCTTTCAGAGTGGATGGACTGTGCAGGTCTTTTTCTGCCGTCATCTACTATGTTACTATGTAAGTACTGGCCCACTAGTGTGATTTTTTAAAACTTGCCTCCACCCACAATCCATTAAAAAAAAAAAAACTGGTCCAGCCTGTGTATCATTTCAGTATCTGCTGGGGCATTCCTGCGGGAGCTGAAGGGTAAGAACAATCCCTGTGTGTTCTTGCTTATGCAGCTGCTTTTTGCAAAATGGTGGCCACAGGCCCCTAATGATAGTATTACAGTACTACTACTACTATGAGTCAGCTTACCAGATATGATAACATTTTATAAATTTTCAAAAGTAGCATGTGATTTAAAATGTTACATCTTTAAGAAACTCCATTTTGCCATCATGCACCATTTTCTGCCTCAAAGTTTACCACCATTGCCACTCATTTAATGACATAATTTCAGACCTTGCCTTATCTCCAACCATATTTTAAATACCTCATAGGTAAAACATATTATCCTACAGAAGCCATAGGTCATTGTGTTCAAAATTGCTTTTATTCTAAAGAAAATGATTTCATAGATATTCTTTTGCTTCCTCAGATAAACCTGACCTAAGCTCAGCAGCATGCTAAGTGTTACAGTTATATCTTAGATATTCACTTGCTGGTTTTCCTGATATTCTCATTTTAATGATTGCTAGTTTTTAATGTGTGCAGTTTTTTTTTCAATTTACTATGTTTTATCTGTATAAAATCGTCTGCTTAGAAACTGAACCCTAGTTTGTATTCCCATCAACTTACCCCACACAGAGCCACAGAGAAACAGAGCCAGGCCCGGGGCAGGACCTCCACAGCTGCCACCCCCACTCTAGCCACTGCCATCGCCCTCCCAACTTAGCCACCGCCCCCCGCTGCCACCCCCCACTGTTGTACCCCCCACTCAGGGCATTGCTGTCCCTTCCCCACCCCCTTAACTTCTTGCATCTGCCCCTCCCTTAGTTTGTCACTCTCCTGCTCCTGTGTGCATGGACCTGGGTTATTGCGTTAATGCAATCACCCAGGTCCTGACGCACAGGAGGGAGACAGACCACTGGCAATCCTTCTGGCGTCTAGCTCCCCTTAGAGGCTGGGCCCGAGGAATATTGCCCCCCCCCCCTCAGTGGCCCAGACCCCACACTCATCCATCCCATTTGCTTTTTGTATGTATGTAAAAATCCTCTAATTTTGAAAAGATTAGGAATTCTTCCTTTTTTTCTTTATAATATAAAACCATGCATATTTTCTCTTTTGCTCTTTGAAAGATGATTAGATCTATATTTGTTGAGTTTTAGGGAGAGCACCACTAGATTCTTCAGTTTTAGCTTGGAAACTATAATCTTTTTCAGAATACAAAAAAAAAGAGAAAAGAAAAGATGTAGACAGCAGTCCAGGAATGGTGGCTATCCAGTCTTTTTCCCTAAGCATGACATAAACTATCCTCTGCAACAAACAGGAGGAACACAGTACTTCCACAGAGATCAAGGAAAAGCATAAAAGGGTGGAAGGATCGACCAACAGTGTTCCAGGATGTCAGTCCATAGCTTCTAAAAAATACTTTTTCTTCTCCAACAATAAGTCAAATGTGTGTACAGTCATGTCCCTACATAGGCCGTGTTTCAGCAGAAAGCCTTCTGAAGGGGTTTTTCATTAACATAAAAGCATCATTTTCAATATATCATTTTTTATTTATTTTATTTCTACTTGTATTCGTAAATATGATGTTTTGATGTTATTGACAGACCCCTGAGGAAGGCTTTCTGCTGAAACATGGCCCATGTAGGATCACAACTGTACATGCATTTGGCTTATTGTTTGAGTATAGAGAGTGCTTTTTAGAAGCTATAGATTTCTGTTTTTTGGACTGACATTCTGGAACATTGTTGGTCAATTCTTCCATCCTTTCTAGATATACTCTTCTCTGCCTGTTATGACCATCTCATATCAGGGGCGTAGCTAGACTTTGGCGGGAGGGGGGTCCGGACCCCGAGGTGAGGAGGCACATTTTAGCACCCCCCCCCCCGCTCCGCTGACCCCCCTGCCACTTTTGACCCCCCCCCCTCCCACCGCTGCTTACTTTCCCTAGCCACCGCCAGGTTCCTTTGCTGGCGGGGGTCCCCAACCCCCTCCAGCTGAAGTCCCCTTCAGTGCCGGTCTCCGAGTCCAGCGCGTTCACTGATCTGGATTCTGTTTCTGTGAGTCCTGATGTCCTGCACGTTCCTATGTGCAGGATGTCAGGACTCACAGAAACAGATTCCAGATCAGCAATGTGCCAGAGATCGGCAATGAAGAGGTCTTCGGCTAGCGGAGGTTGGGGACCCCTGTCAGCAAAGGCACCTGATGGCGGCGGTGGGGGGGGGGGTCAAATGTGGTGGGGGAGGGTTGGTGGCGGGGGGTAAAAACAGGGGGGGGCAGGGCTAAATCTGCGGGGGCCCATGCCCCCGTGGCCCCTGTCTCGTATATGTGCATTCAATAAAAATTGCTGTGAGCTCCCAGAGAACAAATAAATATATGTGAAAAAAAGGAAGACAGGATGAGCTACAGTGAACAGGGAGATATCTTGTATAAAGGAGACCTTTAGGGACATAGCAATGCATTCCTACTTCTGCTCTGCAAGCCCTGTGCTGAATTGAAAGATTAAGATCACCAGCAAGGAAACATCACCTTGCAGTGGTAAGAAATGGATCCTGTAACTTAAATCTGTCTTTCAGGCGCTATATGTCCATTTCCTTGTATTGAGGATGCATCTCCAAGGTTGTGTGTCCTGGAGCATAGAGATAGGGTTGATGTCTTCAGCTAAGATGAAAGAAGACTGAGAAGAAAAAGAAGACTGAGAAGTAATTTTATAAAGTAATGAGTAGTGGAACAGATTAATAAAGAATGATTATTTCTCCTTTCATACAGTACTAGAATTGGGGCCATGCCATGAAACTAACTAGTTACAGATTTAAAATATATTTAAGGGAGCTCCCCCCCCCCCCCCCCCCCCCCCCCCCCCCCCATCCAGTGAATGCACAATGAAACTGTGGAATTTGTTGTTGATGGATATATTCAAAGTTAATAGCATAACTGGGGTTAAGAACAGTTTGGATACATTTCTGGAGGAACAGTCTACTGGCAGTTATTAGTTAGGCAGACATGGGGCTTATTGAATCCTAGGTCAGGAAATAAGTAACAGGGAAAGGTACCTCTGGGTACCTCCAAATGACTTAGATTTACTATCACAGACACGATGCTGGGTTTCACGGACCATAGGTCTGATCCCCAACACAGTAATTCCTGTGTTCCCATTTCAAGGAACTAATCCTATCTGGGTTAAAGAATTCTAATTAATCAGTAGTGGATCAGATGTTGAATTAGACTAGGTATGAAATCTTTACTGGATAAGACTCAATCAATCTCGTTGGAGCTGGATAAATCTCTGGGCCTGTTATATGTTAAAAGGCAGGGTTGGCCAAAAATCTCCTGTTGAAACTAGGTAACTTGTAGCTCTGTATCACCTGGGAACTAACGTATTGCAATAAATCACTTTATACTCTATTTGTGGTAATTCTAAAATGTCTGTTTTTATTGACTGGAAAGAATCTGGTCCCCAGAAAAACTTCACAATAAATCCATTTCCATCTATGCTTTAAAGACAGTTGTAGTAGCTCAGATTTCAGACTCAATATACCTCAGGGGTAAGATCAGTGCTCCTGCTTAAATGCACTCAGATTAGTTTGGTTTCCCAGAAACATCATGGCATTCAAGCTAGGAGTCCTGAATCCTTTAGTCCACCAAGCACAGCAAATATTATTACTCAGAAGGGGATCCTGGAACAAAGGAGATTCTGCAGGTAGTACTGGAGCATAAGCAGTGTAGTATAGTAACTAAGTAAATGCAAGTATTTATCGTACATAAGTAAATTAAGAACATAAGAGTAGCCATACTGGGTCAGACCAATGGTCCATCTAGCTCAGTATCCTGTTTTCCAAACAGTGGCCAAGCCAGGTCACAAGTACCTGGCAGAAACCCAAATTGTGGCAACACTAAATACTACAAATCCCAGGGCAAGCAATTGCTTCCCATGTCTGTCTTAATAGCAGACTATGGACTTTTCCTCCAGGAACTTGTCCAAACCTTTTTTAAACCCAGATATGCTAACTGCTGTTACCACATCCTCGGCAAAGAGTTCCAGAGCCTAACTAAAAAAATATTTTCTCCTGTAACTTCCTCGAGTGTCCCCTAGTCTTTGTACTTTTGGAACAAGTCAAAAATCGATTTACTTCTACTCATTCTACATCACTCAGGACTTTGTAGACCTAAATCATATCTCCCCTCATCCGTCTCTTTTTCCAATCTGAAGAGCCCTAACCATTTTAGCCTTTCCTCATACGAGAGGAGTTCCATCCCGTTTATCATTTTGGTCACTTTTCTTTGAACCTTTTCTAATTCCGCTATCTTTTATGAGATATGGTGACCAGAACTGAACGCAATACTCAAGGTGTGGATGCACCATGGAACGATACAAAGGCATTATAGTATTTTTGGTCTTATTCACCATCCTTTTCCTAATAATTGCTAGCATTCCGTTTGGTTTTTTTTGCTGCCACCTCATACTAAGTAGAAGATTTCAGCATATTATCTACAACAACACCCAGATCTTTTTCTTGAGCACTGACCCCCAAGGTGGACCCTAGCATCAGGTAACTATGATTCAGATTATACTTTCCAATGTGCATCACCTTGCATTTGTCCACATTTAATGAAGTAATAATTTCCTCAATTTTTGCTACTTTTATTCAGTTACATCTGATGCTTGCTGTTAAAAGTAAAAAGTAAAAGCAGAAGTGAGATGTAAATGACATGGGCGTAGACTGGGGGGGCGAGGGGGGCATTGCCCCCCAAACTCTTCTTACCGGAAGTCACGGGTGCGCCAGTAGTAAAAGCACCAAACAGGCAGCTCAACTCCGTCCTTCGCATCCCTGCCCTCTCAGCGTCCCGCTTTCTTCTGATGTCATTTCCTTTCGGGCGGAACACTGAGGGCAGGGTAGCGAAGGACGGAGTCGGTGCTTCCTGTTTGGTGCTTTTACTACCATGCCAGTTCGGAGTTCGCATTCGCCGCTCTGCTCTTCGCGCCAGTGAGTGCCAGGCAAGCCAGTCCACACAACAAGGAAGGAAGAAGGGGAAGGCGCCGCGAAGCCATCTGGTAAATGTTTCCTTTCCAATCCTCCCCACCGCAGCCAGCCGTCGCCGTTCACTGAAAGTCAAAACAGCAAGCAAGCCTGTGAGGTGCTGCTGCCTGCCTGCATCCACCCACCACGTTGTAGTTCTTTATTGTTGGTCCATCTTACTAACACTGTTTTTGTTGGGTGGGTAGGTAGGCTAGGCAGTGCCTTACAAGGTGGAGGGAGGGGGAGGGGGGCAAAGGGAAACGGGAAAGGGGTAGCTGGAATCAGTCTTTAGAGTTTTTATAAAGCTGTTTTAAACAATGATTTAGGAATAAGAAGACGGAGACCCTCACAACACACCAGTCAATATTTTTAGTCAATCTAGAGCTAATCCTATTATAGCACAGAAAATGGTTTGGCTTGTAACAGTTCTTGCCCTGACTGATAAATGTGGGTTATTAGATATCTTTCCCATGGGCTTGTACATTGATCACTGAAGATGTCAAGTATTGCAGTGACGCTTCTCGTGTTAACCAACCTTGTTAGCTGGGTAAGGAGGAAAGAAGGAAGGGAGGGAGAAAGAGCTGGCTTGATATCTCATACCTATTCATTATGGTTATTCCCCAAAAAACTCAGCTGTTTTTCCCTTCCTTCCTTCCTCCATATTAACATATTCATTTGCATATATATATGCTAATATGCTCCACTCCATCCTTTGCCCCCCCCCCCCCCCAAATGAAACAGTCAAACTACACACATGGTAAATGATAAAAGAACATACGAGTTGCCATACTGGTTCAGACCAATGGTCCATCTAGTCCAGTATCCTGTTTTCTAAACAGTGGCCAAGCCAGGTCACAAGTACTTGGCAGGAACCCAAATCGTGGCAACACTCCATACTACAAATCCAAGGGCAAGCAGTTGCTTCCCATGTCTGCCTCAATAGCAGACTATGGACTTTCCTCCATGAAACTATGAACTTTTCCTCTGATGATTCCTCAGTAAACCAAGTAAAACAGCAAAACCTGAAACAGGATTTTGCTATTGAAAACCTTGACACACAAAGAGTGGATCATCTCATCTTAAATTTTGCTGCTCAGTGGAGTTGCCTGTGTTTGTTGAACTGGTCACTGTTCTCCACCCAAACAGAATAGCGATAACTAGGTCACTTTGAAGTGCAGATGAAGCTGAAGCTGGTTGCAGTTTTTGGTGAACAGACATATGTCTCTATCCAAACAGACTGCTGGACATCTAATGAAAAACCCTACATTAGAGTGACTGTCCACTGGATTGGCAGTCTTTAGCAGGGCCGCCGACGGGGTGCAGAGGGGGGCAAAATTCCCCGGTCCCGGCCTCTAAGGGAGGAGACCCAGGCCTGGCACTGCCAAGCTTCTTCCTGCTGCCTGATTCTGGGTCTGTGTTCCCCTGCTCCTACTTGCCACCCAGGACCCAGATGATTGCTTTAGCGCAATATTGTGTTAATGCAATCATCTGGGTCCTGACTCCCAGCATGTACAGGAGAAGGAGAGGGCAGACCATGAGAGCAGGCACACAGAAAGAGGCTTGCCAGTGCTGGGCCCAGGCCTGCCCCCCCCCCGACCCTTGGAGGCAAAGACAGAAAGGTAAAGGGGCAGGCAGGTGGGAGCAGTGGTGGGAGTGGGTGGGCGGAGTGAGTGGGGGTGGGCAGCTTGCGGTGGTCTGGTTCTGCCCTTGGCCCGGCTATGTCTCTCGGTGGCCCTGGTCTTTAAAGAGGAAGTCTCCTTGTCTGGACTTAAGGGTTCCTACACATTTGATATTCTTACATAAGTTCTTTCTTACATAAGTTCTTGAAGATATTCAAACAGTTTGCCATCAGATGAAAATTTGTTAGAAGAACAACAGACAATGATTCCAACTTTGTGAAAGCCTTCTCTATAATTGGACTGCAAGACAATGATAACGAAGTTGAAGATGAAGATGCAAGTGATGAATTAGACAGCACTAGTTCTAATGCAGATGATAATGACAATGACGATGATTAAAGCATTCTTTGCCATAAGTAAATCAAGTGTTTCAAACAGAGATTCTCTTGATCAATACTTGCAGACCCAATCAGAGTGTATCATTAATACTGAAGACTGGACTGATTTGAAGGAACTTTTTTATTAGACTGAACTCTGCACTTCCTGCTAGAGCAGTTGTTGAAAACCGTTTTAGCTGTTCTAAATTAATTACTCACAAGTGCACTCACATGAGTGACAGTATAAAAGTCACTGAAAAATTGGTGCAGAAAAAAATATATTCTATATAGGTTGTGTGCCATCTATAGTATTATGCTTTGTGGCAATTTCTGTGCTGTTTATAAAATCTGCCTAGTTTATTTATTTAGATTTTGCTCACATATTTTTCAGTAGTAGTTCAAGGTGAGTTATAGAATCTGCCTAGTTTATTTATTTAGATTTTGCTCACACCTTTTTCAGTAGTAGCTCAAGGTGAGTTACATTCAGGTACACTGGATATCTCTCTGTCCCAGGAGGGCTCACAATCTAAGTTTGTACCTAAGGCAATGGAAGGTTAAGTGACTTGCCTAAGATCACAAGGAACAGCAGTGGAATTTGAACCTACCACCTCTGGATTGCAAGACTGGTGCTCTAACCACTAGGCCACTCCTCCACTCTGTGCGTAGTTAGGTTCTGTGCCATTTATAGAAGCCACTTAAATTTATGTGCCATTTGGTATTTATAGAATCTGCTTAACTATTGGCACTGATCTTTCAGTACTGATTTGATGTTGGCATTTAATGATGTCATGATGTCATGTGCACGGGGACAATGGGAAAAATGTCATCCAGACATTGACAACCAAGATTCAGTGATGTTGGCCAAGTTCTTCCCAAAGAACTAGAAGCGATACTTCATCCTCCCAGGCCACAGGAAGAGATCCTACCTGAGACACAGGAGGGCCTGGGAACAGCTGACAGTACAAAGCAATGCACAAGTCTCTTGCTCCAGAGATGTAAGTACAAAGAGTAAGGAGGGTACTGTGCACAAGTTAAGCTTGTGATTGCGTTGGCTGGCTGTGCCTGGGGCAGTGTAGGGTGAGCTGAATGACTCAAGGTGACAGGAACCAGTACTGGGATTTAGGCTAGCCACCCCTGTATGATCAGTTAAGTGTTTTGACCACTAAGCTACCTCCTCCACTGTATAGGGATGCCTCTTAGAATAGGGAAACATGGAGTGGCATTTTCAAAAGAAACATCTAAGTTAGAATTTGGATGTCTTTGTAAAACATCCAAATTCGGAGGCAGGGAGAAGGTCATTTTCAAAAAAAAGATGGACGTCCATCTTTATGTTCGAAAATACCATAGACGTCCTTGGATTTGGACGTCTTTGATTTTTGGCCATTTTTGAAACCAAAAATGTCCAAGTGTAAAACGTCCAAATTCAAGCCATTTGGACAAGGGAGGAGCCAGAATTTGTAATACACTGGTCCCCCTGACATGCCAGGACAGCAATCGGGCACCCTAGGGGGCACTGCAGTGGACTTCATAAAATGCTCCCAAATATACAGCTCCCTTACCTTGTTTGTTGAGCCTCCCAACCCCCCCCCCCCAAAAAAAAAACCCACTACCCCCAACTAAACACCATTACCATAGCCCTTACAGGTGAAGGGGGGCACATAGATGTGGGTACAGAGGGTTTCTGGTGGGTTTTGGAGGGCTCGCTGTTTCTTCCACCAATGTAACAGGTAGGGGGGGGGTATGGGACGGGGTCCACTTGTCTGAAGTGCACTGCACCTACTACTAAACTGCTCCAGGGATCTGCATGCACTGTCATGGACCTGAGTATGACATCTGAGGCTGGCAAGTAATGGTTTTAATCATGTTTTTTGAGGGTGGGAGGGGGTTAGTGACCACTGGGGGAGTAACGGGAGGTCATCCCCGATTCCCTACAGTGGTCATCTGGTCATTTCGGGCACCTTTTTGTGCCTTATTCGTAATAAAAGCAGGTCCGGGTGAAAACATCCAAGTTTTAGTCCTGGAGGCGGCCAATCAATGATTTCTGGGGGGTTTCGAGGGCTGGAGACTCACCGATCCTCCAGTCCCCCGTCCCCCCCCCCCCCCGTTGGTGGGGGTTTCGGGAGCTGGAGACCCATCGGATCTCCAGCCCTGCCTGCCTCCCTCCTCTTCTAGTCAGTCGACGCCCAAAATGGCGGCGCCCAGCCCTACCAATTGCATCCTGGGATGCACTGGGTGGGGCTGGGCGCCGCCATTTTGGGCGTCAACTGACTGGAAGAGGAGGGAGGCAGGCAGTCTGCGTCCCTCCTCCAACAAAAGGTAGGGGGGCCGGGAGGGGGCCAGGGGGTGTCATGACATTTTCTGGGGGTTGGGGGGGGGGGCTTGTTGTTCGGGCCTCAGGGCAGGCTGTTTGACAGGTTTGGGCTTTTGACAGCCCAGACCTGTCAAACAAGTGCGGGAGGATTGTGCTGAGCTCATGCTCGGCACAATTCTCCCGCACTTTAAACATGATAATCAAAGATAATAGCGCTGCTTAGATTTGCATGCATTATCTTTGATCATCAATGCAGAAAATCCCTGCGCTGTCCCGGCGCTTTTTTAGGGCGCTGTTTGGAACAGCGCAGGGCTTTTGATCATCTGGGCCTCAGTGAATACTGCTGCGTTGCTTTCACTTCCGGTTTGCCATGAAAAGGAGGGCAGGGGCAATCGCAACTTCAGGTAAAAGATTTTGCAAGTGAGTGGAAGGCAGGGACCGCAGGGCAGCAGCGCCCCTCAAAGGCAGGCGCCCCCCTGCCTTGCTTACCCCGCTTACCGCATTGGCACGGCCCTGTCTGCAATGTGTCTGGTATCTTTACTGATCCACTAGGAGGGCATGATCATGTCAGAGTGTACAATTGCCAAATACAAATTAGTCTTATTTAGTCCACAAATACTGTGAGATTCAGTGCAGATTGACAATATAAGAGACCAATCAGTTTTCGGGAATTACATATCATAATCATTTAAAAACCAAAATAAAAGTAAAACTTTCAAAAAATATCAAATTTCTTAGTGCAATTATTTCTTAAAAAGAAAAGTTCTTAGGTGCTTCCTAAAGATGAAATGCAAACTAATTTTCCTGAAACTAAGAGGTAAAGAATTCCATGAATGGGCATATATGGGCATGTATGTCATGATCTGCAAGTAAGATAACTGAAGCCATCCAACAGCTTCTCTATCCATGTCATGAGGCATGTATACAGTAGGGCTGCATGTTATTCATGATTAATGCTGCAATTAATGTGCTAATTAATAATTCAATAATTATTAATTATGATTAAAAATGTAATTGCAATTAACAATTAACTGCCCTCCTCTCCTGCCTGCCCGCACGGTCAGTCTGGCATCTCTCCCTCCCCTCCTGGATCACCGGCGGCTATCTCACCCTTCCTCCCTCCCTGTTTATCTTTATTTTCAGTAAATCTTCACCCTGCAGTGGCAATGGTATTGAAATGCTGCATTGGTCTGCACCGGGCCTTTCCATCTGACCCATCCTGCTCCCTTCTGGTGCAGCTTCCTGTTTTCAGAAGGGGGCTGGATAGGTCAGAAGGAAAGGCTGGATACAGGTCAAGGCAGCATTTCAATACCACTACTACTGCAAGGTGAAGATTTACTGAAAAAAAGTAAATTGGGAGGAGAGAGAGAGAGAGACACTGGAGGTCCAGGAGGTGAGGGAGGGATGCCAAACCGACCATGCAGGTGGGGAGGGCATTGAGAGAGAATCACAGGAAGGGAGGGGAGGTATGGCACATTAGAAAGAGAAAGAGAGACAATGGGTGAAGGCACATGGTGCACATGAGACAGAGAGATAGGGTGAATGCATGGGGGGCCCATGAGATAGAGAGAATGGGTGAAGGCACAGGGGGACACATGAGAGAGAGAGAGAGAGAGAGAGAGAGAGAGAGAGAGAATGGGTTAAGGCATGGGGGGATACATTTGATGAGGTATAAGATTCCTGGGAGTCAGATGATGAAACAAGTGGTGGTGAAACACAATTTTGTTCACCTCAAAATATCCACTTCAGATTGTTCCCTATCACACCAATTTATTATATAAGGTTGGAAATTTGTCTTTGAAGGGAGAGAGAGAGGAGATAATGATCAGAAGGAGGGAGGGAGAGCTTGGAGGGGGTGAGGGCATCTGCTTCCCCTTATATGGGTCTCAACTGATATTCAGTCAGGATCTGCATAAGTCTAATAACAGTCCCAGCTGAATATTGACAGGGACCCAAATAAGATCCGGCAGCCCGCACTTGCCAGCATGCCCCAGATACTTAATTCACAAGCCAGAAGGAAGCCGCAACACAAGCCAAAGTATAGTGGGCTCTGATGGGAACCTGATAAGTTAGCGGATCCTTAAATCAGAGGAAACGAGATTTATTAGAAGATCCAGCACAGCCTGTGTTTGGCTAAATGCCTGCATCAGGGGTCATTTAGTAGTTGCTTCCTTGTATGGTTCAGTCAAAAAATGTCAAAGAGCTTATGGTCATCTTCTCGTGAAAAAGCTGTCTGAGGCTCTGCTGTCTTCTCTGGTCCATCAGAGTTTACTACACTTCTTTGTATTTGCTCCCAGATATTTAATGCCATTTCCTAGATATGGCCTGGTATTGGAAATTAAGGCCTAAGTCTGCTCACAGTGGTCAGCACTTAAATAAATATTGACCGGTTAGCATTTTGGATAGAAGAATCAGCACCCCCATTTGCTTTCCTAGGTGCTTTGTTAGAGGCACAATAAACTTCATATTTGTCATGAAACCCCAATAAGTGATCATGCACTAGGATGAAATGCATCTTCCTGTATACCTCAAACTGTAGTTCTATATACATGAGCTGCTACTTTCTAGGGGAGTTTAGCCCCAAAACATTAAAAGTCACCAATCTAACATCAACTAGTATCATATACTAAATTTCCCACCCTTGATATCCACTGCCCTTATCCAAGCAAAGAAGCTCAAAACCACAAACCAATATTTTATATGTTAAAGAGGGAATTGAGACAAACAAAATAAACATTCTACATGAAACAGATAGCAGCGTGGAATCCTTATGGATAAAAATTCCATGAGTGAAGGGAAAGAGAATACTGATAGGGTTATACTACCATTCACCGGGACCGAATGAACAGGCAAATGAAGAAATGTTAATAGAAATTAGGAAATCTGGAAAATTAGGCATCAGTATAATGGGTGATTTCAGTTACCCCAATATTTATTTATTTATTACATTTGTACCCCACGCTTTCCCACACATAGCAGGTTCAATGCGGCTTACATAGTAAATACAATTACAAGTTTGAATGAGAGTATAACAAATTGTAGTAAACAGTAATAGTGGGGTTTTAAGGATATGTAAATTAAACATGGAGAGGTAAACAGAGATGTGCAAAAGGAAAGGAGATTGGGAGAGGTAAGGAGTAGGAAGAATGGAGAAGACAAGATTGGGGGATGAGCCTAAGGAGATTGGGAGACATGGTCTAAGGTATAATAATCATCAGGACAGGAATCATGTGGGTGGGCTTAAAAAGTTAATTTGGGTCATTAGGGTAAGCTTTCTTGAAGAGATGGGTCTTCAACATTTTTCTGAAGGGCAGATGGGCATTGATTATTCAGATGGATCTTGGTAGAGCGTTCCAAAGTTGGCTGCCTAAAAAGGAGAAACTGGATGCATAGGAGGTTTTGTATTTAATACCTTTGCAGTTGGGAAGGTGTAAATTGAGGTAAGTACGAGAAGACATTGATTTGTTTCTGGTTGGGAGGTCGATGAGGTTATTCATGTAGTTTATTACTTTTATACCCTGCATTAAACATGAATTAGGTTGAAACAAACCTGAGTAGATTAATGTCACATTAGGGACTGCTAGGGAGGTAAAATTCCTAGATGAAATAAATGACTGATTCTTAAAGCATGTGCTCCAGGAACCTACAAGAAGTGGAGCAATCTTAGAGCTAATCCTTAGTGGAATGCATTGCTTAGTATGAGAGGTAATGATGTTGGACCCACTGGGAAGCAGTGATCATAACATGATCAAATCTGAGCTAATATCTGGAGTGAAGTTGCTAAGAAAATCTACTGGAGCAACATTTAATTTTCAAAAGGGTGACTAGGGTAAAATAAAAAAAAAATGTAAAAAAAAAGTTAAAAGGAAAATTCACAATGGTTAGGACTTTAAATTAGGCATGGACAGTGTTTAAAAATGCCATTTTGGAAGCACATATCAGATGTATTCCACATACTAATAAAGGTGGAAAGAAAAGCAAACAACAGCCAGCATGTTTAAAAGGTGAACTGAAAGAGGCTATTAGAGCCAAAAGAACATCTTTCAAAAATGGAAAAAGGATCCAACTGAAGAAAATATGAAGCAACATAAGCACTGACATGTTAGATATAAAACATTGATAAAGAAGAATAAAAAAGAATATGAAGAGAAACTTGCCACTGAAGCAATAAGTTTTTCAGGTATATCAGAAGCAGAAAGAATGTGAGTGAATCTGTGGAACTGTTAGATCATTAAGGAGTAAAAGGGGCATTCAGGGAGGACAAGGTCATAGCGGAGAATAAATTTCAGAAATGGTTTTCAAGGATGACGATGCAGAGGATCTGAAAAAAATCTTGGTGAACCTGGAAAATGTACTGAACCAAATCAACAAATTAAAGAGTAGTAAGTTACTTGGAGAAGTTTTTTTCAGGGTACTGAATGAACGCAAGCATGAAATTGTTAATCTGTTGTTTGTGATCTGTAATCTGTCATTAAAATAATCAGTAGTAGCTGAATATTGGAGGGTGGCCAATGCGACACCGATTTTTAACAAGGGTTCCAGGGGTGATCTGAGAAATTACAGATCAGACTTCTGCCAGGCAAAATAGTGGAAACTATTATAAATAATACAATTACAGAACACAGATATACTACATCAACCAGCTCACCTTTATCCATATGTTTATTCATGCCTTCAAAGAAATGAAGCAAATTGATAAGGCATGACTACCCTTGGATGAATCCATGCTGACTCTGTCCCTGGATACATGACAGACCTAATCGACCTACCAACCAAAAGACATCAGAATCAACATGATCATACCTAAATCTACACTACCCAAGCTGCAAAGGACTTAAATACAAATCTACTTACGCATCCAGCTTTTCCTACATAAGCACACAACTGTGGAATGCATTACCAAAAGCCTTGAAAACAACATACGACCACCTAAACTTCCAGAAATCACTAAAAACCAACCTGTTCAAAAAGGCATACCCCACCGATCCTACTTAAATGCCTGATCCCTGCAACACAACACTACAAATAGGTGGGAAAATGTGGGATACAAATGTAACAACTAACTAAATAAATAAATAATGGGACAGAGTCAGCATGGATTCATCCAAGAGAAGTGATGCCTTATCAATTTGCTTCATTTCTTTGAAGGCATGAATAAACATATGGATAAAGGTGAGCTAGTTCATGTAGTATATCTAGATTTTCAGAGAGCTTTTGACAAAGTCCCTCATGAAAGACTCATAAGAAAATTAAAAGGCCATGGGATAGGAGGCAATGTTATGTTGTGGATTAGGAACTGATTAATGAATAGAAAAGAGACGGTAGAGTTAAATGGCCATTTTTCACAGTGGAGAAGGGTGAATAGTGGAGGGTCGCAGTGATCTGTACTGGGACTGGTGCTATTTAACATATTTATAATTGACCTGGAAATCAGAATGACAAGTGAGGTGATTAAATTTTCAGATAACAAAACTTCAAACTCGTTAAAACACATGTGGATTGTGAAAAATTGCTGAAAGGCCTTAGGAAATTGGAAGACTGGGCATACAAATGATAGATGAAATTTAATGTAGAAAAAAGCAAAGTGAAGCACATTGGGAAGAATAATCTGAATCATAGTTACATAGTTACATAGTAGATGTTGGCAGATAAAGACCTGTATGGTCCATCCAGTATGCCCGAAGAGATAAACTCATCACTTAAGGTATGAGGAGATACAAGGTGATACAGCATATGTATACCTGAACTTGATTTGTCCATGCTATTTTCAGGGCAAAGACCGTAGAAGTCTGTCTGGCACTGTCCTTTTTCAAAAACGTTTGAAGTTGTTATCAAAGTCCTTGATAAGCTCCATTGCAGCCCATCCAAATCTATCCAGCTACAATCAAGGCACAGAAGGTAGAAGTCCACCCCATACTGGCTTTGCTTCCCAATTACTGGTGTTACCATCTAGTCTCTGCTAAGCTTCTTTGGATCAGTTCCTTCTAAACAGGATTCCTACGTGTCTATCCCATGCATTTTTACATTTTCATTACAGTTTTCATCTCCACTACCTTCTGCGGTACAGCATTCCAATTATCCACCACCCTTTTGGTGAAACAATACTCCCTGACATTATTCCTGAGTCTTGCTCCCTTCAATCTCAATTCATGACCTCTAGTTCTACCACCTTCCCATTTTTGGAAAAGTTTTGTTTGCGGATTAATACCTGTCAAATATTTGAACGTCTGTATATGAGTCAACATCCAAGAAAAAGATCTAGATGTCATTGTAGATAATACACTGGAATCTGTCCAGTATGCAGTGGTGGCCAAGAAAGCAAACAGAATGATAGGAATTATTAGAAAGGAATGGAAAATAAGATGAAGAATATTATAATGCCTCCGTATTGCTCTATGGTGCAACCTCACCTTGAGTATTGAATGCAATTCTGGTCACCATATCTCAAAAAAGATATAATGGAATTAGAATAGGTTCAAAGAAGGGTAACCAAAATTATATAGGGGATGGAACTCATCTCAAATAAGGAAAGGCTAAAGAGCTAAGGGCTCTTCAGCTTGGAAAAGAGACAGCTGAGGGGGAATTTGATTGAGGTCTACAAAATCTTGAGTAGTGTAGAACAGGTACAAATGAATCAATTTGTTACTCTTTCAAAAATTACAAAGAATAGGGGACACTTGGGACTTCTTTTACAAAGTCACACTAGCAATTCCTGTGCAGCAAATGAGAGGAAGCCCATAGGAATAGAATGGGCTTCCTCTCATTCGCGGCACTGAGAATCGGTAGCACGGTTTTGTAAAAGAGGCTTTCAATGAACTAACATGGTAATGCTTTTAAAATAAATAGGATGAAATATCTTTTCATTTAATTAATAATTAAGCTCAGGAACTTGGTGTCAAAGGATGTGGTAACAGCAGTTAGCATACCTGGGTTAAAAAAGATTTGGACAATTTCCTAGAGGAAAAGTCTATAGTCTGCTATTGAGATAGACATGGAAGCCACTGCTTGTTCCTGGATCAGTAGCATGGAATCTAGCTACTATTTGAGATTCTGCCAGGTACTTGTGACCTGGATTGACCACTGTTGGAAACAGGATACTGAGCTAGATGGACCATAGGTCTGACCCAGTTAAGCTTTTCTTATAGACTTATGTTGTTATCATTTTAGTGCTCACTAAGGGGGTCTTTTACTAAATCTTAGCTTGAGTTATCTGCAGTAGGGCCCATAGGAATACAATGGGCCCTGCTGTAGATAACTCGAGCTAAGCTATAGTAAAAGACCCCCTAAAAGGTTACAGAATGGGCAGAGACTGCACCTTATGGGTGCATGGTAATTTTATAACCAGTGCTTAGTTTAAACTGGCAGAAACATGCCTACTTTAGAAAGAAAGGTAGGTGCCTGCTTTTTGTTATAAAATGCTAGCATAAGTGGCTGAAAACACATCTTATAGCTGGTAAAAATGAATATGCCTATACTTTGTAAGAACACATATACATTATAGTATTCTTTCATCTGTGCACATGTGCTCTGCCTAAACTCTGTCTATGTGCACACCCAGGGCAAAAGAACACCACATAAATGTACTTTTTCGGTAATCTAATTTTATAAACTGTCATTTACATGCATATATTGCCTTAAGCAAGTGAATTACTAAAAAACTGACATTTACATTTATGTATTTATTTATTTGTTGCATTTGTATCCCACATTTTCCCACCTATTTGCAGGCTCAATGTGGCTTACATTGTTCCGTCATGGTGATTGCCATTTCCGGAGTGAGAGATACAAGTAGTATTACATTAAAGTTCATGATTGACAGAGTAGATTAAGCAGTCAAGTATAAAGAGTTCATATTCGGAATGAGAGATAAAGTGGTATTGCATTAAAGTTCATTCGTGGTACAGTAGACCTTGGTAGTCGAGTATAGAGAGTTAAGTTTTATCCAGTTCTGGTTTGAGTTTCGTTGTCTGGTATTTAGGATGGATCATTGTGGTATGCCTTATTGAACAGGTTGGTCTTCAGTGATCTCCGAAACACATTTTTTTCACAGCAAGTGGTAATGCATTCCATAGCTGCGTGCTTATGTAGGAGAAGCATATGTTCATTTATATTTTAGTCCTTTGCAACTGGGGTAGTGAAGGTTCAGGAATGTGCATGCTGAACCTTTAGTGTTCCTGGGTGGTAAGTCTATGAGGTCTGACATATAGACTGGGTCCTCACCGTAAATGATTTTATGAACCAGAGTGCAGATTTTGAACATAATACGTCTGGCTGCCGTGTTTTGGGCTGTTTGGAGTTTCTTAATGATTTGTTCTTTGCATCCTGCATAAATTGCATTGCAGTAATCTAGTGACTTAGCACCATTGATTATACCAGGCTGCGAAATATTTCCCTTGGGAAGAAAGGTTTTACTCTTTTGAGTTTCCACATTGAATGGAACATTTTCTTTGTTGTATTTTTCGCATGGCTTTCTAGTGTGAGATTTCAGTCAATCCAAGTATTTTCGGGCTATCTGAAACAGGAAGGGTATAGTTTGGGGTGTTTATAGTGGCGGGTTTGCTCGTGTTGTGTTGTGATGAGAGGATGAGATATTGTGTTTTTTCTGCGTTGAGTTTTAAATGAAATGCATCCACCCATGAGTTCATGATTTGGAGGCTGTGTTTGATTTCATTTGTGATTTCTGTTAGATCATGTTTGAACAGGATGTAGATCGTGACATCATCTGCATAGATGTAGGGATTAAGGCCTTGGTTGGATAGCGATTTGGCCAGAGGTATCATCATTAGGTTGAAAAGGGTCGGTGAAAGCGGTGATCCTTGGGGTACTACGCATTCTGGTTTCCATGGTGCTGATGTATTCGAATTTGATATCACTTGGTATGTTCTTGAGGTTATGAAGCCTTTGAACCAACTAAGTACATTTCCTCCAATCCCAAAGTATTCTAGGATGTTTAATGGTATTTTATGGCTTACCATGTCAAATGCGCTGGACATGTCAAATTGTAGGAGAAGTACACTGTTGCCAGTTGCAATTGCTTGTTTGAATTTGGTTAGAAGAGTGATTAGTACTGTTTTGGTGCTGTGGTTGGATCGAAATCCTGATTGTGACTCGTGTAGTATTGAGAATTTGTTTAAGTAGTCGGTAAGCAGCTTGGTTACCATACTTTCCATTAGTTTTGATTGCCAGAGGGATAGATGCTACTGGGTGGTAGTTGGTTATCCTGCTTATTTTCAAAGGAGAAGGGTGGCCATCTTCCAACACAAATCGGGAGATGGCCGGCTTATTCCTAAAGCCGGCCAAATCGGTATAATTGAAAGACAATTTTGGTCGGGTTCAACTGCTTTCCGTCGCAGGGCCGGCCAAAGTTCAAGGGGGCATGTCGGCAGTGTAGCGAAGGCGGGATGGGGGCGTGGTTAAGAGATGACCGGCCTCGGCCGATAATAGAAAAAGAAGGCTGGCCCTGATGAGTATTTGGACGGCTTTACTTGGCCCCTTTTTGTTCATGACCAAGCCTCGAAAGGTGCCCTTACTCCCCCAGTGGTCACCAACCACCTCCAACCCCCCCAAATTTTTTAAACATGTTTTTGTCAGCCTCTATGCCAGCCTCAAATGTCATACCCAGCTCCATCACAGCACTATGCAGGTCCCTGGAGTAGTTTTTAGTGGGTACTGCAGTGCACTTCAGGCAGGCGGACCTAGGCCCATCCCCCTACCTGTTACGCTTGTGGTGGTAAATGGGAGCCCTCCAAAACCCACCCGAAACCCATTGTACCCACATCTAGGTGCTCCCCTGCCCGGTTGGTGTCATGGCATGTGAGGGGGACCAGTGCACTACAAATGCTGGCTCTTCCCATGACCAAATGGCTTGGATTTGGCCGGGTTTGAGATGGCTGCCATTAGTTTCCATTATCGGCGAAAACCAATTGCGGCTATCTCTAACGCCGACGATCTCTAAGGGCGGCCCAAATGTTGAGATTTGGACAGCCCCGACCGTATTATCGAAATGAAAGATGGATGGCCATCTTGTTTCGATAATACAGTCGGGTACGCCGCTTAACAGGGCCATCATTAGAGATGGCTGCCCTTATAGATGGCTGGCCCCATTCGATTATGCCCCTCTATGTCATTTGTTTTTTTCTTTGAATCCTTAGGTATTGGGGTAAGTAGAATGTTACCTTTATCCTTTGGGAAGAGTCTGTGTTGTAACATGTAGTTCAGGTGTGTCGTGAGGTCTGTTATGAATCGTTGCAGGGCAGATTTTATTAGGTTATTGGGGCATATATCCAGTTTGCAGTGGGATTTGGCAAACCTGTCGATCGCTTGGGTGACGGTGTCGTTAGTGAGCATATTCATCGGGGAATGGGTCCAGACAGTCAATTAATTTTTCATGGTCGGTGGTATTAAGTGGTATCGTGAGTCGTAGCTTTACAATTTTCTTATTGAAGTATTTAGCAAGGTTGTCTGCTGATGGGGTGTCTGTGTTGGTTGTAGTAACCGGTGTGGTATCTAATAATTTGTTCACGAGTTGGAAAGGTTTTTGCGTGCATTTGTAGTCTGGACCTATTTTGGTTTTATAGTATGATCTTTTGGTTTGTCTAATTGCATATTTGTATTTTCTTTGCATTTGTTTCCATGCGTTGAGTGTATATTCATCTTTCTTTTTATTCCATGCTCGTTCCATCCTCCTAACTTGTGTTTTTAGTTTTTTCAGTTCTTCATTAAACCATGGTATCGAGTTGTGTCTTCATGAGATTCTAGTTTGTAGTGGTGTTGTCTAATGTGCTTCTACATCTGTTGTCCCAATCTAGGAGATAGTGTTTCGAGTCTGTTTGTGCTGTCGATTCGTTCTTGTAGATTTGTTGCCAGAATGTTACAACTACTGCCCCATCTCCCTCCTACCCTTTCTCTCCAAGATACTTGAACACGCCGTTCACAGCCGCTGTCTTGATTTTCTCTCCTCTCATGCCATCCTTGATACGCTTCAATCCGGTTTTCGCTCTCTTCACTCGACAGAAACGGCACTCACTAAAGTCTGCAATGACCTGTTCCTTGCCAAATCCAAAGGTCACTACTCAGTCCTCATCCTCCTCGACCTATCTGCCGCTTTTGACACTGTCAATCATAATTTACTTCTTGCCGCACTGTCCTCATTTGGGTTCCAGGACTCTGTCCTCTCCTGGTTCTCCTCTTATCTCTCCCACCGTACTTTCAGAGTACATTCTCATGGATCTTCCTCCACCCCCATCCCGCTCTCTGTTGGAGTTCCTCAGGGATCTGTCCTTGGACCCCTTCTTTTTTCAATCTACACCTCTTCCCTGGGCTCGCTGATCTCATCTCATGGTTTCCAATATCATCTTTATGCCGATGACACCCAGCTTTATTTCTCCACACCAGACATCACTGCGGAAACCCAGGCCAAAGTATCGGCTTGCTTATCCAACATCGCCACCTGGATGTCCAACCACCACCTGAAACTGAACATGGCCAAAACCGAGCTCATTGTCTTTCCACCTAAACCCACTTCTCCTCTCCCTCCACTCTCTATTTCAGTCAACAACACCTTCATCCTCCCCGTCTCATCTGCCCGCAACCTCGGAGTCCTCTTCGACTCCTCCCTCTCCTTCTCTGCCCATATCCAGCAGACAGCCAGAACCTGTCACTTTGTTCTCTATAACATCAACAAAATTCGCCCCTTCCTCTCCGAGCACACCACCCGAACTCTCATCCACTCTCTCATCACCTCTCGCCTTGACTACTGCAACCTACTCCTCACTGGCCTCCCTCTTAACCATCTATCCCCCTTCAATCCGTTCAGAACTCTGCTGCCCGTCTTATCTTCCGCCTAGACTGATTTGCTCATATCACCCCTCTCCTCAAGTCACTTCACTGGCTTCCGATCAGGTACCGCATACAATTCAAGTTTCTCCTACTAACCTACAAATGCACTCAATCTGCAGCCCCCCATTACCTCTCTACCTTCATCTCCCCCTACACCCCTACCCGTAACCTCTGCTCACAGGACAAATCCCTCCTCTCAGTACCCTTCTCCACCACCGCCAACTCCAGGCTCTGCCCTTTCTGCCTCGCCTCACCCTATGCTTGGAATAAACTCCCTGAGCCCATACGCCAAGCCCCCTCCCTGCCCATCTTCAAATCCTTGCTTAAAGCCCACCTCTTCAATGTCGCTTTCGGCACCTTACCATTGACCTCTATCCAGGAAATCCAGATTGCCCCAATTTGATTGACTGCATTTTTGTCCTTTAGATTGTAAGCTCCTTTGAGCAGGGACTGTCCTTCTTTGTTAAATTGTACAGCGCTGCATAACCCTAGCAGCGCTTTAGAAATGTTAAATAGTAGTAGTAGTACAGGGTCAATTTGGCCTCTCGTGGTATAGGTTGTGCATTCTTGATTATGGTATGGGCCTTTTTTTCCCATTGTACAGATAGGTTTAATTTGTAGTGGTCTGACCATGGTACGTATGTCTGTCCATTTTGTATCTGTTAGTACTAGATTGAAGTCTGAGGACAGTTTGTGTGTAATGAGGTCAGGTGTGTGTCCTTTGACATGGGTTGTTTGCATATTTGGCCAGTTGAGGTCCCACAGTTGGAGGAAATCCTTGCATTCACGTGCATTAGTTGAGTATGGGGTCTTCTAGGTGTAGGTTTATGTCCCCTATTATAAGTAGATTGGAGTTAGATACACATGTGTTCGATATGAAATCCATGAAGTGTGGTTGGCATTCATGCCAGTTACCTGGTGGTCTATAACACAAGACAACGTTTAGGTGATCAAGCAAGGTTGTGTGGTGGATTCTAACTGAGGCGATTTCAAGTTGGGGGTTATGGATTCGGCTGTTGTTGTTACAGTGAAGTGGGATCTGTGGATTAGTGCTATGCCTCCTCCTCTTTTTTCTTTCCTTGTCCAGTGAGTGATTTTGTATCCTGGGGGGGGGGGGGCATAGATCTATGGGGTCCTTATGATCATGGATCCAGGTTTCACTAATGAATAGAAGGTCAAGATTGTCTGTCGTAATCCAGTCTGTTATTATTGTTGTTTTGTTGACTACTGATCTGGAGTATATGTATCCCACTTGAATTGTTTGGTAGGGGTCAGTTAGGTTCGAAGTTATGTTAATTTTTATTAGTTGTCTATTCTCTTGCAGTCTGGGTTTGTTATGTCCTTTCTTTCCTTTGTATTGATTTTGTCCGCGTGTAGTTATTCTTCCGTTGTTTTGGTTGTTGTTATTTTGGTGAAGTGTATTATATCTGGGTAGTCTATAGAGCTTGTGTATTGTGGGTATATTGTTGATATTTGTGAGAGGGGTCGTTAGTGTGTGGTGAATTAGGGATAGGGAGTAGATTATTAGGAGCAGTTTGGCGGTGTTCCATTTTGGTGTTAATTCGCTTTGGGTTGTTAGAAGATCAGGCATGATGGTTGCGCTGTTGGTCTTTGGCACTATGAGAAAATGCCAGCTGATGCCAGGGTCCATTTGGGAGTCATTTTGTAGGAAACGATCTAAGTGTAGTTGTAGTGGACGATACGCTGAATTAAGGCGAGGACTGTCGGATGCGCGAGATTGCTATCCTGGGTGCAGGGCACTGTGGCTTTGGATACCGTATTGTAAAACTCCTTCTAAAGTTAGAGATAACAGCATACAGTACACAGTACCTATTTAGATAAGCCAGTTCCTGGATATGGCTATGGACACCGTATTCTAAAACTCCTTTCAAAGTTAGAGATTGCAGCATACAGTACGTAGTCCCTGTTTAGGTAAGTCAGTTCCTAGATGTGGCTTTTAACGCTGTATTGTAAAAACTTCTTCCTATGTTAGAGATAGTGGCATATAGTACACGGTCTCTATTTAGGTAAGTCAGTTCCCTTTTTTTTTTTCCTTTTTTCAACATCTTGTGCTCTGGTTTAAGGCTATGCGATATTTCAAGTTGCTTTGTGGTGTATTATTAGTGTCTGCATACTGTGGGGCATTAGAGTAAGATGTGCTGTAGCTAGGACTCTTGTTTATAGAGGGCAAACGTTAAATGCGTCCTATTTTGATCAGAGCTTTTCTCCTGCTCATCTGAACATTACCTCCGGCATGGTCTGGTTGGGTTGGGGCAGCGTCTGCCAGCTGGTTCACCGCTTGGCGGTTGGGGGATGCGTCGGCTATCATCCACCGTCGGTCAGGCCACACGGTCACCAGTCTGATCGGTCCGTTGGTCCGATTGATCCTTCTGTGTGCGGCAAGCAGACTGCAGCGTGTGAGCACGCGGCTCAGAACTCCTCCGTTTGGGAGTCTCATGGCACTTCCCATGTTCGGTTCTCACCCCGTCGGAGTGCCTCCTCTGGGTAGGATCTTCCCGGTGAATGCGCCCTGCGTCAGTCCCACTTGACCCTGTTATTCCGCTTAGTGTGTCATTGGGGTCGGGGCGCCGGTCTCCGTTCAGGATCCCCGAGAAGTGTGGTCGGACTGGTCAAATCTCATGTGGCGCCGTGCTCGGGGCAGTTTTCTTCTCTGGCACACCCCGGGCCGGCCGGGGCACTCACCGCCTGGTGCCATGCTAGGCGGCCGTTGGGTCAGGGGCACCAATCTCCATTCGGCAAAGTTGGGAGTGCGGGTGAGTCGGTTGGGGCCCAGGCAGCAACATATTCGGGGTGGCAAGGTCCAGGATCGATTCCAGGGTCATCAGTCTCAAGTGTAGCCGCGTGCGGGCCTCCCGTTCACTGAATCCGTGCCCCAGTGGGGTCGTCAGACTCAGCCCGGACTCTACTCAGTTCCAAGCCTGCTCCTGCTCGGGTCAGGCGTCGGTCGGTCATGCTTTCCTGCCAACCACGGACCTTGGTTCACAGAGCGAAGTTAAGAGTGCAGACGAGTCAGTTGGGGCCCGGGCAGTGATGGATTTGAGGTGGCAAGGTCCAGGATTCATCAAAGGGTCATCCGTCTCAGGTGTAGCCGCCTGCAGGCCTCCCGTTTGCCGGATCCATGCCCCAGTGGGGGCGTCACACTCAGCCCGGACTCCACTTGATTCCGAGCCAGCTCCTGCTCGGGTCAGGTGTCGGGCGATCTTGCTTTCCTGCCGATTGCTGACCTCGGTTCACGGAGCTAATCGCTCACGCGACCATCCTGATCAGCCATCTTGAACAACATGCATTGTTTGCACCTGAAACTAGGTCCCACCTTATACAATTGATCCCTTTAAATTATACTTAGTAACCACCCATTAATTGTTAACATGGCAGTGCACTTAATGGCTCATCAGTAGGTGCAGCTAACTGTATTTTACATGGTTAAATAAAACCCAATATTTTTCTATGTTAACTGTATGTCAAGATGTTGGGAACTCCTTACCATTTAACACAGAGGTTTTGCAGTTACCATGTGTTAATTTTGGAAATTACCATGCGGTTATTGCAAAACCTTACTGCAATTTACTAAATAGTTCTCTATTTTGGTTGTCAGCTCCTTTCATTTCACCTCCATTTACTTTTTTTTTCTCACCCACAGCTTTCTCCCAGGGCTTCATATTTCATGTCACTAGTGGTAGTGTGGTGAAAACTTCAAAGCCTAGTTCTGGGTGTGGTGGTTGTAGCAGGCTGCAAGTGAGCTTGGGGATTTAGCAAGCACATTCTTCCAGTCGAGTGGCTTAGTGGTTACAGCAGTGGGTTGAGAACTAGGAAAGCTGAGCAAGACATTTTCACCCTACAAACCAGAGATGTTAAGAGTAGACCACACAAAGGATGATGTGTCCATGGTATAAATCTGGAAAGATTTACACTTCAAAACGTTTCACAAATGTTAGAAGCAACTAAAGTAATATTGACTCTCATTAGTGCTTCTAAAAAGATACAGAGAGTGGAGGAAATGTCTTGTTAGTTTTCAAATGGAACAGTTATCTGAGTATATTCCCTGGGATGGAAACTTCTTTCCCCTTAGTCTACATGTGGGTACATTTGTGGACTTCTCCAACCCAACATAAACCACAGGTGAGAGACATACACAAGGTGATTATACATATACATACATTCTCTTGTTATTCATACATACTCACAGACACACACACATGCACTCTCACTGTTAAGGCTCTCTCTCTCTCTCTCTCTCTCTCTCTCTCTCTCTCTCTCTCTCTCTCTCTCATTCTCACTCACTCACTTCAAACTCAAATACACATATTGCTGGTATAGAGCTGTCGTGGGTTGCTCATGTGCTCAGTAAAAGAATTGCTTTCTCAAAAAGCTCTGCTGATCATCATGTAATATTCTTGCTGCCAAGTCTTTTCCTTTGCCTGCAGCAACCCTCCATACACTTCCCCACCCCTCCTATTCCTACCCCTTCTCATTGTGCCCCCAGGACACTTACTGGTTTAATTGGCTTTCTAAAGATCAGCCTAGTGCTCCTTGAAGAGCTTAGCCTTCCTTCCCCCCATCTCATGCAAGAACCTTACTTACATAGCACAGGAATTTCTCCCTTGACCCCACTCCCCCTCTTCCTGGGGATGATGCAAAAAAAACCTAACAGGAGCAGGACTGTGTGGTTATCTAAGACTATATGCAAGTGTATGCAAGTGAACAATGCACAGTTGGGTTCGGCATGAAATTAGCTTGTGTAGTAGACATGAGCACACAGCACATCAAAATACATGTTAAGTAGGATATTAACCATTCAGCCTCAATGTAGAGAAGTTTTAAAGGGAGAACAATATAAGCACTACCTAAGAAAATTAACACCACAACTGAAGCAGTGTAAAATGTTTAGCTTGCCCTCCACATCAGGGCAAAAAGCTAAAATTCTCCCCCCAAGCATCCCATAAACATGATCCCCCCCTCTAGAGATGACTCCAATCCCTGGTAATCTAGTGGCCAATATTTATTTATTGCATTTGTATCCCACATTTTGCCACCTTTTTGCGGGTTCATATCTCTCCCATGACCCACTTCCCGCCCTGACATTAAAAAAAAATCCTTAGTGCCTCATGGTCAACCCCCCACCTCCCCAACCTGACCACCATGTCACCCAAATCCCCCCCCCCCCCTTCCAAGGCATACCTTGAAGAGGAATGCCCACTTGCTTCTGTCTTTGGCACCACCATCTTGGAAAATGATGGTGCCTAAACCTGCTCAGTGCATCCTGGAATGCACTGGCAGGATCTGTCTGCCAAATAAGGAAATGTGCTAGTCTGGGTGGAGTTTGCCAAATAAGGGAAAAATTACCTTATTTGGCAAATTAACCCTGCTCAGTGCATCCCAGAATGAACCTAGCAGGGTTAAATGCCAGCATTTTCTAAGACAGCGGTGCTACATGCAGGAGCAAGTGGGCATTACTACTGTCTCATCATGATACACCCTGGGGGGGAGGGGGGTTGTGAGAGGCATGAGGCTTTGATCAGGGGGCAGGGGTGTCACTACAAACCAGGGAATTTTTATTTTAATATCAAAGGAGGGTTGGGGGTGCCACTAGACACAAGGGAATTTTTTTTTAATTGGGGGCATGAGGTCTGGTTAGGGTGAAGTACTACCAGACACCAGGGAATTCTGGTGTTGGGGGATGCAGACCCCATAACATTTGTGTCCCCCTTCCTATCAGTGCATGAGCTAATCACTGGTTACGCACTGACAGGAAGGGGGACATTTTTGCAATGAGCTGTAGATTACAGCCATGATTTTAACAAAGCAGTAAGTTGCATGCGTTTTGATTACTACATCCCACAGGTATGGTCAGTGGCTCTAATGTACAGTTCTCTAAGTTTCCTTCTATCCCTCTCACCTCCAATGTCTTCTTATTGGTTGGATCCTACTTACAGTCTAGGTGGCTTCTGTCCTCTTGGCAGATACAGGATGTCCAATAGCAAGCATCACTGAGGGTGAGGAGGTGTTGGCAAGAAGAGAAGTCATCACCAAATTTTGAATTTGTCCATAAACACCAGAAGCCTTGCACTAGCACTGTAAAACACTTCATCTCAGCCTCACAATACCTGGACAGCAGTAAAGAGTTAAAGGATTGTCCATCCAACTTGTATTTTAAGATGTTCTGAAGATAATTTGAAAGATCCCATATTTTGTACCTTCAGTTGAGAGGAGAATGGGCATGCTTTCACATCCAGGCAACTGATGTTATCAACCTTCAAGAAGATTAATGGGCTCATTTTCGAAAGAGAAGGATGTCCATCTTTTGACATAAATTGGAAGATGGACGTCCTTCTCCCAGGGACGTCCAAATCGGTATAATCGAAA
This sequence comes from Microcaecilia unicolor, assembly GCF_901765095.1. NCBI lineage: Eukaryota > Metazoa > Chordata > Amphibia > Gymnophiona > Siphonopidae > Microcaecilia > Microcaecilia unicolor. Next base: position 522,469,038 of record NC_044031.1, read on the forward strand.
CCCGATTTAGGACATCTCCAACTGCAGTCCGTCACAAGGACATCCAAAGTTCAAGGGGATGTGTCGGAGGCATAGCGAAGGCGGGACTTGGACGTGCCTAACACTTGGATGTCTTTGACCCATAATTGAAAAAAACAAGGACGTCCCTGATGAACACTTAGACATTTTCACCCGGATGTGTTTTTCTTATGAATAAGATACAAAAAGGTGCCCGAAATGACCAGATGACCACGGAGGAAATCGGAGATGACCTCTCGTTACTCCCCCAGTGGTCACTGGGTTTTGGGGGGCTCAGCACACGAGGTAAGGGAGCTATGTTCATGGCAGCAATTTATAAAGTCCACTACAGTGCCCCCTAGGGTGCCTGGTTGGTGTCCTGGCATGTCAGGGGGACCAGTGCACTACAAATGCTGGCTCCTCCCACGACCAAATGCCTTGCATTTAGACGTTTTTGACATGGACGTCTTTAGTTTCAAAAATCACCGAAAGTCAGATATGCCCATGTCTAGGGAAGTCCAAATTTAAAGATTTGGACGTCTCTGATAGTAATTTCAAAAAGAAAGATGGACGTCCATCTTGTTTCAAAAATACAGGTTTCCCCGCCCCTGGATTTCACCGTTTTGCAAGGATGTCCAAATCGCAACTTGGACATTCCTTTCGAAAATGGCCCTCTAAGTTTTACCACAGCGTGATAAGTTAATGCATTTAAAATGATTGAGAACCAACAAATTGAGGATTATTTTCTTGGTACATCTTTGACAACTTCATCTTTTTGGTACTTAGCGCAACCACATGTTTAGCATGTATGACTAATAAACTACTTTTATTGGAGAATATAGGGCTCATTTTTTTAAGAGAAAAATGCCCATAAAGTGCCATAAAGCAGCATTTGAATTAATTTATTCTCAAAACATCCAAATCGATATTTTCAAAACCTTTTTGGCAGACTTTTATCTATGCAATTTGTCTTCAGTGCATCCAAATCATAAGGGGTGTGTTGGGGGCAGGATTAGGGTGAGTTTAGGTTGTGCCTAACACTTGGATGTTTTATAGCCATAATGGAACAAAATGAAAACATCTTGGGCTAAAACTTCAATATTTTGATCTAGATCTGTTTTTAGAATGAACAAGGCACAAAAAAGTGCCCTAAATTATCAGATGACCACTAGAGGGAATCAGGGATGACCCCTCTTACTCCCCCAGTGGTCTCTGACCCCCTCCACCCCCCAAAGGTGTGAATAAAAATAGTTCTTACAAGCCTCTATGACAGCTCCAGATGTTATAGCCAGTTCTATTAGATCAGTGAGCAGTTTTCTGGAGTAGTGTATTGGTGGGTGCAGTGCAGTGTAGAGAGAAGGACTCAGGTCCATAACTCACTATCTGTTAAATTTGTGTTGGAAACTATGAACCCTCCAAAACTCATCAAAAACCTACTGTACCCATATATAGGTGAACCCTTCGTCTATAAGGACTATTGTAGTGGGTTAGGGTAGTGGGTTTTGGAGGGCTCAGCAGAAAAGATAAGGGAGCAACAGTGAGACGTATATACCTGGAAGCTTTTATATGAAGTATACAGCAATTCCACCTAGGGTGTCCCATTGCTCTCCTGGGATGTTTGTATTTATTTATTTATTTGTTTATTTTCTGCATTTATATCCCAAATTTTCTCAACTCTTTGCAGGCTCAATGTGGCTTACAAATACCATAGTGGCGATCGCCATTTCCGGAATAAGAAATACAGAAGAATGGCTAGTATGGCTAGTCTACTAAGAATGCTGGCTTCTCCTACATCCCAATGGCTTGATTTTATGCATTTTGCACTTAGACTTTTTTTTTTTCAAAAATAGACCAAAAACATAAATGCACAGAGCACAAAAACATCTTTGGACCAAAAAGGTAAATGTACAGAGCACAAAAATATCTAGCATGTGGCCATTGTTGAAAATAATGACATTTTGCTGTTTCGAAAATGGCTATATTTCTTCTTCGGATTTGGGATGTTTAGTGGAAAACGTCTAAAGCCCAACTTAAACATCATATCGAAAATGCCCCTTCACGTGTTACAGACAAGCAACTTTGCTTTCTACAGAGTAACTTAGATGCGTGGAGATTCACTTAAAAACATGCATCTCTCCTTACAGGGTCAGTTCACGTGCTTGTTTAATTTTCTAGAAATTTCCTTCTGAATAGAAAACATATGAAAATAAAATGGCCATTAAAAACATTGACATATAAACATGACTTTTTCTGCTACCATGAAATATAACATAAGTTATGCTTTTGAGAAATAATTTACTATAGTGAGGGTTCATCATATATGCAGTCAGGGAGTTGATGCACTGATATCTTAGCACACAGATTCCTAATGTAAGCATAATGCCAATTTTTTTCCACTAAAACAGTAAACAAATTACAGGCCCCTTTTACCATGCTGTGGTAAAAGGGGACCTGTGGTAGCATTGGCATGTGCTTTTGATGTTCGCTGAGGCCCCTTTTTACCACAGTGGGTAAATAGCTGGGTTTTTTTTTTAAGGAAATGGCCATTCGTTAATCACACAGATTGGTATGCAGCCATTTCCGGGGTGAGCCCTTACCGTTGCCTAATTACTGCTAGGTAAGCCCCGGCGCTGAAAAAAATATAACATTTTTTGTAGCACTGATATGATGTGCGGCAAAGCGGCAGTAGCTCTACCGCTTTTTTGCAAAAAGGGCCCCTGTATGGAAACAGGACCTGGGTAAAACTCGTGCACTAACCTGTGTAAGGGTAGATAGTGCTGTGAGCATGTCTGAGCAGAAAAACTTGTGTCAGCACACATCATGTACTAGAATAGTATTCTGTGCATAAAAATTTTAATGACAATATTTATGCACAGAGAAACTTTCTAGCACATGCACAGTTGGGAGCTGTTACTTTTTTCTCTGTTGAGATCTGTGTGTAATGTGTGCTCTCAGCAGCCCAGGTCTTCCAGCACACATTCCCATTCTATCTTATTTTAACAATGCTCTTCACAGAGGCCATGCTCACAACAAAAAGAAGAAATGGGCATTAATCCTCACAAATACTACAGCAGAAGAACAAGTTAATCCTGGTGTTGTGCTTAGCCTTTACATTTTATGTGCACTACTCTGCATTGGTGCAGAATATTTAATAACCTCATTACCATTGATTTTAATATGCTGTGCGCTGGTGTCTAATGCAAGTCTTTGTGATGGATTAGGCTCTGCGTAAAACTCTTTTTTTTGCATCTGAGTACTCACAAAATTATGTGCTAAAGTTGTATTTATCCTATTTCTAGCCCTGTGCAAATCTTGCACACTTTAGTACATCAGCTCCTCGGTTTGTCAACTAGAGCTCCATACTAGGCATATTCAGTGCTCTCAGCTTGTCTATATTCTCTTCCTGGTATGTTCCACCATTCAGCCAAAGCAGTCTTTTCTGTGCTGAAAAGTGTGAATGCACTTAATTACAATCTGACATGTGTATTTGTGAGAAACAAAAGGCTGTGAACCCAGGGTGATCATTAACTGCTCTGCCAGATAATTGCTTAAACTACTACTTACATTATGCTGTATTATCTCTTTTGAAAAAAAGTGATTATTGGCCTTTTGTGTAGCCATTATACACCTTTAGTACAATCTTTTAGTGCAATCTTGCTGTTTTAACTGTTGTCAAATCTTTTAATGTGCTTTTATTCTAAGGATGGCTCAACTTTGAGTTTTCTTTTAAAGTTTACATTTTGAAACGATGAGCTGTGTTATAGTTTTCTATTGTAGGTCTTGAAGATATAACTTATTGTATACCACTCTGATTATGTGTTAGGAAGGGTGGTATATCAAATGAAAAAAAAATATATAAGCATAAACACAAACATTTACAGCTCTTGATATTATTGACAAGGATGCAGTTTGTTGACAACAGCAGAAACCGAAATACTGTATTATCCTTACTGTCATGCAATAAAGTGATATAGAAAAATTACCTCTATCACAGCAGAAATTACTTCTATCAAAGATACAACCAACTGATAATAATAAAAAAAAAGAACTGCCATAGTCTTGGTAACTTAGGGTCCCTGTTACTAAGCAGCTTTAAGCAGCTAATATGGGGTTTACCATGCTGCTGTCTCCTACATCAAAAAGGCAGCTATTGTGGTAAAAATCCAATGTTAGCTGCTTAACGTGGGACTAGGTAGGATCTGAGCAAGACAGGGGCAGGTGGAGGAGTGGCCAGGTGTGACAGCTAATGTATGGGTTGTTCATTTGCTGTCAGGATTGCAAATAACTCAGCTGAGCTTACTGCTGTGAGCCTACCGCTAGGGATCATGGCAGCCATTCTGTTTCTTAGCTGAGGCATGGGCAGGAGCAGATGGGCCCCGCTCCTGCCTGGTACCACTGACCTACCAATGCAGGTAGGAATTAGGCCTGGACAGGGTCAGGGAGTGGAAGGAGTTCCAGCCTATGCAGGATGGTGAAAGGGCTTGTGCCAGAGGGGACGGGGTTACGGATGGACACAGTGTTTACAACCAGGGAAGCGGGAGCATTACACTGTGTCAAGGGGGTTGGGGAGGGACACTGGATATGTAGGAGGGGGGATGTGCATGCTAGTGTGTGCCACTGCATAACCAGTGGATGAGCATGCACATTTCAAGCATTGTACCTTCTATTAACTCATCATAATAAAATATTAATTTATCCTTTTCAGGATCCAAAATTTTTAAGTTCCACAAAAGTCATAAAGTATGGATGCAGTACTTATAACAAATGACTTCTGGTTTCTCCAGGGGGTGGTTATCTTCTTCACTATTGGAAATGCTCCATAAATAAAAAACAAACAATGTGAATCAATAACTCTTCTATAAATCTTCAACAAAAGAGCCAGGATGCTAAGTCCTTTAATTCAAGAAGCTGAATCTCGAGATGGTGCCATGTTTCCACATTGACTGCATCATCAGGAGATTCTAGAATGGAAAAGTTTACTTTATAACACTGTTATCATCTATCTTATAAAAATATAAATCCAATGCCAATCACCTAAATAAACATGGCATCTATATTTCTGAAGGATTTCATATAGTTTTTTAAAGAAATTTTGGGGACGCTAGCGTGGGAACTCGATGAGCCTCTCATCCCAGAGTTCACCAAAAAGACGCCGGCACATACGTACTTAAATTCTATAATTCTCAATTAGTACAAACAATCAGTCTCCATTTATCTTCATAATGGCATACCAGCTTGCTTATAATCTAATAAGTCTATGCTAGTACCAACTTAAGTCAATGCTAACCAACCCATTTCTTTATTAAGACCATGTGGTACTATGGTATTCCATTCATAAATATATCTTTGTTCTTTTTGCAGTAGAAATGCTGATGTATTACCTCCTCTGCTTAATTCAATCTGAGTCAAAACCACAAGCCAAAGCTCAGATTCATTGATGTTGCAATGATTTCCAATGTTCAGTTAGAGGAGCTTCCACTCAATTATGACTTAAACTACTCAAATGTTCAGCTATTCTTAACTTTTGATTTTACACTTAGTCTGTCTAATATGCTACAGCTGACACAGATACTGAATGGTATAAATTACTTGCTGTGAGTTACAATCAGTCCTTGAACATAATTTATAATTTGTACCAGTCCTAGGATTGACAACTGTTCAAGTTGACGTGAAGCGGCTTTTTTCAATATGATGTCTAAGTGCTTGACAAAATCCGAACAGGAAATAAGGTCATTTTCAAAAAAAGAAAAATGTCTCTTCTTTTTTTTTTAAATACTGTTTTGTTTTATTTTTAAACTTTTATAAGAAAACATAACAGATCATATCAATTTGACAATTTCTCTATTACATACATCAGATTGCTAAAAAAAAGCTACAGTTACTCTTTATCCCTCTTCCCCTCCCCACCCCCCTTCCCTCCCCAAACATATCCTCTTCCCTCTAGTATCTCAGTTACAACAACAACACAGAAGGGTTGGGGCCAGAAGACCATTGCACATACAGGTCTCAGGTGCAATGATATGACAGCAAGCAACCAGTACAAAGAGCTGTTTAGACATTAAGTGGATATAGTCCATCTTACGCAAAATCTGCCGAAGGCCTGGTAGAGTCGGTTGTTTCCAAGCAGCAACAAGCACCAATTTGCTAACAACAAATACATGAGTAACCAACTGGTGTGTGGAGGGTTTCACTCCCCACAGTCTAGCATGCAGAAGACAATGTTCCATCCTCAAGGGATATTGAATCTTGGTTAGGCTTAATACAAAGTTCAATGCTGCAGTCCAAAATTCTTGAGCGCGTGGACAAGCCCACCAAATATGATATACATCTCCCTCTAGACCACATTGACACCAGCACAGGGCTGAACTTGTGGGAAACATTTTGGACAATCGCTTAGGTGTATAGTACCATCCATGCCCATTCTCCATCAGATCACTAGAGATAAATACTTTAAGCAGAGATTTAAATATATGTTCCCATTGTGGATATTCAAAGGATATACCCATTGCATTTTCCCATATAGATAGCTGATGGAAAAAATCTCTATGATCAGCATTAGGCCCATAAACATTTAGCAGAGTATATTTTTGGGTACCTAGAGAGAATATTAATAACAAGAACCGCCCACCTTTATCCCTAATGACTTTCTTTATACACCAGGGGCGGGATTCATGAAAGGTAACAAGAACCCCTCTGGTTTTAGTACCATCTCTATTAGAGGCAAAATATTTGTAGGGATATTTATGATGTCTACAGAGAGATTCATGGACTGGCTTTAAGTGTGTTTCCTGAAATAGGGCGATATCTGCCTTGAAGCGCACCAACTCCCTAAACAGCAGCTGGTGCTTCATAGAAATGTTGAGCCCCCTAACATTTAGGAGCACTAAAGTAATATCATACATCGGGGCTAAGCAAGAAGATCTGACATGAACCCCATCATCTCTACGGTGCCTATTCCCCTCCCTCTAGGTCTTTCCCCCTGCTGAGATACTAGCTTTGTGCATCACATTCATATAACTCTCATCCTTCTTTTTCCCCATTCCCTCCGCCCCCCCCCCCATCCTTGCCCACAATGTTAAGATCCTACCCTATGTAGCAGAGAAGTATGAATAGAGGAAGTGTTTCACTCTCCCTTCTCCCCCATATCCATACAATAACAAATTACATATAACTGAAAACCTTTCCCCCAACGATTAAACAGTCAGGTCACATAACACAGAGCAAGACTCATACTGGTATTGCAATATCGAATTACTCTTTATGCTTTACTCAAGTATAGATCCCAGTTTGACCCGATCATATAAGCTGTCCATCCGATTTTTGGCGCTGTAAACATTTGTGCCCGTTTGCCACTTGCTGCCACTGTGGACGTGCAGGCAAGGAAGCAGATCTGGAGTTACCAGGGGTCGCAGTCGACTCCTTCGGATTTCCCTCTGGCAGGACCACACGAGCCTCCTCTATTGACTTAACCTGATGCATGCGGTCATCTTTGTAAAATACCAGGGCAAATGGATGTCTCCACCAATATCTAATGCCCATTTCACTGAATTTTAGATCAACTGGCTTTAGATCAGCTCTTCGCTTCAAAGTGGCCGAAGCCAAATCTTGGTAGATCTCTATATGGTAAGAGTCCCATTTAAAATTATTAGCTTTGCGAGCTGCTTGCACCACCTGCTCCTTAAGTTTGAAATCCTGGAAGCAGGCAATTATGTCTTTAGATAGATTCCCTCTTGCGAGACCTAGGGCTCTATGGGATCTCTCCAAAAGGACTGCTGCAGGATCTATAGTCATTCCCATCTCAGCAAGAAGAAAGCTGACAATCTGCTGCACTACTATCTCACAGTCTTGATATGTTGGAACCTCTGGCAGCCCCCTAAAGCGCAGGTTGCACCGACGGCTCCGATTCTCCAGATCCTCAATCTTATCAGTGAGCTACTGAAATCCCGTCTGCACCTCGGTAAACTGTCAGTCCAACGATCCCATCTCCTCTGCTTGGTCATCTACACAGCCCTCCAGCTCCTCCATCCAAGCTCCCAATTCATGGATCTCACCACGCAGATCCGCTCCTAGGGCTGCCAGGTCCGAGCGGACTGCCTTGAAGTCCGCCCTGATTTTCTGCAACCACTCTTTGAGCTCAGGAAAGGGCACAGCCTCTAAATTCTCAGGGTCGATGTTCGATAGGAACAAGTCCCATGGGGATGAATACCCTGATTGCTGTATCGGGTGAGGGGCCTCTGGCGCCGGACTGGTCACGTGGCTCGTGGTCGCGCCACAAAAACCGTACTGGGATAGATCAGCTTGCCGATTCATTGCCGAGGATTGACCTTTCTATCACTCCAGTCGCTATCTCCTCAATTTCACCTCAAATAGTCCTGTTTTTTGGGGTATTAGCACAATCTGGACATAAGGGAGCGGGAGCATGTTCTTCAAGTGACCATTCTGATTGGTGACATCACTTCCTCCCCGAAAATACTGTTTTGAAGAAGGTTTTCTGCTTTGGAAATTTTTGTTTTTTGCTCCATTTTCGAAAAAAAAAAAAAAACCTGAATAAGTCCAAAACGTAGATTCATGCCATTGGGATGTACGAGGAGTCAGAAATTTTAGCAGACTGGTCCCTCAGACATCCAAGGAGAGCAATGGAGCACCCTAAAGGACACTTCTGTGCACCTCATGAAAATGCTCCCAGGTGCACATCTCACCTTAGCTCCCTTATCATGTCCCCTGAGCCCTCCAAAACCCACCCAAAACATATTGTCCCCCACTATACACCACTACAATAGCTCTTATGGGTGGAGGTGGCAGCTATATGTGGGTACAGTAGGGTTTTGGTGACTTTGGTAAAGGTCACAGTTTCCACCACAAGTGTAACAGGTAGAGGGAGATAGGGACCTGGGTCCCCTACTGTTTACTGCACCAATCACTAAACCACTGGTCAGTCATATTTTTATTCACATGTTTTGGAGGTGGGAGGTGGACAGTAACCACTGGAGGGGTATTGGGGGGGTCACCTCTGATTCCCTCTAGTAGTCATCTGATTATTTAGGGCACCTTTTTGTGCCTTATTCGTTCTGAAAACAGGTCTAAACCAAAACATTTTGGTTTTATTATTATTATTATTTGTTACATTTGTATCCCACATTTTCCCACCTTTTGCAGGCTCAATGTGGCTTACATATCACCGTTAACGGTGTTAGCCGATTACGGTCTGAACAAATACATGGTATGAACGAATACAAAGTGATATTGTGGTAGAATGAGGTACATGTAAGGTAGGTACAATTGGGGGAACTTAGAGAGGAAAAGGGGGAAGATGAATCAGGTAATGTTTGTTACGGTCTTTGGTTGCATTGTATCGCAAGTGAACAGTCATTTTTATGTCGGGTTGGTGGGGTATGCTCTTCTGAACAGGTATGTCTTTAGTGCTTTCTGAAAATTTAGGTGGTCGAGCGTAGTTTTTACTGCTTTTGGCAGTGCGTTCCATAGTTGTGCGCTTAGATAGGAAAAGCTGGTTGCATAGGTGGATTTGTATTTGAGTCCTTTGCTGCTTGGGTAGTGGAGGTTTAGGTATGAACGGGCAGATTTTGTAGTGTTTCTGGTTGGCAGGTCGATGAGGTCTGTCATGTATCCTGGTGCCTCGCCGTAAATAATTTTATGAACAGTCGTGCAGATTTTGAAAGTGATACTTTCTTTGATTGGTAGCCAGTGCAATTTTTCTCTGAGTGGTTTGGCGCTGTCAAAGCGTGTTTTTCCAAATATAAGCCTGGCTGCTGTGTTTTGGGTGGTCTGAAGTTTCTTTATGATTTGATCCTTGCATACCGCATAGATTCCATTACAGTAATCTGCATGGCTTAGTACCATGGACTGTACCAGGTTACGAAATATTTCCCTTTGGAAGAATGGTTTTATGCGTTTGAGTTTCCACATTGAGAGAAACATTTTCTTTATGGTGGATTTCGCTTGGGTCTCTAGCGATAGGTTACAGTCGATTGTTACTCTGAGAATTTTCAGACTGTCTGAGACAGGGAGGTTGTATCCTGGGGTGTTAATGTTTGTGGGTTTGTAAGTATTGTATTGGGATGAGATGATGAGACAATGTGTTTTTTCTGTATTGAGTTTTAGTTGCAATGCATTTGCCCATGAGTTCATGATGTTTAAGCATAGCTTAATTTTGTCAGTGATTTCCGCAAGATCATGTTTGTATGGGATGTATAATGTAACGTCATCAGTGTAGATAAATGGGTTGAGGCCTTGGGTAGATAGGGTCTTGGCTAGTGGAGTCATCATGAGGTTGAAAAGGATCGGTGATAGTGGTGATCCTTGCGGTACTCTGCAGCCTGATTTCCACCGTGACGATATGTTTGTTTTTTATTTCACTTGATATGTTCTTGTGGTTAGAAAATCCTTAATCCAATTGAGAGTGCCACCACTGATTCTGAAGTATTCTAGGATTCTTAGCAATATGTTATGGTTAACCATGTCGAATGCACTTGACATGTCAAGTTGGAGGAGGAGAATGCTCTTGCCTATTGCTATTTCCTGCTTGAATTTGGTTAGGAGAGTGAGTAGTACTGTTTCGGTGCAGTGTAGGGGTAGAAATCCTGATTGTGACTCATGTAGTATAGTGAATTTGTTTATGTAGTCATAGAGTTGTTTGGTCACCAGTCCTTCCATTAGTTTGATTAGTAATGGGATAGATGCTACTGGGCGGTAGTTGCTGATGTCATTTGTTTTTTTCTTAGTGTCTTTTGGTATTAGGGTGAGCAGGATGTTGCCTTTTTCTTGAGGATAGATACCCTGTTGAAGCATGAAGTTTAAGTGGGATGTGAGATCTATTATGAAGCGATGTGGGGCAGATTGTATTAGGTGGTTGGGGCAGGTGTCCAGTTGACAATGGCTGTTTGAGTATTTTTTAATCGCCTGGGTAACTGTGTTGACGCTGAGTAGAGCAAAATTAGACCATATTCGGTCAGCAGGGTATTCACCAGGGGTTGGGTCTAGAACATTAATGAGGTTTTCTATGTCCATGTTATTCTGAGGTAGGGTTTTGCATAGGTTTACGATTTTTTCATTGAAATATTTAGCAATGTGGTCTGCAGATGGGATGTCAGTGTTGGTTGTGGTGACCGGTGTTGTGTCTATTAGTTTGTTCACGAGATGGTATAGTTTCTTCGTGTTTTTGTAATCTGGTCCAATTTTGGTTTTGTAGTACGACCTTTTGGTCTGTCTGATTGCATATTTGTATCTCCTTTGTAGTTGTTTCCATGCATTGAGTGTGTGTTCGTCTTTTTTTTTTCCATGCGTGTTCCAGTTTCCTAGATTGTGTTTTTAGTTTTTTTCAGTTCTTCATTGAACCACGGTGTCGAGTTGTGTCTACATGAAGTTCTTATTTGTAAGGGTGCTATTTCGTCTTGGACGTTTTTGTTTTGTTCCATTATGGCTGTAAAACATCAAAGTGTTAAGCACGCCCTAATCCTTCTATTGAAACACCCATGACACACCCCCTTGTGATTTGGATGCACTGCAACCAAATTGCATAGATAAACGTCTGCAAAATAGGTTTTGGAAATATCAATTTGGACGTTTTGAGAAGAAAAACATCCAAATGGTGCTTTATGATACTTTTTGGACTTATTTCTCTTTTGAAAATGAGCCCCATAGAGTACTGACAATACAAACAATGACCACAAGGCATATGAACATTATGTAATTGGGCATTACCACCTTTGCTGTTTCTCTGTGTGGCAATATTGCTCATAACTTCCCCTAAATATTTTCCCCAAGTAAAGGCAAAATGTGGTTTATTTTTAAAATGAGGTAACAGTTACATAATGGGACAATGTTAATTTATAATGCCTCTCATTTTCTGAGCCTGTCTAGAGTATGGTAGCATGCAAACTGGAATTCTAGTATGATCTATTGTTATCCTCTGCTTATTTATATTTTAGTCATTCTACTGCAAAAAGGAAAATATATTTATGAATGGAATGCCATAGCACCACATGATCTTAATAAAGAAGTGGAGTAGTTAGCATTGACTAAAGCTGGTACTAGCTTTGACTTATTAAATTATAAGCAAGCTGGTATAAAGATTGATTGTTTGTACTAATTGAGAAATACAGAATTTAAATATGCCGGCATCTTTTAGGTGAGCTCTGGGATGAGAGCTTTGTCAAGTTCCACTCTAGTATCCCAGAAAAAAATGTATTTTAAAAAACTATATGAAATTCTTCAGAATTATATTACATATAGATGACATGCTTATTTAGGTGATTGGCATTGGATTTATATTTTCATAAGTTATGATAGATGATAGCAGTGTTGAAAAGTAAACATTTTTTTAATCTACAATTTCCTGATGATGCAGTCAATGTGAAACATGGCATCATGTTGAGATTTATCTTCTTGAATTAAAGGACTTAGCATCCTTGGGTTTTTGTTGAAGATTTATAGAAGATTTATTGGGATTTATTGACTCGCACTGTTTTTGATTTACAGACCATTTCCAATAGTGAAGAAGATAACCACCTCCTGGAGAATCCAGAAGTCATTTCTGAGATATTTTATGACTTTTGTGGAACGTAAAAATTTTGGGTCCTGAAAAGGATATTTTATTATGAAGAACGACTAGGAAGTGCAATGATTGAATCGTGCGTGCTCGTCCACTGTTGGTTATGTAGCACAACTCTGAGCACCAATCACTTATATCATAATTAATATAAACATTTTTTAGATAAATGTATCATTTCATTTTAAAGTCTCTTCTGGTTGATATTCCTGATATTCCACATACATAGATATGCAGGTATGTCATTGTTTATGTTTATATGTCATATTATGCAATGGAGTCACAGATATATCACTTTGTAGCAGAATTACACATGTCATTTAGGGGCCCTTTTACTAAGCCATGTAAGCGCCTACGCATACGCAATGCACACCAATTCCGAGTAACCACCCGGCTACCCGCGTGGCCCTTGCAGTAATTTCATCTTTGGCACACATCCACTATGCATGTCTGAAAAATATTTTTTATTTTCTGGCGCGTGTCAGCTATGTGCGCCAAGTGGCATTTGACGCATGTAGGTCATTACCGCCCGGTTATCGTTTGAGACTTTAACACTAGTTCAATGGCTGGCGGTAAGGTCTCAGACCCAAAATGGACGTGCGACAATTTTCTTTTTCAGGTGTGCTGTAAAATGATTCTATGTGCGCCCAAAACATGTGTCTACACTACCGCAGGCCATTTTTCAGCGAACCTTAGTAAAAGGACCCCTTATTCTCCACAAATAAAGTAGCCAACAGCTTCAGTGAAGACCTTACTGGATTCTAATTCAGCTGGACACAGCAAATCTTTCAAGTTTCTATCATGGCCGTATTCCACTTTAAGTTATGTGCTGGAAAAAGATGAATGGACAGACACTACTGGGCATTTTTTCCCAAAATAAATTTAATTTTATAAGAATAGGAGTTTACTGCATTATATAAATCAATTGATCTTCCTGTGAAAAAATTCTAATATGTTGTAATGGTAGGTCAAGATTATTGTATGAAGTGCTCATATATATTCTCTGTGACAGGATATCTCCAACAAATACACGGAAGGGCTATCGCGTGGGTAGCACGTGCCCAATCGGCAATACCGCTGAGGTAGTATGTGCATCCAGCAGTAATTCCAAGTTTGGAACATACAGCATTCCGTGGTAGAAAATAAATTTCCATTTTCTACCGTGGGGCATTTCCGGTGGTAACAAGCAGCACACCCACATTGGTGCACGCTGCATGATTACCACGTGGGTAGCATGTGAGCCTTTACCGCTAGGTCAATGGGTGGTGGTACGTAAGGGCTTAAGCTGTAAATAAGCACACGCTAGTTTTAATATTAGTCTAGGTCCATTTCCTGGCCCATTAAAAAAAATAGCCCTTTCCCCAGCTGCAGTAAAAAAAAAAAAGACCCAGCATGCACCTCAAAGACATTTTTAAAAGGACCCCTAAGTAACTTCTGATATAATTCTTAGACTCTTGTTTTAAATTTGTTAACAGCAGAACAGTGCCTCCTATATGATACACTCTCAAGTTGTTGTCAGTGCTGTATGCAATTGCAAGGAGCGTGTTGGAAAAAACATGAATGAACAAAAAAAATACTGGTCAACATTTCTTCAAAATTACCTCATCATACCACATTTTATGTAGATTTGAACTTTAGGGATTCTTGAAACCCCCCTGAATTAAGACAAAGATCAAGTGAATTTATTGTAACTATAAACTGACTCTAATAACCCATAGATGTATAAAGTCTCATAATGTCAGATGTTCAGCGCTGCGTGCATCTGGTAGCGCTATACAAATGCTAATAATAATAATAATAATGATGTACATCCTCAAATTCCCAAAATCACATGACAAAAAGCATACATCTATGGAATCACCAACTAAATCACATAGGGGCCCTTTTACTAAGCCACATAGGCGCTTACGCACGTCCTATGTGTGTCAATTTTGACCTACTTCCTGGCTACCAAGTGGCCCGGGTGGTAATTTCATTTCATACAAATCCACTAAGTGCGTCGGAAATTTTCTAGCACTCGACGCTAACCAGGCTGTAATTGGCATCGTACAAGCGTAGGAGAAGATCCGCCAGCAAGCGGAAAACTCAAGCACCCCACGGTAAAAACAATAATGTGTAAAAAGTGGGAGTACGACCAAGGATACCAGAAACTGGAGGATGTTCTTAAATAAAAACTTTATTGAAGGTTTGAAGACTCGACACAACGTCGTGTTTCGGCCGTCAGGCCTGCATCAGGAGTCTGCTGTGCAGAGTGCTGCAGAGCAATGATGATGGAAATCCTCTGAAGATTTTTCAGCAGTCTCTTGCACGGAGAATTGCTAAATAGTAATGAGGTTGGTTCTTCAAAAATGACGTGGTAGTCTTTAGAAAGACTATTTAAAAAAAAAGTCCGTCAGAAGCGCTGCACGCACTATTGGTAATGCACGTCCTATGTGTGTCAATTTTGACCTACTTCCTGGCTACCAAGTGGCCCGGGTGGTAATTTCATTTCACACACATCCACTAAGTGCGTCGGAAATTTTCTAGCACTCGACGCTAACCAGGCTGTAATTGGCATCGTACAAGCGTAGACCATTACCGCCCAGTTAATGCATGAGACCTTACTGCTAGGTCAATGGGTGGTGGTAAGGTCTCAGGCCCAAAATGGACATGTGCCAATTTTTATTTTGCTGCACGTCCATTATCGGCCTAAAAAAGGCCTTTTATGCAGGTGCGCTGAAAAATGGACCTGCGTGCGTCCAATACACGCATCTATACCAGCGCAGGCCATTTTCAGCGCACCTTAGTAATAGACCCCATAAGATTTAAATTGAAATTGCAAGATCCTGAGGGGTCACAAAAAAAAAATCATGTTGCACATAATAATGCTGGCTTATTCATTCACACTCCTCATATTTTTCATATCATCATTAGAAGGAATAATGACAGTGTATTTCTTTACCACACACATGCTATCATACATAAATGGTACAGAAGCAAATGAATGTAGTCCATTGATTACAGAACAGCATTCACAAAAGTTCAACTT
Organism: Microcaecilia unicolor; assembly: GCF_901765095.1. Classification (NCBI taxonomy): domain Eukaryota; kingdom Metazoa; phylum Chordata; class Amphibia; order Gymnophiona; family Siphonopidae; genus Microcaecilia; species Microcaecilia unicolor. The sequence continues at coordinate 522,484,628 of NC_044031.1, forward strand.
CTACAGCCACTTGGCCATCACTTGCTAATTTGTGTACGTTTTTTTTCAAACTAAAAATAGATGCATATTTTTGAAAATTGAAGCTTGCACTTATATTTCCAAACTCCAGCCTAATTCAACCCCTAGAAATGCCTCCCCTACTTTAGGTAATTGTACATATAAAATGGCAGTATTTTCACATAGAAGACTAGATTCTATAAATGACGCTGAAAAATGTAAGTTCTGAGCGTTAGTCCATGAAGGATCAACATTGTTTATAGAATAGTGCTAGTCCCTGAATGCTATATATAATGCCCAGTGTTCCATGCCCAAATCCAAGCTTATTCTATAACAACACATAAATTAATTGGTTTACAAGCTAATCAGCATTGATTACAACACTTAACAAGCGGTAATGAGCACTAATTGGTGATTTGAATTTGCACGCACACCTCGTTAAGTGTATTCTGTAATGCAGAGCGCCTAAATTCTAATGTGTGCAGCCAAAAAGGGGTGTGGTTATGAGTGGGGAAATAGGTGTTTCTTGGGCGTTCCTTCAGTGGGCCTTGTAAAATGGACGTCCTTCAGTGGTTCTGTGAGAAACATGTCCTTGTTACTGTATTTTACACTTATGAATGTTCCTTATATTTCTCATACCTGGATGTCCACAACTACATGCACTGTACTTACAGAACAACCAGGTACATCAGAGAAGTCCAAAGTATAGTAATAAGGACGTCTTTCTCGTTGGACTGCCGAAGGACATTGATATGAAAGTACAGTGAATGTTTTAGGGACATCCTTTTGCGGTTCTGGAAGATGGGCGTCCTTTTTACTACACTTTGGGTGTCCCTGATTTGTGCGTTTTGAACAGCGATAATGGAATGTCTAAGGACGTCCATACTATTTTTCAATTATACCTACCTGATTTTGGCCGACTTCACGAGGGCGTCCTAATTCATACTTGGACAACCTTTTGAAAATGCCCCTCCACGTGAACATCAAAGTCATTTGAAAACCTTACAGTTAACAACTCCCATGGTATCCCACTGTGTGGATAGCAATCATTTTTTTTCTCAGTTGGTTTGGTTCATTATGGAACAGAATGCAGACTCATATCAGGGAAACAAAATGTGTTTCTTCTTTCCTGTAAGCAATACTAGATCTTCACTTTACAAACTGTCAGACCTCTGGGTCTTAATGAAGATATTGAATGGACCTTAGTGATTTAATTATTTATTTTTTTCATTAAGTTAATCTTATGGTTTTCATATGACGTCAGCTTCTAATTATCTATTTATTTATTTATTTATTCAGACAGATGCCACCAGTGCGCCATTTTGTATTGACTACACAATATACCAGACCGAATGTTGTAGCATGCTTGTTCCAGAGGAGGAGAAGACCTGCTCCTGAAGAAGGAATCAAAATGGAGACTCTACCGAACAGTACCCTATTTTTATCTACTTAAGACAAGTTTGAGGTAAGTGCCGTTTACCTTTATTTTGGCATATTTTTCTGCTCATTCTGATAGCTGTACAGGTTGTCTTTTGCTATTATTTAGGACATTTAATAAGGATTGTGAACTGTTTTTGAATTATTCACATTTTCATTGACACTATCATCACTTGATTTAAGTGGAAACTTAAATCAAGTGGAAACTTTTGTGAGGTAAGGAGAGCACATTGAATGACTTATTATTGTGGCAAATTTATGTTTAGCTCTTGGGCTTGGGTGAGCCCTTACTGATGAGTTTTCACTATCACGTAGTAGTTTTAATATTTTTCTTTGGACTGGTTCACTCATATTTCCTTGGGTGGATTTGTTAGTTGTTAGGTCTTTTAATAAAGCCACATTGCAATGCTAACCTATTCTTGAAGGCCCTTTCTGCTTTTTTACCTGTTGGTGTATTCCCAATTTGATAATTGGAATACATATTTGCTTTAAAAAAAAACCCTGGATATCAACATTTATGCCTGCTCTATGGCAAGTGCAAGAATAGAGTAAGTGCTCTTTTTAACCTGGGGTTGATATTATTAATTGAGGAGCCAATTGTGCTTACTTCTCCGATACGTAGCACCATATCCAAATGCCATTTGGAGGCATGGTTATTGTGGGCTTCATTAAGACATTTACTCCCCTGTTTATTAAACTACGCTAGTTTACTACTAACTCATGCTATTTTAGCACAGGTCTCATGTTATTCAATGAGACCTAGTTACTAATATCTGGAGTTAACAGTAAAATAACAAGCCTTTACGTTCATAACTTCCCCCCTCACTGAGTTTTTTTATAGAATTCTTGGGACACTGTAAGTGTCTCGACTTAGACGTCTCAGTTCCCACATAGAGGCCCTATGAAAAACTGGGCTTATAATGTATCTTAGGCACAGCTTGAGCGATTGAACTGTGCATCTTTCTCCTCCCTTTACACCCTTATTTTTTCACCAAATGCATAATGGTCTTCACATCTAATTATTCCATTTATCAAAATATAGCTGACAACACAACTTGGACAATTGCTCAATGATTTGTTTGGCTCATTTTCTAAAATAGAACCCTTGTGGTTCATTTATATTATCAAAGCTTTAGAAGAATGGAAAATGTGTTGCTTCCTTTGTGCTATGAGTTGTTCATAACTTTTATTTCAGAGAACACTTCTGTGGAACAAAGCATTGGGAATCACCTCCTTAAGAGTCATCATAAATCCCATTGTGGTTTGATTTTTATTATCAGATACTAATTAAGAATAGTCTTGTGCTGTGTGGTTGTAATTACAGTGCAGTTACTGCTATAACGATAACATAATTCATATAATTGAAGCCTGTCTGAGCATTAACATTATAAAATGTGAAATTTCTTAAAAAGTGTCTTTTTTCATATAAATGAAATGAGAACAATGTCAGTTAAGTGACTGCAATTGCAATTACTTTGAGGTTCAAACTGAATATCTCATGACAGTGCTATTGAAAGATAAGAGAAGCAGACACTTGGAATGTTCACATATGGAAAAATAAAGATAAGCCTGGAATGATTTCACTGCATAAATGCATTTGTTTAACTTTGGTGTCTAGCTGCCTGCCTGTTTGTCTGTCTCAGAGCTGTCAAACTCATTCCAATCTTGGACCAGATTGGCAAAATAAATACTTGAAGAGGACATTCAGGAAGTTAGGTGAGGGATGTGTCCATCTTTGATGTTATGGTATTCCTCTGATGCTATGGCCTCTTGACTAACATGTGTTCCCTTTCATATTTTTCACAAATCCCTCTGTGTCACCCAAAAAATAAAGACATCATCACTTAAAGATAATTGCTACTGTTCATTGTTTGCAGTGGTCCTGTAGATCCTCTGTTGCTTGGAGGGAAGGTGGAGCAATTTTCTAGCTCATGTTGACAGTTGAGCTTCTTGTCTATGTCTAACATATGTTGAGTTCCAGGAGAGGGAAGATTGCATGAGTAGAATTTGAAACCTAAAACAAAGAGCATTATAATTTAGAGGCTAAATGAATTTTGGTTTCCGTTTCCGTTACAGTACCACAAATGGCCCAATATACGTTTTCTGCCCACTTTTGGTTTCGGTTGAAAGGTTATTTTAATTTTTGGCCATGATTTCATTTTCAGGTGAAAATGACCACGTGTTTTTGGTGGTAGCCCACAAAATTGTGATTTCTCCCATTTGTCTCCCTCCCTCCCCCTGAACTGGAGGTGCCCCTCCTTCCAGACCCCCTGAATGCCTTCCCCCTCCACCTTTAGGCCCTCTGGGCCTATTTTATAATCCCAAGTGGTCTAGGGGTATACTTGGGGCAGAAGCGGTACCCGGTTACCCCTTCCTATTCTGCTCTGCTCTCAAATGGCTACTGTGACTAGGGCATCACTCCTGTCCTGACTATATCACTAGACCACCGGGATTGTAAGGTAGTCCTGATTGAGGAGGGGAGAGTGCTAATCTTTGTATTATTTTTTTATTGTTATTTTTTGAACTGCAGTTATAATCTTGCACAATAGTTTACATGGTAAACAGAGTGCTCCAAATACTTTTGAGAAAATATTTTAGCAGGAAGTCTGTAAATTTGGTATGATAAGCTCAATAGGAATTAGCCTCTATATCGAGTTATGACATTAGCTGTCACTACAAGTGTGGCGCAAAGTCAGCCACTGTGAAAGCACAATAGCTTGTAGTTTCAATTTTCATTAGCTGTGTGTGGAAGCTTCTTTACTTGGTGGTAAAATAAGGTCTTTCATTATTGAAATTATATTCTGGCTTGGATACAGTGAGGCCGATATTCAAAGCAATTTATGTGGGCATGAATCTCTCCTACTCGCTTAAATAGCTTCCCGATACCTAACCGGGAATATTCAGCGGCACTTAACTGGACAATGCCGCTGAATATCCCCTGAGACTACCCAAACAAAAAGTGGGAAGTTCAAGGGTGGTGCTGGGGGCAGCACTGGGGAGGAGCCCCAGGTTATGCGGGTGCCGGCAGTATTCAGTGCTGGCACCCGCATAGCTAAGCGGCTTCATTTAGAACAGGTCTAGAATATCGGGCCAGCACCCGCATAACTTTTTATTTTATTTGTTTTAACTAAAGCCCCTGAGCCCCCTCAAGTCCCCCTGCCAATGTTCCCTTTTTTCCCTCTCCCCTCCCAACCCATACCAAGACACCCTGCCTCCTGAAGCCCCCCCTCCTTCCAGCTGTGCAGGCAGGCCCTCCCTCCGGGCCTACCTGTATCCCTGATGGTCCAGTGGGGTCGTTGTGGGCAGGAGCACAGCCCTCTCACTCCTGCCCCTTGCAACGCTGGTCTAAAATGGATGCCGCAACCTCTCGCAGCAGTTCGTAGTACTTTGTGTTGAACCACGAGCTGCCGCAAGAAGTGTCCCTGTTAGGTGAGTATCTCAAAGGATCAAGGTCATCAAATATAATGAAAAAACTCCAAAACATCAAACTGAATGGTGCATTAAGAGAAGACTTTAAATTCATTTACTCCAATAATAAATTGAAAGTTGCAGCAGAAGCATAAAAGCTGCAGAGCTATGAACTATTTAGAGAGAATCCAAAGCGATTTCACAAGGAACTAGGGAAGAACTTTAGTATGGTGAAAATACCACCAGCTAAAAGGGGTAGTCACTTTTATTGCACCTTAGTTTACTGCAGGAGTCACTAATATGAGGTAACTCAATACTACAGATTAGTGACTTCTGCAGTACATGAATAATGGAATATTGTTCACAGGTAAGAGTGCACACTATTTGTATATAGGATATGGTCTTTGATGATAGTGCACTCATGCTTGTGCATGCACAAGGTTTTGCGCCTGAACAACCTATCAGGGTGATTCTATATATATAGCACCCAAAAAATTGGCGCTGAAAAAAGCGATATTCTCTAAACCATGCTTAAAGTTAGGCGCAGTTTATTGAACAGCACTTACACCCAGGGATCGTGCATTGCACCAATAAAAACTGCATGAGCCTTTACCGCCACCTATTGAGAAGGCAGTAATGGCTCATGCGCTACTTGTGCAGTAATCAGGCATTGGCCGCACTGCTGATTACCGCTGGAAATGTCCCCCCCCCCCCCCATGGAAGAAAATAGAAATTTTATTTCTACCACAGGACTGCGCACATCAACTTCTGAACTAACAGTGGGTGCCCACGCTACCCCGACAGTAGGGTTAATTTGGCACATACTACCCACACGGTAGCCCTACCGTGGCTTAGTAAAAGGGCCACCACCAAAGAAAAATAGTGTGCGATTAAAGCACGTTGACAAACAAATTATTGCAAAACACTTTAATGCATTTTGCAGTAATCTTTTTTTCCCCCCATGTTAAGCGATTGTTAGCCCTTAACACAGTTTAATAAGAGGGCACCTAAACTTGTTTCTAAAGCAATAGAAAGTTAAGTTGGAAGAGCAACAGCAGGGTTTCTACCTGGCTTTGCTGGGTCTCAGCCCATTGCTTTAAGCATCAAGATACTTCTCTAGTGGCCAAGGAACTACTTTTCCAACAGGAGATGTTTACCAAAATACAGTCTTTGGTTGCTGTTTAACAACTGAGGTACAATTGCCCTCTGTTAGTTAACCTGCTTTAACATGTTTTACTGCAGGCAAATTTGATTTAACATATATTAACCTAAAAATTAATAGGCTTACAACGGATGTGTTAAAATAAACCAAAATGAGAAAAGCCAAAAAAACAAACAAACAAGGAATACCTGACAATAAGCAAAGAAGCCAAATGAACTGAAAATGTGGTGTGACCTGTGCGCATTCCTATTGTTTTTGGATAAAATACATATTTTTCTTTTAGTTCAACTTTAAACCACTGGAAAATTAATATAGAGGCTGTTTTTACTTTATTTGGATGATGAGTTTTACTCAAAAGTGCTCAAAGTTTGTTGTTCGGGGAAGCTCTATTTCAATAATCTGTCTTTAATATTATTCAGTCATTAAAAAACATCTACAATTTGTTAAGCTACAATGTGAAATTCTAAGCATTTATTTGAAATGTAAATTAAGATTTCTGCCCAAGACATTTCCATTTGTCTTTAATCAGAAATTCCCATGAATAATGTAGTTCAGCACTGCAATCCTCATTAGTCAAGGCTTCCCTTTTTAACATTTTCTGATTATAATCACCTCATGTTTTATTTGCTGCTTTTTTTTCTACTGCTTCTGCCTATTCTACTCATCAACATATTTACATTAAGAATATTATTGCTGATAAAAATATTTATTTATTTATTTATTTATTTGTTACATTTGTACCCCACATTTTCCCACCTATTTGCAGGCTCAATGTGGCTTACAAGCGCCATGGGGACGAAAGCCTCCTCCGGTCAATAAACAAATATAGAGCAATGTATTACAAATGAAATAGATATGTACAGACACATTAGGAAACATAGAGAGGGAAGTTATGTAAAGTTCACTAAGTTCAAAACAAGCCTGGGTTTACTTGAGTCGCTCTAAATGCACTTTAAATGACGATAGAGCTGTTTTCTGAGAAGGGAGAACTATAAAGTATATGCCATTTCATTTCTTTCAATGGAAATAAATCCATTCATGTACTCAACTTTGGCAGGCAAAATAGTGGAAGATCTAGATTTTGTAATGTATTTTGAGGTTAATTGCAGTACATACCAGAAGACTGTGGATATTTAGGCAGTGGCGTTCCTAGGGGGGCTGACACCCGGGGCGGATCGCTGATACGCCCTGCCCCCTGGGTGCAGCGCCCCCCCGGATGCAGCGTGACCCCCCCCCGGCAAAAGGACACCCCCCCCTGCGAAAGAACCCCCGCCCGGGTGCACGCCGGGGCAGAGGGAACATGGAACGAACGATGGACAGGCGCGCGCGGCACCCCCCCCCAGTGGCATGCACCCGGGGTGGACTGCCCCCACCGCCCCCCCTAGGAACGCCACTGTATTTAGGGCTTCTTTAACAAAGCCGCGCTAGCGATTCCTGCGCGGTAATTGAGAGGAAAGCCCATTCAATTCCTATGGGCTTCCTCTCATTTGCTGTATGAAAATCGCTAGCTTGGCTTTGTAAAAAAAAAAAAAAGCCCTTAGGAGTCCTTTTTCTAGGGTGCACTAACAGATTTAGCATACATTAGCTATTAGCATGAGCTAAATGATAAGACACCCACAGGAATATAATGGGCATCTTATCATTTAGCACATGATAATCATTAGCATGTGCTAAATCTATTAGCACACCTTAGTAAAAAGATCCCTTAATGCGATCTTAGGTATTTAACTGTTCATCTATTTTCAGTTCTCTCTCAACCCGATAACACATAAAAACTGGTATCATTTATATATATACTAGTAAAAAAGCCCCATTTCTGATGCAAATGAAACGGGGGCTAGCAAGGTTTTCTTCTGTGTGCATGTGGGAGTGTGTGTGTTCCTGCCCTCTCTGCCCTCTCTCCCCTCCCCCCTCTGAGTCCTTCATTGTTACAGAGAAAGCGATTTGATTTCCTGCTTTGCTGTTTTCCTTCACTGTTTCTGTTAGAGAGAGAGCGAGGGCGGGGCAGACACTCATGGGGAAATCGGATATCTCTCCCTCTTCACACTTCCGGTTGGAGGCTTCATAGAACGTTGGTGTTGCCTTTTATATAGAGAGATTATTTTTAGAAGAAACCTATTCTCATCTTTGATAGATTTTATATAGAAAAATATCAAGGTTGATATCCAAAATGATTTATACCATAAAATTTTGAGTTGACTATATAGATTTTTGAAATGCTGTCTACATAACATTTTACAGGACATCTTGATATCCAGCTAGAAGTTATGCAGATATCTCTGAGACAAATTAGAGGCATTCCAGAGGGTTGTTATGGAAGTCTTTCCTTGTGTGTGTGTGTGTGTGTGTGTGTGTGTGTGTGTGAGAGAGAGAGAGAGAGAGAGAGAGAGAGAGAGAGAGAGAGAGAGAGATTAAATAATTGGATAATGCAAATATTCAGCTCTATATATTCTTTGTGCTCCTTTTACAAAGCTGCACTACCAATTAGCGGTTTCTTTGCATTCAGCATGCCGCTAATGATAGCACAGCTTTGTAAAAGAAGCTCTTTATGGGCCCTTTTTACCAAGCTGCAGCAAAAGAGGGTCTGTGCTGGCATTGGTGCATGTTTTTGATGCATGTCGAGGCCCCTTTTTACCGCAGCGGGTAAATGGTAGGTCTTTCCTTTTTTTCAGAAAATGGCCATGCAGCAAGTGAAGCACTTGCCGTCTGGCCATTTCAGGGGGGAGCCCTTACTGCCACCCATTGAGGTGGTGGTAAGGGCTCCCTTGCTAACCTGGCAGTAACTGGGCAGCATGTGGTACTGCCTGATTACTCCAGGTACACACCAGCACTACATAAATAAATATATTTTTGTAGCGCCAGATAAGACGGTGCACTGGGGATGGGAACTACCACCAGGCTGCTACAGTAGCCCGGCAGTGCTTCCTTTTTAGCAAGTGGTAAGCCTGTGTTGGACTTACCGCTGCTTTGTAAAAGGGGCCCTATGTGCTTAAGTAGGATCATATAAATATCTGCCTCACACTTAACCATATACCTCCAGATTCTATGTATGGCATGAGGTGAGCATGCAGCTTAATTGGCAACAAGTCATTAATGAACAATAATTGCTAACAACCAATTATTGACATTAATAGGCACTAATCGAGATATGAGTGTGCATCTGGCTGCTCTCAATTCAGTAATGCTGGGCACCCATATCCTATAGGGCCTGATATTCAGCGTGAGTTAGCTAGCCAGGAATGGCTGCCAACCAGTTAACTCATGGCTCAGCAGATAAATGGTTATTTTCAGTGGTATTTAACTGGTTATCATCACTGAAAATGCTCAGTTAGTGCCGAAAATAAAGCCAACAATGTTGGTGGCATTCCAGTAGCGTGACTGGTTAAGTCCTAATATTCGGAGCTTAACTAGTCAGGCTTAGTGGCCAAATAAGGCTGCATAAAAAACAGGCCTATCTTTGCCTGCTAAGCCATGGCTAGTTAAGTCTTTAAATATTGACTTAACCGGTCATGGACTAGCCAGCGTTGAAAAACCTGGATATTCAATGTCAGTTGCCTGAAACACCCAGCATTGACTATCTGGGTTGAACGCCAGCAGCAGGTAGTCGAATCACTGCTCACCACCAGCTAAATATTGGGGCGATAGAGCACAACTCAAAAGGTAGCATAGCCATGGGAGGGGCATGGGCATGTCAGGGGTGCTCTGAAAAGTTGTGCAAGTTGTTACAGAATAATGGATCAGTGGCGCCCAACTTGGGTGCCAGCATGTACACCAGGTTTCAGCAGGCGTAAGTCTGGCGCCCAAAGTTAAGGTGCAAGAATCAGCACTAAGAGGTCCTTTTACTAAGCTGCGGTAAAAAGGGACCTGCATGCTTTTGACGTGCACTGAGGTCCCCTTTTACTGCAGCAGGAAAAAAGCTGTCCATTTTCGGGGAAAAAGAAATGGCCATGCAGTAAGTGGTTCACTTACCGTACAGCCATTTTGCTGGGGAGCCTTTACCAACAACTATTGAGATGGCGGTAAGGGCTCCCATGCTTACCCGGCGGTAACCGGGCAACGATTACTACCAGTTAAGTTCCAGTACTACAAAAATAGGAGATTTTATGTAGCGCTAGAAATGGCGCATGATAGGGGTGGGAACTACCACGGGGCTCCTGCAGTAATTCTGGATTGGTGCACAGCAAGCCTGAAGTGGGCTTACCGCTGCTTAGTAAAAAGGCCCGAAGTGCTATTCTATATAGGGTGCATGCACTTTATAGAATTGCGCATAGTGCCAGTCTTCTCTGGCACTCATTTTTGAGTGCCATTTATAGAGTCTGGCCCATATAAAGTGTAGACCAGCATATTCAATAGACAGACATCAAAGAAAAGTAGGTGCAAAGGCAGCAGAACGAGAGAACATGAAATGAGATTGAAGGGGGGCAGACTCAAGAAAAATGTCAGGAAGTATTTTTTCACGGAGAGAGTAGTGGATGCTTGGAATGCCCTCCCGCGGGAGGTGGTGAAAATGAAAACGGTAACAGAATTCAAACACGCGTGGGATAAACATAAAGGAATCCTGTTCAGAAGGAATGGATCCTAAGGAGCTTAGCCGAGATTGGGTGGCAGAGCCAGTGGCGGAAGGCGGGGATAGTGCTGGGCAGACTTACACGGTCTGTGCCCTGAAAAGGACAAGTACAAATCAAGGTAAGGCATACACAAAAAGTAGCACATATGAGTTTATCTTGTAGGTCAGACTGGATGGACCATGCAGGTCTTTCTCTGCCGTCATTTACTATGTTACTATCCAGCTTATAATTGAAAAAGAAAAATGCCTATATTGCGACCCAAATTGGGAGATAGACGTTTATCTCACAAAAACGAATAAAGCGGTATAATCGAAAGCTGAATTTGGACGTTTTCAACTGCACTCCGTCGCGGATGCGGACAAAGTTGATGGGGGCGTGTCGAAGGCGTGGTGAAGGCGGAACTGGGGCGTGGTTATCGGGCGATCAGAGATGGCACCTTTCGCCGATAATGGAAAAAAAATATGCGTTTTTAGCGAGAATTTAGGGCACTTTTCCTGGACCCTGTTTTTCCACGAATAAGGCCCCAAAAAGTGCCCTAAATGACCAGATGACCACTGGAGGGAATCGGGGATGACCTCCCCTGACTCCCCCAGTGGTCACAAACCCCCTCCCACCACAAAATATGCCGTTTCACAACTTTTTATTTTCACCCTCAAATGTCATACCCACCTCCCTGGCAGCAGTATGCAGGTCACTGGAGCAGTTATTAGGGGGTGCAGTGGACTTCAGGCAGGTGGAACCAGGCCCATCCCCCCCACCTGTTACACTTGTGCTGGTAAATGGGAGCCCTCCAAACCGCCCCCCCCCCAAACCCACTGTACCCACATGTAGGTGCCCCCCTTCACCCCTTAGGGCTATAGTAATGGTGTAGACTTGTGGGTGGTGGGTTTTGAGGGGGATTTGGGGGGCTCAACACCCAAGGGAAGGGTGCTATGCACCTGGGAGCTCTTTTACCTTTTTTTTTTTTTTTGTAAAAGTGCCCCCTAGGGTGCCCGGTTCGTGTCCTGGCATGTGAGGGGGACCAGTGCACTACGACTCCTGGCCCCTCCCACGAACAAATGCCTTGGATTTATTCGTTTTTGAGCTGGGCGCTTTCATTTTCCATTATCACTGAAAAACAAAAACGCCCAGCTCACAAATTGTCGAATAAAACATGGACGTCTATTTTTTTCGAACATACGGTTCGGTCCGCCCCTTCACGGACCCGTTCTCGGAGATAAACGCCCATGGAGATAGACGTTTTTGTTCAATTATGCCCCTCCACGTAATACATGTTAAGGGATAAAATACATTTTTGACAAAAAGGCTCTTTTACTAAGCTGCAGTAAACACTAACATGGGGCATGCTCAAGTGTTCTGTGGTAGTTTCTGGATTGGGTCACACTTCCAACACCCTAAAAAATACAATGTGCTAATGTCTGGGGGCAGAAAGTAGATGTGTACTGCACTCATGAGTTAGTGCAGTTGCATTTCCATACACTAATCAATTATCACGATTGGCGCATGAGTTCTTTCTGCCTATAAAATAGGTGTTGGTAAGCAACTCATTACTTTGCAGAATGTATAACGTAGCTTCCATTTAACCTCGTAAGGTGCATTTAGCAAAGAAAGCATTCAAATAGATATTTTCCTCTTTGAGGATTATTTAACTCCGACAACAGATACTTGTGATTAGAACTTTTCAGATGGTTGTGATTCCTGATGCAGGCAGTTGCGTCAAAACACAGCACTATGTAGATTCCTTCTTCTAAACTTTTATTGTTTTGGGGAAGTTTTTATTATAATAAACTTTATGTTTGTCATTCTTTGACTCCTAGTTTCATTCTTCTTTCTGTCTTTCCCTACTTGTCTTTCATTTGTATTTTTTCATAGGGAATTTTTTTCTTTTTTTTTGCTATAGTAAAATAGCACATTTTACTGCAGCTTAGTAAGCTCCAAATGCTATATATGGCTCCAGGATAAACTGACTGAAACTACACTTGAGAGTAACTGGATAAAAGATCCAGTTAATATAAAGCTGATTTGTTCTCACTGACATATCGACTCCATCAGTAACTGTACACAGGTATCACTAAGAATCCCTAGTTCTAGTCAGAGACAATTGTGGCTTCTTAAACCTCAAACATATATCACATTTATAAAACATCAAAATCTTCTGTTTCTTTAAATGAAAATTATTAGTAGTAATATCAGGTTCATTTTCGAAAGAGATGGACGTGCATCTTCCGACATAAATCGGTACTTGGACGTCCATCTCTCACACACGTCCAAATCGGTATAATCAAAACCCGATTTTGGACGTCTCTAACTGAAGACCGTCGCAAGGATGTCCAAATTTCAAGGGGGCGTATCGGAGGCGTGGTGAAGGCGGGACTTGGGCGTTCCTAGGACTTGGACGTCCAAGTCTAAAACTTGAACGTTTTCACCCGAACCTGTTTTTACTGCGAATAAGGGACAAAAAGGTGCCCAAAATGACCAGATGACCACTGGAGAGAATCGGGGATGACCTCCCCTTACTCCCCCAGTGGTCACTAACCCCCTCCCATCCTCGAAAAACATCATTAAAAATATTGATTGCCAGCCTCAGATGTCATACTCAGGTCCATACAGAAAAAAGCACAACTGGTCCGGTTTATTTTGTCCGATGGCGTTCTACAGGAGCCTCTGCATTTTCCTTGGTGGGACCCCTGAAGCAGGCGTTGTGTACGCTGAAACATGGCCCGTGTTGGGTCTTATCTCAATAAAGGACTCCTGTTGACTCAGTCTTGAAGACCTAGTTGTGCTTTTTTCTGTTAGATATTTTGTATATACTGTTTTATACTCAGGTCCATGATAGCGCATGCAAGTCCCTGGAGCAGTTTTAGTGGGTGCCGTGCACTTCAGACAGGTGGACCCAGGCCCATACCCCCCTACCTGTTACATTCGTGAAGGAAACAGCAAGCCCTCCAAAACCCACCAGAAACCCTCTGTACCCACATATAAGTGCCCCCTTCACCCATAAGACCTATGGTAGTGGTGTACAGTTGGGGCTAGTGGGTTTTGGGGGGCTCAGCACACAAGGTAAGGGAGCTATGTACCTTGGAGCATTTTATGAAGTCCACTGCAGTGCCCCCTAGGGTGCCTGATTGCTGTCCTGGCATGTCAGGGGGACCAGTGCACTAGAAATGCTGGCTCCTCCCACATCCAAATGGCTTGCATTTGGACGTTTTTGACTTGGATGTGTTTGGTTTCGAAAATCGCCGAAACACACAGACGTCCAAATCTAAGGATCTCCTTGGTATTTTCAAAACAAAAGATGGACGTCTATCTTTTTTCCACGCCTCCGGATTTGGACGTTTTACAAAGATGTCCAAATCCCAACGTAGATGTTTCTGTCGAAAATGCCCCTCTATGTGTTCTCAAATAATGTCAAAGACTGCATGAAGATGTTTTATGAGATAGATAGATAGATAGATAGATAGATAGATAGATAGATAGATAGATAGATAGATAGATAGATAGATAGATAGATAGATAGATAGATAGATAGATAGATAGATAGTTCTCAGGAGTAGCCCCTTTGCTCTGGAATTTTCTCCCAGAGGGGCTACATATAACTCAAGACTACCTCTACTTCAGGAAGCATGTAAAAGCCTGGTTCTTCTCCCAAGCCTTTAATATATAGGGTGACTGACTATACACTCATTCTGCACCTGGACTAGCTTGCTACATACACTGCAACTTAGATCTGTTCCTTATATCTTGTTAACCTGTACAAAGAACTTGCCTTTAATTCAGCCACCCATCTATTTATCGCAACTGACTCTGTATCACCTATCTTGTCCCCATCTATATATCTGCACTTGGCCCCTCAGCTAAATGGTATGCTGTATTGTAGAAAAGCATTAGTATCATAGCAATGTTATTTGAATGCTCTAATGCATACTTATCAGATATTTCATTAGTATTATGCTGACATCATATTTACCATTGTATTTATGTTTATACTTGGTCATTTTACTATTGTTATGCTGTTAACAAAATTGTAAGTTTTATGTTAAATTGCATCGGCTGTACACCGCCTTGGGTTAATAAATTCCAATAAATAAATAAATTGTATCTATATATTATATCTGTTGAGATGTTACTGTAGTGAAAAAGAAGCTCAATCAGTATTGAGGTCAGTTATACCTTGAAGTGCCTGGACAGAGTTTCCAATTTATGACTACCTACATTTTGATTTAGCAGTTATAATAAGATAGTATGAATTCTTTAGCATTGCTTTTTTTTTTATCACTGTTAGAGGTTTTCATTTAAAAAGTATATCCAAATGACATTGATGTCTTTGAAATCCCAGATAAAAAAAAGTGTCAGAATTAGTAAAAATATGACATTTCTTTGAGGATAAAATGTCAAGCTGATGGCTTGAAATTACAGAGTTTCTGGACTCAGTCTGTTTACCAGCAAGAGCAAGTGTTCAGCGTGGTAATTAGGGTTCGCAGTAACCATGAAGAATCTGATGTAAAGGTAAATTTCCAGTCAATCACTGCCTGAAACTTTCCTGAACTGGCTAACAGAGACACCCTGTCATCTCTGTCTAACTGATGTCCTTATTGATAGAGTCAGTTTTCAGTGGGACAGAAAGCTCTGCCAACTTCTGTACTTCATTTGTCGGTTGGACACATGTCCAGAAAAGCTGTTTCAAAAGTGGAGCTCGTTAGAATTTCTGCAGAGGGTCTATTGGTTAAGGTTCAGAATCTGACTGAGAGCCTGTTCTGGAGGGCGTAAATTGTGCTGCTGAGAACAGTCAGACGCTCCACATGCACTACTATTCTGGAAAAACATGTTCAGTCTGCTCTTATACATCCAGAAATCAAGCTAATAAATTGGACAGGATGCTACCTCACTCATCCAACTTCCATCAGGAAAGATTGTAACCTCTTAATGGTGACAAAATTATTGGCTTTCTTGACCATTGACAAATGTTATTCATTACTCATGAAATGAACACAGTTGATATGCGGTTCCCTGAAGTGATGTACAATATTCCTTACATTGTACAAAAAAATATAACTATTATTGGAACATAAGACACAGAGAAAGGCAATGCTGAACAAAGAGGGGGAGAGGAGAATAGGGACAGAAAGAGGGGAGATGCCGAACAACAGTTTTTAACCCAGTCAGTCAGTTTAGGCACCATGGGCACTCATTTATATATATATATATATATATATATATATATATATAAAGGCTTTGCTAAAATCCAAATACACCACATCTAGCGCCCCTCCCATGTCCAACTGTTTGGTCAACCAGTCAAAGAAGTCAATCAGATTTATCTAACAAGACCTGCCTCTAAGTGAAAACATGCTGTCTCAGGTCCTGCAGTCCATTCAATTCTAGAAACCTCACAATCCCCAGCTTTAGAAGCATTTCCATTAGTTTACTCACCACTTTTGTCAGACTAACAGGTCTTTATTTCCCAACCTCTTCTTAATTCCTCTCTTGTGCAGAGGGACCACATCTGCCCTTTTCTAGTCCTCCGGGACCACTCCAGACTCTAAGGAAACATTAAAAAGGTCAGACAATGGAGCCGCAAGAACCTCTCCAAGTTCCTTGAGCACCCCTGGATGTATCCCAACAGGCCCCAATGCTTTGTCTCTTTTTAGTTTAACAAGCTCTTCACGAACACAGTATTCTGAGAAATGGTCCTGGTCTACCACACATCCATTCCCAATTAGCATTTGTTTTCTGTGGCCCTACTCTCGGCCTTCACCTGTTCTGTAAGTCACAAAAAGCAGGTAGTTGCTTTAATGTGTGATCTAAGAACCTGTTCAGATTCACTCTGTGGGTGTAGTTCTATGTACTTCCTTGCTTATTATTGGGACATACAGTGATGTATCTTATCCTTTCAAGCTTTAGGGTGTAGTATGTTTGGTTGTAGGCTTAATTCAAGGGATTATTCTTACTAAATAGAGACTCCAGACTCCGTTCCTTTTATCTTGCCGCACCTTATGCCTGGAATAAACTTCCTGCCGCTATGTCAAGCTCCATCTCTAGCCGCCTTCAAATCTGGACTAATCAAACCTGTTTCATGTTGCTTTTGACTCCTAACTTTTCACTTGTTCGTAACCTTTGTCTTGTCTTCCACTCTTTAATAGTCCCTCATCCCTATGTGTCCTATCTGTCTGTCCTACCCTTACCCTTAATTGTCCTGTCTATCTGTCCTAATTTAGATTGTAAGCTCTTGAGCAGGGACTGTCTCCTCTTCATGTTCAATTGTAAAGCGCTACGTACGACTGGTAGCGCTATAGAAATGATTTGTAGTAGTAGTAGTAGACTCAGAAATAAAACTGATCTCAACAATTGTGTCTTAATGATTTCCCAATACTAATGCTGCTAACAGTTTTAGTAGGGCTAGATCTCTAACGAGTATATATTAACTTAATTCCTCCTTATGAGGTGAGGGTAATAGGAAAAGCCTAGAGTAAGTTGATGAACAAGTTTTTGTTTTGTTTTTTTAAAGGAAAAGAGCATGTAAACTAATATCCTTCTATTAGAGGTATGTTAAAGAAAGTAACAATAAACCAGCAGATCCTTTTCTAAAATACTACCAGAATAGACATATCAATTCAGATTTCTACATTCTATCTAAAATAGGGTTGCATGTGAGTTTATCTTGTTGGGCAAACTGGATGGACCATACAGGTCTTTATCTGCCGTCATTTACTATGTTACTATCCAGCTTAATTTTGAAAGAGATCGCCTGCCATCTTCCGACACAAATCGGGAGATGGCTGGCCATCTCCTGAAGCCGGCCAAATCGGTATAATGGAAAGCCGATTTTGGCCGACTCCAACTGCTTTCCATCGCAGAGCTGGCCAAACTTCAAGGGGGTGTTTCGGAAGGGTATGGGAGGCGGGACGGAGGCGGGACATGAGCATTGTAAGACATGGCCGGCTTCAGCTGATAATGGACAAAGAAGGCCGGCTCTGAGGAGCATTTCGCCGGCTTCATTTGGTCCATTTGTTTTTAGGACCAAGTCTCAAAACAGTGCCCCAATTTACCAGATGGCCAACCTAGGGAATTGGGGATCACCTCCCCTTACTCCCCCAGTGGTCACCAACCCCCTCCCACCCAAAAAAAAACCTTTTTTTGCCAGCCTTTATGCCAGCCTCAAATGTCATACCCAGCTCCCTGACAGCAGTATGCAGGTCTCTGGAACAGTTTTTAGTGGGTGCAGTGCACTTCAGGCAGGTGGACCCAGGCCCACCCCCCTACCTGTTAAGCTTGTGGTGGTAAATGGGAGCCCTCCAACCCCCCTAAACCCACTGTACCCACATCTAGGTGCCCCCTTCACCCATAAAGGCTATGGTAATGGTGTAGAGTTGTGGGGAGTGAGTTTTGGGAGGGATTTGGGGGGCTCAGCACCCAAGGTAAGGGAGCTATGCACCTGAGAGCTATTTTAATTTTTTTTTTTAATTTTTAGAAGTGCCCCCTAGGGTGCCCAGTTGGTGTCCTGGCATTTCAGGGGGACCAGTGCACTACAAATGCTGGCTCCTCCCATGACCAAATGCCTTGGATATGGCCAGGTTTGAGATGGCCGGCATTAGTTTCCATTATGGGCGAAAACAGATGCCGGCCATCTTTGACATTTGGCCAGCCTCAACTGTATTATCGAAATGAAAGATGGCCGGCCATCTTTTTTGATAATATGGTTCGGGACCGCTTTTTGCGGCGCCGGCCATCTAGATGGCTGGCGCCATTCGATTATGCCCCTCCATGTTACTCACATGATTTATACTTAACAGTTCATTATTGTACTGACAAAACTTCTTTTCAAACATATTACTGCATATGAAACTGGGGTTCAAGCATGGACTTTCCAATAGGTTCCAAGTTTATTAAATTTTTGATATACCATCCTATCAGAGAACTCTCTAGGCAGTTTATAATACAAATACTGTGCATTTCATTTAAGCACATGCCGGAAAAGCACATACTGTATTCATCTGCATTATCATGCTCTGGTCCCAATGTTTTTTCTATTCCTTTCAATGATGATTTACTTTGATTTGGTTTACCATCTATAAGCTCATGCTCAACTTAAATGCAATCTATTGATTGGCTTCGTTGGCATCATCTCTCCGTTTAAGTGTACAATCAACCAACTGGACAGCCCACCCTGTATCTTTTTAATTTGAGTGCCACTACAGTTACATCTGCTTAATCCCTCAGGAGGGAAAGGAAAAAGTGGAGAACCAGCACCCTCTCTCATTTGCTCCCAGCTTTGTGATCTACAAATATTTCATGACTCAGGCAGCTTGGGAGCATTACAGAACTTGAAAATTGTGAAGGCTTATCTTGAGGGTAATGGAGGAATGGTCTAGTGGTTAGAGCACCGGTCCGGTTCATATCCCACTACTGCTCCTTGTGATCTTGGGCAAGTCACTTAACCCTCCATTGCCTCAGGTACAAACTTAGATTGTGAGTCCTCCTGGGACAGAGAAATATCCAGCGTACCTGAATGTAACTCACCTGGAGCTACTATTGAAAAAGGTGTGAGCAAAATTTAAATAAATAAATGGGTGCCAGAACTATGAACTTTTTTATGACCTGCTTGACCTGATTTCCAACATGAATAAACAGAACCCTCTACAGAAAACTATTACTGATTTCTTTTCTCCCATTTTGCAGACTACTATCAATTGATAATAGTAGCATGTGAAAAGTTTTATTGATGTTTATTGCCTACACCTTACATCTATAACTACATTTGGCACTATAAGAAAATTTTGACTATACTATACCAATAATTAATAAGTTGTGCTGCACTGGCTCTGTGTGGTTACTGATATTATGCCATGAAAGTATAACATCAGTTATGTGCATACTGTAGTTATGTGCAAGTTAAATTCTGAACCTGAGTCTTTGCATTTAACAAGCAACTATTGCACAGTATTGATAATACAAGAGAAGAAAATAAATTACAATGTAGATAGGAAAGTAAAAGATAAAGGCATTTGTGTACAGCTAGAATGACTAAAGCATCCCACAGGCCCATGTAAAGAGGCCACCAGAATGCTACTCGAGGAAGGTAAGGACATCCAAAAGCCAATCACCATGTTTATGCACTATCCCCCTAATTCTATAAAAAGTGCTACAAAATGCATGTGCAAATTTGAGCATGCATCCAATTTACATGCGTATTTTAATTGAATAACAAGATAATTAGTGCCAATAATTTGATTTTTAACAAGCAATTATTGGCATGGGATAGGAGGCAAGGTTGTAGTGTGGATTAGGAATTGGTTATCGGACACAAAACAGAGGGTAGGGTTAAATGGTCATTTCTTTCAGTGGAGAAGGGTGAACAGTAGAGTGCCACAGGGATCAGTACCGGGACCGGTGCTATTTAACAAATGTATAAATGATATGGAAATCAGAACAATGAGTGAGGTGGTTAAATTTGCAGCTGACACAAAACTATTCAAGGTTGTTAAAACATATGCGGACTGTGAAATATCGCAGGAAGACCTTAGAAAATTGGAAGACTGGGCATTCAAAAGGCAGATGAAATTTAATGTGGACCAATGCAAAGAGATGCACATTGGGAAGAATAATCCAAATCATAGTTACCTGAAGCCAGGGTCCACCTTGGGGGTTAGCACTCAAGAAAAAAACATATAGGTGTTGTTGTAGATAATATGCTAAAATCTTTTGCTTAGTGTGTGTGATGGCAGCCAAAAAACAAACAAAATGCCAGGAATTATTATGAAAGGCATGGTGAAGAAGACCAAAAATACTATAATGCCTCTGTGTCATTCCATGGTGCACTTGCACCTTGAGTACTGCATTCAGTTCTCGTATCTCAAAAAATATATAGCAGAATTAGAAAAGGTTCAAAGAAGAGTGACGAAAATGATAAATGGGATGGAACTAATGTAGTATCAGGAAGGGCTAAAGAGGTTAGGGCTCTTCAGCTTGGAAAAGAGATGGATAAGAGGAGATATGATTGAGGTCAACAAAATCCTGAGTGGTATTTCAGTACAAGTAAATCAATTTTTAGCTCATTCCAAAAGTACAAAGACTAGGGGACACTCAAGGAAGTTAAATGGAAATACATTTAAAACAAATAAGAGGAAATGTATTTTTCTCTCAACAAATAGTTAAGCTCTGGGACTCTTTGCCAGAGGATGTGGTATCAGTGGTTAGCATGTCTGGGTTTAGAAAAAGTTTGGACCATTGGTCTGTTCCAGTATGGCTAGCCTTATGTTCTTATGTAATTAAAATCAATTAACATGAGTGTACATTTAGGTGCAAGATCTTGTCACATCCGTCGCTCCCTCTGGCTGCTCCTCTGCGGGAAGCAAGGGCCGGGAGGACGGACCCGCAGCCAGAGAGGGCTCACCTGGCGGTCTCCCGGATGGGTGCCTGTTTAGGGGGCAGTCGGGGCCGAGCCGGTGTCCATTGCGGCGATGGCTGGCCTTCTTGAGGCTGCGGCTGAGAGCCGGGGCTCGCTGCGACGATGGCCGCCCTTCCGGGGCCGAGCCCGTGGGCCGGCGATCGCGGCTTCCAGGCTCTTGGTCGCCAGCTATGGGCTCTGTGTTTGCGCCAGTGGGGAGGATGGCGCTGAGACGCGATGGCCGGCGTCTTCCCCACATTTGGGCGCGGGAGCCTGAAGCTCCACCTCAGAGGAACCAGATTGGGATGCCGGAGCTGTAGCCCCACCTGGGAAGCCGGACAGAATCAACCAGAGGGATTTCTTCAGTAGCCGGGTTCCGATTGGCCGACCATGTCGGCTGGGGCTGGGCGGTTGATTGCTGACAGTATTTAAGGAGCGGGGCTGAAACAGGACATTGCTTCAGGTTCTGTTTCCCTAGGCCAGTCTTTGTGTGTTCTTGTTTTCAGTACGTTCCCTTGCTCTCCTGGTTTGACCTTTGGACTGTTTTGGGATAACTCTGCTAGCCGCCTGCCCTGACCTGTTGCCTGTGTTTGAACAACGCTGTGAGCTGCCTGCCCTGACCTGTTGCCTGTGTTTGGACGACGCTGTGAGCTCCCTGCCCTGACCTGTTGCCTGTTTCTGGACTACTCTGATTTCCACCTGCCCTTCCCGCTCCCGGTTTCAGTACTGGGTCAGTTCGTCAACCCCGCGGTTCCGGAAGTCCTGTTGGCCACCTGCAGCTGGGGGCTCAACCCCCGGTGAACGGCGGTCGCCATGGGTGAAGTCTTGGGGTTGCACGGCTGTCCTCTGAGGTCCTTCGGGGCCTTGCGGGACCTAAGGGCTCACCTTCTTTCCAGACAAGACAGATCTGTGCCTAAATTTTATGAGCAAAGCAAAAAAATGGGACACAGAAATGGGAGACCCATGGTCATATTGGGCAGATCAGTGGTGTGACTTTTTTATGCAAGTAATTACATAAGAACATAAGAATAGTCTTACTGGATCAGACCAATGGTCCATCTAGCCCAGTATCCTGCTTCCAACAGTGGCCAATCCAGGTCGCAAGTACCTGACAGAATCCCAAATAGTAGCAAGATTTATGCTACTGATCCCAGGGACAAGCAGTGGCTTTCTCCAAGTCTATCTCAATAGCAGACTATGGACTTTTTACTTCAGGAACTTGGTCAAATCTTTTTCAAACCCAGATACACTAACCACTGATACCACATCCTCTGGTAATGAGTTCCAGAGCTTAACTATTCATTGAGTGAAAAAAATATTTCCTCTTGTTTAATTTGAAAGTAGTACAATGTAACTTCCTTGTGTGTCCCCTAGTCTTTGTACTGTTTGAAAGAGTAAAAACTCGATTTACATTTGCCCATCCTACACCACTCAGTAATTTATTGACCTCTATCATATTCCCCCTCAGCTGTCACTTTTCCAAGTTGAAGAGCCTTAACCTCTTTAGCCTTTCTTCATATAGAAGGAGTTGCATCTTCCTTTTGGTTGTTCTTCTTTGAACCTTTTCTAATTCTGCTATATCTTTTTTTCTGATACAATGACCAGAATTGAATATTCAAGGTGAGGTTGCACCATGAAGCAATACAAAGGCATTGTAATGTTTTTGGTCTTATTTTGCATCCCTTTCCTAATAATTCCTAGCATCCTGTTTGCTTTTTTGGCCACCGCCGCACACAGGGCAGAAGATTTCAGCGTATTGTCTACAATGACACCTAGATTTTTTTCTTGAGCGCTGACTCCCAAAGTGAACCCTAGCATCAGGTAGCAAAGATTTGGATTATTCTTCCCAATGTGCATAATTTTGTATTTGTCCACATTAAATATTATTTTTTATTTCAATGCCCTGTCTTCCATTTTCCTAAGATCTTCCTGCAATTTTTCACAATCTGTATGTATTTTGACAAATTAGAATAGGTTAAATAGTTTTGTGCCATCTGCAAATTTAATCACCTCAATCATCATCCCGATTTCCAGATCATTTATAAATATGTTACATAGAACCTTCCTCCATTCAGAAAAATGGCTATTTAACCCTACCCTCTGTTTTCTGTCCAATAACCAATTCCTAATTCACAGAAAGATATTGCCTCCTACCCCAAGACTTTTTACTTCTCTCAGGAGTCTCTGATGAGGAACTTTGTCAAAAGGTTTCTCAAAATCTAGATATACTACATCCATTGGCTCACCTTTATCCACATGTTTATTCATGCTTTCACAGAAATGAAGCAGATTGGTGAAGTAAGTCTTCCCTGGGCTGAGCCCATGTTGACTCTGTCCCATTAAACCATGTTTGTCTATATGTTCCATAGTTTTATTCTTTATAATAGTTTCCAATATTTTGCCCTAAACTGCAGTCAGACTTAACAGGTCTGTAATTTCCAGATCACTCCTGGAACCCTTTTTAAAAATCAGTGTTATATTAGCCACCATCCAATTTTCAGGTACTATGGATGATTTTAAAGACATATTACAGATCACTAACAGTAGATCAGCAATTTCATGTTTGATTTTTCCAGTACCCTGGGATGTATACCATTCAGTCCAGGAGATTTATCACTCTTTAACTTGTTGATTTGGTACAGTACACCTTCCAGGTTCACTGTGATTTCTTTCAGTTTCTCCACATTGAATTCCTTGAAAACCATTTTGGTATTGGTAAATCTCTTGCATCTTCTTCCGTAAAGACTGAAGCAAAGAATTCATTCAGTCTCTCTGCTATTGCCTTGTCCTCCCTGAGTACCCATTTTGCTCCTTTGTGATCTAACAGTCCCACAGATTCCCTCACAGACTTTCTCATTCTGCTATACCTGAAAAAGTTGTTACTATGAGTTTTTGTCTCTGCTGCAAGTTTTTCTTCATATTCTCCTTTAGCCTTTGCATCTGGCTTGACAGTGCTCATGTTGCTTCTTATTTTCTTCATTCAGATCTTTTTCCCATTCTTTGATGGATGTTCTTTTGGCTGTAATATACTCTTTTACTTCAAATTTTAACCATGCTGGCAGTCATTTGCTCTTCTTTCCACCTTTGTTAATACATGGAATCCATCTGGCCTGATATAAAGTCCTAATATAATTAATAGTTAATACGACTAGGCCCAAATAGAAGCCTTGATTTTTTGGGCTTTCAACTTTAGTTCCCTGGTTTTCATGGTCTTTTTCCTGCAGTCACCGCGGGTCTGCCATGACCTGTTTCAGTTGTGGGGGATGACTAAAGAGCCTTCAGGGGTCATGGGAAGGGGTCTGATGGCCCAAGCATTTGTTTTATTTATTTTAAATATAACATTTTTGCTCCTGGTGGGATGGGAAATAAAAAGTTAACTTTTTTTGTAATCCAATGATAATATGAGTTCCTGAGAACCTCATGGGATGGATGAGTATAAAGAAATGTATGTAAAAAAATAATTTTTTGCGTTAAAGTGGAGTTTTTATTTTGGGGCAGTTTTAAGGGTTAAAAATGTTTTTTTGAGCTGGCGTTGCTCGGGGTCATGTGTGGGGTGATTTTAATGTTTTCTAGAATGAATGTCAGCAAGTTCTCTGGGGATGTTGGGGGTATTTTATGACAAAACCCTGGAAACATCTTTATTTGTATTATAAAAATTGTGGCAACATTATGGTAATCCTTGATCAAAGTCTCTCCAGCTTAAATCCTATTGCCCCACATTGCGGGCACCAATTTGTATAATCCAGGTCTCAATGGCCAGCTTATGCCACACTACGTGGGCCACAAACAAGCATCAGGACCACCAACAATCTCTCACTTAGTATCTGGTCTTAATCACATAAGTTTGGGCATAAACTTGGACTGGACTTATTCCGGTAGACCATAGGATATTAATCTGTGCTTGGTTGAGTATTCTTGATCACACTCATTTCCAAGAAACACTCTCCACACCAGAATTTGTAATTTTATGCAAAACCATACTTTACTGAATATTATGCAACAGACAGTTAAAACCTTCTTTCAAGAAAACAGTCAATTTGTAATCCAACTTGATATCAAATACAAACTGTAAATCCAAAGCAAACTCAGGGATATGGTGTATCTTCTTCAAATGCAATTTATAATCCTACAGTATGTACATATTTACAGCTCCTCCTGTTCATACCCATCCCTTCTGGATTAAACAATCTTAGGCTATGCCCACAGCACTTATGCAACAAGCAGATCTTCCTTTGGACAAGACCTCCTTGTCTGTCCACACTCTCCTCCAAAGGTGTACCTTTCCAGGCTACCAATAATGCTTAGTCTGTATCTTACAGCACTCAATATACTTTGAGGAGGAAAGACTTCAGTAAAGTAATGCTACCAAACTTATAAGTAGCTACTACAACCAGATATCATCAGTAATAAAACCTTCCCCTTCCTATTCTTCAATATTTATTGAATTTATTCACTTTTTAAATACTTTTTTTTTCTTTTCTTTAGATTATGTATGATCAGTCGAGCCTGCCCAAACAAGATACACTCATAGCATAAAGTGTGATGCAATACTACATATGCATACTTGATCTTTATTTGTCCTTGCTATTTTCAGGGCACTGACCATAGAAGTCTGCCTGGCACTGGCCTTGTTCTCCAACTACTGAAGCTGTCATTGAAGCCCCACTCCAGCCCATCCAAATCTGTCCAGCCATGATCAGGGCACTGACTGTAGCAGTATGCCCAGCACTGGCTTTGCTTTCCAATTACTGGAGTTATCTATATCTATCTATAAATAGATAAATATAGATATTATAAGCAGATTCAGATTACACCCTACATATATGCATTCTTTCACACATATACTTGCAAGAATGTATAAATGTGCTTTTCATGCAGAAAGTGTTTTATAAAATTAGCCTTTACCATGACATTATGGGATCTGACAACTTTCTGTGCTTTATTTCATATGAGGGCAAAAGGTTATAATCATAGTTTTTATATATTTATCTTATGAATGAATGTATTTTGATTGCTTTTAATCATATTTCAATGGCATATTTGATTAAGAAAATAGGCCCATATGTTTAAAGTAATATGACCACAGTATGTTGAATACTTGGAGGTGTCAGCCACCTGTTTATCCTATCTGTTTGCCACAAATGCACAAATTTCCTTACTATCCAATGGATATTGATATGCAGAAATCGAATAATTTATACAAACTGATATAACATTTTCAAAAGACTACACAAACTAAAGATGTAATGCAGAAGCATAAAATATGTATGAAATTATGTAAATAAGTTGGACAAAAGTCTTCCAGGTAAATTTGTCTGCCAGTGTTCTGAAGGCTTATATAAATAAGAAATAAAAGCATTGAGTAAAATCTTTAGACATCTGGTTATGTTACCTTTAAATTCCAGGAAAATAATCTGTATCTTTTCTGAACTATAGCTACCTAGGTCGTTCTTTCCATTACAGTGAAAATGGTTACTCTTTCTAATATCCTGTTTGTCACTTTGCTTCTCTTCAACTAGCTAATCAAAGATAAAAGAGCTAAAAAGAAAATATTATAACAATTTAATGTTTTTCTTAATAATTTTTGGTATCCAAGGGCCAAATTTCCTTTTCTCTGTCTTCCAAGGGGTTCAGTCATACAATTTTAGACACATTTCCAGTGCTAGTGCTGTGCAATTTATTAAAAAAGAGAGAGAGAGAGAGAGATGAACTCTGCAAAAATATTAGCTAAGTTCAGCAGGTCACCAAATTTAATGTAGAAAATGATTTCTCCAGTCATGTTCATGTCACAGGAAATTCCTTGAATGCTGAATGTATCTTGGGCAATTTCAAGTAATAAGACAGGAAGTGAACTTTTTACCATGATGTGGCAACATTGTCTTAAAATGCTTTGAGTCTGCAAAAGGATGCATTTGTTCAGCTTAATTCTGTTCTGTCACTCAAGCTATGTTGGGTGTCTTTATTATTTCACTAAAAGATTACCAGTCTGATTCCAGTTTGCACCAGTGTTTACTGAATCAGATGCTAAAATAAAATGCAGACAATAAGAGACATATCTATTTGCCTAGCTGTGTTAAATTGCGTGTCATGTGGAAGGGCATTTTCGATATGCCATCCAAATGGTGAAAAAAAACCCAATTTCATAATGGAAGAGGTAAATAAATGTTTTCTGATATTCAAACATACACACAAAAAAACATTTAAAAAAAGACATACCACAAACATCATAGATGTTTTGATAAAAATGTCTCCACCAATCGGAAATACACTATGCAAAATGTGCAATGGCGGTTCTCGTCCCCGCATCAAGAAAAAGTCTGTGGCAATGGAAGGATGTTCCCTACATGTATAAAATATGCATATATACCTCTGCACGTGGAGGGATGTTCTGTGTGCACAACAATGTCTCTGTGCGGGGAGCCAAACTTTTTAGTACAGGAGACTGAGCTACTGGTCCTTCTGTGCCTGAGATATTCAAGCACCACCACCACCACCTGCCACCCCACAGTGTCTCCATGAGACCATGAAGATCCATAAGGAGCAGCCTGGAAAGGTGAATGTGAAGCATTGCCTCAAAGGATCAGAATGCCACTCATGTGTAAGCACCATACATAGACTGGGTCACATACAGTGAGTTCATTTTGCTGCTGCAAAACAGTTTCTACAGTTGTCATTATACAGAGTAACAAAACACTGCTGAAAACAGAATGCCCAGAGTATTCACTAACCATAACATGCTGAAATGAGGGGCTGCATATATCTGAAGCCCCTCCATCCAGCATGCTTCCCAATGCCTATATACTGGTAACATCAGCTGCTCATAAAATGACATGTAACAACTCAAAGGCACACCTGCTTTACCCCACTGTCAATCCCCACCTCCCAGCAACAGTACACATGCTCCACACCAAGGCCACCTTTCTACTCTCTGTTACCATTGCCACTTCACCTCCCACAACACCTGTGCCATGGAGGGGCATAATCGAACGGGGACGGCCATCTCTAAAGGCATCCATCTCTAAAGACATTCCGGCGAAGTGGCGGGAAAACCCGTATTATCGAAACAAGATGGACGTCCATCTTTTGTTTTGATAATACAGTCAGGGACGCCCAAATCTCAACATTTAGGTCGATCTTAGAGATGGTAGACCTAAATGTTGAGATCGTCAACCTTAGAGATGGTCGTCCCTGGTTTTCGCCAATAATGGAAACCGAGGATGCCCATCTCAAAAACAACCAAATCCAAGGCATTTGGTCATGGGAGGGGCCAGCATTCGTAGTGCACTGGTCCCCCTCACATGCCAGGATACCAACTGGGCACCCTAGAGGGTACTGCAGTGGACTTCAGAAATTGCTCCCAGGTGCATAGCTCCCTTACCTTGGGTGCTGAGCCCTTCAAAACCCACCAGAAACCCACTGTACCCACATGTAGGTGCCCCCTTCACCCATTAGGGCTATGGTAGTGTTGTACAGTTGTGGGGATTGGGCTTTGGGGAGAGGTTGGGGGGCTCACCACCCATGATAAAGGAGCTATGTACCTGGGAGCAATTTGTGAAGTCCATTGCAGTGCCCCCTAGGGTGCTCGGTTGGTGTCCTGGCATGTGAGGGGGACCAGTGCACTACGAGTGCTGGCTCCTCCCATGACCAAATGGCTTGGATTTGGTCATTTCTGAGATGGGCATCCTCGGTTTCCATTATCGCTGAAAACTGGGGACGACCATCTCTCAGGACAACCTAAGGATGACCATCTCTAAGGTCAACCTAATGTTGGGATTTGGGCGTCCCCGACCGTATTATCGAAATGAAAGATGGACGCCCATCTTGTTTTGATAATACAGGTTTCCCCGCCCCTTCACCTGGACGTCCTTAGAGATGGGTGCCATTAGAGATAGTCGTCCCCATTCAATTATGCCCCTCAAAGGGTTTAAAAGAGTTAACTGTTTTTTTTTGTTGTTTTTTTTAACTCTTAAAATAAAGTGAAATTTGATGAGACCTATGGCCAAGAGGAAGTGTTCTATGATGTAGATCTGAGCCATGTTGTTCTGGAGTGCCTGGGCAGTAGTGGGGAATGTAATAGACTGTGAAGTGTGGATAAGGAAGGCAACGAGGAACTGGGCAAGACAGTTGGAGATGGTGGGCTAGGTAAGGTATGCATTGGCTGCTAGCACTGACTGAAATGTGCTGGTGGCAGAAAGGTGAGGGAGGCAGTGACCTTCAAGTGGACTGAAACAGGATTATTTCTGAATGTTCTGGGCTGGAGGAGGGGGTTGTAGCTGGCCACAGAGGTTTTATATGGCAGCCTTGTCAAAGCATACCTGGTAAGACATTCTTTGTCAATGAGGTCCAGTAAGTGGATCCTGGGCCTAAATACTCTCAGATATGGGTATCTCTTCTGGGACCTCCCTTCTAAACTGTCATCTATCTCCAGCAAAGCATGAGCCACCAAAGCATTCAGTGCATCCATTCTTGATATGTAGGTGTCCCACCATCACAGATGCAACCCACTGACCTCAAAAAACCACTATGGACATCTTCATATACTGTACCTTGTGAGACCCAGCACCATCAGCAGCACTAGCACATGGTTATGAGACACACACCAGCTGCCCAAAACACTCACTCTTCCACCACCAGCAAACAGTCATCACACACACACAGCTGCAGCATAGAGCACAGTGACAAACTGGGAGTGGAAAAACAGAAGAAAATGAGATACTACGGACAAGCAGGTAGGAATGTATACTGGAAGGTGTGGGAGTTTGGTGGCAGGATTTGGTGAGGGAAGGGGACCAGAGGAAACTGATGAGTGTAGCTGCAGGTTGGGAAGTATGGACAAGAAGTTGAGAAGGTGAGACACAGAGGAGGCATGGCAGGAAATGTGAGGGTCAAAAGGTTCAGACTGGAGCAAACACACAAAAGAAACAAAGCATTCAGCAACACTCCACTAATTCTCACAACTGACCTCTTCCACCTCTCCACTCTCCAACACAGCAAAATCACAAATGGGTCTAAAGTTAGGTTTATCCTTAGCCTAGATGCTTTTAAAGCAGGTCTAATTCCAGGCATTTTTCTTTCTGCCCCCTGGAAGTAGTTTTGCTGATGTTGCCAAAAAAAAAAAAACAACACGTAACACTGTCCATCTCATGCCCCCTAGGCCGTGGATGGAATTTTTTTTCCTTTTGATTATACATTTTCGACATTATTCTGCAAGAAATATGTATATCTGCCTGTTATGCAATTTTTGGGATTTTTTTCCCCCTTTGATTATGAGCCTCTAAATGAAGTCTTTTAACTGTCCAACTCTACTGCAGAACTTGATAGTGACCTCCTCTTTTCAACCTCATTCAATTATTTTTATAAGATTTGACCTTTTACAAAATTATTTCAGGCATGCAAGAAAGATGGTTTTGATTGTCTTCTCATTTCCTGATGTAGTGTTGTTGATTCCTCCTTTGAAATACCCCAACTATATGAAAAAAGGAGATTGCTTGGGGCAGAGGAAAGAGGGAAAAGCCTTGAAAGAAGAAAAAAAAAAAAAAGACATAATAAAACCCTATAATGTATGTTGCAAAAACAGTAGGATCTCAGTCATTTGAGCTTGTTTCTAGACAGCAGATCTGTCCAGATAACAAGAGTTCATCATCCAGTAGACTACAAGAGAAATTGATGACTTTCATAGGAACTTTCAACAGGGATATGCACAGGCAAAAATAATTTGGTTCATTTTTTTCCTGAATTTTGGGTTTTCTGCTCCATTTCACACTTTCAATTTAATAATTTTGTAAGCACATATTAGAACCCTTAGAAGACAATTCTATAACTGTCTGTAATTATGCCCCAAGAAAGTACATGGAAGGAGCCTGTTCCATAAAGATATATAAGTTCCTACTTTGCTTTATAGAATATTAGTGTAATGGCAAAAATACATACGTACTAGCGTGAACACTTATGTTTGTGCCTAAATCTGGGAAATATATGCGTAACTTATAGTCTTCTATAAATTACATGTGCAATCATAAGTCCTGCCCATGTTCTGTCCAGACTCTGCCTATGTGTATGCTTATCTGTAAAATACACATTGGGACTTATTTTCAAAACAGAAAAACATCCAAAAAATGGCACAAAGGGGCAGATGGATTTTTTCTTTTTTTTTTTTTTTGCAAAAAATGTCCAGATCTCTATTTTCAAATCTTTTAAAAGATATTTTAATATGCAATTCTTCTAAAACCCAAGGGGGTGTGTTGGAGGCATGTTTTCAGCAGGACTAGAGCGAGCTTATGATTTGGACATTTTTCTAATGGAACATTGTAAAAATATCCAGGGCAAAAAATAGAATGTTTTTAAGAACATACTGGGACAGAACGAAGGTCCATCAAGCCCAGTATCCTGTTTCCAACAGTGGCCAATCCAGGTTACAAGTACCTGGCAACAACCACAGAACAGTAAAACAGATTTTATGCTGCTTATCTTAGAAATAAGAAGTGGATTTTCCCAAGTCCATGTTAATAATGGCTTAGACTTGTTTCAGTAACAACTAAGTGCTATAAAGGTGTCCAAACTGACCAGCCAGCTTATAATCGAAAGTGATCGCCGGCCATCTTCCGATACAAATCGGGAGATGGCCGGCGATTTCTTAAAAGCGGCGAAATCGGTATAATCGAAAGCGGCATTTTTGACAGCATCGCCGCTTTCCCGTCGCTTCGCCGGTGAAAGTTCAAGGGGGCGTGTCGGTAGATTAGCGAAGGCAGGACATGAGCGGGCATGGGCATGGCTACCAGATGGCCGGCTTTCGCCGATAATGGAAAAAAAACGGCATTAAGCAGTATTTCGCTGGCTTGGTCCTTTTATTTTCACGACCAAGCCTCAAAAAGGTGCCCCAACTGACCAGATGACCACTGGAGGGAATGGGGTATGACCTCACCATACTCCCCCAGTGGTCACCAATCCCCTTCCAAACTAAAAAAAATAAAACTAAAACCTTTTTTGCCAGCCTATATGCCAGCCTCAAATGCCGTACCCACCTCCATGACAGCAGAATGTGTTGTATCCTCCGACAGCCTTTCCCTGGTTGCGATGTGGCTCTCGGGTGAGTGTGACACCTTTTCTGTTAGGTGCCCTGCAGAGTCACATTAGCAATGCATTGTGGTGGGTGTAGGGTACTGGGACCTACTCCCATAGTGCTTTCCCCCCTGCTAACTGGGTCAGAGTGTGCCCTGTTTTGTTTCCTGCTGTAGTCCATGCGGTAGTGGCCATTTTTGTAAGCCAGTTTTAGTTCCCTTTCCTGTGTTACCCACGTTAGAGAACATAGTTCTTACCTTGAATGGTGCTGAAAGAGGGCATTGTACACCATTGTGCCAGCTCTGACCTACTGCTAATCTTAGTACCAGGGGACTCTTTGCCAGTGGGGCACAACCTCTGATCTGCAGTTAACTATGAGTAAACATGCTTATTTCAAGAAAGGACTTTTTCAGAGAGATTAGTCTTCAGGTGTGAACTGGTGACCCAAAGTTATACAGCAGCAATAAGTCCTAGAGGCTGTATGCAGGTCCCTGGAGCAATTTGAATGGGTGCAGTACATTTGTGGGTAGTGGGTTTGGGGGGGAGTTGGGGGGCTCAGCTCCCAAAGTAAGGGAGCTATGCACGTGGGAGCTTTTCTGAAGTCCAGCGCAGTGACCCCTAGGTTGGCTGGTTGGCTGGTTGGTGTCCTGGCATGCCAGGGGGGCCAGTGCACTAAAAATGCTGGCTCCTCCCACGGCCAAATGCTTTGAATTTGGCTGGGGTTAGAGATGGCCGACATAACTTTCCATTATCGCTGAAAAACAAACCCGGCCATCTCAAACCCGGTGAACTCCATGGCATTTGGCCGGGCTAAACCGTATTATCGAAAAAAAGATGGCCGGCCATCTTTTTCGATAATACGGTTCTGGCCAGCTGTAGCGCCGCCGCCAACATAGATCACCGGTGATCTATTTGGCTGGCGACGTTCGATTATGCCCCTCTAGGTGACTTCTGGAGGGATAAAGACATGACCCCCACTTTATTCCCCCAGTGGCCACTGGCCCTCCTCCCTTCCCCAAGAGATTCTATGACAGCTGCAGATATAACAGCCATTCCTCTTAGAGCAGCAAGCAAGTCCCTACAGTAGCCTAGTGGTTGGTGAAGTGGACTGTAGAGGAGACCCAGGCCCATATACCATTCGAACTGGTACATTTGTGATGGAAAGTGGGAGTGCCCCAAAAACCACAAAATACATACTAAAACAACATATAAGCATAAGGACTATTGTACTGGTGTACAGTTGAGTATACTATCTTTTGTGTTATTCCGAGAGGGCTCACCATACAGTATAAGGGGGTTATGATGTGATGTGAACCTGAGACCTTTTATGTGAAGTCCACTGCAGTGCCCTCTAGGCTGCCCCACTGCTCTGCTGGGATGTCTGTGTGGCCATTCTAGTAAGACTGCTGACCCCAGAGATCCCAACTGTATGTTTTTGTGAATTTTTCCCTCTGACATTTTTGGTTTGAAAATGCCCCTCAAAGTCAGATGCACTAAATACAAAAATGTCTAAAATAGGGTGATTTGTGAACCAAAAAGATAGATGTTTTTCTGGTTCAAAAATGACCATAATTGGCACTGGAAGTTTGGATGTTTTTTTGCAAAATGATGGGAGCTTATCCTATAATAGTACCTGGGTGTCCAGATTCTGTAGTAGTAGCACAACATGGCATCAGCAAGCCTACCATTTTGGCATCTGCAGATGAAGTCAATTTATAAAGTACTAGCCGTTAAGCCCGTTTAAACGGCCGAGTATTGTTATGGGTGTTTTCCAGGGCCCCCTCCCCCCCACCTCGCCGCTGCAAGGCCCCCTGCTCTCCCTCCTTCCCTGCCAGCTCTAAGGCCCCCCTCCATCCCTCCCACCCAGCTCCAAGGCCCCCTGCTCTCCCTCCCAGTTCCAAGGCCCCATTCCCTCCCAGCTCCAAAGGCCCCCCTCCGTTCCTTCCCCATCCCAGCTCCAAGGGCCCCCCTCCATCCCTCCCCCTCCCAGCTCCAAGGCCCCCTGCCTGCCCTCCCAGTTCCAAGGCCCCATGCCATCCCAGCTCCAAGGGCCCCCCTCCGTCCCTCCCTCCCAGCCAGCTCAAAGGCCCCCTTCTGTCCCTCCCTCCCAGCTCCAAGGCCCCCCTCCTTCCCTGCCAGCTGCAAGGCCCTCTGTCCCTCCCTCCCAGCTCCAAGGCCCCCTCCATCCTCCCTCCCTCCTGCCCAGCTCCAAGGCCCCCTCCTTCTGATACCTCCCATGTCCAGCATTTCTCCTGCCCTCCCCTCCCCCTCCCCCCCAAGGTCGCCGCTACCGGTCCCCCCTCCCGGATTCGCTGCCGCTGCCACCCCCTCCACCCGGCCCTCTCATCGCTATTGAACTTACATCACCAAAAACGCAGCAGGGCAGATCAGCTGAGCTGCCATCGGCCTTCCTTCTCTGCCTGTGTCCCGCCCTCGTGTGACGTAACGTCGGCGAGGGCGGGACACAGGCAGGGAAGGAAGGCTGACGGGAGCTCAGCTGATCTGCCCTGCTGCGTTTTCGGCGATGTAAGTTCAATAGCGAAGAGAGGGCCCGGACCGGGTGGAGGGGGGCGGCGACTCCGGGTGGGGGGAGCGGTTCCCTCCCTCCCCTTCGCGCAGTTTCCCTCTCTGTCCCGCCCTCGTCATCACGTATTGATGCGGGGGTGGGACAGAGAAGGAAGTCTCTACTGCGCATTTGCGGGTGAGTATGGTCACTCGCATTTTATATGTTTGATGCTCTTCAGTTCTCCCACTTGTGCATGAAAATGCTTTGAAGATTCAGCTATTTGAAGAAACTCTTAAAATACATGGCGGGGAAACTGGAAGACTTAGCAGGCCAAGTGAAAGCTGCTCAAACTTCTCTTACACAGGATTGTTTACTTTTTCAGAGAAAAGTTGAGAACTTTGAGAATTATACTAGGTTTTTAAACCTTTGCCTGCTTACCGTTCCTCAATTAATGTCACTCACTCCTAAAGACATTTTTTACAAATATCTTCAAGATGTTTATAAGTATTAAACTGAGGCGCTTCCTCCATTGCATAGAAACTTCCAACCCAGACCCCCCACAATCAGCCAAGACCCTCTCCCAGCCACTTGTATGCCTCCTCTGGGACTATCTTTAAGTTCCTTTGTGTCTAGTGTGGTTTGTAAAAAGGTCCTTATATAGAAACATGACCCCTAGTAGTAGTACTGAGACTACCTCTAGGGGTCACTGCCACCATTTTGAACCTGGCACTAGCAAGGGTAGGAGTGACTGAGGATCACTCCTGCCCAACCTCACTAAAGATCAGGGATTTGGAAGGTAAGTGTTTGGTAGGTTTGTGGCACTTTGTTTGGGGAGGTTCTTCTGGATGGGATATTTGATGGGGGGGGGGGGGGGGTCCAGCCATGGAGTGTCGAGCTGTCATGGGAGGGGGAGGGGAGAGGCAGCTTTTCTTGCCAAATGCTGGCCTCTTTAAGATGCTCTTAGGACATTAAAATAACCTGAGCTTTTTTTCCAGCCATAACACATTCTCACAGAAATTATGTGCATTTAGCATGTGCCAGAAGGGAGACAGGGTCAAGATTATGTTATATTTATGGAGACTTTCATAGCAACTCTATTAGATCTTCAATTTATTAAAGATTTTTAAATTGTAAGGGCCAATAAGTTCTCATCTCATCAACAGAGTGATTGCTATCAAGAATACATGGCAGCATATATGAATGACATAATTTGGGATGTTTAGCGCAAAACGTCCAAAGTCCAACTTGGATGTCATATCAAAAATGCCCCTCTTAGCCTCTCATATAAGTTACTTAAATCTTTAAATCCTAATCATAGACAGGGTCTGAGAAGAAGACCTAGATTATGTTTTCCAAGATAATAAGTAGGACACTTTTTGGTTTACCACATTTTGTTCTTCTAGATTTTCTACTCTAACTCAGTCCATTTTTTTAAAATCACATAGATCTTATTGGAGTGACTGCTATTACTAGGCCTTTGTGCTCTAGCTGTTTCGCTACACCCAGTTGCTAGAATGAGAACATCTGTTTTGATCTTGGCAACCTGGGTTCGATTCCCACTGCAGGTCCTCGTGACCTTGAGTAAGTCACTTAGGGGCCCTTTTACTAAGGTGTGTAGGCACCTATGAGTGTCCAACGCATGCCAAATTGGAACTACTGCCTGGCTAACGCATGTCTCGGGCAGTAATTCCATTTTTGACGCGGTCCCAAAACATTTAGTAGAAAATATTTTCTATTTTCTACTGCATGGTGCTTACCCGGTGATCATCGTCAGTTTGTACACCGACTGCTTACCACCCAGTTAGCGCATGAGACCTTCCCGCTAAGTCAATGTGTGGCGGTAAGGTCTCAGGCTGAAAATGGATATGCGCCAATTTTTATTTTGCCGCACAGCCATTTTCGGACTAAAAAAATGCCTTTTTCCCAGGCATGCTAAAAAAAATTGACCTGCGTGCATCCAAAATATGCGCCTACACTAGCACAGGCCACTTTTAGGCACACCTTAGTAAAAGGATCCCTTAACCCTCCATTGCCCCAGGTATAAAAACTTAGATTGTGAGCCCACTAGGGACAGAAAAGAACCTGAATACAATGTGTACAATGTTGCATATGTCTGGTAGAACTATAGAAATGATTACTGTATTTTTCGGACTATAAGACGCACCGGACCATAAGACGCACCTAGGTTTTAGAGGAGGGAAATAGGAAAAAAAAATTTTTTCCTTTTTCCCTCCTCTAAAACCTAGGTGCTCCAGTGCGTCTTGTCCGAGTTCGGGATCGCCCTCCCCCCGGCCCTGTCACCACTTCTCCCTACTCACGTCACGCGATCTTCCCTGGTGGTCTAGTGACGTCGGGGCAGGAAAGAGCCCCCTCTTTCCTGCCCAGCGCGCTGCTCTCCATCCTCCTGTATGCAGCCTGACGGTCTCGGCGAGATTCAAAATGGCCGCCGAGAATTGAAGAGGAGGCTCTTTCCTGCCCCGACGTCACTAGACCACCAGGGAAGATCGCGTGACGTGAGTAGGGAGAAGTGGTGACAGGGCCGGGGGGGAGGGCGATCCCGAACTCGGAGGGCGGGCGGCCAGCCAGCCAGCCAGCCAGTCAAATCTACCTTTGGACTATAAGATGCACCCCCCATTTTCCTCCCAAATTTTTGGGGAAAAAAGTGCGTCTTATAGTCCAAAAAATACGGTAGTAATAGCAGTAGTAAGGTCACAACATTTCATTTATTGCGGATATCCTGAAAACGTGACTGGTTTGGGAACCACTGTTTTAGGATGAAGAAAGCTTGCTTTTTTTTTTGGTTAATAATTTGGAGTTACTCCATAAGTTAAAATTACATCTCCCTATGGATGATTTTCATTTGGTTTTATATAAATTGGTCTTCTTGTCAAATGTTTTGTAGTGTGAGCAATGGAAATGGCACAAAATAAGCAGATAACCTTATAACAGGCTCAAAATTTAGAAAAAAAAAAAAAACAGCTCACCTACGCTATCAATATATTTGTTATCAATTGTTTGATATCAATTCAAGATATTGGTAATGAAGTTTAAGACAATAAAATTGGCCAAACCATTCATTGTTTTTGGCATTTTCATTAAGTACCGTTCAACTAGATCACTAATATTACAAATGCAAGACTTACTTGAAGTGTCATCATTAAGATGGGGTGAACAAAACAAGTACCCATAACGAAGCATATTCAATCATGGAACTCATTATTCTTGGAGCTCAAATTAGTGAATAACATAATGGATTTTTGAAAGAAAATGAAAACTGCTGTTCAAAGAATGGTTTGAAGTATGATCCCTAGAAAGAAAATTTACTGAGTTATAAAAAGAAATTGAAGGGGATTTCAAGGGGATTTATAGCCTGCCTATCAACATTTCAAAGTAGCTTACAGTGCAACATTAGAAATAAAATAAAATAAAAGACAAACAAAACAAAATATGTATGCAACTAAATATGACAATATAAAATTACCCGACAGAGTCAATAAGCTTCCTTGAACTGCTTCTCAAGTCTGCAAATCCATTTCAAGTTACAAGCATTGAAATAGTACATTCCATAAAATAGGTGTCATGACCAAAAACATATGCACGTGCACATATGAGGTAATTCTATAAAGTAAACACCAACATTTAGGCACCGAGAACATGCATAAGTGACCAGAATATTATACACATATGTGTGAAGGCCAATATTCTGGCTATGGTGTATTCTATAGAAAGGAGCTTAAATGCAATGTCACATAGTTTGGGTGCAGTCTGGGTTAAGCCTGGGCAGAGTGCACAGTGATGCATGTAAATTATAGAATACTCTAATTTACATGTGTGTTTTAGCACTTTAGCCTTAGCTTTTACACCAGCTCTATAGAATAGTCACCACAAAGGCACCCTCTGACCACCTAAATATAGACACATTGTCATAGGCATATAAATGTTTAGAATGCTAACATCTATGAGCACAATATAACTACATAAATTGCATAAATATATAGGGGTAATATGTAATAAATAATATTGTAAATTTATAATTTGTTCATATAATGTGCTCAGCAATTCTAAAGTGCCACATATCAAATGAATGAGAAGGAAGCTTGCAACACATCACAGCATATTAGATATTTTTATAACGCCAGAGTATACCCGGCTGTAATCGGGCAGTGCCGCATGCTGCCCGGTTACTGAAGGGTTAACGCGGGAGCCCTTACCATCACCTCAATGGGTGGTGGTAAGGGCTCCTCCCGAAATGGCCGCCTGGCAAGTGTTTTACTTGCCGCCCGGCCATTTCCTGTAAGAAAGTGAGACTTCCCTTTTACCAGCTGCAGTAAAAGGGGGCCTTGGCACATATGTAAAACATGTGCCAATGCCAGCACCGACCCCCTTTTGCCGCAGCTTGGTAAAAGGGTCCCTTAATGTGCTCAGTAATTCTGAAGTGCCACTTCTGCAATTCATGTATGTTTGCTCTCTATTATGACTACATAAAGCCAAAAAATTCAAAGTGTACTTATCTGAGTGCTAGTCAGAAATATCTTGTGCTAAAAAGTACTACTTGCAAAAAGAAAGTGCCCTCAATTCAAAATAGCCCATTCCTTCATTTGTAGGTTAAGATATCCATGTTCTCATGCCCCAACACAAATTTGTGTTTCCACCATAAGGTTC
This sequence comes from Microcaecilia unicolor, assembly GCF_901765095.1. Taxonomy (NCBI): domain Eukaryota; kingdom Metazoa; phylum Chordata; class Amphibia; order Gymnophiona; family Siphonopidae; genus Microcaecilia; species Microcaecilia unicolor. Next base: position 522,523,810 of record NC_044031.1, read on the forward strand.
CTCAGGGGGAGGTGAAATAAATCTGTTATAACTGATGAAAAATTATCTGGAGGGTTCAGAAGGCCAGGGTGATCATTATTTTTGTATATATTTCTCTCGCTTACATATTTTTGAATCATATGTGCACAATTGCATTCAGTCCTGCTTGAAAAACAGGTACAATAACGCAGTCCTAGACAGACTGACTCAACATGGCCATGTTTCAGCTATACAGCCTTTAACAGGAGGTGACCATTGCTTAAAGTGTTGTCAAAATTCCAAAGAACACAAATAGAGAAACCTCATCTTGGCTGCACGCCACCAAAATATGGTCAATCTAAACCAAAATAGGATTAAAAGCTGCCGTGAAATTGTAGAATTCCAAGACACAAATTAGATATCCACAAATAGCACTAGTAACACTGCTCACTAAGCAGCAGCCAACTCCTGATGAAGGCTGTATAGCCAAAATATGGCCTGTGCTGAGTGAGTCTGTCTGTTACTGCATTACTGTACCTGCGTTTTGAGTAAGACAGAATATCCAGCAACCAATGGATGTTATTCAAAATTTTCATTTTGGAAGCCCAGTCCAGATGCATTCCACATATTTGCAATGGTGGAAAGAAGAGAAAACAATAGCCAGCATGGTTAAAAGGTGAAGTAAGAGGCTATTACAGCCAAAAGATTGTCCTTCAAAGAATGAAAAAAGGATTCAGATTAAGAAAATATGATGCAACATAAGCACTGGTAAATCAGTTGGAAAGCATTTATAAAGAAGGCTAAAGAGAATATGAAGACAAGCTTGCCATAGAGGCTAAAACTCATAGTAATAACTTTTTCAGGTACATCAGAAGCAGAAAGCCTGCAAGGGAATCTGTGGGATCGTTAGATCATGAAGGAGCAAAAGGGGCGCTCAGGGAGGACAAGGCCTATACCAGAAATGGTTTTCAAGTGTGATGATGTGGAGGAACTAAAAGAAATCTCAGTGAACCTGTAAGATGTACTGAGCCAAATTGACAAATTGGTCTGGATGGAATACATCCAAGGGTACTCAAAGAACTCAAGCAAGAAATTGATGATCTGCTGTTAGTAATATGTAACCTGTCAATAAAATTGTCCATATTACCTGAAGATTGGAGGGTGGCTAATGTGATGCTGATTTTCATCTCTTGTTTTTTGTCATTCAAAAGTTGGAAAATGGCAATTCATTTTGGATGTTTTCAGTGCAAAAACGTCCATCTCACAGTCTTAATCGAACAGAAAAATCATGACATTTTTCCTGTTTGATTATAGCTGTGAGATGGACATTTTGGGGAGACATGTTATGAGCAGGATTTTTTTTTTTTGGACAGACTTTTTGAAAATGCCTCTCCATGTCTCTTAGTCTTAACCATCACATTATTTGGAGCTGACATGTCCAGTAGTGTTAGAAGTTAGGTTTCAGGTATTAAGGTGTGATGCACTCCTTTGTAGCTTGTAAGGGACTCTATAAGATGCTGTCCCTATTCCTTGATAGCACTCCCTCACAGTGTCAGAGCCATAGTGAAACGTACAGTCCTGCACAGGGGGGGGAAGTGACATGGGAGAAGTGGATCCAGGAATTATACAAGCTAAGGCTACAGCTAGGCAGTGGCATAGCAGGGGGGCTGCCACCCGGGGCAGGGCGGTTCGCCGTTGCTCCCCCCCCCCTCCGGGTGCAGCACGATGACACCCCCTCCCCCACCAGCTCCCGCACCCTACCTTTAAAAAGAATGTCGGGAGGCGAGGTGCAGCGCCTCGCGCCTGCCCTGCACGTAAAAGAAATGTGGACCGTCGGGCCTTCTCTCGCTCTGTCTGTCCCACCCTTGCGGAAATAGGAAGTTGCGTTAGCGGAGGACGGGACAGCTAGAGCGAGGGAAGACCCGACGGTCCACATTTCTTTTACGTGCAGGGCAGGCGCGAGGCGCTGCGCCTCGCCTCCCGATATTCTTTTTAAAGGTAGGGTGCGGGAGCTGGTCGGGGGGGGGGGGGGTCGATTCGCCGAGGGGGGGCTGGCAGGGAGCACCCCCCCTGAGCTGACACCCGGGACGGACCGCCCCCCCCTTGCTACGCCACTGCAGCTAGGTTAAGGAGGTCCAGAGGGAAGCTGTGATACCCCGTGGCATGCACCTCCGCCACTTTTATGTGAACTGTAACTGCTACAATCAGGTAGACCAAGCTTCACTTGAAGCATTGCAGACTTTGTACTTTGACTTGAATAATTACTAGAGACTTCCCTGGGAACTTTAAGAAACAAGGCCAGGGAAAGTAAAGAGTGCTACTATACTGAGAGGCAATATGGTACACAGTGCAGTGCCCCTACAGGAGCAGGTCACATAAGAACATTGTTACAGTTACAAATTAGTTTTATGTTGCCTTTTTTCTCCTACCTGCGAACGAACAGGACCCCTGGTCTAACAGTTTTAATAAATGTTTGTTTCCTTTAGTTGCAACTGCTGTGAGGATCTGTCTTACTTGGGCTCCAGACCTTGTTCACATTACCACACCACCTTAATAAGAGAAGGGGGATGTAGGGCAATAGCCTAACCAGCTTCATGTGTGCCTATGATGTCAGAACCAAATTTAACATGGAGTCTACTGCAAAGTACTCTGGGCTTGTGATAACACAGTTTTTGCCATTCTACCTGTGTGAGAAAAAAAATCAAGGACAATATGTTTATTTCAGCTGTGAACTGGAGGAAACTGGTGCCTAGGCTTCCAGTGTACTGCTGCCTAAAAAAATCTTGATGTGGTGACAAATGTTTTTATTTGATTCCATTCAGCTTTGAGATTTCTTAATTTCTTGGCTTTGTTTTGTTTCTCTACACTGCAGATGCTGTGCATCCAATATCCACATGATAGTGTCTGATTGGTTTTGTTAACATTGGCGAGTTTGTTTGGTGAAACAGGGGACCTTGTTTCATTATTTTTTTTTAAGACTGCATTTGTGGTGCTCCTTATAATAAATAAAATAGGTTATTTTCTCAAACTCTGGATGATCCAGAAAAGTATTGCTTTTTTTATTATTTTTTTTTTATTTTGAAGAACATTCTATAATACTCAGACATTGAGCTGTATGGGTTATAGGGTTGAATTATTTAGGTCCCATGATAGTAATTTCTTCCTGGTATAATTCGAGGTGATATTCAACTTTTAACAGATCTTTTCTCCACCTGTTAGATATGTATGTGTTTATTCATATCTACCTGTGGATGTTCCATTTCTTTATTAGTGGAAGAGGTGGTCTGTCAGTTTTTCCTCCACATCCAATGTGATATAGTAATTTTTGACATGTGTGCAGAGTTGTTTTAATTATAGATGTCCTTACCCCAATAATAATAATAATAATTGGGCAAATGTCTCATCTGGACATGCTAGGATTAGACACCATAAATGACTGCTAAGTGCTTGGGAACCATTTTGACCAGAAAACGAACAGAGTAGAAATAATATTGCATTTTGTCTTTATTGGTACACAGGACTTGGTACAAGGGATAATGCTGGTGTGGCTTCTAGGCAGTAGTGATCACAATGTGATAAAATATGTCATCACTAGAAGGATGATAAGTACATAAGTAGTGCCATACTGGGAAAGACCAAAGGTCCATCTAGCCCAGCATCCTGTCACCGACAGTGGCCAATCCAGGTCAAGGGCACCTGGCACGCTCCCCAAACGTAAAAACATTCCAGACAAGTTATACCTAAAAATGCGGAATTTTTCCAAGTCCATTTAATAGCGGTCTATGGACTTGTCCTTTAGGAATCTATCTAACCCCTTTTTAAACTCCGTCAAGCTAACCGCCCGTACCACGTTCTCCGGCAACGAATTCCAGAGTCTAATTACACGTTGGGTGAAGAAAAATTTTCTCCGATTCGTTTTAAATTTACCACACTGTAGCTTCAACTCATGCCCTCTAGTCCTAGTATTTTTGGATAGCGTGAACAGTCGCTTCACATCCACCCGATCCATTCCACTCATTATTTTATACACTTCTATCATATCTCCCCTCAGCCGTCTCTTCTCCAAGCTGAAAAGCCCTAGCCTTCTCAGCCTCTCTTCGTAGGAAAGTCGTCCCATCCCCACTATCATTTTCGTCGCCCTTCGCTGTACCTTTTCCAATTCTACTATATCTTTTTTGAGATACGGAGACCAGTACTGAACACAATACTCCAGGTGCGGTCGCACCATGGAGCGATACAACGGCATTATAACATCCGCACACGTGGACTCCATACCCTTCCTAATAACACCCAACATTCTATTCGCTTTCCTAGCCGCAGCAGCACACTGAGCAGAAGGTTTCAGCGTATCATCGACGACGACACCCAGATGTTAGAAAATTAGGAAATTAGGTAGAAAAGAAACTAAAAAGAATAATTTCCAGAGTCAAAAATTTACAAATGTATGACCCAATATTCAGCCAGCAACGGTAAAAATATTTTAAACACTCACCATCATCAGCTAAATTAGCCCTCAATATTCAGTGCTGAGCCATGACCAGACACCAGCACTGATATTGGAGGCTACATGTGGGTGGGCTGGGTGATGGAGCTTATGTTAACCCAGCCAATATTCAGCCGGGGCCCGCATAAGAGTTAATGCGGGCCCTGGCTGAATATTGGGCCGGAACCTGCATAAGCTTTTTTTCAAAAATTGAAGCCCCCCTCCCCCCTGAGCTCCAAATGCATCCCATACTGTTGACTCTTCAATTACATTAGAGTAAGCTCAGTAAATTTCAACATTGGGTGGATATTGAGAAGGGTAGGTTACATAGAGGAGTGGAGATCGCCCTTGGGGCAGGTGGAACATCCATAAGTTTTGGGGTAGAGGCTGAGCTTATTCTGAACTCTAGTAAACAAACTTTTTTAAAGCATACTTTTTATTTTTGTGATGAGCTATTGTCAAGGGGGCTGTTTTGTCAAGGGTTATTTTTTTTTTGTTACATTTGTACCCCGCGCTTTCTTACTCATGGCAGGCTCAATGCGGCTTACATATACAGATACTTATTTGTACCTGGGGTAATGGAGGGTTAAGTGACTTGCCCAGAGTCACAAGGAGCTGCCTGTGCCTGAAGTGAGAATCAAACTCAGTTCCTCAGTTCCCCAGGACCAAAGTCCACCACCCTAACCACTAGGCCACTCCTCCTCTCGGAGGGGCCATTTTATCCAAGGTTGTTTTGTTTAGGGCCATTCTGTCAAGGGCTATTTTGTTAGGGGTGATTTGTCAGGGCAATTATGATGGGGTGCCACTAAACAGTCAGGTATCAGCATGGGAAAGGGTCAGTAATGGAGTTCCCCAAGCGTCTATACTAGCACCTGTGCAGTTTAACATATTCTTAAGAGATTTGAAGATAGAAGTGACAGTGAGATGATCTAATTTGTGGATGAAAAATATATTCAAAGTTGTTAGAATGGCAGGAGATTGCATGGATTTGTAGACAGACCTTAAGCGACCAGAAAACTGGGTATCTAAATAGCAGATGAAATGTATTGTGGATCAGTGCAATATGATATACATAGGGAAAATAATCCCAACTACAGGTACAAAATGATAGGAGTCATCACATTAAAAGAAAGAGGACAAGAAAGGCCAAACAGGTTAGAGTTTATTAGGTTTATAAATGTTAGAGATTAAAATTGGCTGTTATGGTTTTCTGAAGAAATAGCTGAAAATGAAAAGAAAAAATGCAGGCATTCATAAACTATAAGAGATAGCAGGGGTGAAAAAAAAGACAAGCAACAATACTAGGAAAATAAAGGAAAGCTGAAAAAATAGTCAGGAGCCGAAGATCCAAATGGAAGACAAAAGGCTATCATAGATACTTGACTATAGGTTGCTCGCACCTATAAGTTGCCTCCAATTTTCCTTCTTAATTATACCATCTAAATGGGGGACAATTCTGTAAACTGTGCTAAAAGGTGGCAAAAAACTGGGTATTCAGCTAGTACTCTATAATGGCAAAGTTGTGTTCCAAATACCTTATAGAATATAAGCCCTAATTCTGCTTATATTCTATACTTTAGGTGTGACCACTTATGCCTTATCTATAGCTGGTGTAAATGGTAGTACCTAAATATGGCGACATTTACCATCCAATTCTACTACTGGACTAATTGCTCTAATCAATAGTTTCTTAACCCAAAGAAGTTCTGGCTTACTTAGCTTAGGGTCAATTTCCTATTAAACAGCAGGAGAACTTCTTTAAGTAACTAAGCCTAAAAAAAGTCCTCTCCTAGGAGCTGAATGTCATCAATAAACCACCAATTAAATCTAATTCTAATCAAATTATCCAAACAACTTATACATAAATGGGAAGAAAATTAGAGATAAGAGAAGATAAATCCTTGGACTATATCATACCTGAGTCCTTGGAAACTGATATATCAATTATACCCAACCCATTGAGTGTGGCTGTGAAAGAATGAAGTGGTCCAAGAAAGGACATTGCCTTTGATACCATACAACTCAAGGTAATCTAGAAGAATCCCATGGGCTAGGATGTTGAGGGTAGTACTCAAATCCAATTGAAATAGAAACAAGTCTGGTCCTTTGTTGAAAAGCATGAGACATCAAGTATCTAAAAGTAAAAAGAAGTATTTCAGTGCTGCAATTTTTCTTGTTGGCATTACCCGTCTACTTAACACTTGGGTTGTTCCCTTTGAGTTGTTTAGTGTAGAAGTGCATAAGACTCCAAAATGATTAAACCACAAGTAATCAAAGAAGATGGAAGGCTGAAAAACTAAGCTGTCACCTAGGCACATTTTGTTACTAGTTTTCTCTCTGTATATATGCTGTTAATTCATGCAAATTATTCACATTAGTGTGAATCTTTAAGCAGTATCTCTACAATGTGTAATCTTTACCAGAAAACATAAGAAAGATGTAGGGGTGAAGAGTTAATTGTCTTTTTAAGGTATGTTTTACCTCAGCAAAATGCCATAATAGCTTTGATGAACAGTGAGAATAATAAAATTAACCAGAAGAATTTTTCAGCAAGATGCATTAACATCTGTTTCAAAAGCCATATATTACAATTTAAAATGAAAGTCTCTTTCTGAACAAAGAAAAAAATGCAGTTTGACATTACCGATGTATGAGGTGTTCTCTGATTGCACCTGTCTTATAGCTCCCCCAAATGTAATATTCAGATATTACTGAAGTCTCATAAAATAGGCCAAGAGATCTGACTATAGTAATAGCCATTACCACTCAGAGACTGCAACCTGAAGTTGTTCACCTGGAATCACAGTGATTCTCATGCAGTATACACTAGTGGTCATATACTGCCTTTGCAATACTCAAGCTTGAAAACAACTAAGAATCACACATATTACAGGTATGAGAAAAGGAAATAAAGTCAATTGACCATCGATTAGTATCTTGTCTTGTTCCAGTACCAGTTCTGGTCATTCATGTGCAATGACTAGGAACTCAAAATCAATTCCATGCATTTTTATCTCTGCAGGTAACAAAGCAATTGAGTTCTGTGATAGCTTTTTCCTTTTAAATGAACAATTTTTTGTACAGGAAAATAAGGTATATATATTCTCTCATTATCTATATTTACAAAGGATGTCATTTATAATGTTTAATATGTAATTGATTTTATTGGCTACCTTTTCAAAGCCAAAATCAAGACAGTGTGCAGTCTCAAGTAATACAAGCATGCGATTTAATATCTAACTATGGAATCATTTTACTAAGGCAAGCTAATGATTAGCACATGCTAAATGATAAGAAGCCCATTATATTCCTGTGGGTATCCTATCATTAGCACATGTTAATTGTTAACACAGGCTAAATCTGTTAGTGTGCCTTAGAGGGGCATAATGGAAAGGGGCGCTCAAGTTTTCCTGAGGACGTCCTCACAGGACGTCCGGTGAAGGGGCAGGGAAACCCATATTATCAAAACAAGATGGGTGTCCATCTTTCGCTTCGATAATAAGGTCAGGGACGCCCAAATCGTGACATTTAGGTCGACCTTAAAGATGGTCGTCCCCGATTTTCAGCCATAATGGAAACTGAGGACACCCATCTCAGAAACGACCAAATGCAAGCCATTTGGATGTGGGAGGAGCCAGCATTCGTAGTGCACTGGTCCCCCTGACATGCCAAGACACCAACCGGCCACCCTAGGGGGCACTGCAGTGGACTTCATAAATTGCTCCCAGGTGCATAGCCCCTTACCTTAGGTGCTGAGCCACCCCAAAACCCACAACTATACAACACTACCATAGCCCTAAGGGGTGAAGCGGGCACCTACATGTGGGTACAGTGGGTTTCTGGTGGGTTTTGAAGGGCTCACATTTACCACCACAAGTGTAACAGGTAGGGGGGGTGGGCCTGGGTCCGCCTGCCTGAAGTGCACTGCACCCACTAAAACTGCTCCAGGGAGCTGGGTATGACATTTGAAGCTGGCATAGAGGCTGGAAAAAATATTTTTAATTTTTTTTTTTTAGGGTGGGAGGGGGTTAGTGACCACTTGGGGAATAAGGGGAGGTCATCCCTGATTCCCTCTGGTGGTCATCTGGTCAGTTCGGACACCTTTTTGAGGCTTAGTCGTAAGAAAAAATGGACCAAGTAAAGTCGCCCAAGTGCTCATCAGGGATGCACTTCTTTTTTCCATTATCGGTCGAGGATGCCCAAGTGTTAGGCATGCCCCAGTCCTGCCTTCGCTATGCTTCCGACAAGCCCCCATGAACTTTGGTCAACCCCACGACGGAAAGCAGTTGAGGACGCTCCAAATCAGCTTTTGATTATGCCGATTTGGGCGACCCTGGGAGAAGGACGCCCACTTCCTGATTTGTGTCGAAAGATGGGCGCCCTTCTCTTTCGAAAATAAGCCTGTTAGTGAAAGAACCCCTATTTTTTTCTATCTTTATGGTTATGCTTCATTTTAGCATGAGTTGGGTTAATTCTGAGACATCCAATGGAATGGATGGCAATAAGTATCCACTGAAGCAACCTTATAACAAAACTATAGTGCAAAGAATATATACCATGTAATAACTCTACTGACATTCATGACTTTTAAAATGATAGATTTATCAAATATCGTTCATAGTATTTGATTACCACTAAGTTAATTCTGATGGATACTTAAAAACATTCAATGTGATTTTAGTTCTCTCTGCCTTAAAGCGACTTTAATACTAAATAAATCAGTTTTGAAAATGTTCTGATAAGAATTTCTCTACTGTTAGAGCACAGTCTGATGACATTTGACAATCTTTGATATTCTTAAATTTATCCTGCTCCTCCCCCCTTTTCTACATGTCACTATTAATTTAAAAGCATATTTATCTGCGTTCTGCTAATTGTAATTTTTAAATGATGTTTTAAAGAGTATACATTTACACAATAGTAATTTAACAAGCAAGGCATTATTTCATTGGTTTGTCACTGTTTTCAGAAATGAAACGCTCCCTGTCACATATAAATAGATTGCTTGATATATATGCAATATCCTGCCAGTGTCATGCACTCTTTTCTTTAATCTGACTGACGTGGCACATAATAAAATGCTCACTTCAATATATGTCTGTTGCCTTTCTCCTAATTCTGGGCTTAGTTTAATATTAGTCATGAATATTTCCTACAATAGGCTATGAATACGAATGCATAAAACACACATTTCATACACATATTTACGCCCTTGCTTTTACCATTAGTTTTATTGCTTTTATTCTTTGTGAGAATTTAACTTTTCCTGGAAAAATAAGACATTTTATCCTCTGTATGTAGCACTCACTACCCATCTCTGACCTGAAGGGGGTCAACCTCATCAATAACAGGAAGGCTCAATCATAATCATTTGCCATGTCATTACTCATTGCAGTTATAGGAGCATTTTACCAAAAGCAATTCAAGAGTTTATTTAAGTTAAAATGTTCTGCGCTTCTTTAGAAGGAAGAAACTAGACTCTGCAGGCTGTGATTCATCTTATGGGGATTGGCATAGGAATCATACAGAGATGTTATAGAACATGAGCTTTTGAGATCACATATATTCTGAAGAAAAGGTCTATATGGTTGATCTAGGGAAGAATCTTTAGACACTTATTATGTTCATCCAGTCAAAGTAATAAAGCATCACAGATAGCTCAGACTTTTGTTTTGTTAGTGCTCCTGAAAAAATATAGGGACCCTTTTTCTAAACTGCGCAAGCAGCTAGCAAGAGTTTTACTGCACATTAGACTTTAGCATGGACGTGCGTTAACATCTACCGTACTTCAAAACTAGAAGAGTTGGACAAAACTGGTGTGACATGGGCAGGTCATATACATGACCAGCAGTGACAGCTAGTGTGCAGTAAGGTGCTGTGCACCAGCTGTCATGAAGAGGAAGCAGTAAGTGCAGCTACACTACAGGCAAGATGGTTAGCATGGCTGCTATTAATTGAGGTTAGGTGACACCCCGAAACCCTCCAATATCAGCCCCATCCTCCAAAACATATTCCCCACCTCTGATTCCATATACACTTGCGATTCCACACCAAATCCTCCACACAACCATTCCTCCCAGTCCCCCCAGCAGATCCAATCTCCTCCCTACCCATGCACAAATCTCCTTAAATGAAGGATGCTTCTAGCAGTAGTACTGCAAAACTACCACTAGTGGTCATGGCAACCATTTTGGAGCCTGGTCAAGGCCCAGGAAGAAGCAGAGATGGTCTTCTCCCTCCTGAGACCACAAAGCTATTAAAAATGGCCCCCAAGTAGGTCCTGGGAAGTTGGAGTGGTAGAGAAGGTGTAGGCTCTGGGAGGAGTAAGTTATCTTGGAGGGTCTTAGGATAGATTGGGGTTAGTGCACAGGGATAAGATGGGACCAGTGGGGGAGGGGGTTCTTTGTGGGGGATCACAGGGGGTTTGGATATGCAAGGAGGATTGGGGAAATCAGATGTACAGTGGGAGCAATTAGATGTGGGGAATGTCTTAAGGGTGAGGTCTGAGATTGCAGGGTGTCAGGAGGGGGATTGGATTTTGGGGAAACGTGTGTGTGTATGTGTGTGTGTGTGTGTGTGGGGGGGGGTACCTTCACCACAGTAGTGCTGTGTGGTAATTATTATGTACAAAAGCTATATGGCATTGTAGGTAACAGAATGCTTTGAAATATCCCCTGGATTCTATATAGTGTGAATTAAGTTGTACATGCAAATCCAGCCATATTCTGGATTTGTGCATGCAACTTAATTCTTAGCAAGCCAATCAGCACTGATAATTCCCACTTAACAAGCAATTATTGACACTAATTGGCATTTGTTAGAATTTATGCACAGAATTGTCTAAGTGTATTCTATAATGTGATGTGTGTAAATTCTAAGTCACATAGTTGAAAAGGGAGCATGGCCATGGGCATAGAATGGTTGAATCATGGGCCTTTATAAAATCTATGTGCATTGTTATAGAATACACCCAGTCTGCTCCTAATTTAGACATTGACTTTTATACCAAGTTTTACTTGGTGTAATTGCCTGTGACTAAATTTAGTTGCACGAATGGATGCTCAGCATATTCTATAAACCATGCAGAAATTTAGACTTATTCTTTAAAGTACACCTAAATTTAGGCCTAAATCATAGAATATGCTTAGGCATAGTTAATTTCAGCGCAAATTTTTTGGGCATGATATATAGAATCTAGTCCTGTATATCTACACTATGAGGGAGATGCAGGGCAGATACTTAATATGCCCCCCCTCCACTTACTGCAAAGGGTTGCTCTCACTGTGCATTACTTATTGCAACTAATCCACAGTAACTTCAAAACCTTACCATATTTTAGTAAAAGATTTTCTCACTGTGCATTACATTGATTTAACATACACCAATATATAAATTAACATGTTAAGTGTTCTTTAAAATGTTCTAATGTGATTATAATAAAGCAAATGTGTGAAACAAAATAAACAAGTTCAAAAATCAGGGGGAAAAAGACCAAAATTAACTGAAAATGACAAATTTTTGCCCTGGTCAGATCCATAGAAAGCATGCTTTTTAAAGATACAGAAGATATCATTTGTAGGAGAATGAAGTAATATTGTCATAATAAAGGCTACTGGTGAGAATCCACCTTGAGTAAAATGTTGAAGGTATGGCATCTAGAATTCACAGTAGACTTTTTCCTTTTGCCATTCTCAGAGATTAGGGTTAAATGGTCACTATTCTCAATGGAGAAGGGTAGTTAATGGGGTTCCCCAGGGGTCTGTGCTCGGACCACTGCTTTTTAACATATTTATACAGTGGTGGAAATAAGTATTTGATCCCTTGCTGATTTTGTAAGTTTGCCCACTGACAAAGACATGAGCAGCCCATAATTGAAGGGTAGGTTATTGGTAACAGTGAGAGATAGCACATCACAAATTAAATCCGGAAAATCACATTGTGGAAAGTATATGAATTTATTTGCATTCTGCAGAGGGAAATAAGTATTTGATCCCCCACCAACCAGTAAGAGATCTGGCCCCTACAGACCAGGTAGATGCTCCAAATCAACTCGTTACCTGCATGACAGACAGCTGTCGGCAATGGTCACCTGTATGAAAGACACCTGTCCACAGACTCAGTGAATCAGTCAGACTCTAACCTCTACAAAATGGCCAAGAGCAAGGAGCTGTCTAAGGATGTCAGGGACAAGATCATACACCTGCACAAGGCTGGAATGGGCTACAAAACCATCAGTAAGACGCTGGGCGAGAAGGAGACAACTGTTGGTGCCATAGTAAGAAAATGGAAGAAGTACAAAATGACTGTCAATCGACAAAGATCTGGGGCTCCACGCAAAATCTCACCTCGTGGGGTATCCTTGATCATGAGGAAGGTTAGAAATCAGCCTACAACTACAAGGGGGGAACTTGTCAATGATCTCAAGGCAGCTGGGACCACTGTCACCACGAAAACCATTGGTAACACATTACGACATAACGGATTGCAATCCTGCAGTGCCCGCAAGGTCCCCCTGCTCCGGAAGGCACATGTGACGGCCCGTCTGAAGTTTGCCAGTGAACACCTGGATGATGCCGAGAGTGATTGGGAGAAGGTGCTGTGGTCAGATGAGACAAAAATTGAGCTCTTTGGCATGAACTCAACTCGCCGTGTTTGGAGGAAGAGAAATGCTGCCTATGACCCAAAGAACACCGTCCCCACTGTCAAGCATGGAGGTGGAAATGTTATGTTTTGGGGGTGTTTCTCTGCTAAGGGCACAGGACTACTTCACCGCATCAATGGGAGAATGGATGGGGCCATGTACCGTACAATTCTGAGTGACAACCTCCTTCCCTCCGCCAGGGCCTTAAAAATGGGTCGTGGCTGGGTCTTCCAGCACGACAATGACCCAAAACATACAGCCAAGGCAACAAAGGAGTGGCTCAGGAAGAAGCACATTAGGGTCATGGAGTGGCCTAGCCAGTCACCAGACCTTAATCCCATTGAAAACTTATGGAGGGAGCTGAAGCTGCGAGTTGCCAAGCGACAGCCCAGAACTCTTAATGATTTAGAGATGATCTGCAAAGAGGAGTGGACCAAAATTCCTCCTGACATGTGTGCAAACCTCATCATCAACTACAGAAGACGTCTGACCGCTGTGCTTGCCAACAAGGGTTTTGCCACCAAGTATTAGGTCTTGTTTGCCAGATGGATTAAATACTTATTTCCCTCTGCAGAATGCAAATAAATTCATATACTTTCCACAATGTGATTTTCCGGATTTAATTTGTGATGTGCTATCTCTCACTGTTACCAATAACCTACCCTTCAATTATGGGCTGCTCATGTCTTTGTCAGTGGGCAAACTTACAAAATCAGCAAGGGATCAAATACTTATTTCCACCACTGTAAATGACCTAGAGATGGGAGTAACTAGTGAGGTAATTAAAATTTGCTGATGACACAAAGTTATTCAAAGTCGTTAAATCGCGGGAGGATTGTGAAAACTTTCAAGAGGACCTTAAGAGACTGGGAGACTGGGCATCTAAATGGCAGATGATGTTTAATGTGAGCAATTGCACAGTGATGCATGTGGGAAAGAGGAACCCGAATTATAGCTACGTAATGCAAGGTTCCACATTAGGAGTCACTGACCAAGAAAAATACCTAGGTGTCATTGTTGATGATACGTTGAAATGCTCTGCTCAGTGTGCTGCAGTGGTTAAGAAAGCAAATAGAATGTTAGGTATTACTAGGAAAGGAATAGAAAGCAAAAGTGAGGATGTTATAATGTCTTTATATCGCTCCATGATGCGACCGCACCTTGAATATTGTGTTCAATTCTGGTCACTGCATCTCAAAAAATATATAGTGGAATTAAAAAAGGTGCAGAGAAAGGCGACAAAAATGATAAAGGGGATTGGATGACTTCCCTATGAAGAAAGGCTAAAGCAGCTAGGGCTTGTTTATGCAGGCTCTTCAGCTTGGAGAAAAGATGGCTGAGAGGGAGATATGATAGAAGTCTATAAAATAATGAGTGGACTAGAAAGGGTAGACGTGAAGCGTCTGTTTACGCTTTCCAAAGATACTAGGACTAGGGGGCATTCGTTGAAGCTACAAAGTAGTAAATTTAAAACGAATCAGAGAACATTTTTCTTCACTCATTAAACTCTGGAATTTGTTGCCAGAGAATGTGGTAAAGGTGATTAGCTTAGCGGAGTTTTAAAAAGGTTTGTTCGGCTTTCTAAAGGACTTGGGGGAAACTCCACTGCTTATTTCTGGGATAAACAGAAAAAAATGTTGTGTACTTTTCTGGGATCTTGCCAGGTACATAGCGTTAGTGTATGCTAAAAATTAGCGCACACTAATGCTAGACACACCTATAGGAATATGTGGGTGTCTAACATTAGCACATGCTAAAAACTCTAGTGCACCTATATCACGGCTTAGTAAACAGGGCCCATTTAGATAAAATATGTTAATAATCTTGTTATTCTGATATTGTATTGATGATGTAACTAAGTTATCAATATTATAATCTGTGAATTATGACTTTCACAGGAAATAAAATTAAATATAAGAACAGCTTTTGATTTTTGTGTCTTATCAGGTTTTTGTGCAGTGCCCTTCATTTGACACATCCTGACCTGGACATCTCAATCCTTTCTTCAGTATTCTATCTAACATGGGGCTGGCATGAATTTTCCCAAATATACTTTTTCGTAAAAGGGTATCTTCAATTATTCTTCAAATGCTATAGCTCTTTCTCTTTTATGGTGGCAATTTTCCACTGTTCACATTGTTGCAAAGTATGTGATTACTTTTTGTTCCTGGAAAACATGAATAGTTTCCTGTTGGAATGGAGACAAAATTGCATGCATATATTTTTAAATAAAACTGAGTTCAATATTTAGCCCACTGACTAAACACACGCCTGATAATTCTTTTTAATCTGGGTAAGTATTTGTATACTATGAAAGATCAAACATAGGGGTCTATGGCCCTGCTGCAGACAACTCGAGCTAAGCTTTAGTAAAAGACCCCCCATAGTTTTAGCTGCTCTGAGTAGAACTATTTTTAGCCAGGAATAACTACCCATCTACCATACCGGCATGATTAGCCTACTCAATCTCTTTGGAAATTATCCTCATTATATTTACTTTAGCTCAGTACAGCAGAAAGTCAAGATGGCCTCACTTTTGCCTGTGTAGCACCCATAATTTCTAAAAGGAGAAAAAAGTATTTTTCAATTTTTTTTCTCCCATGGAATATTTTGATACTAACATAATGCCATTGTTCCTTTTAATCTGTCACATTTGGTCTTCGAGAGTCTGCTACATGGTATAGGTAGCCAATTAAAAAAACATACACACAAAAATTGTGAATAAACATAACCACAAGAGATTTATTCAGAATCATACATAAAGAATGCCCAGCGTAGCTCAGAAGGTAAACTTAGGTTCTACCAAGCAGCTCAAAACAAAATTGCCCCTCCTCCAGAGCTATGAGTCACCAGATGCTATGTAACCAAATTGATTTAGATTCAACACACAATTCAAATGAAAGCAGACACCAGATTCACCAGATTGACTGGATTAAGTCACAGGTTTAAAACACTTGGCACAGGTTAAAAGACAGTTCCAATGAAAACACCCTTAAAACAATTCCAGCATAAAAAGATGAAATCACTAGCACAGATGTTCAAAACACAGTTCTATAAAATCCCTTGAAGACAATACCAGCATAAAAATATAAATTCACAGTGCAATATAGGCACTGTTCCTTGCCAAATCCAGAGGCCACTACTCCATCCTCATCCTCCTGGATCTATCCGCCGCTTTTGACACTGTCAATCATGACTTACTTCTTGCCACACTGTCCTCATTTGGGTTCCAGGGCTCTGTCCTCTCCTGGTTCTCCTCCTATCTCTCCCACCGCACCTTCAAAGTTCACTCTCATGGATCTTCCTCCACCCCCATCCCCTTATCTGTTGGTGTTCCCCAGGGATCGGTCCTTGGACCCCTTCTCTTCTCAATCTACACCTCTTCCCTGGGCTCCCTGATCTCATCTCATGGTTTCCAGTATCATCTCTATGCTGAT
This sequence comes from Microcaecilia unicolor, assembly GCF_901765095.1. NCBI lineage: Eukaryota > Metazoa > Chordata > Amphibia > Gymnophiona > Siphonopidae > Microcaecilia > Microcaecilia unicolor. The sequence continues at coordinate 522,540,329 of NC_044031.1, forward strand.
GACACCCAACTGTATCTCTCCACACCAGACATCACCGCGGAGACCCAGGCAAAGGTATCGGCCTACTTATCCGACATTGCTGCCTGGATGTCCAACCGCCACCTGAAACTGAACATGTCCAAGACCGAGCTTATCGTCTTTCCACCAAAACCTACTTCTCCTCTTCCTCCACTTTCTATCTCAGTTGATAACACCCTCATCCTCCCCGTCTCATCTGCCCGCAACCTCGGAGTCATCTTTGACTCCTCTCTATCCTTCTCTGCGCATATCCAGCAGATAGCCAAGACCTGTCGCTTCTTCCTCTTTAACATCAGCAAAATTCGCCCTTTCCTCTCTGAACACACCACCCGAACTCTCGTCCACGCTCTCATTACCTCTCGCCTGGACTACTGCAACTTACTCCTCACCGGCCTCCCACTTAGCCATCTATCCCCCCTTCAGTCTGTTCAGAACTCTGCTGCACGTCTCATATTCCGCCAGAACCGATATACTCATATCACCCCTCTCCTCAGGTCACTTCACTGGCTTCCGATCAGATACCGCATTCAATTCAAGCTTCTCCTTCTTACCTACAAATGCACTCAGTCTGCTGCCCCTCACTACCTCTCTACCCTCATCTCCCCTTACGTTCCCGCCCGTAACCTCCGTTCACAGGATAAATCCCTCCTCTCAGTACCCTTCTCCACCACCGCCAACTCCAGGCTCCGCTCATTCTGCCTCGCCTCACCCTATGCTTGGAACAACCTTCCTGAACCCTTACGCCAAGCCCCCTCCCTGCCCGTCTTCAAGTCTTTGCTTAAAGCCCACCTCTTCAATGCTGCGTTCGGCACCTAACCCTTACCATTCAGTGAATCCAGACTGCCCCAATTTGACTGCCCCTATCGGACCGACCGTTCACTTGTCTATTAGATTGTAAGCTCTTTGAGCAGGGACTGTCTCTCTTTGTTAAATTGTACAGCGCTGCGTAACCCTAGTAGCGCTCTAGAAATGTTAAGTAGTAGTAGTAGTAGAAGAATGTAAGCAAGAAAGACAGACAAACAAACAGTATGACAAATACTGCTAAGGAAACCCAGAAATAGCACGTGTCTTTCCATTACATAACGCAAAGGACTGTGCTCAATGCACGGAAAGGAAACAAGATCACAGCATGTCCAGACAAAGGGTTAAGTCTGCTAGTAAATGGGCTTAGAGCATACTAATGCGGGACATTTCTGCTTGCTAACCCATTTCTAGTAAACCCAGAAAATAGGACAATTTAAAGTATTTCACTTTCAGGTTGTGAGCTACTGTTGGCATTAGCACGTGTAACCTAAAAAACATTGATTAGGGAGCACTTACTGCCTACTAGTTAGGAGGTTCTAAGAGCTCCCATGTTATAGACACACTAACCAGTTAACTTGTGATAATCAGAGTATGCTAGCTGGATAGCACACCCATGTCCATTTTGTGCATCTGGAAACAAAGGGGAAAAGGGGGGTCCACTCCTTCCACAAAAACGCAAGCACACCAAACAAAAGGTGGAAGAAAACCCAAGTCCAAGTGACCAGCCAAAACACAGGAGTAAGAGCTCCAAACAAAGTTTTATTAGGACCCTACATGGTCTGTTTTTCGGCAGAAATGCCTTCTTCAGGGGTCGATAAATCTTCTGCTGAATATCAGACCAAACTTTGAGTGCTAGGAAAGCACGAGTGTAAGGGTGCTGGGTCCGTGAGCAGGGACGTAGTCAAACCAACCAAGTAAAAACAGACTATAGATAGAAAATATTATTTTGGGTTCTGTTTTTACATTTGAACACACGGGGCCCTATATTCACTTGGCGGTGGGTAGCACTTTTGCTGTCCGCCGCTAGTATTAAACCTGGAAATTCAATACCAGGCTATTTCTGCTGACCAGCATTGAATATCCAAGTTTTTTAACTGCTAAAAAATGTAGTATTTTTAGGTTGGCTACAGATGATGGCATGTTTCCATGCTACAGGTACTATGCTGAAGATTAAGACTAGAAAAAAAGCATTGAAAAATTAATCGAAGTAAGAACTCTTCAAATGTTTTCAATAATTTTGGAGGTATTGTTTCATATGGTGCTGTTTTTAGTTGGATGGTTTGTAAGGGCTTTGCATTGTGATATGTGATGGTAGCGTAAATTTAGACAAGGAACCTGGTAACAGATATGTATTTACTACTAATAATCAATTCTATAGTACTACTAGACATACATAGCGCTGTACACATTATATAGAGGTACTTTCTCTGTCTCTTGAGGGCTCACCTTCTTAGGAGTTTTTTTTTTGTACCTGGGGCAGTGGAGGGTTAAGACACTTGCCCGAGGTTAAAAGGAACTGTAGTGGGAATCCAACCCATGTTGTGAGGATCAAAGCCCACTGCACTAAACAGGCTACTCCTCCACTTGTTCAGCTATTTGAACCTTCTGAAGTTACTGTGTAAGCTGCATTGAACCTGCTTTGAGTGGGAAAGCGCAGCATATAAATGTAATAATAATAATAATAATAATAATAAGATAGAAGAAGAATTCAAAGATGTTTGAAAGGTTAATTGCAAATTGTGAACCTTATTTGAGAAAAATTGGGCCAGAGTATTTTGGCAACCGTGGGATATGATTGAAGTAAATGTGAATCAATTCTTTACTCTTTCAAGAAGTACAAAGATGAGGGGACCTTTCATGAAGTTATATAGTAATACTTTAAAAACAAATAGGAGAAAAATATTTTTTCACTCAATGAATAGTTAAACTCTGGAACTCACTGCCGAAGAATGTGGTAACAGCAGTTAAAAAAATTTGGAGATGTTCCTGGAGGAAAGGTCTATAACCTGCTATTGATAGATATGGGGGATCAATAGAAATAAAATAAAACATAGAAAAGAAAATAAGATGATAAGATGATACCTTTTTTATTGGACTAACTTAAGCCCCTACTTATCCCTCGGATCAGTAGCATGGAAGCTTGCTATGCTTTAGGATCCTATAATACAGAAGGAGGAAAATACTACCCCCTACAAGTATAAATCATCAATCAACAGAAGAAAAAACGGTGGTCCATAAAAATTCATAATAGTCAAAAAGATAATAATATAAAGCAAAAACAAGAAAGAACCATATATTACCTAAAGAAAGAATGGCATCATAATAAGATTTATTAATTATAAGCGTTTGGAAACTAGCATATCAGCAAACTGTTACATTTATGAATAGGAGGAAAAACCTCAAGAAGCACCTCTCTTCACTATATAAGCGAATGAAAGGGCTAGGGCTTCTTCATCATCGGAAAAAACCTCCCAAAATATTTATTTCAAACAATCATCAATACTAATTAAGTATTTCACTCTTCTTTTGAGAATTACAGATATTGGACAAATATATATTGAAAACTCGAGAGGATACTTAGCTTCTCTCTGGTTCCTCCGTGATTAGAACCGTGGTTAACGTAAGCCTCTGTTTCGCTATATTAGACCGGAGGTTCTGAAACAGCTCTGGCGAAACAGAGGCTCACGTTAACCACGGTTCTAATCACGGAGGAGCCCGAGAGAAGCTAAGTACCCTCTCGAGTTTTCAATATATATTTGTCCAACATCTGTAATTCTCAAAAGAAGAGTGAAATACTTAATTAATATTGATGATTGTTTGAAATAAATATTTTGGGAGGTTTTTTCCAATGATGAAGAAGCCCTAGCCCTTTCATTCGCTTATATAGTGAAGAGAGGTGCTTCTTGAGGTTTTTCCTTCTATTCATAAATGTGTTACAGTTTGCTGATATGCTAGTTTCCAAACGCTTATAATTAATGGATGTTCCTTTTTTTGGAAACTCCCCCTGATGTTCAATTTAGCTTGAATCATAATAAGATTAACATGGACTTAGGGCTATTTCAAGTCCGAGACCTCAATTCAGAGTTCAAATCATTTGTCTTTCTTCTGGATTACTATTACCCCCCCGCCCCCCCCCCCCCAAGAAAAAAAAATGAATGTTCAAAATAACTATGAAATTGTATAACAGAAGCAAATCTCAGTAATCCAAAACAAAAAAAAAAAGAAAATAATCACTTATCTCATTCAAAATGTCAGCACTGAACTCTGTGATAGCACCCAACGCTAATAAAATCCCGAGTGTTTTGGCACCCAACCTGCTTCTAGGTTTCTTCCAATTAAATATGATCACAGGTGTAATAGGATGGTAGACTTGTAAAAAAATTATACTCCTTTGTGGTAATAAATAATCTCTCTTTACCCTGATTCTACAGATTATCAACCAAATCCTTTACTTCTGAAGTGGTATCATGATTAATCTCACAATAAAAAGAAACATCTGAAAGTTGGCAGTCTATCTCCTCCAAATAACTAGAACAATTCATACTACCATAGAATCACCTTTGTCCTTGGGTTTAATCAATTTGTTGATTATCCCAAACTTATTTCAAAGCTAACTTCTCATTGCATGTAAGGTTCTGAAATGAAGAAGGGGTTTCAATAATCTTTTCAATATTTGAAAGTATTAAACGTTGAAATCTTTCAATGGTCAAATCAATTGGGCCAGGAGACCACCACTTAGATGGAAATTTAACAAGAGAAACATTCTAAGTCATAGGTAAAGTATGGGTACATAGAATGCCCTCCTTGTAGGCAATCTTTAACAGAACCCAAATCAGTTTTCATTGTAGGGACAGAAGAAAGTCCTTTCTGTAATACGCTATTTTGAGATGAAGTTAAAGTGTAGTTAGAGATGTTAATCATTACATTGGATGAGGCATTTGTGATCAAGTAACTGGTCGAACATCAGATTTATGCCTAACTTCTATCATGCATAACTACATGGGGGCATGGTTAGGGTCATTCCAAGGGCATTCCCAAAATTAGTGTGCATAAATATAGAATCACGCCTAAATGTAGACATCTGCATTTAGGCCTGCTCAGAGCAGGCCTAACTCCAGATGCCTACATTTAGGCATGATTAGGTGCTAAGCGTGATTCTATAAAGGACATGTACCTCTTATAGCTTCACCTCTTATAGAATAGCACCATATATGGCATTTCCTCCATTTATATTCCCAGTAGCAAAGTTGTCACTTACACAATGATAAAAAATTATTATACCAATTTTCCTTTTTTTCTCAGAAGACATTGATAGAGCTTGAGTGTAGTTAGTGTAATAAGCTGCCCTTAAAGAAGAGTTCTTTAAGGGCAGCTTATTACACTAACTACACTCAGGCTCTAGTTCTAGTTCTCAACCTGTTCATCTATAGATAATGATATGAAGAAACCTAAAGAAAGTCTGTTCAAACTTTTCCAAGGTTAAGTTTCTGACCTCTCAGTAATTAGAGGTCTGATTCCTGTTTTGTATAGAGATATGAGCACTATTGTTATTATGTATTATTATTTTGTTATACTAGCATTTGTGTTTTTATTTTATTACTCACCTTGAGTCCTCAAATAAAGTAAGTACAGTATTACTAGTAAATTCTATTGGGTAATGATCTGTCAATGGTAAAGGCTAAGAAAAAAAATCTGTCCAATGTAGTTTGATAATGCATAGATGAAAAGACGGCATCCAGAGTGTGTCCAAATACTTGGAATCTGTAACTCATGCAAATCTACCAACTGTTCTGCCATTTCCTCCTCCTCCTCCTGGCCCTCCTCTATATGCTTCTCATTCTCTGCCTGCTTGTCCTCAACAATCTCCTCCTTCTCCTCAACCTCTTCCTCCTCCTTCTCATTGTCCTTTTTCTTCCTTATCTTCATCAGCTTCCTTAGTTTCTCACCGTCCTCCTCCTCCTTCTTTTGCTCCTTATGGCCTCCAACCTCCTCCTGTGGCACCTTGTGCACAGCTGGGATGTATGTGTGTGGAGAAACATAATATTCCAGTTAGAGGTGCTCTACATGGACATGTAAACAGAGGGGACAGGAAAGGTGTTGTATGGTATCTTATGCTGCATGGTTTTTGTAGTTATGCACAAATTAGGTTAAATACAGGTAGAAGCCAAAGTGAGGAGGTTTACAGCTGTCAAATGGGACCACTGTGGTAGGAATGTATGTGCAGTGGGAGGCCTATAGACATGGAACAGAGAACTATGTTTTTCCATTAGGTCATTGAGATGTAACATGGATGTCTCCCAGGAATGCTTGGGACTCACGATGCATGTGGGGATGGCTAGCAGCAAAAGAGCTTACTAACTATCTACTTGTATACAATATTTCTGCTTATCACAGAGTGGCCCAGTGATGTAGCTGGGACCAAATGGACCTTGGGTGAACATGTTTAGACAAGGCCCCCATAGCCCCATTTTTCACAAGGTGGAGGTGACCGGGAGAGGGGCATAGAGGTCTAGGAAACTAAACAAGCATATTCCAGATCTACATGGAAAATATGACATTGAAACAGGAATGGAAACTGAAATGCTAAATATCAGAGATGTCCCTTTCTTAAAGTGGAGGAGTGGCCTGTTAGAGCACCAGCCCTGATATCCAGGCCTAGCTATTTCAAATCCCACTGCTTCTCCTTGTGATCCTGGTCATGACGTAACCCTCTGTTGCTTCGTTTGAAATTAGATTGTGAGCCCCCCCACCCTCCCTGAGGGACAGGAAATTAGCTGGTATACTTGAATGTCACTCACCTAGAGCTACTACTAAAAATGGTGTGAGCAAAATCCTAAATTTAAGTATAGAGTAAATAAATAACATTTATTCTATGTTTGTTGTCAGAACATTGCTTCATCCCCATTGTCTCTTTTCTTCTTTTCTCTTGCATTTTAATTCTCTTTCCAAGGTCCCATGTCCTCTTTTAATGCCCACTATCCATCTTCCCTCTCTATACCTTATCTGTCATTTTCAGCATCTTACCTTTGTGTCCATATCCCTCCCCATATCAAGCCTCTACCAGGAGGAAGAGAGAAAAGATGGGAAAGGCTGGACATGGGGAGGGATAGGGACACGGAGATTACATTTAGCAAACACCACCCCAAGACCATCATCTCACCCTCTCTCACTTCCTCTCCCTGTGATCAGGCATTTCTTTGTCCCTCCTTCTTTTGGGTCTGCACCTCTCCCCCTCTCTCCCCTCCAGTCCAGTGTATCTCTCTCTCTCTCTCTCTCTCTCTCTCTCTCTCTCTCTGTCTGCTTCCCTCCATCTCCCCCTCCTGGCAAGTGCATCTAGCAATTCTCCCTCCATTGTGTCCAGCATCTCCCTCCCTCTCCCTTCTCCCCCCACCACAGCCTTCAAAAATTGCTACTGGCAGCAAGCTGGGAGGTGTCTGGTGGGAGGAGACGTGAGGGAGATGGCGGACAGCAGGCAGCCCCTACATTGTGCAGCCCTGGCCATTTTGTTGGGGATGCTCAATGGTAGCTATGCCCCTGGGCTGGCCAAATTAAAAGTGGTTTGTTGGGACTAGTCATTTTTGGCCAATTGGCTGAGCAGCCATGTTACTTAGGACAACTCATGCTGTGTGTGGAGTGATAGCTGTTAAGAAGGTAACAGTGGCCTGTTAATTCACACATTAACTGTTTTAACAAACTTTAGTAAAGGGATCCATTAACGAGTTTATAATATGAATGACTCTTTTTTCTGGAATGCCCATGTTATGCATTGGTTAGTGTATTAGCCCTGAAAGTCTTTGCATGCATAAATACTGAAAAAAATGACTGTTCAAAAGATTTGGTAGCTAAATTAGGATATACTTTAGACCAAAATGAGTATAGCCACTGAGATGTGCTGGATACAGTGTTCTATAGGAGTCAAATGATACTCAAAGAATATATTAGGTGTTCTGTCCCTGTTTTTGAAATCTTGACTGTACAGGAAGCATTGTATTACTTCTAGAAAAGTATTGACTATGCAGGAACGTCTTCTCCCTTTCCCTTTTTGAAAGCTGGTCACAGGCTAGAGAAAGCCTATTGTTCCCTTGAGGTGACTTGCCACTCTGGTCGCTGTTATTGTGCATCCATGCCTAGCCGTTTACCAAAGCTGTTCAGTAACAGTGACAGCACTTGCCAAGTAATTCTTGCAACAACTCTCTCTGCTTCGAAAGCATGTCAGTTAAACTGAGCACCATTAATAATACTGAGAGAGTGATGGCTTTAGCTGCTAATATTTTATAAAATAAAAGTGGAAGTTTATTTTAAAACGATGCCCTTTTTAGAAAGTTAGAAAGAAGAAATGGAGCCCTTCGTTATAGAAAGCCTCCTTTCAAGTTTTACTCTTGAAATAAAATGGCACATAACACTTATAAGAAGTGCAGGTGTTGCCAGTGATATTTAAAGAAATTAAAAGAATAAATAAGAGAAGTGAGAATTAAAAACATAAAGGGATAATTACAGTATATACTTTTACAGTTTGCATAAAGCCTCATTGTGTACGCTAACACATGCATTATCACAACACGCCTGGATTACTGTAATATTATCTTTGTAGGGTTAACTAAGACAAACTTAAAACGTTTACAGATGATACAGAATACTGCAGCCCGTGTCATCTGCAGGGCTTCAAAATACGATAGAATTACGCCACTTTTGTTCCAACTTCACTGGCTTCCAGTGGAAGCCAGAATAAAATTTAAAATCCATACACTGACTCATAAAGCTCTATATTTACTAATTCCATCGTATTGATCAAATCTTGTCTTGCCCTATTCACCTAGGCGAACACTTCGCTCACTCACCGATAATAGATTGATTATCCCATCGCCACAGAAGGCTAGATGGGAGTCTACTAGAAATTCAGCTTTTTAGCCCCTCTCTTTGGAATTGCCTTCCAAAACACCTTAGACTGGAGGAGTCCTACATTCAGTTTCGAAAGTTATTGAAAACATACCTATTTCAGGATACGTTTGAAGATAATCTGCGATAAAAGGCATTAGTTAGTAGGTTATATTAAATATGCAGAACAATTAAATGTTATTTATGTAGTTGTCTATGAATGGCTGTTCAGTAAGAATTGGTTTTTATCTTTTTAAGAATGGTTGTTTTAGTTTTGCTTTTCTATCTATTTCGATGGAGTTCTTTATGTTTGTTTGATCATTCTATTTTAACATGTAAACCGTTTTTGTTTTGTAACTACAATTTGAAACGGTATAGTAAAATAAATAAACAATAAATGATGTTGCAGCTCCCTTTATAAATGTAACTATGTCCTGCAGATAGTGGCAGAAACTGTTGCAACAAATTGGGCTTATTAATGTGTAAAGTTCTGCACAAAAAAAATATGTAAAATGATTTGAGGTTATTTGGAAGTGGCAGAGCTGCACTCCTAAGGTAAAATGTATTCTATAATGGCTTGAATGTACCTGTGTGGGTTTCTGCTTTTACTTAAATACTCTCAGTTCTCATTCTTAGAAATAAAAATGCTAAGTAACACAGAGATCTTTAAGCAGAACATGAAAAAAAAAATAAGAAATACATAGCAAAGGTGATCTCAGTGCACGAGAATTAACAAGAAAATACTTCATATTCAAAGAATACATCAAACCAGATTGTTTGAGTCAGAGGCTACCATTATTATGGGATTCATTCACTTATTTTTTGGACAGACAAAAAAGAAAGAGGTGAATAGCTGTTTGGGAAAGCATAAATATTTGCTATTCAAAAACTGGAGCAGTGGCTGTATTTGGGAACAGTAAGGCAAATAGGGTAAAAGTGGCCATAAGAACACTTACATGTGTAAAAATGTCCTTAGAGAATAGACTCACAGTCTGTGGAAATTTGGTAACTACATTTTGGTGACCATTATATAGAACTGCTTAATTTGGTATTTTGGCTCTTTTCAGAATTAGCTGCCTCATACATGATCTTTATTATTCTTTTTCACATATGAAAAATTTTTTTTAACATGGAAACAGACAGCTATTGACAAAGACCATATGGCCTATCCAGTCTGTCCATCCTGCCATCCACTCTCCTGTCATTCCTTTACAAATCCTATGTACTTGTCCCAAGCTCTCTTGAATTCAGATACTGTTTTTGATTCCACCACTTCTACTGGAAGGCCATTCCAAGAATTCACCACCCTTTCCATGAAATATTATTTTCTCAGTTACTTCTGAGTCTACTCCCTTTCATCTTCATCCTACGGCCCTTCATTCTAGAGTTTCCTTTCAGTTGAAAGAGACTTGCCTCCTGTGTTTATGTTTATTAATATTCGCCATACCGCCTTTGCTAACTTAAAGATCAAACCAGTTTACAATTAAAAAAAACAAACAAACATACAATTACAAGTAAAGGAGCTACAAATATGGACAGAAAAGAACAGTCATACACCCAGAACTATTCAAACATAACAAAAACAAAATAGCCAGCAATAAAAGATAGGGAAAGAAAGAAGGAAAAGAAGTACAAATCTAGTGACTATTTGACTACCACTCACCTAAATCAAGCCAAAAGCAGAATGAAAAAGCTAAGTTTTTAAAGCAGATTTAAAATTTTCAGAGTTCTGCTTGGATATACAAAGGCAAGGAATTCCACAAAAAATGGGGTGGCAAAATAAAAAAAACCACAATATCTAGTTGATTCCAGATGGGCTTGTTGGGGGCCAGGTAGAACTTGACAATGATCTTTAATAGAATGAAATGAACGTGCCAAAGAATATGGGATCTTGAGGGAAGACAAGTAAAGAGGCAAGCTTATTCTAAATGACAAATGTAAGTGTGAGAGCTTTAATATTATCCATTGTTCCACTGGAAGCCAATGACAATTGCGAAGTATGGAGAAATGTGGTTGTCATTGGGCATGAAACGGAAGTCTAATGGCTGTATTTTGGAGAGACTGTAATTTCTTCAAATGAGAGTGAGGGCAACCTAAGTAAACAATATTGCAATAATCTAATCTGGAAGTCAGTGGAGAGACAAGCAATGAGTGAAGAATATCCTGATCGAAATACCGCCAGACTAAATACAACTGCCAAAGTATTAAAAAAAAACAGACTTACACACAATAGTTTTAGAGTAGCAAAAAAAAGTTGAGAATTGAGAACAATGCCTAAGTATGTACACACACACACATATATATATATATATATATATATATATATATATATATACAGCAAAAACATATCACCACACTTTAACAAACGTGGTGAATGCCACTACCCTTTAAAAAAAAGCAGGCCAATCAACCCTCATGTTAAGACCATGGGGTTCCACAGATTGTAAACGGTGGATCCAACGCTGCTCTAATTGTAAAAGTCTTCTATCAAGATTCCCGCCATGTTTGTGGGCGGAAACACTGTCGATCACCCAGACTCGATAATCATCAAAAGTGTGTTGCTTCAAAGAACTATGTGCCGTTAAAGGGGCCCCAACACGCTGATGGATCAAACTGTGTCTGTGTTCGTTCATGTGGATGTTAAGCCATCTGATAGTTTTGCCCACATATAATTTATGACACGTGCATTGTAAGACTTACACGACACAGGTTGATCTACAGTCGGTCCGTTTTTTAGAATGATAAACCCTATGGTCCATAGGATTGATGAAATAGTCACTTACTTTGGTGATGGAGCAGGTTTTACAATGTCCACATGTAAAGGCCCACAATAGACTGATCTGGATGGTCATTCAAAACAGAAGGCAGCAAAGCCGGGCTCAATATTTCTTTGATGTTTTTACCTCTGGAAAAAGCAATCAACAATTGAGAAGCGAACGCCGTTATGTGTCTTTAAAATGTCCCAATGCTTGTGTAAGGTATTGGCCACCACATTCCCACCCTGTGCATACCTCATGACACCCACCATTTTAGATGTGTCATCTTCTGAATTCCTAGGAAGCAACAACAAATCCCTGTTTGAGTATCTTGTTCTGCGGTATGCCCTTTTCAAAGTATGCTGGGGATAACCTCTTTTCAATACATCCTCAAAAGGTAATTTCGAGTGTACTTTGAAATCTGGCAAATCAGTACAGATCCTACGAAATCGTAAAAATTGGGAAAAAGGCAAACTGTTGAGTAAAGACTTCGGATGGCAGCTGTCATAATTTAGTAATGTATTGTGATCTGTCGGTTTCCTATACACTTGTGTGGTAAAAGTGTTTTGTTGAAACACATGTACATCCAAAAAATGGATGTCTGTAAAAGAATGAGATGTTGTAAACTGTTTGGCAGTAACGGGCAGTGCCGTGGATAAGCCCCAGTGCAGAAAATTTTAAAAAGAACACTGGCATGCTAGAAATGGCAGGCAGAGGGGAACAGGCACTACCGCTGGGCACCTGCGGTAGCCCAGTGGTAGTGTCTGATTGACACATGCCAACACCACAGTAGCTGTATCACGGCATCGTAAAAGGGCCTCTTAATATTGAGAAAGAGAAATAAGTCTCCCTAAAATGTGTTTAATCCTGATTTTATAAACATAAATCAGGAAGTAGTATGGGAATGACTATTTTTATATAAAAAATCTGAAACCTCAGTGATTTAAAATTAGAGGAAACTCGAGCACGTGTTTTGGCTTTGGTAGGGCAGCTACTATGGAATAAACATACTGGTCATCTCAGGTTTTATGCTAATGCTTCTCAGTTTAAAATATCTAAAATTGTTTTATTTTGTGGAAGCTTACTCATTTAAAGAAGAATAGAGTGTAAGGTATGCTACTTGGCCTAAAATGTTAAATTTAGGGCCCCGTTTACTAGGCTGTGCTGTAGGAGCTCTAGAGTTTTTATCGCATGCTAAAAATTAGCATGTGTTACTGCTAGAGACACCCATAGGAATATTTGGGTGTCTCTAGCATTACCGTGAGCTACATTTTTGGTGCACTCTAAAAATGCTAGCATGCCTTAGTAAACAGGACCCTTAGATTGCTTATTTTTTTGCTAAATAAACTATTAATCATTCATATGGTGCTTGGTATTTACTGCCCCAACATGACCGTTACGGATGTATTTGTAAATCCCATCGATAAAAAAACATACAAATTAAGACAACACTGATTGTAATAGCACCCACGTAGTTTACGTGTTGAAGTGCACTTGTCCTCAACTGTATGTAGGGAAAACCACACGAGCGCTTAAGCAGCATCTGGGTGACCATAAGTTTAATATTACCCACCAGCGTAGAGACGCTCCTTTAGTGGCTCATTGTATAGACAAGTAGCATACTTTCATGGACTTTAAATGCACTGCTTTTGATCATGTTGTCAAATCTCTAAGGGGAGGTAATCGGGATCGGGCGTTGGTACAAATTGAACAATGTTGGATCTTCGTGTTAAATTCTTTAGCTCCCAGAGGCTTGACTAATAGGATCGAGCGGAAAGCATTTTTATAGGTTTCCAGCATCTGTAATATGTTCTTTATAAGCATCTAACGTGACTAGCAGAGGGGCTGTCTCCTGGGTGTTTCGGAGACGGGTTCTCTTTAAAAAAAATTTGTTCTTGGTCTCTCCTGATTGGAGGGACTAGAGGCGTTTAGAATCCCTGACGCCATTTTTTGGCATAGGAATCCTGCCGTCAGAACGCGCAGGATCTTCCCAAGGTAGGCTCCCTGCAGTGTTACACTTTATACTGTATTTCCTTGTGTCCTCTCTCTCTAAAAGTTAATGTTTTCATGGTGTCTGTAGGACATGAATAGTAGCCGAGGGCACAGCTCCTGAGGAAGCACTGGAGAAACAGGGGCTCTCTGTTGAGTGGTCCCGATCGATTACGCTACTGCCAAGATAAGTGAATTCTCAATGTATTAGTAATTAAGATAAGTGAATATTGGTGTCTAATCGCACTCAGATCTTAGCTGGAGGTTTTCTGACTGATGACGATTCTGCACCGTTTCCCCATTACACAGATTATGGTCTGTATTGGGTAGGCAGCAGTCTGCTATATCCGGGAACAGAATCAGGGCGAAAGCAGTGAATCTGAAGTCTTTCCTCCATATCAAAGCAGAGAATTTGAAGTCTCTGTATCTTAAGAGAGATTCGTCCTTGCAAACTTATTGATTGAAATTATTTTTTGCTAGCAATCTGTTTTTATCTTTGGGTACAATGTACTTATATTCATGTTTATGTTTATTTATTTATTTATATCCCTCCTTATATCCAAAGCGTGTAACAACGCAACAGCTATAATATCAAAAAAACAAGACTTGTTTTTACATATGAGTTTGTACTTACGACTGTTCTTGTTTTATGTTGATTTTATATAAGTAAATATACAGTGCTGTACATTGTAAGCCTGCAAAACATACAGAAGAACTGCAGGCTTGTGATTGTTTAATACTGTTTAAAATATCTGACACCTGTTTTCAAGGACAAAGCTTTTTGGTGCTTTAGTAGAAATCCAGGTAACATTCTTAGGGAAATCTAAATGATAAAAAGTTGAACAATGACTCGGTTCTATCATTTTAGAATACGTTGCACAGCAGTTTAAGCAATATTTGAGTACTTATCTGAATTTCTTCACAAGTATTGCAGTACCTAGAGGGATTCAGGATTTTTTTTCTGTAGAAGTATAGGAAAAACAACCAGGTGAGACTACGTGATTAAAGAAAAAGGTTTGATGTAAACATTCAGCTGAATACACTTGAGCATCTTTAACTAGATCTTATTTACTATTAATTGTCTAGATTCAGGTGCACCAATTTTTAAATATAATTTTAAAGAAATTTAACCTATTTTCAATGGTTTATACTATTTATACTTACAATATATTGTTGTGCAATAAAAATATTTAATTCTTCAAAGAAAAGATAAGCTCATGTCATCTTTCATTCAACTACATTTTTATTATGGAATGTAACACCTTTTCTCTGTTAAAGCTATTTAACCTTAGAAATAATTTTCCTCCTTTATTCCTTAAAATAGAGACGGATGAGGTTAGCCTTTTTTAATGTACTGACTCATCCTTTCCCTTGGAGAAGCTTGCCTGAAGTAAATCTTAGCTGCTGTGATACAGAACTAGAAAACTGGTAATTGTAATGCAATGTGAACTGTATGAAGCTGGGTCACCTGCATAAAAGGGCATCATGGGCGGGATGTTGAACTGCATTCTAGAAAATTCTAGAAATTTAAGAGAAAGTAGTTAATTTGAATTTGGTGTATAAAGGTTTAAAGAAAATTGAAATTACCTCTAAAGTCTGAGAAGAATATTGCTTAAAGAATAAAGTTCATTTGTTGTGAATTGGCCTCATTTTGGTGGAATTTTTGGGTCCTGATTCCATTTGAATATCCAGGATCCTGACATCAGAGAATCCAAAAAGAAAGAAGACTACTGAAGAAATAAGAAGTCCAAATATAGCTGAATGAGTTAAGAAGTTAAGTTGAAGAAAGAAACTGAAATCCAATACCAAAACAGTCAATAACAACTGTGGTGTTTATACAACATTTACCAAGTCGTTGGTGAGGCCCCACCTGGAGTATTATGTTCAGTTTTGGAGGCTGTACCTTGCGAAGGATGTTAAAAAAATGGAAGCGGTGCAAAGAAAAGCTACGAGAATGGTATGGGATTTGCGTTCCAAGATGTATGAGCAGAGACTTGCTGACCTGAACATGTATACCCTGGAGGAAAGGAGGAACAGGGGTGATATGATACAGACGTTCAAATACTTGAAAGGTATTAATCCGCAAACAAATCTTTTCCGGAGATGGGAAGGCGGTAGAACGAAAGGACATGAAATGAGATTGAAGGGGGGCAGACTCAAAAAAGATGTCAGGAAGTATTTTTTCACGGAGAGGGTGGTGGATGCTTGGAATGCCCTCCCGCGGGAGGTGGTGGAGATGAAAACGGTAACGGAATTCAAACAAGCGTGGGATATGCATAAAGGAATCATGTGCAGTAGGAATGGATCCTCAGAAGCTTAGCCAAAATTGGGTGGTGGCGCAGGTGGGGGAACAGAGGTTGGTGGTTGGGAGGCGAGGATAGTGGCAGGCAGACTTATACGGTCTGTGCCAGAGCCAGTGATGGGAGGCGGGACTGGTGGTTGGGAGGCGGGAAATACTGCTGGGCAGACTTGTACGGTCTGTGCCCTGAAAAAGGCAGGTACAAATCAAGGTAAGGTATACACATATGAGTTTATCTTGTTGGGCAGACTGGATGGACCATACAGGTCTTTTTCTGCCGTCATCTAATATGTTACTATGTTACTATGAGAGGAACATTCCTGAATTTTATAGGTTTCCCAGTAGACCCAAATATTTGCCTGTTGAGGAGTGGATTGAGAGAACCAGAACAGCTCTGAACCTATTTATTAATTGATTTACTTTTCAAACTTTGATACCACTTTATACCTAAGCAGTTTACAAAACACAAACACAGCTATAAACAAAACATACAAAATTTAAAAATTAAAACTCTGAATACTATAATCTGCTATTATACTCAAGCTACAACTGTCATCTTATATTGCTAAAATTACATAAATGCTTTAACAAACAGGGATCTCTTAAGATAATGTTTCAATTGCAAAATCTGTGTGCATAAACATAGCTACCCCTTATTAAAGGTCCCTGTAGAAAACCAGCTGGAAGTAAAGAACACATAAAAGAATCCCTGGAATAGTGGGAATAAACATCCTGCAGTATGTGGATAGGGTTGCTCAAAGATTTGTCCAGAAAGAGAGGACACACCCTCAAAAATATTTGATAAAGTAGATGAAAATTTACAGTCAAATCAATGAAAATTTTAAAGTTTTACATTTTCCAAATGAATTCAAATAGAACAATGCATCTCCATAGGTGTATTCATATAAGAAGGGATCAAACCACTGAATACTTTGAAAAGCTCACAGAAGTTTGAATACCACCCATAAGTGGACTGGTAGATCGTGCAACTGCATTAAATGGGAGGTTGCCCTTTCATAACTTTTGGGGCAGCATTGTGTAAAAAGTGTTTACAATAATAAAGACATGTAAGAATGATCACTTGCATAATCTACCTTAGATCCCCTTTTTAAAGAAACAATTGATTTACCAAGCAAAAGTTCACAAACATTTTTTTAATGTTTAAGACATCTGCTTTTTCATTTCAGTTATAATACTCAAACTCAGTTTTACAAAGCATTGGTAAGCCCAACGTGGGACACAGACCATAAAAGTTTGTCCAGTATCGGTCTCAGTTCCCACTTCTCTTACCCAAGATAACACCTCAATAGCCACATTGCTTACCGAACGCTAAATCGAGACTACCGCGACCCAACATGGTCGCTGGCAGTAGTTCCTCCCCAAGCATGTGCCTTTTCCAGGGGAAAACTGGTAATTGTAATGCACAGTGGTAACCTAGCGGTAATCTGGCATCGCTGCACGCTACCTGGTGTGAAGGATCCTTCCGCTCCTCTCAGGAAAACTCTGGCCTCCGGCCGAAGTTTTCTATATGATATTCCACTTAGGTACAACTCCCTGTAATCCTCCAGGTGTACCCTCCGACCTGAGGCACGTCAGTGGTACTGTTCCAGCACAACTCCCGAGATATCCACCAGGGAAATTATCCCAGCAGTTTCAAGAATGCAATCCCAAAAACAAACAGTTTAGAAAAAGTAGTTTTAAATAATGCAGTTCCAAAAACAAAGCAGTTCAGGAATCTCCACAGCTTCAAAAATGCAGTTCATAAACCAACAGGACATGAATCTCAGCAGCCCAATGATACAATTCAAAATAAATAATTCCAAATGCAAAAACCGTTCCACAAAGAAAGCCAAGCAGTTCAAAGAAAACAAGTACTTCCAAACAGGCAGTTCAGACAAGCAGTTTAGAAATCCCATCAGCAGTTCAGAGGCAGAGAGCTCCCAGTGGTTCCCTCCCTCTTCTGGCCAGCTCTATCTCCTGGCTTCCTCCCACCTGATCCCATCGCTTCCTTGCTCCTCCACAATAGCCACTGCCTTCCCTTGTTTACCAAGACCCCACACCAAGCGGTTATCTGCTGTCTGAACCTTTTACCTTTGGATCTTACCAGAGCTACAATTTCCATTGGCTCCTCTTGCCTCATTTCCTCCTCTTCTTCCCCCTTCCATTCCATGGGCTCCTCGCCCCACCCATTCTCCAGCTGATCCTCCTCCCCCTGATTTGTCCTGCTTAGAGGCTCCATCTCCATTCGTGGCCTCCCGACCGTGCCTTGGATTTCACCTTTACCTGCCTTTCCCTTGGGCTCCAACGGGGACTGCTGGGATAAGAAGTTTTTGATTCTGTTGTAAGACCTCCTCAAGGGCTGCTGGGAATCGTAGTTTTAACCCTGCCTCCAGCCCTCTGGGGAAAATGATCTATGCCTTCTCCTGACATGTGGATCTCCTTGAGCTAGGAATCTGGGTTGTCCCCTCCTCTGGGCCTTATCTTCTCCTCCGCCGGTACCCCCCCCCCCCCCTCTGTTCCCTTATCCCCTTCTTCACACTGGTTACTACTACTACTACTACTAACTAGCATTTCTAAAGCGCTAATAGGGTTACGCAGCGCTGTACAATTTAAACATAGAAGGACGGTCCCTGCTCAAAGAGCTTACAATCTAAAAGACAAGAGAACAATCTAAAGACAAGTGAACAATCTAGAGGACGAGTGAACAGTTAATCTGATAGGGTGGATAGATTGGGGCATTCTATCTATCTCGAGCAGTTAGGCGCCGAAGGCAGCATTGAAGAGGTGAGTTTTAAACAGAGATTTGAAGATGGGTAGGGAGGGGGCATGGCGTATGGGTAAAGGAAGATTGTTCCAGGCATAGGGTGAGGCAAGGCAGAATGAGCAGAGCCTGGAGTTGGCAGTGGTGGAGAAGGGTACTGAGAGAAGGGCTTTGTCCTGTGAGCGGAGGTTACGGGCGGGAACATAGGGGGAGATGAGGGTGGAGAGGTAGTGAGGAGCCGCAGACTGAGTGCACTTGTAGGTAAGGAGGAGGAGCTTGAATTGTATGCAATATCTGATCGGAAGCCAATGAAGTGATTTGAGGAGAGGGGTGATATGAGTATATCGGTTTTGGCGGAATATAAGACGTGCCGCAGTGTTCTGAACTGATTGAAGGGGGGATAGATGGCTAAGTGGGAGGCCGGTGAGGAGTAAGTTGCAGTAATCAAGGCGAGAAGTAATGAGAGCGTGGACGAGAGTTCTGGTGGTGTGCTCAGAGAGGAAAGGGCGAATTTTGCTGATGTTGAAGAGGAAGAAGCAACAGGTCTTGGCAGTCTGTTGGATATGCGCAGAGAAGGAGAGGGAGGAGTCGAAGATGACTCCGAGGTTGCAGGCAGATGGGACGGGGAGGATGAGGGTGTTATCAACAGAGATAGAGAGTGGAGGAAGAGGAGAAGTGGGTTTAGGAGGAAAGACGAGGAGCTCGGTCTTGGACATGTTCAGCTTCAGGTGGCGGTTGGACATCCATGCCGCGATGTCGGATAAACAGGCCGATACCTTGGCCTGGGTCACCGCGGTGATGTCAGGTGTGGAGAGGTATAGCTGGGTGTCATCAGCATAAAGATGATACTGAAAACCATGAGACGAGATCAGCGAGCCCAGGAAAGAGGTGTAGATAGAGAAGAGAAGGGGTCCAAGGACAGATCCCTGGGGAACTCCAACAGATAGTGGGATGGGAGTGGAGGTGCGGTGGGAGAGATAAGAGGAGAACCAGGAGAGGACAGGGCCTTGGAACCCAAAAGAGAATAGCGTGGCAAGAAGTAAATCATGGTTGACAGTGTCAAACGCGGCGGAAAGATCGAGGAGGATGAGGATGGAGTAATGACCTCTGGATTTGGCCAGGAGCAGGTCATTGCAAACTTTAGAGAGTGCTGTTTCTGTCGAGTGCAGAGGGTGAAAACCGGATTGAAGTGGATCGAGGATGGCATGAGAGGAGAGAAAATCAAGGCAGCGGCTGTGAACGGCGTGCTCAAGTATTTTGGAAAGGAAGGGTAAAAGAGAGATGGGGCGGTAGTTGGAGGGGCAGGTAGGGTCAAGTGAAGGTTTTTTGAGGAGAGGTGTGACAACGGCGTGCTTGAAGGTGTCAGGGACAGTTGCAGTGGAGAGAGAGAGGTTGAGGATGTGACAGATGGCGGGGGTGACAGTATGGGAGATGGTGTTGAGTAGGTTGGTGGGGATGGGATCAGAGGAACAGGTGGTGCATTTCGAGGAGGAAAGAAGGCGGGAAGTTTCATCCTCGGTGATCTCAGGAAAAGAGGAGAAGGAGACCTGGGTAGGTTGGTTGAGGGAGAGGGTTAAAGGGTGAAGAGGAGGTGGTGGTTTGGTCGTGAACTCAAGGTTGATCTTTTGCACTTTGTCGCGGAAATAGTCGGCCAGTGATTGAGGAGAGAGAGAAGGGGGAGTAGGAGCAGGGGGCACTTTTAGGAGGGAGTTAAGGGTGGTGAAGAGACGACGAGGGTTGGAGCTGAGAGAATTGGTCAATTGGGTGTAATAGTCCTGTTTTGCACGGAATAGGGAGGAGTGGAGGGAGGATAGCATGAATTTGTAGTGGAGGAAGTCTGAAAGGGTACGAGATTTCCTCCAGAGGCGCTCAGTGGATCGGGTGCAGGAGCGAAGGTAACGGATGCAAGGAGTCAGCCAGGGCTGGGGATTGGTGCGCTTTGTGGGACGGAGATGGATGGCGCGAGGGTGTCCAAAGCAGAGGAGAGAGCGGTATTGTAAGCGGAGACCGCTTTGTCAACAGTTTCGAAGGACGTGATGGAGGGGAGGAGATTAGAGATAGTAGATGATAGGTTGGGGGGGGGTCAATAGCCTGGAGGTTCCTGGAGGTGATGGTTAAAGTTGGACGGGGTGGAGGGGGGGAGTGAAGAAGTGTGAATGTGATCAGGTGATGGTCAGAGAGAGGAAGAGCTGAGACGTGGAAATTGGAGGGTGAGCCGGAGGAGGAGAGGACGAGGTCAAGACAATGGCCGTCACGGTGAGTAGGGGTGGTGGAGCACAGTTGGAGGTTGAAGGAGGATGTTAGGGTGAGGAACTTAGAAGTATGGGGGTCGGATAGGTCATCAGCATGTACGTTAAAGTCTCCGAGAATGAGGGACGGAGATGAGGGGTCAAGAAAGACAGAGAGCATCAAAGTCGGTAAGGAAGGAAGGGAAGGATTTATCAGGGGGGCGGTAAATGACTGCCACTCTGAGTGGTAGCGGGTAGAATAGTCGGATGGAATGGGCTTCAAACGATGAGAAGCAGTGAGACTGCGGTAGGTGGAGGGGTTGGAAACTACAGGAGGGTGATAGTAGTAGCCCAACGCCTCCACCGCGGCCAATTGGGCGGGGCGTGTGGGAGAAGAGATAGCCTCCATGGCAGAGGGCTGCAACTGAGGCAGAGTCTTCCGGGGAGATCCAGGTTTCGGTTAGGGTGAGCAGTTGAAGGGAGCGAGAGATAAAGAGATCGTGGGTGAGAGGCAGTTTGTTGCAGACTGAGTGGGCATTCCACAAGGCGCCCCCCTTGTCCACCACTGCGCCCCCCATCCACCTCTGTGCCCCCAAAATTGCAGAGCTGGCTATAGCTGGGGGGGGGGGACGGGGGACAATGCATTACTCTCTCCAGGAAAAAAAAATGATCCCAGGTTCCAATCTAATTCATGTTTAATATGGGATAAAATGCCATAAATAAGTAAATAAATATAAACTTTTAACGTTCAGCACCTGATTCTCAAAGTGGACATATTCCAAACACTATAATGAAAATAAAATTATTATTTTCTACCTTTGTTGTCTGGTGACTTTGTTTCTCTGATCATGCTGGCCCAGTATCTGATTCTGCTGCTCTCTATCTGTTCCCTTGACTCCATTTCCCCTTGACTCCGTTTCCAGGGCTTCCTTTCCATTTATTTCTTTTCTTTCCTCCTTTCTTTTTCATTTCTGGTCCTCCGCAGACTTGACTGTACAGTGGATCCAGCTTCTGCCTATTTTCTCCATCCATGTGCAGTTTCTCTCCTCACTTCCTTTTCCCTCATCTAATCTCCTTCCTCCATCTTCCCTCCATGTCCAGCATTTCTTCTCTCTCCCTTCCCGTCCCTCCATCCATGTCCAGAATTTCTCTTGCCTTCCCCTCCATCCATGTCCTGAAACTCTCCTCTGTCCCCTGCCCCCCCCCTCTATCCATCCATACCCAGCAATTCTCTTCTCTCCCCTGCCCCCCTCTACTTATCCATGCCCAGCATTCTCTTCTCTCCCCTGCTCCCCTCTATCCATTCATGCCCAGCAATTCTCTTCTCTCCCCTGCCCTCCATGCCCAGCAATTCTCTTCTCTCCCCTGCTCCCTCTACCCATCTATACCCAGCGATTCTCCTCCCTCCCCTGCCCTCCCCTCCCGCTCCCATCCATGTCCGATTCTCCGTTGCCCCCATCCTCCCCTCCCGCTCCCATCCATGTCCAGCGATTCTCCATCACCCCATCCTCCCCTTCCGCTCCCATCTATCTTTTCCTATTACCTCCATTGAAGCGCCGCATTATTTAAAGCCCTGCTGCCCGTCTCTAGCCTTCCATGTTTGCTTCGTGATGAGGTCGTTCCCTC
Organism: Microcaecilia unicolor; assembly: GCF_901765095.1. NCBI lineage: Eukaryota > Metazoa > Chordata > Amphibia > Gymnophiona > Siphonopidae > Microcaecilia > Microcaecilia unicolor. Next base: position 522,562,685 of record NC_044031.1, read on the forward strand.
AGTCCCGCCTTTGCGGAAAAAGGAAATGACGTCAGAATGACGTCAGAAGGTGGGACTAAGTGAACGAACTCATCACGAAGCAAACAGGGAAGACTAGAGACGGGCAGCAGGGCTTTAAATAACGCTCTTCAACGGAGGTAATAGAAAAAGATGGATGGGAGCGGGAGGGGAGGATGGGGGCAATGGAGACTCGCTGGACATGGATGGGAGTGGGAGGGGAGGGCAGGGGAGGGAGGAGAATCGCTGGGTATAGATGGGTAGAGGAAGCAGGGGAGAGAAGAGAATTGCTGGGCATGGAGGGCAGGGGAGAGAAGAGAATTGCTGGGCATGAATGGATAGAGGGGAGCAGGGGAGAGAAGAGAATTTCTGGGCATGGATAAGTAGAGGGGGGCCAAGCTTACCTCGTTCACTGGAGCCGGCTCGTCCTGGAGAACAGCCGGCTCGCAAGATCTTGCAAAATTTAACAAACGGCTCTTGCGAGCCGGTGCGAGCCAGCTCCAGCACACCACTGCAGTCAAGATGTCTTTCTTTCCCCCTGAGCTGCACAGTACCCTCACTAATAGCACATGATTATAAAGTAATCACTCAGTTCCCACTTCTCTTACTCATGATAACACCACAATAGCTATGTTGCATTTCTGTTCTCTTTCTGTTTAAGCATCCTCTATGTCTGTCCCATGCATTTTTGAATTTGTTCACTATTTTTGACACTGCCACCTCTCCTGGAAGGGCGTTTCAGGCATCCACTACCCTCTCTGTGAAAAAATATTTCCTGATGTTACTCCTAAGTCTGTCTCCCTGCAACCTCCATTCATGTTCTCTAGTTCTATTTCCCCGACGTATCTGAAAGAGATTTGTTTGTATATTAATACCTTTCAAGTACTTAAATGTCTATATCATATCACCTCTCCCTCTCTCCTTTTCTCTAGCATATACATTCTATTCTATTCTATCAAGGTCTTCTATGCCACTATAATCCAATTTAGTTTAAAGTGGTTAACAAATTAAGTAGTACTTCAAAAATAATGAAGAAAAAAACCTAATATAAAAACAATTATTAAAACAATTAAAATCACTCTTCAAATAGGTAAGTTTTTAACATTTTCCTACAGTGGAGATAAGAAGGTGCTTGCCTTACACTAAGAGGAATCTTATTCCATAATCTGACTCCTGAAAAAGGAAAAGAGACTTCTAAGAGAGATTTAAGCCGAACATTTTGCAAAGAGGGAAAACCTATGTTCCAAGTCAAAAGAAAACCTAAGGTCCTACTCTTTGAAGGGAAAACCAATAACTCAGCTAGACCCTCTGAATTTGAACCAAATGTTGATTTAAAAATCAAACAAAGCACCTTAAAGTTAATACGATTATTCACTGTCAACCAATGAAAAGCACAATATATGTTAGAAACAGTATTGAATCTTCTTATATATAGATATCAAAGCATAGCAGCTTCAGGAAATTCATTCAAAAATTCTGCTCTGCTGTCTTAAATAAACTAGTGAAACATAGCATTTTGTCAGACCTGTGGATATGAGAGCAATTCTCGTGAGTTCTGAAGGAAGAGGGAGAGAAAAGATTTTGAAGATCAGCTCCTAGACTAAACACATTTAAAATAATTTGAAAAGCTTTTTTTAAGTTTAGCTATGAGAATGAGTTTAAAATGGACATATTTGATTGATTGATTCAGGGACGCAGCCAGACCTCAATGGGGGGGAGTCAGAGCTCACAGAGTAGGGGGAGAGCGCATTTTGGCCTGCCTCCCTACTGCTGCAGCCCACCCTGCCACCACTGCTACATATGGTACCTTGGCTGGCAGTGGTCCCTCAACTCCCACCAGCTGAAGTGTTTGTCCCAAGCTGGTCTCGCATTGCCTGCTCTGCTCTGTTCTCAGTCAGGCCTTGCATGCTTTTTTAATTAAACTGAGCATTGTGAAGTGTCATGCATGCTCAGTTTCACTAAAAAGACGTGACTGAGAAGAGCAGGGCATGCAATGCGGCGAGACCAGCATGGGAAAAACACTTCAGCTGGTGAGGGGCTTGGGACCCCCGCCAGCCAAACCGAGGGCCACATAGTCAATTTGAGGCCCCGTGCCCCCCTCCCCGTAGCTATGCCACAGGATTGATTGATTTTTGTATCTAAGGACAAAAAGGACCAATGAGGACTTTAAGTGTGGTGTAAGAGTGTTCAGTCTCACACTCACTATTGTTGCTATTCTGATGGTCCACAAAATATTCTATATAATAAAAAGCATCTCCAACCTTCTGAAGCTGGCAACGTGGACAAAAACATTGACGCATTCGTGCTTCTGTATCCATCTGCTGACACAATGACGTCTCCCACTTCCGGGAGCGTCAGCAGCGACAGTGCCCAATCAAACCATACTAGCGCCAGCAAACGCCAACACAGTAAAAAAAAGAAAACCGCCAAAGGCGCAGAAACTTATTCAAATGAATAAAGGAAAGGGGCATCAACACTGCCGATAACAACGGATTAACCCCCACACACACGCGCGCGACAACCCCCCCCCCCCGGCGTAAAATCCATCACACATCCAAAGTCGCCAGAGGACCACATCAACCGGCCACAGCCACCCTCACCCACCCTCCTCCCCAAAACGCACCCGCAAAACCTACCTCTCTTCTCCAACCTCGGAACACTGCCCTCCACCTCCTCCCTCCCTCTCTTCAACAACTTGGGAACACTGCCCTCCACCACCTCCCCGAACGACTACCACCCAAGTCCCCGTTAAAAACCACCATAATCTCCACCTGCCCCCTCCCGTCAAGAATGCCTCTGCACCTAGAGGAGAACACCCCTTTCCACAGCAATTCAAACATTGTCCTACATCCGTTCATCGCTACATCACTTCAAGATCCTCTCCCACCAAAGCTGACAAGAACTGAAAAAACAATGCAGGCTCTGCCCTTCTCTCTCTACCTCAGCTTTGATCACGCCCTTGCTTAAAAACAACATCAGAGAGAAAAGGGCAGATAAAGCACGCTTAGCTGCACTGATGCTGCAAACCGTAACTCCCCTTCACCATACACGCAACCCCCCACTCCAAACACACTACCACACACTATCAGTTAAACATCACCCTCAACGCCACCCACCACTTCATCCAAATTTGCAAGCAAGGGACATTCCTCGAACCACCCCCCCCCCCCCCCCCCGAACTGAAAAAAAAACCTAATAAAAAAAAAACACTGCAGCAACACACTACGGGCAAAACCCACACAAAATATCAAACAACCACAATGACACATCCACCAACAAACACCCCGTGCGCCCAACACTCTCACCTACAGACACTCACACTATCACACACAAACAATAACAATGTGACAGACATGATCTTACACTCACTCACACACAGATACACAACCACCACACCGATCAACACCAAAACCAAACAAAAAAACACTCACACACACACACACACTCACTCACTCTCTCTCTATATATATATATCACCCCTACAACAATAAACACCCTAACCCCCCCCCCCAAATTCCTGCAACTTAGCCAGCAAAAAAACATCCACAAAACCCTCCTCCTTCCCCTCTTAAAAAAAATGTATATAATAAAAAACACTTTCAAAGCATTCATTGCAGAAAACAAATACCTTGCTAGCACCCGTTTCATTCATCTCAGAAACGGGCTTTTTTGCTAGTTTATATATAGTTTATAGATAACCTTTTTTTTTTATATTATCCCTATGCAGCCTAGCATTCTTTGGGAAACAGCCACCACCGTGTCATATTGTTTTGCCACCTTGAGACATCAGACACTATCAACCCAAGGTCTCTCGCCTGATCTATGTTTGCGTCCCTCACCTCTTAGTACATACTGCTCCTTTGGATATCTACACCCCAAGTGCATCACTATGTACTTTTTCCCACGAAAGTTTACCTGCCAAACATTCAACCATACTTCTAATTTTTGTAGATCTCTTCTCATATTGTCCATTCCCTCTGGGGAGTCCACTCTTTTGCAAACCTTGGTGTCATGCACAATTTATCTCCAAGTAGTGAAATTATATCTGACAGACATTTTCATATAATAAACCACTTGCTGAAGAATAAACTCAAGTCACAGGATAATGAAACTCCTTGGCACTGCAGCCTAATGAGTAAAGAACGTAATCTAGACCGAAAGCAATGAGAATAAACCCCTGCAAACCTTATCAACCTCACCCACTTATAACCAGTATCAGCAAGCTAATAGAAACATATGATTTGAATATGATGAAAAAGCATTCAGTCTAAGATCAGCCAAATATTGTCTTTCCTGGTTATACCTTAACAAAGCCAAAAGAATGCACTAATAGTGTATGAAGGAGTATTCAAGGGAACAAGCGCCTTTATGTTATCCTCTGGACATGCACTTTCAAAGCATGTCTCTGGCAATATTGTTGGAAATAGCTCTTAAAACAAGCAGCATCAATATCCAAGAAACTGAGGGGTCCTTTTACTAAGGTGAGCTGAAAAATGGCCTGCAGTAGTGTAGATGTGTGTCTTGGGCGTGTGCAGAATCATTTTTTAGTGCACCTGCAAAAATGCCTCTTTTTTTGCTGAAAATGGACACGTGGCAAAATGAAAATTGCTGCATGTCCATTTTGGGTCTGAGACCTTACCGCCAGCCATTGACCTAGCGGTAAAGTCTCACGTGCTAACCGGGCTGTAATGACCTTGGTGTGTCAAATGCCACTTGGTGCGCGTAGTTGACACACGCCAGAAAAAAAAATGTTTTTTGGGCGCATATAGCAGACACACTCCAAAAATGAAATTACCACATGGGCCACGCAGTAGCTGTGCGGTAACTCCATTTTGGCACATATTGGGCACGCGTAGACGCTTACGTGGCTTAGTAAAAGGGCCCCTGAGTAGGAATAGCTAATGCTCCCACTCCTGACAGAGCAGTGCAATAAAAAGAACGCTTAAAGAACACATCGCTATTACAATTCATTTAGCAATACAGTCCACAAGCACACCCCTGCCTTTATCCACAATTGTGAAGAGGAAGGAAATATGGAACATTGGCATCTTGTCAATACCAAAGATCTCAGCTCATTTTTTTTTCTATAGCTATGAAAGCACATGAAGGGCAATTATTTAAAGGATGCCTAAATCTAGCACCAGTTGTGTGCACTAATTTGTAGAATAGGCACACATATGCATGAATGCTGCCACAAATTGGCATTAACATACATATGTGCTAAGCATTATTCTATAAAACCTGTGTGTTAGTCAGCTAGTCGCATGGCATGTAAGAGCAAATGGGCTGTACCAGTAGGCAGAGCATGGGCATGTCACTGACATTCTGATTAGCAATGGGGCCCTTTTACAAAGTCCAACTCAGGCTTACCACACGCTAATCTGGTGCTACCGCCAGACCAATGCAGGTGTCAGTTGTAGTTCCAGCCCCAGTGTGTGTGCCATTTTCCATGCTAGAGAAAATCTGCCCATATTTTTTTAGTGCGGCGCTAACCCAGTGGTAATCAGGCAGAACACTCTTACACCACACTTAAAATCCTCATTGTTCCTTTTTGTCCTTAGATATAAAAGTCAATTGATCCAGTGGCATAGCTGCAGAGGGGCCACAGGGGCGTGGCCCCCCATTTTGGCTCTGGGGCCCCTGGTTTGGCTGGTGGGGGGTCCCCAACCCCTACCAACTGAAGCGTTTGTCCTGCGCTGGTCTCGCCACATTGCCTACCCTGCTCTTTCTCAGTCACGCCATGCATGCTTGTTTTAGTGAAGCATGTGCAACACTTCACCCGTGTTCAGTTTCATCAAAATGAGCATGCACAGTGCAACTGCTTACAGAGCAGGTTACTGCCAGGTTAACGTGGGAGCCCTTACTGCCACCTTAATGGGTTGGTGGTAAGTGCTCCCACTCCCAACCCCACATTGCCATGCAGTAAGAGCAATCTTACCACCTGTCCATGACTATTTTCTATTTTCAGCCTTTTTTTACTCGCTGCGGTAAAAAAAAGGCTGCAGCACATAGCAAAAATGGTCCCCATCGCTAGTGCAGGGCCCTTTTTACCACAGCTTAGTAAAAAAAAAAACAATGTGTGGCTCTTATAGAATAGTATTAGATGTTCACAATGAAAGACGCACTTACACGTGCCAGCGTATACGTGTCATTGACATGGCGTAAGCTGTCACATCTAAGTTTCAGCATATCAAATCAGCTTTATGCTATATTCTAGAATGGGTTAGATGTGCCTTAACACTGTTACAGAATTGACGTTAAGAGTATTTTTTGTTGCGCCTACATTTAGGCGCCATTTTCTATAATAATTCCCTACCGCTAAGTCAATGCCACATGTCCATTTTCAGACCCAGAAAAAAGGCATTTTTTTACAGGTGCACTGAAAAATGATCCTGCGGGCAGCTAAAACCAATGCCTACACTACTGCAGGCCATTTTTCAGCGCACCTTAGTAAAAGAACTCCTAAGTGCTATTTAACCAGCCAGGAGCTGTTCATGGCTAGTTAAATAGCACTGAATAACAGGCCCATTGTCTTTGTACTTGTTATTTATCAGAAACCCATGTAAAGGATTGAGGTTGGATTATATTATATAGAACTGAGTTAGATAGACTGTGATTCACTACAGCAGGTGCAATGTAAATCAATAAGATGTTACATTTGCAAACAATTCAAATAATAGCACATTCATTTTAAAGTGTGATAACCATATTAATTGTGATAATAATGATTTAATTTAAAGCATGAACATAAATAAGGGATTGAATAGCTGTGGTGAGTTAAGATGGATAAAAGAATCCATACAGGGAGATACTCTAAATACTTAATTTAAAATAGAACACATTGAATATAAAACACAAATATGATTAAACATCTATGAATTTAAAGACTATGTTCAAGAGGACAAGCTTGAGTTCAGCATATTTTTATATTTCTTGAAATTTCTTCTTAAAGATATTGTCACAGCTAGATCTTCAAAGTTCCAGTTCAATCAGACATAAGAAATTGTTTGCAGAGGTACCACAAATATGGCATATATTTAAGAATGGGTAAATGTATGACTCTGATGCCTAGAAAATGCATTTTTTTAACAGAGTTAATCAAGTTGGAGTGACCTCCAGAAGTAAAATTGCAGCACAAAGCATAATGGGTAATGCTATGTAAATTGCTATGTTTGCAGTAGAGATGTTATTATAGCAAGACCAAAAGGTGCCAGCTAATGGCCTTTGCATTTGATCTCTTGTGTTCCTGAGGGCTGACACTGTCTGTGATGGAGACAGTAGTTAAAGCACACTGATGAGCTTCAACAAGGGTGAAACACCTGTCAGTGACTGCCACCTCAGTCTCCGTCTAACATATCTCAGTGCTGCTGACACATTTTTAACACTGTACTACCAAGGAAGGGGAACCGATGTTTGTCTTGTGATTTGCAAAGCATTAGACTGAAATGATTTTTCTTTATTGTTTTGTATTCCAAATATATATATATATTTAAATCCTATCCTTTTTCTTAGTGAAGGGGGTCTTTTACAAAGTGGCGGTAAGCCCAACGTGGGCTTACCGCATGCTAAAAGGAAACTACTGCTGGCCCAGTGCAGCTGCCGGTGGTAGTTCCAGTTGGAGCGTGTGCCATTTCTGGCACTCCGTAAAAAATATTTTTCTCTAGCGTGGCGCTAACCCAGCGGAAATCAGGCATCACCACTTGCTGCCCTTTTTCCGGCAGCTTAGTAAAAGGACCCCTAAATGACTTAGGGATCCATTTAGTAAGCTGCGGCAAGAACGAATGTGTGTTTACTGCAGCTTAAAAGAGTTTACCACCTGTCATGCTCAGGCATCCTGCAGTAAATTCCTAATTTGTGCGAGGTTGTATTGTATCCAAGTAAACCTCCTAGTTTACAAAGTTGTGTTAGCAGCTGCTGTGCAGCAATACCAACATAGCCCGTTCAAAGTGAATGGGCTGTGTCGGCATTAGCACACCAGCAGCCACGAGCACGGCTTTGTAAACAGGGAAGAAAATGTGTTATGGACAGAACAGAAGAATAACCATACTGGGACAGACTAATGGTCCATCTAACCCAGTATCCTGCTTCTAATACTGGCTAGTGCAGGTCAGAAGTACCTGGCAGAATCCCAAGTAGTAGTAAGATTCCATGCTACCAATCCCAGAGACATACATAGTAATGTGGTAACATAGTAACGTAGTAGATGATGGCAGAGAAAGACTTGCACGGTCCATCCAGTCTGCTGAGGAGGAAGGAGGTGTTTTAGAGAGCTCTGCTGACTTCCAGTGGAAAGGGAGTGAGACCTAGCTCCCTCCCCAAAGATGAGGAGGGTCCCTGGGGAGAAGGCCTCAGGAAAGTCCCAGGCTATGGGGCCTCCTGGGGCCCGGGACCAGAAGGCCGAAAGGAGTGGCTCTCTCCCTGGTTTGACTACCGGGAGAAGGGAAAGGAGTCCAGTGGACCGAAGGGAGAAGCAGCCCAGTGGAGGCCACCAGAGCATTTCCCCCTCCATGGCCCAGCTTGCGGAAGGTAAGCGAGAAGACAGTGGAGGGGGGAGGAAGATAGTACAGGCCCCAGAAGGGCGCTTCCAAGGAAGGGAGAAGGAAGAGGCGATGGAAGTTTGCCAGAAGCCTTTGCTGGAGGCAGCTGAGAGTGAGAGTGAGGAGAGTGGATCGTCAGATGAGGAGTTCCTTGAAGTGAGCTATGACCCTGATGATCCAGCAAGTAGTGTGGTAAATATTGTAAGACGAATTAAGCTGGTGGAAAAAGAAGTAGTGGAGCTAGGAAAACGTCTGAAAATGGCAAGAACTATGTGTAAATTTGCCCCAGCGGAGCACAGACAAATGTATGTTAAAGAGGAAGCCCGGATATCAAAGTTGTTGGGGAAAAAAGAACACTTGTTGAACTGTTTAAAAAAGGGCTCTGTGAATCCTTTGAGGGAGCTCTATGTTAACCGAGAAAGGATGGCTTCAATACCACAGTCTGGGGGTTCAGGAACACTACAGTTGCAGCAAGCTTCAGTGTCTTCAGCAGCATTAGACTCAAAAGAGTTGTCTGGGTTCAGAGGTGACCCCACTTTAAAATACATGAGACAGTTGGCAACACAGTCTAGAGCACTTACCCAGCAGCCAGAGGATAAGGAGGCAGCGGCAGGACATGGCTCTGAGGTGGGGGCTGGAGTAGAGATCCTACCTGTGGAGGGGAGGACAGAACTCAGTAACTTTTCAAAACTCCAGATAATGGAGGCAGCAGAGGGAGACGCAAGTAGCAGCCTGTTTTCTACAGAGGTGGTGGTCGAAGTCTCAGAGGGCTTACCTGCAGTTGTGCAAACAGCAGAGACAGTTGCCGTGAAGGAGGCCCTGTTGGAAAAGGGTCAGCAGAGGCAGACTCCGGTATTTTTGGCTGGGTCTGCAATGACTGAAGTGGAAACCGAAGCAGCATGGCATCTGGAGAAGCCCCGCCCACGAAGTCCGGGAGCAGGGGAGGTCTTCCCTGAGCATGGAGTAGCTGGCGGTTTACAGGAGAGGGGTCGGAGAGAGAGGAATAGGAGCGGGCAGCAGCTGGGAGCTCATTTGACCAGCTGTCCATTACAAGAGGTGAAATCGGGGGGTGCTAACAGCCAGCCTGTGGCGGAATCAGGAACAGACAAGCCATGCCCCCGGGAAGCGCCAGCCATTGGGAGAACGCAGGAGGGACTGCACCAGAAGCAAGGGGGAAGTAACCCGATTGTTGAGAGACTTTCGTTGACTACAGAAGTGGACATGGCAAGTCTAACAGATGTGCAGCGGGTGGTGGAGCAGACCTGCCAGCAGGACGGCTGGGAGCGAGGACCCAAGGGGAGCGGCGGAGTTCCGGAGGCTTCGCCCCTGGTGCCGGAGGTTGGAGGGAGTTCGGGGGCAGAGCGAGCAGGGAGTCTGGTATCGCCAGCTGCAGACCTGACTGGGCAGGTGCCAGAGTATCGCCAGGAGACAGAGGAGAGGAGGCGATTAGCCCAGAGGCTGGAGCCTGCAGTGGCAGGGACGAGCAGGGACGTTCCAGGAAGTGGAGATGGGCAGGACAATCAGTTGGAGGCAGCCCAAGCCGCAGAACTGACTATGGACGTTGCTGGATGTTTGTCTGAGAGGGAAGGGGACGGGGGACAACGGGAGGGGGAGGGGGCGGTGGATATTGAGGAAGGGAGAGGGATGAGGGGAGGGGCAGAGGGACAGAAGGGGGGGGAGGCAGAGGGAAGGGCTGGAACAAGTGTGGAGGGGGGCGGTGGGGGCTGGGGTCCAAGTCCTTTGCGGCAGTAGTCCAGGGAGGGGGAAGGAGGGAGGGGGGGAGATCGGGTGGTTTTGAGGGCCCAGGGAGGGGTTGGGGGGGAGCGGGGACAGGGGGTGGACAGCTGCCTAAGCGGCGAAATGTGGTACAGCTCAAATGGATAGGGAAGGGGGCAATGCCCTCCAGGGATCGGGTCTTGAGGCTGGTGATGGGGATGGGGTTTATACCCGAGGACTTTTACGCGTGTATACACCCCATCAACATCCCAGAATATGACTTGAGCTTCATGACCCAGAGGGGGATGGAAATATTCTGGGAAAGGTACGAGGGGGTGAGGGGAAAGGGGGAGTGGCGGGACCTCAGGGCCATTCCAGTCAGCAAGCCGGACCTGGTGCAGATCACCCTGCTCGTGAGAAATGAGTCTATCTCTGGGGCAGATTTAGCCTACTGGCTACAGAGGTACGCGGAGCTGAGATCCCCACTTACAAAGTTACCGGATCCAAGCAGGGTTTGGGCAGGAGGTTGGGGAGCCCTGGTCAAATTGAGACAGGAGAGCCATGTGGTCCAGCACATTCCTTCGGCTGCCTTTATCGGTCGTGACAGGATACTGTGCTTTTACAAGGGGCAGCCGCGGCAGTGCTTCAGATGTGGTTCGTTTAGGCACTTCAGCATGTCATGCCCAGTGGTAAAGTGTGGAAGATGCGGGGATCAGCATGCCACAGAGGACTGCACCGCGATCAGGTGCAACCTCTGCGGCGGGTTAGGCCATGCATATCGGAACTGCCCTAGGGCGGCCCATAACGAGTGGGATATGTGGGGGAAGGGACGGGGAGGGGGGGTAATGGAGGAGGGGATAGGGCAGGGGGTGATAGGCAGGGAGGGGCAAGGGGGGGAGAAGGAGGGGATGCAGGAGGGGGGGCGGCAGGGGGCTGGGTCAGGAGTGGAGCAGGGGGGAGAGGGGGAGTGGGTACAAGTGCCACAGAGGAAAGGGAAGTTTTGGAGGGGGGGGGGAAAGTAGGGGTGGGCAGGGAGGGGTCGCTGCAGGGGAAGAGGGGGGGGAACAGATTTCAGGTGTTGGAGGAGGAGGAGGAGGATAGGGAGGTTGGGAGGGAGGAGGAAGAACAGGGGGAAGGAGAAGAGGTGGAGTTAATGGAGGAAGAGGGGCGGCAGGGGGGATTGGAGAGGGCAAACGGAAATATGAGGAAGCACTGGAGGAGGGTACTGGTGGTAGGAAGAAGGGCGGGAAGGCTCTGGGGGGAGGGGGAGGGGTGAGGGAGGAGGAAGAGGGAAGGGAGGGAGGGAGGGGAAAGGGGAGTAAGAGGAAAGCTGAGGGGGCCGGGCAGGTGGTGAAGGCCCAAGTGCAGGCTTGGGGGGACAGAGTGGAGCTAGAGGAGGATCTGGAGGACTTAGAGGACTTGGGGGAGGTGGAGGACTTGGAGGAGGAGGTAGGGGGCGGGGGTGAAGAGGGGAGAGGGAGGGATCAGGGGGTGGGTCCGGATAGAGCAAAGAAGAAAGAAAGGAAGAAAGGGGGGGGGGGGTAAGGTGCAGACAGGACGGCTGCAGGGGGGGGGGGGGGGGATCTGGCAGGGGATGATGTAGACCACATAGCAGAGGACCTGCTTCAGGGTAAGAAGGGGGTATCCCAGGAGATAAGGAAAGAAGTTGGGAGTGAGCAGACCCGTGACTCGCAATGAGGATGGCAGGCTTAGTGTTGACATTTGCCACGCTGAATGTGGCCAGCATCGCCTCTCCGAAGAAGCAGGGTTTAGCGTATGACTGGTTCGCGAGGGTCCAAGCAGATTGCTTCCTGCTCCAGGAGACTCGGCTGCGGTCCATTGAGGTGATCAGGCGGGCAAGGCGGGCCTGGAAGTGGGGTCCCTCGGTGTGGGGGGTTGGCGGGGGAGAGGTATGGTGGGGTGGGGATCTTATTTAAGTCCCACCGGGTGAATATTCAGCGAGTGGTGGAGCTGGGGGTGGGGAGATGTCTTGTTGTGGATGCGATTTGGGAGGATAGAGCACTGAGGGTGGTGAATGTGTACGGGCCCCAAAGCAAGAAGGAAAGGGTGCTCCTCTTTGGGAAGATCAAGCCCTACCTATACACTTCGCGCCAAGTAGTCTGGGGGGGAGATTTTAACACCATATTGCGGAAAAAGGATAGTGGGGGACGATCGTTACAGGTGGGCTATGACGGGGTGAGGCTGGCAGGGATCATGCGGGAGGCGGAGCTGGTAGACGCGCATGTGGCCTTCTGTGAGGAACAGGAGGGGTTCACGTTCTTTCGAGGGCAGTGTAAAAGTAGAATCGATAGATTCCTGGTAAAGAAGGGGGTTTGTCTGGGGGGTCCACGAACCGTGGACGTGGACTTTTCAGACCACCACATGGTCCTCCTTCAGGTGGGGGGGGCGGCAGCGCAGAGGCCAGGGAGGGGGTTATGGCGACTAAATTTAAAGTGGTTAGGTAGCGAGCAGGTGCGGGAGGAGTACCGCCGGTTTTTGGAAGATCAGGTGTCAGTGCAGGGGGCATTTCAGTCATTGGGGGAGTGGTGGGATACAGTGAAAAGACGAACGCGGGGATTCTTTCTCAGACAGGCGAGAAGGGAGGGGAGGGAAAGGACAAAGTTGGGCATGGCAATAAAGAAAAAGAGGGACACATTGATTTCACAAGGGGGGAGGGAGGAAGAAATACATGATCTCCAAGCACTCCTGGAGCAGGTACAGTACAACCGCTACACCTCCTTGGTGTATGAGCGGGACTTCGGGAAAATGTGTAGCCCGGACCCCTTCGCATGCTGCCGGGAGCGGAGGGCGCGCAGGGTGATGGAGGGGGTGCAGGATGCACAGGGGGTCCTGCAGGACACCAAGGAGGGGATTCTGGGGGCAGTGAGGGACCACTTTGCGGCGTTGCTTTCAGCCCAGCAGATTGATATGGAGCAGATGGAGTGTTATGTGGAAGGAACCCCGGGGATAGGTCACGGGGGACCCCAGCTTCAGGCCCTCTTGAACCCGTGGACAGAACAGGAGGTGGAGGAAGCCATCGGGGCGCTCCACAGGAAGACCTCGCCGGGGCCGGATGGGCTAACAACTGAGTTCTACCAGGCCTTTAAGGAGCAGCTGGTGCCGATCCTGGTGAGGGTATGGGGGGCAGCCCAGTTGGAGGGTTCCTTGCCTAGTTCCTTGACAGAGGCGGCTCTTATCCTACTAAGTAAGGGGAAGGACCCGGCGATGCTGGCCAACTGGCGGCCTATAGCACTGCTTAATACGGATCGAAAAATCTTCGCGCGAATGCTATTCCAGAGAATGAGGCAGGTGTCTGGGGATTTGCTAGCAGCCTCGCAAGCATGTGGGGTTAAAGGGAGAGGGGTCTTGGAAGCTGCAGCGTGGGTGCGGGAGGGGGTAGAACGCAGTAGAGTGGGAGGGCATGGTAGGCTGTTGGTAACACTCGACCAGGAAAAAGCGTTTGATAGAGTGCAGTGGGGTGTCCTATGGAGCATTCTGGAGCGCTATGGGTTTCAGAAGGGTTGGATAGAGCAATTACAGCTACTCTATCGGCATGCGGGGTGTTTTCCCCTGGTTAACGGGTGGAGAGGGCAGGGGTTTGAGGTAGGGGCAGGGGTCCGACAGGGGTGCCCACTCAGCCCGCTGTTGTATGCATACGCCATCGACCCTTTTATAAGACGGCTGGAGAAGGGGGGGGGGGGGGCGGAGGGGCTGGAAGGGGTGGAGGTGGGGGACAATAACCAGTTAAGGGTCGTGGCGTATGCAGATGACGTTACAGTGTGGGTAGCGGACCAGAGGGAGGGAGGTAGATTGCAGAACCTGATCCAGGAATACTCGCAGGCAACAGCGTCGCAGGTCAATTTTCAAAAGTCCAATAGCCTGTGGGTTGGGGATCAGGGGCTGCAATTTGAGTTGGGAGGTAGGTTTCCTACAGCTGTGGAACGTATACGGGTCTTGGGAATATACTTCGAGAAGGGGGATTATAGGCTCTACAACTGGGATAGGTGTCTCCAAGAAGTGAAGGGGAGGGTGGATAGATGGAAGGGGTGGAAAATGACCATGGGGGAGCGGGTACAGCTCATCAAGGCACACTTAGTTCCTTTGTTTCTGTTCGTCAGTTACATCTGCCTGCTGCCGGAGAGCCGGTACGCGGCCTTGTATGGGGTGTTCTTCCGGCTGCTCTGGGGCAACAGGACGAATCCGGTAAAACGGAATGTTACCTATCTGCCTAGGAGGGAGGGGGGGGGGTGGGCATGATAAACCCAGTCCTGTTTTTCAGCGCTTTGTTCCTGCAGTTCAATCTGGGGAGGGCGGTAGGGCGGGAGCCACCGGGGTGGGCTAGGAGTGTCCTGCAGTGGTGGCCGAGATATTGGGACCTATGGCGGGAGGGGGGGAGGGTAGTGGCACTGCGAAGGGGGGCTCCGGGGGGGGGTGAGTTATTGCAAGACCCTAGTGAAATTGGTGAGGGTGTGGGGGCTGACGGTGGGGGAGGTGAAGGCAGGACAACGGGGGGTCTGGATGGACAGAGTACGGGCGCAGGTGTTCTCAGCTCCTCTGGCGCTGAGGGACGCGCCGGCCCCACGGATGCAGCAGGGGTTACGGTTCATTGCTTCGAACCGCATCCCGGTGAAGTATAAAGACCTGGCGTGGCTGTCCTTTCACGGTAGACTGTACGTCCGAGGAAATTTGAAATATCGCAATGTGCGGGATAGAGGGTGCCCACGGGAGGAATGTGCTGGAACTGAAGAGACGATGGAGCATTTCCTGGTGAGGTGCCCATTTACAGTCCAGGTCTCTGACCGGGTTTCCTCGTTGCTGCAGATCCCCAGTTTCCGCAACTACAGCTATGCGGACTGGGTGTATGGCCCAGAGGGTGGAGAGGGACGCGGGGATCCGGTAACACGCTTTCTGATTTCGGTGATATTGCGGTACTGCCTCTGGATGGCGCGCTGCAGGGTGTCCCTGTACCAGGAGGTCCGGCCGGCGGAGGTAGTCAGCTGGGATGTGGTAAGGGCGGTGCAGGAAGCGGCGAAGTGGGAAAGGGTGGAAAAAGGGGTGGGGGTGGCTTCGAGGTGGTGGAGACACATGAGGCTTAAGCCGCCATGAGGGGACATGCTTCCCAGGGGATTGTGTGCCAGTTGTCTGAAGGGGTTGTGGGGGGTCGGGGGGGGTCGGGGGGGGGGTTGATCCATTGTATTATTGAGGAGGGGGTGTACATAGATAGGCAGACCATGTCTAGCTAGGAGCCTGGGGTTTGATTTGCATGTCCGGTTTTTTTCTTTGGTCTTTCTAATAAACAGTTTCCACTGTACTATTGAGGAGGGGGAGGGGGTGTACATAGATAGGAGGACCGTGTATAGCTAGGGGCTTGTTTTTGATTTGTATGTTATTTGTTTTTAGTTTTTTCCAATAAAAAGAGTTTTCCAGTCTGCCCAACAAGATAAACTCATATGTGCTACTTTTTGTGTATACCTGACCTTGATTTGCATCTGCCATTTTCAGGGCACAGACCGTAGAAGTCTGCCCAGCACTAGCCACGCCTCCTAACCACTAGCCCCACCTCCCACCACCAGCTGTGCCACCCAATCTCCGCTAAGCTCCTGAGGATCCATTCCTTCTGAACAGGATTCTTTTATGTTTATCCCACGCATTTTTGAATTCCGTTACCGTTTTCATTTCCACCACCTCCCGCGGGAGGGCATTTCAAGTATCCACCACGCTCTCAGTGAAAAAATACTTCCTGACATTTTTCTTGAGTCTGCCCCCCTTCAATCTCATTTCATGTCCTCTAGTTCTATCGCCTTCCCATCTACGGAAAAGGTTCGTTTGTGGATTTATACCTTTCAAATATTTGAACATCTGTATCATATCACCCCTGTTTCTCCTTTCCTCCAGGGTATACATGTTCAGGTCAGCAAGTGCCTTTCCCCATTTCTATCTCAATAGCAGACCAGTGGCGTAGCCAAGGGTGGGCTTGAGTGGGCCCAGGCCCACCCACTTTGGGTTCAGGCCCACCCAGTAGCAGCATACCTAAGATGTGGCTGGCAGGGATCCCCAAGCCCTACCAGCCAAAAACTCCCAATCAGTGTCCCTCCTGAATACCTTGTAAGAAGCAGATCTTCGCCTGCAGTGAACAGTGACATACATACTGCTTGCACCAACCCCACAGCCTTCCCTCTGATGTATTTCTGCCTAGGCGGAAACAGAAAGTTGCATCAGAGGGAAGGGTGTGGGGCCAACATGAGCAGTGTGTATTAGTTGCTGCTCGCTGGTGAAAGGTATATGGGAGAGGGAGGGATGTTTGAGAGACCTAGTGGTTAGGGTGGTGGACTTTGGTCCTGAGGAACTGAGTTCGATTCCCACTTCAGGCACAGGCAGCTCCTTGTGACTCTGGGCAAGGCACTTAACCCTCCATTGCCCCATGTAAGCCGCATTGAGCCTGCCATGAGTGGGAAAGCGCGGGGTACAAATGTAACAAAAAAAAATAAATATGGCATGCAGGCGAGAGAAGGAGAGAACAAATCACATGTGGGACGGGGCGAGGTTCTTCTGCCCACCCATCTTGGGCCCAGGCCCACTCAAGATTGGGTGTCTGGCTACGCCCCTGTAGCAGACTATGGACTTTTCTTCCAGGAAATTAGGAAATTGTCCAAACCTTTTTTAAACACAAATATGCTAACCGCTGTTACCACATTTGCTTTGAAAATTATTTATTAATGTCCAATAAACCATAATACAGTTCTAAAGAAAAATAAACAAAAAATGCTGGGTTTCACCTTTCAACTGTAAACACAGAACACTCTGGACTCGATTTCAACTAAACTAACCTAAATAGTCAAATAACAAGTTGAATCCTCATAAACTATGTGTAGACTTATATCTATGTATAATGTGATATCTTATTTTTCTATATAATTTTTTATTTTATTTTTTTATTTTCAATTTCAAAAAAATGGAGAAAAAAGACCTCATCAGTCCCAGCATGACGATATTTTTATTCAATTTATCAATCGATTTAATCGTCTGTTTGTTCTAGGACTCCATTATAATCCTTGGTCTTAAAAAAACTCCATTTCTCTTTTAATGCTAATAAAATTGTTCAATTTCAATATTATGATCGTGATTGTTTTCAACAACAAATTCAAACTATTGTTACTTAGCTTTTTACTCTGCCCTAACATATTGCCTCAATTTTTATATAATGTTATTAATAAAGAGAGAAGAAAAAAGAGAGAAGAAATTTAAGAATTGGTAGGTTGGGGGTATAGTCAATGATTAGAATATACACACGGTGAGAGGTTCACCGCGGGAGTCAAGTGATACCAGCCGTGGTGCACTTATGAGACTTACCCTGTAAACCCGTTTCAGCATATTTGTACTTTCTAATATCCTCGACTGTGCAAATTGATCTAATTTAGGAAGGCATAATTTTTATTTACAAGAATTATACATTGTTTCATCCAAAGAATGACACATTTTCTCCTCCTATATACTGGAAACCTTTGTAGTCCATTTTATAGTTTTATTAATCTTTTATATGTATTAGTGACACAATGATTTTAATGGTTCTGTATAATTCTTGATCTGTTTGTGCAATTTAAATTTACTACAGTGACCTGATTGCACCATGGATTCATACCGTGAACATATGTTGCTATTATGCCCGGTTAATGAGTTGTACATCATCAATCAAATATGTTGTTGGTGTTTCTTGATTGAGACTGTTTTTAGAATTGATTTCATATAGTTTTCAGCAATTCTCTGATATATGTGTAACGCCCCTTTACGTGGGCACTTCTGAGTTCAGGGTCTGACACTGCTGAAGCCTCCCAAGGGCAGTCTCCGTTGGTCCCTTCGCTCTCTTGATTCTGGGTGCCTCCACCTGAGGAAAAAAGCATTAGTGGGAGGCTACTCTCTTCTCCCTCAGGAAACCAAAAAAAAAAGAAGAAGTTCAAATGCAAACTGTGGGAAACAAAGCTGGCTGTCGGTTTAGACAGGTTTGGAAGATACTTATACTCTCTCAATTCCAAGGAACACTCTGGAGTCAGCAATTTATGAAACTCAAACTACTTATTGTTCAACTCTGTAACAGCAGGAACATCAATCCATTTCAACTTTCTACATTGAATGCAAATCATTTTTAAAACTCCAATCCTTCTGCTGTTCCGCAGGGGAACTCCCGTATCCTCTTCCCTTGGTTATATTTACAGGTACTTTCCAGCAGGACTATATACACTTTTTACAGACTCCTGTCCATGCCTATCCCAGAGAATAGTGTCCCAAAGGTTGTGCGCTTCTCAATTTTCACAGGTTCAGACCCCTTGGAGCCTGACTTCCCTCCAGGGTGACCTTCACTTCGGTCTTACCCTGGCCTTGGGATGAGCAGTCCCTGACTCCGATCCCACACTCCTGGGATGGGTCTCTCCTCTGCCCACCCATAGTGCTCCTCTTCACAATTGCCACTTTCCTGAGCCCCTTCTTCTATTTAGGATTCCCTGTTATTCCTCCAGGTCAGTGGCAGGGAATCATCAGGCAACCAAAGACCCCCCCCCCCCCCTAAAGGCCAAACATTCCTCTTTATCTCCTTCCAATCTCCTCTCCTCTTGTCACTCTTCAGTACCAGGGCACTATTTCTCTGCATTTTATTTCAAAACTACTCCCCTTGGGCTGTGCGTCCTCTGATCCAGGGAACTGCCAGTCACTAACCCCCAGTGACTATCCACAGGGATTTACTCTCCTAGTAATCCCAACCTGCCCACACATCTCTAATATATACTGACACTCATTCAGAAAATGTCTACACAATGTTTAGGAGATGGTCCCCATCAGGTCAATAAAGTCTTGGACAATCCACTGTCATCAAGTCATGAGTCACAGCTAAGCCTCCAATTATTACAAATATGGATGCTTCCAAATTCACTGTTTCACAATCATCCAATCACTTTCGCTTTCTGCACATCTCTCCAAACTTATACACACATGACATGATACAAACATTCAAGAACGTGAAAGGTATTAATATACATACAAACCTCTTCCAGAGACATAGGGATGGTAGAACTACAGGACATTAATTGAGGTTGCAGGATAGTAGACTTAGGAGTAACATCAGAAAATACTTTTTCAAAGAGGGGGTAGTAATTGCCTGGAATGCCCTTCCAGGAGAGGTGGTGAAATAAAACAATAATCAGGGAATTCAAATAAATATGGGATAAACACAGGGGATGCCTAAATAGAAAGAGGATGGAAATACAACATGGCTGTTGAGGTGTTATGATGGACAAGAGTAATGGGAACTAGGCCAATACTGGACAGACATCTACAGTCTGAGTCCTGCAAATGGCAAAAGACAGATTCAGCAACTCTAGTATTAGGGAACTAAGGTCAATGCCAGAAAGACGTCTGCAGTCTGAGTCCTTCAAATGGCAAAAAAAGATAAAGATTTGGCAACTCTAGTATTGAATATTACTTTACTATCATATGATGCAAGTAATGGTGATGTAGAACTCAGAGGGGAAAGGAAGACAGCTTAAATAGCAAGTTAAATACTCTTTGCAGTACTTTGGCTATAACATGTGGAGGTGCATTTTGGAAAGGAAATGCAAGTCAGAATAAAGACATCCAGCTCATAACGTCCAAAACGGATGTTCATCTTGCATGTAATATCCAAAAGGACATACATCAGGGTTTCCTGTTCAAAAATATGTGAGATGTGCATCCATGTGCTGAGGATGTCCATCATGAATAGCCATTTTACAAACTAGAATGTCCAACATATGAACTGCAAAAAAGCAGGGATAAGGACATCGGACTGCAGCATTCTTAGAAAATGGCCACAAAGACATCCCTGCAGAACAAAGGGGCAGCCTAGTTGTTAGTGCAGTGGACTTTAACCCAAGAAACCCAGGTTCAAATCCCACTTTAACTTTTTTGTTTTGTAATGGTGAATCCTCCTGGAACAGAAAAATACCTACTGTATCTAAATAGCCTTCAGGTTTGCAGGTGGCTTATATATTCAGGTACAGTAGGTATTTTTCTGTTCCTGGAGGTCACACAATTAAAAAAAACCCCCCAAAAACAAATGTGAGATTTGAACCTAGCTCCCTTGGTGTACTGTCCACTGTATTAACCACTAGACTACTCTTCGGATCTGCATGATGCTCTGTTCATAATCCTCCAAATTCTATATATGGTGCCTTAAGTTCTGAGAGCTAATTTGGCTGCATGGTCAAACTGTGTGCACAACTTTAATTAGAATGTATGTGCACAACTTTCTAGGCATATTCTACAATTAAGGAGATGCAATGTTTTAATTACACCAGTGACCAGCTGCTCAATCAACACTTTTTTGTACCCTAGACATGATTGAAACAGATGTGACTAAGAACGTCCTTGCTTTTAGACTTGGACATTTCTTCCCATTCAGTTATTGCTGTTGAACTTTCTGATTTTGGACCCTCCTTAGTCCCACCCAAAACATGCCCACAACATACCCCTATGCTATTTGGATATACTTTAGGGTTGGATGTCCCTTTCTGCCTTTGCAAAATCAGAATTTGGATGTTTCATGCACACGGACATCCATTTGGGCATTTCGAGATATCCATATGCTTTGAAAATAAACTCCATATTGTCTCAAGACACAGTATCCAAGCATGAATAACTGTAATCTGCACAGAGTGGCAGGTGCAGCTCGGGCCACATTGTCAAACAGACTGGATGAACCATGCAGTTCTTTATTTGCTGTCATTTTCTGTGTTACTGTGAGTGGCCAAATTAAACACACTTTAGGAAACATACCACAAATATGAATCACAAGCTGGTTTAGTCAACCAATGCTTAGTCTGTAACACTAAGCAACAACTGCCCCCATAACATACCCCAAATCCTCTGCCAATAAATGTAATATCCAGATGATGCCAGTTCCATATAAATTTCCAGGTGGGGCTCTGCAGTGCACTTCTGTACCCAAAAAAACACGAATGACCAAAAATCCACACCACAATCTCTTCTATCTGAAGTGCTCGAATTAAAGAGAAAACATTACCATCAATTAAAGAATATGAAGGCTAGCATACATAAAATTTATAAGAGGAAATCTTTTTAATCTCCTGAGTAGAACATGCCTGCGCAGCCACAAATCACGCAGTCCCAATCCAGAAAGAATGAGTTTCAAAATATAAAGATTCAAAACCCACCACTTCCAAGGAATACCTTAGTACAGTCGCAAATTGAAAGCATGTGAAAGGGCACACATTAGCATGGACCCGCCAGTAAATAACACCCCCATACTGCATTTTTGAAACACACGAGCTGCACATACTGGACAAGTAGCCATATGTATTTATTTATTTTGACATATATACCCTACATTATCCTGAACATACTCAAGTTCAATTTGACTAACAGTAAATAAGCAACAGACAAGGTTTACAAAGCCATAAACAAAATATCAAATATAGATCATGGATGGACAGTTGCAATCTAAGATACTCCATCAATGGATAGAAACCTCTAAAATAGGCGAGTTTTCAGTCTTTTATGAAATACCAAGTAATCAGGCTGACCCTTGATTGCCATTGGCGGTGAATTCCACCACTGAACACCCTGGTATCTAAAGTCAACAGAGTGAACTGACTTATAACACACTCTCTTACAATCTGGAAGATGAAATCTAAGGTAGTCCCTAGATCCAGAGGATATGTTGGGTAGATGAATAGTTTTTAAGGGCTGCATATAATTCGGTGTCATGCCATATAATATTTGTAAGGCAAAAAAACACATAATTTAAAAATAATCTTGGCTTTAATGGGTAACCAGTGCAGTTTCCATAATAATGGAGTGGCTCTATCAAAATGTGATACCTTGAGGACAAGCCTAGCTGTAGTATTTTGGGCCATTTGTAGCCTTTTTAGGACACCCTCCTTACATCCAGCATAAATGGAATTGCAGTATTCGACTTGAGTTAAAAACCAAGGATTAAGCTAGCTGTCTAAAGATGTCTGGCAAAAAAATATGATCTGATTCTCCTCAGCTTCCAAAGAGATTTTTTTCACTACTGAGGAAACCTGAGGCTCAAACGTGAGGTGACTGTCAATGAATACACCCAGTACCCTAAGCATAGTGTCTAGGGGTTACGACACATTTGTCAATAGCAAAATTATTATATGTGGTATGGTCAAAGGGGTTAGTTACCACAAGAAATGTAGTCTTCTCTATTTAGCTTAAACTTAAATTCAAAAGCCCAAGATTCCAACAAATCCAGACCAAGCCTAATCTTAGGGACAATTTCTGGAAGACCAGTCTTGAAAGGGATATAGATTGTGACATCACCCGTGTAAATAAAATGGCACCCACCAAAATTAGAACTACTGCCGGGTGCCTGTGAGCAACTAGCATTAATGTTGTTTTGGTATGCACTTCCTACAGGGTAGCTCTACCTTGCCTCTGTAAAAGGGCCCTAAATCTGCTTGCACACATGCAATTAGTTAATAAATTTGTCTGAAATTCCAGCTGATCTAACTTCTGAGAATTTCTCTTACACAGGTAATCTCACTTCCTTTTCACTTAAGGAAGATCTAACAAAGGGAGAGAGCATTACAACACAGAGAACAATTCAGCTTGATTTTCCATTGCAGTCATTTTATCAGAGGTAGAGAATATTTTACTGTAGTGCTCTGATGAAAGTTGCATGCCTTCCCCAGCATTAAATTGTGGTAGAAAATGAAAAACCTAATAGCATTTTGATGTATTCCAGTTAGGTTTTCCATTAAAAGCAAAAGGTGATATGTTCACACCATTTGTCAGGAACAGAGGAAATGAAGAAAATGTTGACAATTTCATTACAGTCTGGTTATGTGGGTGATCTGAACTTACCTTTTCGAAGACAGAAAAAAAAAGATTCAAGATATTATTAGCTGAGAACATTCCTGTTTATAGTTACTTTAACTCGGCCACAAATGTACAGTTGATACAAATCTGTGAACTACGGACTTTCATAGAGCAAATTTCTATCATTTATAGGCCTGCTCATGAAATTTGGATTTTTGAATGTCAGAGAATCAAACCTGAGCCTCATACTTGCATATAGTTCTCTGATAAATCCATTCCAAAGAAAATAAAGTGCAAAAGACCCCATAGGAAAAAAATTTGCTTTTGTTTTGAGATATAAGTATATAGATACACTTATTTTTTTTCTTTCAATTTCATTGTTTCTAGTAGGCTTTTGTCCCTGGAGGACACCACTGCTTATTTCGAAAGAAAGCTGCAGAACTAAATAGAAATTTAGAAGATGCAAATAAGTCAAATTGTAGGCTTACCCTCCCAAGCTTGACATTTGTTGAGATATCTATATAGTAAATTTAACTTATTTTTCTTGGAAAGCTGTATGCAATATGTAATATGAAATTCTAGCCTTAAAAATACAACACGGGGTTATTAAAATGCAATATGAGATTATTATAAAAGCTGTATTTGTCAAGGACAGGTAAATGTTTTACTTTATGCAGTAAAAGAGCAATTCTATAACCTAGATACTAACTTTTACATGTACATATCACACATACATGTATAGAATATTAGCACTTACATGAGCATTTGTGTGCACGTATGCAATAAATGCTAGCAGGGAACCTAATAGCTGTTATGCAAATCCCTGCTTGACTAACATAGTGCATATTTGCAAGGGGGGCATACACGGAAGTAGGGCATGGTTGAAACACAGGCATGGCTCTCGTTCATGTATGTAACTTATTGAGGGGTCCTTTTACTAAGCTGCGGTAAAAGGGGGCCTGCGCTAGCATCAGCACGTGTTTTTGATGCACACCGAGGCCCCCTTTTACCACAATGGGTAGTAGGCTGTCTTTTTTGCTGGAAAACAAATGGCCGTGCAGTAAGTGAGCCACTTGCTGTGCAGCCATTCCAGGGGGAGCACTTACTGCCATCCATTGAGGTGGCTGTAAGGGCTCTTGTGCTAACCTGGCAGCAACTACTATCACCAGATAAGCACCGGTGCTAAAAAAATAGAAATATTTTTGTGGTATCAGAAATGTCTCAGGCTGGGGGTGGGAACTGCCACCGGGCTCCTGCAGTAGCCTGGCGGTATTTCCAGATTGGCGTGCGGCAAGCCTGCAGCCATGCACCAACCCTTTAGTAAAAGGGCCCCAGAATGCTGTAAGCTATACATGCCCTTGCTGTATGCAGGTGCCCAAACTTACATGGGGTCTATAAGTGCCTTTTCGTTTGTCAGTTTACTGATTGACTATGGTGGACCGAATATGGACTCACTGTTTTCGCCAGCCTCTATTATTGATGTCTTAATCAATGTACTGTTTCAACAACAGCAGTGTGTGGAAGTTCTCTCCAAACAACAAGATCTTTGTTATTGTGTATTTTGTATGTTCAACAAGGGTTCAGATCACTATCAACCCCTGACACAGGCATACACACACCGAAACACGACCTGTGTCGGGTCTCTGTAATAAAGAACTGTTCTTTGTTCAGATCCTGAAGTCCCTTTTGTGCTTTTCTTTGTTCTTGTGGTTTGTGTACTTTTGACCCTCTCTTCTGGTACCATAAGTATAAATGCCTAAATTTTAGACACATCAAAACTGGGTTATGCAATATCATCTAATGAAATCTAAGTGTCTAGGTTCTAATATCTATCCCCTTCCACTCCCACCCCATTACCAACTGGGTGCAAAATGACAGCTTTGTAACACTGCCACTAGAGGTCAATCTGCCAAGTAGGGGCAATGATCCCTAGTATCACGCAAATACTGCTAGGGGTCATACCTGTAAATTTTGCACCTTGCAGCAATCGTGTATGAAAGGAGGGAAATTGTTCCTGCCCCAAACACTTGACTTTTAAAGATACCTCTGTCTCCACCCATAGCCCACCTTGATCCTGCCTCGATCCAACACCAAACAGCACAGTTTTACCATGCTTGCTGATTTTAAGGAATGGAACATCTTAGCTTGGGGTTACATTAATGTTTAGTGTGCACTTTCCTCCTTTTTCTATGGTTTCTTACCTGTTCTCTCTCTCTCTCTCTCTCTCTCTCTCTCTCTTTCTTTCTCTGTTTCAAATCAATAGCATTGTAGTCATCCTCCCTATCACGTCATACTACATACGATATGGCACGTCAAATGTAAAAGGGAGGTATTATAGTTACTACATGGTGGAAACAGAAGTAAAAGAAGTGAGGAGAAACTGGTGGTAAAGGACGTGAGCATGGAATATAACTGTAATCCATGTAGTATAATGGGTGCAAGTTTCTAGAAAACTGTGGTCTGAGGCTTGAGGAAATACAGCATCAGACATATTATAATATAAATACGGCAACAAATCCTACCGCATGTGTTGTCCTGTGGATAAATGAAGGATTTCAGTTCTTAGTGCTGTCAATCTGACACCTTCTAGGAGAGCTCAATTTAACACAAAAATAAAATAAGGTCATAATGTAAGACACATTGTCAGGCAGGTGAGAATGCTATCTGCATGATACAGGCCACCAGCATAAGCCAAACTCATCACCTCTGAGGTACACTGCAATTTCCCACTCTGTATAATAAATCACTCTAGCTCCCATTCATTTTCTGTACTAGGGCTGCCAAGTGCTGCCTACGTAACTATTAAACTAACAAATTAACAATGGGCTGAAAACTGGTAACAGAAATACTATTACTGCTTCTGACTTGGTATAGTACTGAGACATACTTTATGTCAGGTAATTAAAAGTCACAGGTAATTAAAAGTCAAGATTTTAGAAATCATTAGGCTCCAATGAGCTTAATTAAGTTTTGAGCTTCCAATTAAAATAAAATTCTATTCTATCAAATGTCTTGAATACCTTTTACATCTTTTTCTAGCATGTGTGAAAATAATGGGACTTATTTTAAAAGTTGTATTTTTTAAAATTATAAAAAGTTCCATCATAGTTTTTGTGATAGGATGGATAATCTATTGTAGAACTCTGTTTAACATTATCCTTGAAATGCATCTACTAATTGGCCAGCCCAGAGCTGTAATGAGGCAATTTAGTGTCTGATATCATGAGCATGAAATAACTGTTTTTGCCTACCTATGAATTCCTAATTCTACCTTATACAAAAGAGAAGGTGCAGGAGAACAATTAATAAAAAGAAGAAAAAATGCACCTGCTTGGTATTTTGACACTTACAAACTTACTGATTATTATTTGACTAGCTTCCAAGGAATAGATCGTTATCAAAGTCCCTTGTGCCTCAAAGTTACACAAAAACCCAGCTGTAAACTGTATTTCACCGGTGCAGCATCTTGACAGCCTTCAGTTGTCAATCAGAATCTCCACAGCTTCCAGCTTTTTAGCTGTCTGAGTGCCCATGATGCTGTGGTACCCTCACACATGCTAACTTATTCCAGATGCATTGGAACAGGACTGCTCATGAATATCTCTGACATTCCAGGTTTGCATCATTCAACATAACTATGGCTGGGAGGGGTATGTGCCACCTTCTAAATGCTGCAGACATATGGATCACATAAACAGAGACATGTAAAACATTGAAGTGCTTTTGTCACACTTCCAAATATATTTTCTTTTTTCTTTTTTTTTTATTGAATTTAAACATTTACAAGCTATACACTTGATTCCAGTAATATAGAGCTAGTGTTTTTCAAATAGAATATTTAACAGAGGAAAAAAAAAGAAAAAAAATAGAGTATAAGAAAATTTCAACTATGCTGCAAGGATTAAATAAAGTAAATATAGCTTTACCACAGACCACAAAGATCGTAGGGGGCTAAAAATAAATTAGTTCTAGCATCACCACCTGGGGAACCTTCCGTTCCAAGCTGGTTATCTCAGCTTCTCGGGATATGCCGCCGCCAAACGAGGAGTCGTTATTACCGCATTCCGTTTTTTTCGGCTCCTCCAGCTCACCTTTCTCAGAAGCTGGCTGCGGGGAAGGTTGATTTCTGGCGGGGACAAAGATGATTCAAGCCCTTGGGGCGTCAATGCTCCTCCATCGGCTTCCCCTGCAGGGATTACCATGCCAGCTTCTGGTGCTCGACTCACTGTGAAACGGTCTATCGTTAGCTGTACCAGTGAAGACGTAAGGCTCATCAACGGTTGAGTTCTTACCGAACCTTTTCTGTTGGTATGTGGCATTTTTTTTAGTAGATAATTTAGAGGAATACAGAGACCAGCTAAACGTGACCAGATCACTCACGAGTCGCAACTACCATTTTGACACGCCCCCCCGACGCTCACACCCGAATATATTTTCTATGGCTAGAGTCATCAGTTATACCATTGCTATAGTTATCAATCAGTCTTGCTTTGAGTAGTTTTATATATATATATATATATATATATATATATATATATATATATATATATATATATATATTTAGCTTTGGATTCCTTTATAATGAGAACCTAAACGTTTAAGAAAATAGAAAAAGAGAATCCAAGTATGTTAGGATGAGACTAGGAAGGAGTCCACCATTATCATTTATCCATGACCTGGTATCTCATGATCGTAACATAGTATGTTTGCTTCTCAGGAGAAATCAATGAACGGAAGAATAAGTTCTTATTCAGAAGAGATGCTCATTTTACCAGTGACCCAAACACAGTCCACATAATGCTTGTGATCCAAATGCATGCAAAAAGAGGGACACATCACCACAGTCTCACACTCCAGGTTGTACATGCATTGGATACAGGACAGACCAGAGAGATTGTTTTTAATAAAAGCATCAGCTATAAACCACTCACTTGCACTGAATGTACCTGATCAACCTCACCCCACACCACCATTTAAAATTCCAAAATGAGTAAAAAGCTCAACACAATTTTCCAATTATGCAGAACTAAGGCATCATATCAACAGACCTCACCAAATATATAATTCACCACAAACTTAAAACCAAGTTAAACGATTATTCTATGAGCTATATGATATGGGAATCTGATTGTTTGGGGATATGCTGATGTTTTTTATATGAATTATGAGTTAGATTTTATGTATCATGTCTAAAAAATCAGCACTGAAAAAATATGCCTAGTTGTATTCAATAAAATACGCCTACATTTCTGCATGGTTTATAGAATACGCTGAGCGTCCATCCATACGACTAAATTTAGTCGAAGGTAGTTACACCAAGGAAAACTTGATATAAATGCCGAGACTTAAATTAGGAGTGGTCCGGGTGTATTCTATAACAACACGCATAGGGAGGGCCCTGTTTACTAAGCCGTGCTGTAGACGCGCTAACGTTTTAGCACACATGAAAAATGAGTGCGTGCTAATGATAGAGGCACCCATTATATTCCTATGGGTGTCTCTAGCATTAGCGCCTGCTAATTTTTAGTGCACACTAAAAGGTTCGCGCGCCTACAGCGTGGTTTAGTAAACTGGGCCCATACATTTTAGAAAAGCTCACAATAGGTCCAGTCTATGCCCATGGCTACACCACCTTTTCAACTATGTGACTTAGAATTTATGACAACACCAAAAGAAGGTGAACACTCCACTGCAGTTCAAACGCAAAGCAAAGAAGATGGCGCAAAAAAACCTCTCTCAGATGGTGTCCGCAGTAAATTCTTTATTCAAAATCAGTAAAAGAGCGACCTGACACAAGTCGTGTTTCGGTCCTATCGGCCAGCATCAGGGGTCATACACAAAAATCGCAGAGTTAAAATGCGGTCTCGCTGTGCAGCGTGGTAAGAATTTACTGCGGACACTATCCGAGAGAGGTTTTTTTGCTCTATCTTCTTTGCTTGGACTTAGAATTTATGCACATCACATTACAGAATACGCTTAGACAGTTGTGCGTGTAAATTCCAATTAGTGTCAATTAGTGTCAATAATTGCTTGTTAATTGGCAATTATTGGTGCTGATTGGCTTGTAAATTAAGTTGCATGCACAAATCCAGAATACACTCGGACTTGCATGCACAACATAATTCACGCTATATAGAAACTCGGGGTTTATGTTTTGTGTGCTGGTCTAATTAATTTTAGGGTGTCTTTTACCAAGCCATGGTAGTGTTTTTAGCTTGCAGTAGAAATCAGTAGGCAATAAATGCCGAGACGCCCATAGGAATATAATGGGCATCTTAGCATTTACTGCCAGCTGATCTCTACCACAAGCTAAAACCTCTACCATGGATTAGTAAAAGACCCCTTCATGAATTATTTTCAATAAATATATTTTACCCACCCTTCAAAAAGGGCTTTTTTTCTATTTGTTTCATTAATAGCCATGCACTAATGTTAGCATTAGCATGTGGCCATTTAAAATAATTATGGATATGCTAACCAGTTAACACAGTGGTAATGTGTACACACACTAGCTGATTAACACATCCATACCCATGCTCTGCCCTTGACATACCTCCTCAGAAAAACAAAAAAATATATTATTGCATGTTTAGCTCATGCAGATGACAAAGCTAACATGGAATGCTTTATCCCATAATAGGCTATTTTTTTGTTGCACTAAGCACGTGTTAGCGCTTAACACAGCTTAGTAAAAGGATCCCCCCTTTATTTTTTTTATAATGTGCATATACTTTATATGGAGGAAGTAACTTACTCGTTAGCCCCACTCACACACACAAGGAGTGACTCGGGCAGCATATACTGCAGCAGGACATGTTTATCCACTCCTACCCTAGCTGAGATAATATTTAACCATTTCTCTGACCTCATGTGCAACTTTCTTTAAATCAATCACCTTACTTTCTGACTCTTCCTACTTCCTTGCCTATCTATATGTTATATCTTTGCTTTACTTCACTATCAATTATAATGCACAGGAAAAGTAATGTGGTCAAGTTGACGGTAAAGCGGCATTAAGGGGAAGTCCTTGACACAGCCAGGTGGCAAAACATGCATGTCAGGCGGTTTTGAGTCCCTATTTTGAAAATGCCAGAAAGATAATTGCATTAAATATATTTAAGCATATAGAGTAAGCCAATGAAGATTTGTGTGCTGATATAATTGCCGAAAGTTATTGTTGGACAATTAAGCACCACTGAGGCAAAGGTTGTGAAAAGGTTTTCATAATAATCTGTATTGAGAAAATTTGTGTAAAGAATGTGGTGAGCGATCGTCTGGGATTGGTGAATTATGACACCATAGCAGTACCAGCCATCTGCTATACTACTGCATTGGTCTGCCAGTAAACTGAACATATTATTTTACTCATCAGACATTTTAAAATACCCGGATAAATAGACGAGTTTTTAACAACTTCATAAACTGCGCTACATTCCTACATAAACAGAGAGATCCTGGCAAGCCATTCCACAGTAGCAGACCAGCCCCAGAAAATGCAGCTGATCTAGTATCTGCATAACGCATTCTCTGTAAAGATAAACACATTGATGTCTCTGATCTCACCTGTCTCTTTGGCATGTGTACTAACAAAATGTGAACAAAGTACCAAGGAGCTGTAGCATAAGGTTTGATGGATCAATGATAATACCTTAAACTGTACCCTGTATTTTACTGCCAGCCAAAATATATCTGTGGGCCCCACTAACCATCCTCACCACTGCATTCTGCATAATCTGTATAGCTTTGCCTCTGGTATTTGCAACTGCAAAACCCAGGGCCCATAGGAATAAAATGTGCCCTGCTGAAGATAACTCGAGCTAAGCTTTAGTAAATGCATTACAATGCAATACAATAATCAATTTTACAGATGGCCATCCTTTGTACAACACTTTGAAAATCACTCTTAAGTTAACTTAACAAGTGAAGCTGAAAAAAACAAAGATTGCACCGTTTAAGTCACTTGAGCACCCATTGACAAATGACTATCCAATATTAAGCCCAATAATTTCATCTCTCTTTTCTAAGTCATTGGGAGCACAATTGTTTGTAAATAAAGCAGGTAACCTTATATATGCATACTCATATAGGGGTCCTTTTACTAAAGGGTGCTGAGAAGTGGCTTGCAGTAGTGTAGGCATGAGCTTTGGGAGCGACAATCCATTTTTCAGTGTGCTTGTAAAAAAAGGCCTTTTTTTAAATTTTTGCTGAAAATGGACGTGCGACAAAATCAAAATTGCCATGGGTCCATTTTGGGTGTGTGACTTTACTGCCAGCCATTGACCTAGCGGTAAAGTCTCACATGGTAACCAGGCGGTAATGACCTACATGTGTCAAATGCCACTTGGCACACGTACGATACAATGAAGAAGGATTGACATTTTATAAGCAAATTGTATACTTTAGTTTGAGCCATTTAAAGCAATCAGAAAAGGGTATTCCAAATTTACTCCTTAAATTTGAGAAAGACATGAGTCTCTCATGAAGTAGAAAATCATCAAGAGACCAAATATCTTGCTGAGCCCAATCCTTCCAGTATATTTTCTTCCCAGAGACAAAATCAAGGATTGTTCCATAAGGGAGTGGAGGAGTGGCCTAGTGGTTAGGGTGGTAGACCTGGGTCCTGGGGAACTGAGGAACTGAGTTTGATTCCCACTTCAGGCACAGGCAGCTCCTTGTGTCTCTGGGCAAGTCACTTAACCCTCCATTGCCCCCTGTAAGCCGCATTGAGCCTGCCATGAGTGAGAAAGCACGGGGTACAAATGTAACAAAAAAAGGGGGGGGGTCATCCTGGATTCTTGTAGCCATGTTATAAATGTGTCATCTAAAAGTATCAAGGCCTCCAGTATAGATTTGAGACCAGATTGACTTTCAACTGTTCAGATAAGGAGGCTCCCAACAGAAAGCACAATTTGTACAGTGGAGCCGCAATCTTCTCTAGCCAGAGGTAGGCAGGGACAGAAGTGTTGCATAGCCATAGAATCCCTTGACGTAAAATTAACGCTACGTGATAATGAATGAAATGAGGGAAGTCGAGACCATCAGTCTCTCTCGATCTCTGTAAGGTACACAATGCAACTCTAGGGCAGCAATCTCTCCACAAACATTTTGAAAATAACCTATCGATCTGAACATCTAATCTAATCTAATCTAATTTGTTTTTTATATTCTGCAAGTTCCCAAAATTGAGTTCAATGCAGATCACATGAAAGAAAAGAGGCAGACTCTGCAAGCTAACAAACACAGTCATGTAGTTTAGAAAATTACACAATATTGTTACAACATGGTGAGTAATTTACAAACATAATCAAGCAAGAAATTTCTTAAAGACATAAGATTTCAAAACTTTCCTGAAAGCATTGTAATTTTGTATTTTTCTCAGACTTAATGGAATAGAATCCCAGATAGCTGGAGCTTGGAAGAAAAGATTTGCAGAAAAAATAGACTTATATTTCAGAAGCATATACATCCTATACATTGGAATTGGAGCAATGGACATCTTTGCCGTTTCTACCCTACCCCACCAGGTGAGCAATAGTGGAAACCATTTAGAGCATATATCATACACCTTAAGTAAAAGCATCTTTTCATTCACAATTATAGCATCCAAAAAAGATGAGAGGAGCTTAATTCATAGATATTTCATCCCCTTGACGTGCCATCAGAATGGAAAAGCTGTAACTATCGTATTTTTCGGACTATAAGACGCACCTAGGTTTTAGAGGAGGGAAATAGGAAAAAAAATTTTTCCTTTTTCCCTCCTCTAAAACCTAGGTGCTCCGGTGCGTCTTGTCTGAGTTTTGGATCGCCCTCCCCTACTTACGCGACGCCATGTTCCCTGGTGGTCTAGTGATGTCGGGGCAGGAAAGAGCCCCCTCTTTCCTGCCCAGCGCGCTGCTCTCCGTGCTCCTGACTGCTTCCTGACGGTCTCAGCGAGATTCAAAATGGCCGCCGAGAATCTGTGCCTGAAGTGGGAATCAAACTCAGTTCCTCAGTTCCCCAGGACCCTGGTCCACCACCCTAACCACTAGGCCACTCCTCCACTCCCTTATGGAACAATCCTTGATTTTGTCTCTGGGAAGAAAATATACTGGAAGGATTGGGCTCAGCAAGATATTTGGTCTCTTGATGATTTTCTACTTCATGAGAGACTCATGTCTTTCTCAAATTTAAGGAGTAAATTTGGAATACCCTTTTCTGATTGCTTTAAATGGCTCAAACTAAAGTATACAATTTGCTTATAAAATGTCAATCCTTCTTCATTGCCCTTTCAGCCAGGACTACTTGTCTGTAAGGGGCCCTTTTACTAAGATGCGCAAGTGTCCGCATACGCCCAGCATGTGCCAAAATGCAGTTACTGCCTGACTACCACGTGGCTCTTGTGGTAATTTCATTTTTAGGACATGTCTGATACGCACGGCCAAAATTTTTTTTTAATTTTTGGACACGTGTATCGTACGTGTGCCAAGTGGCATTTGACACATGTAGGTCATTACCGCCTGGTTACCATGTGAGACTTTACCGCTAGGTCAATGGCTGGCAGTAAAGTCACACACCCAAAATGGACCCATGGCAATTTTGATTTTGCCGCACGTCCATTTTCAGCAAAAATTTTAAAAAAGGCCTTTTTTACAAGCACACTGAAAAATGGATTGTCGCTCCCAAAGCTCATGCCTACACTACTGCAAGCCATTTCTCAGCACCCTTTAGTAAAATGACCCCTATATGAGTATGCATATATAAGGTTACCTGCTTTATTTACAAACAATTGTGCTCCCAATGACTTAGAAAAGAGAGATGAAATTATTGGGCTTAATATTGGATAGTCATTTGTCAATGGGTGCTCAAGTGACTTAAACGGTGCAATCTTTGTTTTTTTCAACTTCACTTGTTAAGTTAACTTAAGAGTGATTTTCAAAGTGTTGTACAAAGGATGGCCATCTGTAAAATTGATTATTGTATTGCATTGTAATGCATTTACTAAAGCTTAGCTCGAGTTATCTTCAGCGGGGCACATTTTATTCCTATGGGCCCTGGGTTTTGCAGTTGCAA
Organism: Microcaecilia unicolor; assembly: GCF_901765095.1. Lineage (NCBI taxonomy): Eukaryota > Metazoa > Chordata > Amphibia > Gymnophiona > Siphonopidae > Microcaecilia > Microcaecilia unicolor. The sequence continues at coordinate 522,596,815 of NC_044031.1, forward strand.
ATACCAGAGGCAAAACTTTACAGATTATGCAGAATGCAGTGGTGAGGATGGTTAGTGGTGCCCACAGATATATTTTGGCTGGCAGTAAAATACAGGGTACAGTTTAAGGTATTATCATTGATCCATCAAACCTTGTATGCTACAGCTCCTTGGTACTTTGTTCACATTTTGTTAGTACACATGCCAAAGAGACAGGTGAGATCAGAGACATCAATGTGTTTATCTTTTGAGAGAATGCATTATGCAGATACTAGATCAGCTGCATTTTCTGGGGCTGGTCTGCTACTGTGGAATGGCTTGCCAGGATCTCTCTGTTTATGTAGGAATGTAGCGCAGTTTATGAAGTTGTTAAAAACTCGTCTAAGTATCCGGGCATTTTAAAATGTCTGATGAGTAAAATAATATGTTAAGTTTACTGGCAGACCAATGCAGTAGTATAGCAGATGGCTGGTACTGCTATGGTGTCATAATTCACCAATCCCAGACGATCGCTCACCACATTCTTTACACAAATTTTCTCAATACAGATTATTATGAAAACCTTTTCACAACCTTTGCCTCAGTGGTGCTTAATTGTCCAACAATAACTTTCGGCAATTATATCAGCACACAAATCTTCATTGGCTTACTCTATATGCTTAAATATATTTAATGCAATTATCTTTCTGGCATTTTCAAAATAGGGACTCAAAACCGCCTGACATGCATGTTTTGCCACCTGGCTGTGTCAAGGACTTCCCCTTAATGCCGCTTTACCGTCAACTTGACCACATTACTTTTCCTGTGCATTATAATTGATAGTGAAGTAAAGCAAAGATATAACATATAGATAGGCAAGGAAGTAGGAAGAGTCAGAAAGTAAGGTGATTGATTTAAAGAAAGTTGCACATGAGGTCAGAGAAATGGTTAAATATTATCTCAGCTAGGGTAGGAGTGGATAAACATGTCCTGCTGCAGTATATGCTGCCCGAGTCACTCCTTGTGTGTGTGAGTGGGGCTAACGAGTAAGTTACTTCCTCCATATAAAGTATATGCACATTATAAAAAAAATAAAGGGGGGATCCTTTTACTAAGCTGTGTTAAGCGCTAACACGTGCTTAGTGCAACAAAAAAATAGCCTATTATGGGATAAAGCATTCCATGTTAGCTTTGTCATCTGCATGAGCTAAACATGCAATAATATATTTTTTTGTTTTTCTGAGGAGGTATGTCAAGGGCAGAGCATGGGTATGGATGTGTTAATCAGCTAGTGTGTGTACACATTACCACTGTGTTAACTGGTTAGCATATCCATAATTATTTTAAATGGCCACATGCTAATGCTAACATTAGTGCATGGCTATTAATGAAACAAATAGAAAAAAAGCCCTTTTTGAAGGGTGGGTAAAATATATTTATTGAAAATAATTCATGAAGGGGTCTTTTACTAATCCATGGTAGAGGTTTTAGCTTGTGTTAGAGATCAGCTGGCAGTAAATGCCAAGATGCCCATTATATTCCTATGGGCGTCTCGGCATTTACTGCCTACTGATTTCTACTGCAAGCTAAAAACACTACCATGGCTTGGTAAAAGACACCCTAAAATTAATTAGACCAGCACACAAAACATAAACCCCGAGTTTCTATATAACGTGAATTATGTTGTGCATGCAAGTCCGAGTGTATTCTGGATTTGTGCATGCAACTTAATTTACAAGCCAATCAGCACCAATAATTGCCAATTAACAAGCAATTATTGACACTAATTGACACTAATTGGAATTTACACGCACAACTGTCTAAGCGTATTCTGTAATGTGATGTGCATAAATTCTAAGTCCAAGCAAAGAAGATAGAGCAAAAAAACCTCTCTCGGATAGTGTCCGCAGTAAATTCTTACCACGCTGCACAGCGAGACCGCATTTTAACTCTGCGATTTTTGTGTATGACCCCTGATGCTGGCCGATAGGGCTGAAACACGACTTGTGTCAGGTCGCTCTTTTACTGATTTTGAATAAAGAATTTACTGCGGACACCATCTGAGAGAGGTTTTTTTGCGCCATCTTCTTTGCTTTGCGTTTGAACTGCAGTGGAGTGTTCACCTTCTTTTGGTGTTGTCATAAATTCTAAGTCACATAGTTGAAAAGGGGGTGTGGCCATGGGAATAGACTGGACCTATTGTGGGCTTTTTTAAAATGTATGGGCCCAGTTTACTAAACCACGCTGTAGGCGCGCGAACCTTTTAGTGTGCACTAAAAATTAGCAGGCGCTAATGCTAGAGACACCCATAGGAATATAATGGGTGCCTCTATCATTAGCACGCACTCATTTTTCATGTGTGCTAAAACGTTAGCGCGTCGACAGCGCGGCTTAGTAAACAAGATGGGCGGCCATCTTTCATTTCGATAATACGGTCGTGGCCGGCCAAATCTCAACATTTGGGCCACCCTTAGAGATGGCCGCCATTGGTTTTTGTCGATAATGGAAACTAATGGCAGCCATCTCAAAACCGGCCAAATCCAAGCCCTTTGGTCATGGGAGGAGTCAGCATTTGTAGTGCACTGGTCCCCCTCACATGCCAGTACACCAACCGGGCACCCTAGGGGGCACTGCAGTGGACTTCACAAATTGATCCCAGGTGCATAACTCCCTTACCTTGTGTGCTGAGCCCTCCAAAACCCACTACCCACAACTGTACAACACTACCATAGCCCTAAGGGGTGAAGGGGGGCACCTACATGTGGGTATAGTGGGTTTCTGGTGGGTTTTGGAGGGCTCCCATTTACCACCACAAGTGTAACAGGTAGGGAGGGATGGGCCTGGGTCCGCCTGCCTGAAGTGCACTGCAGTATCCACTAAAAACTGCTCCAGGGACCTGCATAGTACTATGATGGAGCTGGGTATGACATTTGAGGCTGGCATAGAGGCTGGCAAAAAAATGTTTTAAAATTTTTTTTGGGTGGGAGGGGGTTGGTGACCACTGGGGGAGTAAGGGGAAGTGATCCCCAATTCCCTCCGGTGGTCATATGGTTAGTTTGGGCAACTTTTCAAGGCTTGGTTGTGAACAAAAAGGGACCAAGTAAAGTCGGCCAAATGCTCATCAGGGCCGCCCTTCTTTTTTCCATTATCGGCCAAGGAAGGCCACCTCTTAACCACGCCCTGTCCCACCTTCAGTACACTGCCGACATGCCCCCTTGAACTTTGGCCAGCCCTGCGACGGAAAGCAGTTGAGGCCGGCTAAAATCGGCATTCGATTATGCCAATTTGGCCGGCCTTAGGAGAAGGCCAGCCATCTCCCGATTTGTGTTGGAAGATGGCCGCCCTTCTCCTTCGAAAATAAGCAGGTTAGTCGTAATTGAAACAGGTTCAGACCTCAAAACATCTAACTTTTAGATACAGACATTTTTGGTTTGTTCTATAATGGCAGAAAACTGTCCAAGTTTTGGAAATACCCAAATACTGCCCCCTACATGGCCCAGCATGCCCCCTTGTGATTTTGACACACTGTATACGAACTGCATAGCTGCATAAAAAAGGCCTTTAAAATGAGTTTAAAAAATAATGATTTAGACGTTTTGGGGAAAAAAAAAGTCCATCTGCCGCTTTGTGCTGGATGCCGCTTTCTGGACATTTTTCTGTTCCGTATATGAGCCCTGTAATATCATAAGCACCGCCACACTGGGAAAAGACCAAGGTACTGGTGAACCTGTGGGGGGAGGGGGGAAATAATTATGGTGGGAGGAGGGATACAAGGTTGATATTTTGAAACCTTTGCAGTGGTCGTGTGGATATCCTGAAAATCAGACTGGTTTTAGGGCCTCAAAAATCAGAGTCTTATTGCCCCTGCCTAAGCTCTCTATGCTAAACAAATGTGGTGGTATCAGTAGAGTTAGGCACACAGTATATCTGAGTAGGTTACAGCTGAGAAACCCTTAAACTGGATTACAGTACTTTTTTTTTCTATCAAAATATGACCCCCCCCCCAGAATAAGTCAAATATCATATTTGCAGGGCTTTTTATGAGGGGGGGTACTTGAGGGTACTGAGTACCGGCACCTTTTCCACTGTCTGCTAAACTTGATCCATGGTTCTCATATTGTAATGAAAGAGCTCAGGTTCTACATACAAATTCTGCCTTGTCATAGATTCTATGACTGGTTGCAGGGGTCCTGGCTATTGTGGGGTGAGTCCCTCAATTATCACTCCAACCCTGAAGGGAGGCCTGGCATTTGAATACCGGCACCTTTTTTGCTAGAGAAAATGCACTGCATATTTGTAGAGTCAATGATTAGATGAGAAACAAGTGGTGAGACATACCACAGCTGTATTAAAACAACTTAATAAATTTGTTTTACCTAGACAAATTGGGGCTCATATTTACAGCAAGAGTTACTAATGTCAGGGCTGCTGAGAGACTGAGCCAGGCCCAGTGCAGGGCTGCCTCTGCCAGTCCTGCCCCCCCGCCACACATACACACAGGACCACTGCTGTCATCCCCCCCCAAACAGGGGGGCCACATTTTGCCAGTGGCATACCAAGGGGGGGGTGGTGGGGGCAGTCCGCCCCGGGTGCACGCCGCTGGGGGGGTGCTGCGCGCCTGTTGGCCGAGTCCGCTTGTTCCCTCCCTGCTGCTCCCTCTGCGCGGAACAGGTTACTTCCTGTTCTGGGGCAGAGGGAGCAGCAGGGAATGAGTGGACTCGGAGCCGACAGGCGCGGGGCACCCTCCCCCAGTAGGTAAAAATGCACCCAGGGGGGTCGCGCTGCACCCGGGGGGGGGGGGGGTGCAATTTTGCCGGGGGGGGGGGGCGCATCGGCGATCTACCCCGGGAGTCAGCCAGCCTAGGAACGCCACTGCATTTTGCCCCACCTCCATGCCCCCTGCCGCAACTCCACATACCTTAGCCCCACCAGCAGAATCCTTCCTCCAGCACTGTTCTGGGCCGCACTGCCTGCCCTGCGGCTGCTTTTCCCCTCAGGTCATGCTGCGTGACATAAGGAAAAAAAGCAGCTGCAGGGCAGGCAATGTGGCGTAGAACAGCAATGGAGGAAGGCTTCTGCTGGCGGGGCTTTGACACCCCCACCAGCCAAGCCAGAGGCCCTGAAACCCTGTGTCTGCTCCTCCCCAGCTTTTAAGCGGGGCCTGGTGTTGGAGTTTTCTCTCTCCTGCTCCTGTCGGGACGCAATCACTCAGGTCTTGTCAGGAGCAGAATAGAGACAGACCTTGGCGCTGCCCCCCCCCCCTTGGAGGCTGAGACTGGGGGAATCTTGCCCCCCCCCCCCCCCTCTGTGGCCCTGACTAATGTGCACTACTGCATTTAACCTATGTTATTTTCCATGCAATAGCAAAGGTTGTTAACTCCAGCTGTTGCCTATTTATGATTTTCAGAGACTGTGCAGTATTATTTCATAACATTCTAGTACAGCATAGTCTTGTTTTATGTATGATCTTGCAATCAGGGATGTGGAACGCAAATTTGATATGCTGAGAATCAGCTTCATATGTTTTAACTCTATAACAGCGTTTTATTTTTTTTGGACCCATGTCCATGGGGAAAAAAAAAAAGTAAAATTGTAGTCAACGATGAGAAATGAAATCACCTCAGACAAAATCTTAAAGATGTTTAGAGGTGCTGTAAATGGGGATTAATGATATAATTTGATTAAACGGGATTGGATTGTTTAGCTTTCACACCAACCTAACCTGCTTCTCTTTGTACTGTCTCTCATTCTTTGCGCCGAACAGCCCATGAAAACCCTATCAGAGGCAAAGACTTTGAAACATCAATCATTTTGAATCTTTAATGCATTTTTTTTTAACCATCAGGACTATAAAACTGTAACGAGATGCAGTACAGCTATTTCACTTTCCTTACAAGCATTGAAATGGAGCAACATAAGCTATGCAAGTAGCTGAGCAGAACTCCTTTGATGTCTGGCTTTGGAGACTTCATATTACTTATTATGGTGCTTTTTCTTCGTGAAATATGACCTCCCTAAATACAGAGCCATATTGGAAATCCCTTTTGCTTCCAGCAAAGATGGTCATTTGGCTTTTCTGCAGATAAATTTATGGCATCCAGTGCTTTAATCAACATTTCAGTTTCTAATCCCCGAAACTAATAACCAGAAACATTAAACACTATTGCAAACAGTCATGTGCAAACTCCTAAACTGTGCATGAAAGCTGAATTACAATATTATACTTTTTTTTTTTTTTTTTTTTGCAAATATAAGCAAATTAAATTTTATGGTGTCAGGAACTAATATTTTATCTTTTTCAAACCTGCTGATGGCAGTTCTTTCTGTCAAAACTGTTGCAGTTGAAAATGCAGGCACAACATATCTAAGCTTATTAAAACAGCTTAAACATTTCATGCATTTTAGGAGGTATGCTATAATATCAAGCCATTTCTTCCCTTTTCTTAAACATAAATGATACAAACAAATATCTTCTAATACAGTCAACATTGGAAGCATTTGCAGATGCATATACAAATTGCTCCTATTTTGAAGACCGATGCATGTTAAAGCAAAATCTACTGCTTTAGAAAACCTGCCAGATTTATTTTGCACTGGCATTCAAAACCCTATCCTTTTGACCAATATTATATAAAGTTCCTCTGGGAAGATAATGGGCATGATCGCAGCTCTGCCTTGTCAAAATCTGTGGCTCTTTATGCAGTCATGTTTTAAGCCATGAATTATTCATGACAGAGTATCTCATTACATTTCATTTTCTTTAGAGCGGCTTCCCCCTCTCCTCGACATGTTCAGATTCCCATCAGACCAACTCCACTCTCCCTGCAGCTCCACTGCATTTTGATGCCTTCCTAGGCATCTTAGACAAAGTAGGCGTGTTTAACTTGTCACCTCACGCCCGGTTCTAAATTATTCACCAGAGCTTTTTCAGAGCTTTGTGGGATAAGCAGCTTGCACTGTGTGTATGGAGAGGAGGGGGGCAGGAGGTAGGATTCGTCAGCCACATTGCTGGTTATTTCCTCTGCACTGCTCCAAAGCAAAGGATTTGAATCAAAATACATATGCCATGTAAAATATGAATAGCATGTGATTTCAAAACCTAGTTTTATTTGCATTTATTTTACATCTGTGATAGATATGGTACACTGATATGATACCTAGGTCAAGTGAAGGAAGGCTATCATACTGTACTAAGGAAACCCCATAAAATGTTAACGTACTAAACATTTGAACAAACATATTAGAATATTATTGAGGTGTGGTTTTTGTTTCTACCTCAGCAGCTCCTACCTGTATTAGCTACATTGAAACCTGACCTAATTAAGATTGTGAGGCCATGAACTTAATCAATGCATACATGTATCTCCCTTTCCATTTTTATTGCCACTGCCGTAGTCTGCTCAAGTGTGCTCTTGAACTACCAGTAGGGGTCATTGTTGAGTAATGCCTGTGATGTGACCCCTCTCTTCTTCCCTAGGTCTTCACAATTTAATTCAGGACATCAGATCCTCCTAGTCCAAGGAATAAGATATCCTGTGTGACAGCACATAGTACTGCAATTAGCACAGTTTTCAGATTTTGAGCCTCATGGATAGCAGCCATTTTTTCAATATTTAGCTACAGGATGCTGTTACGAAATGCTTAGCCACCTGCCTTGGGTTATCCCGCAGCCACTCAAAGGGTATATCCCCAGCACAGCTCATGTCTGCCTGCACCTGTGGCTTGTGCTCTACACTAGCACCCTCCTTCCACCGACTGGGTCACAACCACCTCTGGGTGAGTCTCCCGCTCCCAAATTATCCCCAGTGATTTCTAGGTTTCTGGAGGCCACACTCCCAGTGGTCCCTCAGTTCCCAGAAAGCACTCATACACCCAACACACAAACCACCAGGATTCTTTACCAGTCCAGACAGGCTGAACAAACAAACAATTGCGTTTATTCTCATAAAAGTATTGAACAGTGGAACAAAAATGTGCAAATAACAACCAGTAACAAGTAACTGAAAAATGGATCAATTAGAAAACTAACTAAACATCTATATACTGTCTAAACAGTACCTGGGAAGATCAGGACATATAATTTTTCACAGTGCCTTAGCAAAGTGATCTGTCTCCCTCTTCTTCCAGGCTAAGACTGAAGTAACAGTCAGCTTCAGCTGGATAATTTCAAAACTCCAGGCCAATCAAAACCCAGAGCAGTCAAGTTTCAAATAAAAACTGGTTACATCACTACAGGCACTTCCTATTATCTTTGTGCCAAATAAAAGAAAGAGAAGTCAGTCCTCTGTAACAGCTTTAAGCATAAACATGCAGCATCTGCTGGCCAAATAGGAGAAATACACTTCATATATAATTAAACCAAGAAAATATCCAATACATTTTACAGGCTTAAAACACACTGAGGGGGTTTTATGTAGGCGTGCTGGCATTTTTGCCCATGTTAAAAATAGATGCATGCTAAACGCTAAAGACGTCAGTGTATTCCTATGGGTGTCTTTAGCATTTAGCGCGTGCCTATTTTTAGCACGCGCTAAAAATGCCAGCATGCCTACATAAAAGACCCCCACTGTTTCTTCACAGATGCAGATGAGCTTTGAGTGCATCTCAAAATGTAGATACATTTTCCAAGTTATTTTACACATTTGCCATGTACTGGATCATTGCTCATTCCTGTTGCAACATACAATAAAAAAAGTATATTCTAAATAAAATGTTCCTTTCTGCAGTATGCGCTGAAATGTGAATGAGTCACTGAGTCCCATGTGAGAGGCCCTCCAGATTTCCTGAGGGGTGCCTCATATCTATGGTGGACCAATGGCCATCATGAAGCTGATCCAAACATAGATCAGAGGCTTAAATATGCCAATTTGGATACTGTAATACTACTTATAGATGACCTGTTGTTTTAAAACATCAAAAATAGAATGAATAAAATACTACAGGTATTCAAAGAAAGCTTCCTACCTAAGAGCCTAAATTTGGCTTCCAGAACATCTCTCCCATATTTTCCTATGTCATTGGTACCCACATGTACCAAGACAGCTGGCTCCTACCCAGCACTATCTAAAATCCTATCTAGGTGATGCGTGAGGTCTGCCACCTTCGCACCAGGCAGGCAGGCAAGTGACCAGGCGATCCTCATGTCCACCAGCCACCCAGCTATCTACATGCCTAAAAATTGAATCACCAACTACAATAGATGTACTAACCCTCCCCTCCTGGGCAGTAGCTCCTGGAGACACATTCTCGGTGTGAGAGGATATTGCATCCCCTGGTGTGCTGGTCCTGGCTACATGATTACTTCCAGATGCACCAGGGTGATGCTCTCCTTTTAGAAGACCTCCCTCCTCCAAGGCAGCACAGGGGTTGCCATACAGGAGGTGGGACTTCTGTACAATGTCCCTGTAGGCCTCCTCTATGTACCTCTCTGTCTCCCTCAGTTCCTCCAAGTTTGCTACTCTAACCTCAAGAGAACAGACTCGTTCTCTGAGAGCTAGGATCTCTTGGCATCAAGCACACACATATGACCTCTCACCAATTGGGAGATAATCATACATGTGACACTCAATGCAAAAGACTGGATAGCATCCCTCTCGCTTCTGGACTACTGTCTGCATCTTAGTATTATACAGTTGTTTAATTAAATCTTCTTAAGGTACTACAGATGAATATAAAGAGCCTTAAGATTGGTGTAGTTTGTAATTTATTTAGTGTTTGCTTCTCAGAAACTAAATAAATGTGATTAAAATGCTAATTAAAACTCCCCTCTTGTCCTAATTAGAATAATTGACTAAAAATGAAGAGTTGAGCTAGGGGTGGGTGGGAATGTGGACCGAACTAGACCCTACTGTGCATTCTAGAGACTATCTATTAATGCTGTGGCAGAAATTTCAAGTTTTGAAACTATGGGGGAAAGGGTATGGATACTAGCTAATAAAGTTTGCTTCTTCTTTTTGTTTTTATTCTGTGTTTATCAATATCCTACAATTTCTCTTTTATACCCAATCTTTAAATTACCAAGCACAGAATAAAATAATGACACTTACCCACAGAAATGTTCTGTTCTCTCAGAAATTCTCCATGCCTAAACGCCCTACAGGTGAACAACTAGAGGGCACCTAAAATAGGAATCACATCATGACGTCTGACCGGCAGTTCCCCATGCCTAAACACATCTCAGAATGGAAACCCTATGAACATAGGCTTCCTACTACATGATAATAATATGAATAATTGGGATACTAGCAACATCACTTAACAAATGGAGCAAAATCCCCTTACACATCACTGACAAATGAAGACCCCACCATCAACTGGAAGAACCAAAATATAACCCTCACAACAAAATAGAGACAAAATGAGCAACCAACAACAAAAAGACCAAGTCAGAACAACACACAACAAGATCACAATCTTAAAACAGACAGACCACACAGACAACTACAGATCATCAAATACACCACGATCAGCGAAAATACAGGCGCCAAGATATATTAATGCATGATTGGCAGTCAACAAGACAGACCTACTGAGAGACTGGATTGAAACAGAAAAACTGGAATTACTACTCATAACAGAAACATGGCTACACCTAGAAGATGACCAAATATTGCTGGACCTATGCCCACCAGGATATAAAGCAATACACATAAACATAAATAAAAAGAAAGGAGGGGGAGTTGCAATTATATACAAATCCACTTTCATCGTTGAGCATGTCACTAAACATCTATCCCCAGCGACTGAAATTTCAGCATGCAAAATCACTGGCACAACTCTTGTCCCTGACACCTTTAAGCATGCTGTAGTCACACCACTCCTCAAAAAACCATCACTTGACCCTACCTGTCCCTCCAACTACCGCCCCATTTCCCTCCTACCCTTCCTCTTCAAGATACTTGAACGTGCTGTTCACAGCCGTTGCCTTGATTTTCTCTCCTCCCATGCCATCCTCGATCCGCTTCAATCCGGCTTTCGCCCCTTACACTCAACAGAAACGGTGCTATCTAAAGTCTGCAATGACCTATTCCTTGCCAAATCCAAAGTCCACTACTCCATCCTCATCCTCGTCGACCTATCCGCCACTTTTGACACTGTCAATCATAATTTACTTCTTGCCACACTGTTCTCATTTTGGTTCCAGGGCTCTGTCCTCTCCTGGTTCTCCTCTTATCTCTCCCACCGTACCTTCAGAGTACATTCTCATGGTTCTTCCTCCACCCCCATCCCACTCTCTGTTGGAGTTCCTCAGGGATCTGTCCTTGGACCCCTTCTTTTTTCAATCTACACCTCTTCCCTGGGCTCCCTGATCTCATCCCATGGTTTCCAATATCATCTTTATGCCGACGACACCCAGCTTTATCTCTCCACACCAGACATCACTGCGGAAACCCAGGACAAAGTATCAGCCCCCTCTGATTCCCCACCATGAGCCTCTTCCAAACATTCTCCTCCCACCAAGAATTCTGATCCCCCTCTGCAGATAAGGAATATCTCTGGTTCCACAGAGGTGGCTGGAATGCATATCCTCACTGGCTTCCTGGTATACAGTGATCAAAGGTACTGGAATACACAGTCAGATATGCAGAGAAATACAGTGTCAAGAGAAGTCTTTAACCACAGACAGACAACTGAATCCTAATGCATATCAGTTCAGTTGGAAGTAGCAGAAAAGTGGAACTAGATTTTGGAATAACTTTTCTCATCTCACTACTAGTGTATATGATATACTTATATACACTTTTGATAGTTTGTACCCCTGACGCAGCCTGAGGGAGAAACGTGGCCACGTTGGGTATTATTCCAAATAAATGCATTTGATTCCACTGCTTTGTTGTTTTTTTATCTACTGTTTTGTAAGCAGTTGTGTGCCTTTTTGTTTTTATTTTGGAATAAGTATATGGCCAAATGCCAAAATAGCAAAGTAGCAATACAACTTGTCATGCAAAGCAGAATGTTTAAGAATGGTAAGAGAGCGAGCAAGAGTGAACCCAGTTTGTTCTCTGCAAAGCAATTAGTAAAACCTGTAATTATTATTGCTATCCAAACTTTGTAAATAGGCTTTTAATGATTGGCTGCAAAGGAGCTGATTCATGAAGCAAAACCAATCAAGTAGATATTCCCATATGGACTACAGATTGGACTGAACTGTTCACAAAGAGGGACATTTTGAAAGGACATCCAAGTCATAATAGGGAGGTCCAAGTCAGATCATTCCAAAAGGATGTCCATCTCAAATGTATTTTCGAACAGGATACATCCAGTTTAAAAGTACATGCGATGGACATCCATATACTGGAAACATCCAGCATGAACATCCATTTTACAAACTGAAACATCCAAATTTTTAACAGGGAAAATAAGGAATTTGGATGTCTGTATAGCAGAATTGTTAGAAAATGGCTACACAGACATCCATGCAGAACAGAGGGTCAGTCGAGTGGTTAGTGCATGGACTGTAAACCAAGGGACCCAGGTTCAACTTTTAATTTTAGGCCCTCCAGGAACAGAAAAATACCTGCTATACCTACACCACTTCAATAGCCTTAGGGCTTTCAGGTGTCTTATATATTTAGGTACAGTAGGTATTTTTTCTATTTCTAGAGGGCTCACAATTAAAAAAAAAAGGAAAGAACTGAAGTGGGATTTGAATCTGGATTGCTTGGTTTACTATTTACTCTATTACTATTTACTCTACTAACCACTAAGCTCTCTTTGGTGTTTTGTTAAAAATGCCTATAATACCTGAAGCTGTCATGCAGCCTGGTATCCCCTCCAGGTTTCACTTTTGGGAGAGAGGGAAGGGGACATCAACCACTGAGGGAGTAAGGAGGTATCATGTCTCAATCCCTCCAGTGGACAACAGTCAATCAGAGCACCTTTCTATAACCTGGATGTTCCCGAAACAGGCCTAAATAAGGACATCCTTTTTACGGACATGGACATTTTTTCTCTTTCAGTAATCACTGTTGGACATCCGTATTTCAAGCCCTCCTAAGTGCTGCCCAAAACACGCACAGAACACGCTCCCTTGCTGTTTGGACATACTGCAGTGTTAGAGATTTCTGTTCTGCCTTTGTAAATCGAGATTTGAAGGTTTCAAGCCCATGGACGTCCATTTTGGACTTTTGAGATGTTGGAGAAGAGCATCTACTCCCAGAGATCGAGGGTCCCGTCCTCTGCTGAAAAAGCGTGGCACTTGGCAATTGGCCGATGACGCCATCAGATCTAGGCTCGGCTGGCCCCAGCGCTTCGTGATGTCCAAGAACGCCTGAGCCGATAGCTGCCACTCTCCGGGATCCAAGGTATGGTGACTGAGAAAGTCCGCCTGGACATTCATGACTCCAGCAATGTGGGCCGCCGACAGTTGTTCCAGGTTCGCTTCCGCCCACTGGCATAGATTCATGGCCTCCTTGGCTAGAGGGGCGCTCTTGGTACCTCCCTGGCGATTGACATAGGCCACAGCCGTGGCATTGTCCGACAGGACCCGTACTGGCTTCAACGCCAGTACCGGGAGAAACTCCAAAAGCGCCAACCGAATGGCTCTGAGTTCCAGGAGGTTGATAGACCACTTTGCCTCTGCAGGAGACCAGAGCCCCTGCGCTGTCCTTCCCAAGCAATGGGCTCCCCAGCCCGTCAAAGAGGCGTCCGTCGTGACGAAAACCCACTCCGGGGTCAAAAGAGGCATCCCTGTGGACAACTTGTCTGTCCTCAGCCACCAGCTCAGCGCCTTGCGCACCGCTAGGTCCAAGGGAAGGCGCACAGCGTAATCCTCTGACACTGGAGTCCAGCGCTGCAGCAGAGAGAGTTGTAGTGGTCTCATATGAGCCCTGGCCCAGGGCACTACTTCCATTGTGGCCGTCATAGAGCCCAACAGCTGCACAAAGTCCCAAGCCCGAAGAGGAGAGGCTACTAGGAACTGGTCCACCTGAGCCTGAAGCTTGACAATTCAATTGTCCGGCAGGAACACTCTGCCCACTTGGGTGTCGAAACAAACTCCCAGATATTCCAGGGACTAAGTCGGGCGCAGCTGGCTTTTCTCCCAGTTGATGATCCACCCCAAGGAGCTCAGAAGAGCAATCACCCGGTCTACAGCTCTGCCGCACTCTGCATAAGAGGGGGCTCGGATCAACCAGTCGTCCAGATAAGGATGGACTTGTACTCCTTCCTTTCGAAGAAAGGCCGCGATGACCACCATTACTTTGGAGAAGGTCCGCGGAGCAGTAGCCAACCCGAACGGGAGGGCTCTGAACTGGAAGTGTTGGCCCAGGACTGCAAAACGCAGAAAGCGTTGATGAGGAAGATGGGAATATGCAGGTAAGCTTCCTTGATGTCCAAGGATGCCAGGAACTCCCCTGCCTTCACTGCCGCTATAACAGAGCGGAGAGTCTCCATTCGGAAGTGCCAAACTTTCAAGGCCCGATTGACCCCTTTGAGGTCGAGGATAGGCCATACAGAACCTCCTTTCTTTGGTACCACAAAGTAAATGGAGTAACGTCCCTTGCCAAGCTGATCTTCTGGCACCGGAACGACCGCACCCAGGCGGATCAGATTGTCCAAAGTCTGCTGCACTGCCACAGCTTTGACCGGAGACTTGCAGGGAGAGTGTACAAACCCGTCTCTTAAGGGTCGGCAGAACTCTAGCTTGTAGCCATCTCTGATGACTTCCAGGACCCAAGCGTCTGAAGTTACCCTGGTCCACTCGCCCAGAAACGAGGACAGGCGTCCTCCAATCTGCACTGGGCCATGGACCAGGGACCCGTCACTGGGTACGAGACCCTGGGGGAGGACCGCAGGAAGCACCTCCGGGACGGCGGTCTCTGCGAAAGGAATGCTGCTTGGGAGAGAAGTTCCTCTTGAAGGAAGAGGGGGCAGAGGAGCCCGACTTCCCCGGGCGATACCGACGGGCTTCCTGAAACCGTCCTTTGGAGGACCCGGGGCGAGCACCACTGGCCCGAGCCCTGACCTCTGGTAACCTCTTGCCCTTAGACGTGCCGAGATCGGTCACAATTTTGTGCAGCTCGACCCCAAAAAGCAGCTTGCCTTTAAAAGGCAACTTAGCCAGGCGAGACTTAGAGGCGTGGTCCACAGACCAATGCTTCAGCCAAAGCCACCGCCGCGCAGAGACTGTCTGAGCCACACCTTTAGCTGAGGCTCTCAAGACATCATACAGCAAGTCTGCCAAATAAGCCAAGCCCAATTCCAGGGCCGGCCAATCAGCCCTCAAGGAAGGATCCGAGGGGGAAGCCCGCTGCACCATCGTCAGGCACGCCCTGGCCATATAGGAGCCGCAAACTGAGGCCTGCAAACTTAAAGCAGCCGCCTCGAAGGACGACCTTAAGGCCGCCTCCAATCTTCTGTCTTGGGCGTCCTTTAGGGCTGTGCCACCTTCCACCGGCAACGCCGTTTTCTTAGTCACCGCAGTGATTAAAGAATCCATGGTAGGCCAAAGAAAGGCCTCCCGTTCACCTTCAGGCAGAGGATAGAGGCGGGACATAGCCCTAGCCACTTTGAGGCTCGCTTCTGGGACATCCCATTGAGCCGAAATCAAGGTGTGCATGGCTTCATGCAAGTGGAAGGTTCTAGGCGGGCGTTTCGTCCCCAGCATAATGGCGGAGCCAACAGAGGCTGAGGGAGAGACGTCCTCCGGAGAGGAAATCTTCAAAATGCTCATGGCCTGCACTAACAGGTTGGGCAAATCCTCTGAGCGAAAGATCCGTGCTGCAGAGGGGTCATCCGCTCCATCTGAGCGGGAATCCGTCTCCTCCAAGGAATCCCCACAGGACCATTGGGAGAACTCAGATACGCTGCCCTCATCTACATCAGAGGAGACAGAGTCCTCTAGGGCCTGGAAATCCACCCGAGGGCGTTTGCTTCCGGAGGCCTCAACCCCTTTATCTGACAGGGGGGCAGGGGCAGCATTTTGCATAAGAAAAGCCTGATGCAGCAGCAAAATGAACTCAGGGGAGAATCCCCCCGAACTGCACTTCTGCAGCTTGGGCCACAGCCCTAGCTGCACCCTCAACCGGCGCTCGCAACAGCGGGGGAGAAACGTGCTGCGCATCCAAAATGGCGTCCAGCGTGAAACTCCGAGAAGGAGCCACGCGGGAAGAACGGCGCTTAACTTTGGCCGCTTTCTTACCGTCGCCCGAATCAAGGGCGACCATAGTATTAACGTCTCTCAGCTCGAGGGCGGCCCAAGAAGAAGCCGTCCGAGCAGAGTGGCCGGCCAACATGGAGTGGGTGAGCAGCGGGGGATGGGCGCTTATGGCGGGAAAAAACGCCGCACCGGAGGAGGAACCAGGACACTGACCGGACTCCAAACTGATGCCTAACAAAGGCGATTCAGGTTTTGAAATCCCCACATACCTGCTAGACGCACCCACGCGGTCCGGGGAGCGAATCCTCGCGCCCTCGCCCTCCGACGCCATAAGCCACGTGGAGACCGAACGAGAACCCCCTGCCCGCTATAAAAAGGTAAAATTACCTGCTTCTCGCTCCGAGCTGTAACGAACTGGTGTCCCAGTGAGCAGCTGCAATAAACGTTGAAATAAACGTTGAAATAAACGCCCTTAAGGACGTCCAAAAATTATTATTATTATTTTTTTTAACGGAGCCAGCGGGAGGGGGGAGAAAAGGAGGGACCTGGCACCACCAGGTTTGCACTTGCTCAAGAAGAGCCCTCAACCCCAGGTACTCAACAAAACCTAAAAATTAGGCTTGGAGACCTAGCCAGAGCTGCTGCTGTGTGTGACCACCACCTGCTGAGATAGGGAACATATTGAGGAGTTTCCGGCAGCCAGGGTTGCCAGGTGGAAAATTTTTTTCCCACCCAAACCAGCCTAAATCCAGCCCAAAACCCGCCCAAACTCAAACCCCGCCCCTGACACCCCCACCCCCGCGTCATCACCCTGCCCCCACCGTCATCGGCCCCTCCTCCCCTGTCATCGGCCCCGCCTCCCCCGTCATCGGCCCCGCCCAGAATGTCACTAACCCCGCCCAAAATGTCACTAACCCCGCCCCCGCGGCCGAAAAATCCGCCTAAAAACCGCCCAAAATACAAAAAAGAAGCCCAAAAAACCGCAACCCGCCGCGGGCAAAAATTTCCTGCGTCAGGTCGCGGAAAACCGCCCAATTGGGCGGTAAAACCGCCCACCTGGCAACACTGCCGGCAGCACATGACCACATATAGGGAGCAAAATGATTGCTCTCTATCTCCACCTGCTGGTAGATGGACACAACCCACCAGTCTATAGATTGATCAGCTTGATGATATGGAATGTTCCTTTCTGTTTTGGGTACAAGTCAGGTTAAAATTGACTTTGAAATTCTCTGTATAGGAAGTTTTGCATTTACTTCTATGCAGGGTTGCCAGGTAGAATTTTTTTTTCCAGCCCAATCCGGGCCAGAAACCAGCCCAAAACCCGCCCAAACACAAACCCCGCCCCTGACACCCCCACCCCCGCGTCACCGGCCCCGCCCCCGCCGTCACCGGCCCCGCCTCCCACGTCATCGGGCCCGCCTCCCCGTCATCGGCCCCGCCTCCCACGTCATCGGCCCCGCCTCCCACGTCATCGGCCCCGCCCAAAACGTCACTAACCCCGCCCAAAAACGTCACTAACCCCGCCCCCCGCGGCCGAAAAAAATCAAAAAGCCGCCCAAAAAGCCGCCCGGAAGCTTAAAAAACCGCCCAAAAAACCGCAACCCGCCGCGGGCAAAAATTTCCCGCGGCGGGTCGCGGAAAACCGCCCAATTGGGCGGTAAAACCGCCCACCTGGCAACACTGCTTCTATGGGGGAGGGAGATTCTAAACAGATCAGAAAAAAAACTGTCTTTCTCTGACAAGCTGATTGGTTGAGTGATGTCAGATCCTCTAGGGGGAGGGGGAGTTGCCAGGGAGACTGGAGTGAGCAGAGAGACCAGGGCTGTGAACATGGATTGAGAAAGAAAAAACGTATAGTGTGTGTCTGTGTAAAAGTAAGAATAAAAGTATGGATTTTGTGAGTTTAAAGTGAAATGTGATATTGAAAAAGGGTACTTTAATATTAAAAGTGAGTACTTCAATAAACAGACTGCCTTTTTAATGATTGTGTTGCTGAATACATGTGGGGAAAAACTGATGTATTTTGGGTGGGAGAGAGCTGTACTAATAGAAAGCTGTGAGAAGTTTTAAACCAAATTTAGTTTGGTTTGGAGTGAAACAGAGGTATGTATGTCCCAGCATGCAGTAAATGGAATGGTTAAGTTCTAAGGGAATTTAAGGTCATGGAAGGTGGAATGAGAGTCTGTAGGCTCAGTGGACACATGGCTGCCTACTCTTTTTAGAATAGGGGAAAACTGTTGAGACTCAGGTTCTGAGAGACTGTGATTTCTGCTGGTAGTTATACTAAGTGAAAGAAAACTGTAAGGGTGTCAGGAAAAAGTGTGTAAGGATTTTAACTCTGACACAGAGGAAGGACTGAGAGGTGAATCTGTGATTTGAAGAAAGAAGCCATTAAGCTGTGTCTGGGGGGAAGGTGTGCTGTTTGTGAGAGTTCTGAGTTCAGTGCAAGCAAGGTTTGGAATCTGACTTCAGAATAAAGAAAATCCAGCACTGCTGTTGTCTGAGTGTGCTGTATTCTCCAGATTGATCTGATAGCTGTGAAGGGAAAAGTTATGCTTTTATGTGAAGTCTGTGAGATGGAATGTTGAAGCCTGCTGGATCATTTTAGACTAGGGAAACAACAGTGAGAAATAGGTTTTGTAGTGAGAAAACCTTTAACGTATTTTATTTCAATTAGAGAGTTTGGCCACAGTATTGAGAATTGGTTAATAGTCACTAGAGCCTGAACAAGAACAGAGGGAGTTCAAGGGTCTTGCTTCCATTTATTTTCTTTATAAGTGAGATTTAGGGAGAAGAAATCTGGGGGAGTCATCCTCTGAAGGGTTCCAGATGAGCTCCAATGCAAGAAAGACATCACCTAAATAAATTCAACCACAGCTAAGTGACATTGCCAAGGGTGTTGAAAGAAATATATTATTTTTTCACAACATTTTAAGGGAAAACAAAGGAACAGACCATCAGATATTAAAAATCCATGAGATCCCTGCAAAAACACCAATAGTGCACACAAAGAGACCAATTTCTACATCAGGAAAGAGAATAACCACAAATATCTGATTTTGATAAAAGACAATTTAAATACTTATCTGAAAAGGTTCTTTTCCGCCTTTTTAGGTGAAACAGACAAAGTTAAGGGTATACATGTAGTTCTACATTTGAATGTTGAATATGTTATTGCAGTTCTATTAAGCATCACACTAATTGTGAATTTGAGTTTATTTGAATGAAAATTTGCTTGCATTTGTATTCAATAAAGAAAGAGATAATTTGCAAATCTGAAAGTTTGGTCCTTCCATTTCAGGAACAAATCCTAAATTTAGATTATTTTCCTCCTTTATTTTTTGAGAGTAAAGGACGAGGTTAGTTTATTTGTTCCACTCCCTCAGCTGTGAGTGTGTGTTCCCTGGATATTCGCCACGACTACAACCATCAGGTATCTGGGAGCACATCACTACAGTCCAGCCGAGAGGGGTGGTAACAACATCACCTATCTTCAAAGAGCAGAAAAGAAGCAAAACACATTTTTCCTTCCAAACAAGGTAGCCCTTTTACTAAGTGGTGGCGCACCGTTTTCCATGCCAGAAAATTATTTTATATTTTCTAGCACAGGGGGCAGGCAGTAAGCGTACCCAGTGGTAATCGAGCAGCCAGTGGTAATTGGACAGCACTGCTTGCTACCCAATTACCACTGGGTTAGCATGTGAGCCCTTGTTGCCTACTAAATAGGAGGCAGTAAGGGCTCAGGCAGTAAATGGGCATGTGCCAATTTTTTTATTAGCACAAGGCCATTTATGACCTCCATATTAAAAATAGTTTTTTTTACTGCCACAGTAGTAAGTGGTCTTGGTGCACAACAATTCCACATGCCCATGCTCCTGCAGGCCACTTCCTACCGTAGCTTAGTAAAAGGGCCCAATGGTGCTTTAATACTCTTTCATTCCCAGGTCAAAAGCTATATAAATACATACTTCCATATATTACATTATGCTGCTGCCAGAGTTGGTTTAATTTTACATTTATAATCCACACCCCATTATTACAAAAGGATAGATTACTATTACAAAAGGATAGATTACAGTTTAACATATAAAAATACAAATAACTTACCACATATCCAAATAAAAACAGATACAAAATATAAATATTTTAACAAAGAAATAGCAATAAAACTAAATCATACAAATATAAAACACAAAATAAAATAGAATATAGTAAAAGCATCTAAATCCCAGCATATATTAGGTCTTTTTACTAAGGTGCGCTAACAGATTTAGTGCATGCTAACGATTAGCACATGCTAAATGATAAGATGCCCATTATATTCCTATGGGTGTAAACCAGTGTGGGTGGCTACTAAAATGGTCAGTTGTCTTCATTGAGGCTGGACTTAAAGATTTAAATATGTATGCTTTGGAAAAAAGCTGAGAGGGAAGATATGATACAGACATTTCAACACTTCCAAGATATAAATACATAAGAGTTGGGCCTCTTTCATTTGCAAGAAACATCTGAAACAAGGTGCCACAGGGTGAGAGTAGAAGACAATAGACTCAAGAGTACTCTAGGAATTTTATTTTTTACAAAGATAGTGGAGAGGAGGACAGTATTTGAATTCATGAAAGTATTGGACTAGTTAAAAGAAACAATACACTAAAGCAATTTTGCACATTTTTCCCTTTGTTTCATTTTCCAAATGAAATGAAATAAAACAGGAACTGTTATTTAAATATCCTGTTTCATGTTGAATGAAAAGCCACATACATGGCAGGCAGCACTTTGGCACTTTTCTTTCATCCCACACATCAGACACAAATAATAGCACATGACAGATCATATAAGAACAGTGGATTTATTATGACCACAGCATTGTATTCTTTACTTACACATGTGAAATCAACTTACAGTGAAATGCAAATACATACATGAGTCCTTTACAGCATTCTATCTAAATCATTTCTGGGCAGCGTGTCCAACTTTTCGAGTCACATAGCTCCAACCATTTCTGCCGCATTCAGCAGCCTAATCATATTTCTGCTCTGTCTATATATGGACCGTAGAAGTCCCAATGCACTTATCAGGGTTGTCGTACAAGCACATTCCCTTTTTTATCCATTTTGCTGTTTCTTGCCTACAGCCTCTCCCCCTCCAATTTCATCAATGTCTCCCATCCTTCTGTTTCTCTAGCAGAAGAAAGAGATTGCCCCATATCTTTGATATAATCAATATCACTGTTAGTATGTGACCAACAGCTTTGCATTTGATCACGCACCACACAACACCAATCCAGGGTCTGTGAGTGCCCATGCCAGCAGCCAGAGTAAGAGTAGTCATAGTGGTAAGCAAACTGGCAATTGCACCAATGCAAATATCTCTATTCTTGTTTCTAGTCTCCATCCCATAATACCATCCCTAAACTTCCTATCGGCCCTACCCATATATACCCCCCACACCCGGACTGCCTCCTTCTACCTAAACATGTTCGAAGGTATTCTGACCTACCCAGAATCCTCCCCTCAGATCCTATTCCCTTCCATCCTACCTACCCCTTTCCTTCCTCCTCCTCCCCAGTTCCCTACAACCCCATCGTCAACCCAGTACCAGGCCGCTGCCTGTTTGTGTCTGATCTCCCTATTCAGTCAAAGTCAGTCCCTTTTCCTTTGTAAAAAGGACTCATGTCATGGTTTGATTACCACCCCTTAATGTCATTCAAATGTCTATAGAAATTCAGAAATAGAGTTATTCTATGGTTACACTTTCACCAACAGAAGACGTGGTTATCAGTTAAGAAGGAAGCAGAGTGCAGACACGGGAAAATTGTTTTAAAGTTGTTTTTTTATAATAAATGTAATCAAGAAATAAAACAAAATAAAACATGGAAAAGAAAATAAGATGATACCTTTTTTATTGGACATAACTTAATACATTTCTTGATTAGCTTTCGAAGGTAGCCCGTCTTCATCAGATCGGAAATAAGCTAATGTTGGTAGATGGCAGTATATATAAGTGAAACATCAAAGCATTCCAGTGACAGTCTAACAGGATGGGGGTGGATAGGTGAGAGACAGGAAGAGTCAGGTGGATGAGGGACAGGGAGATATGCATTGAGTGCAGGAGGGTGACAAAGCAGTTTATTATAAATGTTTGCCTTTCTAGACTGCAGTTTTATCATCTTGTGCTTTTGCCATTTACTTTACAGCAAATTAGAGGATGTGCATTTCTGATGCTTTTTTCCCTTTTTTCAGGCCACATAATTTTTTCAGAATATATTTAAATGAAGTTGACTAGTGACTGAGGCATGCACAAGTGATTTTTGATTTTTGGCTTTAGATCACACAGATGTAACATACTCTGTCTGCTTCCTCCTACCATTTCCCAGATGTTGCTGATGTTAGCAGAATGATTTTTACATGAGCCTTATGCATATTATAATTAAGCCAGTAACATATTATGCACCAAAAAAACAAAGCAGACTTATAAACCCATTTAATTTTAATTTATTTAGGGTTACCAAGGCCCCTTGCTGATTTTTCTAACATAGAATCCAGCTTACTTTATTCTCTAATGGCTGGGTATATATTGTTGCTGGAAAATTTTCTCTGTCCTGCTAGCGTAATGAGCTGTCAGTTGAGCATAAATGAGTGGTAACAAAAAGTGCGCCAAAAATAAATGGTAGACCGGAATGTCGTAACTATGAACGTCATCACAGCATGAATGAGCTCATGTATATAGATTTATGTAAATCACAAAGCTGTGTAATAGTGCTGTGCAGTGATAAGACTCAGAAAAGAAATAGTAAAAAAACAAATGAAAAGTATGAAGAAAACCAAGGTGAGACATGGCACCCAACATAGCTAACCTTTATGTTGCTAAATTTGAAAAGGCATATCTCACCAATCACCCTTTTCAACAAGAGATCTGTATGTAAAATGATATTTTATTCTGTGGAAAGGTGATGAAAATTGACATTTTTTTCTTTTTTAGAGTGAATGAACAGTCTTCATTCACTCTAAAAAAGAAAACAAAAACGATCTTGGCCCCAATCTCACCATCAAGATGCAATTTGACCACCACCATTTCTAGATGTTATGGTTATGAAAGAGGAATATCAATTGTCTACAACCCTTTATAAGAAACCAACTGACAAAAATGTATACTTCTCTAACTACCATAACACAGATTTAAAATAAAATCTGCCCTATTGTCAATTTCTAAGACTTTGAAGACTGCCACATAAGATGATTATCACCATAAAACACAAGATTTAACTAGAAGATTCATACAAAGAGGTTATCCAAAAAGTGCATCCAAGATGGATTCCCAGGAACAAATATGCAAGTTAGAGAAGACCCAAATAAGGGCCACTTTTTGCCACAGCTTTGTAAAAGGGCCTCTAATGAGCAACTTGGAAGGGGGCACATATGTGGATGAAACATGGCAGATTATAGGCTCAACAGATAAATACATCAAAAATTCAAGAACAACAGGTTTTGAACTTTATAGACATTATATATTGCTTCCAATTTTACATGTGTAGAACTTTTAAAGGCAGACACTAAAGTAGCCTGTGATAGGGAAATCTGAATATTTTTCCCCCTAAACCAACCTCTCCTCCTCCCTCAAAAAGTTTGTACTTTCCATTTTTCCTCAATTAGCCAAGACATCAAGAAGATAATCAAGAGACACTGGCACATTATGCAATCACACTCTTGCTTTAAAGTATATTACTCCCATCTTCGCTGTCTCTAGAAATCCCAACCTTAGGAATTTCCTTGTCCCCTCCATTTTGCCTGATAATAACAGGAAGAATGAAAATGTTAATGGCCATACTCCATGTGGATCCTGTTCCATCTATAAACATTCCCTCACATTGTATACATTTACCCACCCCTCTATAGGTAAAAATTGTAGGTTGAATTTCAATAGCAATTGTAATTCTAAGTACATAGGGGCCCATTTACTAAACCGCATAAGCGTCTACGAATGCCCAGTGTGCGCCAAAATGGAGTTACCACTCAGCTACTGCGTGGCTCTTGCGGTAATTTCATTTTTGGCAAATGTCAGATGCTTAGTCCCACTAACCAGGACCCTGAAGCAGCAGAGTGAAACGCTGGCCATCGTCGGCCTGGGGTGTGGAGAGAAGAACTAGTTTCAGCACAAGTCCTGAAAAAGTGCCTCATATAGATAAGTGCTTTACCTGTGCATCTATGATGAATACTGGTGATAAGTCACAGTGCTTTCTTACTGCTTTATTTTTACAGCAACAGTAGATACTTGGACTTTGTTAGTTTGATATAGCTAAACACAGCATTTACTGTAACATCGATTTTGGATTAATATTGTAACAACAAAAAGAGACATTTATAAAATAGCTTAGTATCTAAAATTATACCAAGTACTTTTGATTTTTTAACCTGTTCTTATTCCACAGTAAGATACAGCCTCCTATCCCATGACTCAATAGTCATTTGTGAAATGCTTTCTGAAAATCCCAATATATACAATATCAACCAGTTCACCTTTCTCTAGATGTTTTATTCTCCTCTTCAAAGAAAATGTAGCAGGTCACATAGAAACAGAGAAAATGATGGCAGCTACAAGCAATATGACCCATCCAGTCTGCCCATCCATATGGTGAGACAAGATTTCCCTTGGTTAAATCCACGTTGGCTCTGACTCAATTCACGTATATGTATATTCTCAGCAATTTTGTTCTTTTTAATAGTCTCCACCATTTTGCCAGCACCAAAGATAAGCTCACCAGTCTATAATTTCTTGGCTCATCTCTGGAACCCTTTTTAAAAAATGGGGTATTATATTGGCCACCTTCCAATCTTCAGGTACTACACTTGATTTTCAAGGTAGGTTATCAATAGAAATAAAACAAAATGAAACATCAAAGCATTTCAGTGGCCATCTAACAGGATGGGGGTGGATAGGTGAGAGACAGGGAGATATGCATGGAGACAGGAGGGTGACAAACAAAGCAGTGCATTTTTATGGGTTTTCTAGCCCATTATAAACCATAATATTGTACTGCTTTGACACCCTCCTGTCTCCATACATATCTCACCTGTCCCTCTTCTTGTCTCTCACCTATCCACCCCCATCCTGTTAGACTGTCACTGGAATGCTTTGATGTTTCACTTATATGTGCTGTCATCTACCAACATTTGCTTATTTCCGATCTGACAAAGAAGGGCAGCCTTTGAAAGCTAATCAAGAAATGTATTAAGTTATGTCCAATAAAAGAGGTATCATCTTATTTTCTTTTCCATGTTTTATTTTATTTTATTTCTATTGATTACCTTTAAAAGTGGACTAACACGGCTACCACACCTCTCTACTCAAGGTAGGTTACAAATCCCTAATACAAATCTGATTCTCTTGCCAGCTTCTTGTTTTGAATGAACCTACAAAAAATGTATTATGTGTTTTTGTCACTGAGGCAAGCTTCTTTTCATGGTATCTCTTTGCCTTTCTTATCAGGGTCTTTCATATTTGACTTGCCATTCCTTATTCTGTTTCCTATTATATTCATTTGGATCCATCTTCCATTTTCTGAATGATGTTCTTTTAGCTTTAATAGCCTCTGTCACCTCATTTTTAACCATGCTGAATTATCCTTCCTTCTGCCTTTTTTAATATGTGAAATATATATGTTATGGGCTGACAGGATGGAATTTTTAACAACATCCATGCCAGATGTAAATTTTTTTGACCTTTGCAGATATTCCTCTAACTTTTCCTTTTTTTCTCTCTTTTTATCATAGTCCTCTATTTGAAAGTTGAATGCTAACATGGTCGATTTCCTTTGTGTACTTGCTCCAGATATTAAATCAAATTTGATCATGTTGTGATCACTTTTGCAAAGTGGCTCCAGCACCATTATCTTGCACCAATTCAAACGTATTGGTTAGAGTTTGATTGCACAAGCAATTAAAGCATAGCATAGCAATTACACATTGGCACAGCATGGTCTGGCCATGAGCATGACACTAAGTGGCACGTACACTATAGAATACTATCTGTGGCATACATTGAATGATGCACTCAGGTGTATGAACTTATATCAGCCATTAACCTGTAGGCATATCTATATTTCAGGGCAATGTGACTTTGTGCAGGTATTCTATATTAGATTAGGTGCACTCTGAATCTGTTAAAGAATTACTATTACTACTTATCATTTCTAAAGCGCTACTAGATGTACGCAGTGCTGTACACTTGAACATGAAGAGACAGTCCCTGCTCGATAGAGCTTACAATCTAATTAGGACAGACAAACAAGAGATAAGGGAATATTAAAGTGAGGATGATAAAATAAGGGTTCTGAACAAGTGAATAAGGGTTAGGAGTTAAAAGCAGCATCAAAAAGGTGGGCTTTTAGCTTAGATTTGAAGACTGCCAGAGATGGAGCTTGACGTACCGGCTCAGGAAGTCTGTTCCAGGCATATGGTGCAGCAAGATAAAAGGAACTGAGTCTGGAGTTAGCAGTAGAGGAGAAGGGTGCAGATAAGAGAGATTTTCCCAGTGAATGGAGTTCCCGGGGAGGAATGTAGGAAGAGATGAGAGTGGAGAGGTACTAAGGAGCTGCAGAGTGAATGCACTTATAGGTCAATAAGAGGAGTTTGAACTTTATGCGGAAATGGATAGGAAGCCAGTGAAGTGACTTGAGGAGAGGGCTAATATGAGCATAATGACACTGGCGGAATATTAGTCGTGCAGCAGAATTTTGAACAGATTGAAGAGGAGAGAGAGAGAGATGGCTAAGCGGGAGACCTGTGAGAAGCAAGTTGCAGTAGTCTAAGCGAGAGGTGATAAGAGTGTGGATAAGGGTTCTGGTAGTGTGCTCAGAAAGGAAAGGGCGAATTGTGGTGATATTATAGAGAAAGAAATGACAGGTTTTAGCAGTCTGCTGAATATGTGCAGAGAAGGAGAGGGAGGAGTCGAAGATGACCCCAAGGTTATGAGCTAATGAGACAGGAAGGATGAGAGTGTTATCCACAGAAATAGAGAATGAGCGAGGAGGAGAGGTTGGTTTAGGGGGAAAGATATTCAGATTTCCCTATCACAGGCTACTTTAGTGTCTGCCTTTAAAGGTTCTATACATGTAAAATTGGAAGCAATATATAATGTCTATAAAGTTCAAAACCTGTTCTTCTTGAATTTTTGATGTATTTATCTGTTGAGCCTATAATCTGCCATGTTTCATCCACATATATGCCCCCTTCCAAGTTGCTCATTAGAGGCCCTTTTACAAAGCTGTGGCAAAAAGTGGCCCTTATTTGGGTCTTTCTCGCACACTAAGGCCACTTTTTGCCTTAGACAGAAATTTTCCATTTTCCGATTTAATGGCCACATGTTCTTCGAAAAACCTCCAAATTGTGAAGCAAAAAATAATATCCAAACCAAAACAAATATATTTGCTACTCTTCAGTTTAGCAAGCACTATGTTGTTTACAAGCTAAAATTAACAAATGAAACCTCAAAATTCCAGGGAAAAGCTCTCAAAGCCTTCAGGCAATCAAGCAGTACCTTAATGGAGACAAGTACTATCAAAGGTTTCAAAAATACTGGAAAAACGAGAAGCCCCCCCCCCCCCCCCCCAAAAAAAAAAACTCCACTGAGAAGAAAAAAATGTCTGCTCCAAAAAAACAAGGTAGTCAGTCTCAAAGTAAACACTGGCACAGTTTTCCCAAAAACCGAAGCCAAAAAACAATACAGAGTTCAATAAAAAGGACCATAATCAAAAAAGAAAAAATATGAACAATCATTTAGCTTCTACATAGCCATGGTGTCTGTAGATAAATAACACAGGGGTCCTTTTACAAAGGCCCGCTGATGGCCTACGGCAGTGTAGGCGTGGGTTTTCTCTGAGTGCTAGAAACTCTTTATACCAAGTACACACATACAACTTCTCACGAGATAATCAAACAGGTGACAGTGCAAAAGACTGGATAGCCCCCTTCTCACTGCTGAACTGCTGCCTGCATATTATTATTGGTGATTTCTTATTTAAGTTACTAATGGAGTTGGAATATGTAAAATAAAGTTCCCTAAGATTGCTAGTTATATGCCAGGCTATGCTAATTCATTGCCAGAGAATGTGGTAAAAGTAGTTGGCTTGGTAGAGTTTACTAAAAGAAAAGTCCATGGACAATTGTTGAGATGGACTTGGGAAAATCCACTTCTAGGATGGGCAGCATGGAATCGGTTTTGCTCTTTTGGTATATTTCCAGGTACATGTGACCTGGATTGGCCTGTTGGAAACAAAATACAAGGTCTGATGGACTTTTGGTCTAGCCCAGTATGACAGTGCTTATGTGCTTATGTTCTTAAGATGGCAACCGTACACTATCAGGCTTATTTTCGAAAGAGATCGCCAGCGATCTTCCGACACAAATCGGGAGATCGCCGGCGATCTCCTGAAACTGGCCAAATCGGTATAATCAAAAGCCGATTTTGGCTAGCTTCAACTGCTTTCCATCGCGGTGCCGGCGAAATTTCAAGGGGGCGTGTCAGTAGAGCAGTGAAGGCAGGACGGGGGCGTGCTCACGAGATGGCTGGCTTTGCCCGATAACGGAAAAAAAAAAGCCAGGCTTGACGAGCATTTCGCTGGCTTTACTTGGTCTCTTTTTTTTCATGACCAAGCTTCAAAAAGGAGCCCCAAATGACCACCAGAGGGAATCGGGGATGGCCTCCCCTTACTCCCCCAGTAGTCACCAATCCCCTCCCACCCAAAAAAAAAAAAAAAAAATCGAAGTGCTTGTCAGGGACGTCCTAAATCAAAGCTATTTTTGCTGCTTTTTCAGTAGTGCCAGTGGGATTTGAACCAGCCACTCTGGATTGCAGGGCCAGGGCTCTGGCCGGTTGGCCATAGCTCCACTTACTTGGATGTCCTGTTCAGAAGGAATGGATCCTAAGGAGCTTAGCCGAGATTGGGTGGCAGAGCTAGCCGGTGGTGGGAGGCGAGGATAGTGCTGGGCAGACTTATGCGGTCTGTGCCCTGAAGAGGACAGTTACAAATCAAAGTAGGGTATACACAAAAAGTAGCACATATGAGTTTGTCTTGTTGGACAGACTGGATGGACCATGCAGGTCTTTTTCTGCCGTCATTTACTATATTACTATGTTTTGGGTGTACGCAGAATCATTTTTCAGGGCACCTGTAAAAAAGGCCTTTTTTGCTGAAAATGGACATTTGTCAATATCAGAATTGCCGCGCGTCCATTTTGGGTCTGAGACCTTACCGTCAGCCATGGACCTAGTGGTAAAGAATTTGGGTGGTAATGACCTACGCACATCAGATGTCCGCTACATATGACCAAAATAAAAATTATTTTTCAGACACATGTAGTGGATGCGCGCCAAAAATGAAATTACTGCAAAAGCCACGTGGTAGTCGGGCAGTAACTCCATTTTGGCACGTGTTGGGCACGCATAGACACTTACGCAGCTTAGTAAAAGGACCCCACAATCTTTTCAATCCACAATATCACTGTCTTACAGTGAACCTCAACAAGGGCCACTTGTTTCACAGAGAGCTGCATCAGGAGGGAGAGTGTGCTAATTGATTAATTTATCTCTGAGAAATGTAGTATATGTAACAAGGAATTATCTTACTCTCCATTGTCCTAGCTGTAGAACTTGTTGTGTAAGTCAATATATGCTGCAGGATTTTCTTATCAATGTACAAGGTGGTGGAATTCTTTGCCCAAAGATTTAAGAGGTCTGAAGAGTTATTTAATTTTTTGGAACATCTAAAAGCCTTCTTTTTTTAGAAAATATATTAATGAGGCTTGTAACTGAGGCTTTTTGATTAGGATCTGTTCTTTGTCTCTTTGAAATAAGTTAAAATAAAATGTTGCAATTAGTGCATTGCCATTAACAAAAATTAGTGTTTGAGCCCTTACTGCCACCAATTTTGCAGGCAGTAAGGGCTTGCATGCTAATCTTGCACTAATCATTTAGCGTGCAGCAATGCTGACACAATAACTCATTAGTGCAGAGAAGCCCACTCTCCACCCCCCACACATGCCCCCTTGGCTAAAAAAATATATGTTTTTAGTGCATGGATAACACATGCATACCAATGCAATGGATTTTATGCGGGATGCAAAGAATAAGCCTTAAAGAAACTTCAGACCACTCAAAACAGGGACTGTCTTTTTATGTATGGTGTACAGCGCTGTGTATGCCTTGTAGTACTATAGAAGTGATAAGTAGTAGTAGTAGTAGCTAGGCTTATCTTCGGAAAAACACGATTTGAAAGTGCAAAACCCACTGGCTCCCAATCAAAGAATGCATTGCTTTCAAAATCTGCACTCTGGTTTACAAAATTATCTACAGTGAAGTTCCGGGATAGATGACAGACTTGATCGACCTACCAACTGGAAACACATCCGAATTTCAACACGAACGTACCTAAATCTGCACTATCCAAGCTGCAAAGGACTCAAATACAAATCAACTTACGCATCCAGTTTTTCCTACATAAGCACACAACTGTGGAACGCATTACCAAAAGCCTTGAAAACTACAAACGACCACCTAAACTTCTGGAAAACACTAAAAACTAACCTGTTTAAAAAGGCATACCCGGCCAATCCAACATAAATGCCTGACATCTGCAACACAACAAAACTAAAGTTTGTAATGGATATACCACAATTCTTCCGTTATACGATGCCCTAATGTGGCTGTGCCACATGAACTTGATCTTACCACAATATCACCCTGTATTTGTTCACACCGGAGCCTGCAAAGGCCTCTCTGGTACTATGTAAGCCACATTGAGCCTACAAATAGTTGGGGCAATGTGAGATATAAATAAATAAATACATACATACATACTTACCACAGGTTACAGTAAGCATGCATTAGTGCTTGGTGAAAGGCACCTTAGCAGCTTGCATATAAAGTTTATAGAATAGCGTATAGCAGTTGTCCAGGTAATCTGTGCATAAGTGCTAGTATTGTATAACTTTGGTACACTAATGACACCTAGACTGACAAATACCATGATATCAGCCCCACGGGTCTTCTGAGTATGTTTGAATAATGTTGACATCTTCATCCCACTTCTTGGGCTAACATTATTGTTTTTGTTGGTCCTTCCAATGTTGTGTTATGGATCCTCTCTGTTGCTCTGGGACACCAATGGTGTCTACATTGATGGGATTCTTTGCATTTAGGAAGTTTCTTTAGGAACATAATGGTTGATCACATTTTGTTAGCAGTTTATAAACAGGAGATTGTTGTATCCTGCAATTAAAGTTGGGCTTTTTTTGTGCCTAACTGACTTGTCCTTGTGGGTTCTAAAAACAATTGTCATCAAGTTCCTCTTGCTGTGGACTTTTTATTGGAATCTTCTTGAAATATTCTTTTAGATTTTTGTGATGTGCCTCATTTTCCTTATCTTATTTGACATTGTTCATTTAAAATAAAATTCTTAATTTTTTTGTTTTCAGTATTTTAAAATAGTTATATTTATTTATGCTTGTAATTTTATTATGTGTATTGATTTTATCCAAGTTGATTGACTGTATCCAGTTTGATCAGCTTTTGATTGTTTAGGCGGAATGTAAGTGTTTAGAAATAAAAATAAATAATTATGTTTGAGGTAAGTAAAAGTAAAATTACTACGGGCAGACATGCTGCTACTTAATTATAATTTGAACAGTTCCTTATGTCCAAAACTATGTTATGTATGTTAAAGAATTATTTGACAATAACACACATTACAATTTCTACTCCAGAGAACAGAACATACTAGATGTAAGGAGAGACTTAAAGCAGTAGGTAGTAACATCAAAGACTGATGGTTCAGTACAACAGCCTCAGGATGTATGGGAGAAAAAAAAGTAAAAAATGAACCCTCTGATATTTATAGTGTGAGATTCACATTATTAAAACTTTCTATTAAAGATGAGTAACTTCGGTTTGAAATAATTCCAACACTGTCATTTTCTGGAGATAGATTTGAATATTTTTCCAATTAAATACAATTTGCAGTGTTACATCAATCCATTGTTACTGAACTACATTTGACTATTCTGGCAATTAAACTAATTCCCTGGAGTGCTATGAAGACCCCAGCTACCTCTGGATGCATATCAGGCAAAGGATCTTTTAATTTAGAGACGTGGCTTTAGTAAAATTAAGCTAAGAATGATCAGAGTACTAAAACAAACAATCCTTGCATATTTATTGTAAGAAATTATAATTCAAAACACAGCCTATTTTAGTAAAACTGCATGCCACTTTAATTACACTTAGGGGTCCCTTTACAAAAGCACGGGAGGGCTAACGTGCAGGTAGCACGCACCCAATTGGCATTACCAGTAAGCTCTTTTGAGTAGGGACTGTCTTTTCTTCATGTTCAATTGTGAAGCGCTGCGTACGACTGGTAGCGCTATAGAAATGATTTGTAGTAGTAATAGTAGTAGGATAGCACGTGTGTTCGGCAGTAAAATGATCCTAGTGCTTTTCCAGTACAGAGATGTTGTGGTGTTTACAGTTTCCAATGGTTGAGGTGTGCCATCTTGTTGTGCCTTTCTGTATACAGATTTTCTGCCATCAGAATTTCACAGCCAAGTACAAGATGAGTGCCCATTTCCAGCTCTTTCTTACAGAATCTACATTTGTTTGCTGCACCACTTTTTTCTATCATTCCAATAACCATTTCATCCATTATCCACTATCCTGGACTGCAACTTTCAATCGTTCATCCATAGGTTTCAATTCACCTCTGTTTATCCATTCATGTGTCTGGTTTTGATCAATGAATGGTTCCTAGAGTAACACTTTGTATTTTCCACTGTACTTATGCATTTGCCACTTATTCTTTCCCTGCAGATCTAATTCACTGAAGAGTTTTTCTTGTCCTCTGCAAATTTTGATGCTTCCTTCTCTTCTGGTGCTGGTTATTTTGGGGGCATTCCAGGGGCAGAGTTGGCACTTGGCTGGTTAAGTGCCGCTATTCAGCACTTTGGGGTCATTTTACTAAGCCACAATAAAATTTTTCAGTGCATGTACCAAAAATGCCTCCTCCCCCCCCCCTGAAAATGGACTTGCGGCAAAATCAAAATTGCTGCACATCCATTTTGGGTGACTGACTTTACCACCAGCCATAGACCTACTGGTAAGGAATCTGCAAAGTTATGACCTACGTGTATCAGATGCCACTTGGTGCGCAGCTGTTATGCGCGGCAGAAAATAAAAAATATTTTTCAGACGGATGCACGCCAAAAATGAAATTACCGCAAGAGCCAGGCGGTAGTCAGGCAGTAAGTTCATTTTGGCGCATTGGGCACACGTAGATGTTTACGTGGCTTAGTAGAAGGGGCCCTTAATCTTCCAAGGTAATCACATAAACAGAACCACAGTGCTATCTTTAGGCAATGCTCCATAGCCAGTGAAGTGATGAACAACACACTTATCCAGCTGTGCTTTAGCTGGCTCCGGAAACCCAGGCACAACACATTGGAAGTGACAGTCAATGGTGCACTTCAATGCTTTAATCATTATTTTCAAGGAAACATATCGACATGATGTGGACTGTGTTTCAGCTCGATAGGCCTTCCTCAGGAGTCTTAAAGTGCTTGCCTCATGGGTAAAAGAGTTGTTCTGTTGAAAAACAATGCAAGCATCCTATGGTGATCAGTTGACATGAGTGAATGTTTCAAGCATAAATAAAAGAATATGTGACAGGATACAAAACTTAATATAGCAACAAAAAGAATATAGGAAACAAACATATAAGAAACCTGGTGAATATGGGGGAGGTATGGGTTAAAAGAAGGAAGGGGTCAAAGAAAAGGGGGAAAAAAGGAAAGAGTGGGGAAAAGGGGCAAAAGGAAAGAGAAAGGAAGAAAAAGAAGGTAAAGGGGAAAGAAAGTATTGAAGGGGATGGGAAGGGAAGGGAGAAAGGAAGAACATAAAGAAAAAGAAAAAAGAAGGAAAAGAAGAATAAAGAAGAAAAAAAGAAAGAAAAGGAACCAGGAAGAGAGAAAGGGGAGAGATAAAGAAAGGGGAGGGTAAGGGGGAGATAGAGGGGAAGAGAAAAGGAAACAAAAGGAGAAGATAAAAAAAAAGCAACAAGAAGAAGAAGAAGAAAAAAGAAACAAAAGGAACCGGGAAGAGAGGAAGAAGGGCTAGAAATGAAAAGGAGGGGGATGGAAAAAAGGAAAGGAAGGAGTTTAAATGCTTTAATCACTTAGAGACGGGCGCCCTTAGAGATGGTCATCCCCGTTCGATTATACCCCTCAAAGTATTTCAAGCTTGCTCACTTTGTTCACTGAAGGATTTTATCCATGTATTTCACAATAGATCACTCATGAGTTACACTTTTTAGACAAATTTGTACTTTGTGTAGTGATGATGTGTTTTCTTGAAGATATTGATTAAAGAATTGTAGTGAACTATTGACTGTCACTTCCACTATGTTGTGTTTGAATTGTGAAGTGTAGAGTTTGTTCTTCTGTTTCTTTTTGTCTGGAAAACCGGAAACTCAACGATGAAGCCCAGACATGGCCTGGCATTGAATTTCCAGGTATAACACCGGTGGCAGTCAACAAAATGCTGATAGCCACCCGCTGAATATCGACCCAAAGATTCCACTCTAGGATGAGTAGTAGATAAAAACATTATTGGAGGCTTTTTTGGAAACTTCTCTCATGCTCCATGCCAATGTCAGTTCACAAGCACTCCACCCCCTTGACTGATATGTTATGAGCTCATATTAGTCCATGACCCATAAACCAGCATTTTCCAATATATAAAGGAGAAAAGAAGTCTGACATATTAGAAAGATTGTGCACTACGAGCAAAAATATGTGTACATGATTATAGAATGAGGGGTTAAATGGTTTCCTATTTTTATTGTATGAAAATAATACAAAGTTGCATCTGCAGGTTATAGAATAATGTCAGTTGCATGCATAATATAAATGATAAATTGGTCAGTAATTGGCACTATTGATAATCGGCTGTAATTGGAATTAATTGAAAAAAGGTTGAGGGTAGACCAAATGTCTATCCAAACAATAGGTTTATTTATAAATCAATTCCAAAAGCATCTGTTTGATGCTGTATTTTGGATTCTCTAGACAATTTATGTGCTTTTTTCATCAGTGGCTGAGATATCTTGTTTGACACTTGCAGCAGGCACAATCAGCGCTGAAACACAGGACTGTGTCGAGTCTTTGGAACCAATTTTTTGTATAAACCTGTGCTTTTGGAATTGATTTTTGAATAAACCTACCATTTGGACAGACATTTGGTCTACCCCCTACCTTTTCTCTCTTTTTTGTACAGTGTTGGGCTCCTTTTTGAAAAAGAAGCACGTCCATCTTTCGACATAAATCAGAAGCTGGATGTCCTTATCCCAGGGACGTCCAAATCGATATAATCGAAACCCGATTTAGGAGGTCCCCAACTGCACTCCGTCGCAAGGATAGCCAACGTTCAAGGGTGCATGTCGGAAGCGTAGCGAAGGCAGGACTTGGGCGTGCCTAACACTTGGACGTTCTTGACCCATAATTGAAAAAAATCAAGGACGTCCCTGACGAACACTTGAACGTTTTCACCCGGACCTGTTTTTCTTACGACTAAGGCACATAAAGGTGCCTGAAATGACCAGATGACCACCAGAGAGAATCGGGGATGACCTCCCGTTACTCCCCCAGTGGTCACTAACCCACTTCCACCCTCAAAAAACATCTTAAAAAATATATTGTGCCAGCCTCAGATGTCATACTCAGGTCCATGTGTCACGTTCGTGACCATTTCCTTGTCTGTGCTCACCTCGACCCCTAGTGGCACGG
This sequence comes from Microcaecilia unicolor, assembly GCF_901765095.1. Lineage (NCBI taxonomy): Eukaryota > Metazoa > Chordata > Amphibia > Gymnophiona > Siphonopidae > Microcaecilia > Microcaecilia unicolor. Next base: position 522,632,701 of record NC_044031.1, read on the forward strand.
TAGCTGCTATGAGCTGTCACCCATTCCAGTCTTCAGCCTAGTCCGGTCTGAATCTTCCAGGCTGCCAGACTTGCTTCTCTTGTTTGTGCCTGAACAGCACCCGTAGCTGCCTTGTGATTCCTGTAGCTGAACTTCAGCAGCTGATGGGCTTTATTAGCCACCTCGAAGCTTCTGTGTTTGCCTTTGCATCGTCTAAGGTCCCTGGTTTGTTGGTGCTTTGTTGCACTTCTGCCTAGTCTGGTTTCTTGTTTGAGTTTCTTGTCCGATTCTAGTTAGTCTGTGTGTAGTTTAGCTTAGGTTTGTTTGCTTATTTTCCTAGTCTTATTTCTGGTCTGTCTTCCTGGTCTAGTTTCTGTTTGTCTGTGTTCTTGCTTAGTGGCTGCTCTGCAGCTTTCAGTCCTGACTCTTTTCTGTCAGTGTTTGTACCCTGTTTCAGTGGCTGCTTGTCAGCTTTCAATTCCTCTCCTTTAGCTTGTCCATTTCCTGCTTTGTGTAGTATTGTCTGTCTGTGAGTCCTAGTCCAGTTTCCTGCCTTGCTGCCCATGTATATTCCTTTCCCCTCTGACCCTCAGTCCCTGTTCAGCTTAGTTGGTATCCAGTTCCTGCCCTGTCCGGTAAGTTCTGCCGGCCGCCTGCACCCAGGGGCTCAACTCCTGAGGAATGGCGGTCAAGTGCAGGTGAAGTCTAGCTGTTCCTGTCAGAGTTCTGCCTTGCCTCTGGTGTGGGGTGGTTTTGCCTGCCACTGCTGCTCCACGGCAGTGGCCCAAGGGCTCACAAACCTAGTTTCTGCCTTGAAAACCTGACACCATGACAACGCATGCAGGTCCTTGGAGCAGTTTTAAGGTACTGCAGTGCACTTCAGACAGGCAGACCCAGGCCCATACCTGTCCTACCTGTTACATTTCTGGAGGGAACAGCGAGATCTTCAAAACCCACCACAAACCCACTGTACCCACATCTAGGTGTCCCCCCCTTCACCGGTAAGGGCTATGGTAGTGGTGTACAGTTGTGGGTAGTAGGTTTTGGGGGGCTCAGCACACAAGGTAATGGAGCTATGTACCTGGGAGCAATTTATGAAGTCCACTGCAGTGCCCCCTAGGGTTCCCGGTTGGTATCCTGGCATGTCAGAGGGACCAGTGCACTACAAATGCTGGCTCCTCCCACAACCAAATGGCTTGCATTTAATCGTTTTTGACATGAACGCCTTTCGTTTCAAAAATCGCCGAAAGTCAGAAACATCCATATCTAGGGACGTCCAAATCTAGGGACGGTGAAATTTAAGGATTTGGACGTCCCTGATGGTATTTTCTAAATAAAAGATGGACGTTCATCTTGTTTCGAAAATACAGGTTTCCCCACTCCTGGATTTCGCCGTTTTGCAAGGACGTCCAAATCGCAACTTGGACGTCCCTTTCGAAATGCCCCTCTGTGTGTCTTATGGTCAGGGAGACACTTCTGTTTGTTTCTGTTTTGGAATTAATTGGAAATAATTTGCAATTACATACAGTATGTAACTGCAGTTATTCATAATTGTATATTTTTAGCATGGAAATCCTTTATGAGGGAATGCTATAAATAGCACTCAAAAATGGGTGCCAAAAAATTGTCACTAAGTGCTATTAGATAAAAGGCATGCACCCTTTACAGAATAGTGCATAGCGCTGATTCCCAAGCTTAACTTTGGGCGCCAGGCTTACACCTGCTGAAAGCTGATGTAAATAATGGCTCCCAAGCTAGACGTGATCAATTATTGGTTGTTGGTATCCAATTATTTATATTTTAGCACTTGTAAACCAATTAATTTGCATGCACATCTCAGCAGCACGCCCAAATTTGAGTGCTTTATATAGAATCTGGGAGTACGTATGTAACTACAAAAGGAGTATCGATATGGAAGGGGCATGCGCAGTTTACGGACATGACAAGCACTTACGTGCTAAGGTTATAGTATACCAACAGCTACTCATACACCTGCAAAATTTAGTTGTGGACATTTACACCAACCATTGACATGGTGTAAGTGGCCATGCCTAAATGTTGGTGTGTAAATACCGACTTATGCTAGTTTTCTATAATGATATTACATGCATATTGCCAATATAAAATTTGCAGATACAGCGCATCTCCTAGTATTTAATTTTAGGCAACCTGTACTGAACTACTTCCTAAATGTACTTTTTGCTATGTAAACTTATAAGGTTTGGTTCTTGGGCCTGTTCTTTTTAACATTTTTGTAAAAGTAATTCATTTCTCACCCATGCGTTAGCTCTGGCCCCGGGGCACAAAGATTAGTCACATTCATGGCCACTCTCCCCCTCATTCATTACAGTAGCGTAGCCAGACCTCAATTTTTGGGTGGGCCTGGGGGTGGACTGGGTGGGCATAACCCACATATTTCCACTCTGTCCACCCCCTCCCGTAAAGATAAATACCTGGGCTGGCGGGGATCTCCGGGCCCTGCCAGCTGAAGAATCTTCTGGAGGCCCCCAAGGCTTAAGAAGTCTCATCCCTGCGCCAGTCACCATCGTGGCGGGAAGCAGCGTTCAGCAGCGTTGCCTATGTGCCTGCCTGCCTTTTAAAATAATTTGTCCCCCCAGGCTCTGCTGCATTTACTTCTTCGCCCATCTCAAAGCGCTGCCGTTCACACAGGCAGCTCCACTCCCCTTTGCCGCGTCCATCCGGCCCTCTCTGATCCACTTCCTGTAGTGGATACGTAGTGCCAGATGGATGTGGCAAAGGGGAGCGGAGCTGCCTGTGCGAACGGCAAAGCTTTGCGATGGGCGAAGAAGTAAATGCAGCGGAGCCTGGGGAGACGAATAATTTTAAAAGGCAGGCAGACAACGCTGCTGAACGCTGCTTCCCGGACCCGGCAGAGCAGCGAGAGAAAAGGCAGCGATAGCAGCAGGATGTTGGATGGGCGGGCCTGGAGGGAAAGTGGCTGGGCCTGGGCCCTTCCAGGCCCGCCCATGGCTCCGCCCCTGATTCATTAGTTCCAGCACACATGCAATCAAGCTGGAGAGTGGGTCACTAGTAAAGAATAGAGATCAGGGGTTTGGGAGACACATTCTCGGGAATCAGTTCACTTTCGCATCTCGGTCCCCAAAGTCACATTGTAATCCAAAGTTTAGGCAAGAACTCAAACTGTTATTTCTTTGCAATGGCAGCAACATCAAACAGTCTTTTGTGATTAATCTCCAGGTAAGCACAAACTCTGTTCCAATTCTTCTGTTGTTCCTCAGGGGAACTCCTTTACAACTTCTCTCTTCAGGTTTATTTACAAGGGTAAGTTCCCAATAGGGAATATGTACATATATACAATTCTCCGGTTTATGCCTATCTCTTGGACAGTGTTATTCTCCCTGTCTGCTTCTTCTTTTCTGTACAGACTCAAAACTCTGCAGGTTCAGACCTTCTTTTGGTCTGACCCTCTGCCAATGGTGACCTCTCTCTGGATCCACCCTGGTCTCGGGACTGAACTCTCCCTAACTCCAATCCCTTGCTCCTGGGCTGGTTCTCTCCTCTGGCCCTCTCCTAGCACAGCAGTCTCCTGGTTGCTACTTTCAAGAGCCGCAACCCTCCTTTACAACCAGTGATTACACTCCTCACTTATTGTTTCCCTTTTCTCCTCCTGGTCTCTTGGCAGGGGACCATCAGGCAACCAAAGACCCCCTTATGGGCATAATTCCAAATTTTTCCCCTTTGTAACTCTTCTCCCCTTGTCAGTTTTAGGCAAGGGCAACTCTTTTCTCTTGCATTCTATTTCAAAACCACTTCCCAAGGGCTGGGCCTCCTCCCACCCAGGGACATCCTACCACTCCAGCCTTCTACCATGGACCTCCCTCCCTCCAGGACTCTGGACAAACCTATCACTTCAGTAATACCCATTCCCATGGGATATTGCAATAGCGATATTACTGAAGGGCTGTCTGGTAAGGCTTGCCTGTTTATGGTTAGACATCCCTGTGGGGAGATAACATGAGGAAGGACTTAGTGAAGATAGAAGAATGGTCTGGAATTTGGAAGCAAAGAGGTAACGCTAAAAAATGCAGGGTCATGCATTTGGGCTGCAAAAACCTAAGGGAATGGTAGTTTTGGAGGTGAAGAACTTTTATGCATGAAAGAGGAGTGGGACTTGGGTGTGATCGTATGTGATGATCTTAAGGTAGCCAAACAGGTAGAAAAGGTGAGGGTGAAAGCTAGAAGGATGCTTGGGTGCATAGGGAGAGGAATGGCCTATTGGAAAAAGGAGTTGACGATGCCCTGTATAAGACTCTGGTGAGACCTCATTTTGAATATTGTGTGCAATTCTGGAGATCACACATTCAAAAAGCTATAAACAGGATGAAATCTGTCCAGAGGTTGGCTACTAAAATGGTAAGTGGTTTTCATCATAAAGCGTATGAGGACAGACTTAAAGATCTCAATATGAATATATATGTATGCTCTGGAAGAAAGGCAGGAGAGGGGAGAAATGATAGTGTCATTTAAATATTTATGTGTCATAAATGCACAGGAGGTTAATCTCTTTTCACTGAAAGGAAGCTCTGGAATGAGGGGGCACATTTTTATTTAGTTATTTAGTTTCAAGACTTTCTATACCGCTCTAGCTGACAAGCAGAGCAGAGCAGTGTACAAACTAAAAATAAAGAAGGAAAGGAACTCCATTAAATTATAGGAAAACAGTGCAGTCATATCAGAAGTTAAAGAAGAAATAATTCAATATAACATGAGAAGAAGGGGAAAATTAGCATCACATGGGTTATGTAAAGAACAGGATAGGTCGAGGAGAGTAAACGGCAGAAGTGAATGGAATAGCCAGTGCTTAACAAGTCAGCCAACCTGCCCGAAAGCCTGCTGAAAGAGCCAAGTTTTTAAGTCTGCCTTAAAACTCTTGAGGGAACTATTACTTCATAGGGTGATGGGTAAACTATTCCATGTGTGTGGAGAAAGAAAGAAAGCCCTGCGCCGTGTGGATTCTAGATAGGCTAGTCTTGGACTGGGTAGTAGTAACCTATGATCATTTATTGAACAGAGAGAGCTAGTGGGGCAGTAGGGGATGGTAAAGCAGGACAAATAGTCAGGAATTCCAATATGAAGAGCCTTGACGTTAGGTAGAGCATCTTTATAGGTAATCCATTGTTCAACGGGAAGCCAGTGATATTTTTTCAACAGCGGTGAAGTATGGTCAGAACGGTGAGCCTTGCATAGGATGAAGGTGAAAGGGGATAGACTCAGAAGTAACCTGAGAAAATACTTCTTCATGGAAAGGATGGTGAATTCATGGAACAGCCTCCCAGTGGAATTGGTGGAGACGAAAACAGTATCTGAATTCAAGATAGCTTAGGACAAGTACATAGGATCTCTAAGAGAGTGATAAGGAGAGTAAGATGGCATGGATGGGCAGACTGGATAGGTCATATGGTCTTTATCACCTACATTTTTATATGTTTCTAGAACATTGCTGTTACTTCTAGTTTCCCACATGAGAGTATTCATATTTTTTGACAAAACACAGTAATTCTCATTATCAACAAACACTGAATCTGGAAACATTCAATGAAGATACCTTGTCTAAAGCACTTTGTAGTTCAGTAATACATCAAGTAATACTCTACATTCTTCAAACAGATGTCTTAAAATTCATGAAAAATGAATTTTAGCATGGTGTATATAATTATACTAATCTTTCTAGCACAACAGCAGGCTTTCCTGGTTTGCAGCTACAGCTATATTTACCTTTTGGACAACAATAATGTTATAAAATGTAAAAGCCCTGGCAAGCAAGATTGTTTATGTAAGCTGAAATAACTGAAGGATTTAATTTGCTGCACCTTGGCCTATGAAAGGGGGGGGGGGGAGAGAACCCACAAACATTTAAAAAAATGTGCTGTGTGTCTTTTGTCCTGATAGAGCTAAAACCAAGAATTAGGCAAGTATTTCTTAATGATTAAATCAGTGTTTTGCTCATTTTTTTCTAAGGATATTTTTTTCTTTTCTAAAATGCTGGAAATGAAATTCTTGGACAAAAGATTTGCTATTTCAAAACTGTGCAAACTAGCTTTCAGGCTATTTGTACATGTTTCCCCCTCTGTTTGCCAGAAACTTAAATCTGGTTCTAGTTAGTAACGCAAAAGATGTTTTAACAAAAGTCAGCTCAGTCATTTATAGATTTTAAAATATTACATTCACTGAGACATCCTGAACTCTATCAGCCTAATAAAGAAACGTTCATTTTAAACAAACTTTGTATACATAAAGAACATGTACACTAGTGCCTGTCTTATTTTATCTTGCTATTATTAACATCCATGGTAAAGAGTCTTATCATTCTTGATACAGACATAAACACTGGTCTTACTAGGATATGTTTTTTTTTCTTGCTGTAGTTCTCTTGACTGAGTTTAATGTGTTAAACCTTTTTATGAATATTTCATTAACGCTCCATGATCTGTCTGTACAGAAGGTTTCTCTTAATGGGAGTATCAAGTTGAGTTGCAGATCTTGCATCACATTTCCTGTAACTATTCCCGAAAGAGACTATATGAACGGGAAATTGTTGGTCTCCAAAGGTATCATAAGAGCAATAAAACTGCTTCTATGATCACAGATTAATGCATAGCTATAAAGTAAACAAAGATGAGCTAAATAGAACAAAAAGGTGAAAATAAAAGATATTTATTGAACAAAAAATATACACTACCTGCAACAGCAGTGAACAATTCAACACTCCTATTCGGTGGGTGTTACATGTTAATGCTCAAAAATGTGTATCTTAACTACAGCCTTTATTATTTTTAATAGAGTCTGTTCAATACTAATGGACATTATACTAAGGGCCCTGTTTACAAAGGCTAGCATTTTTAGTGTGCGCTAAAAATTAGACACCCATAGGAATATTATGGGCATCTACACAGTTACATGCACTAATTTTAGTGCACATTAAAAATGCTAGCGCACCTTTGTAAACAGGGCCGTAATACAGCTAACTGGGACTGATTTTCTAGTTGTTCCCTTCTGTCCTATACTCAGAGTTTGAAGGGGTCAATATTCAATGTGATTTAAGCAGACAAGTGAGGCTCCTATCCACTTGAAACATGAGGAGTGGGCCAGGATCTGTGGAGAAGGAGACATCAGTGATATTTAATACTGGTGCTCACATAGGTAATTGGACAAGTTGGACCACACAAAATGCAGTTCCAAATTTGTCTGATTAACTATAAAGGTATGGCACTGAATATTGACCATACCCACATAACTTTCGGGCACCACCAATGATCGGCACATTCACTATTGATGTCAGTTATGGCCCTGCACTAAATATCCAAATCTAATGTAGCTGGTGGAATGAGTGTTTCAAGTTTCAATTTTATTTGATATACTAAATAATTAGAGAACCATCTAGGCAGTTTACATTTTAAATACAAAGTAGTCAATACATAATAAATGAGCATTTAAAAGAGAGAAGGGAAGAAAGAGAAACTACAATTTTCAATAGGAAAGGGAAGAAAAAGCAGCAATAGTTTTGCTGTTGCAGACTCCAGGCCACATTGATATCCCCCACTAAGCAGTCAGCCAACAAACAAAGGCTTAAAGGTCAAAGGCCTTAGCAAACAAAAAGGTTTTTAATCTGACTGTGACAAAATAGTGGGGTTGTTTGACTAAGGTGTGCTGAAAAATCACTTGTGGTAGTGTAGACACAGGTTTTGGGCGTGCGCCAATCCATTTTTCAGCGCACCTATAAAAAAGCCCCTTTTAAAATTTTTGTCAAAAATGGACATGTGGCAAAATCAAAATTGGTACGCATCCATTTTGGGTCTGAGACCTTACCGCCAGCCATTGACCTAGTGCTAAAGTCTCACGAAGTAACTGGGCGATAATGACCTATGCGAGCCAAATGCCATTTGGCTTACGTAGCTGACGTGAGCCAGAAAATAAAAAATATTTTCCAGCCGTGTGTAGAGAACATGCGCCAAAAATGAAATTACCACAAAGGCCATGCAGTACCCGTGCAGCAACTCCATTTTGACGTTTGTTGGGTGTGCATAGACACGTGGCTTAGTAAAAGGGCCCCAGTGTGTTTTAAGCCTGTAAAATATATTGGGTATTCCTGAAGTGTATTTCTCTAGTTTGGCCAGTAGGTGGTGCATGTTTATGTTTAAAACTGTTACAGAGGAATGACTGTGCCTTCTTTTAGAGCCCTTTTTCTAAGCAGCGTTAAGGGCTTATTGTTCACTAAACAGGAAGTACTGCTGACCTACCGCATCATCCCAGCGGTACTTCCCACCCCTAGCATGCTGTCATATCCGACGCTACAAAAATATATATTTTTTGTAGTGCCAGAGTGTACCCAGCGGTAATCGGGCAGTGCCACGTGGTGCCCGGTTACAGCCGGGTTAGAGCGGGAACCCTTACCGCCACCTCAACATAAGGGCTTCCCCCCCCCCCCCCCAAATGGATGCGTGTTAGCTGTGTAGATGCCCATAACTTGCTGCCTAGTCATTTCTTGCAAGAAAGAGAGAGACTTCCATTTTACCTGTTGCTTAAAAGGGGGCCTGGCACACATGAAAAACACATGCCGATGCCAGTGCAGGCCTCCTTTTACTGCAGTTTGGTAAAACGAGCCTTTATTGACCACACAGAGAAGAGGAAGTGCCTGCTTTTTAAAAATGTTGTTGTTCTGGGCTCTGATTGGCCTGGAGTTTGAAATTACCCAGTAGTACTGGCTTTTGCTCCACTCTTAAACAGGAAGAAAAGAAAGACAGATCTCTTTGCTGAGGCTCTGTGAACAATTATATTTCCTTATCTTCCCAGGTACTTTTCAGAAAGTAAATAAACATTTTGATAAGTTTTATAATTGATCTATATTTCAGTTACCTGTTATTGTTTGCTGAGTGCACTTTTTTTTTGTTCAATATTTTTAAGATAATAAACAATTTTCAGTTTATTGCCTCTTTTTCTGGACTGATAAAGAATCCTGGTGGTTTGTGTGTTGGGTCTGTGAGTTCTTTCTGGGAACTCTGGGACCACTGGGAGTGTGGCCCCTGTAACCTAGAAATCACTGGGGATAATTTGAGAGCGGGAGACTCCCCCAGAGGCAGTTGGGACCCAGTTGGTGGGAGGAGGGTGCTAGTGTAGAGCACAAGCAGCAGTTGCAGGCGGACCTGAGCTGTGCTATGGATAGACCCTCTAGGTGGCTATGGGGTAACCCCAGGCAGGCTGGGTGGCTAGGCGTTTCGTGACACTGACCATACATTTTTGATAAGAATATTCTAATGTTAAATATCTTGGGATAGTATTCCAAAGTGTAGATCCAATAGCACTGAACTGAGGGTGACATGTATAATATCCATTCTTAAAGACCTGAAGGAGAGGCCATACAGGAGTTTATGTTGAGAAGATTTTAAAACATGGGAAAAGGAATAGGGAATTAAATTTCTAGACAAGAAGAGTGGTTATACCACATTGAAAATTTGTATGAACTAAAGTGAGTATCTTAAAAATGTCCTGTACACATATGTGGCCAGTGTTGAAGAACCCAAATAAAACAGAGTAGTATCCCAATATTCCTGACCTGTGATTTTAGGGGGAGTTCATACTTCCCAAAAAGTATTTTGAAGTTGGGTATTTGTCCTCTTGTGTTTGGTATCCAGAGGACAAATACCCAACTTCAAAATACTTTTTGGGAAGTATGAACTCCCCCTAAAATCACAGGTCAGGAATATTGGGATACTACTAGACTCATCACACATTCTGATCCCACAAATTGAAACAACCTTCAAAAATTGTCTCTATCACCTCTGGCAGCTACAAAATCTCTCTCCATATATTAAAAAGACGAGTCTGACCATAGTGGTCAACACCATGATAACATCATGACTAGACTACTGTAATGTCCTGTATGCTGGCCAACTGTATCAGCTCCAACTAATTCAGAATGCTGCAGCACAACTGATAGAAGGATGCAAGTGTAATGACCACATCACAGCCTTCCTGCAAAAGCTACACTGGCTACCAGTATCCAGCAGAGCTAAATTTAAAACTCTATGTTTGACTTTCAAGGTCCTCAGACAAAATGGTCCAGAATACTTAAAGAATAAGTTAGCCCTTTATACACCTTTGAGACCTCTAAAATCCTCTCAAAGATCATCACTATCTGTACCCTCATCAAAAGACATTGTATGATGTGATACCCACCAGTGAGCCACTCAGGAGTAGCTCTCACACTCTAGAATTTACTCCCAGAGGGGCTACGTGTAGCTCGAGACTACCTCTACTTCAGAAATCAGGTGAAAGCCTGGCTCTTCTCCAAAGCCTTTAATACATAGAGTGACTGACTATATACTCATTCTGTACCTGAACTAGCTTGCTACATACACTGTAAGTTAGATCAGTTCCTTATCTCTTGCTTAACTATACAAAGAACTTGCCTTGAGTTTAGCTAACCACAAAATCATCACAACTGACTCTGTACCATGCATCTTGTTCCCATCAAATATCTGCTTTTGGTCCCTCAGCTATATGGTAAGCCATATTGTAGAAAATCTTTAGCATCATATCTATGTTAGTTGAATGTTCTAATGCATGCTTATTAGGCGTATAATTAGTATTATGCTAACATTGTATTATATCTCTGGTATTTGAATTCCAGTGCTGTTTAATGTGCATATATTTAATACTGTTTCATGGTAGTTGTATTATTAGGTTTCAATTTACTGTTTTCAAGTTTACCTCATTTATTATATTTAGTTTATTCTTGGTTATTTTACTATTGTTATGCTGTTAACAAAATTGTAAGTTTTATGTTAAACTGTACCTACTGTATTCCGCCTTGGGTGAATTTATTCATAAAGGTGATTAATAAATCCCCATAAATAAATAAATAAATTCAGAAAGAAAGAAGAGGAATAGCGTGCTTGAATTTAGTTGCACCAGTAATTAACTGCTAAATTTTGGACTAGTTGCAAACGTCTAAGATCAATAACATGGATCTCTTGCAATAAGAAGAGAGGCTGAGAAGGCTAGGGCTTTTCAGCTTGGAGAAGAGACGGCTGAGGGGAGATATGATAGAAGTGTATAAAATAATGAGTGGAATGGATCGGGTGGATGTGAAGCGACTGTTCACGCTATCCAAAAATACTAGGACTAGAGGGCATGAGTTGAAGCTACAGTGTGGTAAATTTAAAACGAATCCGAGAAAATTTTTCTTCACCCAACGTGTAATTAGACTCTGGAATTCATTGCCGGAGAACGTGGTACGGGCGGTTAGCTTGACGGAGTTTAAAAAGGGGTTAGATAGATTCCTAAAGGACAAGTCCATAGACCGCTATTAAATGGACTTGGAAAAATTCCGCATTTTTAGGTATAACTTGTCTGGAATGTTTTTACGTTTGGGGAGCGTGCCAGGTGCCCTTGACCTGGATTGGCCACTGTCGGTGACAGGATGCTGGGCTAGATGGACCTTTGGTCTTTCCCAGTATGGCACTACTTATGTACTTATGTACTTATGTAGGTGTTGCTCTAGTCTAAGGGGTCGATATTCAAAACAACTTATGCAAGTAGAAGAGCCTCTGGCCCAGTTAAATTGCTTGTGCCTGCCTATCCAGCACTAAGTCTAGTTAATACCAGGCCAGTCCATGGATGGAGCCAGTACTTGACCTGTTAGTGGCGGCAAGAGGGGCCCTGCAGTGGCATCAGCATGCAGGTTTGCCACATGCTGAGGCCATTTTTACTGTTGCCCGATAAAAGGTAATTTCCGGCCGAATAAGAAAATGGCTGTGTGGTAAGTGAAGCGCTTGCTGTGCGGCCATTTCCTGGGGGAGCCCTAACTACCTCCTATTTAGGAGGTGGAAAGGGCACCTGCACTAACCCAACAATAACAGGGCAATGTGGCACTGCTTGATTACTGCCAGATAAGCCCCCAGTGTGAAAAAAAAATCTGACGCGCCAGAAATGGTGCACGGTGGGGGCAGGCACCTCCACCAGGCTCCTGTGGTAGCTCGGAAGTAGTGCTGAATTCGTGCATGACAAGCCCGTGATACGCTTGCTGCACCTTTGAAAAAGGACCCTTAAGAAATATAACGTTAGGACAAACTTTATCCCCCAGGCTAGCCAAACAGCAGCCTGAATATCAACTAGTGCTTGATTAACTTCTGGCTGGCCACAGTAACTAAATAGTCAATACCAGAGCCCATTCATAGCCTGGCACTGAATATCTGGGCTTAATTCAGCCCATGGCTGTCAACAGCTTAAAAATTCAAGGAGGTTTTATGACAGGAGACAACATGACGTCAAAACGTTGAAGCTGTTTCCTCTGTGCAGCTGCCATATTCTGTGACCCCAAACATTTGCAAACGCGATTGAAAACAAAAGCAAATTTGTGAGGTTTATGACTGCTTATGTGTGTGTGTGTTTTTTTTAATTAGTCAGCTTTTTTTATTTATTTGAAAGCTTCCCATATGTAACCTGAGTTTGTTTGTTTTTTTCTTACCTCGGGGGGGGGGGGTCCTCTGGGGGGGTCCCCACAATGCAGAGCTGGGGCCTTTCTTAAAGCTGCCCCCTATAAAAATCAAGCTTCCCGTGGCTCCAAAAGTATGTCTGCCGCTCTGGATCACCCGCACCTGTGGATCGTGGCTCACACACCAGGACCCTCCAGAGGAAACAAAATCTTCTGGTTATGTATAGGAAGCTTTCAAATAAAAAAAACAAACACATAGGCAGTCATAAACTTCACAGGTTTGCTATTATTTTCAATAGTGTATGCAAATATTTAGGGTCACACAATATGGTGTCAAGCTCCGCCCACTGCCTTCAGCCCACAGAATTTGTGAGATAGGCTCATGCCGTCTCCTGTCATAAAACCTCCTTGTAAAAACCATTGGCCACCATGGGCCCCCTAAATCATTGTGAACTAACACATGGATTAGATTATGTAAAGTTTCTTATCTAGGAGTTGCCAGCTGAATATTGATTCCTGAGTATATAAAAACATCAGTACTACAACTGAGCACCTAAACCTCACCAGCAATCTTAAATGGGCACTTCTGAGTAACTATGCTACATTATAATAATGAGACTGCTCACAGGCCTCATTTTTCTTGGCTTGCCAGTGATTTGAGATGCTAATCTTATATGGTGAGAATAAGAAAGAAATCTTATTTTCTCTCTGTTCATTATAGAACAACAATTATTAATGGCATTCTTAAAAAAAAAAAAAAAATACCTCAAGAGCATCATGATTTAAAGACATCAGGTTCATCTATCAAAGTTTTGTGCTAGTTTTGCTATGGTACAAAAATTGTACTAGGTTTATCAACAAAGATATCTCATTATTTCAAGCAGCAAAACATTAATATAAACCAGTAAGAAATGAGCACTTAAGAGCAGATATTCTCAATCTAGTCCTTGGGACACACCCGGCCTTTTAGGTTTTCAGGATATATACAATAAACATGCATGAGATATATTTGCATGTATAACCCGGTCCTGCTATCCCAGGTAACATTAAAAGTAACTGGAACATTTATTTAACTGTTTAACTGATGGTTTCACTGGATTGATCCTCATACAGTTCTGATGTAAATTGTAATTGTTTTCAAGATGGTCACAGCAATAGTATATTACTGGGTTAACACATGTGCACAACCCTCATGCCTATCCTGCGGTCTAATTGGAACCCAGAACGGATTTCAATCTCCCGATGAACTTCAATACCATCTGGACTAGAATCCTTGTAACTGTTTTCTCCCTTTGGGCTGCCACCCCGAAGGTTTCGCCTCAGCCAGGGGTAGACCCCACTCCACCCAAGCCCCAGTTACAGCTGGACTCCCCAATCCACCGAGTTTCTGGCTCCTCAAATGGCTGAAGCAATGTAACAGTTCACTGTCTATGGCTGAAGCAATGTAACAGTTCACTGTCTATGGCTTCAGTTTGTCAGTTATAGCATTACAGGACCTCCCTTAATTGCAATGGGTCACCTAGCAGGGGGCTATAAGTAACACAGAACTCGGGCAACCAAGGACCTAGTTACTCTGTCAAAAGGCATAAAAGGACAAATCTTTTCCTCTGAGCTTTCCTTTTATAACCTCTGAGTTCCTCCCGGGTCTTCCAGTCACTCCCCTAGTTACCTGCTACCCAAGGCTCACTCTATCATGTTCTTAAAGAAACCACGGGTTATTCTCTCCCCCCAGTCGGAAATCACTTGCCCTCAAGAATTCAAACTCTATTCAACATTTAACAATGACTAATGTCCATTATTGCTCAGAATAGTTTCAACAATTCAACACTGGAATACTTGCAATTTATTTAACAGTAATACTTTTATTTCTCATATTACTCTCTTGCTTTATAGCTTTACTTTTAAACCAAGTTTCAACTAATGAAATACTTCATCAAAGCTTAACACTAATAATTGCGCTTCAAATTTTGTACTTTGGGCTTGTGATATTAAAGCTAACAAAGTTTTTAAAGAAAATCTCAGTTTGCCAGAGTCATGGGGCACTCTTCAGTTTTAGCCTCCACTCTCCAATCGTCACTGGTCTTCAAGTGGATATTTTTTTGTTTTTATTTTATATATAGCTTTGTTAATATATTTTGGTTACATCGGTAAAAGAATGACATAGTACCAAGATGGGGAGGTATCCTTGAAAAAGCCAAACAGCGAAACATGATGTTGTGTCAGACAACGTATCCCCCTGGGAAATGACTTATTTAAGTTAAGTGCTGTTATGGCATCAATTTGATATAAGTGTGTTTATAAAGTCTATAGAAGGTTTGCACTCATTAGAGCTTTTGAATTCAGTTAGAGATTAACCAAAACATATTAACAAAGCTATATATAAAATAAAAACAAAAAAATATCCACTTGAAGATCAGTGACGATTGAAAAGTAGAGGCTAAAACTGAAGAATGTCCCATGACTCAGGCAAACTGAGGTCTTCTTAAAAAATCTTTGTTAGCTTTAATATCACAAGCCCAAAGTACAAATTTTGAAGTGCTACTATTGACCGGACTTGTGCTAAGTTAATGAGATTTAAGTGAGTTTACTATCATTAATAATTAACATTTATCTTTGTTACTTTAACATAATTCTATGACATTTTTTCATAGGGTCTATTACCCAACTTTTATCCATCATTCTCATATTATTCCAAATATTTTGAAATTTCTTGATCAAGTAATTCTTCTTGCATCATTCAACACAAATTGAAAAACCTTCTTCACAAGAACACTTTAGGAGATGAGAATTACCTGACCCTGCACTATTCCTCTTGCCACATGCTCATCTACAAATCTGTTCACTCAATGAACATTCCAGTAGCTTAGCCAGAGTTTAATTTTTAGATGGGCCTGGAGGTGGACTATGTGGGCACAGGCCTCGCATTTCCTCATCACCCGCTACCGTCCCCCCCTCCGCCTGCCGCCGCTGCATTTCATCTCCATCTGCTACCCCCCCCCCCCCCATGACAGCCCCCTGCACATGGTCAGTTCTGGTTATTTTTACTGACCTGAAGCGCCGTTCTCCCTCCAGCACCGGCAATTCCCATAGCCAGCCTTCTGCCAGCGCGCGTCGTCGGAGCCACTTCTCATGCACGTCCCGCCTACTCTGCAACTTCCTGTTTTCCGCTAAGGTGGGACGCAGGAAGTTCCAGAGTAGGCGGGTTGTTCCTGAGAAGAGGCCCCGACGACGCGCACTGGCAGAAGGCTGGCTATGGGAATCGCCGGTGCTGGAGGGAGAACGGCGCTTCAAGGCAGTAAAAGTGAGCAGACCACGCGGACGGAGAGAGCGGGCAGAAGAGGCTGGGCGGGCCTGGAGCAAAAGTGGCTGGGCCTGGGCCCGTCCAGGCCCACCCGTGGCTACTTCCCTGGAACATTCCCTACTAAAGCTCCAAACAGTGGAATGCCCTCCCAAAGTCACTGAGGTCCTTAACACTTTACACCAAATTTCACAAACACCTGAAGACCTACCTATTCAAAAAGTTCCTACCCACAGACAACAACCATGAATCAGGTTAATTGACTTCCCCCTTCCTCTCCCTAAGGTTATCATCTACCCTTCTCTATATAACCAAAACCTCTCTCTAGATCCTCTCTCTCCATATACAGTCTCTGAATACACTTTTCTCTATTAACTCCCAAAAATATAAATCTCTATTATGTTATTCTCCTGCTCTCTCTCCCTATCTAAGCCTAAAATGTAACTCTCAACTTACTAAACAAACTTTGTAAGCCACATAGAACCAAACCTGTTTCGAAAATATGGATATAAATACTGCTATAAATAAATAAAAATAAATTATCTGGACTGGAGTCCTACTCCACAGTTTATAGTTAGTCATACAACTTAGGATCTGGCTTTTGCATGATCAAATATCCATATAACAAACATTTGCCTGTCCATCATCGAAGTCCTTCCCTGAGAAGGTATCCAAGTCGAGGAGACTCACTGACCACTACTGGACTCGTTCCAACATGTCATTCCAGTCTCTGGTGGGTGGTCTTTCCTTCTCCACTGCTCCTGAGACAGAACTCTCACAGGTAGCATGGGCATCTCCTTCCTTTGTAACAAGGTCCACGATGGTTTGTAATCAGCGTATCATTTACTACTACTATTTAGCATGTCTATAGCGCTACAAGGCATACGCAGCGCTGCACAAACATAGAAGAAAGACAGTCCCTGCTCAAAGAGCTTACAATCTAATAGACAAAAAATAAATAAAGTAAGCAACTCCACACCCTACTAAGCCACCCCTGCTGTCTTTTATAGAGCAAGTATCCATGTTCACTCCATGCACTGGTCCACCGCCTGGCAAAACATACGAGTGACGTCACTCAGTTTAGCATCCAATGGTGGCTAGCGCTCAGAATCTTTGCCACATGCTGCTTCCGGATCGTACCACCCTCTTCTTTCCTGGCCAGTGCAGGAATCACTACCACTATGACTCAGTGAAATTTCTCCCACACTTCTCCCAAGTACTCACTGTTGGCATGCTTTTCTCTGTCCATTAGCGCAGCTCCATGCAGGAAGGAAAAAATATGAATCTCTACCTGCTGATATCTTCCTTCTCTCTCTGGGAACAAATTTGTAAATCCCAGGCCTGCAATTGGCCTCTGGTATTTGTAATTCACAGGCAAAAGTCACTTTTGATGTTTCTTCGGTCACAGTTCCTCTTTCTTGAGCTTCTCGTGTGCCCCATGTTGGGCGCCAAAATCAGATGTAATCTGGTCCTGCTATCCTGGGTTAGAGGGGGTGGGCTCGAGAGGCTGGCAGTCATTTACTTAGGTCCAGGTCCTGTCAGCTCATCCACTAAGAAACCACAAGACACTCAGAGGATTAAAAGTAACTGAAATATTTATTTAACTGTTTAACTGATGGTTTCCCTGGAATGATCCTCATATAGTTCAGGTGTAAATTATAATTGCTTTCAAGATGGTAGCAGCAATAATATATTGTTGGGTGAACTCTCATGCCTGTCCTGAGACCTAATTGGATCTCAGAACAGATTTCACTCTCCCAATGTACTTCAATACCATCCGGGCTAGACTCCTTGTATCTGTCTTCTCCCTTTGGGCTGCCACCTGAGCCCTCCCTACTTTACCCAAGCCCCAGTTATGGCTGGACTCCCCAATCCTCTGAGTATCTGGCTCCTCAAATGGATTATGCAATATAAAAGTTCACTGTCTATGGCTTCAATGCATCAGTTACAGCATTGTAAGACCCCTCCTTAATTGCAATAGGTTACCTGGCAGGGGGCTATAAGTAACACAGAACTCAGGCAACCAAGGACCTAGTTACTCTGTCAAGAGGCAGAACCTCTGAGCTTCCCTTTTTTAACCTATGACATCCTCCCAGGTCCTCCAGTCACTCCTCTAGTGACTCGCTACCCAGGGCTCACTGTATCATGTTCTTAAACCATGAGTTACACATGCACTGCCTCCATTGTATACGAATCAGTCTCATGCATATTAATTATAGGTATCCTGTATAACTGACTTCTAGTTATGTCCCAAGGACTAGTTTGAGAACGCCTGCATTAGAATCATGTGCAAGGTCATACCTGTCTTATTAAATCATTAAGCATTAAATTGATGTTTTTTTGTTGTTTTCATATTTGTAACTGAATAGAAGAAAAGTTTCAAAAGTTGTATAAAGTATAACATTACTTGGTTGTACAGATTCTGATGGGAAGATCTCTTCCTTACAGCTCACACCTAAAAATAGAGGTGTTGATATTCATTTTTATTTGTCTTATAATTTTTAAAAACCTGATTTCCAGAAACTTCCAGAAGCTTTTTACAAATATAACTGTAGCCAGTGGTGTGCTGGTAAATTTTTAACAACAGGCTCTCTCCCCGGTCTCCCTCTGCGCCCCCCCCCCCCCCCAAATTGCAGAGCTGGCTATAGCCGGGGAGAGAGCCTGGGGGGTGGGGTGGCAATGCATTCCTCCAGGAAAAAAAATTAAATGATCCCAGGTTCCAATCTAATTCATGTTTAATGTGCGATAAAATGCCATAAATAAGTAAATAAATATAAACTTTTAATGCTGAGCACCTGATTCTCAAAGTGAACATATTCCAAACACTATAATGAAAATAAAATTATTTTTTTCTACCTTTGTTGTCTGGTGACTGTTTTTCTGATCATGCTAGCCCAGTATCCGATTCTGCTGCTATCTGTCCTCTTAACTCTGTTTCCAGGGCTTCCTTTCCATTTATTTCTTTCCTTTCCTCCTTTCTTCTTCATTTCTGGTCCTCAGCTTCTGCCTATTTTCTTCATCCATGTGCAGTTTTTCTCTTCTCTTCCTTTCCCCTCATCTTATCTCCTTCCTCACTCTTCCCTCCCCTCCATCCATGTCCAGCATTTCTTCTCTCTCCCCTCCTCTCCCCTGCCCTCCATCCACCCATGTCCAGCGACCCTTCCCTCCCCCTGCTCTGCATGCACCCATACCCAGTGACCCTCCTCTCCCCTGTCCTCCATCCACCCATGTCCAGCAGTGACTCTCCTCTCCCCTGCCCTGCATGCACCCATACCCAGTAACCCTCCTTTCCCCTGCCCTCCATCCTCCCATGTCCAGCAGTGACCCTCCTCTCCCCTCCCCTCCCCTGCTCTGCATGCACCCATACCCAGTGACCCTCCTCTCCCCTGCCCTGCATGCACCCATACCCAGCGACCCTTCTCTCCCCTCCATCCACCCATGCCAAGCGACTCCCGACTCCCTTCAGCGAATTCTCCTCCCTCCCTCTGGATCCGATCCCTCACCGACTCCTTGTCCTTCTAATTCTTCGGGGCAGGCAGTCATGCCTGCCCGCTGCCAGCGCTGACTCTCCCCCGCTGCCGGTTTGCGCTTCAAAGTGGCCACAAGACTTCAGCAGAAGTCTCGCGAGGCCGCCTCTGGAAGTCTTGGCGGCCATTTTTAAAGCGCGAATCGGCAGTGGGGGAGAGTCAGCAGGCAGGCAAGACTGCCTGCCCTGAAGAATTAGAAGGTCAAGGAGTTGGTGAGGGATCGAATCCGGAGGGAGGGAGGAGGGAGAGAAGAGGGAGGGAGGAGAGCCAGAGCCGGCTCGCGATTTTTAACAACCGGCTTGCAAGTCAGTAGAAAGTTTAACAACCGGCTCTTGTGAGCCGGTGCGAGCCGGCTCCAGCACACCACCGACTGTAGCTCTTATTTTAGTAGCCCTATTCATGTTTCAGATGTCTGGAAACTGGCATTTAGGAGGGAATTCATCAAGCAGCATTAAAGTCATAAGTCAAATTTCCTTATATGGACATATAACCCCTAGCAGTAGTCATGTGATACTACTGCTGAGGCACCATTTTGGATGCAATATGGAACTGGGCAGAAGTGACTGTGCATCACTCCTGCCCGAAGACCTTGGAGGAACCCCAGAGCCCCTCAGAGCCCACCAGAAGATCTCCAAATATCCCTGGAGGGGATGGTTGGGTGGGGTGAGTGGTACTTGTGTCAATGGTGCCTTAAGCCAGGTGATCTGGAAGCCGGAAGAACCCTGCGCTGGTGTCCTGGAAACATCAGGACGCAGCTTTCTGGCCCAATGTTCCTAAGCACATGGTATAACACTGCTTGTAAAGTGTTTCACAAGCAGCGTTATTCTTCTACTATGGGATTCAGTAACCTGTGGTAGTACTAGGATCCCACAGGTTTTATGAATCCTGTGGGGAGTCAAAGTGCAGTAAAATGCTAATTTTTACCGCAATTTGATGGATTTTCCTCTTAGACATTCATATTGTAAGGATGTCCATATGTCGATTTTATAAAGCTAGGCTGCTGTACATTCATATAGCAAAGTGGGATGGTCTGGGTGTGCTTTGAGTGGGACTAGGGAGATGCCAAAAGATGGACCTCTAATCTGATATTTATTAATCGTCAATGTACACCAAAGTATCTAAGCAGTAACAATTCCCAACAGGTGCCTTCGTTTCTCCTTAAATTTGGCTGCCTTCGGGGATATATCTGCTTCCTAGTGCATTTAATAAAAAAGATGGCACCCAGCTATAAGACAAATGCCACCATCTCACTTCTTCTTCAGCTGATTGATGTCACTCAGAAAATGTGTTCCATTCAATGCATGACTGGAGAAGTGAACTTAGTCAGCTAATTAGGAACATATGTAATGCCAATTTTTAAAAAAAGGTTCCAGAGGAGATCCGGGAAATTATAGACCGGTGAGTCTGACGTCGGTGCCGGGCAAAATGGTAGAGACTATTATTAAAAACAAAATTACAGAGCATATTCAAAAGCATGGATTAATGAGACAAAGCAAATATGGATTTACTGAAGGGAAATCTTGCCTCCCCAATCTATTACATTTCTTTGAAGGGGTGAACAAACGTGGATAAAGGGGAGCCAGTTGATATTGTGTACCTGGATTTTCAGAAAGACTCCAGAGGAAATTGGAGAGTCATGGGATAGGAGGTAGTGTTGTATTGTGGATTAAAAACTGGTTAAAAGATAGAAAACAGTTATTCAAAGTTGTTAAATTGCAAGAGGACCTTATTGTAACCAGGGTTAAAAGAGGAAAAAAAATTAAAATTATACTTACTTGGGGGTCTGGGATGAGGGAACGATGTGGCAGTCTGGCCAGGACGCTGCAGGGGCAGAAGAGACGCTGCGGGAGGCAGCGTTACGTTTTTGGGTGGCCGGGGATGATTGGGCACGTCCCCGTGAGAAAAGAAGGAAATGGGGCCTGGAGGAGCACGGCGGGAGGGACGCCGCTATTTTGCTGGGTCCGGGAACGCGTCGGGGCTCCTTTTTGATTCGTGCCAGGTTGCTCCGGCATTCGGGAGAGTCGCGCTGCGGGCGCTACAGTCGCCATGTTTTGCTGGCTCCCGGGACGAGTTGGCACGTCCCTGGGAGTGAAGAGAGGCTGCCAGGGGGAGAGCAGCGACGCATTTTCGGCTCCCGGGAACGGTTGGACACATTCCCGGGAGTTGGGCCAGAAAGGTCAAGGGAGAGTATCGGGGGTGCGCGCACGCACGCTAATTGTTTTTTTTTAGGGAGCTCTGGCGAGGCCTACAAGCCTGGGTCTCAATTTTTAAGCCGGAGCTCCAGAAGAATCGCCATTTTTGGGCCCGATTTTTATTTTTGCTCCGTTTTCGGCCCAGGACCAGCGGGACCGGATCCGTTGGTTGGGATCACGTGTGGGGAAAATCCACATTAAGGTAAGGGGTCTTTTGACACGAAAATTTATTTAATTTAATTTTAAAATATTAAAATAGCGTTTTTTATTTTTTTAAAATCAGGGGTTCGTCGGATTTGATTTATTTTTGCATATTTGGGTTCGGGGTATTTTTGTCTATTTTTGTGGGGGTTACATTTTAAATTTTAAATTTTTTAGGGGTGTTTTGGAAAATTGTGGGTTCTAAGGGGTTAATAACGTGGTAAATTTTTGAATTCGATGTATAAGGTAGAGGGGAGGGGTATTGAATTTTTAGAGTGGGTTTTAAATTATTTTGGGATTTTTGAGGGGGGTTTAGGAGGGATAATTGCGGGCGGACTGTAAAAATTGGTATTTTTAAATTTTAAAAGCATGATTTAATAGGGAATGGGAGGTTTAATTGGTATAGAAATTTTGGGGTGATTCGGATAAAGTTTTATTGGGTTTTTATCTAATTTTATTATTTTTCCATTATTTTCTATGGGTTAAAAATGGGGATTTAGCACTGCTGGCCAGAATTCTGCTGGTCAGCATTGGAAATTAGAATGTTGGTAATAGTCAGGGATTGGCTGAAAGGGTCTTGGAACGCAAGCCAAGGCTGATTTGGAAGGCAAGCCGAGGCTGGTAACCAAGGCAACCGGGGAGTGGGCAGTTGGGCAGAGTGAGATAGACGGTCAGAGAGTGTGGATGTGCTGTGGAGGTGTTAGCTGAGTGGGAAGTGTTCTAGAGATTAAAGTTTAAATATTGGGTAAAATTTTGAAGTGATTGATGGTCAATGAGTGTCAGATGTGTGAATAAGGTGAAATTTGCAAACTTAGTTTTAAATATTTTTGGGGTTTGGGAGAATTGATGAAAAGGTTAGAGATTAAAAGGAGTTTGTCTAAGGGGGTGTTATTAGGGTAGTAGTGGGGTCTGGATAAGTTTTTGGGTTGAGGTTTAGAGTTAAATTTAGGGGTATTTATAAGGGGTTAGGAAAAAATAGTGATAAAAGGTTGTGTGAGAGTTATAGTGAGAGTGTGACTGTCAATCTCACACAACAAAAGTATAGGGACACCCAAAAGTTTAGTTTAGGTTCGGAAGACAGGGCATTTAGTTAATTTTGTTTTTTAAAATAGTTGGCCGCAATTTTGAGATTTATTCCCTAAGAGAACCAGATCAAGCAGGAAGAGAGGGTCTTGCCTTTATTTAATTTATTAAGGGCAGGTGTAGCAAGAAGATTTCTTTCCAAAAGAAGAGCACCGGAGGACATCAAAGAAGACCGGACAGCCTCCAGGGCCCCTCCGCAAGAAATACTTCAGCTGAATGGAGTGAGGACTGAACGCAGCTAAGTGGCATTGTAGAAAGAGAAAAGAAAAAGAAAGAGAGAGACATAAAAAACACGCACACAAACTATACTTACCATATTTCCTTAGAGAGAAGGGTGGGTTGTCCTTGGAAACCTGCAAACAAAGAAAGCCAAAGAATCGAATTCAGGAAATAAACATTTAGGATATAAAAATACATATAGTAATTGAGATTTCTGATGTTAAATTTTACTTATCTGAGATTGGGCTTGTCCTGAGGGGAGCGGATGAGTACCTAATAGAGAAAAGAAATTTAAAGTTAAGTAACACAACAAAGTGTTAATTTGAATACTGATTCATGATAGATTTTAGCATTTACTGTTATTAGTAATGTTATATTTATTTTAAAAATTAAAATTGTTATATTATTGTAAGATTCAATAGTGGTGTGGTTCTGTTTAATTTAGGTAAGAATCCGATTTAGTTTATTTTCCTCCCGCATCACCGTTGGGTGTGAGGGATGAGGTTAGTATTCCTGCACCATCCCCTGAACTCCGTGTAGTACCCAACATTAGCCACGACTACTGACAACTGGTGTTGGGTAAACCACCTCAGAAACAATGGCGCGCAGGAGGGTGGTGACATTATGAGACTAGGCATCCAAATGGCAGATGACATTTAATGTGAGCAAATGCATGTGGGAAAGAGGAACCTGAACTATAGCTACATAATGCAAAGTTCTACATTAGGAGTCACCGACCAGGAAAGGTATCTAGGTGTCATTGTTGATGATACTTTGAATTCTTCTGCACGTCTGAAAAATATGTTTTATTTTCTAACAAGTGTAGCAGATGCGCGCTGTGGCATCTGATGCATGTAGGTCATTACCGCCCAAATTCTTTACTGCTAGGTCTATGGCTAGGTCTATGCTAAGACCCAAAATGGATGCGCGGCAATTTTGATTTTGCAACATGTCCATTTTCAGCAAAAAAAAAGAGGCATTTTTTGCAGGTGCACTGAAAAATGGATCTGTGCTTGCCCAAAACCCGTGCCTACATTACCGCAAGCCAGTTTTCAGCACGTCTTTGTAAAAGGACCCCTTAGTCAGCAAATAATAAATCAGATGTATTGGAGGAATAGAATCCAAAGGCATTTTCAAATTTTCTATCAGGTATCTCTTAAACAATCCAAAAGTAAAGTCCCAGGAGATTTAGGAAAGTTCAAGTGGCGTAGATTTAAATGTCTGTTTTAAAGTTTTTTATCTGATCAATCTTTTTATGGAAGACTAATTTATCTTTAGCTGTTAGTGCCTTAAATATTTGGAGCTGTTTCATATCTTCCTGTATCTGCCAGAGAGGTCTACCTTATCAGACTCAGCAGTCTTGGAAAGATTTTCAAACATAGGGGCCTTTTTAGAACGGTGCACTAATAAGTGGCCTGCGCTTCTTTTAGCGGGTGATTTTCCCACACACTCAGGCCACCTCTTAGTGCATCTGCCAAAAAGCCAAAGTTCTATTTTCAGCAATAATGGCCAGGTGCTAAGTCCAAAATTAGCACCTGGCCATTTACCATATGACTACCTCCTATTTACTTGGCGGTATGGGGTCACGCAGTAACCCCACAGTAGTCGGGCAGTACATGACAATGTGGCGGCACTTCCCCCCAAGGTAGAAAATTACATTTTTTTTCTGTTATGGGAAACTGCATGTATCAACCTTGGAGCTACTGCTGGGCTTCTGTGCTACTCTAGCGGTAGGGCTGATTTGGTGCACGCTACCCATGCAGTAGTCCTACCACACCTGTGTAAAAGGGACCCTTAATAACTAAAGCTGTTATCTCTCCTGTAATTTTAACAATGAGTCAGTTTTCAGCAACATTGAACATATAGTTGATGAAGGCTCCTGACGGAAGCTTGTCTTCATTTTAAGTTATGTACTTTTATGTTTAATATATTTTATGGAGATTCACCATTGTATATGAATAATCTGGTATGTTTACTGTCATGATCTAGAAATATTTTGTCAAGAAATCCTTTGCTTTTATGATTCCCTACTCCATGTGGTATTTGTTCTAAGTACATTTGCTCGGCTTCTTTTTCATATCTGGTGGCTCAAGGCTAGAATTCTTTTCCTTCTAAGATTAGAGTTATTCCTGATTACATGACCTTTAAGAAACAGCTAAATATGTTTCTTTTTAATAACTACTTTTATTAGTTTAGGGCTGATCATGTACTATTGTTAGCCTATTATCTTTTTGGCTTGTAAATTCTTGTGGTTTGTCTGTATTCTTTTGATTATTGTAATCTGCACTGAACTTAAAGGTTTTTGTGGAATATAAGCAAGTATCAGTATCAGTTAGTTTTCCTCCAAATAGTTTCTTCTTCTCTGCCCTCTTTTATTCTCCTTTACCCTTTCTCTCTCTCTCCCCCCCCCCCCCCCCTCTCTCTCTCTCTCTCTCTCTCTTCTCCTTCTCTCTCTGTCCTTTCTCTTGTAATCTCCCTCCTGCTGTTTCCTTTCTAGTTCTACAGCTCTACCTCCCTGACCTTCCTCTCTCTTACTCAGACCCTCTATTTGTGTGTGCAGTCATGCATATTATTGTGTGAGCCTCTATGTGTGCATGTAGCCATGTTTCTCAGTGTATGGGCCTGTCTGTATGCCTGGGACTGGTGCTGGGTCTTGTGCTAGGGCTCGTAGTACTTCTGGACGTGATAATGATTCTGATGCAGGGTAGACTGGCTACTATTAGTGGTGTGCACCTGCAACTCATCTGTGTTTTGGTTTGGGGGGGGAGGCAATAGGAAGACATAGAATCAACTTCTACAGAGGATATACAGTGGTGTGCTGGTAGATGTTTAACAACAGGGTCTCTCTTCTCCCCCCCCCAAAAAAAATAATGTTATATATGTACGTAACTTTATTATATGTTTTATTGGTGCAAAGGTACAGTGTACCAACCAATTTATAAATAATGTTGAAATATACAATATTCTTTACTGTACATTCCATATGGCCCCAAAAACCCTTCCCCTTCTGTATTCCCCTCCCTTCCTATAAGCCCACCTGACTGTTTCCCCACAATAAAATAACACTGTACATGAACGGATCAATAGGACCAAAAGCAGCATAAAACAAGTAAAGTAATTAACAACACAGTTTATGCCAAATTGTTTAACCACCCTTAGGTTTTGCTTTGGGGTTTAACAAGCAATACCATGCACATGTAAGGTCTAGATAAATGAATTTAAACAATCTATGTTTTAAGGCATATGACCTAAATATGTAATAATTGGTAGCAATACTGAGAGTGATGGAATATTCACATAGCAGGCAGTCAACAGATTTAATTTCCATTGAAAATAATTAACTTTGTATGAACATAAATGTCATTCAGTTCCAACTGTTCTACTGCTGCTTTCCCTTAGCCATCATTATTCCTGGGTCTCATCTAAATATATAAACACACATCCGGGAGACAAAGATTAACTCCCACTCCACAAAAAAAACATGCCTTTTTTAACCAAACAGACTTGAAGAAGAAATAAATATATATCACAGAAATGGAAAATGTTTGCACATTTAGACTGACTCTGGACTTCTGCATGAAGGTAGCTCTGCCCTCATTATTCAATCTCTCTCTCTCTCTCTCTCTCTCTCTCTCTCTCTCTCTCTCTGGTAATAAACAATATTAAGTGCTTTTCTATAATATTATACCACCTCATTCCAACAAAACAAAAGAAGCAAGTTCCCACAAACCATCTTTCTCTTTTGATCTAGGCACAGGGAAAAAAGGATTTCAAATGCTGCAAGGTTTCAGCCTAATTCATGTTTAATGTAGGATATAAATGTCATAAATAAATAAGTAACTAAATAAATAGATAGATAGATAGATAGATAGATAGATAGATAGATAGATAGATAGATAGATAGATAGAAATTCTGAATGCTGAGCACCTGATTCTTATAACATGATATCTGTTTTAGTGGCCCTTTACCTGGAGAGAAAAATCTCTGCACAAATATAACACATGCTAGGGTGTCCCTATAACCACCCCCTCCAAATGACACACTGAGTATGATTAATAACAAATTACTACTCTATCTATGAAAAGTTATTCAGGTATTATACGTCCTCTGACCTCTGTGTACATAAATATGCTACACAAGCTGGAATGTTTGAAAATATAAGTGAGATTAAATTAAAATGCTACCGACAATAAAGAACAACAATGTGGATGCAGCAGTTCATAGGTTTACTTGATTTGGTTTTGAGTTTACAGCGAAGACAGCTGTGCGGGAAGGGGAAACAGACTAACTACCAGGTACTTCTTAGCCAGGATCAGGTGACCCTCAGGGGGAGGAATGCTGGCTTCGGCCTAACCCCTGGTAAGCCTTTTCTTGGTTGAGAGGTGCCCAGCTCTCCCACCGGTTGCCTTCTCAGGTGCCGTGGAGGACTTGCAGCTCATCTGCATATCCTCGGAGCCTTCGCCGGAGTGACTCCCAGGTCCGTTCCGATCCACTCGGGGCCTCTGCTCAAGTTCTGGGAGAAGAGGATATTTCTCTGGTGGGTGAACAAATTTTGCTTGTGCTTTCGGAGCTTGAAGATTGGGGTTTGGAGGAGGAACTGTGAGTTAGTGATAGGCTGATATCCTTAATACTTTAGCAAGTTTTAAATTACGGAAAAACTCAAAAAACACTAAGATGGAGTCAGCAGTCCAGCAGCGAGAGGGGTGCTATCCAGTCTTTTGCATTGAGTGTCACATGTATGATTATCTCCCAATTGGTGAGGTGTCATATGTGTGTGCCCGATGCAAAGAGCTCCTAGCTCTCAGAGAACGTGTCCGTTCTCTTGAGGCTAGAGTAGCAGACTTGATGGAGCTGAGGGAGACAGAGAGGTACATAGAGGAGACCTACAGGGATGTTGTAGAGAAGTCCCACCTCCAGTCAGGTAGCCCCTGTGCTACCTTGGAGGAGGGAGGTCTCCTAGAAGGAGAGCATCACCCTGGTGAAGTAGGAAGTACTCCTGTAGCCAGGACCTGCCCACCAGGGGATGTATTATCCTTTCGCACCGAGGATATATCTCCAAATGTTGCCCGGGAGGGAAAGGTTAGGACAGCTGTTGTACTTGGTGATTCGATCATTAGGCATATAGATAGCTGGGTGGCTGGTGGACGTGAGGATCGCCTGGTGACTTGCCTGCCTGATGCGAAGGTGGCGGACCTCACGCGTCACCTAGATAGGATTCTAGATAGTGCTGGGGAGGAGTCCGCTGTCTTGGTACATGTGGGTACCAATGACATAGGAAAATGTGGGAGAGAGGTTCAGGAAGCAAAATTTAGGCTCTTAGGTAGAAAGATGAAATCCAGATCCTCCAGGGTAGCATTTTCTGAAATGCTACCTGTGCCACGCGCAGGGCCCAAGAGACAGGCAGAGCTCCAGAGTCTCAATGCGTGGATGAGACGATGGTGCAGGGAGGAGGGCTTTAGATTTGTTAGGAACTGGGCAACATTCTGGGGAAGGGGGAGCCTATTCCGAAAGGATGGGCTCCATCTTAACCAGAGTGGGACCAGGCTGCTGGCATCGGCGTTTAAGAAGGAGATAGAGCAGCTTTTAAACTAGAAATGGGGGGAAGGCCGACAGTCGCTCAAAAGAGCATGGTTCGGGATAAGGTATCTTTCAAAGATATCACCATAACAGGGAAGATAGAGTATCCTGATAGTGAGGTTGCAAAAGAGATTGTAGTAGATCGGGTATCTTTAAATAACAATAAAAATCAGACAAAAGATTGCCAATTAATACTGCCAAGTACTAAGCATGATGTACTTAGGAACAACAAACATAGTTTGAAATGTCTATATGCGAATGCCAGGAGCCTAAGAAATAAGACAGGGGAGTTAGAATATATTGCACTAAATGAAAAATTAGATATAATAGGCATCTCTGAGACCTGGTGGAAGGAGGATAACCAGTGGGACACTGTCATACCGGGGTACAAATTATATCGTAGTGATAGGGTGAATCGGATTGGTGGAGGGGTAGCATTGTATATTAACGAGAGCCTTGAATCAAATAGATTGAAAATTCTGCAGGAAACAAAACACTCCTTGGAATCACTGTGGATTGAAATTCCATGTGCAAAGGGGAAAAGGATAGTGATAGGAGTGTACTACCGTCCGCCTGGCCAGGACGAACAGACGGATGCGGAAATGTTAAAGGAAATCAGGGACGCAAACAAACTGGGCAACACAATAATAATGGGGGATTTCAATTACCCGCATATAGACTGGGTTAATGTAACATCTGTACACGCAAGGGACATAAGATTTCTTGATGAAATCAAGGACAGCTTCATGGAACAGCTAGTTCAGGAGCCGACAAGAGAAGGAAAAATACTAGACTTAGTCCTTAGTTGTGCTCATGATCTAGTGCAGGGGGTAACGATACGAGGGCCGCTCGATAACAGTGATCATAATATGATCGGTTTTGATATTGGCATTGAAGGAAGTGAAACTAGGAAATCAAGTACGCTAGCGTTTAACTATAGAAAAGGTGATTACGACAAAATGAGAAAAATGGTGAAAAAAAGACTGAAAGGAGCAACTCGCAGAGTAAAAAACTTGCATCAGGCGTGGATGCTGTTTAAAAACACCATCCTGGAGGTTCAGGACAAGTATATTCCACGTATTAGAAAAAAGGGAAAAAAGACTAAACGTCAGCCGGCGTGGCTAAACAGTAAGATAAAGGAAATCATTAGAGCCAAAAAACAATCCTTCAGAAAGTGGAGAAGAGAACCAACTGAAAGTAACAGGATAGATCATAAGGAATGCCAAGCCAAATGCAAAGCGGAGATAAGGAGGGCAAAAAAGGACTTTGAGAAGAAATTAGCGTTGGAAGCAAAAATACATAGTAAAAATTTTTTTAGATACATTAAAAGCAGGAAACCGGCCAAAGAGTCGGTTGGGCCGCTGGACGAAAATGGTGTTAAAGGGGCGATCAAGGAGGACAAAGCCGTAGCGGAGAAATTAAATGAATTCTTTGCTTCGGTCTTCACCGAGGAGGATTTGGGGGGGACACCGGTGCCGGAAAGAATATTTGAAGCGGGGGAGTCGGAGAAACTAAACAAATTCTCTGTAACCTTGGAGGATGTAATGGGTCAGTTCAGCAAGCTGAAGAGTAGTAAATCACCGGGACCTGATGGTATTCATCCCAGAGTATTAATAGAACTAAAAAATGAACTTGCGGAGCTACTGTTAGAAATATGCAATCTGTCCCTAAAATCGAGTGTAGTACCGGAAGACTGGAGGGTAGCCAATGTTACTCCGATTTTTAAGAAGGGTTCCAGAGGAGATCCGGGAAATTATAGACCGGTGAGTCTGACGTTGGTACCGGGCAAGATGGTGGAGGCTATTATTAAGAATAAAATTGCAGAGCATATACAAAAACATGGACTGATGAGACAAAGTCAGCACGGATTTAGTGAAGGGAAGTCTTGCCTCACCAATCTAATGCATTTTTTTGAGGGGATAAGCAAACATGTGGACAATGGGGAGCCGGTTGATATTGTATATCTGGATTTTCAGAAGGCGTTTGACAAAGTGCCGCACGAAAGACTCCTGAAGAAATTGCAGAGTCATGGAATCGGAGGTAGGGTATTATTATGGATTAAGAACTGGTTGAAAGATAGGAAGCAGAGAGTAGGATTGCGTGGCCAGTATTCTCAGTGGAGGAGGGTAGTTAGTGGAGTCCCGCAGGGGTCTGTGCTGGGTCCGTTGCTTTTTAATGTATTTATAAATGACCTAGAGATGGGAATAACTAGTGAGGTAATTAAATTCGCCGATGACACAAAATTATTCAGGGTCGTCAAGTCGCAGGAGGAATGTGAACGATTACAGGAGGACCTTGCGAGACTGGGAGAATGGGCGTGCAAGTGGCAGATGAAGTTCAATGTTGACAAGTGCAAAGTGATGCATGTGGGTAAGAGGAACCCGAATTATAGCTACGTCTTGCAAGGTTCCACGTTAGGAGTTACGGATCAAGAAAGGGATCTGGGTGTCGTCGTCGATGATACGCTGAAACCTTCTGCTCAGTGTGCTGCTGCGGCTAGGAAAGCGAATAGAATGTTGGGTGTTATTAGGAAGGGTATGGAGTCCAGGTGTGCGGATGTTATAATGCCGTTGTATCGCTCCATGGTGCGACCGCACCTGGAGTATTGTGTTCAGTACTGGTCTCCGTATCTCAAAAAAGATATAGTAGAATTGGAAAAGGTACAGCGAAGGGCGACGAAAATGATAGTGGGGATGGGACGACTTTCCTATGAAGAGAGGCTGAGAAGGCTAGGGCTTTTCAGCTTGGAGAAGAGACGGCTGAGGGGAGATATGATAGAAGTGTATAAAATAATGAGTGGAATGGATCGGGTGGATGTGAAGCGACTGTTCACGCTATCCAAAAATACTAGGACTAGAGGGCATGAGTTGAAGCTATAGTGTGGTAAATTTAAAACGAATCGGAGAAAATTTTTCTTCACCCAACGTGTAATTAGACTCTGGAATTCATTGCCGGAGAACGTGGTACGGGCGGTTAGCTTGACGGAGTTTAAAAAGGGGTTAGATAGATTCCTAAAGGACAAGTCCATAGACCGCTATTAAATGGACTTGGAAAAATTCCGCATTTTTAGGTATAACTTGTCTGGAATGTTTTTACGTTTGGGGAGCGTGCCAGGTGCCCTTGACCTGGATTGGCCACTGTCGGTGACAGGATGCTGGGCTAGATGGACCTTTGGTCTTTCCCAGTATGGCACTACTTATGTACTTATGTACTTATAACCTAATTAGCTTCAACTTTTTTTTTACTTCATGCCATCTCCTGTTCTCAACCAAACACAGCATCATCTCCCGCTCCCCCACGAGAGTCCATACCTCTCTCAGCTTCTCAGATGGTTCATTCCCTCACTGGCCATCCTTCAAAACCTTACTCTTCCAGCAGCTCTAGTGGTTACATGCTGCCTGGCCGACCCAAAGCCTTTTCTCTGCCGTGTCCTGCCCCACTGATATAACTTCCTGCTTACATGTGGGCAGGATCCGGCAGAGAAAAGGCTCTGGATTGGCCAGGCAGCGTGTTACCATTAGCAATGTTTGATAGACGGTGGTGATTTAATGCATTATATTTGTATTTTTTCACACCGGAGTCTGCAAACGCTTCTCCGGTACCATGTAAGCCACATTGAGCCTACAAATAGGTGGGAAAATGTGTGATACAAATGTAACAAATAAATAAATAAAATAAATAAATAAATAAATATTGTGAAAGCAATGTATAGCAGTAAATCAGATTAGCAGGTGAGAACAATCCCCTCCAGACTCCATGGCCATCAGTATCAGTCAATAGCAAGGCATCGTCAATATGTGTTAAAGTGTCAAGCAAAACAATGAGTTCTACTTCCACTTGAAGAGAATGCAGGTGGCTGTAAAAAGCAGAACTGCAGCTGAAACCTCCATCGTCTTGAACAGTTGCCACTTTTGCTCTATACCTGTTTTGAGTTTCTGCAGCTCCTCTCGTTTGTGCTTCATGAACTGCCCCCATTCCAGCTGCTCACTGTAGTGGGCTCAGTAGAACTCATCAAAGTTAAAGATGACCTTGGTGAGGCTGCAGCGGGCAGAGGATTTGGTCTGCATCCTTTTGGGGAAGGTCGGGTTTTCTACCTTGCCGGATAGTTTGCCAGCACTGCGCATGTCTTCCTGGCTCAGGATGACAGACAGCTGTGAGCGGGGGGGGGGGGGGGAATGGACCTGAGGACAGATATGATGAGGTAGGAAGATGAAGTATGGTGGGCTTGCGGGTGGGGGCCTGGGGAGGAGGGAGAGAGGAGAAGAAAAACCCCCACAGATGTTTGTGTGCTGGTTGCCTGGCTCTAATGCGAGCCGGCTCCAGCACACTACTGTATACAGGCCAAGTTCATAGTTCCTAGACCTATACTGGTTTTAGTTTGATAAAAAGACCATTCTCAATCTATGGAATGAGTTGGAGGCTCACCGACAGCCAGTTGCTTGGAGGGTCAGGCTCTGCTAGTGCACCTGAAGGTCACCACAGAACTCATCTTTCTCAGCACTGGAACCTTCCAGAAATACCTTGGTGCCACATCAGGAATCAGCCAGTCACCCAATTCAGGTGGCAGTTTTTAAGTGTTTTTTAGAAAAGACAATTAATATATTGCTTTCCCTGAGCAAGAACAACAACTACATGAAAACATGACTGAATTTCATGAGTTCACATACCTCTCTTCTGTATTGGAGGCTATCACTTGCACCCACATAGATACATAAGTACATAAGTAATGCCACACTGGAAAAAGACCAAGGGTTCATCGAGCCCAGCATCCTGTACATGACAGCGGCCAATCCAGGCCAAGGGCACCTGGCAAGCTTCCCAAACATACAAACATTCTATACATGTTATTCCTGGAATTGTGGATTTTTCCCAAGTCCATTTAGTAGCGGTTTATGGACTTGTCCTTTAGGAAACCGTCTAACCCCCTTTTAAACTCTGCCAAGCTAACCGCCTTCACCACGTTCTCCAGCAACGAATTCCAGAGTTTAATTACGCGTTGGGTGAAGAAACATTTTCTCCGATTTGTTTTAAATTTACTACACTGTAGTTTCATCGCATGCCCCCAAGTCCTATATTTTTGGAAAGTGTGAACAGATGCTTCACATCCACCTGTTCCACTCCACTCATTATTTTATATACCTCTATCATGTCTCCCCTCAGCCATCTCTTCTCCGAGCTGAAAAGCCCTAGCCTCCTTAGTCTTTCTTCATAGGGAAGTCATCCCATCCCCGCTATCATTTTAGTCGCCCTTCGCTGCACTTTTTCCAATTCCATTATATCTTTCTTGAGATGCGGCGACCAGAATTGAACACAATACTCAAGGTGCGGTCGCACCATGGAGCGATATAACGGCATTATAACATCCTCACACCTGTTTTCCATACCTTTCCTAATAATAACCAACATTCTATTCGCTTTCCAAGCCACAGCAGCACACTGAGCAGAAGGTTTCAGTGTATTATCGACGACGACACCCAAATCCCTTTCTTGGTTCGTAACTCCTAACGTGGAACCTTGCATGACGTAGCTATGATTCGGGTTCTTTTTTCCCACATGCATCACCTTGCACTTGCTCACATTAAAAGTCATCTGCCATCTAGCCGCCCAGTCTGCCAGTCTCGTAAGGTCTTTCTGTAATTTTTCACAATCCTGTCGCGAGTTAACGACTTTGAATAACTTTGTGTCATCAGCAAATTTAATTACCTCGCTAGTTACTCCCATCTCTAAATCATTTATAAATATATTTAAAAACAGCGGTCCTAGCACAGACCCCTGAGGAACCCCACTAACTACCCTTCTCCATTGTGAATACTGCCCATTTAACCCCACTCTCTGTTTCCTATCCTTCAACCAGTTTTTAATCCACAAT
This sequence comes from Microcaecilia unicolor, assembly GCF_901765095.1. Lineage (NCBI taxonomy): Eukaryota > Metazoa > Chordata > Amphibia > Gymnophiona > Siphonopidae > Microcaecilia > Microcaecilia unicolor. Next base: position 522,667,122 of record NC_044031.1, read on the forward strand.
AGGACTTTTCCTCCTATCCCATGACCCTCCAATTTCCTCTGTAGCCTTTCATGAGGTACCTTGTCAAACGCCTTTTGAAAATCCAGATACACAATATCAACTGGCTCCCCTTTGTCCACATGTTTTTTACTCCTTCAAAGAATTGAAGTAAATTGGTCAGGCAAGATTTCCCCCCACAAAAGCCGTGCTGACTCGGTCTCAGTAATCCATGTCCTCAGATGTGCTCTGTAATTTTGTTTTTAATAATAGCCTCTACCATTTTCCCCGGCACCGACGTCAGGCTCACCGGTCTATAATTTCCCAGATCTCCCCTGGAACCTTTTTTTAAAAATGGGCGTTACATTGGCCACCCTCCAATCTTCCGGTACCACGCTTGATTTTAAGGATAAATTCCATATCACTAGCAGTAGCTCCGCAAGCTCATTTTTCAGTTCTATCAGTACTCTAGGATGAATACCATCCAGTCCAGGAGATTTGCTACTCTTCAGTTTGCTGAACTGCCCCATTACGTCCTCCAGGTTTACCGTGAAGTCAGTAAGTTTCTCCGACTCGTCCGCTTGAAATATAATTTCCGACACCGGTATCCCACCCAAATCTTCCTCGGTGAAGACCGAAGCAAAGAATTCATTCAATCTCTCCGCTACGTCTTTGTCTTCCTTGATCGCCCCTTTTCTACCCAACTGCAGGGAAAGGCACTGCATTGTATTTGGTCTCTAAACTCCTGTCACAATGTCTACATTCTTTCACACTTTGAGAGTGGCCAGATCACGGTGGAACAGTTTTACCACTCTTCAAACTAACATTTTTTGTTCTCCTCACAGAATCCTCTCTGACCTGGAAGTATCAGGAACCAACTCATCAAGGTTCATGTGATTTGCCAGTCTTCAGTTTGTTAAATTACCCCATTACATCTTCCAGGTTTACAGGGATTTGATTCAGTTTCTCTGACTCATCAGCATTGAATATAATTTCTGGCACTGGTATCTCTTCCACAACTTCCTCTAATAAGAATGAAACAAATAATTCACTTAATCTCACCATTATAAGCTTGTCTTCACTGAGTGCGCCTTTTATCCCTTTGTCGTCTAGTGGTCCAATTGATTCTTTTACCAGCTTCTTGCTTCTAATGTATCTTTATAGTTTTTATTATATATTTTTGCCTGGAACGCAATCTTCTTTTCAAAGTTTTGCCTTCCTTATCAGTGCTTTGCATTTGACTAGCCATTCCTTATTTTGATTCCTATCATTTTCAGTCAGACCCTTCTTCCATTTTCTGAAGGATTTTCGTTCAACTCTGATAACTTCCTTCATCTCACTTTTTAAAGATGCTGGCTGTCATTTGGCCTTCCTTCATTCTTTTTGTAATACATGGAATATATCTGGTCTGGGCTTCCAGGAAGTATTTTTGAATTGCATCCATACTTGATGTAAATTTTTGATCTTTGCAGCTGCTTCTCTAAGTTTGTTTGTTACTTTTACTATTCTCCTAATTTTATCCTAGACTCCTTTTTTAAAGTTAACTGCTAACATATCAGCTTTCCTGTGTGTACTTGCTCCAGAGATTATATCAAATCATATCAGGTTATGATCACTATTATCAAGTGGCCCCAGCACCATTACCTCCTGCACCAGATAATGTGATCCACTAAGGACTAGGTCTAGGATCCTCCTCTTGTTAGTTCCTGAACCAACTGCTCTATAAAAGAATTTTATCTTTATAGAGCTGCTCTATAAGGAATATTACGTCCCTAGTATGCCCTGATGTTGCATTTACCCAGTCAATATCAGGGTAATTGAAGTCACTCATTATTATTGTGTTACCCAATATGTTAGGCTCCTTAATTTCTGCTAACATTTCTGTATCTGTCTTTTCATCCTGGCCAGGTAGATGGTAGCACTGCTATCACTATCCTTTTCCCTTTTACAAATGGAATTTCTATCCATAGAGAGTCCAAGATGTATTTTGTGTCCTATAAAATGTTTAGTCTTTTCGATTCAAGGCACTTCTTGACATATAATGCTACCCCTCCACTAATTCAATCCACTCTGTCACTGAAATGTGATACACATTGGCAAGAACAATCCAAATCATAGTTACCTGATGCTAAGGTCCACCTTGAAGGTCATAACCCAAGAAAAAAGATCTATATGTTGTTATAGACAATACCCTGAACCCTGTGAAAGACTATCAGCCTTACCCCAGTTTCTAATTTTAAAGCCGCTATCTCCTTTTTAAATGTTGATGCCAGCAGCCTGGTTCTACCCTGGTTAAGATGGAGCCCATCTTTCCAGAATAGGCTCCCCCTTCCCCAAAATGTTGCCCAATTCCTAACACATCTAAAACCCTCTTCCCTACACCATTGACTCACCACACATTGTGACTCCAGAGTTCTTCCTGTCTCTTGGGTGCTGCACATGGAATGGGGGACACTTCTAAAAATGCTGCCCTGAAGGATCTGGTTTCAGCTTTTACTTAAGAGCCTAAATTTGATTTCTAGAATCTCCCTCCCACATTTTCCTAAATCATTTATACCCACATGTACCAAGAAAGCAGGCTTCTCCCCAGCACTGTCTAAAATCTTTTCTAGGTGATGTGTGAGGCCACCTTTGCACCAGGCAGGCAAGTGACCAAGCATTCATCACATGTACCAGCCACCCAGCTATCTACATGCCTAATGATTGAATCTCTACTAGTACTACTAATTTCTATAGCGCTACTAGATGGAGACAGTGCTGTACAGATTATATATAGGTACTTTTCTTTGTCCCTAGGGGGCTCACAATCTAAGCTTTTTTTTTTTTTTTGTATTTGGGGCAATGGTAGGTTAGGTGACTTTCCCAAGGTCACAAGAAGCTGCAGTGAGAATTGAACCCAGGTTACCAGGATCAAAGCCTGCTGCATTAACCATTAGGCTACTCCTCCACTCCAGTCTCTAACTACAATGCCTATCCTAACCCTTGCCTCCTGGGCAAAAGCCCCTGGAGGCTCATCCACTGTGCAAGAGGATATTGCATTCCCTAGAGAGCAGGTCCTGGCTACAAGATCCTTTCCTGCCTCTCCATAGTGATGCTTTCCCTTCAGATCTTTCTCCTCCATGGCAGCACAGAAGTTGCCAGACTGGAGGTGGGACTTCTCTACTATGTCCTTGTAGGCCTCCTCTATAAACCTATCTGTCTGCATCAGCTCCTCCAAGTCTGCTATTCTAGCCATCAGAGATCAGACCCATTCCCTAAGTGCTAGGAGCTCTTTGCTCTGAGTACAATTTCTCATCAACATGTGGCACTCAGCGTAAAAGACTGGATGCTTCTTGGACAGTGATAGCTGAAAGTTATCTGGATAGCTCAGATTAGTCAAATAATTGTCTGTGGAGGAGTGGCCTAGTGGTTAGGGTGGTGGACTTTGATCCTGGGGAACTGCGGAACTGAGTTCAATTCCCACCTCAGGCACAGGCAGCTCCTTGTGACTCTGGGCAAGTCATTTAACCCTCCATTGCCCCAGGTACAAATAAGTACCTGAATACAATATGTAAGCTGCATTGAGCCTGCCATGAGTGGGAAAGTGTGGGGTACAAATGTAACAAAAATAAAATAGTCAAATAATTGTCTGATTCCAATCTGCAGATATTCAGTGGGACATTTAACTAGTTCAATTCTGCTGAATAAGATAGCCAGACACATACATATCTATTATTTTACTTTCTTGATGGGTTTTTAAACATGGGCCTCTTAGTATCTATTGTCTCTCGAAACTGATGAAATATCTTTCAGCAATTTTGAAGGAAACAGTTGTTATGAATTTTTCATCTAAAAAAATCTCTTGAGAAATGTAGAACTTGTTTGTCAACTTGAAAGCATAATGCCTTCTTATTAATACAGTTCATTATATTGGAGAATTATTATAAAGTATTACAATTACTTTGTGAATTTCTTTTTTTCCCTTCTAGTTGTTTGTGTGGCATCAGCAACCCATTTTAATTTTCTCAGATGTTGAATGCAGCAATGACAAAGAGGAGAGGCAAAAATTGCATTATTGTTTCATATTCACTGGTCATTTCCATCCTCAAGCCAAATAATTGTTTAATAAAGTCACATTAACATGCTGCTCACTGAGTATGACACGTGGACTGGTGATAAAAATTAGATTAATCCTTCCCAAATTAAGTACATTTGCTCAAATAAATGCTCAGGTTATGCAATTCGCACCATGTAATGGCATTTCACCATGCAAAATGTGTCTCCCATTACCGGCTACATTAAAAAATCAAATAAAACAAAGTAATCCATGTCAAAAAGTGAGAAACACTGGACAAATGCATCATTATAGTATGCTATTAAAAGCACTAAAGAAATTTAGTAATGTCAAGTTTAAAATTTAATGGGCTTGATGGATTTTTGTTTTAAACATTGATGTTAAGATTATTATGTTTATATAATCTTCTTCCTTTGTATTTCAGCTATTAAAGACTCAAAATGCTAGACAATTATATGTCAATTGTCAGTTATTTTTCAGTGTCTACTGTTGCACTTACCAACATTTATTTTGATCAACACTTAATAAATTATGATTTTCACCTCGATTTATGGAATACATTCAAGGTTTCTACTTTCCTGAAATCCTTTTGAATTCTTGGCACCAAGAAGTAGCTCTAAATTACAGCTCCAGGACATATAAATCATGAAAATGGCCTCCTCCAACATTATTGTGAGAACTGTTGTTGAATCTGAAAGTGATTTGACTTTTTTGTTTGGATAAAGTGTGCAGAAAATGAGATATGCTTTTCATTACAACATGTATAGTACAATATACAGGCATAATACATTTATGCTAGAATTTTCTTTCCTTTGCAGTTTCTGTTGCTTGCTTTCTGTCAAAAATTTCATTAGATAATTCAAATACATCCCTACCAGTTCGCCTTCAAAGACTCAACTTAGTTGTTTCCAACACATACCACTATATAGCAGTTCACTAGAAAATGAAAATCATACCCCTAATTCCACTGAGTATACTCAGCATTGTCTTTCCTAACTGGAAATATAAAAAAGTACTCTGAGGTGTAACATTATCAATTATTCATTTATTAACACCCCAGATGATGTATAACATTTTATGTATATCTGATTGATTCCAATTCAAACAAGGTCACTCATATCACAGATTTTACAGTATATTCACCATATATACATTGATTCTTGTGTTTCTAAATTCTAATAATTCCCCAAGTGCAAAGACACCCCTAGGAGAGGTAGCATTCTTCAGACAGTGCACAATTGTACTTCATTGTTCTTTCCCCAAGTCACAGCTTTATTTGTAGTTGGCTTTAGGTTTCATTTTTAGAAACATAGAAAAAACGTAGGCAGATAAAGACTATATGGCTTATCTAGTCTTCCCATCCATGCTACCTACTATCCTTATCACTTCCTTAGAGATCCTATGTACATGTCCCAAGCTGTCTTGAATTCAGATACTGTTAGTCTCCACCATTTCTACCAAGATGGCATTCCACAAATTCACCACCCTTTCCGTGAAGAAGTATTTCCTCAGGTAACTTCTGAATCTATTCCCTTTCACCTTCATCCTATGATCCCTCATTCCAGAGTTTCCTTTCATTTGAAAGAGATTTGACTCCTGTGCATTTATGCCATGTAAGTATTTAAATGTCTCTATCATATCTCCCTCTCCCACCTTTCTTCCAAAGTATACATATTGAGATCTTTAAGCTGTCCCGTACACTTTATGATGAAGACCACTGACTATTTTAGTAGCTGCCCTCTGGACTGACTCCATCCTGTTTATAGCTTTTTGAGGGTGCAATCTCAGAATTGTACACAATATTGGACCATATGCCAGATCCATACATTGATATGGCCCATATGGATTTTCAGAAGAACTTGTTTAACTAAGGGCTTCTTTTACCAAGGTGCACTAATGGATTTAGTATGTGCTAATGATTAGTGTGAGCTAATTTTTATGGTTTATAATGGGCTAGAAAACCCATAAAAATGTACTGCTTTGTTTGTCACCCTCCTGTCTCCATGCATATCTCCCTGTCTCTCACCTATCCACCCCCATCCTGTTAGACGGCCACTGAAATGCTTTGATGTTTCACTTACATATACTGTAATCTACCAACATTTTCTTATTTCCGATCTGATGAAGAAGGGCAACCTTTGAAAGCTAATCAAGAAATGTATTAAGTTATGTCCAATATAAAAGGTATCATCTTATTTTCTTTTCCATGTTTTATTTTGTTTTTGTTACATTTGTATGCTGTGCTTTCCCACTCATGGCAGGCTCAACATGGCTTACATACTGTATACAGGTACTTAGTTGTACCTGGGGCAATGGATGGTTAAGTGACTTGCTGGGAGTCACAAGGAACTGCCTGTGCCTGAAGTGGGAATTGAACTCAGTTCCTCAGAACCAAAGTACACCACCCTAAGCACTAGGCCACTCCTCCACTCCACTATTGCCTACCTTTAAAATTGGTCTAACACAGCTACCACACCTCTCTACTCAAGCTTGTCCACTCATGAATTGCAAACTGAAGCTTATTGGCTGAATGCACAACACACAGTTCCCTTGAAGTGTTACCACAAGCACTTGCAGGATCTGGTACCTGTGGATTAAAATTTGGTTAAAGGATAGAAAACAGAGAGTAGGGTTAAATGGTCATTTTTCGCAATGGAGAAAGGTAGATAGTGGGATTACACGGGGGTCTGTGGTGGGAACGCTGCTTTTTAAAATATTTATAAATGATCTAGATATGGGAATAACTAGTGAGGTAATTAAATTTGTGGACAACACAAAGATATTCAAATTTGTTAAATCACAAGGTTCCACGTTAAGATTAATCGACCAGGAAAAGGATCTAGGAGTCATCGTTGACAATACTTTGAAACCTTCTGCTCAGTGAGCTGTGACAGCAAAGGAAGCTAATAGAATGTTAGGTATTATTACGAAAGGAATGGAAAATAAAAATGAGGATGGTATAATGCCTAACACTCCATGGTGCGACCGCACCTTGAATACTGTCTGCAATTCCGGTTGCTGCATCTCAGAAAAGATATAGTGGAATTAGAAAAGGTACAGAGAAGGGCGATGGAAATGATAAAGTGGATGGGACAACTTCCCTATGAAAAAAGGCTAAAATGCTGTAGGCTCTTCAGCTTGGAGAAAAGACAGCTAAGGAGAGATATGATAGAGGTATATAAAATACTGAGTGGAGTGAAATGGGTAGTCATGAATCGCTTGTTTACTCTTTCCAAAAATACTAGGACTAGGGGGCATGCAATGAAGCTACAAAGTAGTAAATTTAAGATGAATTGGAGAAAATATTTCTTCACTCAATGTGTAATTAAACTCTGGAATTTGTTGCTAAAGAATGTGGTAAAAGCAGTTAAATTATCAGGGTTTAAAGAAGGTTTGGATAGTTTCCTGAAAGAAAAGTCCATAACCAGGTGGGGGGAGGGGTTTGGGACGAAGTTCTATGTATGAAAGATTGTTGGGTTCCAATGTATCGTATTGTGTTATTTGTATACTTATTGTGAGCCCAATAGAAAAGGATTATGAAAAAAAACACCTCTAGGACAACAAAACAAAATCTCTAAACAAATATTCATTGATCCCCCAAAAGTGCTTCATTAAATCTGGGTTTAGTGCATGGCAAACTCAGATTCTAGTGCATCTTAGTAATAGGATCCCTATCCTAATAGGAATGAAAGTAATTCTGCATATATTAAAAGACTTCCAATTCATGATGTGCCCAAAATTCTCCAATTTCAATATGTTGTCCATAATATAATAGAGTCCCAATGGTAGTACGGCATTTTGGCAACCAAATGTCTACTTCAGGATGCACCCATGCTATTTTCTGAGGCCTGCAAGGCAGGAGTGGAGGAGTAGCCTAGTGGTTAGTGCAGCAGACCTTGCTCCTGGGGAACTGGGTTTGAGTCCCACTGTCCTATTGACTCTGGGCAAGTCACTTAACCCTCCATTGCCCCAAGTACCCATAGGTACTATATAAATAACTTTGAATGCAGTTGCAAAAACCACAGAAAGGCAATATATCAAGTCCCTTTCCTTTCCCTACTGGTGCTGGGCAATTCTATGGATGCATTTTTTCATATCAATACTCCAACCCAATGCATTTTTTTATTAGCTATGACCCTTATTTCAGAAGGATTTCCTTGTGTAAATAGCAGACGTTACACATGTAGTTGGTCAGTCACATGTAAAGACTATTGTAGAAATCTGCCATGAGGGAATCCATACCATGTCTAAATGGCAAAGGGGAGGGGTGAGATCATGGAGATAGAGTAGTGAGAGAAGACTGATTACACTAACATGTATTCCTCCTTTTTCAAAGGGAATAAACATTGTGGGGAAAAAATACAGCTGATGGCATTTACATTTGCCCTGAGGCACACATAGATACTTGATGGAAGACCAGGTGTAAAGGCTGAGACCAACAACCATCAGTTGATTTCCCCCTGCATCTTCACAATCCCCCAGCACCATCAGTTGATTTTCCCCCTGCATCTTCACAATCCCCCAGCACCATTATGCCCCTGGCTCCATTACAACTTCCCCCACTGGCAACAAGCAAACCCTCCTGCACCTTCAAGCCCCACCCCCTTTATTTTGCAGCCTGACCCCTCACTAGTACTAAGAGATTACCCCTAGGGGTCACAATTTTGAGTTTGGGACACGGAGTAAGAGCTGGGGAAGAAGGACTGGAAAAGAGAGGGGATAATGGGGGGACTAGGACCCAGCAAATGATCTTGATAGCGATGGGGTGACTTGATGGTGCCTGGGGTGGGAGTTGCTTCTTGCTGGTGGGAGTTCTCGATGTTGCCAGTGAGAGGGGTGATCCGGGGGCATGTGGAGAACAGAAACAGCAATTTTTGAAAGGGCTGCTATGTACAGTACATCTGGGGTTTAGAGGCACATACTCCTGCCAGACATGAGCATGTAGTCCTGTGTGTCCTTAACTGTATTTTACAAGAGGATTTGTGTCTGGCAAAGCCTTTGCAAAATACAGAGGGAACTGTGTATGTCTCAGCTTGCATATCTGAATTCCCCTCTCTATCTCCTTTCTAAATTAGGGTTCAACGTATGTTTTGTTGTCACAAATAGCTAGTTAGGTAATCCGCAGTTTTGTATTTGGTTGATTCAGTTGTGGATCCGTTTGGGAAGGGGGTTTTGCATACTGAGTTCCTCATTTTGTCTGAGTTAGGAGAACGGGGAAGAAAGGATGAACAATATATATATATTTGGAATATGGAAGTAAAATTTGACACATTGAACATTTATTGAGAACTCTTTGACTTTATTTATTCCTACATGATAGGGCTGTATTCTCCAAGGTCTACTTTCTTGCCCAACAGCCATTACAGAGACAATGGAAAAAGAAATGTCTTAGTACTTATGCTCTGGGTGACAATCATTGTTGCATATGATCTCTAACTACTGTACTTAAGAGTCAACACAGAAAATTCCCATTGGGTTTGTCATAAAAGCAATACTTTGTACTTCAGAAATAAAAGTATACTTCATATTCTTATAAATCGATTCATGTTTTTTAACTTACAATTCACATGTGTATCATGCTCTGTCAGAATGCAGTAATTTGCATGTAATTCATGCAGCAATATATGTATTAGATATGCAAAAAGAAGATGGGAATACTGTTCTCTGAAAAGAAAATCATTTGTATACCTAGTACCACTTTCCCTGTTTGCATTTTTAGATCTGCTTTGTGAATAAACAGCAGCTCTGAAGAAATGAAGGATAAACTAAGAAATCTGACAAACAAACCTTCGATCTGTTGTTTGTCAAATAACTGAGTGGTGATGAAGGGAAGGGAAGGGTGTAAGTCAGCAGAACTAACTGTCAGAGTATTTACATAAGTACATAAGTATTGCCATACTGGGAAAGACCAAAGGTCCATCAAGCCCAGCATCCTGTTTCCAACAGTGGCCAATCCAGGTCACAAATACCTGGCAAGATCCCAAAAAAGTACAAAATATTCTATACTGCTTTTCCCAGAAATAGTGGATTTTCCCCAAGTCCATTTAATAATGGTTTATGGACTTTTTGTAAAATCATATTCAATTTAGTGCTAGTATTTAGGTTGTGGATAAATGATTAATATGATATTGGACTTATCTTATAGCGTGAATTACCCATGTACTATACTCTCATATTAATGTTAGGAATATTAGCATTTACACCAGCATGTATGAGTTCCCATGTATCATTTTGTGTTATTTGTATACTTATTGTGAGCCCAATAAAAACACATCTCCAAGACAACAAAGCAAAATCTCTAAACAAGGATTCATTGATCCCCCAAAAGTTACATTAAATCTGGGCTTTGTGCACAGTAAGCCCAAATTCTAGTGCATTTTAGTAAAAGGATCCCTAAACTATTAGGAATGGAAGTAATTCTGCATATATTAAGACTTTCAATTTTTGATGGGCCCAAAATTCCCCTTCAGTCTAGTATTAAAATTCTCGGGGCTACCATAGACTCTAAACTGAGCATGGAGTTGTACATACATGTAGTTGTTCAGAAATGCTTTTCTAAGCTAAAGCTTCTCCATAGAATAAAATCTTTTTTTAGAGTTATTTCACTTGAGAACAGTCCTGCAGGCCACTATTACTTGCCAATTGAACTATTGTAATATAGGCTTGTTGGGCCTGCTAATGCTCAAATTCATCGACTTCAACATGTTCATAATATGGCAGCTGAACTTATTCTTGGTGGTAGATCATCTGACCACGCAACATCTTATTTGAACAAACTGTAGTGGCTTCCAGTACAAGCTAGAATTCATCTTAAATTATTACTATTTTTGTTGAAAATCTTATATAGCCAGATACCAAAGTATCTTGCTGATGCTGGTTTAATGTATTCTGCTCTAGAAATATTTTTATTTGCAAGAGATTAGACTGATAGTGTCTTACATGTCAAAGTGTCATAGGTTGACTACTAGAAACAGGTCCATCATTGGCCAAGGCCCAGAGCTTTGGAATAAGCTGCCTAAGAACATTAAAGAGATCACTTGCAATTCTACTTTTAGAAAAGTGATTACATTTCTCCTGTTTAACCAATAATTACCGGATTTCTCTGCTGATAGTTTCATCAATTTCAAATTGTTATCTAATGGACTTATTTGCTGATAATCAGTTTGATTGATGTATGGTATTTCTGTGGATCTGTCCACTTATTTCTTTTTTGGATCTGCCTTGAGTCATTCAGGTAAAGTGGAATAGAAATGACCAGATTAGATTAGATTCTTAAAATGTCAGGTCTTCAATAATTTCCAAAAATTCAAGTAAGCATCTCTAAGATCTTATAGCAATCTATAAGATCGAGTCATTTATTTCCAAGGCCTGGCACAGTATCAGAGAAACAACATTCTCATGCTCTAACTAATCCTAAAATGGGGGCAGGAAATAATTTATGGAAAGACTGGATTGAATTTTATATTTTTTCACTTAGTCTGGTCAAACATGTCACATATACTTTCCAATTGTTTAAACATTTGCACCACTGAGCTGTTGACTCAATTAATTCTGGGGTTTCATTAATTAAGAATTCAACTGTTTTGCGAGCTTGATGCGCTGGAGCTCCATTCTGTTGAAAAATAAAGTACTCAGAATTATCTTGAATTTCAGTCAGAAGTTTCTGCTGCAGTAGGAGATTTTGGGGTTATTTGGAAAAATGTTGGGAGCCCCGTTTTTTTTCCAGACACCACATACTGATAACTAATGCAGTGAATGGAGCAATGGTGTTACTTTATCACAGCTTTTACTATGTGTGATCACCTTTATAATCAAATTTTGTACTCATCATAGTTTTGCCAAAGACTTCTTTGGAAGGTCCTAGGTAAATAGGATTACAGCTGAACTACTATATGCAATCTTTTATAAGATCCCAATTGTCAAGCCATCTTAAGTTTAAAATCCTGCCTTTTTCATCCCTGCTTCTGTCTGTGATCCCAAGGTAAACTGAGATGATATCAATGCTCCTAACGCTTTTACCTCATTTACCATTAATATAGCATGGCCATGAATTGATAGTGAGGCCATAGGTGGAGCAGCATTCCCACCCAATGCTAGAGAATTTTCAAATGTAATTTTTTTTCCTATTAAGAAAATAATATAGCTTCTTCACGAAAGACATAATTTTAATGTTTACAATTCATTTTTATGAGCACTAATAATCTAAAACCATTTCATCTTCTTTGCTGGCCATTCCTGGTACAATTGAAAACATATATAAGCCCTGGATATTTGGCATTGTCCCTGTAAGTATCAACTGGGGGCAGTTCTGGCAGTGTTTTCAGCATTAGAACTTCACACAATGTCAGAATGTTGAATTCATTATGCATCAAAGACAATCGGTTTAGAATGTCAATATTTGTGATAGCTTCCCCAGTGTAGCATGTTAGATTATAGTCATATGAAGATCAACCACTACAAACAGTGATCAGTAGCAGAAGAGTAGGGTAGCCAAAAGGACACTTCCAAAAAGACTCAAGAGAGATGAAGACAGCTAAACACAAATTTTATTCATAGAAAGACTTGACACAGCACCATGTTTTGGCATATGTGCCTGCCTCAGGAGTCTTGTGCATACAAAGGCTCAAATACTTTAAATAGAATTTGAAAAACACTATAGTGACATTGAAATGGAGCAGTCTTTAAAAAGACTCAAACACACTTTGGGGGAGTTTCTATGTATGGCGCCTAAAAAATCGGTGCTGAAATAAGTTCCAACTAATCATATTCTATAATTGGTGCCTAGATTTAGGTACCAGTTATAGAATATGCTTAGTTGATATCTCAGTGCCTAAAACCACACACATCCATTTACACAAATGAAAATGTGGTTTAAAACCCGGTGCATAGATTTGTGCTCACTGGGCATATTTTATAACTATGCATATAAATGTCGGAATGTCCATGAAACATCCATTTCCCTGCCTATACCCACACACCTTTTTGCCTGCACGTGTTAGAAGTTTGCGCACTTTGTTAGAGAATACGCTTAGCGAGTTGTGTGCATTAATTCTAATTAGTGCCAATTAGTGCTCGTTATTGCTTGTTAAGTGCTGTTATCATTGCTCATTAGCTTGTTAAGTGTAAGTTATGCACATTGTTATAGAATCTGCTTGGATATCGGAGTGAATCTCTAGGCACGCTATATATAATCTGGGGGTTTGCAGTTAGAGGAGAAATGGCCAACAAATGATGTGGTTGCTGTCTTGGTTTCACCACACACATAGTTCAGGTACCAGCTAGCTCATCACAGGACAGCAACCGACACCAGGGCCACAAAATTTAATGTCATTCACAATTCAGATCTGTCCAGTTTCTTAGCCACTGAGCTAGGTGTAGGCTAGGGCTGGATAAAGATCCTGAAGGACGTAGGGTATTAAGCTGTGGCTTTTACTCTTTATTCTCTTTTCTTTGTTAGTCCAGGAGTAAATCTGACTCTCATGCAAAGAAAACTCCAGTATAGATTATATATGAAAACAACAAGAACTTTACAGAAATTATGGAACAAGAAGTTCACTTCCTTTCATAATAAAGCCAGTTAATTTGTAATCCAACTTGATATTCGGTACAAATAAGTCAAAGCCAACCTCAGGGATATCGTATAAATCCTCTAGTCCAATTAGTAAATCCTACAATATGCACATATTTAAAGCTCCTCCTGTTCATTACCCATCCTTTCTGGGTTAAACAGCCTAAGGTTGTGCCTGTAGCAATGATGCAGCAAACCATATCCACTGAGGATCAGACCTCCCTGTCTGTCCACACTCTTCCAAAGGAGTATCTCTCCAGGCTACCACCTTTGGTTCTGAACAGGCTATGTACTATTCTTGCTCAGAGGTTGGGATCCCCTGCTTCCCACCTGGAGCACTCCTCCACTTCATGGTTAATGCTTTACTGGCAGAAATCACCACTTTGGTCAGCCCTAGTTTTTTGAACCCATCCAGGACATCCCCTCTCCACAAGGGTCTCGGCGGGAATAGAAGCAACCAAAAACCTTGTGCTTTCCCCAACAACAACATTTATTAACTTTAAACTCTACGCCTACTGTCATTCAACAACCAGGAACATTTCCCTTGGCACTTTCCCCACAAACACTCCCCTTTTCTCATTCCCCCTTTCCAAACAGTTCCCTCTCACCAATGAGTCTATGGAAGGGTCCCTCAGCAGTTCAGTAATCCCCATTATAAGGGGGGATTACACTAGAACAGCTTTTTTAGATCTTCACCACTACAGACTACAGACTGTATTATTGCATACAGTATCAATATACTGGGACAGGATGCCCTCCTGTGATAGCAGAATCCTTTTCTCTCTCTTGAGACTTGCTGATTCCCTGTTTTACATCTTAGGCTTTAAGAACCTCCGGGAACCTTCAAAGGCAACTTCCCAAAATAGAGAGAGACTTCTAACTTTTTCACCACAGGTTCATAGAGTGACTTGAGAATCCATGTAGGCAAATCCCAAAAGCAAAATGTTCTCTTTTAAGGCTTTTAAAATTTTATATGGTGACTGTCCTCTCTATTTATCTGACCAATTGAAAATCCACTCTTGCATTATATCCATTCAATAGATCCATATTTATAAGACTAAATTATCTTTATTCTCTTCAATACGATTACTTTCTTTAAAAAAAAAATCACTATTCAATTATGCACGTCCATCTATGTGGAACACATTGCCATTATGTATCAGAAGTGAGGCTAATTATTTAAGGTTCAGAAAAAAACTGAAGGCCTGGTTGTTTGATAATTATTTGGGTTACGCTTATTTTCATGTTTTATGCAACTAATTTTAAACCCAATTTCTAAGTTCTTTTAAAATTCGTATTCATTATATATTATATACAGTATGTAATTCACGCAATTTTTTGTAAACTGATCTTGGACTAACAGCACAGATGGTATATAAATCTATTGTTGTTGTTTTGTTGTAGTTGAAGATGTGGAAGCAACTTCAACTACAACAAAACAACAACTTCTGTCCCTATGTCCCTATGTTATTATGGAGCTCATTTTCAAAAGAGAAAAATGTCCAAAAAGTGGCATAAATCTGCATTTACATTATTTACATTATCCAGACTGCAGCAGCCTAAAATACAAATATACCTACACATCCAACTACTCTTTCATAGGCACACAACTTTGGAATGCACTACCCAAAATCTTAAAATCAACTCAGAATCATCTAAATTTCAAAAAATTATTGTAGACCACCTTGTTCAAGAAGGCTTACCTTCCAGACTCAACCTAAGTTACCTCTTCTTGGTTTCAACAAAATTCATTGACCCTTTTATCTTGTATTATCTTATTATCTTTGCTGTTTTATATGATACCTATTTGATTACTATCTTACTATTACATTGTTTAATTGTACTTTTCTGAACTGTAGCCTACCTACGGTTATGTGTAAGCCACATTGAGCCTACAACTAGTGGGAAAATGTGGGGAATAAATGTGTTAAATAAATAAATAAATAAATTTGCATGTTTTTCTCACAAAAATGTCCAAATTGGTATTTTCAAAACCAATGTTTAGATGTTAAATCCATCAGAAGTGTGTTCATATCATAAGGGGGCATGTCAGAGGTCTGTTAAGGGCGGGATCTGGGATTTCCTAACACTTGGACATTTTTCAGCCATAATGGAACAAAACAAAACCATCCAGGACTAAAACCAAGATGTTTTGAGCTAGACCTGTTTTTATAACGAATAAGGCACAAAAAGGTGCCCTAAATGACCAGATGACACTGGAGGGAATAAGGGATACCTCCCCTCTTGTTTGAGATACTTCACCAGAATTGAACACAATACTCAAGGTAAGGTTGCACCATGGGGCGATACAGAGGCATTATAACATTTTTAGTTTTATTTGTATCCCTTTCCTAATAATTCCTAGTAAATTGTCTTCTTTTTACACTGCCACCACACTCTGGGCAGAAGATTTCAGCATATTGTCTACAATGACACCTAGATCTTTTTCTTGAGTGTTAACTCCTAAAGTGGACCATAGCATCAGATAACTGATTTGGATTATTCTTCCCAATCATATGAAAAAGTGGAACATCTCCACCTTATTGGGCACACTGGATGAGCCATACAGGTCTTTATCTGTCTGCATGCACATGTTACTATGTTATATTTCTCTAAATCCTAGTCTAGCTTATTTTTTAATGGAAGAGTACCCTAATGGTTAGTGCAGTATCTTGAGAACCAGGGGAACTGGGTATATTTCTCACTGCATCCCCTTGTGACTCTGGGCAAGTCACTTAACCCTCCATTATCCCAGTTACAAAATAAGTACCTGTATATCATATGTAAACTGCTTTGATTGTAACCATAGAAAGGCAGTATATCAAATCCCATCATCTTTCCCTTTCCTTTAACCTTTCATTTGATCCCTCTTGTCCTCTTCCCATCTTATGTCCCCTCTGTATTTTCCTTCTATCATCTATATCTTTCACCTAAAGCCAGGATACTAAAACCCTGCGCTGCGTAACCCTTGTAGCGCTCTAGAAATGTTAAGTAGTAGTAATTATGAATCCCAGTTCAATGCTTCTACTGTACAACCATTCCAGAATGGAGGGGAAGGAAGGGATTTTGGATTTAGCTCATGTCTTTTTTTCAGTTTCCACTCAGGGTTTACATTAAGGTACAGTAGGTATTTGACTGTCCCCAGAGGGCTTATAATCTAAGGGCCCTGTTTACTAAGCCATGCTGTAGGTGTGTGTGCTAAATGGATGTCCCTATCATTAAAACATGCTAAATTTAGTGTGTGCTAAAAAGTTAGCGCGCCTACAATGCGGCTTAGTAAACAAGGCTCTAAGCTTGTACCTGAGGCAATGGAGTGTTAAGGGACCCTTTTACTAACTTGCTTTAAAGTGCTAATTCACACATAACAAAGCACAACATAGTCTAACATTGGACATGCTAAAGTGTTCCATGTGAGTTTTGGTATCTGCACATTCTAAGTGTGCGGTAATTATTTTTTGTAATTTTTGGGAGGGGGTATATCAAGGGTGGGGGAATGGCCATGGATGCGTTAATCAGCTAGCATGAGCACATTACCATCATAAGTGCTCTTGTGGCAATTTTTTTTACGTCTGTGCATTAAAGCTAACATTAGCGCACAGCCATTAATGAAACAAATAGAAAAAAACCTCTTTTTGAACATCATACTAGAAATGGGCTTAGTTCATGAGAAAGGTTTGCATAAGAACACTCTAAGCCCATTTTCTAGCACAGTTTAGTAACTGAACCCCTAAGGGGGTCTTTTACTAAGCCATGGTAGCGTTTTTAGCTCATTGTAGAAATCAACTGGTGGTAAATGCTGAGACGCTCATAGGAATAAGTACATAAGTAATGCCACACTGAGAAAAGACCAAGGGTCCATCGAGCCCAGCATCCCATCCACAACAGTGGCCAATCCAGGTCAAGGGCACCTGGCAAGCTTCCCAAATGTACAAACATTCTATACATGTTATTCCTGGATTTGTGGATTTTTCCCAAGTCCCTTTATTTTTTTTTACATTTGTACCCCACACTTTCCCACTCATGGCAGGCTCAATGCAGCTTAAAAGGGGCAATGGAGGGTTAAGTGACTTGCCCAGAGTCACAAGGAGCTGCCTATGCCTAAACTGGGAATCAAACTCAGTTCCTCAGGACCAAAGTCCACCACCCTAACCACTAGGCCACTAGTAGTGGTTTATGGACTTGTCCTTTAGGAAACCGTTTAACCCCTTTTTAAACTCTGCCAAGCTAACCGCCTTCACCACGTCCTCCGGCAACGAATTCCAGAGTTTAATTACGCATTGGGTGAAGAAATTTTTTCTCTGATTTGTTTTAAATTTACTACACTGTAGTTTCATCGCATGCCCCCTAGTCCTAGTATTTTTGGAAAGCATGAACAGACGCTTCACATCCACCTGTTCCACTCCACTCATTATTTTATATACCTCTATCATGTCTCCCCTCAGCCATCTCTTCTCCGAGCTGAAAAGCCCTAGCCTCCTTAGTCTTTCTTCATAGGGAAGTCGTCCCATCCCCGCTATCATTTTAGTCGCCCTTCACTGCACCTTTTCCAATTCCACTATATCTTTCTTGAGATGCGGCGACCAGAATTGAACACAATACTCAAGGTGCGATCGCAACATGGAGCGATATAATGGCATTTGCCACCAGCTGATTTCTACCGCGAGCTACAAATGCTGCTGCAGTGTAGTAAAAGTCTCCCTTAAGTGAATTGCTAAAATCACAGGGAGCCATGATCACATTTGAACCAGGCCTCCCTGGTGCTCAGCTCATAGCTCAGGTCAGTAATCTACTTCTCATCTTCTCCCCACTCTTCTAAGCTCTAACTTAGAACTGTTATCAATTTGATCAAATGTTCTTCTCTAGTTAGTATTATGAAAGTAAAGGTAATATTAAACCCAGTCATTCTTGTAGTATCATCAGTGCACATGAATATATGTGAAAAATATTTTCTACACATCAGAAAAACACAAGTGGTCATTTTTGAAAGGGTTGTATGTGCTCAATTAATTGATTTCTAATTTTGCCATTAATTCACCCATGTTATTCCACCAAGGCACTGAAATTAAATGCCTAGAGTGAAGAGTTAAAGGTCAGATGATAAAAACAATGCAAAAGAAATTATTAGATAGAATCCAGCACTGCTAAGGCCACACTTAATGGTGTAGCGTTAATGGTATTGTGCTTTTAACCAAGGACTAATGTGCAATTTTATTTTTTCAAATTACCTAGATGCATACTCTTTCTGGACTATTAACTTTTTTTTTTTTTTTTTAGTATTTAGATCACAACTCTGAACAGCTTAGCTATATTTTGACAGGTACTGACAAAGAGTGTCATGGAATTCTGACACAATTGTCACCTTCAGCGTATTCAAGCTGAAAAACTCAGGATGAGTGCTAGGTACTAATTAGAACTGTTATATTAGGAAAGCAAATACAATGGTGTCTAACATTAAACAAAGCACAGTTCTCATCGCAAATAGCTTCTTTTGTGCTCCGGTTACTCTATAAAACCATTTGGCATGCTAATGAAGCACAAACAATTATTGCTAAAGTAACTAGTTTGATGCAGCTACAAAAATCACATAAAAAGCCCCATTGTTTGTTGTCTTATGATTTTTTAATGTTAATTTTGCACTTTATAATTTCAGATTTCACTGGAACTGCACTATGCAATTAGGTTGCTATATCTGTGAATGTGAAGGCTGGTAATGGAGAAATAACTCCTGGAGTAAAAAGTGTTCTTTCAGCAAGAGGCGATTGGGAAACCTTTATAGTCAAGGTGAAATTTTATCAAATAAAAATGCAGAACTTCCCTCTCTCCTTTCACAGCAGTCAAAGCGTACAAGATAAACATGCATATGGGATTATTCCAACTGGAGGCAGGGGGCATAGGCATCTATAGCCAACTATAAACAATGAAAGGCATATATTAAGATAGAAGACTGTGGCTACGGTCGGGAGACACAAAGCAATATCTTGTCGAAAAAGGTAGTGAGTTTTGTTTTAGAGGGGAAAAAGGAGGGAGAGGACAAGAATAGGTAGAGACATAAGATAGGCGGAATACGAAGTTATAGAAAAGAAGAGGTGAAAAGAGAAAAAAATGAATACTCTCTGGAAGCTGAAAATATTTCACCCCATTTACCCTTTAAGAGGGTCTGTCCATCCTGCTGACTTCCACTCTTCTGTTCATTCCTACACTGCTGTCGTACTAACCTTTGAATGACTGTCCCAGACCTTAAGCTACAAAATTTGCTTTGCCCTACTCTTGGTCACAGACTTTAATGTCCTTCTCCATTAGTCATATATTTTCCACTCTGTTAACATGAGTTCAGCAGTGCCCACTTGCAGGACAATATACTCCTCAATGGTACTGACTGTGGTTTAGCAACAGTTTTTGCACAAGTTAATTATGTATACAAAATGCGCATTTTAGCAAAGTGTCACAAAGTGTTCATGGGTATTTCCATCAGGCTGGAGGCTTTGCATGTTTATGGCCATTGCAATGCGCATGAAATTTAGGAAATCTGGCTCAATGACATTAATCCAATAACAAAAGGAAAACTAAACAGTCCCACAAGAGTCAAGGTAGGCAAAAAATGGATGGGAATGACCAATGTGATGAGTCAAGGAAACAGCACAAGTCTTTAATTTGGATATACACCAGCGTTTGCTTGCAGACAACACATCAATAGGAATTAACAGGCTTTGATTGAAGGTGGACTCAATGCAGTCCTTGTTTAGGCCTCTGCTTTCATCAGAAGTAAACTTAACTATACACACATATATTTTTACACACATACTTTTCTAGCATGTTTTATCATTTCTTGTCACTTCTGGAAGCAGGTGAAAGCTTGGCTTTTCAACAAGGCCTTTAACAGAAGAAGTAAATGACACCGTCTGCACATATTATAGCAGAACATGTTTACCCACTTCTAGCCTAGCCAAGATTATTTCAAGCACCTTTCTGACCTCATTTGCAACTCTCTTCAACTAGTCCCTTATTTTCTTACTCACATTACACTACCTTATCAATCTATATGTTCCATCTTTGCTTACACCCTATGCTGTCTATTATAAATGTTTTATTGTGTATTGTGTTGACGTGTGTAATGTAGCATACTATGTCATACTTTGTATTGTTTAAATATTTTATTCTTGCTGTACACCACCTTGAGTGAATTCCTTCAAAAAGGTAGTAAATAAATTCTAATAAATACATAAATAAATAAATATTCCTATGGGTGTCTCTAGCGTTTAGCACACGCTAATTTTAGCACATGCTAAAAACGCTAGCACGCCTTAGTAAACAGGGCCCTATGTTTGTAAGGACTCCCGATGAAGGCATAGGCCAAAACATGAACCATGTTGTATCTACTTTCAAGCAAAGCTTGTTCCTTCCTACCAGGGGCATAGCCAGACCTCGCCAGGAGGGGGGGGGCCAGAGCCTGAGGTGGGGGGCACTGTTTAGCCGCCCCCCCGAGCCGCCGCCGCCACCACCACCACATCGGACCCCACTGCCGGCCTGCCCACGATCCCCTTCAAACCCCCTCCCACCACCAACTCTCCCCCGCCGTCGCCGCCCGCCCCGTCGCCGCAAATGATACCTTTCTTGAAGAGAGAGTTCCTTCCGCGCTCGAGTAGCGCCTTTCTTCAACGAAGTTCCGGCGATCAGCTGTTTCGACGCCGGCGACGCTGCCGGCATCGAAACAGCTGATCGCCGGAACTTCGTTGAAGAAAGGCGCTACTCGAGCGCGGAAGGAACTCTCTCTTCAAGAAAGGTATCATTTGCGGCGACGGGGCGGGCAGCGACGGCGGGGGAGAGTTGGTGGCGGGAGGGGGGTTAAAGGGGATCATGGGGCAGGGGGCCAGGGCCAAATCTACGGGGGCCCAGGTCCCCTCAGGCCCCATGTAGCTATGCCACTGCTTCCTACTGATGTGCTATCTTCAAGCAAACACTGGTGTATATCCAAATTAAAGACTTGTGCTTTATCCTTGGTTCATCGCATTGTTCAATGACATTAGTAACATATCTTAAAGAAGACATATGGTCCCAAGTGGCTAAGTCCTTGGTGAATGGCCTAAGTGGGGCCTATCCCTTCACTCTGTACCCCAAAACAGACCAGCCAAAAAATTCAAATAAAAGAGTTAGGCTCTGACCTTAGTGAACTCCATCCCTCTTAGCCTGCACACCCTGCTATAAAATTATCCTCTATGCATCTAAGGCCTTATTCTACAAATTTTATGCTTCTAAATTTAAGCTCCTAAATTTATGCTTCTAAATTACTAGCATGAACTATGTTCCTTCATATATTTAGATGCATTCATTATGCTCCTAAATTTATGAGTGTAAATTTAGGAACATTAATTATGCTCATACAATTTAGGAGTATAAATATTAGGAGTATAAATTTAGGAGCATAACCTTTATAGAATAAGGCTCCTAATGTAAACTTCTAGGTGGGTCATAAAAATAGCAGGTATAACTTGAAGGGGTGATTTTATAAAAAAATATTTTGCACACATATGTCAATATACAGGTATAAAAGGATCTCACTAAATTATCCCACATGTAAAAGTATAAATGAGGGGCAATTAGGCATATACCTTTATGTCAATTTGGAACAAGTATGTTCAAGGGAGAAGTTCGGGTGCACCACGGGCAGAGTCAAGTGTATTATTCCCTCATTCTATAACAGACCAAATTTATAGAATACTGTCGTTCATGCAGGGAAGTGTACACTTATGTCTTCCCAATATTCATCTCTATTTAACCAGCCAGGAATGGCTCCTGGCTGGTTAAATAGCGCTTAATCAGTTATCGTCAAATGACATTTATCTCCCGCTGAATATTCCCTGTCAGCGTTTAGGGCCTTATTCTATAAAGGATATACTCCTAAATTTACGCTCCTCATATTTGTGCTCCTAAATTATGAGCATAATCTATTTTGGAGCATAGATGACATCTTAGCACCTAAAAATATGTACCACCATTTACACCAACAAAAATGTGGCATAAATCCCTGCACCTAAATTTAGGTGCACTGCATCATATTCTATAACTATATGCCTAAATTTCAGAATGCCCACAAAACGCCCATTTCCCCACCCATAATCATGTCCATTTTTACCTGCATGCATTAGAAGTTAGGCACACTGCTTTACAGAACGTGCTTAGTGAGTTGTGCGTGTAAATTCTAACTATTGCCTATTAGTGTTCATTATTGCTTTTTAAGAGCTCTAATCAATGCTGTTTAGCTTGTTAAGCCAATTAAGCAATGCCTGTTGTTATAGAATATGCTTTGATTTTGGCGTGGATCTCTAGGCACATTATATAGAATCAGGGAGTTAGTGGCTAATTGATTATATTGCACAATATAACCTGCTATACGCTAATATTCAGCACATCGCTGGGTAAATTTGGCAGACAAATCGGGCTGCCAAAATAGCAGGCCTATCTTTGGTCAGTTTAAACTTAGCCAGCCAGCACTGAATATTGGCTTGGCTGGTTAAGTTTAAACCAGCCCAAAATAAACCGGATATTCAATGTCGATCATTGGAAATGGCCCGGCATTGAATATCCGGTCCCACCGCCGACTGTGAGAGTTAACCAGGCTGCATCACATGGTCTGAATTTTGGCACCATGTAAAAAAAAATCTGGATTCTTTACAAATTTCTTGATAAAAGGGTCTTCGCACACTAAAACACCTACGATAATCCTGCTACGATGTCGACACTAACTTTGACCCCTATTAGATTGTAAGCTCTTTGAGCAGGGACTGTCTTTCTTCTATGTTTGTGCAGCGCTGCGTATGCCTTGTAGCGCTATAGAAATGCTAAATAGTAGTAGTAGTGATACATTTGACCTTATCCTGAAATCCCCTTATACTCAATCCCTTATCTTCCCCCCTCCATCCTTTTACCATTTCCCTCCCAATCTCCTTTGCTTTTACCTATCCTATCCTTGTCTACCTTCCCTATTCCAACTCATATATTCCTGGGCGCTGTTGCCACTGTGCTTTTTTTTCTCAGTTCTTAATATTCTTTTCACATGTCCTTTGTAATGCTTTTTCACTATGTAAGTAGCTTTGATCATCACAGTTTATAATACTCTTCCTACATTTTATTGTTTTGCTTTATTTTCTACCATGTAAGATACTTTATTTTACAATGTAAGCCACACTGAGCCTGCTGTATGTGGGAAAGCACGGGGTACAAATGTAATAAATAAATACATAAATAAATAAATAAAACAGCATGCAGTGTATTGTGCACCAGAATTTAATGGGTTTTACACTCTGCGATGCTGACTTACATGAACCATATTGATCCCTGAAGAGGGCTTTGTTCTGAAACATGGTCCGTGTAGGGTCTTTTGGGTGAGTTTACATTGGCGAATAAACTTTTTGGATGCTCTTACCCCTAGCCTGCCTTGGTCATTTGGAATTTTCTCTACTTTCACCCCTGTTGTAAATGCCAAATGATAATCAGACCACAGGTGTTAGCAGGGATGACTCCCATGGTCAGCGTTAAGTCCGGATATTAATGCTGGGCTTAAGCGGTGCAAAAAAAGCTACAGAAACAGTATGGGATTTGTGTTACAAGATGTACGAGGAAAGGCTTTCTGATCTGAACATGTTTACCCTGGTGGAAAGGAGAAACAGGGGTGACATGATACAGACGTTCAAATATTTGAAAGGTATTAATCCACAAACAAACCTTTTCTGGAGACGGGAAGGTGGTAGAACTAGAGGACATGAACTGAAATTGAAGGGGGACAGACTCAGGAAAAATGTCAGAAAGTATTATTTCATGGAGAAGGGTGGTGGATACTTGTAATGCTCTCCCATGAGAGGTGGTGAAGATGAAAATGATAATGTAATTCAAAAATGCGTGAAATAAACACAAAGAAATCCAGTTCAGAAGGAATGAATCCACAGAAGCTTAGTGGAAATTGGGTGGCAACACTGGTAATTGGAAAGCAAAGCCAGTGCAGGACTGTCTGTGCCCTGAAAATGACAAGGACAAATCAAGGTCAGGTATACATATAAAGTATCACATATAATGAGTTTTATCTTGTTGGGCAGACTGGATGGACCATACAGGTCTTTATCTGCCATCATCTACTGCTGTTCCTGGTGACTGGCATTGAATATCCGGGTGTATTTCGGCTGGTTTCAAGTTAACCAGCCAAGCTGATATTCAGCACCAGCCGACTAAGCTGAAACCAGACAAAGAAAAGCCTGTTATTTCTGTGGCTGAATTTGGCCACCAAACTTAGCCAGTGATGCACTGAATATTAGCAGATAGCTAGTTATATTGTGCAACGTAACTGGTTAGCCACTAAGGCCAGATTCTATATATGGCACCTGGAAAATCCACATGGAAATCATTTTCATCTAAGTGTATTCTGTAAAATTTAGGCGCAGTATCCCAGCACCTAAAACTATGCACATCCATTTACACTAACGAAAACATGGCATAAACCCCTGCACGTAGATTTATGCGGACTGGGCAATGTTCTATAACAACACACATAAATTTGGGAATGCCCACGAAATGCCCATTTTCCCACCTATAGCCACACCCCTTTTGAACTGCATGCTTTAGAATTTACTGAATATGCTAAGGGGTCCTTTTACTAAGTTATGCTAAAAAATGGCCTGCGCTAGTGTAGGCGCGTGTTTTGGAAGTGCACAGATCCATTTTTCAGCGCACCTATAAAAAAGACCTCTTTTTTGGGGCCAAAAATGCAGCTAAATAAAAATTGGCGCACGTCCATTTTGGGCCTGAGACTTTACTGCCACCCATTCACTTAGTGGTAAGGTCTCACATGTTAACCTGGCGGTAATCGTCAATGCCAATTACCACCCAGTTAGCGCCGAGTACTGGAAAATAAAATATATTTTCCATCTAGTGCACGTGCATAAAAAATGAAATTACTGCTCGGGCCACTCGGCAGCCGGGCTGTAGTTTCAAATTGGCGCATGTTGGGCATGTGTAGGTGCCTATGCGGCTTAGTAAAAGGGCGCCTTTGTTAGTTATGCATGTAAATCCTAATTATTGCCAAATAGTGCTCATTATTGCTGAAGTGCTGTTAAAAAATGCTGATTGGCATGTTAAAGCAAAACAGAGAGGGTAACCAGCATACATAAAAAGTATACAAACAAAAAGGAGCAACACTGGGCCTTCAAGACTAAGACAACAGGAGTATTTTATTGATAAATGACCCGACATGAGCCGTGTTTCGGCGTTAAAGAACGCCTGCCTCAGGGGTCTAACAATAAAACATATAAAAACATCAGAGATTGGATTGTAAATAATGTAAACAATGTATGAATCCAATACCTCCGAACGGGAACAGAGAAAATCTTTAAAGCCAAGCGTGCCTTGTGGAAATAGCAGCCGCAATAAAGGAAAAAACTCCTGCATATAGCCTTGTATTTCTCCGTTCCCGTTCGGAAGTATTGGATTCATACATTGTTTATATTATTTACATCCAATCTCTGATGTTTTTATATGTTTTATTGTTAGACCCCTGAGGCAGGCGTTCTTTAACGCCGAAACACAGCTCGTGTCAGGTCATTTATCAATAAAATACTTCTGTTGTCTCAGTCTTGAAGGCCCAGTGTTGCTCCTTTTTGTTTGATTGGCATGTTAAGCCAATTAAGTTATGTGTGTTGTTATGGAATACGCTTAGATTTTGGCTTGGAATGCTAACTGAGATATATAGAATCTGGAAGTAAGTGCTAACCAGCAATATTCAGCGGGAGATAACCAGCGATCTCCCGCTGAATATTGCCGGATAGCCAGTTAAGTGCCATTTGGCCAACAAGGAGCAGTTCCTGGCCAGTTAAATGGTTTTAAATATTGAACGGAAAGTGTTTTTGCACAGCTATGATGTAAAGCTCCTTTTACAAGATAATATTGCACTTGATCTCTTGGTCTGCTTGCTGGTACAACAGCAACTAGGTATATTTTTCAAGCTGGAAATTTCCATTAAGACCGATTCAAACCATTCTCCCCTGAAGGTGTTGTCCATGCAATGGAGCTGAAAATACCTGAGCCAGTTAACTAGATTGACTGACTCATGCATTTTCAGTATACATAGCATTTCTACACAAGATATGTGCATGGAGATTATTGTTTATATTGCTCCTGCACAGTATGATTTATTTTCTTGAGAACTGATGAAAGAAAAGAGAGCAATATAGAATTAAAAGTCAAATAGGTAGCAATTAAAGTTAAGAGCATTGGTGCATGAATAGGAGATCATGGTTGATCTGTTCTACTTAAGATTGGCCTCTGCTTTTCAAGCAATCTTTTTCTCTGTTAAGGATGCATAATGCAGACAGAAAATCTTATTTTGTGTAAAAGAAAATGCTTTAACAGATATGGGAGGTCATTTTGGAGGACTTGCATGGCACTGATAAATATAAATAGTAGAATTTACATTTGTAGATTGCATCCATATGTAAATGGTGGTTTCGGAATTCTATTATTTAGCAGGGCTGGTTGGCTCATCCATTACGCAAGACTAGATGGTCATCCAGAGCATCAACTTCATGGTGGCAGCAAAAAAGCAGTTGCAGTCAAAGCAAAATAAAAAAAAAAGCATTGGTACGTATTTTAATCTGCATTTTTCTAGGATGTTTATGTGATGATTATGCTTGTTGAGTTTAGTGATCATAGTCTTGGAGGGCAGCTGTAGGCTAGGAGCCTGAAAGTTAATTAGGAGGGAGGGGTATAAATTGAGAGTTCGCCTAGGGTGCCCACTATCCCTGCAACAGCTCTGCTATTCAGTCGTGTAACTGCCTCAAAACACACAATGTTAAAGATAGCCTGTTTTGGGTGTGGTATGGACAGGGCTTTTTTTTGAGGGGGTTCTTGGGGGTACTGAGTACAGGCACCTTTTCCATTGTCTGCTAAAATTGACCCATGAACCCCAAGTTTTAAAAAGAAAGAGCTCAGGCTCTACACACCAATTCTGCCTTGTCATAGTTTCTGTGTCTAGTTGCAGGGGGCCTGGCTATTGTGGGGTGGGTCCCCTCAGTGATCACTCCACCCCTGAAGGGTGGCCTGGCATTTGAGTACCGGCACCTTTTTCACTAGAAAAACGCACTGGGTATGGAAATGTATATGATATTTCCCATTTTATAATGGGAATACATGCATTTATGAAAATGTGCCCATCAGTTTTAGCACCATCTTGAAGTCATATATATATGTTTTAGCAATATGCTTATTTTGGGCAGACATGAAAAGAGAGACAAAGAGGCAATAGTGCTTAGCTCTCTGCTGTCACCTTTAAATGTATAAATATTCTTATCATGGCTTCACCCCTTAAAAGATTGCAATTGTCTGTTTGTCCTGATTTAGATTGTAAGCTCTTTTGAGCAGGGACTGTCTTCTTCATGTTCAATTGTAAAGTGCTGCATACGACTGGTAGCACTATATAAGTGATTCATAGTAGTAGTAGTAATTATACATACAATTGTCTAAAATATAGCTCTTACATATATAATAGTTGACAATTCTACATGGAAGCAGCAAAAGCACTGCCATTTTCACATGTTAATGCCAGCACTTGTCTATAGAAATGGGGGAGTGATGTCACTCTTTTTGCATATGTAAGGATCTCAATTGATAGCAAAGGGGAGAAGGAGGCAGAAGGAGCTACCCAAAAGCAGTAGTCTAGTATAATGGATGCCTTCATGCAGCATGGTCAGTAATATCTGTGTCTGTCGACACACGGCCCATGTTGGGTTTTTCTAGCAGCATTTATTTTGAAAAATAAACTTCAGTCATCCTGAACATTTTGGTTGGCTTTTTCCACTTCTTTGGTTCCATCCCTCACCCACTCAAATATCAGGCCAGTTATCAGTAACAGTCTATAGGTTTTTATTAACCTGAATGTGGTCAGAAATAATAGGAAATTTCTTAAAAGCACCATTTTTTTTACAGGCAAACATAGGGGTCCGTTTACAAAGGCATGCTGAAAAATGGCTTGCAGTAGTGTAGGCACGGGTTTTGGGCGCACACCGATCCATTTTTTAGCATGCCTATTAAAAAGGCCTTTTTCTTGCCAAAAATGGACGTTCGGCAAAATGAAAATTGCCGCACGTCCATTTTGGGTCTGAGACCTTATCGCCAGCCATTGACCTGGAGGTAAAGACTCACGCAGTAACCGGGCGGTAATGACCCTCGCGCACCAAATGCCACTTGGAACTCGTTCGTTATGTGTGCCCGAAAAATAAAAAATATTTTTCAGATGTGTGTATCGAATGTGCACCAAAAATGAAATTAGCGCAAGGGTCATGCAGTAACTGGGCAGTAACTCCATTTTGGCACATGTTGGGCACACATAGGTGCCTATTAGCCTTATTTTCAAAAGTGATGGGTGCCCATATTTCGACCCAAATCGGGAGATGGGCACCCAACTCGCAAAGGCGCCCAAATCGATATAATCGAAAGTCAATTTTGGGCGTCTTCAACTGCACTCTGTCATGGGAACGAACAAAGTTGATGGGGGCATGTTGGAGGCATGGTGAAGGCGGGACTGGGGCATGTTTATCGGCCGAGGATAGATGGGCGCCCTTGGCCGATAATCGAAAAAAGAAATGCATTTTTACCGCAAATTTGGGTCACTTTTTGTAGACTCTTTTTTTCACGAACAAGTCCCAAAAAAGTGCCCTAAATGACCAGATGACCACCGGAGGGAATTGGGGATCACCACCCCCCCTGACTCCCCCAGTGGTCACTAACCCCCTCCCACCAAAAACAAAACAACTTTAATAACTTTTTTTTCCAGCCTGTATGCCAGCCTCAAATTCCATACCCAGCTCCATCACAGCAGTATGCAGGTCCCTGGAGCAGTTGTTAGCGGGTGCAGTGGATTTCACCCAGGTGGACCTAGGCCCACCCCCCCCCCCCTACCTGTTACACTTGTGGTGGTAAATGGTAGCACTCCAAACCGCCCCCAAAACCCACTGTACCCACATGTAGGTGCCCCCCTTCAGCCATAAGTGCTATGGTAATGGTGTAGAGTTGTGGGCAGTGGGGTTTAGGGGGGATTTGGGGGGTTCAGCACCCAAGGGAAGGGAGCTATGGACTTGGGAGGTATTTAACTTTTTTTTTTTTACTTGTTACAAGTGCCCCCTAGGGTGCCCGGTTGGTGTCCTGGAATGTGAGGGGGGCCAGTGCACAATGAATCCTGGCCCCTCCCACGACCAAATGCCTTGGATTTGTTCGTTTTTTAGCTGGGCGCCTTTGGTTTCCATTATCGCCGAAAAACGAAACCGCCCAGCTCAAATCCACACAAATCAGATGCATTTGCCCGGCACAAACTGTATTATCG
The DNA here is from genome assembly GCF_901765095.1 of Microcaecilia unicolor. NCBI lineage: Eukaryota > Metazoa > Chordata > Amphibia > Gymnophiona > Siphonopidae > Microcaecilia > Microcaecilia unicolor. Next base: position 522,697,077 of record NC_044031.1, read on the forward strand.
AAAAAAAAGATGGACGCCCATTTTTTTTGAAAATACGGTCTGTCCCGCCCCTTCATGTACCCGTTCTCGGAGATAGACGCCCATGGAGATGGGTGTTCATGTTCGATTATGCCCCTCCACGTGGTTTAGTAAAAGGGCCCCATAATGTATTGGGTGGGGCAGAGATGTTAATGGAGAGTGTGTGTAAGATAAAACCATAGGTAGTAAAGGAGGAGGGTTGACAGAGTTAGAGGTAGTAAAATCTGGAGAGTGACAAATTGCCAGAGGTGCTTGATGTGTGGAGAGAGTCAGAGGTGTGAGAAATGGTGGAGAGGGTAAGAATACACAGAACTGGTGATCGGGATGGCAAAGGGTTTAGGACAGAGAACAATAAATGTAATTTAATTAAAAATACATTCTGCTTTACCCTTCAGTTCAAGGCAGATTACAAATATATATCTGCCAAATAGCATAAATAAAATATCCACATTTCACTTTCTTAGTAATATAAAAAGAAATATACCACCAAGTGAGATGATGAAGGTATTGTGAGTGAGAGCTAAGAGATGTTGAATATATATGAGAGAGAAACAGAGATTGAGGCATATATTGGGGTGAGGGAATCAGACTGGAGGGTTGTAAGGTGAAGAAGCTAGACTGGATGGGAAACATAAGAAGAAAAACATGGAATGAAATGGTTGAGAAGGTTTTTTGAAAAAAAAAGATTGAAAGATTTAAGTGTTGTTTGGTTCTAGAAAAGATGCTATCCTTATATTCTGATTCTAGATTCAGTACCTTGTTTTATTTTTGTAGTTCAAACAAATTCTGTAACATGTAGCTTACTTGTTACACTTCCTGTGTACACTTGCTTAATTCAGGAAGCCACAATGTCAGAGAGTTAAAGTTATGTTTTGAGTTGTATGCAGTAAATCTATGAAGGGGCTGGAGTATTTGGAAGCAAGATTCATGTATATTAAAGGTTAAGGGTTAAAGAGATGTTTGAGTAAATGAGAAAATGTACTTATAATGAGACAGATATTTAGTATTGTGTTACAAATGATAACACCGTGAACAGTCCCATGACAAGGATAGGATGGACAGTATACAGATTGGAAAAGATACAAGGGATACTAATAATATTATTAATAAAAAAGCTTGATAGACGTTATGTGGAGGATGATTGATCTGTGGCCTGAACAAGTATGAAGCCCACATTGAAAATAATAAAGAAGATGGTTGATGTGTTTTAACTAATTTTGCTATTTTGACCCCCCCACCTCTTTTGAACTATTTTTGCACTTTTGCGCACAGTTTTGCACAAACTTAATTCATCATTTCTGGGTTAGTACTTCATGTACATATAGAATTAACCAATCTAGTTTGTGCCTTGACCCAGGAAACCCATAGTATGAGGAAAGCTGCTATCCAAAAACTGCCTTGTAATTGATTATTTGCTCTATAGGGCTAATCATGGGTGAGAAAAATTTGAGGGAATTTGTTGTTTCAATCTGACTGTTAATAATATCCTTATTAAACAGAAATGTAAAGGCCTTAGAAACCTGTCTTCTAGCATTCAGCACTCTACAGCAGGGAATAGATTTTTGTCAAGTGTCTCTGGTTTGCTAGCTGGCTGCCCAATATTGGCTAGCTGCAAAGCACCTTCCTTACAGTAATAGGCTTCCTTGTATACTTATTATCCTGTGCTTTTTTCTGCAGTGTTGTTGCTCCATCTGGCAGTGCAGCAAGAGCACGTTCCACAATACTGCTCCTGTAAGTAGTACTATTATATTGCAAACTATATGTGATTCTGGACAGAATCAAAGGGGGGACTGTGAAAGAGGTCCTGTAGGGAACTGTGAGGGGAGTATTCATAACACTGCCCCTCACCCTTTAGAAGGATCCCTTAGGTATTGTGAACCACCTTAAAACTCTTAGTCCCACACAGGGAGGAAGTGAGATGAGAGGGGTGGATCCAAAACCAGGAACTATGAAAGGCAGGGCCAGAGTGTTGTTAAAGAGGTCTATGGAAGGCAAAAACAAAAGTTCCAGTCAATGAAAGTTTTCAGCAATACAGTCCAGCATATTTTGGCAGCCATTTTGAGTATGTGCAGTTGCCAGTTTCCCCTGAGGATGCCGTTTCGGTGAAACAGGGAATTTCTACTGCTTTTTCAGCCTTCAGATGAGTATTTTGAGAGTTTCTTTTTATAACTTCATTATTGCTATTATCGTTGATATGCTGGACTGTATCGCTGAAAACTTTCATTTACTTTTTTTGCCTATTCATGTGATAGCTCTGTCTGTCGTTTGCAATCTTTAGTAATTATTATATTTTTGGAGTTTGCTTTAAAGCCCTGTTATTTGTGAGGTCTTTTTTCTCCACATGTTTTTGGGGGGACTGCAAGGCAGTAGGAGGTACCTTAAATAGAAGAGAGTGGATTTTTTATTTGATTTAAATTACACCAACATTGACTGGATACATGCTACATCAGGGAGCGCTAGGAAGGTAAAATTCTTAGATGTAATAAATGACTGACTCTTGGAGCAACTGGTCCAAGAACCGACAAGAAGGGGAGCTATTTTAGATCTAAAGAGTTGGCGTTCGTGAAATACAGAAAGACTCAAGAAGAGGAACACGGGGAGGAATACTGGATGAAACTGAAAGAAGCCAAGAGAGAGATACATCTGGCGAAAGCGCAAATGAAAGAACAAATGGCTAGAATTGTAAGGAGGGGTGACAAAACTTTCTTCAAGTATATTAGTGAAAGGAGGAAGACTAAAAAGGGAATTGTGAGACTGAAAGATGCTGAGAACCGCTATATAGATAATGATGAAGAAAAAGCAAATTTGCTAGATACTTTTGTTCTGTTTTCACAGAAGAAAATCCTGGAGCAGGACCGCAATTGACTGGCAAAAGTACATGTGAGAATGGAGTGGATAGAGCACCGTTCACGGAAGAGAGAGTGTATGAACAACTTAAAAATCTAAAGGTGGACAAAGCAGTGGGACCGGATGGGATCCACCCCAGGATATTGAGGAAGCTCAGAGAGGTTCTGGCGGGTCCTCTTAAAGATTTGTTTAATAAATCCTTGGAGACGGGAGAGGTTCCATGGGATTGGAGAACGGCGGAGGTGGTCCCTCTTCACAAAAGTGGTGATAGGGAAGAAGCTGGAAACTACAGGCCGGTAAGCCTCACTTCAATTATTGGAAAAGTAATGGAAGCAATGCTGAAGGAAAGGATAGTGAATTTCCTGGAAGCAAATAAGTTGCAAGATCCGAGACAACATGGTTTTACCAAAGGGAAATCGTGCCAAACGAATCTCATTGAATTCTTTGACTGGGTGACTGGAGAATTAAATCAATGACGTGCTATGGACGTAATCTACTTAGATTTCAGCAAAACTTTTGACACGGTTTCCCACAGGAGGCTCTTGAATAAACTAGATGGGCTGAAGATAGGACCCGGAGTGGTGAACTGGATTAGAAACTGGTTGATGGGCAGTCGACAGAGGGTGGTGGTAAATGGAGTTCGCACAGAGGAGAGAAAGGTGAGTAGTGGAGTGCCTCAGGGATCTGTGCTGGGGCTGATTCTATTCAATATATTTGTGAGTGATATTGCCGAAGGCTTACAAAGTAAAGTTTGCCTTTTTGCGGATGACACCAAGATTTGCAACAGAGTGGACACCCCGGAGGGAGTGGAAAGCATGAAAAAAGATCTGCGGAAGCTAGAAGAATGGTCTAAGGTTTGGCAATTAAAATTCAACGCGAAGAAATGCAAAGTGATGCATTCAGGGAGTAGAAATCCATAGGAGACATATGTGTTAGGCGGGGAGAGAGATAGGTAAGGACGGGGAGAGAGATCTTGGGGTGATAGTATCTGAGGACCTGAAGGTGACGAAACAGTGTGACAAGGCGGTAGCCATAGCTAGAAGATTCCTAGGCTGTATAGAGAGAGGTGTGACCAGCAGAAGAAAAGCGGTTTTAATACCCCTGTATAAGACATTGGTGAGGCCCCACCTGGAGTAATGTGTTCAGTTTTGGAGGCTGTATCTTGCGAAGGATGTTAAAAAAATGGAAGCGGTGCAAAGAAAAGCTACGAGAATGGTATGGGATTTGCATTGCAAGACGTATGAGGAGAGACTTGTTGACCTGAACATGTATACTCTGGAGGAAAGGAGAAACAGGGGTGATATGATACAGACGTTCAAATATTTGAAAGGTATTAATCCGCAAACGAATCTTTTCTGGAGATGGGAAGGTGGTAGAACTAGAGGACATGAAATGAGATTGAAGGGGGGCAGACTCAAGAAAAATGTCAGGAAGTATTTTTTCACGGTGAGAGTGGTGGATGCTTGGAATGCCCTCCCGCGGGAGGTGGTGGAGAGGAAAATGGTAACGGAATTCAAACATGCTTGGGATAAACATAAAGGAATCCTGCTCAGAAGGAAGAGATCCCCAGAAGCTTAGCCGGTGGTGGGAGGCAGGGCTGGTAGTTGGGACATGGGGATAATGCTGGGCAGACTTATACGGTCTGTGCCAGAGCCGGTGGTGGGAGGTGGGGCTGGTGGTTGGGAGGCGGGGATAGTGCTGGGCAGACTTATACAATCTGTGCCCTGAAAAAGACAGGTACAAATCAAGGTAAGGTATACACAAAAAATGGCACATGTGAGTTTATCTTGTTGAGCAGACTGGGTGGACTGTGCAGGTCTTTTTCTGCCATCATCTACTATGTTACTATCCAGCTTATAATCGAAAGTGATCGCCGGCCATCTTCCGACACAAATCGGGAGATGGCCGGCGATTATTTAAAAGCGGTGAAATCGGTATAATCGAAAGCGGCATTTTTGACAGCCTTGCCGCTTTCCCGTCGTTTTGCCAGCGAAAGTTCAAGGGGGCGTGTCGGTAGATTAGCGAAGGCGGGACATGGGCGAGCATGGGCGTGGCTACCAGATGGCCGGCTTTCGCCGATAATGGAAAAAAAAAAGCGGCGTTAAGCAGTATTTCGCTGGCTTTACTTGGTCCTTTTATTTTCACGACCAAGCCTCAAAAAATTGCCCCAACTGACCAGATGACCACTGGAGGGAATGGGGGATGACCTCCCCATACTCCCCCAGTGGTCACCAATCCCCTTACAAACTAAAAAAGTAAAACTAAAACCTTTTTTGCCAGCCTGCATGCCAGCCTCAAATGCCGTACCCACCTCCATGACAGCAGAATGTGTTGTATCCTCCGACAGCCTTTCCCTGGTTGCGATGTGGCTCTTGGGTGAGTGTGACACCTTTTCTGTTAGGTGCCCTGCAGAGTCACATTAGCAATGCATTGTGGTGGGTGTAGGGTACTGGGCTTTACTCCCATGGTGCTTTCCCCCCCCTGCTAACTGGGTCAGAGTGTGCCCTGTTTTGTTTCCTGTTGTAGTCCATGCGGTAGTGGCCATTTTTGTAAGCCACTTTTAGATCCCTTTCCTGTGTTACCCACATCAGAGAACGTAGTTCTTACCTTGCATGGTGCTGAAAGAGGGCATTGTACACCATTGTGCCAGCTCTGACCTACTGCTAATCTTAGTACCAGGGGACTCTTTGCCAGTGGGGCACAACCTCTGATCTGCAGTTAACTGTGAGTAAACGTGCTTATTTCAAGAAAGGACTTTTTCAGAGAGATTAGTCTTCAGGTGTGAACTGGTATGCCAAAGTTATACAGCAGCAATAAGTCCTAGAGGCTGTATGCAGGTCCCTGGAACAATTTTAGTGGGTGCAGTACATTTGTGGGTAGTGGGTTTGGGGGGGCTCAGCTCCCAAAGTAAGGGAGCTATGCACGTGGGAGCTTTTCTGAAGTCCAGTGCAGTGACCCCTAGGGTGGTTGGTTGGTGTCCTGGCATGTCAGGGGGGCCAGTGCACTAAAAATTCTGGGTCCTCCCACGGCCAAATGCCTTGAATTTGGCCGGGGTTTGAGATGGCCGACATAACTTTCCATTATCGCTGAAAAACAAACCCGGCCATCTCAACCTTTGCAAACTCTGCCATTTGGCCGGGCTAAACCGGCCATCTTTTTCGATAATACGGTTCCGGCCAGCTGTAACGCCGCCGCCAAAATAGATCGCCGGCGATCTATTTGGCCGGCGACGTTCGATTATGCCCCTCTATGTTACTATGTAATCTTAGTGGAATGCAAGGCATGGTAAAAGAGGTAACAGTGTTGGATTCTTTGGAAAATAGTGATCATAAAATGTGAGCTGATACTTGGAGTGAAGTCACTAAATAAATCTACTGTAGCACAACTCAATTTTCAAAAGGCTAACTATAACAAAATGAGGAAAATGGTTAAAAGAAGCCAAAAGGGTCAGCCTCAGGAGTTAGGACTTATCAGGCATGGACATTGTTTAAAAATATCATCGTGGAAGCCCAGACCAGATGTATTCCACATATTATCAAAGGTGGAAAGAAGAGCAAACGACAGTCAGCATGGTTAAAATGTGAAGTGAAACAGGATATTAGAGCCAAAAGAGAATCACTCAAAGAATGGAAAAAGGATCAAATGAAGAAAATAAGAAGCAACATAAGCAATGTCAAGCTAGATACAAAGCGTTGATAAAGAAGGCTAAAAGAGAATATGAAGAAAAACTTGACATGGAGACTAAAACTTATAATAACACCTTTTTTCGTGTATGTCAGAAGCAAAAAGCTTGTGAGGGAATTCATGGGACCATTAGACCATGAAGGAGCAAACGGGCACTCATGGAGGACAAGGCCATAGTGGAGAGATGAATGAATTCTTTGCTTCAGTCTTTACGGAAGAAGATGTAAGAGATCTACCTGTACTGGAAATGGTTTTCAAGGGTGACAATGCAGAGGAACTGAAAGAAATCTAGGTGAACCCGAAAGACATACTGAGCCAAATTGATGTTAAAGAGTGATAAATCACCTGGACTGGATGGCATGCACTCAAATATGAAGAACCCAAACATGAAATTGCTGATCTGTTGTTAGTGATCTGTAAACTGTTGTTAAAATCATTGGAGGGTGGCCAATGTAATGTCAATATTTAAAGAGGGCTCCAGGGGTGATCCGTGAAGTTATAGACCTGTAATTCTAACTTCAGTGCTAGGGAAAATAGTGGAAACTATTATAAATAACAAAATTACAGAATACATAGAGGGGCATAATCGAAAGGGATGCCCAAGTTTTCCTGAGGACATCCTCACAGGACGTCCCCAGACAGTGGCGGGGAAACCCGTATTATCGAAACAAGATGGACGCCCATCTTTCATTTCAATGATACGATCGTGGATGCCCAAATCGCAAAATTTAGGTCCACCATAGAGATGGTCGTCCTTAGAGATGGTCGTCCCCGATTTTCGATGATAATGGAAACCGAGGACGACCATCTCAGAAATGACCAAATCCAAGCCCTTTGGTCATGGGAGGAGCCAGCATTCATAGTGCACTGGTCCCCCTCACATGCCAGGACACCAACCGGGCACCCTAGGGGGCACTGTAGTGGACTTCAGAAATTGCTCCCAGGTGCTTAGCTCCCTTACCGTGTGTGCTGAGCCCCCCAAAACCCACTACCTACAACTGTAGACCACTACCATAGCCCTTATGGGTGAAGGGGGGCACCTATATGTGGGTACAGTGGGTTTTTCTGGTGGGTTTTGGAGGGCTCACATTTACCACCACAAGTGTAACAGGTAGGGGAGGATGGGCCTGGGTCCGCCTGTTTGAAGTGCACTGCACCCACTAAAACTACTCCAGGGACCTGCATGCTGCTGGAAAAAGAGAATTATCAAAGACATCGGCTGCGCTATAGACAGCTGCAAAGCCACATCCTATCCTGATGCCATCTTAGCCTCCTCATTAGGGGTGTATCCAAAATTGATTAGATCAGTGGTAGTGATAAATCTATAAAATAATATAATACTGTACATGGTGCAAGGGAATATTATTCTGCCATATAAAATTCCATAGTTGTGGTCTTGCTGCTCTTGCTGTCTTTAATATATGTGTGAGCTATATGTCTCTAGTTTCTGTTTCTTCCAGTCACAGAGAGTGGTGGTTTAGTAGAAACAAGGAGAGGTAACAGGCTCCTCTGTGAATTTCATGGCTGTCAACTAATGTGAGTGTGTGTGTAATATGGAATATGGAAAAATATTAATGATACAAATATGAATAATACAAATACTAGAATATCCTGTCCTGATAAAATTAATATTATAATACTCTGTACAGAGAAACACTTCACATGTATGTTTTATTGTAGCTGGCAGTTGTGCCGTTCTGTTTCAAATCTAGAAAAGGTCATTTCATAGCTTTCCCTATAGGTTTTTCATGAATATTCTCTCCACCACCCTTTCTCTTTCATTTCCTGTTTTTCACTCCTCTTTATTTTTCATTGGTTTTAATAGGGGAAACACTATTTTGAGTGAGACAATATTTGAATTTAAAAACAGTAATGTCTCTAAAAACTGTTTTCTAAATTAGCTGACTAGCAGCTCAGCTAAACAGTTTCCTCTTTCATCCTGTGCTTATATCGCTCTTACTTCTAGCAAACTGACTTCATTTTGTAGACTATTTCATATTATGGCATCTTTTTTTTACTTCTTTGGGGCTCCTTTACTCTCTTCATCACATCTCACACATCCCATTCTGTTTATCCTTCTTTTACATTTAATTTTAAATGCTTCACTGGAGAAATATGATATATTAATGATAAATTCACAACAGTCACTGTGAGATTGCATGTAGGTGAGATTGTACTTTCCATTTTTTTATCTTTTTGCTCATTATTTTTCTTTCTTACACATTCTCCCTTTTCTTTATTTTACTAAACCTCTATTTTCAGTAGTCTTTATTGATTTTTAAAAAATTAGATGTCAAGCTTACTAGTGTGAGGTTCAGTTTTCTCCAGAAAAATTCTTGACAAAAACGTGAATGTAAGAAGGATGTGTATTCACGAGTGTGTATTAAATATAGTGCATGCAAATTTGATTGAATGCAGGTTAAACCTATGGAATAATGTGTATAAATTAAATTTCCATGTGTCAAAATGTTTTAACCTGTGATTTAAAAAAAATAAACATGTTTGCAAGAAATGAACCCCCTCCCCCCCAAGAAAAAGTTTGAATAGTAAAGATCAAAAATCTGAAAAAGAACAACAATTTTTTTCCTTGTCCACATCCCTGGGTGTCTGTATCGTTATTAGCGCATGCTAAAAGTTAGCATGCCTAGAGCGCGGCTTAGTAAACACTGCCCTAAGATATATGAAAACTATACTTTATCTTATTTCTTCCATTAGTATAAATATTAATGCATTTATTCATTTAGAAAATATGCTGAATTCAGGTCATACATAAATGCACACTCATAAGCATATAACAAATTAATTAAAACTGCTTCATTTAAATGTATTTCAGCCAAGATATTAATTAAGGTTCCCTTCTACTAAAGGGCATTAAGCAGTTAATGTGTGATTAATGCATGGAAACAGATTACTGCATGACTATGAGGGGCTTAATCGAACGGGGACGGCCATCTATATGGGCGGCCATCTGTAAAGCCGGCCCCAGAAAGCGGCATACCCGACTGTATTATCGAAACAAGATGGCCGGCCATCTTTTGTTTTGATAATACGGTCAGGGACGGCTAAATCTCAACATTTGGGCCGGCGTTAGAGATCGCTGTCGTTAGAGATCATCGCCATTGGTTTCCCGCCGACAATGAAAACTAATAGCGGCCATCTCAAACCCGGCCAAATCCAAGCCATTTGGTCGTGGGAGGAGCCAGCATTTATAGTGCACTGGTCCCCCTCACATGCCAGGACACCAACCGGGCACCCTAGGGGGCACTGCAGTGGACTTCACCAATTGCTCCCAGGTGCATAGCTCCCTTACCTTGGGTGCTGAGCCCCCCAACTGCCCCAAACCCCATTACCCACAACTGTACACCACTACCATAACCCTAAAAGGGTAAAGGGGGGCACCTACATGTGGGTACAGTTGGTTTGTGGTGGGTTTTGGAGGGCTCACATTTATCACCACAAGTGTAACAGGTAGGGGGGTATGGGCCTGGGTCTACCTGCCTGCCTGAAGTGCACTGCACCCACTACAAACTGCTCCAGGGACCTGCATACTGCTGTCATGGAGCTGGGTATGACATTTGAGGCCCAGGTGAAGCCAGCGAAGTACTCGTCAGAGCCGGCCTTTGTTTTTCCATTATCGGCCGAAGCCGGCCATCTCATAACCACGCCCCCGTCCCGCCTTCCGTACCCTGCTGAAACACCCCCTTTAACTTTGGCCAGCCCTGCGACGGAATGCAGTTGAAGCCGGCCAAAATCAGCTTTCCATTATACCAACTTGGCCAGGTTCAGGAGATGGACAGCCATCTCCCGATTTGTGTCGGAAGATGGCCAGCCTTCTCGTTCGAAAATAAGCAGGTATGTTATGGGGTTTTGTGGTAGTTTGCCTATTTCATGCGATAAACTACATGCTAGTAAATGTTTCTCTCTTGGGTGTGGTATGGGCAGAGAGTAGGCATAGAAGCATTAGTCAGCTAGGGGACCTTTTACAAAGCGGCAGTAAGCTCAATGCAGGCTTATCGCTTACTAAAAAGAAAGTACCGCTGGGCTACTGCTGTAGTTCCCTCCCTCAGCACGTGCCATTTCTGGCGCTGCAAAAATACTTCAGTTTTTGTAGCACCAGTATGTACCTGGCGGTAATCGTGCAGTGCTGGGTGCTGCCCAGTTACTGCCAGAGCCCTTACCGTCACCTCAGTGGGTGGTGGTAAGTGCTTTCCCTGAAATGGCAGTGCGGCGAGTGTTTCACTTGCCACATGGCCATTTCTTGAAGAAAACAAAGACCTGTTGCGGTAAAAGAGGGCCTCGGTGTGCATCAAAAACATGTGCCAACACCGCGCAGGCCCCCTTTTGACACGGCTTCATAAAGAGGCCCCCTAGTGTGTTACATTTACTGTGTGTTAACTGGCTAATGCAGATTTAATGCAGGACCACTTACCACCTCCTAAATAGGAGGCACTAATCCCCTAATTCTATAAAAGTAGCCAAATATTGGGCACATAATTTAATTGAATAATGAGCCAATTAGTGTCAATAATTAACTTTTTAACAAGCAATTATTGGCACTAATTGAAATCAATTAACATGTACATGATCCGTGCCTAAATTTTACAAGTGTCCCGGAAAAGGAGGCATGGAAATGGAAGGGTCATGGGTGTTTTGGGGCAGAGCGTTGACATGGATTCCAGTTACACATGAAATTATAGAAAAAAAGGGTTCAGTGTATCAATTTAGGTGGGGGCATTTTCACCACATTTTCATTGGTGCAAATAAACATGCCTAAATTTATGCACAATCCCCGCCCTTAAGCGCTATTCTATAAACCGTGCCTAACTTTAGGTGTGGCTTCTAAAATAATGTTTAAGCGGGGGTTTTTTCCACACTGATATTTTAGGCACGATTTATAGAATTCATCCCAAGTGCTTCCACATTAACTGAGAGCAGGTACTACGCATTAATCTGAGTGTGAGAAACCCCAAAACTTAATGCAATTTAGTAGAAGGACTTCTGAGATCCATTACATTTGTATCTAATATGTATACCACATAATGATAATTATAAAATTCAAACTTATGCTCAGTATATGGACTGTTTTTTATAATGGGATTTATCTTTTGGCATGACCATTCAGGCTTAGTAATGTTTGCCATGTACATCTTTCGCAGGCTGAAGAACTGCAGGCAATTTTATTCTGTGTTTCTGTTAAGAGATCAAGAAAGGAAGAGAGTGTTTAGGTATACCACTATGTTGGAGGTGGTGTGGTGGACAGGATAGGATGCAAAACAAAACAAGACACCTCTACATAAAGTCCAGGGAAAATGAAGAAGTAGAGAGTGTGACACAAGTTTCAATACAGGAGATGTCTATCACAACGTTATTTATTGCCCCAAAAAGAGACCTGACACGGGGTCGTGTTTCGGTGGTGAAAACTGCCTACCTCAGGGGTCAAGAATACAATGACTGATGCTGAATAAATTGTAGATCATTGGCACCAGATATTAATCCAAATGTGTACATTGTAATTACACGTGTCTGGAATGAACACTCAAAAATGCCTTGGGGCCAAATTGCAGCAATGGCGCTTTGTTGGGAAACCAAGATATTATTCCTGACTATTTATACAACTTGTCATAAGAACATACGAATAGCCATACTTGGTCAGACCAATGGTCCGTCTAGCCCAGTATTATGCTTCAACAATGGCCAATCCAGGTCAACGGTACCTGGCAGAAACCCAATTAGTAGCAAAATTACATTCTACCAATCACCGGGCAAGCAGTGGCGTCCCCCATTTCCATCTCAATAATAGACTAAGGACTTTTCCTTTAGGAACTTGTCCAAATTGTTTTTAAACCCAGATACGCTAACCGCTGTTACCACATTCTCCAGCAGTGAGTTCCAGAGCTTAACTGTTCTTTGAGTGAAAAAATATTTCCTCCTATTTGTTTTAAAATTATGTCTGTATAATTTCATTGAGGGTCTCCTGGTCCTTGTACTTTTTGAAAGAGTGAAATATTGATTCACTTTTACCCTTTCTACACCACTCAGGATTTTATAGCCCTCAATCATATCCCCCCACCCCCCTCAGCCGTATCTTTTCCAAGCTGAGCACTAACTTCTTTAGCCTTTTGCCATGGAGAAGTTCCATCCCTCACAAAAAAATCAAATGTGCAATGGTCAGTAACCACTGAGGAAATGTGGAGGTCATCCCTGATTCTATCTAGTGGTCATTTAGGGCACATTTTATGCCTTATTCATTCTGAAAACAGTTCTAGACATTTTCATGTTGTTCCATTATGACATCCAAGTGTTAGACATGTCCTAATACTGCCTTCAAAATGCCCCCAAAATGATTTGGATGCACTGCAGAGACATCCATCCAAATGGTGCTTTATTACAATTTTTGGACGTGTTTCTCTTTCAAAAATGAACCATTAGGTGGTACAAATATTTGCTACCTACAGAGTTGGTGAATGTCCAGTGAATGATAAATCTATTCACCCACATAAAACATTGGTCATTATGACTAGCAAATTCAGCGTGCACACATTAAATGCTTTCTATATGTTTCTTATACATTTCTAATTGGAAAAAATATACAAAATGGTAAGCTTGGAATAAAAAATTATTATTATACTGATGGTATTAATACACTATTTAAGAAAACAGGCTTCACCAGCAAAGAAGTAAACATACAAAATGTTTTTAAGCAGTAATATATAAAATTGTATGTTGTTGATGGCTTTTAAAAGTTTTTGATATTTTTAATCTTTATTGAAAAATACTGTGAAATTTAGTTTAATTTATTCATTGATTTACCCCCCCCCCCCCCTGTTTACTAAGATGTGCTAGAGGCTGCTGCACGGCAATACCAACACAGCCCATTCAAAGTGTTTCAGCATTAGCACACGGCAGCTGCTAGCTTGGCTTAGTAAACAGGGGGGTTAGTTTTGTCTCAATGGATATTGAATTTTAGATTTTAACTTTTTTGTTTCAGTGCAAAGGTAGTGGTAACTTCCATTTCTTTCCATCTCTGCAAACTTTTTTAAATTCTTTTGAAGTCAAGCTTTTGAAGTTTGGTCTGAGCTTCCAAAATGTCCTCTTTTCAATATGTACTGGACCAGTCTTGCACAGTTATAGCCTCTTTGAAATTTTAAAAATACACAGTTTGTGAAAAAACAGACTGATAAAAACTATGGAGCTCAGACAAGTGTTATAGAAGAATACTTCTTATGAAAGTTGATGTCACCTGGCTTATCTATATGAGGAGAAGATTAATTAAAAATTTAAATTATGTTGATGATGTGTAAAGTGTTTAACTTCTGTGACATAGAGTGGCATAATCGAACGCCAGCGATCTATTTTGGCGGCGGCGCAACAGCTGGCCGGAACCGTATTATCAAAAAAGATGGCCATCTTTTTTTTCGATAATACGGTTTAGCCCGCCAGAGTTTGCCGGGTTTCAGATCGCCGGTTTTGTTTTTCAGCGATAATGGAAAAAAATGCCGGCCATCTCAAACCCGGCAAAATCCAAGGCATTTGGTCATGGGAGGAGCCAGCATTTGTAGTGCACTGGTCCCCCTCACATGTCAGGACACCAACTGGGCACCCTAGGGGGCACTTCTAAAAATGTTTAAAAAATACACAAATAGCTCCCAGGTGTATAGCTCCCTTACCTTGGGTGCTGAGCCCCCCAAATCCCCCCAAATCCCACTCCCCACAACTCTACACCATTACCATAGCCCTTATGGGTGAAGGGGGGCACCTACATGTGGGTACAGTGGGTTTGGGGGGGGGGTTGGAGGGCTCAACACTTACCACCACAAGTGTAACAGGTAGGGGGGGATGGACCTGGGTCTGCCTGCCTGAAGTGCACTGTACCCATTAAAAACTGTTCTAGGGACCTGCTTAGTGCTGTCAGGGAGCTGGGTATGACAATTGAGGCTGGCATACAGGCTGGCAAAAAAGGTTTTTATTTTTATTTTTTTAGTGTGGGAGGGGGTTGGTGACCTCTGGGGGACTACGGGGAGGTCATCCCCCATTCCCTCCAGTGGTCATCTGGTCAGTTGAGGCACCTTTTTGAGGCTTGGTCGTGAAAATAAAAGGACCAAGTAAACCCGGTGAAATACTGCTTAACGCCACTTTTTTTTTCCATTATCCGCGAAAGCTGGCCATCTAGTAGCCACGCCCATGCCCGCCCATGTCCCGCCTTCAGTACGCCGCCGACACACCCCTTGAACTTTCACCGGCGTGGCGACGGGAAAGCGGCGATGGTGAAAAAAAAGCCGCTTTCGATTATACCAATTTTGCCGCTTTTGAGAGATCGCCAGCCATCTCCCGATTTATGTCGGAAGATCACCAGCGATCACTTTCAAAAATAAGCCTGATAGTAACATAGTAAATGAAGGCAGATAAAGACCTAAACGGTCCATCCAGTCTGCCCAACAAGATAAACTCATTTTACATGGTATGTAATACTTTATATGTATATCCGAGTTTGATTTGTCCCTGCCTTTCTCAGGGCACAGACTGTAGAAGTCCGCCCTGCACCGGTTTTATTGTCCAAATACCGGCGTCACCACCCAATGTCTGCTAAGATTCCATAGATCCATTCCTTCTAAACAGGATTCCTTTGTGTTTATCCCACACATGTTTGAATTCCATTACCCTTTTTATCTCCACCACCTCCCGCAGCAGGGCATTCCATGTATCAACCACCCTCTCCGTGAAAAAATACTTCCTGACATTACTCCTGAATCTGCTCCCCTGCAACCTCAATTCATGTCGTCTAGTTAACTTGAGCTCAGGTGTGATCAGCTGGTTTGACATTTTCTGGAGCCGGATGGAAGCCCTCTTCAAGCCGCACTTTGCTACCTGAAAGAGCCTATGGACATATTGATTCTTTAAGAACTTTTTCTCCAGCACAAGCACCGGCGGTTTTGCCGTTGCATATGAACGATCTAAGTGAATTGACTGCACAGGTTATTTTATGCTGTGTGAAGATCAGTATCGGGATTGCAACATGATACTATGTGCATGTATTTAATGTCTTGTATGCAGAGTGTTGGAGGCTTCAATTATTTATGTAAATTTGAGGGTATATATAGGGCTGTGACAGAATGGCGGAGTGAAAGGTTGAATGAGAGAGTTCCGTAGACGCCAGTTAGATAATTACCTAAGAGGTTGTATGAAATATAGAGTGGTAGCAATAAATTAGTATTGCTATTTAAACAAGGAGTACGTCTCTTTGATACAGTATTCTAAGTGAGTACTCTGGTTTAAACATTTTTTTCCTGGTTTGTGATAGGCTAAATTTTAACTGCCAGACCCTCGACCATTCTTCTAACTTTCGGAGATCCCTTCTTATCGTTTCTACTCCCTCCAGGGTATCCACTCTATTGGCTATCTTCGTGTCATCCGCAAAAAGGCAAACCTTTCCTTCCAACCCTTCAGCAATATCTCTCACAACTATATTAAGCAAAATGGGCCCCAGCACCGACCCCTGAGGAACCTCACTGCTCACCATCCTTTCCTCCGAGCGGATTCCATTTACCACCACCCTCTGCCACCTGCCGGTCAGCCAGTTTTCTATCCAGTTCACCACTTTTGGTCCTAAGTTCAGCCCTAGAATTTTTAAAAGGTTTCAAAAAAATCTGGTTAAAAGGAAAATGAAAAAAGTAGCTAGAAAAGTGAGTACTTACAAAAGCAAAAGAATATTTAAGCATACTGGATCTGTGGACTAAGGCCCTTTTTTTTTAGGTATTACCTGAGGATGGCTCTTTAACAGCCCCAAACCTTGTATATTTATACATCATTTCATTAATTTAAGTTTCATAAAAAGGCCTTACAATATGGACCTTGATAAAGCATTTTATTGAATCTGCTGTGGGCCTGGAAATCAATTCTGATATGTCTTAGTAGAAATTTTATGCACAATACTTTGCATTATGAAGATATAATATTATGATGGATGTATATATATTAACAACATCTAAATACCTTAGAGGTCCTTTTACCAAGCTTCAGGAAAAAGGCCCTGCACTTGAGACGGGGGCCGTTTTTCCCCCCACGCTAGGGCCCTTTTTAACCGCAGCGGGTTAAAGACCACAGGAACACATGGCCATGCGGTAAGAGAACTCTTACCGCATGGCCATGCAACAGGGACCCCTCACTGCCACCCACTGAGGTGGCGATAAGGGCTCCCACACTAACCTGGCAGTGACTGGGCAGTGGGCGGCGATGGCCGATCACTGCCGGGTTACTGTCTCACAAGTAATTTCCGGGGGTTTTCTTTTTCCCCCAGAAATGGTGTTCACGGGGCAGGACTACTGCCGGCGGCCACGTTGGTCCAGCGGTAGTCCCAGAAGAGCGAGCAGTAAGCCCACATTGCGCTTACTGCCACTCTGTAAAAAGGCCCCTTAAATCGTGAAAGTTTGCACGTGATCAGAATTGCTATTTTGCTAAAAGAAGTTACATTGTCCAACTTTGGTCATTTTATGCATGCTGCTACTCCAGTGAATTTTTTTCTCCAATATGTGCTGCTTTTTCGTTGTTGAACTGTGTGCCCTCACTGTGAAACTTTACCTGTGGCTGACAGAGTGGGCTATTAACTCCTTTGAATCTGATGGCTAGGCAGGAGAGGTGGGGCAGCCTCTTTCATTCTCCAACATAATACTTTATGCTATGAGCACACAACAATAAGATCCTAGCACTGTCCTTTGCCTAGTCACATGGCCAGGACTTGAACGCATTGTACTGTGTGGCTTGTACTCCTATCTTACTTTAAATGCATTCAAATGCTGTAAGGTTAGCCATGACTACTTTTCCAATGCATAAAGGATCTATTTTTAGCTCTCTGCTATAAAACATTGGAAGTCTGTTTCCTTAACCTTGCAGAATAAAAACCAGTAGGAGGCTGATAGAGTGTGCTGCATGTACTAGCTTCTAATTCATCTATATTCATAGTATGTTTTCCTAGATCGCTTAGCAGGAAGCGTGTGTGAATGGCTAGCAAGCACACTGTTTTTACTATATCTCTCTGTTTGTCATGCTGGTGCCAACAGTAGTACCCAGTAGAGATGGCATCATGTTGAGATTTTCACTGCAGGCTCCTCATTAGCAGAGCCTGGCATGTTTGCCTATTATGTCCACAGCATGCACTGCCTCCCAGTGGTCACACTTTTCTCTCCTGTACACAGGAAAAGATTTCTTCTGAGGGTACCCTGTGCTTTGGAAGGGCATCTCTTGAAAGCATGCCACTTCTGTAAAAAATTGTTTATTTCTTTTAACTGTGCTGTCTTGAAAAGGCAGACAAAGGCAAAAAGAAGTTTTTGTTTGTTTGTTTTGTCTGAGTTCCATGGGAAAGGACATTTTAAAATGACATAGAGATCAATTTTGTAAAATATTAATGAAAATACATATCGAAAGCATGTCCACAAATGTCTATCTTTCTCCTGATTTGAAGCTAATAAGGGTCTCAGGGTCTAAGGCGTTTTACCTGATTCTTTGTCTATTAGGGCAAGCAAAGCTTAGTGAATCAGACTCTGAGAGTAGAACAGCATCTTGTCAATCCAAATGGCAAAATATTTAAACGACTTTGAAAAATTCATCCATCTTCTTTGTTTTATCAAAAATAATACTTCTGTTGTCATGTTACGGAGAAATCTACTAGTATTTAACACGTCTTGGATTTTACAAAATTCAAATTACAATTTCTCCAGGATATCAAGGACAGATATTTGGTTTTCTGAACAATACAGCACTATGTTGCCTGCATACAGAAGAACATTTATCCCGTGTGCAGCTATGATTCTTGTGTCTAACAGGGCATCCAAATATATCATCATAGTTAGGTATGAATCACTTGTCTTTAGTTCTCATTCTAATAGCATCAGTATTCCTACCAGATATTTGAGATGAGATTCTAGCATGCAGGGTTATTAGCTGACTTTCTCTTATAATTATAATCAGTCTCCTCCTGGACCTATTCTTCCCAGGACAGTGCCATCTTGTGAGTATATCATTCATGAGCCTCATTCTCATGTATTACACTAATATATCACTGGAATGACAACTGGTTCTGATGATGTATTACCGTAATATATCATCAGGGTGAGCTGCTTGGTAGGATGTTACTGAGGACATGGCTTTGTCCAGAAGTCAATGTTTAATTACAGCATGATAAGCAAAGTGAATATCTTATGTGTATCAATATCAAGGCGATACCTGGTTAAGAGCACTAGAATTTCTACAATGGCGTCATTGTATATCTTTTCATTATGGGGAAATAAGTGAAATAGCAAAGCACCACTGCTGTGAAGTGGATTCTGGTGAAATTATAACTCACCGGTTCCACCCACATTTAATCTTCTCCTGTTCGTACTTTGAAATATCATCCAAAAAAAAAAAAAGATTTGTTTTTTCCTGTGAAAATGCCACACTGCATTTATAGTTATTCAACTCATAATGTTTTTTTTTTATTAAAATTTGATTTCTTTTGTGTTTATGCCATAGAAAATGTGAAAATTTAAAGCATTGTTTTAAATGTGAGAAGTATAAGCAGGTGAAAAACACATGTGTGACAAAGACCATTGCAGTCAATCTACAGCCATCCTTTGTACAGCCACTATAAGGGACCCTTTTACTAAAGTTTAGCATCCACTACATACTAAGAAGCCCATAGCCCATGAGCTTCTTAGTGTTTACGGATAGATTCTATATATGGTGCCTAAAAAATCAGCTGCAAAAAATCTCGCTTAAGCAGCATTTTATAAGCCACACTCAAAGTTCAGCGCAGTTTATAGAATTAACGCTAAAGCAGTGAAGTCACATGTAAATGTAGGCACTAATGATAACACGGTGCAAATACACACACCTACATTAACGCACAGAGCACTATTATTCTACAATTACGCATGTAACTCAAAACCATGCCTCCAATCTACCCCCAAAATGCCTATGACCCTCCCATTTCTGTGCCCCCTTTTTCGGGTCACATATCAATTTTAGGCATGGATCGCGAGCCTAACTTTACGTGCATAAGTCCCACTTAAATCTAATTAGTGCCAATAATTGCTTGTTAAAAGCCAATTATTGGCACTAATTTGCTCATTATTCTATTGTGTGAGCAAATTGGGAGCACGCCTAAATTTGTGCATGCAATTTTTGGTGATCTTTATAGAATCAGGGTGTTAGTGTGTGCTTATTCCATTAGCGCACGCTAAGCTTTAGTAAAAGGGCCCCTTAGTTCATATTTGGTTTATTTACTTTGATACAAATAAGAAAAGAGATACATTATTTTAAAGACCTGGGATTTGGAAACACTAACCTGTAGGCTTCATTAAAGCAACTGGGAGATTGCTAAGTGTATTTTAAAAACTTTAAAAGGGATCACCGTGTTACTCTAGTGTAGCAAAAAAGGCAGAGGCAGGTGACAGTTTATAGACTGACTAATCAATTTATTGAAGCTTGAGCTATCAAGGAGAGACTCAGAGTAGCTCATTAAACAAAAATCTGAAAGTTACTCTAAATGAAGTTAGAAATATAGGACTAGATTCTATTAAGGGGCCTAAAATGCTGTGCGGTAAACATTTCCTCCTAAACGTATTCTATAAGCAGCACCTAGATTTAGGTGCGGTATATAGAATATGGTTTGTTGATATCCCATTGCCTAAAACTATGAGCCTCCATTCACACCAATGAAAATGTGGCATAAATCTCTGTGCGTAGATTTACTCACACTGGGCCATATTCTATAACCACGTGCATAAATTTTGGAACGCCCAAGAAATGCCTATTCCCCCGCCCATAGTCATGCCCCCTTTGAACTGCATGCACTAGAATTTAGATGCAGTTCATTACAGAATACGCTTAGCGAGTTGTGCACGTAAATTCTAATTATTGCCAATTAGTGCTCATTATTGCTTGTTAAGTGCTGTTATCAATGCTGATTAGCTTGTTAAGCCTTTTAGTTATGCACATTGTTATCAAATACACCTGGATTTTGGCACGGATCTCTAGGCACAGTATATAGAATTTTGCAGATAATGACAATCTTTTTTACTTAAACTGAAGCATTCTTGCAGTCTTTGGCACCATTTTGTTCCTGTTAAAACTAAAACACAAGTGGTCCTATCACCACTAGCTAACGTTAAACTGTACGTTTCAACTGATCTTTAATTTTACACGGGGACCCTATCTCCGGAACCCTGATGTAATTCAGACTTTCCAATAGATTATTTTTCTATTTTGAACAATGTCTTAATCCATTGCATTGTCTCTGGAGAATTTATCTGAAGGCTTATGCTGAAAATAAATGCAGACGTGCAAAGGTTTATGAAGAATGTTGCAGCAATTGATATGAAACCTGAGTTTCACTGTATATTTGGGCCAATCAACAACTGGCTTTGCATTTATTATCTTACACTTTCATGTTTGCTGTATTCTTTATTATTCTTGATAATGTGGGTTCAAATTATCAATGCTTGGAGTGCATCTTAAAAGGGATGCTTGACAAAGAAAAAGAGAAATAGTTAGTGCTATAAAATAAATGTAGAAATAAAATGGTATACATCCCTCTTCTTACAGGATAACCAATCTCGGTTTATTCAGGTACCTGGGCAATAGCACACCTACCTGTTAACTAGTCTAACAATGTGTAAATAATGCTCTCTGGTTGTATTTTCTATACCAAATTAAAAAAAAAAATCAGTTTACAATTCAAGTGACTGTATTTGGATTAGCAAAGCCTGACTCTGCACGCTCAGAAAAATGCTGAGACCATATATTGCCTTTTTTTGTTTTTAAATGTGAGACAACCATGGTTTTTGTCTCCATCTCTCACTTGAAGAACTCGGGAAAGATCCAGGATAACAAGCGATATAGGTACACAGAATGTCTGTGGCTCTTCAGTAAGAGAATCAAATTCAGAGGAGCTGCCTATAGGGTGAAGATGCACAGGAGAAGCCTATGTGCATTTAATCTATGCCATTAAGGTGCTAATTCTAACTAGCCTGGCTTGAAGCCAAACATTGCATGTCCGCTATTACAGGGAAATTCACCATGACATTGCAGCTTCCTTTCAACTCAAGGGTGCTTCTTTATTTCATGCTTCTCCCCTCCCCAACAAAAAAATCAGGGGGAATGGCAAGATGGGGGTTGTACAGGTTGCAGTGGGTCAGTCTAACTGCTCTAAAGGGATGAGTGGATTTGGAACATGATAAAGTCAAAATAGAAGAGCATATACAAACCCAGGAATAATTAATTCAGATTACAAAATGCTTGAGCAATTCACTTCATGACAAAACCAA
Organism: Microcaecilia unicolor; assembly: GCF_901765095.1. Lineage (NCBI taxonomy): Eukaryota > Metazoa > Chordata > Amphibia > Gymnophiona > Siphonopidae > Microcaecilia > Microcaecilia unicolor. The sequence continues at coordinate 522,718,925 of NC_044031.1, forward strand.
GCAGTGTCTGGGCTAGGAAGCAATCAATACTATATTTGGTCAAAATCTTGTAAGGGTATTTGCGTGACTTGTTAGAGAGAGAAAAAAAAAGGATTCACATTAAGACACTAGCAGTAAGGCATTTAAACAGAAATGTATTCCAGCAATGAAAATCCCTCTTCAATGTTGGCTTTGTTTCAAAAAGTCTGATTAGTTAGCATATTTCATCACCTTGGGAAGAAAGCTGAGGTAAGCTGCTTAATTTATTGATGGAACAAACTTATTTAAAATTTCTCACTATGTTATCATGAATCATGGAGGCCTATTAAACTAATTGCTAAGTAAATTTAGGCAGCATTACAGTAGAATTCAGGTAAATTTATCATCAATCTAAGGAGATCTTTGGTGGTCTCATGCTGCCCCCCACAGCTATGTCTCTGAACATTCATTATGCCGTAATTACAAAGTCTCTTTGAAGAGGCTAAAAATCCCAAGACTTCTCTCATCAATTATTTTCACCTGTTAATTCATTTTGTGTGAGGTAATAACCTCAGCGTAATAACAAATGTGCGAGTAGTCCGATTTTGCAATTAAAAGCAGCAGGGCTCCCATTTTGATCATACAGACTGTGACATCCATCATAGAAAACAATTTGGGCCTAGCGGGATGACAGATGCCACGCTGATGGCTCTACTAACTAACTGTCCTGAAGAAAAAAAATAGTCTGCCTTCAGCCTGCAGCTGCAAGCTATCTGATAGAGTCTGACCATTCAGGAGGCAAAAACCTGCAGTGACTAAATCACTGAAACTTCACAAAATGAGGATTTCTGATTCTCACACAGAGGCATTCCACTGGCTAGTGTAATATGGAAACAAATAGCCCTTTTCATTTGAAAATGACTGGGATCACTGCTAGCCTTTGGTGAGTTTTATTTCATAGCCTTTTATGTGAAGAAAAATATATTTAATGCAATGCTCATTATATTCTCTCCTTTTCACATGTTATTAGACACAGAAGGCAAAGTGGCTTTCTTAGCTTTTTTTTTTTTTTTTAGGTAAATCTGCACAAATAGGATATCTTCCAGACTTTGGCTAGCTGCCTACACAATAACAGAACACTTTGCTTGGGTATTCCAGCTAGAAGGAGAGCTGAGTGAATCCTGTTTGGGGATTGGTTTCACTGCTAATAAGTCTTAAGCAAGCTGCTCCCCAGCTCTGCAGCTATTCTGGGACAAACTACACGCCCAGGAACCTAATTAGCAGTGAGATGGCCTTACAAGGCAGGGTATTTTTTTAATGAGTTGTTTTATGATTTTGTTAAGCAATATAAAATCCTGCATATTCTCAAAGCATCTCATAAAAAGTGATCACTATAAATTGGCAAAACACTCTCACCAAGTCATAAGAGAATCTCTCATAGTGAATTTAGCAGAAAAACAAAAAGATACAACCCATATTAGATGACAAAAATGGTGCACTGTTTTCAGAGAAACAAAGATTGACACTTTAAGTGATCTGAAACAAAGGGGTCATTTTACTGAAGGGCATTAACCCCTTGATTCTATAGAGGCTGCCAAAAATTGCACGCACAAATTTAGGTGTTTTCCTGATTTGTGCGTGCAATTTAAAAGGAGCCAACTAGTGCCAATAATTGGCTTTTTAATAAGCAATCATTGGTACTAATTAGATTTAAATGGGACTTACCCATGTAAAATTAGGCATGGGATCTACGTCTATAATTTACATGTGGTCCAAAAAAGGGGGCGCAGAAATGGGTCAAGGGCAAACGGGGAGTAGTTTTGAGTTGCATGCATAATTACAGAATAATGGTGCTCCACACATAAATTTAGGTGTTGGCATTTACACTATATTTTTGTTGGTGCAAATAGCCGCATCTAAATTTACACGTGACTCTCCACCTAAGCGTGTATTCTATAAACCGCATCAAATTTTAAGCTTACAGAATATCATTTGAACGGGCATTTTTTGGTACCAATTTTTTAGACACCATATATAGAATCTTGCCCTTAATCTGTGGTTAGTGCATGCTAATAGGCTACCACAGAGCACATTAAAGCATCTTGTGTCAATTGTCTGTTTGCACATGCTAACCTGCTCAGTAACTATTTTAAAAACATATATTTTTAGGTGAATGTGTGTCATGGTTGGAGAGTGGTCATTCCTGCATTATCTGTTAGCATATTATAATTAACATGCACAAACTGGGCAAAGCAGACTTAAACCAGAGCACTTAGGGTTAGATTCTATATATGGTGCCTAAAAAAATCCACGCAGTAAACATTTTTGCCTAAGTGTATTTTATAAGCAGTGCCTAGATTTAGGCGCGGTATATAGAATATGCTTACGTTGATATCCTAGCACCTAAATCCCTGCATGTAGATTTATGTGAAATGGGCCATATTGAGGGGCATTTTCAAAAGAAATGTCCAAGTTGCGACTTGGACGTCTTTGCAAAACGTCCAAATACAGGGACGGGGAAAACCATATTTTTGAAAAAAGATGGACGTCCATCTTTCATTTTGAAACTACTGCCAAAGATGTCCAAATCCTTAAATTTGTACATCCCTAGATTTGGACGTCCATGGACCTGGACGTTTCTGACTTTCGGCAATTTTTGAAACCAAAGACGTCCATGTCAAAAACATCCAAATGCAAGCCATTTGGATGTGGAAGGAGCCAGCATTTGTAGTGCTCTGGTCCCCCTGACATGCCAGGACACCAACTGGGCACCCTAGGGGGCACTGCAGTGGACTTCATAAAATGCTCCCAGTAACATGGCTCCTTTACCTTGTGTGCTGAGCCCCCCCAACCCCCCCAAAACCCACTACCCACAACTGTACACCACTACCATAGCCCTTACAGGTGAGGGGGGGCACCTATATATGGGTACAGTGGGTTTGTGGTGGGTTTTGGAGAGCTTGCTGTTTCCTCCACAAATGTAACAGGTAGGGGGGATACAGGCCTGGGTCCGCCTGTCTGAAGTGGACTGCAGTACCCAGTGAAACTGATCCTGGGACCTTCATGCGCTGTCACAGACCTGAGTATGACATCTGAGGCTGGCATAGAGGCTGGCCTGAAATATTTTTAATGATGTTTTTAGACGGTGGGAGGGGGTTAGTGACCATTGGGGGAGTAACGGGAGGTCATTCCCGATTCTCTCCGGTGATCATCTGGTCATTTTGAGCACCTTTTTGTGCCTTATTCTTAAAAAAAGACACATCTGGGTGAAAACATCCATGTTTTTTTTTTTGTTACATTTGTACCCTGTGCTTTCCCACTCATGGCAGGCTCAATGCTGCTTACATGGGGCTATGGAGGGTTAAGTGACTTGCCTAGAGTCACAAGGAGCTGCCTGTGCCTGAAGTGGGAATTGAACTCAGTTCCTCAGGACCAAAGTCCACCACCCTAACCACTAGGCCACTCCTCCACTTGTTTTTTTTCGATTATGGGTTAAAGATGTCCAAGTGTTAGGCACGCCCAAGTCCCGTCTTCACTATGCCTCCAACACGCCCCCTTTAAATTTGGACGTCCTTGCGACGGACTGCAGTTGGAAACGTCCAAAATTGGGTTTCAATTGTACTGATGTGGACGTCTCTGGGAGAAGGACGTCCATCTTCCATTTTATGTCGAAAGATGGACATCCTTCTCTTTCAAAAATGAGCCCGATTCTATAACTACGTGTGTAAAATTTTGGAACGCCCATGAAACACCCATTTCCCCACCCATAGCCATGCCCCTTTTAAATTGTGTACAGTAGAATTTAGGCACATTGCATTACAAAATACACCAATTGTGCAAGCAAATTGTAATTATTGCCAATTAGTGCTCCTTATTAATTGTTAAGTGCTGTTATCAATGCTAATTAGCTTGTTAAGCTAATTAAGTTACATGCATTGTTATAGAATCCACCTGGAATTTGGCGCGGATCTCTAGGCATGCTGTATAGAATCTGGGAGTTAGCTCATCCTAAATTCAAACAACAGAAAAGGCAGTAAAAAATGTTTTGTTCAAGTTGGACTTAGCATGTGGGAAAGTCCCGTGTTAACTCGTGTTAAGCTTAGACTGTACCAAAGCTTAGTAAAACAACCCCAGTCATATATCTAACAATAATTAGTAATGTACTGCAAACATTGATTAATATTGAAGTTACTATACAGAAAAGTACTTTTCATGACAAAAGTCTAAACGAGAGTCACAATGCTTTAAGCTTTATTGTTATGTTTTATAAATCTTGCAAATAAGTGCAAACCCAGATAGGTAGATTGTGAAACATTCACCATAATTCAAGTTAATAACAGTGAATGCACTTTGTTATAGCAGACAATGCTAATGAAAATGACCATGCCTTGTTAAAATTATGCTTTTTGATTTCCATAATCTATTGCAGTAAGACAAAAGAGGATCAGGAAAGGGCAAAAGGTTATATTCAACATAAACGTGCACAGCTGCTCTTGCACCTCAAGATGAAAGGATGGCCCTTTCTAGGATATGAAGTACACAATTTATAAGTCCTCCCACATTCTTTACTAGGAAATAAGAGTCCTTTTGATTTATCTGGGTTACATTTCAATTTATGTGATGCAAACCAGTTGGTTATCAGAGAATTGTTTTGTTGAAAGTAAGAACGGCTTGGAATTCAGAAGGCTCTGAGGTGGAGAATATTTAAACATCATCTGTGTAGAAATAGGGGGTTAAATCTAAGGACAGAATTAGGTTGGCTATTGGTGCTATAGAAATAGTAAAGAAGATGGGAGCCTTGGGGTACTGCATAAGTAAGAGAGTACGATTTTGAATGAGAATATAAGGGACATGGAAGGCTCACTAGTAGAGGTAAAAATTTAGATCAGGTTATGATGATAGAATCAATCTAGCAGCTGGGTCAGTCTAGAAGCTGCAAGTAATGAGAGTAACTAAGAAGTAATAATTAGATGATTCAACAGAATACACTGTCACATAAGTCTATCTGGCAAGCTGTGCAGGTGACCTGGTTTTGGAAATGGACAGAGCTTTGTGGGTGCTAGGAGGAACTAAGTGGTGACAAAGCAGAAAGGAGAATGACACAAAAGGCTGTCCTTGGATAAGAAGTGATATCTTATAAGTGACCACATTACCCCCTAATTCTATAAAGTCACCAAAAATTGTGTGCACAAATTTGGGCTCCTAATTTGCAAGTGCAATTTAAATGAATAACAAGCTATAAGGAGTGGTTTGAGCACCATGCCACTAATCTGTTGTGCTACCTTGAATATATATAAAATTTCTGGTAATGTATTTTACCCGATTTTGATATTAAACCCCCTGAGGCAGCCCATGTGTAGGGTGAAATGTGGGCCATGTCAGGTGATATTGTAATTAAGGTTGCTGTTTTACTGGACCCTTTTTGTGTTGTCATTACTTCTTGGTGCTGATCTGAGGAACCTCCTTTGTATTGTGTTGATATGTGGTTATAACCAAGACTTAAGTATTGCTGACAGTATTCAACTTACCAGTCAATATGTCTTCCCCTCTCCTCTGAGCTGCACAGCACCCTCACTCGCAGCATGTGACAAGAAAGCGATCTACAACACTGGAGTTGCCAAAACTTCACCTGTCTTTTGCTATTTGCAGGATACAGACTATAGAAATCTATCGGCATTGGCCTCAGTTTCCCCAAGCTGGATTTGGCTAATATTCTTTCAGTCTTTTGCCATTTATGGGACACAAATCTTCTTTTTTAATTTCAATAACAAGATATCTACACTTTTTTTTTTTACAAAATATATTCATATATATTATATTCACTTTTATCTGTGGATGTTTGGATGGTTCGATGATAAGGGCATGTTGCTGTGCTGCCTATGTGGGTAACTGCCTATGATGGCCTAGGGTCATCCACCCTGATCTAGCCATTCACTGGTCTTCTCTTTCTTCTGGTGGTATTATGGTCCTCCCACAACTGCTGATGATCTCATCAGGAGACACCATTAGGGGAAAAGAGGAAAAGGTTAGAGGGTGGAGGCACTGATGCAGCACATAACCAGCTGCATGCAGTGCAGCACTAACGTTTAACATGGCAGCTTTATTTAAAACTTTTGCCAATGATATTATTGTACCAGAAAGTCAAGTAGTTGAATTGGAGTTGCAACTGGTTAAATAAATAGCCCTATATGAAACAGAAAGTTACTGCTTCTGCATCCCTCCCTTCATTAATTGCCTTGTCCTCCACCTTTGTGTCTCATCTTCCATCTATGTCTCCTTGCAAAGGAACTTGGAGGATTTGTGGTCCCTTCGTCAACTTTTGCTGTGTCCAACTGGAGTATGCCCTGTAGGCCTGGAGTGGCAGATGCTGCTCATTCAGCATTGCCTAACATTGCTACTGTTGTTACAGGCTTTACAACTCATGTTTCTATGCCTACTTTACATGAACATGCTGTGTTTGCATCTCAGGTATGGGGAAACTTATGAAAGTACATGATGAAAAGGGTGCATGAGACAAGAAAAATCCTAGAGCCTAGTTGACCAGGAGGTGCCTCAGGTAAATGGGTATGACACCCTGATCACAAATTTAAAAAAAGTGCTATGCAACATTTTTAACTGGGTGTGGTTCTTTGTCAGACTAGCAGCCATTACATGGAGCCATTGTTCCTCTAAAACCCCTCTCTGGTTATTCCTAGATACAATCATTACTGCGCATTGCATGCAGAAAGAATTTACATGACTAAGCTATGTTCCAGGAGAAGAAGGCTGACACATTGGAAATTTCCTGAGGTTCAGATGATGCTGATCTGTGGCTTACCAATGTGAGGGAAATTTGATAATCTAGGCACCCATATTTACATAAATTCATAAATGCTGCCTAAGTGCTATTCTGCAACTAGCCAGTAAATTTACATAGCATATATTTTGCAAGAGAGCATATACAGGGGTGGAGCCTGCACAGAACATAGGCAGAGCTCCCACTTAGGTGCATAACATATGTGGTTACGAGTCACACTTATGCCAACTCTAAGGCTGGTTTTAGTTGTGTTTTTATTGGGTTATGCTAGTATTCAATAGTGGAACCTAAGTGCCTAGGCTCTTTATAGCACAGGCTCCTACTGAGTGCCTTCAGGGTGCCTAAATACAGGCTCACGCTTATAGAATTGCCTCAGTAGGACTAGATTCTGTAAATATTTCCCAGATTTGGGCACTGAAAAAATGAGTGCTTAGTGCTAATCTATAAACGTTTCTTTGAGTTGGGCACCATTTATAAAATAGCGCTAAATACCAGGATCTGTGCCCAATGGGTATGAGGATTTACACCAACTGAAACCTGGGGCAAATCCTTTACCTAAATTGGGCATGGATCTACTATATAGTATACCACTGCGTGCAATGCCCATGATCCACCCATGCCCCTTCCATGACCACTCCCCATTTGTGGATCCACACACAACTTTATAGAATCCTGATTAGGAAGATGCATTTGTAAATTCTAATTTGTTGCCAATTAGTGCCAATAATTAATTGTTATAGCCCAGTTATTGGCACAAATTAGCTCATTGTTCAATTGTGCAAATAGTTTAGCATGTGCCCATCAATTTTAAGCACCATATATAGAATTTGGGGGATAATATCTGAAATATTGGGTAGCTCCACACTCGGTCACTCCCTTTAATCAACAGTCAGCATGGCACATCAAGGCCAGGCTAACGTTGGAGGCATGCTGGCAATGTAATCAAAATGGATGTGCCATGATCATGGTGCTCAAAATTGCATGTATAAATTTGTGCATTCTTCCAATTTGAGCTCACAATTTAATTGAGTAATAAACCAATTAGTGCCAATAATTGGGTACTAACAATCAATTGTTGGCATTAATTGATAATAATTTGGATTTGCACATGCATCTTGCTAAGCGCTATTCTATAAAGATGCATGCACAAATCTTTTAGCGCCCCTTTTACCAAGCTATAGCAAAAGGAGGGTAGCGCTGGCTTCGGCGCATGTTGTAGATACACACCGAGGCCCCCTTTACCGCAGTCATGCCTTCCTGCAGGAAATGGCTGTGTGGCAAGTAAAGCACTTGCCACGCAGCCATTTCAGGAGGAAGCCCTACGGGCTCCTGCGTTAACCTGGCGGCAACTGGAAAGAAACCAGTAGTTGAAAGGCTGAGAGTTTGTTGTCTGGTGGTGCCACACAACATAGGAGCCAACTTTTCAAAATTATCGGGCGTGCTAAGCCCAATGAAAATAACCCCTCCCTGGACACGTACAAGGAATTCTCTCAATATTGGGGGTGCTCAAGCACCCACAGCACCCACAGAGTCGGCTCCAATGCCACACAACATATCTTAGTTCAATGTGTATTACATTGTATAATCTTCATTGTTACAATATTGTTTCTGTGATCAATCAGGCTCCTGACAAAGGCACACCAGCCGAAGCATGGACATGTCGAGCCTTTCAATTACTGGCTTAAAGCAATAAAAACTTTTGATCTAGCTTTGGCTTTCTCTTCTTTTGTTCCCTAACTTTTGGTTGTTGGCTCTCCTCAAGACCCCATCATCTGTTGCTTGGACATGGATGGAAGACAGTTTGGCAGCAAGAACACCATTATCTGGGCTTAAGTACAGGTTTAAGATCACTTATATGGGTACAATCCATGACAGTATCTCTATATAAAAAAGGCACCACCAACGTTCTAAATGAAGCCTCCAGCCGGAAGTGTGAAGGGGGAGAGATATCCGGTTTCCCCATGAGTGTCTGCCCCGCCCTTGCTCTCTCTGTAACACAAACAGTGAAGGAAAACACAGCAAAGCACAAAATCAAATCGCTCTCTCTGTAACAGTGAAGGACTCAGAGGGGGGAGGGGAGAGAGGGCAGAAGCCCTCACTATCTCTGTAACACAAACACAATACAGCAGGAAACAACACTGAAGGACTCGACTCCGAGGGGGGAGGGGACAGAGAGCAGAGGGGATAGACAGCACACTCCCACATGCACACAGAAGAAAACCTTGCTAGCCCCCGTTTCATTTGCATCAGAAACGGGGCTTTTTTACTAGTATTAAATAATGCTGTACCAGCTTCTCAATTCACTGATAATCAAATTCAAATTGAGCTGGGCTGGATCACAGGCACCTGTTCTTGCAAACCTTTTGAGAGAGTGCTTATTTCACTTCTTGCTGTGGTTTCCAAGAAGTAACCTGACACATTTAGATTAATACATAACCTCTCCTACCCACCTGGATTGTCTGTGAATGATTTCATTCCATTACTACTAATAATATTACTTATCATTTCTATAGCACTACTAGACATATACAGTGCCATATACTAACCCCCGAATTCTATATGTGACTTCCAAAATTGGGCATCGATATTTGGGCCAATTAGTGCTAATAATTGGGTGCTAATTGGCACAATTTAAATTTGCCATTCTATAACAATGTGTGCCCAAATTCCATAGCATACAATCCAAAAGGGGGTGTGGCCATGGAAGGTGCATGAGCAGGTCAAGGGTGTTCCTAAAGTTTGTGCACAATGTCATGGAATACTGGGGATGTGCGCTCAAATTAGACATTGTGAATTACACCTGGTTTCAGCAGGCGCAAGTCTTGGCATACAAATTTGGGTACCAAAATCGGCACTCAATGCTATTCTATAATGGGTGCTCATCTCTGAGCGCTTTTTATAAAATAGCATTGAGCACTGATTATTTTCAGCGCCACATTTTGAGCATCATTTACTGAATCTAGCCCTAAACACGTATGAGATAGCCCCTCCTCTACAGAGCTTACAGTCTAATCAAGACAGACAAACAGGACAAATAAGGGATAAGACAATTACTTATGGTAGAAATGATTAAAACACACATGGGTACTCAACAAGTGAATAGGAGTTAGGAATTAAAAGCAGCCTCAAAAAGATGGGCTTTTCGCTTAGATTTGAATATGACCAGAGACAGAACTTGATTTACTGACTCAAGAAGTCTATTCTAGGTATGCAGTATAGCAAGATAAAAGGAATGGAGTATGCAGTTGACAATGGAGGAGAAGGGTATGGATAAGAGAGATTTACCTGATAAATGGAGTTCCCAGGGAGGAGTGCAGAGAGGGATAAGAGTGGGGAGGCACTAGGACCTGCAGAGTGAATGCACTTGTAAATCAATAAGAGGAGTTTGAACTGTATATGAAAATGGATAGGAAGCCAATGAAGTGACTTGAAGGTAGGGCTAGTGTGAGCGTAGCAACACTGCTGGAATATAAGACATGCAGCAGAATTTTGAACAGAATGAAGGGGAGAGAGATAGTTTAGTAGGAGACTTGTGAGAAGCAAGTTGCAGTCAATATCAATGTCAATGTCAATGTGGTGCTTTTAAACTGCTGTTTCCCCCAAAATAGGGTTCAACGTGGTGTGCAAAAGCAGAAGAAATGTATAAAAGTTACAAAGCATCTGGTTATACCTACAGTAGATGCATCTGAACAATGCTGTGAAAGAGAAACGCCAAAAAGACATCACAAAATGAATACACAAGCAGTGCGGGTTTAGAATATTGATGTCACTTCTTGAATATTCATTTTGTGACTTTTTTCAGCTTTTTTCTTTCACAGTGTTGTTCAGATGCATTACCTTTTGAGACGTGCTGCGGTTTGTATACCGTGAGTGAAGCAAGCTTTTCTTTGAATGCTCATTAGCTCTTTACAGCTTTTATTATTAATTTTTGGTTTGTATTTTGTAATTGACTACCTTATACTCTTGCTTCGCTGGTCTTAGGTATCAGCGTCACCTCATGCATAATCATAATATGAGCAACCCATACATTTCTATTGTGAGTTTTTAAAACAATGATATCACCTTTTTTAATATTTATACCAGGACATTTTTATGGCAGGTTTTTTTAATGCTGACACTTGGAAGTTGAACCTTAGGGACACATTCAGGGGCATAATCGAAAGAGAAGAGCACCCATCTTTTCACACAAATCAGGAGATGGGTGTCCTTCTCTCAGGGTCACCCAAATCGGCATAATCGAAAGCCGATTTTGGGCGTCCTCAACTGCTTTCCGTTGCGGGGACAACCAAAGCTCCTGGGGGCGTGTCGGCAGCGTAGCAAATGCAGGATGGGGGCGTGGCTAAGAGATGGGTGTCCTCGACCGATAATGGAAAAAATAAGGGCGTCCCTGACGAGCATTTAGTCGACTTTACTTGGTCCCTTTTTTTTTCACAACCAAGCCTCGAAAAGGTTCCCGAACTGACCAGATGACCACCGGAGGGAATTGGGGATGACCTCCTCTTACTCCCCCAGTGGTCACCAACCCCCTCCCACCCAAAAAAAAAAATTAACATTTTTTTCCAGCATCTATGCCAGCCTCAAATGTCATACCCAGCTCCATCACAGCAGTATGCAGGTCCCTAGAGCAGTTTTTAGTGCTGCACTGCACTTCAGGCAGGTGGACCCAGGCCCATCCCCCCTACCTGTTATACTTGTGATGGTTAATGTTGAGCCCTCCAAAAAAAAACCAAACCCACTGTACCCACATGTAAGTGCCCCCCTTCACCCCTTAGGGCTATGGTAATGGTGTAGACTTGTGGGCAGTGGGTTTGGGGGGGATTTGGGGGGCTCAGCACACAAGGGAAGGGTGCTATGCACCTGGAAGCTAATTTTGTTTTTGTTTTTAAGATTTTTTAAGTGCCCCCTAGGGTGCCCGGTTGGTGTCCTGGCATGTCAGGGGGGCCAGTGCACAACAAATGCTGGCTCCTCCCATGGCCAAATGCTTTGCATTTCACTGGGTTTGAGATGGCCTGGTCCGGTTTCCATTATGGCTGAAAATCGGAGCTGGCCATCTCATCTAAACCCGGCGATCCTATTCTAAACCTGGCGAGCGATTTGGCCGGCACCAAGCGTATTTTGAAAATACGCTTGGCTCCACCCACTTACAGCGCCAGCCCCGAAGATGGCTGACCATCAATTTCGCCAGCGCCGTTCAATTATGCCCCTCCACGTGATCTAACGGTCCCACAGATTCTCTTGCAGGCTTTCTGCTTCTTATGTTTCTGAAAAAGTTGTTACTGTGAGTTTTAGCCTCTGAAGCAAGTTTCTCTTCATATTCTCTTTTAGCCTTCTTTATTAAAACAGAATATGAAGAGAAACTTGACAGCAAGTAAACAAAATGACTAGAGCCATACAATAATAGGTCCATACATAAGAGTAGGTTTCCTCAACCCAGTCTTCAGGGCATAGGAGCCAACTTTTCAAAATGATTGGGGATGCTGAAAATTTTTTTTTTTACAGGCAGTGTGTCCCCCCCCCCCCCCCCCCACATACCTTAAAATTATATCTACTGCAGGCTTCACCTGGGCAGTGGCAGCGCCACTCATAGGCTGCCTGCATCCTGCACCAGGACTTCTTCCCTGAACAGTCCCACCCCTCAGTCTCCCTGTACTCTGCAAATATAAACAGATGCAAATTTCATAAACTGACATATTTCAATCACTATACTATAGGTTAACAAATACAAATAAAACAAAAAATAGAAAATATGATATCATTTTAGTGGACTAAATACATTTTTCAATTAGCTTTCAAAGGCCAAAACCTCTTTCCTCAGGTCAGGACAGTATACTGCTGTTATGGTATTCTGTTCTGACACAAGAAAGGAGGGTTTGGTCTCCAAACATTAGTCAAAAATGTATTCAAATTAGTCCAGTAAACATTACTTCCATTTTCTGTATTTATTAACACAGATACCACACTACTTTATCCTAAACTAAAAATAAAATTCATTTTTTCCTACCTTTGTGGTCTGGCCATTTACTGTTTCTAATTGTGTTGGTTCCAGTCTCTTGTTTCTTCTTTCCTCAATCTTTAACTTTCCCCCCTTTCCATCCATCGTCTACCCCCTCTCTCCCCCTTTTCCTTCCAGCATCCGCCCCCTCTCTTCCCCCTTTCCATCCAGTATCTGCCCCCTCTCTCTCTCCTTTCCATCCAGCATCTGCCCCCCTCTCTTCCCTCTTTCCATCCGACGTCTATTTTCTCCATCCATGTGTAGTTTTTCTCCTCTTTTCCCTTTCCCTCATCTCTGTCAGTATGCCTCTCCTTCCTCTTTCTTCACTCTCCTCCATCCATATGCAACTCCTTCCTCTCTCTTCCCTCTCCTCCATCCATGTCCACCATTTTTCCTCTCTCCGCCCCTCCATCCATGTTCATCTCACTTCCTCTCTTCCCTCCCCGCCATCCATGTCCAGCATTTTCCCTCTCTCCCCTCCATCCATGTGCATCTCCTCCTGTCTTCCCTCCCCTCCATCCATGTCCATCATTTCTCCTGCCCTCCCCTGCATCCATGTACAGCAACTTTCATCTCTCCCCTGCCTTCCCATCCATCCATGTTCAGCAACTCTCCTCTCTCCCCTGCCCTCCCCTGCATCCATGTTCAGCAACTCTCCTCTCTCCCCTGCATCCATGTTCAACAACTCTCCTCTCTCCCCTGCCCTCCCCTGCATCCATTTCCAGCAACTCTCCTCTCTCCCCTGCCCTCCCCTGTATTCATGTTCAGCAAATCTCCTCTCTCCCCTGCCCCCTGCCCTCCCCTGTATCCATGTTCAGCAACTCTCCTCTTTCCCCTGCCCTCCCCTGTATCCATGTTCAGCAACTCTCCTCTTTCCCCTGCCCTCCCCTGTACCCATGTTCAGCAACTCTCCTCTCTCCCCTGCCCTCACCTGTATCCATGTTCAGCAGCTCTCCTCTCTCCCCTGTCCCCTGCCCTCCCCTGTATCCATGTTCAGCAACTCTCCTCTGTCCCCTGCCCTCCCCTGTATCCATGTTCAGCAACTCTCCTCTCTCCCCTGTCCCCTGCCCAGCATCAATGTTCAGCGATTTCTTCCCTGCCCTACCTCTTAAAACTAATTTTACCTGACTGAACGAAAGAAGCAGAGTACAGCTGGCTCCGTCTTCATCTTTCTTCTTTCCTCTCAGCTGTGTTGCCGCCCTCATTTCCTGTTTACGCAAGGGCAGGAGCACAGCTGAGAGGGAAGAAGAAAGGTGAAGACGGAGCCTGTACTCTGCTTCTTTCACTGCCGTTCAGTCACGTAAAATTAGTTTTAAGCGCTGGCTGAGCGGCAGGAAAGCAAGAAGGGCAGGTTTGAAAATATTGGGGGTGCTTGAGCACCCACAGCATTCATGGAGTCGGCGCCTATGCTTCAGAGCGCGCCAAGTCCCATCGTGCTTTTTGGATATCCACAATAAATATGCATGATATAGATTGGCATGTACTTCCTCCTTGGAATGTGAATCTATCTTATTCAGATTCATTGTGGATATCCAAAAAAAACAAGATGGGACTTGGTGTACCCTGAACACTGGATTGAGGAAACCTGCTGTTATGTATGGACCTATTATTGTATGGCTCGCTTCATTTTGTTTACTTGCTGTCATGTTTTTATGTATGTACTCCTTCATTCTGGTGCCTTTTCATAATTTTGGATGGACCTTTTTATTTTTGTCACACCATGTTGACCTTTGAAATATGATGTATGTCCATTTTGTATTTATTATGTATGCACATTTTTATTTTTGTTTTTTTATGTTTAGTTTATACTTTGGTCAGTGTAGCCTTTGTAATGTCCTCTTTTTTAATGATTTTTTAAAAATGCTTTTATAAACTTTGTACAGCTGCACGGGATTATATTGATGCTTCCTTATTGAGCACATGGCATATGAAATAACTGGAACACAAATGTGATTTGTAAAACACATATGCATTTCAAGCTAAAATGCATAGCATTCACAGTGTTTTACATTTGTGGCCAATCCAGGTTACAATAATCTGGCAAGATCCCAGAACAGTAAAACAGATTTTATGCTGCTTATCCGATAAATAAGCAGTGGATTTTCTCAAGTCCATCTTAATAATGGCTTATGGACTTTTCTTTTAGGAAATAATCTAAATATTTTTACAACCCTGCTAAGCTAACTGCTTTTACCACATTCTTTGGCAACAAATTCCAGAGTTTAATTACACATTGAGTGAAAAATATTTTCTCTTATTTGTTTTAAATGTACTACTTTGTAGCTTTATTGCATGGCCCTATAGTATTTTTGAAAAGAGTAAACAAGTAATTTACATCTACCTGTTCCACTTCACTCTGTATTTTATAGACTTCTGTCATATACCTCTTAGCTGTCTCTTTGCCAAGATGAGAAGCCCTAACCACTTTAGCCTTTCCTCATAAGAAGTCATCCCATCCCCGTTATTATTTTGTCACCCTTCTCTGTACATTTTTAAAATTCCGCTGTATCTTTTTTTAGATGCCGTGACCAGAATTGCACACAGTATTTGAGATGCAGTTGCACCATGGAGCAATGCAAAGGCATTATAGCATTCTCATTTTTGTTTTCCATTCCTTTCCTAATAATTCCCTAACATCCTATTTGCTTTCTTAGCCACTGCTGCACACTGAGCAGAGGGTTTCATAGAGGTGCTGTATGACAGCCTTATCAAAGCAGAACCAAGAAAGCATTCCTGATCAGTGAGGTCCAGGAAGCAGGTCATGGGTCTAAACACTCTCAGATAGTGGTATCTCCTCCAGGGCCTCCCATATGAACTGTCATCCACATCCAGCATATCCATGATTGACATGCAGGTGTCCCACCACCACAGGTGCAAAACTAATCCCAGTAATACCACTGTGCACACTTCCACCTACTGCACCCAGTGAGATCCAGCATCAGAACCATCACACAGAACTCACTCTCCCAGCACCAGCACACAGCCCTCACACAAACATAAGCAGCACACAGCACAGTGACAAACTGGGATTGGACAAACAGAACAACAATGAGAGACAGAATACAAGTAGGTAGGGGGGTAGAATGGAAGGTATGGGGGTTTGGTAGAAGAAGGTGGCCAGATACAGAGCAAGGGATGAGAGTGTTTTAGGGCTAGCAGGTATGGGTAAGGACTTGAGGAGGTAAGACACATAAGACGCAAGGCAGGAAATGTGAGAGTCAAAAGGTTCAGACTAGGGCAAACAAACATAACAAACCACTCAGGAAGTCTTCACTCTTTTTCTCAAGCGACCAATTCTACTTCTCCACTCTGCAAACTCAGCAAATTGGACAAATGGGTCCAAATACAGGCTTGGGTTTGACCTAGTTTCTTTTAAAGCAGATCTAAATCATGACATTTGTCTTTCCAGTCCCAGGAAGTTGTTTTGCTAGCCATTATCACACACAAAAAAAAACCCATTCATTATGTAACACCACCAATCTCATGCCCATGACACGCTCCCAAAACCCCCTTCTAATAATGTGCTTTTTCCAGCAAATATCGAACTTACGTTTTTTTTCTGGGTTTGTTTGATTATACAATTTGGACAGTTTCATGTGAGAAACACATTCATCTGCCACTTGTGCCATTTTTTAAATTTTGATTATGAGCCCGTAGTGTCTGTGTGAGTTGATTCTTGTCTTCAGTATCTGACCTGTCTCTCCAAAATAGCAGCCTTTTTTACATTTTCTGCACTAAATAAGGTATGCTACTTTTGAAGATGAGCATGAGTAGGTTACCTTTATGTTAAATATTTTTCCTGTGTGGGTAACTGTGGGGTCCAGTTTCTCCTTTCTGGGTAGTCAACTTTGGAATGCTCTCCCAAGATCCATCCGAGCTATTAATAACTATTTACCTTTCAGGAAAATGTTAAAGTCCCATTTTTTTCAAGCAAGTTTACCCTAATGGACCAGCTTAATTCCACCAGATCACCTACGATACTCCTGCTAAGACGTCGACGCTTACTCTGACCCCAATGTTATACTCAATCCCTCATCTTCCTCCCTCCATCCTTTACCATTTCCCTCCCATTCTCCTTCCCTTTCACCTATCATATCCTTGTCTACCTCCCCTATTCTAGTTCATTACGTTCTTTTCACGTCCTTTGTAATTCCTTTCATAATGTAAGTAGTTATGATCATCACAATTTATAATACTGTTCCTACATTTCCTGGTTTTTACTGTATTCTTTACCATGTAAGCCACACTGGACCTGCTGTATGTGGGAAAGAGCGGGGTACAAATGTAATAAATAAATAAATAAATATGATATGCACTGGCATGAAGATTATTTTGAGACTGTAGCCTTTCTGTTTCAAGTATTCAATTAGAATTTTGAGGTGTAACTCTCTCATAGGTCAGAGAATATAAGATGATATCGGGTATCTTGGCTGTATATAATAGACTTTTTATATGTATGGGATAAAAGTTGAAACTGTAGAGGAAGTTGCATCTGTTAGTTGATTTTCTGTTCTTTTGCTCATACTGTTCTGACCTATAGAACAAGGCTCTGGCCTTATAAAGCCAGTCAAAAAGTGTCTTAAATTAATCCAAGAATCATCTTATTAATCCAAGAATCATCTTATTTCCTTCTTTATTGCTTGCTGTTGGTGATGGTTAATTTCTAATTAATAACCTTTAATGTGGATAAACACAGCAAACTACAATGTAATTTGTTTGGCTGTATAGTTTGAAAATTATGAACACTGACACTGTCACTAGTTCCTTAGAGTGCTTGCTTTTACCGCCAACTTTTTTTAACACTATCATTTTCTTGCATCTTTGCCATTCTGTTCTTTATTTGTCTATTGCATAATTCATCCCAGAGTACTAATAGAACTGAAAAATGAACTCGCAGAACTATTGTTAGCAATATGTAATTTATCTTTAAAATCAAGAATGGTACCGAAAGATTGGAGGGTGGCCAATATAACGCCGATTTTTTAAAAAGGGTCCAGAGGTGATCCGGGAAATCTGGTGAGCCTGATGTTGGTGCTGAGGAAAATGATAGACTATTATTAAGAACAAAATTACAGAGCATATTCAAAAGCATGGATTAATAAAACAAAGCCGACATAGATTTAGTGAAGGGAAATCTTGCCTCACCAATCTATTACATTTCTTTCAAGGGGTGAACAAACATGTGGATAAAGGTGAGCCGGTAGATATTGTGTATCTGGATTTTCAAAAGGCATTTGACAAAGTAGTACATGAAAAACTCCAGAGGAAATTGGAGAGTCATGGGGCAGGAGGTAGTGTAGTATTGTGGATTAAAAACTGATTAAAACAGAGAAAACTGAGAGTAGGGTTAAATAGTATTCTCAATGGAGAAGGATAAATAGTGGGGTTCCCCGGGGGTCTATGCTGAGACCATTGCTTTTTAACATATTTATAAATGATCTTGGGAATAACTAGTGAGGAAACAGGATGCTGGGCTTGATGGACCTTCGATCTATCCCAGTATGGCCATACTTATGAAATTATGTACTTCTTTCCATTATAGGAACCCTTTTACGAAAGTGCATTAAGCTCTTAACTCACGCTTAGCCCACAACAGGCTACTGCAGAAATGCGCTAAAGCATTTTGTAGTATTTTTCCTGTTTGTACAGGTTAGTCTGCAAGCTGATAATTTTTTTTTAATATTTTTGGGAGGAAGCATAGCATAGAGGGGAATGGGCATGGAAGCATTAGCCATCTAGCACATAATACTTAGCGAACACTAACTGGATAACACAGAGTTAACGCAAAAGCACTTAATAATAATAATAATAATAATAATAATAATAATAATATCTTATATTCCACATTAGCCTTGTGGTTCTATGTGGATCATATTCTAAAAGAAGCTGATCATTATTAGGAAATAAAATAATCAATAACAGGATATATAATAGTCATAATCAAAAAAGTAATGATGATATATTAAAAAAGAATTAAAATATAATAAACAGAATGAAGGGGTCCTTTTACAAAGCCACAGTAAAAAGTGGCCTGCGATAGTCTTTTAGTCATGCATTGGGCCATTGTTTTACCATGGCTGGGAAAAAGGCTATTTTTTAATGAGCCAGGAAATTGGCTTGTGCTATTATTAAAACTAGCACCCACCTATTTACGGCCTGAGCCCTTACTGCCATCCATTGACCTAACAGTAAGGGATCATGTGTAACCCACGCGGTAACCATGCAGTGTGCGCCAATGTGGGAGCGCTGCCAGTTTCTGCCGGGAACGCCCCCAGTGGTAGAAAATAGTAAATTCTTTTTTACTGTGGGATTCGGCACAAGCCAAAATCAGAATTATCACCTGGAGCACACTCTACTTCAGCGTTAGTGCCAATTAGGCATGCACTATCCATGCATTAGCCCTCCCACGTCTTTGCAAAAGGGCCCCTTAATAAACAAAAATAGCAAGCCCCTTCTAATGAAAATACTGTTATTTATCTCCCTAATAACATGAGTTTTAATCAAATTTCTAAATTGCATATAATCGCATGCAGTAAATAAGAAGTCAGTAATAGCTTTATCCAATCTTGCTGCCTGAAAAGAAAGCAATCTAATAATTTAATCCTCCTTTTCCCTTTAAGGGTGGGAAGGTAAACAAAAGGCTTCTTTTCAGTGATGTACCAAGGGGGGGGGGCGGAGGGGGCGGTCTGCCCCGGGTGCACGCCGCTGGGGGGGGGGGTGCCGCGTGCCTGTTGGCCAAGTCTGCTCGTTCCCTGCCTGCTTCTCCCTCTGTGCGGAACAGGTTACTTCCTGTTCTGGGGCAGAGGGAGCAGCAGGGAACGAGCAGACTCGGAGCCGACAGGTGTGCGGCACCCCCCCTCCCCGCAGGTAAAAATGCACCCGGGGGTGTAATTTCGCTGAGGGGGGGTGCATCGGCGATCCACCCCGGGTGTCAGCCAGCCTAGGATCGCCACTGCTTCTTTTATAAAGCCTTGCTAGCGATTTCTGTGCAGTGAATGAGAGGAAGCCCATTCAATTCCTATAGGCTTCCACTCATTTGCCGCACAGGAATCGCTAGCAAGGCTAGCCAATAATTAAGTTCCTCATAGTTATAGTTAAAGGTGAAAAAAAGAAAGTGATTTGCAAAATACTGAGGAGCAAGACCAAATGAAACCTTATATAGCATAAAAAAAAGTTGACATAAAATTCTGGCAGATACAGGAAGCCAATAGGCTTTTAAATATGCTGGAGTTAGTTTTTTTAGTGAGTAGGACAGACATAAAGCTGTGTTCTGGATGGTTTGAAGTTTTTTTAGTAATTGTTTGAGGTACAGAGAGGGATCTTGGGGTGATAGTATCTGAGGATTTGAAGGCAACGAAACAGTGTGACAAGGCGGTGGCCGTAGCTAGAAGGTTGTTAGGCTGTATAGAGAGAGGTGTGACCAGCAGAAGAAAGGGGGTGTTGATGCCCCTGTATAAGTCGTTGGTGAGGCACCACCTGGAGTATTGTGTTCAGTTTTGGAGGTCGTATCTTGTTAAGGATGTAAAAGGAATTGAAGCGGTGCAAAGAAAAGCTACGAGAATGGTATGGGATTTGCGTTACAAGACATGAGGAGAGACTTGCTGAACTAAACATGTATACTCTGGAGGAAAGGAGAAACAGGGGTGATATGATACAGACGTTCAAATATTTGAAAGATATTAATCTGCAAACAAACCTTTTCCGGAGATGGGAAGGTGGTAGAATGAGAGGACATGAAATGAGATTGAAGGGGGGCAGACACAAGAAAAATGTTAGGAAGTATTTTTTCACGGAGAGAGTAGTGGATGCTTGGAATGCTCTCCCACGGGAGGTGGTGGAAATGAAAACGGTAACGGAATTCAAACATGCATGGGATAAGCTTAAAGAAATCCTGTGCAGAAGGAATGGATAATCAGGAGCTTAGTCAAGATCGGGAGGCGGGGCTGGTGGTTGGGAGGCGGGGATAGTGCTGGGCAGACTTATACGGTCTGTGCCAGAGCCGGTGGTGGGAAGCGGGACTGGTGGTTGGGAGGCAGGGATAGTGCTGGGCAGACTTATACGGTCTGTGCTAGAGCCGGTGGTGGGAGGCAGGGATAGTGCTGGGCAGACTTATACGGTCTGCCAGAGCCGGTGGTGGGAGGCGGGGATAGTGCTGGGCAGACTTATACGGTCTGTGCCAGAGCTGGTGGTTGGGAGGCGGGGATAGTGCTGGGCAGACTTATACGGTCCGTGCCTGAAGAGCACAGGTACAAATCAAAGTAGGGTATACACAAAAAGTAGCACATATGAGTTATCTTGTTGGGCAGACTGGATGGACCGTGCAGGTCTTTTTCTGCCGTCATCTACTATGTTACTATCCAGCTTATAATCGAAAGTGATCGCCGGCTATCTTCCAACACAAATCGGGAGATGGCTGGCGATTTCTTAAAAGCGGCGAAATCGGTATAATCGAAAGCGGCATTTTAGACAGCATCGCCGCTTTCCCGTCGCTTCGCCGGCGAAAGTTCAAGGGGGCATGTCAGTAGATTAGCAAAGGCGGGACATGGGCGGGCATGGGCGTGGCTACCAGATGGTCGGCTTTCGCTGATAATGAAAAAAAAAAAAAGCGGCGTTAAGCAGTATTTCGCCGAGTTTACTTGGTCCTTTTATTTTCACGACCAAGCCTCAAAAAGGTGCCCCAACTGACCAGATGACCACTGGAGGGAATGGGGGATGACCTCCCCATACTCCCCCAGTGGTCACCAACCCCCTTCCATACTAAAAAAATAAAACTAAAAACCTTTTTTGCCAGCCTGTATGCCAGCCTCAAATGCCGTACCCACCTCCATGACAGCAGAATGTGTTCTATCCTCCGACAGCCGTTCCCTAGTTGCGATGTGTGTGGCTCTCGGGTGAGTGTGACACCTTTTCTGTTAGGTGCCCTGCAGATTCACATTAGCAATGCATTGTGGTGGTTGTAGGGTACTGGGCTCTACTTCCATGGTGCTTCCCCCCCCCCCCTGCTAACTGGGTCAGAGTGTGCCCTGTTTTGTTTCCTGTTGTAGTCCATGCAGTAATGGCCATTTTTGTAAGCCAGTTTTAGTTCCCTTTCCTGTGTTACCCACGTTAGAGAACGTAGTTCTTACCTTGAATGGTGCTGAAAGAGGGCATTGTACACCATAGTGCCAGCTCTGACGTACTGCTAATCTTATTACCAGGGGACTCTGATTACTACTACTACTACTACTATTTAGCATTTCTATAGCGCTACAAGGCATACGCAGCGCTGTACAAACATAGAAGAAAGACAGTCCCTGCTCAAAGAGCTTACAATCTAATAGACAAAAAATAAATAAAGTAAGCAAATCAAATCAATTAATGTGAACGGGAAGGAAGAGAGGAGGGTAGGTGGAGGCGAGTGGTTACAAGTGGTTACGAGTCAAAAGCAATGTTAAAGAGGTGGGTTTTCAGTCTAGATTTAAAGGTGGCCAAGGATGGGGCAAGACGTAGGGGCTCAGGAAGTTTATTCCAGGCGTAGGGTGCAGCGAGACAGAAGGCGCGAAGTCTGGAGTTGGCAGTAGTGGAGAAGGGAACAGATAAGAAGGATTTATCCATGGAGCGGAGTGCACGGGAAGGGGTGTAGGGAAGGACGAGTGTGGAGAGATACTGGGGAGCAGCAGAGTGAATACATTTATAGGTTAGTAGAAGAAGTTTGAACAGGATGCGAAAACGGATAGGGAGCCAGTGAAGGGTCTTGAGGAGAGGGGTAGTATGAGTAAAGCGACCCTGGCGGAAGATGAGACGGGCAGCAGAGTTTTGAACCGACTGGAGAGGGGAGAGGTGACTAAGTGGGAGGCCAGCAAGAAGCAGATTGCAGTAGTCTAAACGAGGGGTGACAAGGGTGTGGATGAGGGTTTTGGTAGAGTGCTCGGAAAGAAAGGGGCGGATTTTACGGATGTTGTAAAGAAAGAAACGACAGGTCTTGGCGGTCTGCTGGATATGAGCAGAGAAGGAGAGAGAAGAGTCAAAGATGACCCCAAGGTTTCGAGCTGAGGAGACAGGGAGAATGAGAGAGCCATCAACAAAAATAGAAAACGGGGGGAGCGGGGAGGTGGGTTTGGGGGGGAAAATGAGAAGCTCGGTTTTGGTCATATTAAATTTCAGGTGGCGTTGAGCCATCCAGGCAGCAATGTCAGACAAGCACGCTGAAACTTTGGTTTGGATGCAAGGTGAGATATCAGGGGTAGAAAGGTAGATTTGGGAGTCATCAGCATAGAGGTGGTAGGAAAAGCCATGGGATGAGATTAATGAACCAAGGGAAGAAGTGTAGATAAAAAAGAGGAGGGGACCAAGAACAGAACCCTGAGGTACGCCGACAGGCAGAGGGATAGAAGTAGAAGAGGATCCACCAGAGTGAACACTAAAGGTGCGGAGGGAGAGGTAGGAAGAGAACCAGGAAAGGACAGAGCCCTGGAATCCAAGTGAGGACAGGGTATCGAGAAGTATGCTGTGATCGACAGTGTCAAAAGCAGCGGAAAGATCAAGAAGAATGAGGATGGAATATTGACCTCTGGATTTAGCCAGTAATAGGTCATTGGAGACTTTAGTAAGCGCAGTTTCGGTTGAGTGGAGAGGGCGAAAACCAGATTGTAATGGGTCAAGAATAGCATGTGAGGAGAGAAAATCAAGGAAGCGGTGGTGAACAGCACGCTCAAGTAATTTGGAGAGAAAAGGAAGGAGGGAGATGGGTCGGTAATTAGAGGGACAAGTAGGGTCAAGTGAAGGCTTCTTAAGGAGAAGTGTGACCACAGCATGTTTAAAGGCAGCAGGGACAGTCGCAGTGGAAAGTGAGAGGTTGAGAATGTGACAGATAAAAGGAATAAGAGCAGGAGAGATGGCATTAAGAAGGTGGGTGGGAATGGGATCAGAGGAACAGGTGGTACATTTTGAGGAAGAAAGGAGAAGTGTAGTTTCCTCAATAGTAACTTCAGGAAAGGAGGAAAGGGAATGAGGGGAAGGAGAGAGAGGGGAACGGACTAGTGGAGGGAGAGGTGGTGAGGTAGAGAAAGCAAGGTTTATCTTTTGAACCTTGTTGTGAAAGAATTCAGCAAGGGTCTGAGGAGATAATGAAGGGGGAGTTGGGGGAGGGGGCACCTTGAGGAGAGAGTTCAATGTGGTGAAGAGAAGTCGAGGATTAGAGCCAAGAGAGTTGGTCAGTTGGATATAATAATCCTGTTTGGCACGTAAAAGAGCAGATTGGAAGGAGGTCAGCATGAACTTAAAGTGTAAGAAATCAGCAAGGGCCCGAGATTTCCGCCAGAGGCGTTCGGCGGAGCGGGTACAGGAACGTAGGTAGCGGATATTAGAAGTCAGCCAAGGTTGGGGTTTTGTACGCCTTACAGGGCGGGTCATCAAAGGTGCAAGAGTGTCTAAGGCAGAGGATAGAGTATTGTTGTAAGAAGAAACAGCCTCGTTGACAGACGTGGATGGTGCCACAGTAGAGAGGAGGTTTGAAACATGGGAGGATAGAGAAGAAGGGTCAATGTCGTGAAGATTCCTAGATAAATTAGATAGGATAGGACGGGACTGGGAGGGAGGAGATTTAAGTGTAAAAGTTATAAGATGGTGATCAGAGAGGGGAAGATCGGAGGCAAGGAAACTAGAGGGTGAACAGTTGGAGGAGAAGATGAGATCAAGACAGTGACCATTTTGATGAGTGGGGGAGGTGGAGCATAGTTGGAGATTAAAGGACGACGTTAAAGCGAGTAACTTGGAAATATAAGAGTTGGAAGGATCATTAGCAGGAATATTAAAGTCACCAAGGATGAGAGAGGGGGAGGAAGGATCATGGAAGAAGGCAAGCCAGGCATCAAAGTCACTGAGAAAGGATGAAAGGGACTTATCAGGGGGACGATAAATGACCACTATTCGAACAGGCAGAGGAGAGAAAAGGCGGATAGAGTGGACTTCAAAGGAGGAAAAACAGTGAGATTGAGGTGGAAGAAGGGGTTGAAATCTGGAGGGGGGAGAGAGAAGTAGTCCAACACCGCCCCCATGGCCAGCAGGGCGAGGAGTATGTGAAAATAGATAACCGCCATGGCACAGGGCTGCGACTGAAGCAGAGTCATCAGGGCAGAGCCAGGTTTCTGTTATGGCGAGCAGATGGAGGTGACGCGAGATAAAGAGGTCCTGGATATAGGGGAGTTTGTTACAGATAGAGCGGGCATTCCATAGGGTGCAAGAGAAGGGCAGAGAAGAGGAGGGGAGTAGAGGAATAGAGATGAGGTTAGAGAGGTCACGGTGAGATCTGTAGAGTTTGGATAATAGTTGGTGAGGAGGGCCAGGATTGGGATTGATGTCACCAGCTGAGAGTAAGAGAAGGAGTAAAAGAGAGCGGAGGAGAGTAGGAGAGGTGTGGCCACGAAGGCGTCGAAGGCGAGAGGTATTTAGGTGGAATGGGGAAGGCAAAATGGAGGGAAGAAAGAGACGGAGATTAAAAGCCAAGAGGGAGGAAGAGGGTAGGAGAGAAGGTGAGGTGATGAAGTCAATGGATGGGAAGTGAGTTCCTGTAGCGGAGAGAGGTAGGGGGTGAGGGAAAAGATTAGGAAGGGACAGAGCTAGGAAGAGAATGTGAATAGGGGCCATAAACGATTAAGGTACTTTAGCAACTGGAAAAAGATTAGATACAAAGAGAAAAATGCCCCGGCGCGCGGCACCTAGAGCGGAGGCCCTGAGTGGATCGGGGTGGACCTGGGTGTCACCCCGGAGAAGGCTGTAAGGATATGCAGATGAGCTGCAAGTCCTCCACAGCACCTGAAAGGCAGCCGGTGGTAGAGGTGGGTACCTCTCAGCTGAGGAAAGGCTTACCAGGGGTTAGGCCGAAGCCAGCATTCCTCCCCCTGAGGGTCGCCTGATCTGCAGTTAACTGTGAGTAAACGTGGTTATATCAAGAAAGGACTTTTTCAGAGAGATTAGTCTTCAGGTGTGAACTGGTGTGCCAAAGTTATACAGCAGCAATAAGTCCTAGAGGCTGTATGCAGGTCCCTGGAGCAATTTTAGTGGGTGCAGTACATTTGTTGGTGGTGGGTTTGGGGGGGGGTTGGGGGGCTCAGCTCCCAAAGTAAGGGAGCTATGCACATGGGAGCTTTTCTGAAGTCCACCGCAGTGACCCCTAGGGTGGCTGGTTGGTGTCCTGGCATGTCAGGGGGGCCAGTGCACTAAAAATGCTGGCTCCTCCCACGGCCAAATGCCTTGAATTTGGCCGGGGTTTGAGATGGCCGACATAACTTTCCATTATCGCTGAAAAACAAACCCGGCCATCTCAACCCTGGCGAACTCCAAGGCATTTGGCCGGCCATCTTTTTCGATAATACGGTTCCAGCCAGCTGTAGTGCCGCCGCCAACATAGATCGCTGGCGATCTATTTGGCCGGCGACGTTCGATTATGCCCCTCTATGTTACTATCCTAAATATATATTGTTACTGTGGAAGCAGTAACTGCCTTGGGTAAATCTATTCATAAAGGTAGTTAATAAATCCCAATAAATGAATAAATAAATAAATAAATAAAATGTTAACTCCTGGCAGGTAGTGTGCACTAATAAAAACATTAGGGGGTCTTTCACTAAAGATTAGCTTAAGTTATCCACAGCAGGGCCCATATTATTCCCATGGGCCCTGCTGCAGAAACTCAAGCTAATCTTTAGTAAAAGAACCCCTTAGTGTTCAACCTGAATTAAAAAAAAAATTGAAAATGCCCTAAAACCTTCCGTATTAGTTATAAATATACATGGGTGCATTTTAGCCATAATCATGCACGAGCTATAAGGCTATTTTATAAAATCACATAGGGCCCCTTTTAAAAAGCTGCAGTAAAAGGGACCCTGCGGTAGCATCAGCACATGGATTTGCCATGCGCTGAGGCCACTTTTACCACAGCGGGTAAAAGGCAGAAAAAAGGAAATGGCTTGCAGTAAGAACACACTTGCCACACTGCCATTTCCTGGTGGAGCCCTGTAAACCAGGCTGTGTGTGGCACTGCCCAGTAAGCCCTTGGCGCTAAAAATAAAAACAATTACCTATCATGTGGGAAATGGCATGCAGTGGGGGCAGCACTACCACTAGCTCCTGCAGTAAGCCACACATGCCAACGCCGGGGTAGCTCTACCACGGCATTGTAAAAGGGTCCCATAGGTATCTGTGTTGTTACGAAACAGCTCAAAATAGGCATTTACTTGGACTTCTGACCTAAGCAGTCTGTTATAATATTACCCTCCACAGGTCTAATTAGGAGGGCAAACACAGGAACCTGATTTTTTCAGAATCATCTTTTTTTTTTTAATTCATATATAATTTTCAAGGAATTACACTTGATTAGATAGTGTTTGATCAAAAAATAAAGAAAGATTGTTACACATAGTTAAACACTCAAGTCCACTTTAAAAGGGGACATCCAATTATAAGAGGAACAATAAGGAAATATGTTTAAAGAAAATTACATCTAGGAGACAATCTAACAAGGCACATTCTATTTCACTCCTTCAATTCTTTTAGATGTTACTTCAGAATCATCTTTAGTACTTTACAGTAGGTATACATATTGTATTTCTAGCTATGGCTTTATTTACTCTGATTTAGAATGTTATTTACAAGACAATGAGACAGGCACTCATAGTATAAAGAAAGCTTTTTTTTAGTTTTCTTCATTAATTATGGTTTACACCACAAGGCAGTCCATCACTTTATTCAAGAAACCCTCTGAATTCAATTCAAATTAATATAAAAGATACAGGGAAACCTCTTAAAATCTCCTACTAACAAACATGTAATACCTATGACCAACAACCCCCCCCCCCCCCCCCAACGAAATGAAAAGTACTGTATCTTGCTTCTTCTTTAATGTAACACCAGTAAAGCTCACCCTTTCTATGCACGTTCCTACAATAACTAATGTTCAAGAGAACTCTACAAATTATGACTCATGACACTTTCGCTGCTTCTATTAAGCCCACAGTCCTGGGTAAAAAATATATGGTTTTTATTACCAAATTGCTCTTGTTTACAATTCTAATATCCTCTTCATTATCTATTTTTTCCAGACATTTTAGGCAGTTCTGAAGACCTGGGGCAGCACTAGTCCTGTCATAAAGAGAAATTAATGCAGTTAAAGATGGCCTACTTGCCCTCCGGGACAGCTGAAGATGTGAAAATATAAGGTTCTGTTTTAAAGATGAAAATGATTAAAGGCACATGCACCTTGCTCTTAGTGCAACCACTGAAACTTATAATAAAATACTTCAGTACAAAAAAAGCAGTGTTATTTGTCCCCACTGTGTGTCCTTTACAAATAAAAAAGACAACTTCTCCATAAGAAGAAGCTGCCTTTAAGGACTAATAGGGGTAGAAGGACCTCATCATTATAAAGAGCACTTTCGTCTCAGCAGCAGCTCACTTAATAAAGACTGGATGATGAAAAAACAAGTATAGCTGTCTCCAAATCACCAGTAAGCTAATTAGCAGTATTGTAACAGGTAGTCCTTACAAAATGTGACAGCTTAAGTCAGCCTGCTGCAAACACCACAGAAGGCTATAGCAAATGTAGAGTAGTTATCTTTTACGGGGCTGCTGTATCAGCCAACTAATGTTTACTTGCTGTAG
Source organism: Microcaecilia unicolor (assembly GCF_901765095.1). Lineage (NCBI taxonomy): Eukaryota > Metazoa > Chordata > Amphibia > Gymnophiona > Siphonopidae > Microcaecilia > Microcaecilia unicolor. The sequence goes on from NC_044031.1 coordinate 522,747,307, forward strand.
TTGTGTAAGCCTCTCTGTGTCTCAAATCCTTTCTAATACTGAGAAACTTGCTAAAGATGGGATAATTCATAATAGGCACCAGTGCAATTTTTCTAGCAAAAGGTTGTCAGTACTCAAATGCTAGGTTATCCTTCAGGCGTGGGTTGATCACTGAGGGGCCCTTTTACCAAGCCGCATAAGCGTCTACGCACGATCAATGCGTGCCAAAATGGAATTACCTCCCGACTACCGCGTGGTTCTGGCGGTAATTTCATTTTTCACATGCGTCCGACACGCGTGTCTGAAAAATATTTTTTATTTTCGGGTGCCTGTAATGGATGCACATCAAGTGGCATTTGGCACGCACAGGTCATTATTGCCCAGTTACCGTGTGAGTCTTTACTGCTAGGTCAATGGCTGGCGGTAAGGTCTCAGACCCCAAATGGATGCACCACAATTTTCATTTTGCAGCAAGTCCATTTTCGGCAAAAAAGGCCTTGTTTACAGGCGCGCTAAAAAATGCATCGGTGCGCAACCAAAACCCACGCCTACACTACCGCAAGCCATTTTTCAGCATGCCTTTGTAAAATGATCCCCCGAGACCTGCCTCACAATAACCATGCCCACTGCAACTAGCCACAGAATCTATTAAAAAGCAACATTGGTGTGCTAAGCCTAAGTTCTTTCATTAATACTTGGGGGCAATTGGTCAATTTCATCATGCAATAGAAAATACCAGTACTACCCCCGAGTACCTCCTGAAAGAAAGTTCTAATAGGTACTAGAATAAAATAAGTTTTAAGGACAGAATCTGAAGTAATTACTAACTAGTTCACCTTTCTTAACCCTTTAGTGTCCAATGTTCCCATCAATCTGTTCCCATATGGCTTATTATGGGACCATTGGACATTAAAGGGTTAAGTTGAAAATAAACCTAATCAAATCTGAGGTCATCTGGTTCTCTACATTAAGATATCACCCCCCTCACTCGCAGCAGTACTAATATTGGCAGTTTCCACCCCCCCCCCCCCCCCCCAAGGCAATGTCATAATTAGGAGACAACTCTATCCTTCAAGAGGATCTTTGCCTTTTGTGTGGCCTTTCATGTGCCTGAGATAGTTTAATATGGACTGAGAATGCTGCTACTATGGAGTTTTCCTAGATTCGTATCATCTCAGGCCATATGTGCTATCCTGTTATGAAAAAAGGAACACTAGATCTGAGAATTGCTTTCAATGTCTGCCCTGTAAAGAATAGGCCTTCTATTATTTATGTTTTTCTGAAGGACCAGTGTCCAGACATTCTGGACTAGATTCTATATATCACGCCTAAATAATCAGTGCCAGGATGAAAAACAGTCATATTCTATAAAGTACACCTAAATTTAGGTGTACTTTGTGGAATAAGTCTAAATTTCTGTGTGGTTTATAGAATATGCTGAGCACCCACTAAATGTAGACATGGGCAGTTATGCCAAGCAAAACTTGGTGTAAATGCCTGATGCCTAAATTACACACGGACCAGGTGTATTTTATAACATTATGTGTAGATTGTAGAAAAGCCCATGACCTATCCATTCCACACCCATAGCCATGCCCCCTTTTCATCTATATGACTTAGAATTTATATGCATCACGTTCCAAATGTGCTTAGACAGTTGTGTGCATAAATTCTAATTAATGCCAATTAGTGTCAGTGATTGGCTTTTAACAAATTAAGTTGCATGCACAAATCCAGAATACGACTGCATTTCTACATGCAACTTAGAGAACTCTATATAGAATCGGGCTATGTGCGTTACTGAATCTTGATTACCTAACACTGACCATGTGGTAAAATAACCTGACTTAACAGTAGGTCATGTTCACAAACCCCCCCCCCCCCCCCCCCCCCCCCCCTTAATGTCTTGAATAGATTGGCAACAACTTGTAGCAGATCCAACACACATAACATACCACAAACTCAATTTGATTTTCCTAAGTGAGTCAGCGAGTGGGACAAATAAACTTTTAAGTGAAACTGTCCATTGATTTGACCATTCTGTTTTAATTCTGTCTGATTGTAGATTCCTCTCTGCGCTCTGTAAAATTTTTAGACCATGATATGAGGTTGCTGGCATCAAGCCTTTTCTCAGACTCTTTCTCCATATGAGATACAGTTGCACAGTAGGATATTTCCCTATTATTGTCAGAGTGTACAGAAGACCTCATAGTGTCCCTTGGTTCTCAAATAAGTTGAGGGAAGACAAGAAATTGTTGGATTATTTGTAGTAAATAATTAGCAGATTTTAGTACACACAGCTTCAGCTTTAGAAATGTTAATTTCTTTCTTCATCTCTCTCTCATTCACCCCTGAATAATTCACTGCTGAGTCACTTTAAAGTTGAAGTAACAAAACATCTGTTTACTCACAGTTTGCAGTTAGATTATAATCAGACAGGCTTATATATACATATTACTATACATTTGTCTTATCAGCTCCTTCCATGTGCTTAGATGGTAATGGATGCTCACACCACCATAGATCCTCTCAGGTTAGGAGAGATCATGAGCTCCATGTGCTCCATGTGCTGCATGTGCTGCATCTATCCCCCACAGGAAGTTGCATAGCTGTGTGACCTCTCTAAGTAATTCACATCAGAGGTCACAGAGTAATCACAGAGAAATAATAGGTGACAGGCAATGCATGTAAAATACAATTACATTCCAACAAACCCCTTCTCATGCATAACTGTCATGCAATTATTTATTCATACAAAGTCCAAGCTTTATACGCAGATTCACAAAATGTTCTCTGGGTAACGGTTTGGTCATGATGTCAGCTGTCATCTCACTGGTGTGACAATAGTGTAGACTGATGACCCCTTCTTTTGCCAACTCTCGCACGTTGTGGTATTTCGTTGCGATGTGCTTGGTGCGTGACTGAACCTTGTCATTCTGTGACAGTCGGATGCAGCTCTGATTATCTTCCATTATCTGGATTGGTCTCTTTTCAGCTATTCCAAAATCCAGCATAAGTTTTTCAATCCACATCAGTTCTCTGCACGCTTCCGATACAGCCACATATTCAGCTTCTGTAGAAGACAAACTCACAATACTTTGTTTATGACTGGCCCATGAAATTTGTACATTTCCATACATAAACACATATCCACTTGTGGATTTATAATCAGAATGATCCCCTGCCCAATCTGAATCACAGTAACATATTAGTTTTGGATTACTATTGGCTGAAATCTTTAATTTACAATCAATGGTACCCTTTAAATACCTTACCATCCTTTTAACTGCAGTCCAATCTGATTTGGTAGGTGAGCTGACCCTTCTGCTCAAAATTCCTACTGCATTTGCTATATCAGCCCTGTATGTGGTAGCTAGATATAAAAGCTTACCTATGGCTGATCTATATTGGATGTTATCTGGTAAAGGTTCTCTTACTGTTTCATCCTTCAGAAAATCAGTGATCATGGGAGTGCTTACAACTTGGGCATCTTGCATACCTAAACTTTCAATAAGCTCATTTATTTTCTGCTTCTGGCTTAGAAGATAAGAACCATCATTTTGTTTCTCAATTTCTATACCAAGATAGTATGACACATTACCAAGTTCTTTTATCTCAACATTGTGGTTTAAACACTTTACAATGTCCTTGTACTCTTGCTCACTTTTGCTTGCAATGAGCAGATCATCAACAAAAGCTAAAATGTATGCATATTGTCCATTTGTGCACCTAGTGTACAAACATTTATCTGCTTCACCTTGCTTAAATCCTAAATTTGTCAATATTTCATGCAATTTTTCATTCCAACATTTTGCACTTTGCTTTAATCCATAAAGACCTTTGTTTAATTTACACACTAGCTGTCTTTGTTTTGTATTTATGAAACCTGTTGGTTGTTCCATGTACAAGTCTTCAGTTATTTCTCCGTGAAGAAACGCTGTTTTCACATCAATGTGGTTGACTTGCATGCCTTTTGAGACTGCAATGCTCAGAAGTGTTCTTATTGTCGTGTGTTTCACTACAGGTGCAAACACTTCATCAAAATCTTCTCCATATTTTGAAGATATCCCTTTGCCACTAATCTGGCTTTATACCTTTCCACTTTTCCTTGTGCATTCCTTTTTAACTTGAATACCCATTTGCATCCTATAGCTTTCTTGCCAGGAGGTAATTTTGTAAGAATCCAAGTATTATTTTTATCCAATGCATCAATTTCTTCTTGTGCAGCTTTATGCCATTCAGCAGCTTCTTCTGCTGGCATTTTCTCAATCTCATCCCATGTTAAGGGCTCTTGAGCTTCTGCTGACTTTGTTAGGTAAGACAGTCTTGGGGGTGGAACACCTTTGTTTTCCCTGGATGAGCGTCTGACAACAGGTTGGTCTGACCTTTCCGCATCCTCTAAATCTGAGAGTCCTTCTCCAATTGATTCCCCTTCTCCAACTGTACTGTCTTCTTCAATGATCCTTTCTGTGTCTGCTTCCTCTGCCTGTTCCTCGTTAGATACAGATGAGTTGCTTTCAGACATCTGCCTTGGTATGGCATTTATATACACTGGCATGTCTATTATGGTTCTAGTTTCATATTCTGGATGATAAGGCTCATCTGGGATAATCCAGCCTTTATCAACCCTTTTGTTTTCATCAAAATATGTAACATGTCTTATGCCAACAATGCCAGTTTTCAGATTCAAAATTCTATATCCTTTGTGTCCTGGAGTATAGCCAACTAAAATGCCCCTTTCTGTTGTGGAATCCAGCTTATGCCTTCTTTGCTTTGGTATATGAGCATATGCTGTACTTCCAAATGTTCTTATGTGTGACAGGTTTGGCTTCCTACCATGCCATGTCTCATGTGGTGTGCGCTCAGCGCCTTTAGTTGGCATTCTGTTTTGTAGGTACACTGCTGTGAGAATGGCTTCCCCCCATAGTCTTTTAGGGAGATTGCTATCTGACAGCATACATCTGGTCATTTCCACAAGTGACCTAAATTTTCTCTCTGCAACAGAATTTTGCTCTGGTGTATTAGCTACTGTTGTGATATGCTGAATGCCTTCTTGTTCTAGGAATGTGCGCATGCTTTGTGAAGTGAACTCACCACCATTGTCGGTCTGAAGAACCTTTGGTTTTCTTTCAAATTTATTGCTCACCATGGCTACGTATTTCTTCAGCATGTCTGTGACTTGACTTTTCTCTTTCAGCAAATAGGCCACACAATATCTAGAGAAATCATCCAAGAATATTAGCACAAATCTGTTATTTCCCAATGATGGGATATTAAACGGTCCACATAAGTCACTGTGTATTAAGTCCAGCACTTTATTACTCCTATTTCCTGTGTATGCAGGAAATGAGGGTCTCACACCTTTTTGAGTAACACAGTCTATGCATTTCTCCATATTACCAGCATCTGCACTTATCTGAATGCCTGTGGCTAGTTGCTTACTGTAAAGATCCTGGATCACCTTAGAATCACGATGTCCCAGGCGGCGGTGCCAGATTTCCAGACTACATTTACCATCATTCTTCCTTACTTGCGCCATATGTGAGGCTTCACCTGAAATGCTCAGTTTATAAACATCATTATGCATAAAAGCTTCAGCATACACTTCATCATTTTTAGAGATTGTGCACTTACTGTTTTCAAAATGAATCACAAATCCCTTCTTATCTAATGTAGATACACTAAGCATATTGCAAACTGCTTGGGGAATATACAAGACATCACTTACAGGAATTTCTTTAACTTCATTAGACACTTTGCATTTTAAGAATCCAATCCCTTTTGCTTGGATCTTAGCAGTCCCTGCGTTTGCAGTTTTAAGAATACCTTCCTCTGGACACATTTCCTGAAAGAAATCTTTACAATTGGTTAAATGGCATGTGCTCCCTGAATCCAAAATCCAAGTACTTTCATTTGAATTATTATTTACCATAGTCAAAGATTTTTCTGCCATTAGAAAGCCCTTGTGTTTATCTTTGTCCTTCATACATTTCCTGGTTTGAAAATTCTTTAGTTCCATTGGCTTAGGTGAGCTAGAGGGAGTGTTTTGTGTTTCCTTACACCATTTAGATACATGTCCCTCCTTTCCACATGAGTAGCAAATCAGCTTGCCCTTGGGTGGAGTTTTCCCATAGCTCCGCCTTCCTCTGTTCTTTGCCAAGAAATTTGTTTCATTTCTCTCTGACTTGCTTTGAGAACACATCTCCTCAGAATCATTTATTATGCATTCCTGCCTTAGTTTTGATGTTGTCTGTTCAAAAGATTGCCCTTCAATGGCCTCATTTACAGACCTAAAAACATCAAACTTCTTTGATAGTGAGGTAAAAAGAAATGCTCTTTTCAATGCATCACACATGGGAATTCCAGAAAGTTCTAGCTTTTGAAATGAAGACATAAGATGCATAATGTGATCATTACATTTACTTTTATCCCTTAATTTGGTTTCATTCAACTCTGCTAACCAAATTGGTTGTTGCTTTGCATATGTAGTTGCATACATAGTTCTCAGTTTATATAAAATGTCCTTTGGTGTATCTTTTCCCTCCACTAATATGGCTTGTTTCTCTGAGAGAGCTTCCAAAAGCATGCACTTCACATAATAGTTTGCACTGTCCCATTCAGCCATATTTTCAGCTGTTCTGTCTTGGTCTAAGCATATATCTAATCTTTTTGCTCGAAGGAAACATATGAATCTTAATTCCCACTGCCGATAATTAAACTCAGTTAATTTAGGCACCTTGAGAGAATAGAACAATGGTGAATTTCTTCCCTCAGCCATTTTCTTAGCCTTCTGTCTGCTGTGTGGGGGGAGAGAGAGACAGACTGAATCTTTCCTTTAAAACTTAAGAGAAAAATGTGGCCTTTTTTTTTTTTCTGCCTGGTAATATTTCTCTTCTTTTTCAATTCCTGAGCCCTGGGCCCATAACCCTTTTGTTGGATTATTTGTAGTAAATAATTAGCAGATTTTAGTACACACAGCTTCAGCTTTAGAAATGTTAATTTCTTTCTTCATCTCTCTCTCATTCACCCCTGAATAATTCACTGCTGAGTCACTTTAAAGTTGAAGTAACAAAACATCTGTTTACTCACAGTTTGCAGTTAGATTATAATCAGACAGGCTTATATATACATATTACTATACATTTGTCTTATCAGCTCCTTCCATGTGCTTAGATGGTAATGGATGCTCACACCACCATAGATCCTCTCAGGTTAGGAGAGATCATGAGCTCCATGTGCTCCATGTGCTGCATGTGCTGCATCTATCCCCCACAGGAAGTTGCATAGCTGTGTGACCTCTCTAAGTAATTCACATCAGAGGTCACAGAGTAATCACAGAGAAATAATAGGTGACAGGCAATGCATGTAAAATACAATTACATTCCAACAGAAATGGTATTCAAAGCTGATGAGTCAGAGAAACTAAATGAAATCTCTATAAACCTGGAAGATGTAATAGCACAATCTGACAATTTGAAGAGTACCAAATCACCTGGTCCAGATGACTTTCATCCCAGAGTACTGATAGAAAGGACAAATGAACTTGCGGAACAATTGTTAGTAATATGTAATTTATTTCTAAAATCAAGTATGGTATTGGATGATTGGAGAGTGACAAATTAATACCTATTTTTAAAAAAGGTTCCAGAGGTGATCCAGGAAAATATAGATCATCTTCGTAATTCCCTTATCCTCTTATTTGTCCTGTTTGTCTGTCCTAATTAGATTGTAAGCTTTGTCGAGCAGGGACTGTCTCTTCATGTTCAAATGTACAGCACTGCATACATCTAGTAGTGCTATAGAAGTGATAAGTAGTAGTAGCCTGACATCTGTGCTGGGAAAAATGGTAGAGACCTTTATAAAGAACAAATTACAGAGCATATTCAAAAGCAAGAGACAAAGCAAGCATGGATTTAGTGAAGGGAAATCTAGCATCACCTATCTACATTTCTTTGAAGGGGTGAACAAATCTCATGAAAGACTCCAGTGGAAATTGGAGAGTCATTGGATATGAGGTAATGTCCTATTGTGGATTAAAAACTACTTAAAAGATAGAAAACAGAAAGTGGTCAGTATTCTCAAAGGAGAAGGGTAGATAGTGGGGTTCCCCAGGGGTCTGTGCTGGGACCGTTGATTTTTAACATATTTATAAATGATCTAGAGATGGGAATAACTAGTGAGGTAATTAAATTTGCTGATGACAGAAAGTTATTCAAAGTTGTTAAATCTCAAGAGGATTGTGAAAAATTACAAGAGGATCTTATGAGACTGGGAGACTGGGCATGCAAATGGCAGATGACATTTAATGTGATCAAGTGTAAAGTGATGCAAGTCTGAAAGAGGAACCTGAACTATAACTATGTAATGCAAGGTTCCACATTAGGAGTCACCGAACAGGAAAGGGACCTAGGTGTCATCGTTGATCATATGTTGAACCCTTTGCTCCCCAGTACCTCTCCACTCTTGTCTCTCCCTATGCCCCCCCCCCCTCAGGTACTCCGTTCTGTTGATAAATCTCTCTTATCTGTCCCCTTCTCTACTGCTAATTCCAGACTTCGTTCCTTTTATCTTGCTGCACCTCACGCCTGGAATAGACTTCCCAAGCCTGTACATCTAGCCCCCCTCTTTGACCGTTTTCAAGTCCAAACTTAAAGCCCACCTCTTTACCACTGCTTTTGACTCCTAACCACTGCTCACTTGCCCTGTCCTTTTATCCTCACCTCTTTATTCCCTTACCCTTAACTGTTCTGTCTGTCTGCCTGTCTTATCTAGACTGTAAGCTCTTTGAGCAGGGACTGTCTTTTTGTGTATGGTGTACAGCGCTGCATATGCCTTGTAGCGCTATAGAAATTATAAGTAGTAGTAATAGTGTGCGGCGGCAGCTAAGAAAGCAAACAGAATGTTAGGTATTATTAGGAAAGGAATGGAAAACAAAAATGAGGATGTTATAATGCCTTTGTATCACTCCATGGTGTGACCGTACTTCAAATACTATGTGCAATTCTGGTCACCACATCTCAAAAAAGATGTGGAGGGGCATAATTGAACGGGGCACCCACATTTTCCTTGGACCGTCCTCGCATGACGACTCTGCGAAGGGGCGGGGAAACCCGTATTATCAAAACAAGATGGGCGTCCATCTTTCCTTTTGATAATACGGTCGGGGATGCCCAAATCAGCAAATTTAGGTCGACCTTAAAGATGGTCGTCCCCAGGACTTGGTCATTTCTGATTTTCGGCGATAATAGAAAGCGAGGACACCCATCTCAGAAATGACCAAATCCAAGCCATTTGGTCGTGGGAGGAGCCAGCATTTGTAGTGCACTTGTCCCACTAACTGAACGGAAAAAGCCCTTCCCTTACCGATCCTTAGCGATTTGGAAAGGAATGGGCATGCATGAAGGAAATCGCATGCAAATGAGCTGCTCGCTGTTAGCTCATTTGCACACAATTTCCTTCCTAAGGAGGGGAAGCCAGTGCACAGCAGCCAAGCGTTATGTGTGGCTGCTCTGTGCATGCCAAAGACGGCTTCATACATGCAGACAAGCTGCGTGTATAATAGCTGTTTACAACCTTAGAAAAATGCAAGTCCAGGTGAAGATGTCCAAGTGTTCGTCAGGGATGTCTTTTTTTTTTTAAGAGTATGGGTGAAGGATGTCCTTTGCTAGGCCTCAGGACATCCAAAATGTGGATGTTTCTGTGAGGAGGATGTCCATGCCTTTGCTATGCCTCTGACACCCCCTTTATTTGGATCACAAGTAGCAGTAGTGGGATTTGAACTGGCCAACTCTGAATTGCAAGACCAGTGCTCTCAACATTAGGCCACTCTGCCACTTCTCCAAGCCCTGCCATTCCTTGAAATTTGGCCATACCTGTGGGAGGGGCAGTTAAGGACGTCCAAAATGTTTGAAAGAAGGACATCCATGCCTTTGTTATGTCTCCGCTGACACACACATACCTCTTCCCCCAGGAACCTGCATACTGCCCCCTCACAGGGAAGGCCACATTTCAAGGGAGTGAAACAGAACAGAATGGTGGAGTGGCCTAGTGGTTAGAGTACTGGTCTTGCAGTCCAGAAGTGGCCAATTCAAATCCCGCTGCTACTTGTGATCCAAAATCCAAATAAAAATGGTGTCAGAGACATAGCAAAGGTATAGATGTCCTTCTCACACAAACATCCACATTTTGGACATCCTCAACTGCCGTCGCAGGGCAGGCATAGCAAAGGAGGTCCTTCACCCATACTCTAAAAAAAAAGACAAAAGTTTTTAAAGTTGTTTTTTTCAGGGTGGGAGGTGGTTAGTGACCACTGGGGGAGTAAGGGGAGGTCATGCCCAATTCCCTCCAGTGGTCATCTGGTCATTTAGAGCACATTTTTGTGGCTTGGTCATAAAAAAAAAGACCAAGTAAAGTCGGCCAAGTGTTCGTCAGGGATGCCCTTCTTTTTCCCATTATCACTTGAGGACGCCATCTGTTAGGCATGCCCCAGTCCCGCCTTCGCTACGCCTCCGACATGCCCCCGGGAACTTTGGCCATCCCCACGACGGGAAGCAGTTGGGGACGCCCTAAAATCGGCTTTCGATTATGCCGATTTGGGCAACCCTGAGAGAAGGACGCCCAGCTCCCGATTTGTGTCAAAAGATGAGTGCCCTTCTCTTTCAAAAATAAGCCTGATAGTCAAATTAAAAAAAGGTACAGAGAAGGGCAACGGAAATTATAAAAGAGATAGGGCAACTTCCTTATGAAGAAAGGCTAAAGCAGACAGGGCTCTTCAGCTTGGAGAAAAGATGGCTGAGGGGAGATATGATAGAGGTCTATAAAATACTGAGTGGAGTGGAGTGGAATGGGTAGATGTGAATTGCATGTTTACTCTTTCCAAAAATACTAGGACTAGGGGGCACATAATGAAGCTGCAAAGTAATAAATTTAAAACAAATCAGATAAAATATTTCTTCACTCAACAATTCATTGCTGGCTTAGCAGGGTTTAAAAAAGGTTTGGATAGCTTCCTAAAAAAGAAGTCCATAAACCACTAGTAAGATGAACTTGAAGAAAATCCACTGCTTATTTCTAGGATAAGCAGCATAAAATGTTTTGTACTATTTTGGGATCTTGCCTGGTACTTGTAACCTTGATTGGACACTGTTGGAAATAGGATGCTGGGTTTGATGGGCTTTCTGTCTGTCCCGATATTGCAAAGTCACAGAAGAGAGGGTAAAACAGCATACAAATATAAACAGAAACAGAAAAAAAAAGCAACACTGGGCCTTCAGGATTGATATAATTGATGTCCTTTTTATTCTGAAAATGACCCGGCATGGGCCGTGCTTCAGCGTACATACGCCTACCTCAGGGGTCTAACATAAAAACACATAAGTATATTAATCATAAATAGTTATCAATTAAAACAAACATAGCACTTATAAAAAGACCTTTTTTGTGGCCGAAAATGGACATGCATCAAAATTAAAATCAGCACACGTCCATTTTCAGCCTGAGACCTTACCGCCACCCATTGACTTAGCAGTAAGGTCTGACGCGCTAACCCGACGGTAAGCGTCAGCGTGCGTAAACTGCCAATTACCTCTTGGAAAGCGCCACGTGGTAGAAAATAGAAAATACTTTCTACCGTGTGTTTTGGTCACACGTCAAAAATGCAATTATCACCCAGGGCACGCAGTAGCCAGGTGATAGTTCCATTTTGATGCACGTTGGACGTGCATAGTTGTCTTCACGCCTTAGTAAAAGGGCCCCTTACATTCTTGTGTTCTTATGTAACCATATCCTGCATAGCACAGAATACTGGTGGCAAAAGTATCCCACTTAGGAGACTTTGCTCTCTTATCATTTATTCCTTAGGCAATATCAAGCTGCAACAGTGTCAACCAAGCGTGTTTACTCTAACCAGAAAATTGCAGCTGCCTTTTCTAGATCCAATTAGCTATTTTCCTTAGAAAATTGTCAGCTGATAATTCCTTTCTGGTCTCTTTACAACCTGCTTCAATTTCTTTATTTATTTATTGAGAACTTCTATACTGCCTTAACTGATCAAGCAGGGCATGGCATTTTACAAACTACAACAATCCATGGAAAAAGAACCACAATTGCAAAAAGTAACTTCAGCATTCACACTAACAATAAAGGGACAAAAACAAAGTTATAGGGCAGTCACCCACCACTTCTGACTTCAGATCAATCAAATATTTATTTATTTATTTATTTATTACATTTGTATCCCACATTTTCCCGCATAGCAGTAGGCTCAATGTAGCTTACAGGTTCCGGAGAGGAGAGTACCAACTCCAGGAATATATACAGAGTGGAAAACAGTAGGTGCAAGGAAGCTGATAAGGTTCCAGAAAAGAGAACACAACTCTGGTATCATTGGCCTCTTTAAAAAGCCATGTATTAACCAATATTTTGATTTTTTTTTTTGATAGGTCACTATAATACGGGCTCATTTTCAAAGCACTTAGCCTCCCAAAGTTCCATAGAAACCTATGGAACTTAGCCTCCCAAAGTGCTTTGAAAATATGCCTCCAATAGCAAGTGGTAGTGAGTTCCAAAGGGCCAGAGGTACAAAATAAAAAGCAATGGATCTAGTGGTTTCTAAATGCACTGAACGAGGTCCCAAGAGGACCATGCAATAGTCATTTAAAGATTGTAAGACTCATGTAGGTATAGAGGGAACAGTAAGGGAGGCCAAGTTGACCTTAAAAGCTAACAGTAAAACCTTTAACTGAACATGCTATTTGATAAGGGGGTCAATGGTGCTCTTTCAACACTGGAGTAACATTGTCAAAATTACATAGGTTACACAGAAGACAAACCACAGTATTTTATAGTGTTTGAAGTTTCTTGAGTATCAATTTGTTGCTCCTAGATAGACTATATTACAATAATCAATCTTGGTCATGGAAAAATGACAAAATAAATGAGTGAAAGAAGGAAAGAACAGAGTGCAATTGATGACTACTACTACTACTACTATTTAGCATTTCTATAGCGCTACAAAGCGTAAGCAGCGCTGCACAAACATAGAAGAAAGACAGTCCCTGCTTAAAGAGTTTACAATCTAGTAGTCAAAAAATAAAGCAAACAAATCAATTAATGTGTAGAGGAAAGAGGAGAGGAGGGTAGGTGGAAGTGAGTGGTTACAAGTGGTTACGAGTCAAAAGCAATGTTAAAGAGGTGGGCTTTCAGTCTAGATTTAAAGGTGGCCAAGGATGGGGCAAGACGCAGAAGCTCAGGAAGTTTATTCCAGGCCTAGGGTGCAGCGAGACAGAAGGCGCAAAGTCTGGAGTTGGCAGTAGTGGAGAAGGGAACAGATAAGAAGGATTTATTCATGGAGTGGAGTGCACGGGAAGGGGTGTAGGGAAGGATGAGTGTGGAGAGATACTGGGGAGCAGCAGAGTGAGTACATTTATAGGTTAGTAGAAGAAGTTTGAACAGGATGCAAAAACGGATAGGGAGCCAGTGAAGTGACTTGAGGAGAGGGGTAGTATGAGTAAAGTGACCCTGGCGGAAGAAGAGACGGGCAGCAGAGTTTTGAACTGACTGGAGAGGGGAAAGGATGAAGGATAAAGAAACCTGATTTGCAAATAGATAACACTTGAGGGATATGTGGAGTTGCATTTTCAATAGAACGTCTAAATCAGAACAATTACGTTAACACAGCTGTCACTTCTTCTTTAACGAGTTTTGCTCCTACAGTCATTGCAAGAAGCTTGTCCATTTGCTTTGAATGAACAAGTGTTTGGGTAAGGTCTACAGCTTTAGACACAAGCAGGGATGCCGTCCTGTGCCTCGATCTGGAGTTTACTGTTTGACCCCTGATGCAGACGCTTGCGTGCATCGAAACACGGCCTGTGTTGGGTCCTTTTAATTTATAACAATAAAAACTGTTGGATTCATATCTCCAGTGGTGATTCGTCTTGGGTCAGCCTCTACTTTTGCCTGCTGTGCCCAATAATTACAATCCACACGCACAACTGTCTAAGTATATTCTGTAACGTGATGCACGTAAATTCTAAGTCACATAGTTGAAAAGGGGGCATGGCCATGGGAGTGGAATAGGCGGGTCACAGGTATTTCTAAAATCTATGCACATTGTTATAGAATACACCTGGTCTACGCCTAATTTAGATGTTGACATTTACATAGTTTTACGTGATGTAACTGCCTGTGACTAAATTTAGTCATGCGGATGGGTGCTTGGAGTATTCTAGAAACAGCATGGAAGTTTAGGTGGATTCTATAAAGTATGCTTAAATTTAGGCATATTTTTTTTCAGCACCAATTTTTTAGGCACAATATATAGAATCTAGTCCTAAATGTCCAAGTTATCAAGGTCAGTGTGATAAAGAAGTAAAATGTTATCACCATAAAAATGAAAGAAGATCCCTAGGCCTTGAATAAGTAACGCTAAAGAACTTAGGAATAAATTGAATTAAAAGAAGGGACAAAATAGAACCCTGGGGGACACCACAAACAAGTACCTTAGTTGCAGAAATCCTAGATGGAGCACTAACTGTGACAGTGTGATCCTCTAAAAAAGATTGGAACCAGGCTAAAACAGAGCCTGAGAAGCCAAAAGTAAAAGATAATGCAGGAGAAATGAATAATCAATAAGATCACATGCTGCTGAAAGATCTAATGATACAGCTAAAGTGATCTGTCCTTTGTCTAGGTGTGAATGAACAGGGCCGTGCCTAGGGTCTCTAGCGCCCCCCTGCAGTTGGCCCCGCCCCCCAAAAAACGATTGCTACACTACCCTCCCTGCCCCCCCCGAAAACAATCGCTACACTACCCGCCCTCTTCTCCCCAGATCCTTTTCCTTTTTTTTTGTTTAAATTTACCTCTGTCCGGCGGCAGCATAGCGTTAGTGAGAAGGAGGCGGCGCTCCCCCGCCCCGACGTGTCAGTCTTCCCTTCGCTCAGTGTCCCGCCTTCTTCTGACGTCATTTCTGATGTCAGAAGAAGGCGGAACTGAGCGAAGGGAGGACTGACACGTCGGGGCGGGGGAGCGCCGCCTCCTTCTCACTAACGCTACACTGCCGCCGGACAGAGGTAAATTTAAACAAAAAAAAAAAAGGAAAAGGATCTGGGGAGAAGAGGGCGAGGTAAGCATTGTGCGGCAGGGCGCCCCCCCCCCAGAGGATGGCGCCCTCCTGCCATGCTTACCTCGCTTACCGTGTTGGCACGGCCCTGTGAATGAACTTCATTAAGAACAAACGTAATGATGGTCTCAGTGATACATTGGGATCTAAAACCTGACTGACATGGATGTAAAGCTCAAGCATTTTCTGTAAACTGGTGAAGTTGTGCAAAAACTACCTTTGCTGGTGCCTTCCATAATAAGATTCTACATTTTGTCAACACTTTTGCCTCTACTCTTTCTCCTAATGCTGATTATATGTCACTCCCAGTAGCTGCATTGTGGGAATCTTTGTCTTCAGGATGTAATCAAGAAGTGAGAGTATTTTCCCTCACTTAACAACCTTTCTGCCCTTTAGATTTATGTTCAATGTCTTTCTTGAAAGTCTTATGTGATGACCCTGTTGGGCCTGGCTCCTTTATTATCAACAGATCTTTTGAGGAAGGGTTTTTTTTTCTGAATTCTCGCAAATGGGCTTTCATCTGGGACTCTTTTGAAAATCCTGAAGTTAGACTCCCATATTCCAGAAAAACTTTGTCCGATCTCCTTGCTTCCCTTTCTTGCCAAGATTCCGGAGAAATTAACCTTAAATCAATTGCAAAACTTTGTTTACAAACAATCACAATTTGCTTTTTGCCCCAAGTATGGGATTGAAACATTACTTGTTTCTGGGGTCCTTTTACTAAGGTGCGCCAAAAAATGGGCTACGTTAGTGTAGGTGCATGTTTTAGGCGTGCGCAGATCCATTTTTCAGCACACCTGTATAAAAGGCCGTTTTAAAATTTTTGGACATGTGTAGAATGATGATTACCACCTGGTTTCTGCCACATGCCAGAAAGTAAACATTATTTTCCAGCGCGCTTAGCGGGCACGCATCAAAAATGAAATTACTGCAAGGGTCACATGGTAGCGGGGCGGTAACTCAAAATTGACGCCTGTTGGGTGCACGTAGGTGCCTACATGGCTTAGTAAAAGGGCCCCTGATGTTTTACAGTCAAGCTAGTTTTGATCATGGGTCATATTATTTAATGGTGATACATATTACTGCAGCTTTTGAAACTGTTAACCATGGTATTTTATCTAGACTGTATTCAATGGGCTTCACTGGTATGGAATTGAGCTAGCCTGGCTCCTTTTTGGGCCAGTGCCAATTTCTGGTCTGGTCTGGTATGGCTCAGAGGTTTCCTTATGGCTATCCATTCTTTCTGGAGTGCCATAAGGTTTGGTCTTGTCCGCTATGATGTTTATTACCTACATGGTTCCTGTTTCTATATTGTTGTCTTCTTAAGGCCTTTATAATAGATTGTATGCACATGATCTTCAGTTTCAAACCCATAGTCAATTCTATATCATTTTTAGAAGTTTTACCTTCTCAGGATTAGGGACAAGAGAGGCTGCATCACAAAACCAACTTTAACATGTGACTCCAAACCTGGTGAGCAAGAAGGTTTTAGATATATAGGCAAAGGGTCAATAACAATGATGGACTACATCCTTCTGTAGTAGGAAAAAAGAATCCTAAGTGAAAAATTCAATCAATATGTGTACAGGAATTTAACTAGAGGAAAGAGTGGCAGATATGAGAAAACAAGTTCAGGATTTCACCTCCAGCAAAAACATTATAGTGGTAGGAAAAATAAGAGAGAGATAATCTCAACAACTAAGCCACAACAAATCAGAATAGGAGACCAAAATAAAAGCTTTACAAGTAATATAAAATTTGATGTAAGGTTATGAGCACAAATGCTCATAGTCTAGGCAATAAAATTCCTAACATAGTAACATAGTAGATGATGGCAAATATAGACCTGTACGGTCCATCCAGCCTGTCCCACAAGATAAACTAATAGCATAAGGCATGATGCAATACTATATACGCATACCTCATCTTAATTTGCCCTTGTCATTTTCAGGGCACAAACCATAGAAGTCTGGCTGGCATTGGCCTTAATCCCCAGTTACTGAAGTTGTCATCAAAGCTCTGCTAAGTTTGTTTGGTTCCATTCACTTTCCATACAGGACTCCTTTGTGTTTATCCCACACATTTTTTTTTAATTCCATTATTGTTTTCATCTCCACCACCGTACTTCCTCCCTGCAACCTCAATTCACATCTTCTAGTTCTACTGGCTTCCCATCTCTGGAAAATGTGTATAATGTGTATAATGTGAAAATATTTGAATGTCTGTATCATATCACTTCTATTTCTCATTTCCTTCGGGATATAATATAGAAAATATAGCCTAGAAGCTCTAGTGGTGGAAATAGACTTGAACATTGTGGCTATTATGGAGACAAAATTCAATGAATAGGATATTACCATACCTGGCTACCATCTATTCAGGAGGAGCAGTGATGGCAAAAAAAGGGAGGTGTTAATCTCTATCTGAACAAAATACATTAAAATGGCTAAAATGCAGGGGATCGTGGGAAAATAGAAACCTTGTAGATCATGTTGGCATTTTAATCCACACTAGTGTGACCCCTCCTGAAAATTTCTTTTCCTGCCGGCTGAAGGTGGGAGGATTTTCAGGGAGGTAACAAGAACAACAGGGTCTGGAACTGCCAGCCTGGTAGGTGGATATGGGAAGAGCCAGTCCATGGGAGCAGGGCCAAGAAGTAATAAAAGGAGAAAATTCTGGTCTTTGGTAGCCCAACCTCACCAAGACCTTGAGCACCTAGGGAAGAACTGGGAACCAAGGCAGGTGAAGTTTGCAGTGTGTGGTGATTGAATCCCCTGCTATGGAGCAGCGGGTGCCTGTGAAGTGTTCTCGACTTGGAACGATTGGGAGTGCTTGGGGAAAAGACACCCCAAGTAGGAGAAGTGGGAGTGGGATTACTTCACTTCTGGCAGGACTTTCATTGCATATGTGAATGATCCCTGTTCTGGGATGGGAGAGAGAAAATTGAGTTAATCATATGGAGATGACTGTGAAACTGTAAGAAATCTACAGGGAGATTACCAAGTACTTTGTTCTGGTTTGCAAATAGAGGAGATTTGACATAGAACTGAACTGTGATTTTTGAATGCCCTGATATCATTTGGAGATTATGTTTGATGCTGTGCTGACCATCTGCAAAGCCCTGAAATATACAGACCAAGTTGAAAAGTTTAGGAACTGTTTTTCAAGTTACTGCTAGCAAGCAAGTTAAAGTTGAAACATGGAGGCTGCTGCCTATTTTGTGTGTGAGTGAAATAAAGAGGGCCCAGAAAAGAATACCCTTCGGCCTGCTGGGATTAAGTCCTGCCCCAGCATGCGCCCAGCTCGACCTCTTAAACTCTGTTTTTGTACATCCTGGTCCCAGGGTTGCCTGACCCAAAGAGTTTAGTTGGTGCCTGTGAACTGTGTGAATGGGACCAGGGTTACACTAGTGTAGACTCCAGACCTCCTACTCAAACAACAAAAAAAATGGACAGAGAGATGATCAAGGATATTGGAAAGGTGGGAATGAAAGGAGAGGTGATGATATTGGGTGGCTTTAATCTACCAGATTTGGATTGGCATATTCCATCTGCATATCTGAAAAGAAGCAGAATGCCTTACAAGAGGCTTTCTTTAGACAAGTGGCAATGGAACTCATCAGGAAATGGTCTAGATTTATTGTTTATGGACAGGGTGGGTGCCACCTAGGTGGTAGTGATTACTACACAGTGTGGCTTGACATAAAAGCTAAAGCGGAGTCTAGCACACCAAACACAAGTTCTGGATTTCAAATGCTGACTTTGTAAAATACAGAAGTACCTGAAGAAGGAGCTGGCAAGGTGGGAGGAAATGAGAAAAGTGAAAAGAAAGTGGTATAAATTGAAGAAGGCTATAAAATATCTACCAAGGAAAATTAATATATGCAAGAAGAAAGGGAAGCTGATATGGTTCTCCAAGAACACTCTATAAAAAAAAAAAACATTTACAAAACACAGAAGATTACAAAACAAAAAAGGAACTAAAAAAAAGAATACTGCATATACCTGAAAGAGTCAAAAAAGGAAATGAGGATGGCAAAGGCACAGATACAAATAAAAATGGCTTAAGATATAAAGTGAGGTGACAAGAGACTTTCAAAATATATTCGGGAAAGAAGGAAGGCCAGAGGTAGAATTCTAAACCCCAAAGATGCTGAGGGCTGATGTATGAAAATTGATAAGGGAAAAGCAGAAATGCTCAACAAATACTTCTGTTCAGTGTACATGGAAGATAAACATTGAAAAGGTCCACAACATGCTGCTTCTCTCACCTGCCTGAAGCATCTCTCTCTCTGTTACATCCCACCTCTTCTGACTGAGCTTCCTGTTTCTGGGCAGGATGCTACAGACAGAGGCTTCTGGTGGTGAGAGAAGCCAAATGCCTTCAGCGCAGCAGTGCTAAAGGCAAGTTTGGAGGGCCAGGTAGATAGAGCTAAGAGTGAGAGGACATGGACCACGGGGGGGGGGGGGGGGGGGGGGGGGGTGAGTGCCAGGAAAGGTAAGCAGAGGTGCCTGGATGAAAAGGGAAAAGAGAGAGAGGCATACCACAGGGAGAGGGGGGTTTCAGAGGGGCAGATGCTGGAAATAAGGGATTGAAAAAGCAAAAAAGCAAACAAGGGAGATGGAGCCCATTGAAGAGAGGAGAGAAAGGAGGGAAGAAACAATGACCATGGAGATGGTCAGGGCCGTGCCTAGGGTCTCCGGCGCCCCCCTGCAGTTGGCCTCTCCGGCGCCCCCCCCCCCCCCCGAAAACGAGCGCTACACTACCCGCGCTCTTCTCCCCAGATCCTTTTTTTTTTTGTTTAAATTTACCTCTCCGGCGCGTGGCAGCGTTAGTGAGAAGGAGGCGGCGCTCCCCCGCCCCGACGTGTCTTGACTTCGCTGTGTCCCGCCTTCTTCTGACGTCAGAAATGATGTCAGAAGAAGGCGGAACCGAGCGAAGGAAAGACACGTCGGGGCGGCCGGGGGAGCGCCGCCTCCTTCTCACTTACGCTGCCGCGCGCCGGAGAGGTAAATTTAAACAAAAACAAAAAAAAGGATCTGGGGAGAAGAGAGCGAGGTAAGCATGGTGCGGCGGGGCGCCCCCCAGAGGATGGCGCCCTCCTGCCATGCTTACCTCGCTTACCGCATCGGCACGGCCCTGGAGATGGTGTCCATGCACAGAAGGGGAGGGGAAGGGAAGAGAAGAGAAGAGAGAAGGGAGGTGATCCATATCTATGAATGGAGGGGAAGGAAAAGGAAGGGAAGAGCTGGAAACTAGACAGATTTGAGAAGGAGAAAGAAAAATTGAAGAAAGTTAAATGTGAAAGATGGATATAGGGCAAGAAGTGAAGGAACAAAATGATTAGAAAAATAAAATCACTAGAGAACAAAGGTAAGAAAAATGACTTTATTTTTTATTTTTAATGTTTATGACTAGATTCCATATATATCAAGCCTAAAAAATTGGCATAAAATGAAATTTGCTTAAGTGTATTCTATAAAGTATGCTTTAATTTAGAATAAGCCTAAATTTCCATGCAGTATATAGAATACACTGAGCACTTCTCCATATGACTAAATTTAGTCACAGGCAATTAGTCCAAGTAAAACTTGATGTAAATGTCAACACCTAAATTATGCATGGATTGGGTGTATTCTATAACAACGCACATAGATTTTAGAAATGTCTATGATCCTCCCATTCTATGCCCATAGCCACGCCCACTTTTTAACTAAGCAACTTAGAATTTACACATACAACATTAGAAAATATGCTTAGACAGTTCTGTGCATAAATTCTAATTAAAGCTAATTAGTTCTGATAATTGGTTGTTAACATCCAACTATCAACACTGATTAGCTTGATAACCAACTAGCTTATGTGTATTGTTATGGAATATGTTTAAATTTCCACACAGAAATCTCAGTGTGATATATAGAATCCCTGGATAAATGCATAAGCCTGAAATTTTTTGGTGGACCTTGGAGTTTTTTCATGATCACTTTGTGACCCTTTACATGAAAAAGGTTGGAGACCACTGCAGTAGAGGTTGCATCTTTTTTTTTCTTGGCCACTACCCTCTTGAACACTCTCTATAACTCATCCACTAGAGCCCTCATTTGTTGATTTTAAAGCTGCATTGAAAACTCATCTTTTCACACAGGACTTTGGTTCTGCCTCGTGCCCTGGTGCCATGGTCTGGCTTGATTGCCTGCTATGTTCTTCTTCCCCCTCACCTTTTCTGGTGCTATTTTGTCAGTTTTATAAACTTCCTTTCCAGTATTTCTAATTTATTATCGCAAACTGCTTTGTTATGTTCCCTCACAAAATGTAATATATTAAATCCAAATAAACAATAAATAAACAAAATACCTCAGTGGTGGGAAGAACAGTGACCCAGACTTTTAGGCGGTCACAAGCACAAACTGGTAGTGCCCAGCACTGCCAGATGAAAGGGATGGGGGAAGGAGAGGGGTGAGGGGAGAGGGAGATTTGCAAGGGCTTGTAGGTTTAAGCAAGATAGGAAAAGGGGATGTAGCAAGGGTAGAAGGACTGGGAGGCAAGTAGCCAGAGAGGAAGTCCAGGAGACAGAGAAAAGAGGTGGCAACTGGAAGCAGCAAGGGGCAGTGTATGCAAAGGGCAATCACCATTTTTGGCTGCTGCTCCAACTGCTCACCCACCCCACCCGCCCCATTTTCAAGGAGGTAGGGTTTTTGTCGCAGCATTCCACAGGCGGTGGGTCTTAGCCTGATAGAGTACACAGAAGTATGTTGCAGACCAAAGCAAGGTCAAAGGTCAAGTGGTTGTTGTCCCATGCTAACAGTGGCATGGATGATGTCTAAGGATAAGGGTAGGTCCCCTCTTGTACGGAGGGGGGCCAGTGCCAGTGTAAATGATGATCAGCGATGCTTACCTCAGTCTTGCATGGAATGGGGAGGCTGAAGGCTTCAAGAAAGAGAGTCAACGTTTGCAAGGGATGCTTTTACGGTGATCCCCTGTGCAAAGCTGGGATGTTAGTGCCTAGGCATGTCAGCGGTACATGCCCTAGGTGGAGCAGAAAATTTACATCATGACTAAGATAAATAGAGGGATCTGTGTGACTCAAAAGGCTAGGCCACCTTGCCCCAAATGCTCTAGATAGAAATGGAATCATATATCTGATTGCTTATCACTGTAAGATATAAGCCTCGGCCTAGGCACAAGGGCTCACAAACAGTTTAACAACAGGGCATCCAAATGGCAGATGAAATTTAATGTGGACAAATGCAAAATGATGTACATTGAGAAGAGCAATCCAAATCATAGATTCCTCATGCTAGTGTCCACCTTGGGAGTCAGCACCCAATAAAAAGATCTAGGCGTCGTTGTAGATATTACGCTGAAATCTTCTGCCCAGTGTGCAGCACTGGCCTAAAAAGGAAACAGAATGCTAGGAATTATTAGGAAAAGAATGGTAAATAAGACTGAGAATACTATAATGCCTCTGTATCGCACTATGGTGTGACCTCACCTAGATTGTTGTGTTCAGTTATGGTCGCTGTATTTAACAATAGATATAGCAGAATTAGAAAAAGTTCAAAAAAGAGTAACCAAAATGATAAAGGGGATCGAAATCCTTTCATAGGAAGAAAGGCTAAAGAAATTAAGGCTCTTCAGCTTGAAACTGAGATGGATGAGGGGAGATATGATTGAGGTCTAAAATCCTGAGTGGTGAAGAAGAAGTAGAAGTGAATCGATATTTTACTCTTTCAAAAAGTACAAAGACTAGGTGACAATCAATGAAGTTACATGGAAATACTTTAAAAAGAAATAGGAGGAAATATTTTCTCACTCAACAAATAGTTAAGCTCTGGAACTCTTTGCTGGAATATGTAGGGTTTCTGCAAGGGACTTGTGACCTGGATTGGCCACTGTTGGAAGCAGGATACTGGGCTAAATAGACCATTTGGACTGACCCAGTATGGCTATTCTTATGTTCTTATGCTTAAAGTTAGACTGATATTTATGTGGCCCAATTTAATGGTTATCTTATGCGATTAAGAGTTGAATATTGGTACTTAACTGCATAAGTGCCAACTCCGCCCCTGGAACATGTTAGCTGGTTTCGGTTCAAGTGCTAGCCATGAATATTCAATGGTAGCAACCGGTTAAGAGGGAAATTCATCAAGCAGCATTAGGGCCTTAGTTTGCTTAGCAAGCGCTAAGTACTAAAAGTCTTTTTTATATCTATGTTTTTTTCACAAGTAACACACGCTAATTCCCTTAACATGCTGAATATTCATGGTTAGCCACGGAAAAGTGATTTAAATGGCCAGGATTCTCTTCAGGCAGTTTAAATTACTTTGAATATTGGACAGTTTGTCTTTAAATTTAGTTGTGGTGAACACATTATTATTGTTTATGTAGCCATTCTGATGGAAAAGTGATCTTCAGCTTCTATTTAGTAAGACTGCACAAATACTTTAAAGTTTAGAACTGTATTTTCCACAATCCTCTTTAAATGGATAGAGCTGCTGAATATCAAGCATAAAGATAAGATGATAAGCCATCCACTTCTCTTTCTGTAATGGTCAGGCATCTAAATATTGCTTCCTGTATTTTCTGTATCAGTAAATGTGACTGGTTTTTTTTTCCTGAAATTGACTTGATGGCCTTTCTTTAATGATCAGTTGCACTCAAAGCTCTAATTATTCTAACTGGTAATTAACTGGCAGGAAATTACTGTACCTACCCCATCATCCGTTATTACTTTCATAAATAACTCAGAGCACTTTCAGATACCTCTGGTACATCATTTTAAAAGACTTTTCTGCACAATTATCAGTAATTAACCTATGCTAGTTGATATTATAAATAAGTCATAACAGTGGTTTAACTCATAACGGAAGACCTATGAATGATCATACAGTATGCCCTTACAACTCCTTCAATTTGCATATTAGTAAGCTATAGTAGCCTTGATTTTCTGAGTCAAAGTGACACAAGAATCTTTATTCACATTTTAATAGGTCACATTAGCACAGTATGCAGAACAAAGTACTTGTAATGTCCGCTGATTCAGTAGGTTATGTGAATTAATAAATTATTTAACAGATTGAGCTCATGACCCTGGTATGTCTTTAGAATCTGCTGTAAAGGTTAAACCCATTCTTTCATACCTCCACTGTCATCTTTCTGTCTGCAGCATGTCTTTTGATAAAAACATGAAGTATAGATATGATCTCTTTGCCAATAATTGTATACACAAAATCATAAAAACACTAAGTTTTATAGAGAGAAGAAATGCAAATTATTTATTATAATATGGGATCATCAAAGTCATAGGTTTTCAAGGATTTTATCTTCCATTAATAGAATTATTTTTATCTGTTTTTCATTACAGTCCTGTTTTGTAATAATCCATGATTAAATCAAATAAGTAGAATACAGCTGCTGCAAACATTATCACATAGGCCTTACTTCATCCATACATAGGATGGCATTTCTCCCCAAGTTGCATAATCAAAGATCACCCTTCTTCAACCTTGTTGTAATTTGTGATAGGCAATAGTCTGGCTATATGAAGTAGAACTGTACTGCTTCCAGGTTACACAGATGGCATTGTGTTTTTGGAACCATATAAATGTCACTGATGATTTAAAATCATCTGCAGAAAATATTAAAGCAACATCAGGTTTTGTGGTGTCATTTGGAGTGCCATATGGAGTGGAGGAGTGGCCTGGTGGTGGACTTTGGTCCTGAGGAACTGAGTTTGATTCCCACTTCAGGCACAGGCAGCTCCTTGTGACTCTGGGCAAGTCACTTAACCCTCCATTGCCCCAGGTACAAATAAGTACCTGTATACAATATGTAAGCCACATTGAGCCTGCCATGAGTGGGAAAGCACAGGGTACAAATGTAACTAAAATAAAATAATTTCTACTTATCTGAGCATAACAGGTGAGTTAAACTGCATGTATTTTTCTCAATAGACCCATGGAAGGTAATTTTTTAACATGGTGCCTAGGCTAAGAGGCAAAATAGGTGTCTGTATGGTGCTTTATAAAGACACATAGAGGGGCATAATCGAATGGGGGTGCCCATCTCTAAGGGCGGCCCCGTAAAGGGGCGTCCCCGACCGTATTATCTAAACAAGATGGGCGCCCATCTTTTGTTTTGATAATACGGTCGGGGACAGCCAAATCTCAATATTTGGGTCGACCTTAGAGATGGCCGCCCTTAGAGATGGCCGACCTTGGTTTTCGCCGATAATGGAAACTAAGGACGTCCATCTCAAAAACGGCTAAATCCTAGCCATTTGGTCATGGGAGGAGCCAGCATTTGTAGTGCACTGGTCCCCCCTCACATGCCAGGACACCAACCGGGCACCCTAGGGGGCACTGCAGTGGACTTCAGAAATTGCTCCCAGGTGCATAGCTCCCTTACCTTGGGTGCTGAGCCCCCCAACTTCCCCCCAGGTCCGCCTGCTTGAAGTACACTGCACCCACTACAACTGCTCCAGGGACCTATATACTGCTGTGATGGACCTGAGTATGGCATTTGAGGCTGGCAAAAAAGTATTTTTAACCTGTTTTTGTATGGTGGGAGGGGGTTAGTGACCACTGGGGGAGTAAGGGGAGGTCATCCCTGATTCCCTCCGGTGGTCATCTGCTCAGTTCGGGCATCTTTTCATGGCTTGGTCATGCAAAAAAATGGACCAAGTAAAGTCGGCCAAGTGCTCATCAGGGACGCCCTTCTTTTTTCCATTATCTGCTGAGGACGCCCATCTCCTAATCACGCCCCAGTCCCGCCTTCGCTACCCTGCCAACATGCCCCCGTGAACTTTGGTCGTCCCAGCGATGGAAAGCCATTGAGGGTGTCAAAAAATCGGCTTTCAATTATGCCGATTTGGGCGGCCTTGCGAGAAGGGTGCCCATTTCCTGATTTGTGTCGAAAGATGGGCGCCCTTCTCCTTCGAAAATAAGCTTGATAGGTACTTATGTGTCTTCATATAATACTAGTGCAGGTAGCAGAAATCATGCCTTGAATCACTTGAGAGCAGATGCAAATATTCATGCTTAAAATTTACAAACACACATGTTGATCAAAGTATTTTGCAATCAATAGGCGCAGGTAAATTCTGCCTGCACTCCATTCAAACCACATCCTCAGCTACACCTACTGGTAATGTACATGCCTTATAGACAAGGCATGTACTTTTAAGCCAGTCAGTACTTTATAAAAGGCCTTTTATGCCCATATGTGGCCACATACTCATGAAAAATACTTTCAATAATTGTTCCCAAAATGGAAGAAATCTCTTACAACATCTGGACCAGTTTGTCATAATTACTCAAAACGTTCCAGATGCATGATTACCAATTTTCTTTCTGAGTAAGAAAGGCGATTTTTCAGCTTGTTTATAACCATAATGATTCTCAAACAGGTCCTTCAGGCCCGCCGTTGGTCTAGTTTTCTGGACATCGTGGTGTATATGACACCCTCCCGGTGTTCCTGTTGTCCTCTCCCTACCTAATGGATACCAAGAAACCTCAGGATAAGGTTAACGCCTGAGAGAGAGACAAAGCCTGGGCTGGCATCTGTGGGTTGGGGGCAGGGCAAAGACAAAAACTTAAACTCATGAGGAAAAGGGAAAACTGATCTGAAGTCTGGAAGGAAGAATCTGAACTCCTATCCCTTTGCTAAGAACTGCTTTATACCCACTGAAGGTAGGGGGCATGGTAGAGAGGAGACTCAATTCCCCTGGCTTACCAAACAGTAGAGATAACCTAAACTGTAAATTGGGGTTGAGATACCCAAAATTGCTACTAAGCACAACCAATCAATAGGATTCTCTTAAACATTAAATACACACTATATGTTGTAGAGGAAAAGCCTTGAGAGGCTCCCAGACTTTTATGCTGTCTTACGGGAGCAGGAATCACTCATCATTGGCAAAAACCTCTGCAGAATCACTCAACTGCTCACAAAGCTCAAATTTAAATTATATAGAAGAACTTAGCTTAGTTAAGCTGGTCCCCGTGTTCTTCCCAAGGCCCCGACTGTGATCGACGATGGCCAGCATTTCACTTCTGCTTCAGGATCACAGGCCTCCAGGGACCTACAACAGGGATACAGAAGTTTTATTCACAGTTCTTCCACATCCTTCTTTAATATACTATTCTCATATCTGAAGTGTGTTTACATCCGTTCAGTAAAGCCGAAGGAAATATGGGATACACCTTCCCCGAAAAATGGCCATTCTTATAAAAGTTGTGACGTCACCCGCTGTCAGCATCTAGACCAATCCCTGTTCTTCAGGGGGAAAGGAGGGCTGTATGTCTTCTAAAACAAGCAGCAAGCTCTCATCATTTTTCCTCATTCTTACTCTCTTGGTCACTCACAAAAAATGAATCCACTCGATCTTGGAGTTAAGTCCAGCCGGAACTGAAGCATTTAACTTAAAGGTCCATCTTTGTTTGTTCTGTAGCAAGATTCGGCATTTGTCTAATCCTCTCTGCCCAGACTCTGTAATCTGCTGTAGCACCAGGCAGCATAGGTAACCAAAATCGTGTTGAAAATCATTATAATGAAGAGCTAAAGGTGAAGCGCTCTTCATGGTTCTTATCGCACTCTTATGGTCAATTAGTCTAGTATAAAGAATTCTTGACATTTGTCCTACCTATATTTTCTTGCAGGGGCAGATTATGCAGTAAATAACATAATCAGAACTACATGTCATGTTGATCCTCAATTTGAATTCTCTTCCAGTGGTGGGGTGTTTGAACACTGTCGTTTCCACCATCATATTACACATAACACACTGGTTGCATCTCTTGTGTCCCTGGTATATCGGTGGTATAGATAGTTCTAGAGGAAGGACTGATGGACATAGGATTTCCTTTAAAATTGTTCCCTCTACTATAAGCGAACCGAATCCTAGATTGTGAGAAGATAGGGAGCGTTTGAACTATTTTCCAATTATCTTTTAAAATCTGAGCTACTTTACCAGACCGCTAAGTATACTTCAAGACACATGTATGTACATGAGTTAGGTCTTCTCCTGATCTTGAGCTGGGTTGTAGTAACAGTTCTCTATTATTATTATACTAGGAATAAATGCCCGTTTCTGAGCGCAATGAAACGGGCGCTAGCAAGGGCCCCCCTCCCTCTGAGCTACTTGCCTTGTTCGGTGTTCGCGTCGCTGTGTGTGGGAAGGGTTTTGTTTTTTTTTTTGTTTGCTGCGCCTCCGTGGCCGTGCCTGTGGCGTTTCGGTTTCGGGCCTCGAGTGTTATAGCTCCGCCTTCGACGTCATGACGTTTTGACGTGAGGGCGGTGCAGACACTCCAGGGCACACCGGATATCTCGGGCGCCTCAACTTCCGTGGATGCTTCAGAACATTGGGGTTGCCTTTTATATAGAGAGATTTTGCTCTCCTGTAAGCTGTCTTAATCACTCTTTCTGGGTAACCCCTGTCCAACAGGTGTTTATTCAATGCTTTTGCCTGGATCCGAAAATCCCTTTCTTCTGAACATATTCTCTTGTACCATAGGAGCTGGGAAAATGGGAGACTATCCCATAGTGTCCTAGGGTGGCAGCTCGTATAGTCCAGGAATGTGTTTTTGTCTGTGGGCTTTCTGTGCACCTTAGTTTTAAAATGACCCGCTCCTGAGTCATCTTTCTCAATTGTCATATCTAAAACTAAGATCTCCTTTACGTCATACTGGGCTGTAAACCTGATCTTTGGATGGCAACTATTGAGATAACTTACTAATCCTAATAGTGCCTTAGTGTCGTCATTCCATAGTATAAAAATATTGTCTATGAAGCGAACCCACAATCCAATCTTATCCCAGAACCGACTCGGATACACAAACCGGTTTTCAAAGTCGCGACACCTGAGACCTGTTGGAACAACCTAGTGCCATATTGAAAAAAAAAATTCTACATTGCCATGTAAGCCAAGTTCATGACAAACAACACTAGGGATTCCTTGATCCCCTTTTGCTGCAATGATTCCTTTATGACTGTAACTGCTTCATCTTGAGGGATCGAGGTATAGAGGGACACCACATCTAACGTAGCCAGCAAGCAGCCTTCAATTGGTCCTGACCACTCAGCCAGCCATTTCAAGAAATGGTCAAGAAACAGCCCTCCTTTCCCCCTGAAGAACAGGGATTGGTCTAGACGCTGACAGTGGGTGACGTCACAACTTTTATAAGAATGGCCATTTTCTGGGGAAGGTGTCTCCCATGCTTCCGTCGGCTTTACTGAACAGATGTAAACACACTTTGGATATGAGAAGTGGTAAAAGGACTCCTATGTGAACATAATAACATAGCAGATGATGGCAGTAAAGACCTGTACGGTCCATCCAGCCTGCCCAACAAGATGAACGTATAGCATAAGGTAAATGAATAAATAAAATATTTGTTTACATTAGTGTCTTCAGCATAAACAAAATACCTCATGCAGAGTCACTGGAAATATCCTGAAAAATAGACCAGCTAGGGGTAACCTGAGGATCTGTTGTGAATTTGTTGTGGCCATGCATCATCTACACTGGTGTCCAAGGTCATCAGATCAGCCTCAAACAACATCAATATGCCTAAAAGGAAACACTCACTTATAGAATTGACATTCAAAGAATATACTCAAAAGCCATAAAAAACTACAATCATAATCACATTGAAACCTTGATGTACAGGATACATATCTAGCACATCTCCTGATAAAATTGTGTAGATGATGCATGGCCACCACCCTAGTAGATATCCACCTTTTGGAAGACTTAGCTAATTATGGAGCTCACTGGTGTGAGCAAACCTCAGCTACCAGGTTCTTTTTTTTTTTCGTATGATGAATTCCTCAGCTGTATGTCAGCTTTTGTTCTGTTTCTGAGTCATGGAAGCACTTTTGATTGTGCAGGCTCAGCACAGAGTACTGATGCACAGCTCTGAGCACTTAGGGTTTCAAAAAGCTTTTAACAAAAACTGAAGATCATTCTAAGAGCTATAGAAAATTTGCTGATACTGTGGATGGTACAATTGTCTAATTTGTCTAGCATTATGGTATAGTCCAATTCACTGCTTAGAAATGCTCACTCTTACCAGCAAGTTCAAAGTGTGAAAGTATACATTTTGCTTTGATTCGAATCAGCTTTCTCTTGAATAGAAATAACACAGTATGCTAAAAAAAAATGCTATAATATAACTGCTTGCTATCTCTTATCTATAAGCTAGTTAGATATAGATAAGGATAAATAGTAGATGGTTTGAGGGAATGCGATAGCTCTTTGCTCTAGTTC
Source organism: Microcaecilia unicolor (assembly GCF_901765095.1). Taxonomy (NCBI): domain Eukaryota; kingdom Metazoa; phylum Chordata; class Amphibia; order Gymnophiona; family Siphonopidae; genus Microcaecilia; species Microcaecilia unicolor. Next base: position 522,777,672 of record NC_044031.1, read on the forward strand.
ACAAATTCATACTTGTTATTGTTTTGGGGAACATTAGAAGTATGCCATCTTATGAGATGGAACAATTTCCTGTTGTATACTTAGGTCTGATTCCTTAAATATGTTCTTCATCTGTATCAAAAGGGAGAAACCTTGATGAATGAGGCATTCCTTGTTTTAAAATAATTTGTTTCTGTGTGCATTCCATAAAAGCTTCCTTTCTTCTCTGCCTAATCCATATTCTTCCCATCATCTGTTACAAAATAGTGAGTAGCTATGGTTCAATCTCTCCAACTTGATTTTAGTATCCTATCATTGCTCTTATTCCAGCTGAGATATGGGAATAGGTGTGCAGCACAGCCCATTGTTGCTAGTGTGCCTCCACTATACCTGTAGTCTGCTCTTGCAATTAGTGTGCCGTCAGAAAGCGGTAGGCATGTATAGTGTTCTGATCAGTGAAACAGCACAGTCAAGAATGATGCATACTAAGTGAAAAAAAAAAATAAAACTCCACAGCACCCAGTGCACAACAAGAAACAACAGAGATGACCAGTGAAACAGCACAGTCACCAATGAAGCATAGCTAGCTTTATTGGTTGTCTCCTAAAATGTCTCAACCTGGGCCTTGTTTCGACTGAATGGCAGGCATCAGGAGTCTTCAAACTTGTCTTTGAGAAAGCCAGTGGTGGCAAGGATTTATTTAGCTTCCCTGTAACCATCCCCAGAACGTTCCCTCTTGAGAGGGAAACATTCAATGTCACCAATGGCTATCTCAGAGACAAGTTTGAAGACTCCTGATTCTGGCCATTCAGTAAAAACAAGGCCTGTGGCTGAGTGATTTATTCTGCTGTGAATATTTGGTGCTTCCTATTGAGCAGCATTTCTCAGTTCTCAAAATGAACTTTACATGAATTTGTATTATCTTTATAAGAGACTATGGGGCCATTTTACTAAAGGATTGCTGTGTGGCAACCCAAAACTATCCCCCGGCCCAAAGAGAACTTTTCGCATGGCCATTTCTTTTTCCAGCCTTTTTACCTGCTTGGTGAAAAAAGCCCTGGCGCGTGGCAAAAATGGCTGCTGCCACTACTGCATGACCCCTTTTACCACAACTTAGAAAAAGGGCCCCTATGGGGAATCTTTAATTCCCATCAAACTAGAAAACATGTAGTATATCCAAAAATAGAAAAAAATATATATAAAACCACATTTAACTTAGGAGGCTGATTTGTGTCTTGTAAAGAATTGGCAGCACTGTTGAATCCAGTCTTCAAACTGTGATATCAATCATGTACATCATAGTTAGTAATACAGCATTGTAAATACTACAGGTCCCAATGGGGACCCGTTTCGATAACGGCTTTTTCTGGAGACCTTGCCACTAGTAAACTAATGTTGTTTGTTAATCTAGTTTGTGCTGTAGATTAAAAAACAACACTAGTTTACTAGTGGCAAGGTCTCTAGAAGACGCCATTAGCCACAAAGTACAGGTGCTCAATTAGGTTCCCTAATATGGTAAAGGTGCCTGGGCCAGGTGTAGCACAGACAGTGCCACAGGTGCCTCTGGGCAGCAGACCCACATCTTTGAGGAAGGGACCTGCTAAATGAGCTGTTGCCAAACCTGAACACTATAACAGGGTTACAGTAAACAGCAGGTGGCAATATGTAACCAATAGCAAAGATTCATCCCTAATCCCCAGATACCATGGTTTGCTCCCAACATACAATGCCCACCTTAGAATATGTTAGAATCAGTAATGCAACTGATGGACAGCATGGCTGCAACCAATGTCTATATTTCCAACTTTTGTTGCTCAGTCACCAGTTTCAGCATCTCCAGAGCTGCTGCTGCAGGTCCGGCCCCTAGGGAGGAGGAGGAGATGTCTGGGGAGGAGAAGGAGGAGACATCTCAGGAGGAAGAGATGTCCAGGGAGGAGACAACCTAGGAGGAGGAGATGTCTGAGCAAGAGACATCTGGGGAAGAGACATCTACAGAGGAGGAGGAGATGTCTGCGGAGGAGGAGAAGGCCAGACTGCAGCCTTACCCCCTAACACATCATACTCCCCTTCTGCCCACCCCAACCCCTCTGTGTCACCCTAGGAGCTATAGGGCCACTCCTCTGAGGGAGAGGACAGTGACCTACCACACCATTCCCCATTTCCTCAAAAACAGAGCACAGACTCTGCCAGTTTCAGGGGCAGCTGCAGCCCCACCTTTTGCCTGCACCTGCCTCTGGAATTGATGCTGTAATGGAGGACCTGACTATGATGCAGGAGATCATTGATCGCAGGCTACAGGTGCTGGAGGCAGCTGTGGAGAGGCTCATTTTTGCTTCCCTTGAGCATGCTGGGATCTAAGAACCACCACCCCTCCCAGCACCCTTAGTCTATCCCACCTCCTCAGGCAGCTCGTAGAGCTATTGAGGTGGCCTCTTTTCCTTCCCTCCCTCCCTCACCCCCCCCCCCCCCCCCTTTTAGCCACATGTTCCATCCTCCTTCCATAACCATTTTTGCTCAGTGTATATAGTTTATATAAGTTTGAGAGAGTATCCTCTTTTCTTAAAAAACTACACTGGCACCCAGTTTCCTTGCGCATAAAGTTTAAAAATAGCCTTATGGTTTTTAATTTTTTAGTGGGACAAAATTTAAGTTGCTTCTCTAAATATTTGATTCTATTGTCTACAGGAAGAGCTATTCAATCTTCTCATCTAAATACTTTAGGGCCTTGTTTAGTAAGGTGCGCTAACAGTTTTAGCACGCAGTAGTGCGAGAGACACCCATAGGAATATATGTGTGCTAAAAACGCTAGCATGCCTACAGCACTGCTTAGTAAACAGGGCCCTGATCTATTCTGTCTTTTTTTATTTAGAAAACAGCTGAAAGCTCTTTTATTCTTAGATATAGATTCAGTTTAATTTTTGTATTGTATTAATGTTAAGGGTATTTTTTGTAATTCTATCTGATTGAGATGTCTCTTGTCTTGTAATTCACAAAGAAACCTATGGAGATGTGAAGGGGCATTTTCAAAACAAAATGTCCAAGTTGTGATTTGGACGTCTTTGCAAAACGGCGAAATCCAGAGGCGGGGAAAACCGTTTTTTTTTTTTTAAATGGACATAGATCTTTCGTTTCGAAAATACCATCAGAGACGTCCAAATCCTTAAATTTGGACGTCCCTAGATTTGACTTTCTGTGATTTTCGAAACCAAAGACGTCCATGTCAAAAACGTCCAAATGCATGCCATTTGGATGTGGGAGGAGCCACCATTTGTACTGCACTGGTCCCCCTGACATGCCAGGACACCAACCGGGCACCCTAGGGTGCACTGCAGTGGACTTCATAAAATGCTCCCAGGAATATAGCTCCCTTACCTTGTGTGCTGAGCCCCCCAAAACCCACTACCCACAACTGTACAACACTACCATAGCCCTTAAAGGTGAAGGGGGCACCTATATATGGGTACAGTGGGTTTGTGGTGGGTTTTGGAGAGCTCTCTGTTTCCTCCACAAATGTAACAGGTAGGGGGGTATAGGCCTGGGTCCGCCTGTCTAAAGTACACTGCAGTACTCACTAAAACTGCTCCTGGGACCTTCATGCGCTGTCATGGACCTGAGTATGACATCTGAGGCTGGCATAGAGGCTGGGATGAAATATTTTTAAAGATATTTTTTGAGGGTGGGAAGGGGTTAGTGACCACTGGTGGAGTAATGGGAGGTCATCCCCAATTCCATCCGGTGGTCATCTGGTCATTTCAGGCACCTTTTCATGCCTTATTCTTAAAAAAACACATCCAGGTGAAAACGTCCAAGTGTTCGTCAGGGACTTCCTTACTTTTTTCGATTATGGGTCAAAGACGTCCAAGTGTTAGGCACGCCCAAGTCCCACCTTTGCTATGCCTCTGACACGCCCCCTTGAAATTTGGACGTCCTTGCGATGGACTGCAGTTGGAGACATCCAAAATCGGGTTTTGATTATACCGATTTAGACGTCTCTGGGAGATGGACGTCCATCTTCCGATTTATGTCGAAAGATGGACATCATTCTCTTTTGAAAATGAGCCTGATAGTGGAATATAAGTTAGGAACAGAATGGAATCTTATTTTTGATACATTTTTGTTCTTTTATTTTCATTTTTCTCATCGTAATATGTTTTTATTATGTTTTATTGATTTATAATAGTTTTTACATTTTTATTTTATATATTGTTACAATGTTATTCTCACCCATCCACCTCCATCCCCACCCTGTTAGATTGTCACTGAAATGCTTTGATGTCTCACTTATATATACTGTCATCTACCAAGATTTGCTTATTTCCGATCTGACGAAGAAGGGCAACCTTCGAAAGCTAATCAAGAAATGTACTAAGTTATGTCCAATAAAAAAGGTATCATCTTATTTTCTTTTTCATGTTTTATTTTGTTTTGTTTCTATTGATTACCTTTAAAGTGGACTAACACGGCTACCACACCTCTCTACTCAATGTTATTCTAAATATTTTATATAAAAGAACTGTTTGTTAATATGAGAGGCCTGTGTTCTCCTTTCAATGCCCTTGATTGCCCTAACTGATATCAAGGTTCTGAGGCTACTACATACGTTTCCTGCCCAATGTGAAGAGCAGAAGGGAGGGAAGGATAAGCAGTACTGTTAAAATGGCCTGTCTGATGCATGTGTCACCTGGATCCAGGGCTGATGTGAACCCTTATCATGTCTCATCTGCATTTTCCTGGAAACAATTACTTGAATGAATATGCCTTGTAATTGGACTGGACCAGACAAGTAGGCCAAATGGCAAACATATCCACACCCTATTAGGCCCACATGCACAGGCTCTCTATGGGTTAACCACAGTGGGAATGTGCACTCTGCACAGACCACAAGATCAAGTGCCTCAACACACAAACAACAACCTCATAACAATCTGAACAGGACCTCTATGTCAAACTTTGTTTCAGAAGGTTGTGACAGAACAACTCCCACAGATGAGTCAGTGGTACAAATAAAAATATTTACTGATAGAAGTTGGTACAGCTGTTGCAGTGGGACTTGAACCTGGCTCAAAGCTTCTAAGTTTGCTGTGCTAACCACTAGACTACAGCAGCTGGTTGAATGCCAACATTTCCATTGAAAGAACACAAGAGTACTGCTTAGTTAAATAGGACACATCTCTTTGAAGCACCAAAGAGGTGCTGTGTCCAGGAGAAGGATCCCACTGTATTGCATGGCAACATACTTTCTACATCCCAAATGTAGAATAATGCTGAACTTTTAGGCGTGAGAATTTATACCAGGTTTTAATTTGTGTAAATCCTTGTGCCTAAATTAGACGTGGATCCCCTGAATTCTGTAATACTGCATTTATCTTTTGTAAATGCCCCTGGCCCACCTATGTTTGTCTCATAGCCATGTCCCCTTTTCAGTTGCACACTAAGGAATTTACATGCACATCTTTATAGAATAGCGTGTAGCAAGTTATAAACATACATCCAAACGTGGAGGAGTAGCCTAGTGGTTAGAGTGGTGGACTTTGGTCTTGGGGAACTGGGTTCGATTCCCACTGCAGGCACAGGCAGCTCCTTGTGACTCTGGGCAAGTCACTTAGCCCTCCATTGCCCCAGGTACAAATAAGTACCTGTATATAATATGTAAGCCACATTGAACCTGCTATGAGTGGGAAAGGCAGGGTACAAATGTAATAAAAAAAATGTTGCCAATTAGTGGCACTGCTTGCCAAAGTATTAGAGCAGGTTGTCTATGAATAGTTGGATGATTTCCTGTCACAAAATGCAATCTTGAAAGAGCATCAATATGGGTTCAGGAGAGCATACAGCACTGAACTTCTTGTTGCTGCCATGAATGATGAAGTCAGATTAGGTCTTGATCAGCGACTACATTATGTATTTGCCTTTTTTAGATATCTCCTCAGCATTTGTCGTTCTGGACCATGATATTATGCTGAACCATCTAAATGCATGTGGAATAAAGAGTACTGTTCTGGCATGGTTTAAATCTTTTTTTACTGAAAGACAACAGGTGACGTGTCTTGGGGATGCCACTTCGATGTTTCGGCCTCTGCAGACAGGGGTACCACAGGGTTCGGCCTTATCTACCATATTATTTAATACATATTTGTCCCTACTATGTCAGTTGTTAAGATCTTGACAGGTATCCTATTGCATATACGCTGACGACATCCAATTCTTTTTATGAACAACAGATTCTGTTTCAGATGTAATATGTAAATTGCAAACTATATTTGACACCTTGTTTGGATGGCTGTCAAAAAAAATCGCTGAAACTTTATGTAAATAAGACAGAACTGTTGTATGTCTGTGGAAACTCAACCCCCACTTTTCCTGAATCTGTGTTATTGTCCGAAGTTCCTGTAAAGGTAAGCACAAAGGTGCAACGTTTAGGGTTGTTATTTGACTCGAAATTTATATCCAAATCTCGAATTCTACAACTGGTTTGTAGCTCTTACTTTAGACTCCATTTATGTGAATTATGGAGACTTCTACCAAACATGGATCTTGTTCGAGTTGTTGAAACTATTGCTTTCAGTAGCATTGATTACTGTAATATACCTTATTTGGGTTTACCTTTCACCAGAATTAAATTATTGCAACTGGTTCAAAATTCAGCAGTGCATTTCCTGTTTAGTTTATCGAAGTTTGATCATATCACTGTATATTTAAAAAGTTTGAAGTGGTTGTCAATTGCTTATTGTATCAAATCAAAGCTATTTTTGATGCTGCATAATGTTTTACATCAGAAATCCTCTTTATATTTGACACATGCAGTGCAAAAGTACGTTCCATCATGCCAATTGCAATCACTGATGTCTTGTGATTTTGTATTGCTGCTTTTCGTATGTATTTGGACATAATGAGAAGAGGAACTTTCTCTTTAGCCAGACCAACAATATGGAAGGAATTGCAGAGATGTCTAAAAAATGAATGACATGCAGGATCATTTACACACGAGCTGAAAAGACATTTGTTATGCCTGGCATATTATACATCTGATGACGCTTCCTTTTTGATTACTTAAAGGGCCTTGATGTTACTTTTTGGTATGTTCGGTCTGGCATATTATGCATTTGCTGATAGTACTTCTTCGGATCACCTAAAGGACCTGGATGCTATTGTTTGGTATAATTGTGTATCATGTTATTGTGTATTTATAATATTTTATGTATGTGTTTACATGATTTTATGAATGTATTTTTGTAAGCCACCTTGAACAAAGGTGGATTAAAAATAATAAATCCAAATTTGTGGTTGGCTCCCAATTGTCGGTGCTGATAGGCTCATTTAGCAATTTAATTGCACATGGAATCTGGGCACATGTCTAAATTTTGGGATGCAATTTTGAGCAGCATATATAGAATCCAGGGGTACATAGAACCTACACTTAGACTATCAGATTTTTATATGGTATATTGCTGTGACGCTGAGAGAAAAACAGTGTTGCTTCAGGAGTTTGTGCTCTTCTGAATCTTTCTCAATTATTCTTTCTAGTTTTTGATTTCAACAGGTTTTTTTTTTAATTCGCACCTTTATGCTTGTCCTGTCTGAATACAGGATGAAAAACAATGCTCTAATGCAGCTTTGTTTCACTTTCCTAGTTAGGTGCTGATGAAATTAGGGGAAGGCAGGCTTAGACTTATTTGGCTGCATGACACAAAGTTTCTTCTTTACTAAGGGCTCCTTTTACAAAGCCACGCTAGCAATTCTGGTTCAGCACATGTGACAAAGCCCATTCAATTCCTATGGGCTTTGTCACATTTGCCGCACCGGAATTGCTAGCATGGCTTTGTAAAAGGAGACCTAAATTATGCAAATAGGTATAGAATCAAAGAATGGTCAAAAAAATAGCAGTGAGTATCTAGCCCCATACATAATCACTTTGCCACTTCTATTAAAAAAAAAAATATATATATATCTATATATATCTATATCTATCTATATCTATATATATCTAGATCTATAGATACAGATATATATATCCTATATAATAAAACGCACCTCCAACATTCTGAAACTGACTGCATGGCTGAGGCATTCCTGCTCTCTGTATCCATCTCCTGAATTGACATCACATACTTCCGGGTTCATCACAAGCAGAAGTAACCAACCACACGAGGTTTCTCGACTTCAGAATGTTGGAGGTGCATTCTATTAAATAGGATTGGTCAGTTTCTTGAAGCACAGGGAGGGAGGAAGGGCCTGACACCAGAGAGGTGGGGGGAGGTATCTCTGTCACACACACACTCTCTCTCTCTCACAGTCAATGTCTTTCTCTCTCTCACTCTCACACACTGTCACTCACACACTCTATGTCTCACACTGTATCACATTCACTCTCTATGTGTCACACAGTGACTCACACACTCTCTTGGTCTCATACGCTCAGTCTCACAGAGAGTCTGTGTTTCTCACACACACTCTCTCTCTCTCTCTCTCACACACTGTATCTGTGTGAAACACACTCTCTCTCACACACTGTGTCTCACATACGCACTTGCACACACTCTCATTCTCACACACACACTCTCTCTCTCACAGACACACTCGCACCCAGACTCACTCTCTCTCTCTCTCACAAACACACTCGCACATTCACTCTCTCTCTCACACACACACACTCGCACATTCACTCTCTATCTCACACACAGTCACTCTCACATACACTCTCTCAAACATACACACTTCAAGAAAAACCTTGCTAGCACCTGTTTCATTTGTATCAGAAACGGGCCTTTTTTTACTAGTATATCTATCTATCTATCTATCTATCTATCTATCTATCTATCTATCTATCTGTCTATCTATCTATCTATCTATCTATAGATCTTGATCTGTTGCTCTATATATTAAGTGTGATAGGCATCTCTGGTTTTGTTTCGTCCTGATTTAATTGATTCTTTCAAAGCAGATCATATCAGGTGATTATTCTACTCCGTGGCAGATGAAGGAGTTTCCTTCTACATCTATGTGGATGACATCACTGTAATGCTTCCTTTCAGTACCTCTTAAAAAATTATTCTCCTTGTCCTATAGTGTTTTGATACTGTTGATGGCTGGACATCAAATATTTGTTTAAAGCTAAATATGGTAAAGACCAAATTCATCTGGTTTGGTCTACCTGTGTAGCTTAATAAGTAGGAAATTCTGAGGATAGTAGATCACATACAACTCAATATAGATCCTCTCTAACTGAGTATATAGCAATCCTTTAAGTTATAATTCTCATAGAAATAGGAGGAAAAGCCTCAACTGACTCCTTCAGGCTGAAAAACCTACCAGAGAATTCAATACTAGAGTTAATCTCCTTATTACAGAAAGAGCTTATTACTTAGCTTTCTGTGTTTATCGGGTGTAGACTCCTCAAACAGACGGCTGTATTCCATGACCAACATGGCCAAGGTTTCTCATCCTTCATCAGTACTCGTGGAAAGAAGCTACAAAACAAAAACATATGAAAGGGAATAGTCAGACCCTTCAAAAGAGTCATCAGAAAAAACTCTTGACTTCTATATACTCATCTACCTCACTGAACTCTATAGTAATACTCTTCACACAGCATCAAAAAATGTACCCCTATATAAAGATTGACGTCAGACGCCAAGTATTATGAATAGCCAATCACCGCGAGTTCTTGCTTTTAGAGTTCAGTCCAATTACAGCAAGCTCAAAAAAACTTCTTATTAATAAAAGTGAAACCATTCTATTTTTGAATTTAAACCCGCAGGTTTCAGTGTCTTCATACAGAAGATCCATTTTTGTTCTAATTGCAGTAGAACACGTCTCATATCCCCTCATCGTCATCTCATTTCAACTCTTTGTAAGATAACACAGTGCAGAGACTCAAAAGTATGTTGCTTCTGATCGCAATGCATGACCAGTGGGGATGACATTTTATTAGTATTAATAGTACTTTTATGCTCAGTCAAATGCTTGGTTAACCTCCAGGATGTTTGTCCAATGTACAGTTTATTACATGGACATTGTATATAATATATAACATAATCAGATTGACACGATGTGTTGGAACGAAGCAAAATGACTTTGGGTCAATAAATGTAGACATCTCTCAGCATAATGCTACACATCTAGCATGCACCACATGCATGATGTCCAATTATATCCAGTACAGATAGATCTTGTCTTCTCAGGATGAAGCACTTAAAATACTTTGAGATTCTTCCCTCAACTATATGCAAAACGGAGGGTAGAATTTGAAAAAATGGCATAGTTTGTATTATATGCCAGTATTTTCTGATTCCCACTGCTATTCTTGAGGTAGTAACTGTGAATCTAAGTACAAAGGTCAGAACATCATCATCATCCTCTTCAGGTAGTACCCTGATGTTCTCCTTACCTATACCCTTTTGCCATCCAAAAGGTCACTTTTTGGATCTTTCACCGTGTAATCTGATCAATTTAGCTTCATTTTCTTTAGATTGAGATTGTAGTTGTTTTGTAACGTCGCTAAAAGCAGCTCCTTGGATTTCTCTCGCCTGGCATCTGACCACACGTGTCAGCCTAGATTTGAGAAAGTGACCTTTTGGATGGCATAAAGACTCCTGATGCAGGCCAGATAGGCCAAAACACAGCTGTGTCGCGTCTTGCTCACCGACTTTTTTTATTATACATTATTTTTCTTCATTCTTGTTCATGAAATTGTTTTGTTGGATTTTGAACTGAAGCGTCGTCCATCATTATATTATATTTTTGGTCATCTTCGCTGTTCTTTGCTTCCTGTGCATAGTTTTAGACACTAGGGTATTGACAAAGCATTCTATATACTTCTACTCCTAATAATTTCTATAGCACTACTAGAAGTATATGCAGAGGTTTTTGACTCATGAAGAAGCTCACCAGAAGTTCACATTCAAGAAATTGATTTTCAAGTAGTGAACTCTGTGCAGCGAGGCATTCACATAGGAGAAACTAGAGGAGAATGCCGAGCATCTGAAGTCTTTTTTCCTCTATTTAAATAATGTAGCATAAATGTGCTTGAGAGAGTATTACTTGCTATACGTAGATATTAGAATTGCATTCTTCAGCAAGTACCAGGTGAAGATTGAATTAAATCAGGGATGTGATATAGACGTAATCTACCTAGATTTCAGCAAGGCTTTTGACACGGTTCCCCACAGGAGGCTCTTGAACAAACTGGATGGGCTGAAGATAGGACTCGAAGTGGTGAACTGGATTAGGAACTGGTTGACGGACAGACGCCAGAGGGTGGTGGTAAATGGAATTTGCTCAGAGGAGGGAAAGGTGAGTAGTGGAGTGCCTCAGGGATTGGTGCTAGGACCAATTCTGTTCAATATATTTGTGAGTGACATTGCCGAAGGGTTAGAAGGTAAAGTTTGCCTTTTTGCAGATGATACTAAGATTTGTAACAGAGTGGGCACCCGGGAGGGAGTGGAAAACATGAAAAAAGATCTACGGTAGCTAGAAGAATGGTCTAAGGTTTGGCAATTAAAATTCAATGCGAAGAAATGCAAAGTGATGTACTTAGGGAGTAGAAATCCACGGGAGACGTATGTGTTAGGTGGTGAGAGTCTGATAGGTACCGACGGGGAGAGGGATCTTGGGGTGATAGTATCTGAGGATCTGAAGGCGACGAAACAGTGTGCCAAGGTGGTGGCTGTATCTAGAAGGTTGTTGGGCTGTATAGAAAGAGGAGTGACCAGCAGAAGAAAAGAAGTTTTAATGCCCCTGTATAAGTCATTGGTGAGGTCCCACCTGGAGTATTGTGTTCAGTTCTGGAGGCCGTATCTTGCTAAGGATGTAAAAAGAATTGAAGCGGTGCAAAGAAAAGCTACGAGACCGGTACGGGATTTGCGTTACAAGACGTATGAGAGACTTGCTGACCTGAACATGTATACCCTGGAGGAAAGGAGAAACAGGGGTGATATGATACAGACATTCAAATATCTGAAAGGTATTAATCCGCAAACGAACCTTTTCCGTAGATGGGAAGGCGGCAGAACTAGAGGGCACGATACGAGATTGAAGGGGGGCAGACTCAAGAAAAATGTCAGGAAGTATTTTTTTCACGGAGAGAGTGGTGGATGCTTGGAATGCTCTCCCGCGGGAGGTGGTGGAGAGGAAAACGGTAACGGAATTCAAACATGCGTGGGATAAACATAAAGGAATCCTGTTCTGAGGGAATGGATCCTTAGAAGCTTAGCTGAGATTAGGTGGCAGAGCCGGTGGTGGGAGGCGGTGTTGGTGGTTGGGAGGCGAGGATAGTGCTGGGCAGACTTAAATGGTCTGTCCCAGAGCCTGGGGTTGAGAGGCAGGGATAGTGCTGGGCAGACTTATATGGTCTGTGCCCTGAAAATGACAGATACAAATCAAGGTAAGGTATACACAAAAAGTAGCACATATGAGTTTAACTTGAGGGCAGACTGGATGGACCATGCAGGTCTTTTTCTGCCATCATCTACTATGTTATGTTACTAGAAGTATGTAATGCTGTACATTACATACATTATATGCAGGTACTTTCTCAGTCCCTAGAGGGCTCACAGTCTAAGTTTTTGTACCTGGGGCAACAGAGGGTTAAGTGACTTACCCAAGGTCACAAGGAGCCTGCAGTGGGAATTGAACCCAGGTTGTCAGGATCAAAGCCTGCTGCACTAACCATTATACTACTCCTCCATATGTTTAGGTTTAAATGCTTTCTGTGCAGATTATTTTAATCTGGCCCTATATGATATCTTTTAGTTATGCTTGCTTGTTCTGGATTGTGTACCTTTAATCTTTCCTATCCAAGTTTTTGTAGTTCTTTTCTGACTTTTGATACTTTGTAATTTAGTTTATACACTGCTCAGATCTGCTTATTAGCCCAGGCGGTATGAAAAGTATTAATAAACTATAAACTATTCTTCAGTTTTCTCCAGAACCAAAATGACTATTAGAAACCTAGACTGAATTTCTTTTTCATTTTGACTTTTTATCAGGTTCAAACAAAATAATTAATAGGTGGGGTTTCTTAAGTCTCTTTAAGAAAAAAAAAATTATAAAAATGTAGCCTTTATTCAGAAAAAGTAAATTTCAGAGGAATAGAAAGGATGATTTAAGCCTTTCATTATGGGAAACAATAAGCACTATTGAAATGTCTGTCTTGCCACAAATAAATGGGCTAATATATCAGTTTGTATGGAATGCATGAATGCACTTCTTCAAGAGCTCAAATTCAGCTACTCTAAGAGGCAGACAAGAATGATTCCATTTTATCATGTGACAGTGAGTTCTTTGGATTATCAACTGTATCAGGAAAAAAACATTTTGTGCAGCGGAAATGCCAGGTTCCACATTTTAATTTCTTCAATAAACACAAAATGGTTGAATTAGTACAAATTTAAGCCTTAACAAAATCATCTATTCAACATGAGTTCACTATGCTTCACTAGTGGTTGTCCTCTCTATAAAAGGACAGAATTTAGAGGACATTAAGTACATACTATTCCCTTGTAAGCAAGGGCAGAATGACCATTGGGACAATAGGACAGCACTTGAGGCCCCACACTAGTAGCAGGTACACTCACCCCCTAGCTTCCATCTAGTTTAATCATTTTTGAAAGATGATCAGGGTCCCATAAGCCATAGTGCCCGGGGATCCAGATCATTGCCTGCCAACCCCTACTTAAAAGCATTATGCTATTCACAACCCTGTATTGCTATTATGGTTTTACAATCTCTTAAATCTGTTCCATACAGAGTAGCAAGGATAGGGGCACTGTCCTCTGGATCCTGATTTGTTAATCACAAAAACTCCATCATTGCTTGACTCATATTGCATGTTATAAGAGGGAGTTCTGTCTTCTAACAGCTTACTCTTGCTAGAACCATTCTACCTTGTATAACCCAATCAACATACAATGCCAAATTGTGAACCCAGTTATAGACTAGGGTTAATTATGCACATAACATAATTAGTTAATTTGTGCTAAAATGTCACTTAATTGAAGATAAGTACCAATAATTGGCATTAGCAAGCCCTAATTGGCACTAATTAGCAGATGTGCTTTCACTCTGCAGCTCCTCTGTATCTCTCTCTCCACTCTTTTGTCTCCCTACACTCCTCCTCAGGAACTCCATTCATTGGATAAATCTCTTTTATCTGTACCCTTCTCCTCCCCTGCCAACTCCAGACTCCAATTCCTTTTATCTTGCTGCACCATGGGGGAGATTCTATATTTGGCACCTAAAAAATTGGCACTGAAATCAGTGCTGACTAAGCTATAGTCAGTGCCTAGATTTAGGGGCTGATTATCTCTGGCTCGAATCTATTTACACTAATGAAAACGTAGCATAAATCCCAGTATGCAGATTTAGATATGTAAATTTTGGAACACCCACAAAACACCCATTTCCCCACCCATAACCATCCCCTTTTTGCCTGTGCGCATTAGAAGTTCGTTGTACATCATTACAGAATATACTTAGGGGCCCTTTTATAGAATGCTGTTAAGCCCAACATGGGCTTACCGCTTCCTCTTCTGGGACTACCGCTGGCCCAACACTGCCACAGCAGTAGTCCCACCCTGAGCGCGTACCATTTCTGGGGGAAAAAGAAACCCCCAGAAATGGTTTGCATGGCAATAACCCGGAGGTAATCAGGCATCATTGTGCATTGCCCATTTACTGCTGGGTTAGCACAGAAGCCCTTATTGCCACCTCAATGGGTGGCGGTAAGGGCTCCCCGCCACATGGTCATGCGGTAAGAGTTCTCTTAGCGCATGGCCATGTGTCTCTGGGGGCTTTTTTTACCCACTGCAGTAAAAAGGGCCCTGGTGCAAAGGAAAAACAACCCCCAGTGCTAGCGTTGTGCCCTTTTTCTCACAGCTTGGTAAAAGGACCCCTTAGCGAGTTGTACACCTAAATTCTAATCAGTGCCAATTAGTGCTCATTATTGCTTGTTAAGTGAAAGGAGAATGACTAAAAAGGGAATTGTGAGACTAAAAGATACTGCGAACCGCTATGTAGATAATGATGAAGAAAAAGCCAATTTGCTAAATAGATACTTTTGTTCTGTTTTCACTGAAGAAAATCCTGGAGAAGGACCACGAGGGTCTGGCAAAAGTACATTTGAGAATGGAGTGGATATAGCTCCGTTCACGGACGAGAGTGTGTATCAACAACTTGGAAAGCTAAAGGTGGACAAAGCCATGGGACCGGAAGGGATCCAACCCAGAATATTGAGGGAGCTCAGAGAGGTTCTGGCGGGTCCTCTTAAAGATTTGTTTAATAAATCCTTGGAGACGGGAGAGGTTCCAAGGGATTGGAGAACGGCAGATGTGGTCCCTCTTCACAAAAGTGGCGATAGGGAAGAAGCTGGAAACTACAGGCCGGTAAGCCTCACCTCAGTTATTGGGAAAGTAATGGAAGCGATGCTGAAGGAAAGGATAGTGAATTTCCTGGAAACCAATAAATTGCAAGATCAGAGGCAACATGGTTTTACCAGAGGGAAATCGTGCCAAACGAATCTCATTGAATTCTTTGATTGGGTAACTGCACAATTGAATCATCGACATGCTATAGACGTAATCTACTTAGATTTTAGCAAAGCTTTTGACAAGGTTCCCCACAGGAGGTTCTTAAATAAACTGGATGGCCTGAAGATAGGACCTAAAGTGGTGAACTGGATTAGGAACTGGTTGACGCACAGACGCCAGAGGGTGGTGGTGAATGGAGTTAGCTCGGAGGAGGGAAAGGTGAGTAGTGGAGTGCCTCAATGATCGGTGCTGGGGCCGATTCTGTTCAATATATTTGTGAGTGACCTTGCCGAAGGGTTAGAAGGTAAAGTTTGCCTATTTGCGGATGATACTAAGATCTGTAACAGAGTGGACACCCCGGAGGGAGTGGAAAACATGAAAAAGGATCTGAAGAAGCTAGAACAATGGTCTAAGGTCTGGCAATTAAAATTCAATGCCAAGAAATGAAAAGTGATGCACTTAGGGAATAGAAATCCACGGGAGATGTATGTGTTAGGTGGCGAGAGTCTGATAGGTACGGACGGGGAGAGGGATCTTGGGGTGATAGTATCTGAGGATTTGAAGGCGACGAAACAGTGTAACAAGGTGGTGGCTGTATCTAGAAGGTTGTTGGGCTGTATAGAGAGAGGTGTGACCAGCAGAAGAAAGGGAGTGTTGATGCCCCTGTATAAGTCATTGGTGAGGCCCCATCTGGAGTATTGTGTTCAGTTTTGGAGGCCATATCTTGCTAAGGATGTAAAAAGAATCGAAGCGGTGCAAAGAAAAGCTACGAGAATAGTATGGGATTTACGTAACAAGACGTATGAGGAGAGACTTGCTGACCTGAACATGTATACCCTGGAGGAAAGGAGAAACAGGGGTGATATGATACAGACGTTCAAATATTTGAAAGGTATTAATCTGCAAACGAACCTTTTCTGGAGATACGAAGGCAGTAGAACGAGAGGACATGAAATGAGATTGAATGGGGGCAGACTCAAGAAAAATATCAGGAAGTATTTCTTCACGGAGAGAGTGGTGGATGCTTGGAATGCCCTCCTGCGGGAGGTGGTGGAGATGAAAACGGTAACGGAATTCAAACATGCGTGGGATAAACATAAAGGAATCCTGCGCAGAAGGAATGGATCCTCAGGAGCTTAACTGAGATTGGATAGCAGAGCCGATAGTGGGAGGCAGGACTGGAGGTTGGGAGGCAGGGATAGTGCTGGGCAGACTTATACGGTCTGTGCCAGAGCCGGTGGTGGGAGGCGGGAATAGTGCTGGGCAGACTTATACGGTCTGTGCCAGAGACGGTGGTTGGGAGGCGGGGCTGGTGGTTGGGAGGCGGGGATAGTGCTGGGCAGACTTATACGGTCTGTGCCCTGAAGAGCATAGGTACAAATCAAAGTAGGGTATACACAAAAAGTAGCACACATGAGTTGTCTTGTTGGGCACACTGGATGGACCATGCAGGTCTTTTTCTGCCGTCATCTACTATGTTACTATGTTACTATGACTTGGGAAGGATGGACACAGCCCCTAAAGATAGTAGTAGAAAAATTTCACTTTCCTCTGATCCTGGGGAAAGACTAGGTGAGGATGAAGACAGTCCTTACCCCAAAAGCGTCATGCATGTCCTTGTGAGCCAGAGATTATTCCCCTGCAGAACTGGAAAGGTTTCAGTTAGGCTAAATATTCCCCTTTGCCACATAGGATGTAGTAGGACTAAAAGAAGAGCCAAGAAATGGAAGAGCCCAGGTATGGTAGAAGCTTTGGGAGAGGAAGTTATGAATCAGTTTCACTGTTTTCCAGAGGAGCAGGCAAAGGATCCCTCACTGAGAGAGTGTTGAGACAAAGTAAGGAATAATGAATCATACTTTATTAAGAGGAAAAACTTTCTGTATCGGGTAGCCAATAAAAAAGGAAAAGGGGAACATATACAACTATTAATTCCTGAAGTGTTTAGGAGGACCCTGATGACCCTAGCCCATGTACACCCATTGGCAGGTCATTTGGGGGAGCATGGGACATTGGTACACATTATACAATGATTCTTCTGGCCAAAGGTTTATGAGGAGGTAAAGGAATACTGCCAGTCCTGTCCAGAATTTCAAAAAGTACCCCAGTAACTGACGGAGAAAAGTCCTCTTATACCTCTTCCCTTAGTTGAATGACCAATGGATAGGGTGAGTGCTGCCTGCCATCAGTACATCCTGGTAGTGGTGGACTACGTGAACAGATTCCCCTGGGCAATTCCCTTGCAGGTAACCTCTGCCTGAATAATCGCTCATGAACTAATGACAATATTCTGTCAATCTGGGTTTCCCAGGGAGTTACTGACAGACCGGGGAACTAATTTCACATTCAATACACTAGGGGAACTTCTGTGAATGTTTGAAGTCAAGCATGTGAAAACTGCAACATATCATCCACAAACAGATGGATTAGTAGAGAGGTTTAACCAAAGCCTTATTAGAATGGTGAAGAAATGCAATGAGGATATGATAAAAGAGTGGGACACAGTAATTCTATATGTACTGTTTGCCTATAGGTAAGTTCCTCAGATGTCCTTAGGGCTTTCACCCTTTAAACTAATGTTTGGCTGCCAGCCCAAGATCCTGATGGAGATAATACAGGAAGCCTGGACAGGAAAGAGCAGACAGGTTGGCTCAGTAGTTAAGCATATCCTGGAACAGAGAAAGAGATTAGTGAATATAAAGAGTCAAGAGAAAACTCAGTGAAGGCCCAGCAAAAAGCTTATTATGACAAGAACGCTAGACAGCGAGAATTTAAGCCCCAAAATAGGTTACTAGTACTGTTACCTACCTCTCCTAACAAATTATTGTCCAGGTGGAAAGGACCATATGTAATAAAGTGAAAGGTGGGTCCAGTCGATTATGAGATCAGCCAGAAATGTAAATGAAACCAGATATTTCATGTTAATTTGTTGAAGCCATGGGTAACTCGGGAAGGGTTGATGGTATAAGCCCAGATGTGGCCGGGTTGAAAGAGCAAAAAGTGAACATAGGGGAATCCCTGACTCTAAAACAGAAAGTGCGGGTTGAACATTTAATTTTAAAATTTCAGGACATGTTTTCCCCTTTACCAGGATTCAACCACTTAGGGGTCCACAGGATAGTTACCCAACCCGGGAAAGTAATAAGGCAAAAACCTCATCGCCAGACGCTAAAAGAGAAGCAGCAAAACAGGAAGTAGTCAATATATTAAAGTTAGGGGTTATCAAAGAATCAGTAAATGAATGGGCCAATCCCCTAGTATTGGTACCCAAGCCAGTTGGGTCAACCAGATTTTGCATCGACTTTAGGCATTTCAATGCTGTGTCATGTTTTGATGCTTACCCTATGCCCAGGGTTGATGACCTGGTAGAGCAGTTGGGAAGGGCCTAGTATATTTTGACCCTAGATCTATCTAAGGAGTATTAGCAGATTACACTGGAACCAACTTCTAAAGAAAAAACAACCTTCATTACACCCCAGGGACTATATCAATTTATGGTCCTCCCATTTGGACTTCATGGGGCCCTAGCAACGTTTCAGACACCCTATGGACTATATCAATTTACAGTCCTCCCAAATGGACTTCATGGGGCCCTGATAACATTTCAGAGGGTCATGAATAGGGTGTTAAGACCCCATTAGGAGTATGCCAATGCCTATTTGGACGATGTGGTATTTTTTTCGTCCATGTGGGAGAGTCACCTGAGACACATCGAGGTCATCTTTGAGTCCTTAAGACATGCAGGACTGACTATGAACCCCAAGAAGTGTTACTTAGGTCAAAGAGGGATTCAGTATCTGGGGCACAGAGTGGGGAATGGGTGGGTGAAGCCAGTTTCATCCAAACTCAAGGCAATTTAGGCTGTAGCTATACCCCAGACAAAGAAACAACTAAGGGCATTCCTGGGTATGATAGGGTATTACCAGAAATTCATTTCCAAATTTTCAGGGAAGAATGCTGCTCTCACAACCCTATTAAAGAACTCCCAGCCGAATCAGCTGGTTTGGGATGGGGCTGCAAAGCAAGCATTTAAAGACCTAAAGTAAGCCCTTTGTAAGGAACCCATAATCGTACTGTAACATTGTATCTCCATCCTTCACAATGTATTGTAAGCCACACTGAGCCCGCAAATAGGTGGGAAAATGTGGGATACAAATGCAATAAATAAATAAATAAAACCAGTGCTAAGAAACATTGACTTTGGCCAGGAATTTACCTTACAAATGGATGCTTCTGGGGTGGGGCTAGGGGATGTCTGAAATCAAGGAAAAGGGGAAGAAGAGTGCCCAGTCATGTATATTAGTAGAAAACTCTCAGAAGCAAAAAAGGATTGCCTGGCTGTCAAGCCCATCTGGTAGTACCTATTAGGAAAATACTCCACTAAAATGGTTGGGACTGATGAGGAACGACAAAACCAGGCCTATAACTTCTCAATTATGCATCAGACAGGTAGGAAGCATATCAACACAGACTACCTGTATAGGAAGGGGGCATTAAACAGAAAGAAAAAAGAGTGATTAAAAAGAAGTTATACAATTGGGTACATAGCCTATCAGAAAAGAAGAAAAGAACTTACAGCCAACAAACCAAAGAACTACACTAAAACATTATCATAGAAAATCACTAAATGAATCTGTGTTAGTCTCATAGCATCCTCTTATGTTTAAGGTGAGACCCCTGTGCGGGAGGAAGTAGCAGTCAGGGAAGCTACGTGGGGGGTGATCGGGGGGGGGGGGGACTAAACCTGCTGTGAGATGCTAACAATTCCTTGATATCTGGGTATGAGAGACAGGTACCCAGGAACTGCTTAAAATAACCTGAATTTGCATATAATATGCATAGGTGGATATTGGGGCATTGTGGGAATTAACCCTAACTTCAATGGAGGGATCAAGACAGTACCTTGTAGTCAACCAGGTAACAGAGTCAGAATTCATTCTTTTTGTTTTCTAGAGAGAATGGAGGAATGTAGGCTGGTGGGTTACTGGCTGATGGATTCCAGAAGACTATTTATGGTTGGATTTTTGATGCTTTTGTTTTGTATATGTAATCCACATGTTTGGGTGGGTAGAGTGTGACATCTATATAGAATATACCCATATGAAGGGCTCCTGGTAAAAGCTTACTCTATAAAAGAATATAGGTACCTACTTTTCTTTATAGAATATTTGCAGGACCACTTAAATATACATTTAAAAGTTAGGCACAAGCACTTACATGATCCATCGAGCTGATGTAAGTGTTAGCACTTAAAATGCTATAGATACACACGCAAGTTGTAGTATCCCATAAGTTACACTCATATGAGTCCTGCCCATGCTCTGCCCAAGCTCCACCCATGTGTACACCCTCTTGCATATATGTGCAATATAAGTTAAGAATAGTGCTTAAGTGGAATTTTGGCAGTTATGTATGTGCACAGAAATGACATTATTCTATACATTTATGTGAGTAACTGGTACATAAATATTAGTACCAATGTTAAAAAATGACACCTTCAAGACAGGGAAAGAAGGAAAAATGCTTACCCCCCCCCCACCAAAAAAAAAATCAAATGATATACTTAAAGGTAAGTTGGTAGAAATGGGGCAACATCACCCTAATGTGAACAACAAACAAAATTTGTATTTATGTTTTGCTTATTAATAATGTCTTAAAATAAAATCTATGAAGAGGGACATCAGCACAACAAGTCAAATCAGGTCATATGACCTCTTATAACGCAAAGTTATTTCAGATTCTGACCTCACTGACCAAATTCAATCATTTGTCCCACCTTCACAAAGTACAAGACACAACTATTTCTATGCATGGGCATTTCCAAACATAACAACACAGCGGAGATAGCAAAAACAGGATGTGATTGGTGCCAAAATGATTTTATCAACTTCCAGATGACTCGACAAGGGCCATGTTTCAGCTACAAAGGCTGCTTCAGGCGTCTGAAAAATTCAGCACAATTCACCAAGCAGCATCCAGTACACACAGATGTATCAATGCAAACCAAAATCAAAAGTACAACACACAACATACACTGATAAAGCAATGTGCTCACACAGTCTCAAAACAATCTTCTCCATTAAACCAGATTTCTTGTATGGATAGAAAATCTGATGCCCTGCTTGCCTGGCCATCTAGCCTTAAGGTTGACCCAGTCCTGGTCCCACCAAATAACTTATTTGCATGCCATTCTTCCCACAATCCCAGGTAGTGACTAGGCAGCTACCTAGATCACCTCTACAACCAGGGAGCTTACACTCTCATGGAGAGTACCAAAAGGGATGCCATGCTTCTGCTCTCTCTTCTCTTTGCCTTTAATGTGACATCATCCATTATCCTTTGAAGGCAAGCAGGCTGTGCAAGCCTCCACATCTGTAAAGTCCATGGCTATAGAAGTATCTCTGAATTTTCAAAGGGAAACAATGGACTGGAAGCAATGAGGGGGCTTAAAGAAATTATCCCTAAAATAATTGTCAATGTGTCATGCACTAATTGCAGCAAAACCAGGAAAATGTTTTTACAATTTTTTATTCTTTCAACACATTCACAGATGAGTCCTGGCAAATGCACTGCACAGTAAGTACACATGTTTGAGTATCATAAAACTAAGCAGCTCCTCTGTTTCATGCCAGTTGTTTTCTTAAACTGTTCCTCTGAGATTCGTTTGATTAGCCTATTGCATCATATTTGGATAATGTGGTTAATCTATTCCAGTTTCATTATGTTAATCACTTGCAATCTGCTTCCTTTCCATTGCCTAACTATGCAATATACAGACAATTGTTTTTGTCATTTGGGATCCCAAGGAAATGCAAAGTTCCTTTCTTTTCAAGCAGTCTTTTGAAGCCTGGACATTTTGCCCCTCATTCTTTAACCTTAGCACTTAAATTTATGCACCATTTGCTCAATAAAATTATACAATACCAGCACTTGCCTGCATAAATGCTATGCGTGCACTCAGCACTGTTCCATAAATGACGTTCATAGCTTGTGCAAAGGGGCTTTCACAGGAAAAGGGGCATAGGAGGGACCTGCATTTGTAAGCGTAACTTACAGAGAACTGTGACACGCTAAACTGCCACATTTAGGTGCACACATTTACTCCTGCCATAGACATGGCATAAGTGGGCGTGCCTAAAGGTAGGTGCATAGAATATTATGCTAATATTCTATAATGGAACCTTGTCATTCAAATGTCATTATAGAATTTGCGCTCTGCACACTGCATCTAGGTGCTTAAATTGTGCTGCCTAGCTGTAGAATTGTCTCCTGAATGGTTCAGAAGCATAAGGACATTTGGGAGATGATGCTTTAAATCAGTTATTCTTTCCAGTTAAGCACTGACTTTATAGGTTTCATTACTCTGGAAATTCTAGCCATGTGTCTCTGTTTAATTGCAAGCTGTGTGTATGCTTGCAATTGAAATATATAAAAAAAATAATTCTGAAACATATTTGTTTTGAAACATTTATGCAGAAATACAGAATTTTAGAATACATACTCAATATCTTATCTCTATGATATCCACATCATGCTAATACAGTTTAAAAAAAAACATATTTTCTGGTTCTCAGTATTTCAATCATAAGAGCAAAATGTTTTATTTCTGCTCCATAACTTATCATTTTAGAATCATTTAGGAGGGGCCAAATGAATGATGCAACTATAAAATTACAAAGTTATGACGCATGATACCAAGCAATACAATTGAGTACACAAGCATTTCATGGACTTCATATAAACACTTGCGTAACAAACTCCAACATACTAGTACTAGGTGACATCAACCTTCATCTAGAAGACCCAAACTCCACCAAATCACGGGAATGCAAAGAATTCATCCAACTCTGGGACCTTAAACTACCATATATGCAAGCAACATATGTCAAAGGGGACACACTTGACCTCATTACACACAAACTGTCCACAAACCAAAATCTAATAATATCAGACTCTAACTGGACAGTTACACCATGTCAGACCATTACAAACTAAACCAATCCCTTCAATGGCGCAAAAAAGGCACAAACCGAATACAAGAACACACAACCTACACCACAAGAAGTCAAATAGACTTGGAAACATTCTGACAAAAGTTCTACGATAATGATTGGACATCTCAAACTGACTCGATACATTACCTCCTAGACTGGGATAAAAGATGCAGAAGCATAATAGACGAAATAGCACCATTGAAAGCAAGGACCTCACGCAGGCACAACTCGTTACCTTCGTACAACGAAGAGCTGAAAAAACTAAAAACACAAACCAAGAAATACGAACGAGCATAGAAAAACTAAAAGATGTACATACACAACGCATGGAAACAAACTCAAAGAAAGTACAAATATGCAATAAGATAAACCAAAAGGTCTTATTACAAAACCAAATTAGGACATGATTACAAAGATACGAAGAAACTATATCACCTCGTGAACAAACTACTAGACACTATACCGGTCACCACATCCAACACAGACATCCCATCTGCAGACGAATTTGCTAAATACTTTAAGGACAAAATTGTAAACCTACACAACACACTACCACAGAACACCACCGACACAGAAAAATTCATTGAATGCTTGGACCCAACACTCAATGAATATGCAGCAGACCGAACCTGGACAAAATTCGCCCTCCTCAGTCACCCAGGCGATTAATAGATTCGCCAAGACTCATTGTAAATTGGACACCTGCCCCAGCTACTTAATAAAATCTGCTCCTCAATGCTTCATATTAGATCTCACATCCCACCTAAACTACTTGCTCCAACACAGACTCTTCCCCAAGGAAATGGCAACATCCTACTTACCCCTATACCGAAAGATACAAAGAAAAAAATCAAACGAAATCACCAGTTACCGGCCGGTAGCATCTATCCCACTGGTAGTGAAACTTATGGAAAGCATGGTAACCAAACAACTTACCGATTACTTAAATAAATTCTCAATACTACACAAATCACAATCTGGATTTCGCTCTAACCACAGCACCGAAACAGTACTAATCACCCTCTTAACCAAATTCAAACAAGAAATTGCAGCAGGCAAAAGCTTACTCCTCCTACAATTCGACATGTCAAACTACTTCGACATGGTTAACCACAAAATACTATTAAACATATTAGATTACTTCGGGATTGGTGGAAGTATACTCAGGTGGATTAAGGGCTTCCTAACCACTAGAACATATCAAGTTAAATCAAATTTGAACGTATCATCACCATGGAATATAGACTGCGGTGTACCCCAAGGATCACCACTATCACCGATCCTATTCAATCTATTGATGACCCACCCCACTAGCCACATCCCTATCCAAAGAACTCATGGGCAGATGCATTCCAACTAAAACTAAACGCAGAGAAAACTCACTGTCTCATCCTCTCATCCCACGAAGAAACCTAACAATATCAACATCCCAGACTACACCCTCCCTGTTTCTGACAGCCTAAAAATTCTTGGAGTTACCATTGACTGAAACCTCACTCTTGAAACCCAATCAAAAACTACAACAAGAAAATGTTTCAATCAATGTGGAAACTCAAACGAATAAAACCTTTCTTCCCGAGGGCAACATTCCGCAACTTGGTACAATCAATGGTACTAAGCCACCTAGACTATTGTAATGCAATCTATGCGGGATGCAAAGAAAAAATCATAAAGAAACTCCAAACTGCTCAAAATAGCTCAGCCAGACTTATTTTTGGAAAAACGAGATACGAAATCGCCAAACCTCTAAGCGAAAAACTACACTGGCTCCCAATCAAATGTAACTGTGACCTCACCCTGGGCACGATACTTCACCCTACAATACCTTTAGAATACCTCGGGCAAAATATCGTGTATCGGACAGGGTTAAAGTACAGACATTAAAACTAGCCCCGTCTCCCCATTTCTAAAATGGGAAGAGGAAATAAAACTAAATTTGTTATTATATTTTGTTATAATTCAGGAAAATAAATGACATTTACATTTATAATTCAATAACTTATTATTTTTATTTATATGATGGGTATGTGTAAAGTTCAGATTCGTTTAACAAATTAAATATTTTTTTTTATTAGTAGTACATCAACAATCTAACAGATCAACTTCTCCTTCGTCTTATCAGATAAGTAATATTTAATCTTAGCAAAACTTATTAACTAAATATGTATCTCATCTTAAGATTTTGACTAAACATTCCCCTCTTCTATAAGAATTGATTCTTTGTTATTATTTCTTTTTCAGATTCCTCCTTTATCAAGCAGGTAAGTATAGTTTGTGTTTTTCTCTCTATCTCTTTTGTTAGCCTTTTATAAATCAGTTTTTGTGCTGTTCTGTATGTTGACGCCAATGAACTTAGCTTTTGTTTTCCTGCTTTCTTGTATATCTTCTGCTCTTCTTCTTTCTTTAACGTTGGGTACCGTACTTTTGCTGGAGACTGAAGCTGGAAGCTAGCTGATTGCTGGAGACTGAAGCTGGAAGCTGGCGAAGGAATACCTACTACTCTAATCTTTACAAACTCAAAGGAAAAAAACCTATTCCCTATGCAAATGCTCCAATAGTTTAAAATTGTTATTATTTTTCTAGCTACCCAATTAAATAAAAATATAATCATGAATCCCTATACTAGATCCCACCCTCAATTAATTCTCCCAGAATAAATTATGGAAACCTCACAGTTGGTATTATAATAATTAAATATGTACCAGAAACCAACTCTTTAATCCAGTATTGGTTATCTTTATGTGTATATATATTTATTGGATGCCAGTACCAAACTTAAAAGTAACCTGGCACTAAACATACACATTATCCATACGTGCGCTGCATTGGAATTACTTTTAAATTAAGTAACCAGAGAGCAGTTCAGCAGACTGTCACGTTAATAAACAGAGCCAGCTGCCCATTCAGAACATCTCTGTGCTCTATTCATTCTCAGAATGGGTGCTAGAACCTTTAAAGTCACACCAACTTCGAATAAATATTTTCCTTATCTGAGCTTCTCAATACTGTGTTATAACAATACAGGGTCAGCAGTTTACCCGAAGCTCAGACTTTCACTCACACATCTCAGAGCCAAACTCAGCCGCGGGGCTCTTTTAAATTAACTAAATCAGTCTTTACACAAATATACCAAGTCAATTCACCGTTTACAATCTTTTGTAACTTTTAAGTAATTTTTACACAGTTCTGGACGGACCCTCTCACACACATCCGTCCAGTCTTTTAATACCCACCCAACTGACAACTGAAGGCAGTTTAGAATCCTTCTTATCTTCCCCACGGAGCTCGAGCTCCCACGAGCTCCCACATTCCAAAAGTCCCCACAACATAAATACAGCCTTTCTACATAATATTAAATGCTTCTTAAGACATATGCATAGAAAGCATGTTTAATTCATTTAAACTTTAGTACCTTAAGGGCTCCTGTAGCCTGCAAATCTTCCCTTTTTGTCTTGACACGCGCCTCCCACCTTGCTCTGTCATGAGCTGGCCTTCGCGAGTGCCTTCCTCTGCACCCGGCTCCTCTCCTCCTCTTTCTAGCGCGTGCAGCGCTAACACCATCGCTGGACGCTTTAATTAAAAACAAAAACGCTGGGAAAGTGCACCGGAGCACTTTCCCAGATCCACTGACCCCACGTCGATACTTTTTTTATCTTCTGAACTGGCTCTGAAACTTAAAAGAGAGCCAGTTCCCTTTAAGTGAAGAAAATCCCTGGCCCTGCGTCGACAACGTGCGTCTGACGTCAAACGGCAATGTCAGACGATGACGCAGGGCCAATCAAAACCCCGATCTTTCCCCAAGCTTTTTCCCCTTTTTGCCTTCGCTCCTTGATGCGGTCGCACTGTAGCGCCGACGCGCCAAAATGCACTGACCACCCGATCCTCTGCCGGACCATTCCCCGACCCCGCCAACGCTCCACCAACCCGAAAAACTCCTGCAGCCCAAATCACCGCTGCAGGAGTCGCGACCAAAGCGCCCCCCTCTCCCCTCATAGGAGGAACTCACCGCCAACCTCCGCTCATGACATGGGACCCTCGGTAAGTTTTAACCCCTTATGGGTTACACAAAGAACGCATTGCCTTTAAAATCTGTACTCTAGTGCATAAAATCATCTATGGCGAGACCCCAGTATACATGACAGACCTCATCGATCTACCAGCCAGAAACACTACAAGATCAACATGCACATACCAAAACCTCCATCACCCAAGCTGCAAAGGACTTAAATATAAATCAACCTATGCATCTAGCTTCTCCTTTATAAGCACGCTAATATGGAACGCACTACCAAACGCCTTGAAAACAACTCACGACCTATCAAACTTTCGGAAATCACTAATTTATTCAAAAAGGTATAGCCTAATGACTCAATTTAAATGCCTCGATCCTGTAACACAACGAAACTAATACCCGTTCAGGTCACACCTCAACCCTTCCTCCTTATTCCCTGATGTGTCTATCATAAACGAACCTTCTACAATGTCAGTCTGTATCTGTTATACCGGAATTGGCAATCACCATCACAGTTACTATCCAGCTTATAATTGAAAGACAAAAACGCCTATATTGCGACCTAAATTGGGAGATAGGCGTTTATCTCCCAAAAATGAATAACGCGGTATAATCGAAAGCCGAACTTGGACATTTTCAACTGCACTCCATCGCGGAAGTGTACAAAGTTGACGGGGGCGTGTCGAAGGCGTGGTGAAGGCAGAACTGGGGCGTGGTTATCGGCCGATCAGAGATGGATGCCTTTCGCCGATAATGGAAAAAAAATATGCGTTTTTAGCAAGAATTTAGGGCACTTTTCCTGGACCCTGTTTTTCCACGAATAAGGCCCCCAAAAGTGCCCTAAATGACCAGATAACCACTGGAGGGAATCGGGGATGACCTCCCCTGACTCCCCCAGTGGTCACAAACCCCCTCCCACCACAAAATATGCCGTTTCACAACTGTTTATTTTCACCCTCAAATGTCATACCCACCTCCCTGGCAGCAGTATGCAGGTCACTGGAGCAGTTATTAGGGGGTGCAGTAGACTTCAGGCAGGTAGACCCAGGCCCATCCCTCCCCTACCTGTTACAATTGTGCTGCTTAATGCTTATTAGTCGTCCAACCCCCCAAACCCACTGTACCCACATGTAGGTGCCCCCCTTCACCCCTTAGGGCTATAGTAATGGTGTAGACTTGTGGGCAGTGGGTTTTGAGGGGGATTTGGGGGGCTCAACACACAAGGGAAAGGTGCTATGCACCTGGGAGCTCTTTTACCTTTTTTTTGTTTTTGTAAAAGTGCCCCCTAGGGTGCCCGGTTGATGTCCTGGCATGTGAGGGGGGACAGTGCACTAAGAATCCTGGCCCCTCCCACGAACAAATGCCTTGGATTTATTAGTTTTTGAGCTGGGCGCTTTCATTATCCATTATCGCTGAAAAACAAAAACGCCCAGCTCACAAATTGTCGAATAAAACATGGACGTTTATTTTTTTCGAAAATACTGTTTGGTCCGCCCCTTCACAGACCCGTTCTCGGAGATAAACGCCCATGGAGATAGATGTTTTCGTTCAATTATGCCCCTCTATGTAAGCCACATTGAGCCTGCAAATAGGTGGGAAAATGTAGGATGCAAATGCAATAAATAAATAAATAAATAAATAAATAAATAAAATGTTTGTTCACCCCTTCAAAGAAATGTAATAGATTGGTGAGACAAGATTTCCCTTCACTAAATCCATGTTGGCTTTGTCTCATTAATCCATGCTTTTGAATATGCTCTGTAATTTTGTTCTTTATAATAGTCTCTATCATTTTGCCTGGCACTGACATCAGGCTCGCCATCTTTAATTTCCCGGATCTCCTCTGGAACCTTTTTTTTAAAAAATCGGCATTATAATGGCCACCCTCCAATCTTCGGGTACCACGCTCAATTTTAAAGATAAATTGAGTTGCCTATAGAAGTCTAAGGATTTCTGCAAGTGGAAGAATGCTGGTACAGCAATGTAAAATAAGAGGAGTTATTTGATAATGATACCCTTTTGGATGATCGGGTAAGAGTTAGGGGGGAGCAATTAACCTCACAGCTTATGTGTTCAATGGGTTGGGAGGTAATAAAAGAAGTATGCAAATTTTCAATTTTTGACAAACTCCTGAGCTAATAAATCAGCAGGGTGGACTACAGAAGATGAATTTGACTCAGAACATCCATGAGATTTGACACTATAGAAAAGAGTTTTCAGGCTGTGTTGGGAGCATTATTTATTACTTTTAATTGATAATTGTAAGATTCTCTGCAAAAACAAAAACACCCAGCTCACAAATTGTCGAATAAAACATGGACGTCTATTTTTTCGAAAATACGGTTCGGTCCGCCCCTTCACGGACTCGTTCTCGGAGATAAATGCCCATGGAGATAGACGTTTTCATTCAATTATGTCCCTCTTAGTCTTCCAGGAACAGCTAGTCTATTATTAAGCTTTTCCAGTAAATACTAACCAACTCATTACCATAGCCAATCAGTGTTAACTATGACATTAATATAGATCCAATAAGGTGTACTTATTGTCATATTATCTGTATCCTGAATGGACATATAAAAATGATTGTACTTCCTACTTCAATGGAGAGAGACAGTCACAGCCAGTACCTTTGTGCAAGCAGGGCTGCTCTCCCATGAGAAACCAATCAATTGGCAAGTAATCCTATTGCTTTCTCATAAGTAGCCTTGAGTCTTTTATATCTGCAAATTGGCTTTAGCTGGTAATTTGGTGTGAGTGCGAAAAAGACCCTAAATAAAACATTAGAGACTCAGACCCAGAGAACACCTATGTGTAGCTATGGTACTGTTCTCCCATAAGCAATTGATTGTACATATACCTGGAGAATAATAAATAAACGTATTTGATTGCTTATATATTCTTTGGAGTCTCAGATATAGCAGTACTTTTGTATAGCAATGTTCTGTACTCCCAGTGAGGTATCACTGATCTGCTAATTGTACAAATACTTGATAAGAACTAAGGTATCTAATTAAACTCCTAACTGATGCAGCCTTGGGTGATTTATTTCTTCCTAGGTATTGGTGGGTGAACCACCATATTGGGAGGGGTAAATTGACCCTAAATAAATACAACATATACCAGTTGATAGATACTGGTAATTATTTCTGGAGTTTCTGAAACTCAGATAGCCTCTTTGTTATGTAAACTAAGTTTGTTTTCTTGCCTTTAGATCCATGTCCATCTATGTTGTTCAGTAAGCTTCCCTCTGATGCTTTACTGTGGATCTCTACCTTCATAAACCATTGTTTATATTGTAGTTTTTTCTCTCCCTTTATAGGTAAGAATATTCTTACACCACTTATTAACTCTCAATCTTTAGACCCTAGTTTGCCATCAAACTATAGGCTCATTGCTAACATTCCATTTTTTATTAAGCTTATTGAATCTATTGTTTCAAGACAGTTGATGGCCTATATTGAAGAGTTCTCTATTTGCAGTCTTTTCAATATGGTTTTAGTTCATTTCATAGCACTGAATCTCTACTTTTAGCCTTAAATACTAAGGCATAGTTTATTCTTAGTAAGGAAGAGAGGGCTGTGCTCTTGCAGTTCAATCTATCAGCATCTTTCCATATAGCAGATAACAATGTTTTACTGGCCTTACTGATGGGACTAAGTATAGAGGGAAGTATATTAAAATAGTTTCAGAGTTGTCTTCAAGTTTGTTCATATGCAGTGAAGGTACAAGATAATTTTTCTCAATTTGGGTTTTCTTAGGGGGTCTTTTACTAAGCCATGGTAGCGTTTTTAGCTCACAGTAGAAATCAGCTGGTGGTAAATGCAAGATGCCTGTTACATTGCTGTGGGTGTCTTGGCGTTTACCGCAAGCTGTTTTTTGCCGTGAGCTAAAAATGTTACTGTGGCTTAGTAAAAGACCCACTAAATCTAGTGCCCCTCAAGGATCACCACTGTCCCCTGTGATTTTCAATATTTTTATAAGTACTCGTATTTCAGTAATTTTGGAAAAGGGTGAATATCTACTGTATATTCTTAAGTGGACAATATATTTATCCTTCAGGAAGTGAATTCAGATACACGTGCTAGTCTCTCCAACATCACTTCTTGTATTTCCAAGATCCGATCATGGGCCAATAGATTTCAGTTGAAGCTTAGTTCCTCTAAGACTATGTTTTTCTATTTTGGAAAACCAATTCCTTCTTTTCATTCTTCTGTTTCACTCGAGGGAAATATCTCTCTTCCTTTTGAAAGAACCACAAAAGTTTTAAGAGTCATTTTGGACTCTCTTCTTACTTTTCATTCTCAAATAAATGATGTTGTACAAAAGTGTTTTTTTCAAAATGAGGCCATTAAGATCTGTGCCGACCCGTTTTCAACTGCAGCATTTTGCAATTCTGACTCAACATATCATCTTGTTGTATCTGGACTACTGCAATTCATTGTATGCTAGTATTTTATTGGGATTGCAAAAAAAAAAAAAATTGCAGTCAGTTCAGAACATGGCTACCTGTATAATCTCTCACAAATCTAGATTTGATTATGTCTCACTGCTTCTAAGAGAGATATATTGACTCCCAGTTAACAGAAGAATAGATTTTAAAATATCATGTTTTATGTTTCCCTCATTTAAAGGTGTTGAACTAAAGAGAATATTGAAGTATTCCTTTTCTTATAAGGCAGCTTCAACTTGGCATACTCTTCCTGAGGTTGTTAGATTTGCTGGTTCATATTTTGTGTTTAGAAAATGTTAAAAGACTTTTTATTTCACTAATACCTGGGTATTTCTGAGTTCTCTCTATTCTTTCTGGGTCTAGATATCACATCTTGTATTCTCTTTCTTTTGTAAACCACTTTGAGACCTTTTTAAGAGTAGAAGTGGTATATAAGCCTTTTGAATAGAATAGAATAGAAGGGAACAAGAGTACAGGAGCATAAATGTGGGTGTTTTAGGAATAAGAGCCTCATTATAGGCTAATATTTTTAAAATAAGCTGAGTTAGTGTCACGATGGTGACTATTTTCCTTGGCTGTGCTCACCTCGCCCTCTGGTGGCCAGAACCGGTGGCTGCCATAGACTGTCTTGCTGTCTCCCTACACAGCCCAGGCTTTCATTCCAATCCGGTCCAGATATTCTATCCTTCCAGACTTGGTTGGAAGTTTGGCAGCTAGCCTCACCCTTAGCTGCCTTGAGATTCCTGCAGCTGAGCCTCAGCTGCTGATTGCCTTTATTAGGCACCAGGCCCTTTCAGCAGGGCCTTTGCATTGCCAAAGGTCCAGGTTGATGTTTGTGCAGTTAGCACTTCTGCCTTGTCTTGCCTTGTTTCTTAGTTAGTATCCCTAGTTTGTATTCCTGCCTGTTTGAGACCCTGTACCTTGAACCCTGTTCTAGCCAAGCTTGTGTTTGTTTCCTGCCTGCTTGAGACCCTGTACCTTGAACCCTGTTCTAGCCAAGCTTGTGTTTGTTTCCTGCCTGTTTGAGTCCCTGTATCCTGTACCCTGTCGAGTCAAGTTTGTCTTGATCCACTCCGTCCAGTAAGTCCTGCCGGCTGCCTGCACCTAGGGACTAAACCCCTGGGGAACGGCAGCCAAGTGTAGGTGAAGCCTAGTTCCAGTCCAGTGTGTTCCAGTCCATGTGTTCCAGCTTGCCCAGTGCTGGTTGGGGGGGGGGTTTGCCTGCTGCTCCCGTTCCTCGGAAGTGGTCCAAGGGCTCACTAGTGTTTCCGTGAGAAGCCTGACAGTTAGTTGTAAGTCTTGAGAAAAGATAATTACTACCCTGCCACCTAGAGAGTAAAATGGCTAAATATCTTATTGAAAAACATTGAGTACAATGACTCTCCTCACCTTCTCTGAGCCAAGTCTCAATGAGGCAAAGAAATTTGAGGTTAGAGTCAATTATAAGATCTACAATGACCAAAGAGACCTGAAATTTCAAAGACCTATTGCTAATGGGTGACTTGATTCAGGTTCAGAAAATAAAAGACACTATCATAAGAACCTTACCTGACCAGAGTCAGTATAGGCAGGCCAGGTAAAGAGTGGACTATGCCTCAAGAATGATGGAATCCATTGGAAGAGTGAATACATACCAATACATTAATAGGGGAAACAAGTACAGTAATGTGCAGGAAAATGATCATATTTCAATTAAGGAGATGTTATATGGAGTTTGCTATAAAGAGCTTTCTCAAAGAGCACCTGTTCCTTGTGCTTACGTCTTCGGCATGTACCTATAACCTGAACACTATAGCTACAAGTAAATTTATAGCACTTCCAGGTCTCTCACTCTTGTCAGCAGTCACATAGTCAGTATTTGGGTCATGGCACATTAGACTAGAAAAACAGGGAGCCCAGGAGCAGATGAAAACCTGCAACACAATACACAGACGGCTCAATCATACAAGTATAGCACAGAAAATGACTGATTCTTTTTCAACACCTTTTGTTTTTCAGGTTCCAGAATCCTAAAGATTTCAGGATCACTATCAGGGGTAAGTATAATTTTATATGTTTGTATCTGCCTCCCCCTCCCCCATTTTTCTGTCTTTCTGTGTCTTTTGTTACATTTTGTGTCAATAACTTATCTGAATTTCTTCTTCTTTCTTGCATAAGATCTTCCCTTTTCTTGATGTTTGGGCCCAATATTTTCTGCTTTCTTTCTTTCACTATTGGGTTTCCAATTCTGTCACCTACTATCTTGTTCTTTACTAAAATTATGAGAGACTGTTTCTTTGTATGTTATGAACAGTCCCTATTTCTAAGTAGCAATTAATGAAACACTTTTACAGCGAACACTAGCTAAAAATATATAAAATTTCTATCTGGTTATTTATCCTACTCTAGGCACTAGATTTCCTTAACTGGAAGGGCAATTTTCTTAGTTTTAATTCAGCATGTGAATCTCAACACTCAGCACCACTTTCCACTCACAGTGAGCCAGTACGTCTCGGTTGAACAGAAACAAACTGTTTGACTTTTTCAGTTCATTCACAAATATATAACAGTGTTCTGATGCAAGACAGATAACAGAATATCTGAGACACAATATTTATTTATTAGCCAGCATTATAAACAAGCTTTGCAGGATGCACTTATGAATAGCCTTTAGATCTGTAACAGCTTTTATAATTTTAAGCACAGTATTTATTTAAAGATTATTTGTACACAAAACAGAAAAAATGTAGTTAAAACTTTCCCAAATTTTCTCCATTGTTTGTACAACTGCACTTCCTTATTTTAAAATGAATTCAGCTTCAAGAGGCTATAAAGATCTCTAGTTCAGAAAAGTAACTTCTCAGTCATATATTTTCATTAAAACATTTCTTTCACTCAAAAATCAGTTTCCACTCAACCTCTTACAAAGTCAGGAAGTCTTTTACAAAGGCACGGTAGCATTTTTAACATGTGCTAAACGCTAGAGACACCCGTATATTCCTATGTTTGTCTCAAGCGTTTAGCTCGTGCTTATTTTTAGTGTACACTAAAAATGCTAGTGTGTCTTTATAAAATGACCCCTCAATCACTTTTACATTCAAAAATCACACTTTAATCAGAGTACCTTTCACATACATCTTGTCTTCCCTGCACCTTCTGCTCTTCTCCCAACTGCAGAAATGTGGTTTTTTTTTTTTTGTTTCTTTTTCTGGCTATAAACAAGCCCTGACAGCACAGGATTCTCCCAGCAGAGAGCTGTGCAGCCAATCAGCTACATGTATTTTTGTCACCATTCTAATTTTTGCAGCTTAATTCAAATATATTTGAAATTCTAAACAGTTTTCTATATACTCACTGTATTTTTAATATCGGATTTGGAAACAAGTAATTACATCTAAAATATGAATCCACATACAAAGACCCTCTTTTATCAAACTGTGCTAGCGGCCCCCTGTACAGTAATGGCAACAAAGCCTATTCACTTTGAATGGGCTTTGTCAACATTGCCACAAAGGAACCACTAATGAGGCTTGATAAAGAGGCCCCAAAATCTTTTCTTAGAATCTATTTCTCTTTTATAAATAAATTAAAGCTTTCATTTTGAGAACGTTTTTGGATAAGGTAGTTGTGGCAATCAATTATGGGTAAATGAGCTGCAGTGTGAGTACTACTTTTTAGATTATTTTTTTAATGGGTTTGTTTTATTCCATGGAACTTTTCATTTTAATACTGTTAAATTAAATTTAAAATATTTATTCTAATATGCCACATATCCATTTTTATTTCAATATTCAACATTACTTAACTTTTTCATTGTAAACACTCATCTTCCTCATTCACAATACATTAAAAAAATAGTATTTTCAATTTCACAAATCTGCATGTAATTATCACTATTCAGCCCAGCTTTATAGCACTCACCATTCCAACCAAAACCCAGTGACATTACCACTCTTTCAAACTCACAGGTCTCCTTGGATGTGTCCTTTATACAACTTTACAAATCACAATCTCCATTTCTCCAGAACTCTCTTTCACTTACATCCCAATCTGCGACATAGCTAGTGAGGCCACTCCCCCAAACGGTTTTTGAATGAAATGGTGCCTATGCAGATGACTCTTCAGCCTCACACTGGTACATATTTTGGAAAATGTCTGTTCCTCCTAATTATGAAACTGGGTTATGCTTCTGGTACTAACCTCCATCCAGAACATGCAAGCACTTATCCAGGCATATTATGGTTTAAGGTTTATTAAAACTTGCTATACCACTCTAACTGGCATGGCAGAGCAGAGCAGTGTACGATCTAAACATTTAGAAAGGAAAAGAACCATATTAATAACAGGAAAGGTGCACATTCATTCTAATAAAGAAAGAAGATAGAGGAGCAGAACAGTAAATACACCTCTTACACCACCCTACCTAATCACTTACCTCTCTAATCCCTCATACATCTTCTGAATACTACCGATTGTATCTTAGATCCTGTCATGACTATGTCATAACAACACTCTGTAAGCCACATTGAGCCTACAAATAGGTGGGATAATGTGGGGTACAAATGCAATAAATAATAATAATAATAATAAATCAAGGATAATATATAGTGGTCACAGCTATCACAGGGAATCCCGAAGGAAAATAATAATATAGCAAATGTCTGCACATAAAGACCTGCACAGTCCAGCTGGTCTGCACATTAAAGTGGCCAGACCATTTTCACTGTCTCAAAACATCTCCAACATACTTCACCACTACTCCAGACAAAATATCTTTTTTTTTTGTTGTTCAAAATGTACATAGCACAAGTCCCATCAGAAGCCCTATGTGCTACAACTCACTTGAGCAATCCCCTACTCTGTGCCCACTGCTCTAGTGCACCTCTGTCCCAGTGTTTTTCCTCACAAAACCCACCAGAGCACCTCCAAAATCAAGGTCCCAGACTTTGTGTGGGCCTACCAGAGTTCTTATACACATGTGCAGAAAACTGTATTGCCAGGAGTTCTATGGCATCAGCCACAGCACCACCCCTGTCTTTCCTGCCTGCTGGCCTCATTGCATCAGTGCTTCTGTGCATGCCTGTGCCTCTGCCAACCTCTGGAAGCCTCTTCCACAACTTCCGGCCCAATTCTGGCCTTGCTCCTGATGCCAATATGCTGCCTCGCACAACCAGTCGGAACACCATCCCTCACCCCACCCAGTCTCCAGCTCTGCCAGCTTACAAAAATAAGGAAGTGCCAGGTAAAGCAATAAATATACTTTTGTTTTTAATCTTCAGGTTACATTGATTAAAATTGTTTCCTGCTGCTGGCCTGTAGGAAAAGACAGTGGGACAAGAATCAAGTGTGGGTAATTTGTTGCAGCCCGTTCAGCCTGGAAGAATGGAGAGAGTGGAGAACCAAGAGAAGAAAGAAGGAAGTTAGCAAAAAGAGTATTGCCCAATGCCGCTCGCCACATGAAAACTGGGGCAGCCACCCTTTCACTATCTCCTAGTTCCAGCCCTGCAGTTTTCCTACTTCTCAAACCTTGGTCCACCTCTTCTTATATAGTAAAAATCCATAACATTTAGAACACAGACAGGCCAAAAAAGTAGGCTGACAGGAGAAAAGTGGTATCACTAAAATTCACTGATCGTCATCTGTT
Source organism: Microcaecilia unicolor (assembly GCF_901765095.1). NCBI lineage: Eukaryota > Metazoa > Chordata > Amphibia > Gymnophiona > Siphonopidae > Microcaecilia > Microcaecilia unicolor. The sequence goes on from NC_044031.1 coordinate 522,815,251, forward strand.
TTTCATAGATATTAGAGCAGAGGTAATGGGAAAAACCTGGCCTCAATGTGACAGAATATAGATCAGAATTTTTTCTAGTAGCCAGGTACATCGCACAGTAATCCAATAAGGGTAGCCATCTGACTCCTTGTCATAAGGAACTAGTTAATCCAGTCTTGGCTTCACCCAATAGCCTGCATAGACTTGCAGTTCTGAATGTCCACTAGATTTTCCCCTGGAAATCAAAATGACCCAAGTATATATCCAATAATGTCTAACCATAGGCAGTCAGTGACACAAGTGTTTGGGGAGGTTATCATGATGGTATGGGGCGGGGCTTGGGTGGGGTACGAGATGTGGCAGAACAGAGCAAGTTAAAATCCTTGGGATGAGGGGAGCAATACCTGTGTCATCAGTGAAGGGACAATGGGTTACTTTTCAACAAAGCAAAGAAGGAGTTGGCATTGTATAGTTATGGATATCGCATGCAAATCTTTCTCATACATATTCATTTGGATATCCTGAAAAGCTGACTGGCTCTTTGTGCCACAAGGACTGGGCTGAGTCCTGCTCATGCTCTGATCAGACTCAAACTATATGTATGCCCATCTATCAAATAGGATATTCAAAACATTACCCTAAGAAACTAAAATTTGCTCTTAAGTAAATAATTTTAGTATATGAAAAGGAGCTCTCAGTAATTATTATCAAAATTATCAAACATAAGTACATAAGTGTTGCCATACTGGGCAGACCGAATGTCCATCAAGCCCAGCATTCTGTTTCCAACAGTGGCCAATCCAGGTTACAAATACCTGGCAAGATCCCAAAACAGCACAATACATTTTATGCTACTTATCCAAGAAATAAGTGGATTTTCCCCAAGTCCATCCTAATAATGGCTTATGGACTTTTCTTTTAGGAAGCTATCCAAACCTTTTTTTTTAATCCCGCTAAGCTAACTACTTTTATCACATTCTCTGGCAAAAATTCCAGAGTTTAATTACTACTACTACTTCTATTTAGCATTTCTATAGCGCTACAAGGCGTACGCAGTGCTGCACCAATTACATGTTGTGAAGAAATACTTTCTCTGATTTGTTTTAAATTTATTACTTTGCAGCTTCATTGCATGGCCCTTAGTCCTAGTATTTTAAAAAAGAGTAAACAAGTGATTCACATTTACCCGTTCTACTCCACTCATTATGTTATAGACCTCTTTCATATCTCCCATCAGCAGTCTTTTCTCCAAGCTTAAGAACCCTAGCCACTTTAGCCTTTCCTCATAGTAAAGTCATCCCATCCCCTTTATCATTTTTATCACCCTTCTCTGTACCTTTTCTAATTCCACTATATCTTTTTTGAAATGCAGTGACTATTGCACACAGTATTCAAGGTGCGGTCGCACCATGGAGCAATACACATGCATTATAATGTCCTCATTTTTGTTTTACATTCCTTTCCTAATAATATCTAACATTCTATTTGCTTTCTTAGCTGCCGCCGTACACTGAGCAGAGGGTTTCAACATACCATCGACGATGACACCTAGATTCCTTTCCTAGTCGGCAACACCTAATGTGGAACCTTTCAACACGTAACTATAGTTTGGGTTTCTCTTTCCCACATGCATCACTTTACACTTGTTCATATTAAACGTCATCTGCCATTTGGATGCCCAGTCTCGTAAGGTCCTCTTGTAATTTTTCACAATCCTCTTGTGATTTTACAGCTTTGAATAACTTTGTGTCGTCATCAAATTTAATTACCTCACTAGTTACTCCCATCTCTAGATCATTTATAAATATGTTAAAAAGCAGTGGTCCCAGCACAGACCCATGGGGAATTCCACTATCTACCCTTCACCATTGAGAATACTGACCATTTAATTAACCCTACTCTCTGTCTTCTATCCTGTAACCAGTTTTTAATCCACAATAGAACACTACCTCCTATCTCATGACTCTCCAATTTCCTCTGGAGTCTTTCTTGAGGTACTTTGTCAAATGCCGTTTGAAAATCTAGGTACACAATCAACCAGCTCACCTTTATCCACATGTTTGTTCATCATGGCTTTGTGCACTCAGTATCAGGAGCAATTGTGATAAATCAAGCCCCCATAAAGGACTCTTATCTAAGCTCCTTTTCCATCATCAGGCTCACATTATATCAAACATGCAAAGTGTAATAACCAACAGAGCTAGAACAAATGGAGATAGGAAAAGAATTGTCTAACTCCTTTCTTCAGATTCTGACTCTGTGGAATATGTAAAACAGGGCAAGGAGAAGCCCTGAAATTGGAAAAGTTATTTTGTTTACCCCGCCCTTTAAAATTTTTAGGACTTCAGAACAGTGCCATAGGGAGAACTAATGACACCCGGGGCGGGTCGCCGCTGCGCACCCCCCCCCCCCCCCCGGGTGCAGCACGGTGCGACCCCCCCCCCCCTCTGCGGTGCAACCCCCCTCCAGAGCGACCCCCCCCCTCCGGACCGCATTCTTACCTGCGGGAGGGCCGATTCGCCCCAAGTGCACGTCACTCGGACCTGCGTCGGCCCCGCTGGTTCCCTGCTCTCTCTGCCCCGGAACAGGAAGTAACCTGTTCCGGGGCAGAGAGAGCAGGGAACCAGCAGGGCCGGCACCCCCCGAGCGCGTGCACCCGGGGTGGACCACCCCTCCCGCCCGCCCCTTCCTACGCCACTGCTTCAGAAGCTCAGTGTTGATAGGGTACTTAATAGCAAGCATGGTAGGAACAACACAGACTAGCCCGTCATAGGAAAAAGGGAGAGCCTGGCTTGAGAAAATAGGCAGCTTTTTTTAAAGCACCTATGTGTGTGGGGGGAGGGGGCAAATTTGCTTTTGTTTTTCTTGTGGGTTGGTGTGTGTTTGTTTGTTTTTTGGCTGAAGAAGACTGAACTGCACCTGGAGGGTGTGTGTGTGGAAGGGAGAACAATTGTAACCATCTGTGGCCCAGAGACTGCATGTAGAGGCAGCAACTCAACTATCAATGAACAACTATATCAGTTTTCTGGCCCATGTGAAGAGATAAATACTGGGCCCTTGAATATGAATTATCAAACTGTTTTTTTTTTTGTTTTTGTTTTTTTTGGGGGGGGGGGTCTTTTTAGATAAAGTTCAGTGGTGTTCCTTGGTCGGCTGCCACTCATGGCGAATTGTCACTACGCACCCTCCCAGGGTGCAAACACCCTCTCAGTTCATCACCTCTAATCCCCCACCCCCACCCCGGTGCATTGCTCTTACCTCCTGGGGGTGCTGGGAACAGCCACACGGCTGTCGGCTCCGCCGGTTCCATGCCCAGAACAGGAAGTAACATCAAAGGAAGCAGGGAACTGGTGGAGCTGACAGCCACGCGGCTGCTCCCTACACCCCCCCCCCTGCAGAGTGCACCCGGGGCAGACTCCCCCCTCACCACCACCACCACCCCACCCCACCCTTGGTATTCCACTGATAAAGTATGAACTATTTTAAAATAAACATCCAACAGAGGAGACTAAACTAGCTACCTATTGCTTGAAGCATTGTTGAACACAACATATCTTATAATTTTTCTGGAGTAAAAGACTTTGTTAAAGGTTCGAAGTACCCTTAGGATCAGAATGGGAAAGGGGCAGAAAGTGTTGCTGAATGCACAGGGCTCTTCATAAGTGATCTGTACAGGAGCAGCACAGCAGAATATTCTAACAGGGAATCTTTGATATAGTGGTAGCTGAGGAAGTGGAGAGTGCATTGGTTCAAGATAAAGACAACTATTGTGCTTTAGACCCTTGACCATCTGCACTTTTTTTTGCTACTCTTGAGCAAGTGGGCCCAGTTATTACTAAGATTGATGCTTCTGCAATCTGGTCTTTTGCTTTTTCTTAAGCAAGCTGCAGTAAATCCTAGCTTAAAGAAACCATCTGCAGACTTGATGACTTTATCTAACTATTTTGGATCATTTTCAATTCAGTTTTAGAAGAGATCACAGCACCAAGAATTTCTTCATCTCGGTGCTGAACACTGTCTATGTCCTTTGGACAGAGACGAGATGGTGCAGGTTATAATGCAGGAGTGTTTGACTCAGTGGATTGTGATCTGTTCCTAGTATGCCTATGATCGATGGGGTTTGGAAGGAATGTCATAGTCTGGTTTCAATCATTTTTGACTGATCATCTGCAAAAGTCATAACTGGGGAGATGAGGGGGGAGGTCGATTCCACTTGGAGTTTACAAAGTGGTATTCCAAACGGCTTCCTACAGTGTTTTTGTTTAATATTTTTTAGCCATTAACTTTCCCTCTGGTATTCAAAGGCATTTAACTGTCCAGGATCAGCACCTGGCCAGTTAAATGCTCTAGAACTGGCTAGCCATGAATTTTCAGCAGGACATGGCAGGCCATGACCCGCTGAAAATTCATGATTAGCAGCTAGAAGATAGCCAGTTGTATTGCGTGATATAACTGGCTATCTAACAATTTTCACTGTAAGTTTGGAAGACATATTTGGCCATGTGAATATCAGGTCTACCTTTGGCTGGTTCAAACTTAACTGGTCAGTGCTGAATATCAGCTTGGCTGGATAAGTTTGAATCAGTCAAAAATAAACTGGATATTCAATGCCGGTCACAGGAAATGGCCTGGCTTGAATATCTGGGCTCAGCATCAACTGCAGGAGTTAGCCAGGCTAAATCTCACAGTCTGAATATCGGGCCCTTTGTTATTACTTTCTTAGGGTATCCAGCTTCAGATATGCTGATTATTTACAACTTTTGGTTGCAACAAATATTTATGCTATAGGGAACATGGTCCATAATACATTGGCAATCGTCCTGATAAAACTAAGGTGCCCTTTTACAAAGGATGCATCAAATCGGCATTACCGCCCAGCTACTGCATGCCCCGGGCAGTAATTCTGAATTTGGCACACACCAAAAACACACAGTAGAAAATATTTTCTATTTTTTACCATGGGGCACCTACCCAGCGGTAAACAGCAGTGGGCATGCGCTGCATGCCTACTGCCCGGGTAGCATGTGAGACCTTACCACTAAGTCAATGGGTGATGGTAAGGTCTCAGGCCAAAAATGGACACATGTTGGTTTTTATTATGCCACATGTCCAATTCCAGCCCTTTAAAAAAGGGACTCTTTTTCCAGGACACGGTTAAAACTGGCCTGGCGCATGCCCAAAAGATGTGCTCGCACTGCCGCAGGCCACATTTTGCCGTGGCTTAGTAAAAGGGCCCCTAAGTTATTCTCTGTAAGGAAACCTGCTTGCATGTTTAACTATCACTTGTTGTTATTCTGGGGTTTATTTTTGTCATTCTCTGCTTCAGTTCATAATTTGGGAGTGATCATGACTTTGAGTTTTTCTTTAAAAGCCTGCATTAAAATTGTTTTATCCTATGTCTTTCTTAAGCTATGGCTAGGTAGAAGATTGAAACATCTGTTACCTATATCAGAACTGTTGTGTAGTCAATAGTGTTGAACAGTATTGATTATTGTAATGATGTTTTTTCTTGGTTTATCTGTGTACTTCAAACAGCTCAAAATGTGGCAGCTTGGGTTACTTCTGGATGTAGCCCAAAGGCAAATATTTATCATGTTCTTAAGGACTTGCACTGGTTGCCAGTAATTCAGAGGATCAAATTTAAGGTGTGTTTGCTGACGTTTAAAGCCTTTGTGGGAACTAGACAACATTAATAGGCTCAGATTTTACTGTGATATAACCCATTACAGGTGCTGCATTCAATGGATGCTAACTTGCTCTAAGTGCCAACCCTGAATGTAACTAGACTATAAAAGTAAATCAGTTGCTGGACTTTCTGTTGTTGGCCCACACGCATATGGAATCTATAGCCCAAGGATATTAGAGTTGAGACAAAATTTTTGAGTTTAAATGCTCCTTTCCCCTAGGTCTAAAACACCTTCTAACTCACACTTGCCCCTTCCTCTATAGACCAGTTCACCGATAAGCTCATTCCTACCCACCAGACTCAATATCCCCAACCATCTCACTCCTTCCCCTTCCCTCTCCTCCCCTCAAGGCTCACCTCCCAGGTCTCTTTCACGTCATCTTCACAATCCTATGGTTTCATTCTTGAGCTGTGGAACCAACCTCACTGCTTCCCTCCTCCACAAGCCATGTGAGCTGACCTCGGTACTTCCCTCCTCTTTTGTCCATGTAGGCCAACCTCAGTGTTTACCTCCTCTTCCAATCAATCAAGCTGACCTTAGAGCTCCACCAGCCTTGTGGGCCAACCTCAAGCCTTCCCTTTGACTGCATGGGCTGACCTTAATAAATTCTGCTCTTTAAAAGGTCCTTTTACTAAGGTGAGCTAATGGATTTAGCATGTGCTAATGATTAGTGTGTACTAAATGCCATGCACCCCATTGTATACTTATGGCTGCATGGAACCTAATGCATACTAATTCATTAGCATGTGCTAAATCCATTAGTGCATCTTAGTAAAAAGACCCCTAAATGTAGAATTCTGCATAGGTTTAGAATTCTGTGCAAATTTTGCATTGTGCATTCACAATATTCCCTAAGATATAACATAAAAAAATTATTAAAATTCTCCATTCAGGATGCAAAGCAGCTCAATCCATGGGCCATTTTTTTTTTAATTGAGCCAGGTATCCAATAAAGGAGAGTGTGTCTTAATGAAGACTCAGCCTTTTTATACACTTTGGGCTCCAAATCAGATTTGAAAGTTATTAATGTTCCACTGTCCAACAAGGAGTAGAGTTATGTGGTGGGGGGAGGGATATTTACACATCATTTTTGCAGGTTAGTACACTGGTCTAAAACTTTAAAAGTGAATAGTAACTGAAAAGCCAGAAATTATAATGAACAATATTTTATTTATTTATTTGTTACATTTGTATCCCACATTTTCCCACCTATTTGCAGGCTCAATGTGGCTTACATAGTACCAGAGAGACTTTGAAGTCTCCAGTGAACAAATACAAGGTAATGTTGTGATAGAATAGAGTTCTTGTAGCACTGTCACATTAGGGAGTCATACAACGGAAGAGTTGAGTAATGTCTATTACGTACTTGAGTTTTGTTGTGTAGCAGAGTTCAGGCATTTAGTTGGGTTGGTAGGGTATGCCTTTTGGTGCAGGTTAATCTTTAGTGATTTCTGGAAGTTTAGGTAGTTGTACGTCCTTTTCAAGGCTTTTGGTAATGCATTCCATAATTGCATGCTTATGTAGGAAAAACTGGATGCATAGATTGATTTGTATTTAAGACCTTTGTAGCTTGCGTAGTGAAGATTTAGAAATGTTTGTGTTGATTCGGATATATTTCTGGTTGGTAAGTCGATGAGGTCTGTCATGTATCCCGGGGCTTCACCATAGATGATTTTGTGAACCAAGATGCAGATTTTGAAAGCAATGCATTCTTTGATTGGGAGCCAGTGTAGCTTTTCACAGAGGGGTTTTGCGCTTTCAAATCGCGTTTTTCCAAATATAAGCCTAGCTGCCGTGTTTTGTGCGGTCTGAAGTTTCTTTAAGGTTTGTTATTTGCATCCCGCAAAGATTCCATTGTAGTAGTCTGCGTGGCTTAGTACCATTGATTGTATCAGGGTGCGAAATGTTTCCCTGGGGAAGAATTGTTTTAAGCGTTTGAGTTTCCACATTGAGTGAAACATTTTCTTTGTTGTGGATGCCACTTGGCATTTTCTTCACTTTACCCACAAAATAACAAAAATTATATACATCAAACTGTTTGAAATTTTTAACCACACTAACAAAAGTATGTCAAAATTATTTTCCTTAAATACATAATAATAGGTTTCATTTAGGATAGATTTGGAGAAAAGGCAATACAATACAATCCAAGAAAACTGAAATTCCATTCCTAAGAAGCAGCTGATGGAAATACTAAATGAGAAAAATAGATCACTATAGTGAGTTGTACGACACATTAACAGCTCTAAATAATATTTTGCTGTACACATGCAGGAACACTGAATCCTGCCAGGCTGCTTGCTATTGTTACCAATTAGTGTAATACAAAAACCTCTTGAGGAGAAAGTCAATAGGGCTGGCAGGTTGCTAGATCATGCGTAGCCTCTGGCTCGTGAGTTACATTTTGTTTCCTTGACCTCTGCCTATGAAGCTGCGAGAGTTTGAAGCAGGGTTCTAGGGATGCCATGCATCAATCCCTTTTTCACATTTCTAATTGGAGTGATTTTAAACCAAACTGGTCAAAGTCTTCTGTTGTCAGTAATATGCAATTTCATCAAAAGTAAAGGAACAGAATAAAGAAAAAGAAGTTCAACTGATGGAAACCAGGAGAATCCTCAACTACGTATTCATATCACAGTTACAAAGCAGTGGTAAGCCCACCGTGGACTTATCAGACGCCAATCTGGAGCTACCACTGGCCCAACATGGGCACTGGCAGTATTTCCACTCCCAGTGTGCAACATTTCCGGTGCTAGCAGAAATATTCAAGAAATATTTCTGCAGGTTCTAACCCAGCAGTAATCTGGCAGAGTGACGCGCTACCCGGTTACTTCCGGATTAGCGCAGGAGCCCTTACCACCACCTCAATGGGCGTCAAAGTCAGTAACTGCCACACACACACACATGGCCACATGGTAAGTGAAATTTTACTGCATGGCCATTTCTTTTTTCAGAAAATAAACGAAGCAGATCGTTGAAAGACAAAATGTATTTTATTATATATTCTGTAATGTACTGCATCTAAATTCTAAAGTGCACAGGTGTCCCGCAGTAATTTTGGCATCAGTGCACACTTCCCACATGTAAAAATTAAATTTTATTCTTTAGCACTGGGTGTGGATCAGGGGCAGAGATTAGGCATGTCCTGCGCTAATCAGATAATTGAATGTTAATGAGCAATTGTCAGCAGTAATTGGCATTCATTAGAATTTATATGCACTACTAAATTCTAAATCTGTGTGCGTTGTTATAGAATACACCAGCTCCACACCTAATTTAGACGTTTGGATTTACAACAGGTTTTAGTTGGTGTACTTGGCTGCAACTAAATCTAGCCATGTGAACTGGTGCTCGGAGCATTCTATATACCGTGCATAAATTTAAGCCTGTTCTATAAAATTTAGGCATACTTTAGAGAATACACATAGGTGTATTTTTTTCTGTGTGGAATTTTCAGGCATCATATATAGAATCTAGGCCCATATGCAGGTACTTTTTCTGTCTATAGTGGGCTCATAGTCTAAGGTGTTTCTTGTACCTGGGGTAATAGAGGGTTAAGGGGCCCTTTTACTAAGGCACAGCGAAAAATGGCCTGCGTTGGTGTAGGTGCATGTTTTGGATGCGCACAGGTCCATCTTTCAGGGTGCCTTCAAAAAATGCCCTTTTTGTGGCCAAAAATGGACGTATGGCAAAATTAAAACCAGCCCGAGTCCATTTTCAGCATGAGACCTTACTGCCACCCATTGTCTTAGCAGTAGGGTCTCACACGTTAACCAGGCAGTAATTGTGAGCGTGCATACACTGCCAATTACCGCTGGGTAAGCGCAACACAATAAAATATTTCTACAGTGTGTTTTGGATGCATGTGAAAAATTATCGCCCAGGGAATGCCTTAGTAAAAGGGCCCCTAAATGACTTGTCCAGGGTCACAAGGAGCTACAGTGGGAATTGAATGCAATTCCCCAGTTCACTACACTCCTCCATTATCAATTTGAGGGGCCCCTTTACAGAACAGCAGTAAGCTCAATGTGGGCTTACCACACGCTATTCTGGAACTACCGCCAGCCAAACGCAGGCGCCGGCAGTAGTTCCAACCCCAGCGCACGCCATTTGCCACCTTGTGGAAAACAGTTAGCTATTTTCTAGTGCAGTGCTAACCTGGCGGTAATCAGGGAGCACTGCGTGCTACCCGGTTACCACCAGGTTAGCGTGGGAGCCCTTAATGCCAGCTCAATGGGTGGTGTTAGTGCCCCCCCCCCCCCACATGGCTACACAGTAAGTGAAATCTTACTGCATGGCCATGCCATTTTGTTGCCCTTTTTACCCGCTGTGGTAAAAAGGGCTGCAGCGCATGGCAAAAAAGGCCCCTGCCACTAATGCCCTTTTTATCATAGCTTGGTAAAAAGACCCCTAAGTGCACAAACGGTGCTTAAATTTAAGCGCCTCTTATAGAGTTTGTGTCTATTTGCAGAGTTGGAGTTATCCAGGATTCATATTGAAAGTTCTTTTATTTGATTGAGTGTATATACAGAGGTAATGGTTCCTGATAGTCTCTCAAATGCCTTAATAAGAGCACCAGTGCATATGGGGGTTGATCTTGGCCCTGCTAACGAACCATAATACATTTTGTGCTATTTTTGAATGCTATTTTCTATTCAGTGTTTGCTGGTTGTAAGGAATATCCTCCTTTGTACATCCCTGAGTTTATAGCCTTGAACAAATTCCTTTTCATCTCTGTGTATTATGTAGTTTAGTAAAACGGGTGCCTATTCCTTGTGCCTTCGTTGCTATGAAGAAAAACAATTTCTGCTACTTGTCCATCCATTCCAACCCTTATATCACAAGCTCACTTAGTGTAGCAAAATCTCTTTGTGAATATGTAAAACTCAGACTGCATAAAACATAGCTTCATTTAATAGCGGCTTTGCAGCCTCTAGAGCTATTTCCCTAAGAGCAGGTTTTTAAATCTCCTTACACATGTCATCAATCTGCTAAGGACACAGCACAATAATTGCATATAATAATACCCAGGCAGCTACCCTTTCTTAAATTACAGATTCTTTTATAAAGCATATGAGTTTTGTTAAATGCATCCCCAAGGTATCTGTTGTTCAGTGCTTGCCACATATACTGTAGCAAAGAATAGAACGTATGCACCCTATTCATTTTGAGTGAAATGTTTGTCTAGACCTCCATGGCTGTATTGGATACCGCTGTCATGTATGTACAATTATATATATAGATAAACCTTATAACCTGTCTCACAGGGGATGTATTTTATATTTATACATTTCTTATATTGTAAAATGCATTCGCATAGCACCAAAATGTTGACCTTTTCTGGACTGAGCGCACCAGCAATGAATACACAAATTAATAAAGGCACTTTTTCTCTCATGCCCTGCCAGCTCCTTGCTCTTTGATATCAATACATTTATAGCCAGCAAAGGTGAAAAGTGCTAGCTGTCTAATGTTCGAATGAGTCAGGAAAAACAGCAAAATATAACCGGTTCTTCATTATGTCATAGCTTTAGAATCTATGGACCTACCTCCATTCCTACAGTAGCTCTTTGTAAATAGTTACAGGATCTAGATATCTGCCTGTCTGTATATTGTTTAATCACTGTAGTCCCTCTTGGTAATTATTTTATCTATCTGCAGCTAAAAGATCTATCTATTTTTACTTTTGTTTCATAAAACATGAGATTGAGAACAACAATAGATTTGCAATATTTTCATTAGCTGATTGTTTAAATAAAAATATAGTCACCTGTACAGAAATAATAAACACCAGACCTGGTATTCATTTCAAGGTAAGCACCAGCAACTAATACATAATGGAGAAATAAATATATATCCAGTGCATAAACATTTTCTAATTAGCACAGAAATATTTGGACCCTGGCATTTACTTTATAATGTTGATGTATTGGAAGCTGTTTGAAAAATAAGATGCTGCAGGGTTTTGCTCACATTTATAGAGGGCAAAATGCAATATTGCTTAACTTCCAGCAGCACTGTAGAAGTAATAATGACAAATATAATTAGTTTGGCATGAATTACATGGACAACTCTGCATTTTATGGCACAATTGTTGGTGAATCTTCCATGCAGCAAGTCAGATGATAGCCTTAAATGACTGGCCTTAAAAATGCAAAGTATTTACAGAATTTTTAAATTTTATTTTATTTTTTTTACTTGTGGCTGTGCATTCCATGCTTTTTAGGCTGGTTCACTCCGTTTCTGCTGTGAAATTCCTTAAAAGGTAAGATGGTATTCTGGCTATAGCTGTAATTTATTATACCAGTTAATCTTGTACAATTGCCCGCTGGATGTAATAATTTGTTATTCTTTTATTAGTTTTTTTTTCTACATACCATGTTTATCATAAAGATGTCACCATTGTGATGCCTAGCAACCATTACAATGTTCAGGAGGTGTTTTGCATACATTTTCCTGAGGGAGAGATCTCCTAGGTCCCTGCTTGGGAGAACTGTCAGTGTATTCTGATGTATGAGGGATAAAAGGAGTCCCTGCTGCACACTCCAATAAGATGGAGCCACAGCCTGAAAACAGTGACTTGGGCATCACTATACTGTGTTAGAAAATGTGTCAATTATCAGATGGACTGCCTGAGGGTACCGCCTGGGTCTAGGCCATGAAACCATCAAGCCTCAAGGATGAATAAAAAATAGATGAGGAAGTAACTTGAATTAATTGATAACAAGGAGAACTATATGTGGAATATTCATTATCACCAGGAACCTGAAGTGGCATCTTTGAAGTTACCGCACCTCGTGCAATAAAATCAACAGATTAAAAATGCATACCACTTACTGTTCAATATGCAGAAGCACTTTTCAGTCATTAGTCATTTCCTGAAATCAGTAGTCTAACTAGCCAAGAAAGCATTCAATTCTATTTTTAAAAAGCATGGTAGTATTATTTATTATTAGTTGTTATGCTATTTCTTAATACCATTATTAGATATGTGAATACAGCAGGGATCCTTAAGTGTACAGCCTTAGGATTAGATTCATAAAAGCTTTATGCGCCATTTATGTGGGGTTCTGTGGAGCTTGCTCAAAAAGGAGGCATATGTATTTGCAGAGCAAAATATATTATTATGCTGTTTTGTAAACCTTTGCTGTCCTCCCTGTCTGGGAATAAGTACTGTAGTATCTCATAGATCACCTTCTGAGGGGCAGAAAAAATCCTGAAAGGACACAAAGTTAATCCTCTATGGAATTTATGGAACACTACTGTAATTATAACACAGGGGAAAACTCTTTCCTAAGGGTTTTGCCATTTACTAATATTTACGCTTATGTACCTGAATATTATATATGGATAAATAAATCATAACTTCTTTCTATTAATATGAGTATAGTCATGTGAACTCTCTTAATTCTCCACTTACAACTGGTTGCTTTTTCCAGTGGAGCATGTGTCTATTTTCTTTATTAACCAATGCTAATTAGAAGCATCAAACCAGTACATACATACATACATAATTTATTTGTATCACTATCCACCTTATAATTGAAAGAGAAAAACGCCTAGATTTCGACCCAAATCGGGAGATAGACGTTTATCTCACAAAAACGAATAAATCGGTATAATGGAAAGCTGATTTTGGACGTTTTCAACTGCACTCCATCGCAGAAGCGTACAAAGTTGACTGGGGCATGAAGGAGGCGTGGCGAAGGTGGAACTGGGCGCCTTTCGCCGATAATGGAAAAAAAGTATGCATTTGTAGCTAGAATTTAGGGCACTTTTCCTGGACCCTGTTTTTTCACGAATAAGGCCCCAAGAAGTGCCCTACATGACCAGATTACCACCAGAGGGAATCGGGGATGACCTCCCCTGACTCCCCCAGTGGTCACTAACCCCTTCCCACCACAAAACATGATGTTTCACAACTTTTTATTTTCACCCTCAAATGTCATACCCACCTCCCTGGCAGCAGTATGCAGGTCCCTGGAGCAGTTGTTAGGGGGTGCAGTGGACTTCAGGCAGGTGAACCTAGGCCCATCCCCCCCTACCTGTTACAATTGTGCTGCTTAATGCTTAGTCGTCCAACCCCCCCAAACCCACTGTACCCACATGTAGGTGCCCCCCTTCACCCCTTAGGGCTATAGTAATGGTGTAGACTTGTGGGCAGTGGGTTTTGAGGGGGATTTGGGGGGCTCAACACACAAGGGAAGGGTGCTATGCACCTGGGAGCTCTTTTACCTTTTTTTTTGTTTTTCTAAAAGTGCCCCCTAGGGTGCCCGGTTGGTGTCCTGGCATGTGAGGGGGACCAGTGCACTACGAATCCTGGCCCCTCCCACGAACAAATGCCTGGGATTTATTCGTTTTTGAGCTGGGCGCTTTCATTTTCCATTATCACTGAAAAACAAAAACGCCCAGCTCACAAATTGTCGAATAAAACATGGACGTCTATTTTTTTCGAAAATACGGTTCGGTCCGCCCCTTCACGGACCCGTTCTCGGAGGTAAACGCCCATGGAGATAGACGTTTTCATTCAATTATGCCCCTCCACATAGTGGCAAGTACCCTCTTCCCCAATGACTTGCCACTACAACCAGAACCAGCTGACATCTCTAACATTCTCTAGATGGGATTGTGCCTACTACAGTGGTTCCCAAACCTGGTCCTGGAGGCACCTCAGCCAGTCAGGTTTTCAGGATATCCACAATGAATATTCATGAGAGGGATATGAATGCAGTCTTCAAGGCATGCAAATCTCTCTCATGAATAGACATTGCGAATATCCTGAAAACTTGATTGGCTGGGGTGCCTCCAGGACCAGATTTGGGAGCAACTGGCCAACTATTCAAGTCATGGGTGCCTTCTCATTTCTACAGTCATACAACTGAAATATGGTTTGTTTGTTTTTTAACCATGGGGTTCTGTATCTACAGAGCCCTGTGAGGGTCAGACGTCAACTGTTTTAATCACAGGAGCCAAACAGGCTTATTTTCGAAAGAGAAGGATGCCCATCTTTCGAACAAATCGCAAGATGGGCATCCTTCTTACAGGGTCGCCCAAATCGTCATAATCGAAAGTCAATTTTGGGCGTCCCCAACTGCTTTCCATCGCGGGGATGACCAAAGTTCCCGGGGTGTGTCAGAGGCGAAGCAAAGATGGGACTTGGGCGTCCTCAACCCATAATCGAAGAAAAAAGGGCGTCCCTGACAAGCACTTGGACAACTTTACTTGGTCCTTTTTTTGTTATGACCAAGCCACGAAAAGGTGCCCAAACTGACCAGATGCCCACCGGAGGGAATCGGGGATGACCTCCCCTTACTCCCCCAGTGGTCACTAACCCCCTCCCACCCTCAAAAAAATAGTTTAAAATATTTTGTGCCAACCTCTATGCCAGTCTCAAATATCATATTCTGCTCCATGACAGCAGTATGTAGGTCCCTGGAGCAGTTTTAGTGGGTGCAGTGCACTTCAGGCAGGCAGACCCAGGCCCATCCCCCCCCCCACCTGTTACACTTGTGGTGGTAAATACGAGCCCTCCAAAACCTACCACAAACCCACTGTACCCACATGTTGGTGCCCCCTTCACTTGCAAGGGTTATTGTAGTGGTGTAGAGTTGTGAGTAGTGTTTTTTTTTGTGGGGGGGGGGGGGTTGGGGGGCTCAGCACACAAGGTAAGGGAGCTATGTACCTGGGAGTTTTTTCTGATGTCCACTGCAGTGCCCCCTAGGGTGGCCGGTTGGTGTCCTGGCATGTGAGGGGGACCAGTGCACTATGAATGCTGTCTCCTCCCACAACAAAAGGGCTTGCAGTTGGTCATCTCTGAGATGGGCATCCTTAGTTTCCATTATCGCTGAAAATCAGAAACGACCAAGTCTTAGGATGTCCATCTCTAGGGACGACCTAAATGTCAAGATTAGGGCGTCCCCGACCGTATTATCGAAACGAAAGATGGACGCCCATCTTGTTTCAATAATACAGGTTTCCACGCCCCTTCACTGGGACGTCCTGTGAGGATGTCCTCAGGAAAACTTGGGCGCCCCTTTCGATTATGCCCCTCCACATGATTCAAACTGATAATGTTTCAACAAAGCAGGGTTCTGTAGATAGAGAGCCCCTTAGTTCAAACAGATGAAATTTCAATCATGCAGGTGTAGAAAGGAGGAGGTGCCTATAGCCAGAGTTGGAGGCTTAGCCCCAGCAAGGCAAGATTAGAGGTGCTGGAGCAGAAAAAAGAGATTTAGTAATGGCGGAAAGTAGGGAATAAGAATTTGGAGGAGAAGGAAGTAAAAATGGACTCTGGGACTTGGGGGGTCAGAACAGAAGAAGGATGGGACTAAGGGAATACAGAAGCAGAGGAGAAGAATGGGTGTTAAGGATTAACAAGGACATGGTAACTGGGTGGGAAAGTTAATACATGGAGATAGAGTGGTGGAGCATAATGGGGAATCGGGGATGGGAGAGGACAAGGATTGAGAAACAAAATGAGAATTTGGACAGGGCAATGAGGGCCTGGCAATTGGGTAGCTATGAATGGGAGTATGAATGAGGATAGGGGTAAGAGAAAGGGGGTGAAGAGCAGGAAGAGTTGAGACATGGTATGAGAGATCTGGAAAACTAGAAAGAGGACATGAGACAGTGGAAATTGGTGGGGGTGCTGTGGAGGAGTGTGAGATAAGAAAACATTGAGTCTTTGAATGCACTGAGAAAAAGCAGGCTTCTTGATGAAAATATGGTGAAAGAAGAGTAGAAAGAAGTTGGGTAGGGGTAAGACATGGGGAAATGTGCTGAAAGTCAGGGAAGGAATGAATGGCAAGGAAGGAGCTGAAGCTGGTAAGAGGATGAAATGCAGAAGAAGGTATACGAGTGCTGAGTAGAGGATGAAAATGGGGACTAGGGAGTCGATGAAAGGCAAAGGATCATATGAAAATGGAGAAGGAGAGAGAAAAAGGATGCAATGGAAGTGCTGGAGAAGAGGTGAAAGAGGGAGATGGGAAAACCAGTAAGTAGAAGAAAGGTGAAAAGGAGACAAAGGAAGAATGAGGGATAAAATGTAGATATGAGTACATAGAGAAACAGAAGAAAAAAAATATGCAAAGGAAGGCTAGAAGACAAATAGGGAAAGAAGAAATGGAAAAGCAACTATGGAAAAGAACTTAGGAGAAGACTAATCCAAGAAAGTAGAAAAGAGAGATCAAAACCACTCTACAATAATAAAATGTCCATGCCACAAAGGTGCTTATTTTCAAAGCATCATTCATGTTTTAGATGTTCATAAAATGACTCTCAGATGTTATTATTGCATTAATGTTTAAGACCCAATTAAACCAAACTGAGATATACACAAAGGGGCAAGGTCTGGGTTTGTTTTGAACAAGACTAAGGTGGATCTAAAAATGAACTTTTATTCCCCATTTTAGAAGGGAAATGAATGTCTATGTCCTAAAAGAACAACGTTGGGCATGATACTTGCTACCTAGTTTCAAGATTGTTAGGTAGGATGTCTAGTTTTCAGAAAAGTGCTCCTGTGGAACAGTAATTCACAAGAAGGATGAAGCGAGAGTACCCTCTTGATCTCCAAGTGGTTGATGACCCTCACAAAAGAGAAATTGGCAAGGGATATTGGGCTCTGTGTTAGTTTTGGAAAAAACAATACATGATTGTGTTTCAAAAATGGCCAAAATAAACATTTAAGGGGCCCTTTTACTAAGCAGTGCTAAAAAGTGGGCAGTGTGAGTTTTTCCTGTGTGCTGAGGCTACTTTTAGTTTGGTGGTAAAATGGTCCTATTTTCCATTTTTTCTATTAATAGCCACACGCTAATTTCCCCATTAGCGCATGGCCATTAGCGTATGAGCCCTTAGAGCCACTTATTTTGTAGGTGGTAAGGGCTCATGCGCTAACCATGTGCTAATTGGTTAGCATGTGGTGATGTAGGCGTGCTAACCGATTAGCATAGAACACGCCTACTTTCCACCCCCAGACATGCCCGAGCAGGAAAATTAATTCTTTCCTTTTAGTGCATGGGTAGCGCACGCTGATCCCAAAACTACCATGGGACACCTGAGTGCGCCCATGGTAGTGCTTTTTAACCTGCGATAAACATGAAACAGTAATTAATACAGCTTAGTAAAAGGACCCCTATGTTTGGTTCCATAAAGGCTTAGGGCCCTGTTTACTAAGCCGTGCTGTAGGCGTGCTAACTTTTTCAAGCATACTAAAAATTACCTCGCACTAATGATAGAGACACCTATTATATTCCTATGGGTGTCTCTAATGTTAGCACATGTTAAGTTTTAATGTGCGCTAAACATTTTGTGCACCTACAGCACAGCTTAATGAATATCAAAAATTCAAAAACTGCCCAGAGCAATTAAATTTAGAAACTAATATTTTGCCCTGAATTTACGGTATTGATTTAGCACTTATATCAAATGTCACTTGTTATAATTTTAAATAAATGTAGCCTCCTAAGCCCAGGGTACCATTTAATTGGACACCAACTGAATTGGTTATCATCATTGGCTCCTACCTCCACCAAAAACACCTACAGAGCAAAACAACTCCAAAAGGGAGTAAAAAGGTCTGCAGTAAAAATCGGAGGGGGTTTATTGTGACAAATTTTAATCTAAGTGCATAAACTATAAGCCAAACTTCCTACTAGTTATAAACAGTTGGAAGACTTAATTTGAAATATAAATCTTATAAACACGTGAACAAAAAAAGTAGTACTTAGCTTCACCGTGGAAAAGCTACCAAAGCAAAAATCACGGAGCTACTTTAAATTTTGTTCAAACCGGATATTCAAGATATAATCTCTTTGGTCAGAATAATCTTCAATCTGAAGTATCTATCACAAGTCTCTCAAGTATTAATTGTTAAGCAATTTCTCGACAGATACAGGAATCCCTCTGTTTCGCTACTTCATCAGGAGAAAATAAAGAAAGAAAGTGACCATTTTACTTCCAATCAACGCAAACTGAAGACACAAAATGGTGACTGCTTAAGTAGACGCCTTCAATGGTTACTCCTCCCGGAACTGACGTCATATCCTATGAATTGGATTTCAACAATGAAAAGTCAATAGAATGCTTCCCATTCTAACTGACCATTAAGTCCATTAGGAAATACTGTCTGAAATACTACTATTTAGCATTTCTATAGTGCTACAAAGCATACGCAGCGCTGCACAAACATAGAAGAAAGACAGTCCCTGCTCAAAGAGCTTACAATCTAATTCTCTCAGGGGTTTGGCGCTTTCGTATTTCGTTTTTCCAAATATAAGTCTGGCTGCCGTGTTTTGAGCAGTTTGAAGCTTCTTAATGATTTGTTCTTGCATCCGGCATAGATGGCGTTGCAGTAGTCTAGATGGCTTAGCACCATTGATTGTACTAGACTGAGGAATACTTCCCTTGGGAAGAAAGGTTTGATTCTTTTAAGTTTCCACATTGAGTAGAACATCTTCTTTGCTGTATTTTTCGCATGTTCTTCAAGTGTGAGATTTCGGTCAATTGTGACTCCCAGAATTATCAGGCTGTCTGAGACCAGAAAGATGTAGTCTGGGGTGTTTATGGTTTTGGGTTTGCTTGTGTTGTATTGTGAGGACAGGATGAGACATTGTGTTTTTTCTGCGTTTAGCTTTAGTTGGAATGCGTCCGCCCATGAGTTCATTGTTTGGAGGCTGTGTGTGATTTAATTTGTGATTTCGGTTATGTTTTGTTTGAATGGGATGTATATCGTGACATCATATGCGTATATGTATGGGTTGAGTCCTTGGTCGGATAGTGATTTGGCTAGTGGTGTCATCATTAAGTTTAAAAGGGTTGGTAAGAGCGGTGATCCTTGTGGTACTCTGCATTCAGGTTTCCACGGTGCTGATGTTCTTGATTTGGAAGTCACTTGATAAGTCCTTGTTGTTAAGAAGCCTGTAAACCATCTTAGTACGTTTCCTCCAATCCCGAAGTAGTCTAGGATGTTCGAGAGTATTTGGTGGCTGACCATGTCAAACGCGCTGGACATATCGAATTGTAGGAGTAGTACATTGTTCCCAGTTGCAATTAGTTGCTTAAATTTCGTTATGAGAGTGGTTAGCACTGTTTCAGTGCTATGGTTGGATCGAAATCCTGACTGTGATTCATGTAATATTGTGAATCTTAATTTGCATGGAAATCTTAAGAAAAATATAAAGCCAAGAGACAGGATTTCCTGCTTTATAGCAAGAAACTGCTTCCTGCATTCCTGGGGGGGGGGGGGGGGGGGGTTACACACATCCGGAAAAATTCTAATCTTATATCCAAGAAATTCTACATTTTGAAACCGAAAATGCAAATGCAACAGTCTTTTTCCTATTCAAACAGGAAGGAAACAATTAAAGTTGCAGTCCCAGTTACAAAATCTCCAGAAGCTTCTAAGAGGCCTGTAACATCAAGTTTAGAAGACTCAGCTTGAACTGCCCTCCCTTGAGCTTTCCCAACAGGTAAAACATAGTATATATTGTTTAAAAGAGGCATAATATTTTCTGGAAATTTCAAAATATCCTTTAAGTACTTATGAAAAACTTCCTGAGGTGCAATGGAAATTATCCAAGGACAATTCAAAATATGTAAATTCAAAAACCTATTTTCCATTAGTTCCAACTTCCAATGATCTTCTCCAGAGAAGACTGGGTACTTTTAATAGATTTTACCTCAATTCAAATTCACAAACTTTTCCTAAATTTTACAACAGTTTCTATGTTGTCAAATCCTATTCTAAAATACTAACAGAAGTTGAGCTGTCTCAGTTCTATTTTGTACATACTTTTTAAATGCCATTCAAAATTCTTTTCTTTGCTCAATATTCAAAGTGAATAAATTAGGCAGGAGAGGCTCCTGCCTGCTTAAATCACTCATGGCCACACAACTGTTGTTATCCAGCTGCACTTAATTGGGCAACGCCGCTTTGACAGGTCATATGAAAAGTGAGCTAGTCAGAGGCAGTACAGGGGATGGGGTTGGGGAGGAGCTGGAAGTCATAACTAAGTGAATTTAGGTGAATTTAGGACAGTTCTGAAGATATATTTACCTCAGCTGAATATTGGCTGGGACCTGAATAAAAGAAAAATGCTCTGTGCTCCTCGTGATTCCACCTATGCACCCTCACCCGCAAGGCTAGACTACCCCCCCTACACAGGGTAGCCCTATCACATCCCGCCCCAAGGGTAGCCCAATTCTTGCACCCCCTCGCAGTGCTAGACCCCCTACTAACTCCCCTGCCGTTCAGGATAGCCCCCTCCCCCCACAGGCCTACCTGAAGTCCCTGGTGGTCCAGTGGAGCAATGAGGGCAGAAGTGAAGTCCACTCACTCTTGTCCCTAGTGACTGGCTCTCTAAAATAGCTAACATCCAAAAGAAGTACAAGGAGCCTTCAAACATGAGAGCATCTTAACTGCACTTTATTGATCAGATCCGACACGGTCCGCATTTCAGCAACAAATGCCTGTGTCAGGGATCTATGGTCTCCAAAGAAATAGATAATCTAGTCATGCAAAACAGATTTGTTTTGAAAAAGACAATTCTGCTCAGTACTTCGTAAAGAAACGCCAAAAAAGCAAGGGAACAAACTGTGAACCTAGTAGGATGTTCCGCGATGAGAAAATAGCCAAACACTGGCATAATTAGCAGGTTTTGATGCAGCACTAATTCCGCCAGTGTTTAGCTGTTTTCTCACCTTGGAAGTGAGGTTATTGGGAAGTTCAGTATTTCCCTAGATCATTTTTGGGCCTTATATTTCCTCTCCATGTCCACATTGCCCTTAAGTTTATGAGCCTTGCGTCAGTGCCGTAGCGGGGGCAGCTGACACCCGGGGCGGGTCGCCACCGTACACCCCCCCCCCGGGTGCAGCGCAGCGCCCCCCTCCTCCGGCGCGCACCCTCCCCCCCCGGAGCGCATTGTACCTTACTTTAGCAGCGAGGGGCGGGCGGGAGGGCCGATCTGCCCCTGAGCTCACGTCGCTGGGAGCTGCGTCGGCTCCATTGGTTCCTTGCTCCCTCTGTCCCAGAACAGGTTCTGTTCTGGGGCAGAGAGAGCAAGGAACCAACGGAGATGACACCCCCCCCCCCTGCGGCGTGCACCCGGGGTGGACCGCCCCACCGCCCTCCCCCTTCCTACACCACTGCCTTGCGTCATCTTTTTGTTAATGTAGGTGTATCTTGAGCTTGGAAAGGTTCTACCCCCTCCTCTGAATTCCTTCTTATAAGCAGATCTTCTCACTTCTAGAACGCAGCTCTCTCTGGGATCCTTTTAAAAGGTAAAAAGTGGCCTGTGATAGTGTGGGCACAAGTTTTAGGTGCATACTGGGCCATGTTTTACTTCGGCTGGGAAAAAAGCTATTTTTTAATGGACCGGGAAATGGGGCTGTGCAAATATTAAAACTAGCACATGCCTATTTATGGCCTGGGCCCTTACCGCCACACATTGACCTAGCGGTAAGGGCTCACACACTACCTACGCAGTAACCATGCAGTGGCTACCAACATAGGCATGCCAATGGTTACCTCCAGGAACACCCCCCCGTGGTGGAAAATAGAAAATTATTTTTTACCTTAGGATTCGGCATGCGCTCAACTCAGAATTACCACTGGGCCTTTGTAAAAGGGCCCCTCTATGTACAGAAGGTCAGGAGAACATAGAAGTTCATGCAATGCATACAGCCAACTCTGGTAATTACTCTTCCTGCCACAAGACGTGCTCAACACAATGAGGGGTCCTTTTACTAAGGTGCAGCGACGTACCAAGGTGGGGGCGGTCCGCCCCGGGTGCACGCTGCTGGAGGGGTGCAGAGAGCAGCCACAAGGCCTGTCGGCTCCACTGGTTCCCTGCTCCCTCTGCCCTGGAATAGGTTACTTCCTGTTCCGGGGCAGAGGGAGCAGGGAGCCAGCGGAGCCGAGAGCTGCGCAGCTGCTCCAATGCACCCGGGGGGGGGGTGTGTCATTGCACCGAGGGGGGTGGTCGTGCTGCACCCCAGGGGGAGTGCGCATCAGCGATCCACCCCAGGTGGCAGCCGACCTAGGATTGTCACTGCTAAGGTATGCTGAAAATGGCCTGCAGTAGTGTGGATGCGTGCTTTGGGCGCACACAGAATCATTTTTCAGCACAAATGTAAAAAAAGGCCTTTTTAAAATTTTTGCCGAAAATGGACCTGCGACAAAATGAAAATTGCCGCACATCCATTTTGGGTCTGAGTACTTACCACCAGCCATTGACCTAGCGGTAAAGACTCACACGGTAACCGGGTGGTAATGACCAACGTGCATCAAATGCCACTTGGTGCGCGCTCAATACGTGCATCAGAAAACAAAAATTATTTTTCAGACGCGCCAAAAATGAAATTACTGCAACAGCCACGCGGTAGCCGGGCAGTAACTCCATTTTGGCGCACATTGGGCATGTATAGACGCTTACTCAGCTTAGTAAAAGTGCCCCTGAGTTTGTTGTTCAGAATAGACCTAGGTGTGAGTGCCATTCCTACTGTTTATTAATTCCCTTATACTGGGACTTATGCTGTAGCTGGCAAGTGAAGGCAATGTTTCACTACATATGTACCCAGAGAAGCTCCTGCACATTTGAAAGCCACCAGTGTCCAGGGGCTGATCTGTATCTGACTATCAGGCAGTGGTGATTTTTCCATGGTGTACCTTATCAGGTCTGATGATACATCATCCATGGTACTCTTATAAGTACATAAGTATTGCCATACTGGGACAGACCAAAGGTCCATCAAGCCCAGCATCCTGTTTCCAACAGTGGCCAATCCAGGTCACAAATACCTGGCAAGATCCCCAAAAAGTAAAAAACATTTTATACTGCTTATCCCAGAAATAGTAGATTTTCCCCAATTCCAATTTAATAATGGTCTATGGACTTTTCCTTTAGGAAGCCGTCCAAACCTTTTTTAAACTTCGCTAAGTTAACCACCTTTACCACATTCTCCGGCAACAAATTCCAGAGTTTAATTACACATTGAGTGAAGAAATATTTTCTCTGATTCGTTTTAAATTTACTACTTTGTAGCTTCATCGCATGATCCCTAGTCCTAGTATTTTTGGAAAGCATAAACAGACGCTTCACATCTACCCGTTCAACTCCACTCATTATTTTATAGACCTCTGTTGAGAATTGTACCAGGGTACACTGATTGAGAAACAGTGGCTTAGAGTAATATCTTTTTGAGTTATTCTTGGAGCTGTGTTCTGCCATATGTCCTTTTTATGCTAAGCACCAAAGCATGCAAGCAAGCAAGTACAATCATGTCTATGTTTATTTCATACTTGATGGATAAACGAAACAGTAATATTTTGTATATCTCCAAACACACTCATTGAAAATAAGAGCTTGCATTGGTTCTTTCATATAACAAACTATCCACTTTAGAAAATATACATGAGGAGTAGACGTCAAAGGTACTATTCCTTTTATCCCAGCCTTCATTTACATATATAACCAATGAATATTCAGCTGGTGGCAGTCAGCATTTCTTTAAGTGCTGGCCCATGATGCCTAAATTAGACCCAGATATTTAGTGCTGGGCCCTATCCAGGCATCTGCGTTAAGGGGCCCTTTTACCAAACTGCAGTAAAAAGTGGCCTTAGTGCGTGCTTACATGGGTCATTCCTGCGTACTAAGGTCTTTTTTTCCACATGGGTAAAATGGCCACTTTTTCTATTTTT
This sequence comes from Microcaecilia unicolor, assembly GCF_901765095.1. Taxonomy (NCBI): domain Eukaryota; kingdom Metazoa; phylum Chordata; class Amphibia; order Gymnophiona; family Siphonopidae; genus Microcaecilia; species Microcaecilia unicolor. The sequence continues at coordinate 522,839,611 of NC_044031.1, forward strand.
TTGTATTAGTGGTCATGTGCTAATTTCCCCATGAGCACCTACCTACACCTAGAGCCCCTTTTACTAAGCGGCAGTAAGCTTACCGCTCGGTAAACAGGATGTATTGCAGCAGCAGCCCAGCTGTACTTCCCACCCTTAGCGCGTCGTCATATCCAGCGCTACAAAAATATATTTATTTATTTTTGTAGTGCCAGAGTGTACCCGGTGGTAATTAGGCAGTAGTAAGGGCTCCCCCCCAAAATGGCTGCGCGGCAAGTGCTTTGCTTGCTGCACAGCTATTTCCTGCATGAAAGAGAGACTTTCCTTTTACCCGCTAAGATAAAAGGGCGCCTCAGTGTGTGTGAAAAAAACGTGTTGATGCCAGCACAGGCCCCCTTTTTCTGCCATTTGATAAAAGGGGCCCCTAGTTTGTTGACGGTAAAGGCTCATGTGCTAACCACATGATAATTGGAGAAAACCTTTATTTGCACCAGTGTGGACCTGACATGGGGCCGTGTTTTGGCAGGGCAAACCCGCCTGCTCAGGGGTCGTAGAGACACTGATGGATGTTGGAAATCAATACAGTCAAATAACCTGGAGTGATTACCATATATAAATGTAGACGGACGCTGTTCTCAGGGAATAGTAAGACAAAATGGTGCTTACTGCTGCTTGGTAAAAGGGCCCCAGAGTGCTTTAGTTCAATATGATATAGAAAAATAAACATTGTCATGTATATTGTTAAAAAAATAATAATAATTCTGTTGCGCATTTTGGACACAGTAAAAGCCTCTGAAATCATTTTTTTAACTTAAAAATTCAACTCAACATATATTTCACTTAATTTTGGCAGATGATGGAAATAAAGGGGCTGTTGATGCTTCTAGAGGAGATGTATGTGTCATTTTTTAAGGAGGCCAGTGGCATGTCCATTCTTGTCTGTAGCATCATTTTACTGCTGTTGTGAAAATGCAACACAGGCATCCCATTACATTATTACTTTGAGATTCAAATTCAACTTTTTCAAGCCGTGGCCACATGCCCAGTCTTGTATGGCAGACAAGATTCCACTCTTCAGTTAACACTACCTACCAAGCAAACTAGATGGCAGCTCAGGGCTCCAAAATGTATACATTTTTATACTTTGCTCAAGGTCAGAATGGAGGTACAGTGAAATAAATTCTTCTTATCTTAAATTTCCTATCTTATAGATGAATATCCTGGTAGCTCCTGCTCCTTAATTGTAATCATATATATCTAGCTATAAATCAACAATACATAGGAATTCCATATTAACAAAGGATCACTCTGAGAGCCTACAGTAGTGATGGCGAACCTTTCAGAGACCGAGTGCCCAAACAGCAACCCAAAATCGAATTATTTATCGCAAAGTGCCGGTACTCATTATGGGCAGGGTTACCACATATGACTCCACCCCTATGATAGCCACACACCCTACACCAGCCATGGCGCATATAAACAGACATCACTGAAAATATTATACTAGTATAGGAGGAAAAAATAACATGATTTTTTTTTCATTATAAATCATTTCTGTAAGCTGTTACAGCAGATGTAAATTCTCAAATTGGACATATTCTAAACACTAAAATGAAAATAAAATGATTTTTTTTCCTACCGTTGTCTGGTGATTTTGTTTTTCTATCCATATTGGTCCAACCCTCCTCTCCCCTCCAGCCACCCATGTCCAGCCACCCTCCTCTCCCCCCTGCCTCCCTCCCAGCACCAGGCTGCCCTCCTCCCGGCACCAGGCCGCCCTCCCTCCCAGCACCCAGCAGCACCCAGCCTCCCTCCCACCCACCCAGCACCCAACATCAGGCCACCCAGCACCCAACATCAGGCCTCCCACCCACCCAGCAGAAGCACCCAGTAGCAGGCCTCCCTCCCACCCAGCACCAGGCCTGCTGCCCTCCCTCCCAGCATCAGGCCGCCCTCCCTCCCAGCACCCGGCAGGCAGGCAGGCAGCCTCCCTCCCTCCCTCCCTCCCAGCACCAGGCAGGCACCCTCCATCCCTCCCTCCCAGCACCAGGCAGGCAGCCTCCCTCCTTCCCTCTCTCCTAGCACCAGGCAGGCAGGCAGACAGGCAGGCACCCTAAGCACCCAACATCAGGCCTCCCACTCACCCAGCAGAAGCACCCAGTAGCAGGCCTCCCTCCCTCCCAGCACCAGGCCTGCCGCCCTCCCTCCCAGCACCCAGCACCAGGCAGGCAGCCTCCCTCCCACCACCAGCCCTCCCTCCCACCCAGCACCCAACATCAGGCCACCCAGCACCAGGCCTGCCGGCCTCCCTCCCAGCACCCAGCACCAGGCCTCCCTCCCACCCAGCAGCACCAAGCCTCCCTTCCACCCAGCACCAAGCCTGCCTCCCGCCCTCCCTCCAACCGAACAAGTATCAGGCCGCCCGCCCGTCCTCCCTCCCTCCCAGCAACGGGAACCCCCCTCCTCCTGTGAAATTTTAAAAGCCTGCCGTTCCTCGGGGTTAAAGCAGCGTGCAGCGCCGGCAGCGAAGAAGCGCGTGTTCTTCGCTCGGCGCGCCTTCGGCCTTCCCTTCAGTTTCTCAAGCTCTGGTCCCGCCTAAGGGAGGAGTTCCTTCCTCTTTATCATGTTGGTCACTCTTCTTTGAAGCTTTTCTAATTCTGCTATATCTATTTTGAGATACAGCAACCAGAATTGGAATGCAATACTAAAGATGAAATTGCACCATGGAGTGATATAGAGGCATTATAATATTCTTGGTCTTATATTGCATCCCTTTCCTAATAATACCTAGCATCCTGTTTACTTTTTTGGCCACTGCTTTACACTGGACAGGAGTTTTCAGCGTATTGTCTACAATGACACCTAGATTTTTTTTTCTTGAGTGCTGACCCCCTCCCCCCACCCCACCCCCCAAGGTGGACCCTAGCATCAGGTAATCATAATTTGGATTATTCTTCCCAATGTGCATCACTTTTGTCCACATTAAATTTCATCTGCCATTTGGATGCCCAATCTTCCAGTTTCCTAAGTTCTTCCTGGAAATTTTCACAATTTGCATGTGTTTTGACAACTTTGAATAGTTTTGTGTCATCTAAAAATTTAATCACCACACTCATCGTTCCAATTTCCAGATCATTTATAAATATGTTAAATAGCACCAGTCCCAGTACAGATCCCTGAGGCACTCCACTATTCACTCTTCTCTATTGAGAAAAATGGCCATTTAACGCTATCCTCTGTTTTTGGTCCAGTAACCAATTCCTACTGCACAGAAAGGCATTACATCCTATCCCATGACTTTTTAATTTTCTCTGCAGTCTCCCATGAGGAACTTTGACAAAAGCTTTCTGAAACTCTAGATACGTCAACCGATTCACCTTTATCTACATGTTCATTCATGCCTTCAAAGAAATGAAGCAAATTGATGAGGCAAGTCTTCCCTTTGCTGAACCCATGCTGACTTTGTCTATGTGTTTTTATAATAATTTCCACTATTTTGCCTGACACTGAAATCAGGTTTACCAATCTGTAAATTTCCAGATCAACCATAGCCTACAGAAAAAAAAAAAAAAATATATATATATATATACAGTATATATCAAACATATAAACGGCGAGTGACCGTACTCACTCGCAAATGCGCAGTAGAGACCTTCTCTGCCCCGCCCCCACGTCAATACGTGATGATGGGGGGCGGAACACAGAGGGTCTGTACTGCGCATTGCTGAGGGAGGGACGACGTTACGTCACACGAGGGCGGGACAGGCAGAGAAGAAGAACAAAGGCCGACGTTGGCAGCTCAGCAGAGCTCAGTGCTGCGTTCCCGGACCCTCGCTGTTTCAATAGCGGAGCGAGGGCCCGGCCGGGTGGAAGGTGGGTGGTGACGGCTCGGTGGGGGGGCGCGAACTCGGAGGGGGAGGGGCAGCGGCGAACTCGGCGGTGGGGGCGGGCCTTTCAACCCCCCCTTCCTATAATAGCCCGTTTTTATGGGCTCAAAGTCTAGTATATATATATATATTGCCTATGATGTTCGCTCTCTTTATTAAGCCACATATATACTGTTTTGTTGGCATAATCCTTCTTGTCATGGTGGAATTTTTTAATCTTCATCCGCTGTAAATCAAATCTAAGCTGATCCATTCTCAATTTTGACTCCAAATTGGAATACCCAAACTAAAATACAAAATAAGACCATAAACTGGAGTAATTACTGCTTTTAACTCCTAACCCTTACTCACTTGTTCAGTACCCATGTTTTATCATTCCCACCTTAGTAATTCCCTTATCCCTTACTTGTCCTGTTTGCCTGTCCTAATTATTTGTTTATTTATTTATTTATTTATTACATTTGTACCCCGCGCTTTCCCGCTCATCGCAGGCTCAATGCGGCTTGCATAGTAACAAGAGAATACAATCTGTAGTACCAGAATCAACAAAGGAGGTATGTGATAGGACAAATGAAGAAGGGGTAAATGGAATAGAAGAGATGTGCAAGGAAGGATAGGGATAGGTAAGGAGGTGGGGCGATAAAGGAGAAGTTGGGAAGAGCATGGAGAGTAAAAAGGTTGGTAGGAGATGTTTATATCTTATAGGAAAGTCAGATGAGAGATAAAGAGAAACCAGCATTGTATTAAATGTTATAAAACAGACTTAGGGAATAGGAAGGCTTTTAGCCTCTTCCGGAAGCTAAGGTAGATTGATTCTGTTCTGATAGAGATAGGCAGCGAGTTCCATATTGATACTCCTAGTACAGGGAATAGAGAACTGTAGATCTTATGATATCAGTTTGCATTATGAAATGGTGTTACTAGAGTCAGATGTTCTTTTAGTCTATTGGACTGGGCTAAGCATAGTGAAGCCACTTTAGTTAGTAGATCTGATATAAAACCCGGTGTGATTTGAAAGACTAAACAGGCAGTTTTAACCCTGATTCTATCTGATATGGGAAGCCAGTGAAGTTTGATAAGAAAACACTAGTATATCTATTCAATTTGAATATTAGTTTGGCAGCAGTGTTCTGTATGATCTGTAGCTTCCTCTGATATTGACACTTGACACCAAGAAATAAGATGTTGCAATAATCCAGGTGTGGTCAGAACAATGGTCCATCTAGCCCAGCATCCTGATTCCAGCAGTGGCCAATCCAGGTCACAAGTACCTGGAAGAAACCTAATTAGTAGCAACATTCCATGCTACCAATTCCAGGGCAAGCTGTGTACATCTAGTAGCACTATAGAAATGATAAGTAGTAGTAGTACTAGTAGTAGTAGTAATTGTAAGAAAACTGGAATTTGGTACATGGGACAATTGATAGATGGAGTATCTTGGATTACTTTTGAATCTCTGTGTGATAAGTATAAATTACCACCAAAATACTATTATCAATTGATACAGCTTCATCACTAAATATCCCTAACTATAAAAGATATATATATTCTTAATCTGGAACCTTGTTGCATAGCCTTAAGCAAGCAGATTGTTGACCTTCCTGGAATTGCTTCAAAATGGTATATGATGATTCAGCAAGCAAAATATCAAGATTTTCTGGTGCAGAATCATCCTGGGAAGAGGATTTTGACTTTTCATTAACATCTGCACAATGATCTATGATTACTAAAACCTTAAGATCTCTGATTATGGCTCAATTGTTATTTGTCTTCATTTATAGGGCATTTTGGACCCTGTGTATGCTTTCAAAAATGCTAGTCGTGATAAGTACATAGGAACTTTATCACATACATTGTATTTTTGTGATCATTTAGATTTTTTGGAAAGATGTCTGGAACACTATTGAGCATATATTTAATGTTAAGGAATCATTAATATATCAAATTTTGATTCTTGGATATATTGGATTACGGTCTGGAATTAAAGCTGTTAAGGCAAAATTACTGAAAGTGTTATTTGTTCTAGCATTCAAAGTTGTTTTATAGTGCTGGAAAGATTTGTCTAAAGTTGAGTATATAACATGGTGGAACACACAAACATGTGGCTGCTGAAAAATGTAATTCTATTAGATCATTTGAAATGGTATGGACCCCATTGCAGGTATACTGTCAATTGCCTTAGTCTGAGGTTATTTTACTAAGGTGCGCTAATGGATTAGTGCGCACTGATTAGTGTGCACTAAACTATAAAATGTCCATTATATTCCCATGACCATCTTACTCCTTTATCATTTGTCTCCTTTGCATAACTCTTATTTTCCAAGCAGTCTAGTTGTTCTTGTTATATCTACTGAATATATTTTATATTTCATTTGTATATTATACTGTACTATACGTTTTGTATAAAATTTAATAAAGACTATTAAACTAGAAAAAAAACCTGAAGGCTTCATCTGACCCATTTTCAATTTTATTGGGCTAATCTGAGTGCTACATTTTCCCCTCCTTCAAATGCCAAAGTGAAGTTGATTTTTCTCTGCAGTGTGCGGAGGAGAGATCTTGAGGCCCTTAGAGCTTATAGAAGCATTTCTCAATGAACTGCTTGGAGTGCTTCTCTAGGGATCCCTGGTAGGCCAATGATTATCAACCCAGTCCTAGCCAATCTGGTTTTCAGGATATTCACAATAAATATGCAAGAGATAGATTTGCATAACAAGAAGGCAGTGCATGTAAATCTGTCCCATACATATTGTGGATATCCCGAAATCCTGAGTGACTGGGTGTGCCCTGAGGAATGGGTTAAGAAGCAATATATTATGCTACCAATATCAGTTTAAAGCCATTCTATTGAAGTAATGCACAGCTTAGCTCCCTGGGCTCAAGTTTTCTGGCATCAACAAAACAATCTCTTCTAAGCCATTGGTCAGTACACTTTCATGCTTTTGTAACTCCCCTGCTATGACCTCCAGTGGCAAAACCAGCCTGGGATGGTAGTTGATTTTTTTTTTTACAATCTGATTAAAGGCATGATTTTGGAAGTACCTGATGGACACCAGCCTCAGCTGTTAAAAGTATATTATTGGAACCAGATGGATAATTGTTGCTGGATACTGTCTGAGGAGTCTGGATTGATTAATTGATTGGGGGATAAAAGCCAACCAAAGAGCTCCACTAGCTGGTCATTCACTGTTTTAAGGCAAAGCAGTCAGATTTTTTTTCTGGCAGTTTCACAGCAATAGCTTCATCCAATCCTCATGGCAGTACAAGAAAGTAGCTTTGGGCAAAGGAAGTGGTCTTCCTGTTCCATTGGGCCAAAAACTCTTCTTTGAGCAGTATCAGTGGCATTCGTGGAAGGCTCCTAATTAATGTATACTCTTTGAACAGGCAGTCCCTAAATCTAAGTGAGTGGGGCATCAGGGAGGCATTGGCACTTATTCAGACTTGGTGAGGCATTATGATCATGATGACAACAAGAGAGACTCTGAACTTGTCCCAGTTTATCTATGTCAAAGAGAACAAAAGGTTTGGAAACAGTGCTTCAACCATAGCCCATGGCAGGTATCCAGTGCATAATCCACCACAACTGTGTCATCTGTTGCATAGATAACCCTTGTTGGGTTATTGTGGTAATGCCAGATCAGACCAGGGCATTGTGTTATGATGATATGATGTGTCTTGAGGTGGAAAAAGGCTTGTCACTCCTCAGAAGAGAGCTCTTTTTGTGCAGGGTTCAGTACAGTTAGACCACCCTTATTATATTTTTTGTTATTTGCAGCAGGAACTCAAAAATAAAAAGAAGCTGGATTCTTGCAGTACTGGCAAGTTTTTGAGAGCATCTAGGAGGAGCATTATCAATGTTTTATTTGAATGTTGTGTATAATTCAGGGAGGAATCTCATGCCTGAGTCTTCTAATCCGTCCTTCCCAACTTGGGACTTGTAAGAGGTTAATCATGACTCATTAGCTATGCTTTTTGAGCTGATAGAAGTGACTTTGAAATAAATGACTGACGTTACAGGTCTGTTTCTTGAATGCAGTTTGATGGACAAGGAGGATGTCATACCTTCAAGCATTGTCCTGCTGTTCACACTCCTTAAGTTTTATGAAGTGAATTTCTACTCAGGCGGTTCTTTTTTCTTTCCAAAAGTATTAACATTACTAGCAGTTCTACAAGAGCATTGTGGAGAGGAGTTCTGGCTCTTCCATATTCTTCTTGTCCTCAGAGCTTAATTGTGCTACCTGGAGGTCATCTTTGAGGCTGCAAGTCCAGTAGATTGTTCAGGTTGTCATCACATACTTGCTCAAAAAGTGGCTTGACCAGCATGTGTACCCCGAGATTATGTGCTTCCTAAGGCTCTAGCAGCATATTTTACTGAGGGGTTGGTGACCCTGCAGATGGAGTCTCTTGCAGTTTCCCCTGATGATTGAGGGGTATAACTATTGATTCTGGAGTAGACTGGTAGAACTCAAGGAATGAAAATTATCAGGTAAGACCAGATTTTGACTTTCTCCTTACTGACGATGTATGGAGGAATATAAACTTTGTGAGTCAGATCCTTAGTAATTTTATAACTGGGCATTTAGACAGAAAAGGCACTGAGGAGAATATATTCAGCCTGATTTATAATGGCAATAAAAGAAAACCTATCTGAACAGTCCTACACAGTTATACCTGCTCCAAGGCATGTATAAATTAGAGCATGCATGTCTTGGTAGAAATCAGTGTATATATGTATATTTTATAAATATATATCCATAAGTGCAAATACTGCCCCATGAGAACCCATTATTCACTCCCCTATAAACAGATATGCATACATCATTTCAAAGTGGGTTTTATGCTACCTACTTTTAGGCACTTATATGCCCAATTTTATAAGCACTTATTTATTCAGATAGACCTTATATACCATGTTGTCCTTGATTACCTAGCATCCTTCCTATGGAATTCTGTTCCTTCTAGTATGAGGTCTGAGCCCTCCTTTGCTACATTAAGATTGGTCTCAAAAGCCTGTTCTTTAATGTAAGCTTTGGTGGTCTGACTGGAGAATTTGGCTAATGCCAGAAGATGAGATTCTATGCTACAATTCTGGAGTCCCTTTACCCTCTCTATACTTCTTCTGACCGTGTCCCTTTATATGTATTCATGCTTTTCAATTTTTATTTGCTGTCTATAAAGTGAACTCCTTTGATGTGTGTGCTCCAAAGTCAAGTCACTTACAAAATCACCCCATTAATGTACAGAACAAAATATATACTATAGCACATTTGTTTTTTTGTTTGTTGAAAAAAAAACTATTGATAAACACAGAAATATATATAACAATCAATATCATGGTGTTGGTTTATGAAATTCTAATTTTATATAAAAGCTTTTACATCCTAAAAAAAACTTAAACAAAAGTAATAAATTGCTGGACAGAAATGTTGTGTAACAGGTAGCATACAATGAACATTTTGCTTGCCTTCACCTCTGGTGTGATTTACTAATCAGCTTTTCAGCACACCAAAGATGCTTTCAATCAGCATCCTAGTAGAGCAATGCGCATAATTTTATCAATTTTCAGATGAGGAGGAGAAATGGAGGAAGGGCACAGTAAAAATCATTGCAACCTACAAGTACAGAGCTGAAGCATCTCACCAGAGGGAGGGTGATTTTCAAATGATTTTACCCGTGTAACTAAGCAATTACCTGTATAAATTCCCAAATTCTATAAAAATTGCTAAACATTGCATATGCAAATTTGGGCATGCACTCAATTTGTATGTGCAGTTGAATTGAATGACACAAGTTCATAATTGAGGTGCAAAATGGAAGGGTCAAGGGTGGAATGGGGGCATTCCTAAAATTTATGCAACAGTTATAGAACAATGGGGGTTTTACAACAAGAAATATATCTGGAATTGGGATATGTTTTGATATACTTTTCATGATTTGGGCTCACATATTTAATTTATATGTATAATGATTTTATATATATGTTATGTTTATATATTTGTATTTTTATTTCTTGTTAGACCCCCTGAGGCAGGCGCAGTTTGGCGCTGAAACACGGCCCATGTTGGGTCCTTTTTTATTAAAGATTGTACCATTGAACCAGTTCTTGAGGCCCATTTGTGCAAGGATAAATCAAGAACAGGTATACATATGTAATGAGTTTACCTTGTTGGGCAGACTGGATGGACTGTACATGTCTTTATCTGCCGACATCTAATATATTACTATGTGACAGCATCCCTTCAGCCTGTGGTCCAGCCTTCTCAGCAGGTGATCATTGAAAAGTCAGCATAGCCTGAGGATACCCAGGTCAAAGAAAGGGAGATCATGAACTCTACTTCATGCACATTAAGCCACAATCTAGTCTCTCTTCGGATATATCTGAGGATGTGTTCTGACCTGGATTTACAGCCTGCCTCACTGACACAGACTACTCAATAATTACTGTGAATTCTTTTGGATTCATATTAGGTAAATGAGACTTTTATTAGAGGTTCATTATTGTCTAAGATACACAATGATTAAGCTATATAACTGAAAGAAGCAATACCTATCTATAGTGAAAAAGAAACAATCATTACATCACTGGTCCCTACATCCAAGCAAAGCTAGGAGTTTCTTGACCAGGAAAAGAAGCAATAATACATCATAATATACATACATCACTGGTCCTTAATCTCTACATCCAGGCTCTTATCATCAGCTGGGGGAAGCCCTGTTCACAGCAAAAGCCAGGAGTCTTTTGATCAGGAAATATAGTTCTCTGCACAGTACATACATTACTCACAGATGAGCTCCCCATTTCACTGACAAAAATTCCCCTTTTTATTACGCTTAGAACTGATGTTCAGAGCTAAGGGAAATTACAGAATGCTTAAGAATGTCTCTGTTTTGATAAACAAGCCATACAAAATATGCTTGAATGTGGTCACATATTTCTCCATTCAGGTGGCCAGCCTGAGCTCAAAACATGCTCCACCTCCCTCTTCACATACCAAATTAATTAGAGCCTTGTCTTATCTTCTTCCACATTCCAAATCATTTTCACACAAACAATAAACAATCATTTTAATGAGCGAGTGCACTGTCGGTCACTCAGAGTTGAAAAGCAATCTCTAAAATTCTTCCATTACAGGATGAGGATCTGGAAGCTCCATGCACATGGCAACACCCCCAGTGCACCCCAGGAGCTTCAACATGAGTCACAAACATAGCCAGTACAAGAGCAACCTCAACTGACCCTACCTGAGGAGATAAAAAGGAGGGCATCTCATTGAACCAGTGCCTTCAGGACATCCAGAAAGAATGGTTTGGCAAAATATCAGATTTTTTTTTCTATTACTGTATAATGCAGCCATAAACCAGTAACCTTTGGGTTATAAAACACCTGTTTTCCAGAAGAAAAATTCTGAGTTTCGAAAATCTGACTGTTGTCAGCCGATTCCCAGCTGTGTCTTGTATTTGTGGAAATTTTAGCAGTTCCTGTTTCCTGGGTATTTCTGCCCCACCTTTGAGGTTGTTCCCTGCTACTTCCCAGACCTTCTAATTTACCCTGTTCTAGGAGGGAGATTTTAGGCTAGTCCTAGATTTCTGCCAACCTCATCTTGATGCATTGTGGGACCTGCCACATTGATTTCAATGGGATGTAAGTTTAAAACTAATGTAATGCCGAGGATTTTCAGGCTGTCTGAGATAGGTAGGGTGTAATCTGGGGTATTGTTGATAATTGTGGGGTTGTCCGCGCTGTGTTTGGATGAGAGGATAAGACAGTGTGTTTTTTCTTTGCTGAGTTTTAGTTGAAATGCATTTGCCCAAGAGTCCATGATGTTCAAGCTGATCTTGATTTCGTTAGTGATTTCTGTCAGTTTAGATTTGTGAGGAATGTATATTGTGACATCATCTGCATAGATGAAGGGGTTAAGGCCTTGGTTGGGTAAGGACTTGGCTAGTGGGGTCATCATTAGGTTGAAGAGGATCGGTGATAGCTGTGAACCTTGTGGTACTCCACAGTCTGCTTTCCATGGTGATTATATGTTTGAGTTTGATTTTACTTGATATGTTCTTGTGGTTAGGAAACCCTTGATCCAGCTAAGTATGTTTTCACCAATCCCGAACTTATCTAGTACTCTTATTAATATATTGTGGTTTACCATGTTGAATGCACTAGACATGTCGAATTGGAGGAGGAGGATATTTTTGCCTATTGCTATTTCCTGCTTGAATTTGGCTAGGAGAGTGAGTAGTGCTGTTTATGTGCTGTGGAGGGGGCGAAAACCTGACTGTGATTCGTGTAAAATTGAGAATTTGTTTATATAATCAGTAAGTTGTTTGGCTACCATGCTTTCTATCAGTTTGACTGACAATGGGATGGATGCTACTGGACGGTAGTTAGTGATTTCATTTGGTTTTTTCTTGGTGTCTTTTGGTAACGGGGTGAGTAGGATATTGCCATTTTCCTTAGAGAAGAGACCTTGCTGTAACATGTAATTTAGGTGGGATGTGAGGTCTACTATGAAGTGGTCCGGGGCAGATTTCATTAGGTAGTTGGGGCAGGTATCTAGTTTAAAGTGAGTGTTGGAGAACCTGCTGATCGCCAGTGCAACTGTATCGATGGTGAGGAGGGCAAACTTTAACCAGGTTCGGTCAGCCGGGTATTCTCCAGTGGTTGGGTCCAACTCATTAAGGAAGTTTTCGATGTCAGTGTTGTCCTGAGGTAACGTGTTGTGTAGGTTTACAATTTTTTCATTGAAATACTTAGCAAGTTTATCTGCAGATGGGATGTCTGAATTCGATGTAGTGACCAGGTTGGTATAATTTCTTCGTGTCTTTGTAATCTGTCCCTATTTTAGTTTTATAGTATGATCTTTTGGTCTGTCTTATAGCGTATTTGTACTTTCTTTGTGATTGTTTCCATGTGTTGAGTGTGTGTTCATCTTTTGTTTTTTTCCATGCTCGTTTGAGTTTTCTGGATTGTGTTTTTAGCTTTTTCAGTTCATCGTTGAACCATGGTATCGAGTTATGCTTACTTGAAGATCTTGTTCTTAAGGGTGCTATTTCATCTAGTATGCATTTGCATCTTTTATCCCATTCCATGAGGTAGTGTATGGAGTTTGTTTGTGCTGTCCATTCATTGTTATATATCTGTTGTCAGTATGTTTTCGTGTCTACTTGACCTCTTGTTCTGTAGAATGTGTGTTCTTGTATTTGGTGTACTCCCTTCTTCCGCCAGTGTAGGGATAAGTTTAGTTTGTAATGATCAGTCCAGGGTGTTTCTGTCCATTTAATATCTGTTATTATTAAGTTCTGGTCTGTTGAAAGTTTGTGTGAGATCAAATGTGTGCCCTTTGGCGTGGGTTGCTTGCATTTGTGGCCATTTGAGATCCCATAATTGGAGGAATTCCTTACATTCTCGTGCGTTGATTGAGTTTGGGTCTTCTAAGGATGTTATAATGCAATTGTATCGCTCCATGGTGCGACCGCACCTCGAGTAATGTGTCTAATTCTGGTTGCCGCATCTCAAAAAAAGATATAAAGGAATTAGAAAAGGTGCAGAGAAGGGCGACAAAAATGATAAAGGGAATGGAACGACTTCCCTATGAGGAAAGGCTGAGAAGGTTAGGGCTCTTCAGCTTGGAGAAAAGGCGGCTGAGGGGTGATATGATACAAGTCTACAAGATAATGAGCGGAGTAGAGTGGACAGATGTGAAACGTTTGTTTACACTTTCAAACAACAACAAAACCAGGGGACACAAGATGAAACTAGAATATGGTAGATTTAAAACAAATAGGAGAAAGTATTTCTTTACTCAACTTGTAGTTAGACTCTGGAACTCATTGCTGGAGAATGTAGTGACAGCAGCTGGCCTTATGGAATTTAAAGGGGGTTTGGACAGATTCCTGAGGGAAAAGTCCATTGAACATTATTTGTGTGTGTGTGTGTGTGGGGGGGGGGGGGGTGCTGGGTTCTTGAAGCCTGGATTGGCCGCTGTCAGAGACAGGATGCTGGGTTTGATGGACCCTTGGTCTTTTCCCAGTATGGTGGTACTTATGTACTAAGTGAAGGTTGATGTCTCCTATTACTAGTACATTGGAATTGTTTACACATGTATTTGAAATGAAGTCCATGAAGTTAGTCTGGCCTTCGTTCCAATTACCTGGAGGTCTGTAAAACAGGACACAATTCAAATGATCACAATGGGTTTTGTTGTGGATTCTGATTAAGGCCATTTTAAGTTGAGGTTTCATGGACTCTGCAGTGGTTTCGGTGGTAAAGTGGGATCAACAGAGTAGTGCTATGCCTCCGCCTCTCTTTTCCTTTGTGGTCCAGTGTGTGATTTTGTATCCTGGAGGGCATAGGTCTAGGATTATGGGGTCCTTTTGGTCATGGATCAGGTTTCATTGATGAACAGTAGGTCAAGGTCTTCTGCCATGATCCAGTCTGTTAGTATTGCTGTTTTGTTTACTGCGGATCTGGCGTTGATGTAGCCCACTTGGATTACTTGGAATGGGTTTTCTACGTTTGGTATTGTGTGGACTTTTATTAGTTGTCCTTTCTTTGTTGAGGTGAGTTTGTTTGGACCCTTCTTTGCATTCTGTGGTGGTTGTCCGTATGTTGGTGGTCTTCCTTTGTTTAAGTTGTTGTCAGTTTGTTGAGGTGTGGTGTATCTGATCAATTGTTGATGATTGTATAGTTTGCGTATGATGTTACTTTCTGCAAGAGGGGTGGTTAGTGTTAAGTGGATCAGTGTTAAGGAGTAGATTATTAGGAGTAGTTTGAAGGTATTTATTTTTGTTTCCATTCACTGTGGGCTACTAGTAAGACCATGTTCTGATGACTGAATGTGTGATAAGACTTTGTTCTTTGGAGTAGGGTATGGTGTTCTGGTCTTGTGTGTTATTTCAGCTTGCCTTTCAAACTGTTGAGGTCAGTGCTGGATCAGGTTTCAGTGATAGGTTAATGAACAGAAGAGATGGGGGGAGACGGGGTGGGGGGGGGGTGGGAGAAGAGTGGTTTCTGAGTCAGGGTCCTCCTTTAATCAGTCTCTTAGCAGCTAATTGCTTCCCTCCCTCCTTGCCCAGAGAATCTTCAGGGCTCCTGTTTCTGGTTTTGGCTGGTGGCAGAGGGGAGGGGGGGGAACTTTAGAGCACCTTCAAGGTAGTTAGCAGGGAAGTGTACACATGCAACACAGAGAGCTTAAGTTGGAAGATTCCTACTTCAGAGCACCTTCAAGGTAATTAGCAGGGAAGTGTCATACATGCAGCACAAGGAACTCAAGTTGGAAGATTCCTTCTCACTCTGATATCCTGCTTCAGAGTTTCTGATCAATTCTGCGACAGTTGCTTTAAGCTAATTTCATTTTTTAATTGTTCTTATGCTTGCTTAAAATGTTAAAGTGTTCACAGATTTGCCAATACAGAAACAGTTTCTCCTTCTGACTTCTATGGCTGTCTTTGGTTACTAACAAGTTGACCCAGAAGGTGGGGCTGCTCTTGATCAGGGAAAGGTACTTGAAAGACAATAGGAAGGTACTTGACTCAATTGCTCTTTGGAATGTGGTCATCGAGGAATGCTAGCACTTAAACACTGGTTTTAAACTTCCACTAAATCCTCTGCTTTTTCACAAACAGCTTGTCCAATAAATGCACTTAAACAGTCCCAAACATTGCTTGTCTTAGCCAAAAAGCTTGCCTGTGTGCAGACCAGTCAACATCCCGACTGATACAAGCAGAGTTACTTGATTCACTTTTCCTTTCTGGTTTGATTAACCCAACACAAATCTGCCTCTTCACAAGCTTAACCCCTCTGGTTTGGTCAAATGCAGTGCAGAAGGCTCTTTTAGAGGCACACTTCTCTCGCTGAAAATGCCTTCCCTCAGTAACTATTTTTGAAATGTCAGTTCAAAACAACAGTGTCTGGATGCCTGTGTGGCCTTAATGACTTAGCCACATAATATAAAAATGTCTGAAAATGTTTTATCATCTAATTTACTAGCACCCATAAAAGCATAATCAAAAAAATTATGCACAGATAGAAGTGGGAGAGATACCTTCAGGAAGCAACTAGATCAGTGCAACCTAGATTGCTCATAAGGACATGCATAGTACTAAGCACCTGGCTCCTATTGCCAACAGGTGAAGAGGAGCATCATCTATGGATGTAATTTCTAATAGACTATCCACAACAGTAACTGGAGTTCCCTCTATGGACAAGAATTCAGCCTCACTCATACTGTCTGGCTCCCTAAAGGAATAGGTTACAGCAACTGCCAATCTTTGAACATTACACAAGGGTGGGTTATTTTGCTTTATTAGGTATAGAGGCCTCACCTTGACCACATCATTGGCACGCTGAAATGAATACTTCTTGATTCAGAGACAGTACTGCTCTCTATGAATTCACAGTCCCAGCTCAGATTAGTAAACAATAGCAAACAATAACAGACAACTAAAATATGGATCAATTATAACACTAAATAAACATTTGCATACTTCCTAGAAAAAGTACCTGGGAAGATCAGGATATATAACTGTTAGTTTACTGAGCCTCTGTTGTCTTTTCTTCCTGGCTAGGCCTGAAGGCAAAATCAGTATACTCTAAAGGAAATGAGCTCCTGGGCCAATCAAAGCCCAGTCAACAATATTTGAAAGTATACTGCTGCTTGCTTCCTACTTGTGTTAAAGAAAAAGAACATTCAGTTTCCTTAACAGCTTTACAGCAAAGAAACACCACCTGCTGGCCAAATAGGAGAAATACACTTCAGGACATAATTAAAAAATAGGAAAATATATAATTAATTTTTACAGGCTTAAAACATACTGGGGTCCTTTTACTAAGGTGTGCCAAAAAAATGGCCTGCCCTGTTGTAAGCATGTGTATTGGATGTACGTAGGTCCATTTTTCAGTGCGCCTGCAAAAAAGGCCTTTTTTTTGGCCGAAAATGGATGTGCGTCAAAATAAAAATTGGTATGCGTCAATTTTGGGCCTGAGACCTTACCGTCATGCACTGACTTAGCAGTAAGGTCTCACACATTGACCGGGCAGTAATCATCAGCGCGCGTACACTGCTAATTACCGCCCAGTTAGTGCCCTATGGTAGAAAATAAAAAATATTTTCTGCCGGACATGTAAAAAATGGAATTACTGCCCAGGGCATGAGGTAACCAGGCAGTAGTTCCAAATTGACGGGCGTTAAATGCACTTAGATGCCTATCCTGCTTATAATCGAACGAGAAAAACGCCCAAGTTCCGACCTAAATCGGGAGATGGGCGTTTTTCTCACAAAAACAAATAAAGCGGTATAATCGAAAGCCGAACTTTGGACGCTTTCAACTGCACTCCGTCGCGGATGCGGACAAAGTTGACGGGGGCGTGTCGGAGGCGTGGTGAAGGCGGAACTGGGGCGTGGTTATCACCCGAACAGAGATGGGCGCCTTTCGCCGATAATGGATACGTTTGTAGCTAGAATTTAGGGCACTTTTCCTGGACCCTGTTTTTTCACGAATAAGGCCCCAAAAAGTGCCCTAAATGACCAGATGACCCCCAGAGGGAGTCGGGGATGACCTCCCCTGACTCCCCCAGTGGTCACTAACCCCCTCCCACCACAAAAAAATGATGTTTCACAACTTTTTACTTTCACCCTCAAATGTCATACCCTCCTCCCAAGCAGCAGTATGCAGGTCCCTGGAGCAGTTGTTAGGGGGTGCAGTGGACGTCAGGCAGGTGGACCCAGGCCCATCCCCCCCCTACCTGTTACAATTGTGCTGCTTAATGCTTAGTCGTCCAACCCCCCCAAACTCACTGTACCCACATGTAGGTGCCCCCCTTCACCTCTTAGGGCTATAGTAATGGTGTAAACTTGTGGGCAGTAGGTTTTGAGGGGGATTTGGGGGGCTCAACACCCAAGGGAAGGGTGCTATGCACCTGGGAGCTCTTTTACCTTTTTTTTTGTTTTTGTAAAAGTGCCCCCTAGGGTGCCCGGTTGGTGTCCTGGCATGTGAGGGGGACCAGTGCACTATGAATCCTGGCCCCTCCCACGAACAAATGCCTTGGATTTATTCGTTTTTGAGCTGGGCGATTTCATTTTCCATTATCGCTGAAAAGCAAAAACGCCCAGCTCACACCTTGGCGAATAACACATGGGCGTCTATTTTTTTTGAAAATACGGTTCACTCCGCCCCTTCACGGACCCGTTCTCGGAGATAAACGCCCATGGAGATAGGCGTTTCTGGTCGATTATGCCCCTCTCTGTGCCTTAATAAAATGGTCCCACTGTTTCTTCACACCAGGATTGGCCAAGAAGTCTCCCTTCTGAATCTAGCTGAATGATAATACCATCTGTCACCTCCATAGGGTTCCTAAGAATCCCAGCACAGCTAAATGGATCCTACTCAAAGAGCCAGCCACTAAGTTCAGTGCGAACCAATTGAGATGCTTGGATCTGAGATTAAATATACTTCTAAACCAAACCGAGATCCAGCAATATCTAGATAAATCAGAGGGGATGAGATTGTCCAGAGAATCATGAATCATCATTTAAGGGAATGGTAGAAGGGAAGGTTGTTTTTGAAGGATGCAGTAAGAGTGGTGGACTATGAAGACTGAGCCATCTTTTATTCTGTCTCACATTATGATCGAAGGACTGTAGTAAGAAAATCCAATCCAGAATGATACTGTACCTGAAGAATGGATCCTACTCAAGGAACCAACCACTGAGTAAATTGCCCCTGAGTCTCACAGATATTATCTTCATAACTGTAAGTGGAATCCTACAAGTGAACTCATTTATCCTGTCTGCCCCTGGCAGCAGGAAATAGGTAAGAAACTGTGTTGGATTCCCTTCTATAATCGCTTGTAGGATTAAAAAGATAAAGAGTTTGGGACATTCTCTGATAGTGAACAGTCTCAGAGACTTTGTAAATGCCATTTTGTTACTGTTGCTTTAATGCTTTTATGCCTCTGCCACATTGGACAAATTTGATTTAAGTGACTAACAGGCACATTTTCAAAAGAGATGGACGTCCATCTTTTGACATAAATCGGAACATGGACGTTCATCTCCCAGAGACGTCCAAATCAGTATAATCGAAACCCGTTGCAAGGACGACCAAATTTCAAGGGGGTGTGTCAGAGACGTGGTGAAGGCGGGACTTGGGGGTGCATAACACTTGGACGTCTTTGAGCCATAATCAAAAAAATAAAACGTGGATGTTTTCACCCGGACATGTTTTTTCTACAAAAAGGTGCCCAAAATGACCAGATGACCAACAGAGGGAATTGGGGATGACCTCCTATTAGTCCCCCAGTGGTCACTAACCCCCTCCCACCCTCAAAAAACATATTTAAAAATATTTCATGCCAGCCTCAGATGTCATACTCAGGTCCATGACAGCGCATGCAGGTCCCTGAAACAGTTTTAGTGGGTGCAGTGCACTTCAGACAGACGGACCCAGGCCTATACCCCCCTACCTGTTACATTTGTGGAGGAAACAGCAAGCCCTCCAAAACCCACCACAAACCCACTGTACCCACATCTAGGTGCCCCCTTTACCTATAAGGGCTATGGTAGTGGTGTACAGTTGGGGGTGATGGGTTTTGGGGGGGTTGGGGGGCTCAGTGCACACACGGTAAGGGAGCTATGTACCTGGGAGCAATTTATGAAGTTCACTGCAGTGCCCCCTAGGGTGCCTGGTTGGTGTCCTGGCATGTCAGGGGGACCCGTGCACTACAAATGCTGGCTCCTCCCACGTCCAAATGGCTTGCATTTGAACGTTTTTGACATGTACGTCTTTGGTTTCAAAAATCGCCAGAAGTCAAAGACGTCCATGTCTAAGGACGTCCAAATCCAAGGCCGCCCTTGGCATTTTTGAAACGAAAGATGAATGTCCATCTTTTTCAAAAATATGGTTTTCCCTACCCCTGGATTTGGATGTTTTACAAAGATGTTCAAATCCCAACTTGGGGCGTTTCTTTTGAAAATGCCCCTCTAAGTAAAAAATCGGTTCAGAACAAGCCTATATGGAGTTGACTGAGTTATTGAGTAAGTGGATTATCTGAAAAGTCTGAAACTGCTTCTTTGGCCTTCTGGTATACATCAGCCCCAGCTCTGGTCCTGACCACAAAAAAAAATTATTTCTGTAATGGCTTCCAACCACTCAGGGCATTAAATTAGGTGACCACCTGGGTGACACAGAAACCCAGGGCTACACATGTATTGAACTCCAGGTCACAGGTCACATACATGAGTGCAAGCCTCAAAACCTGCTATTCAGGATACTTTGCATTCTGATTTCTTACTTTAGCAATGACAGTGTTTAGAATACCCATGTATTCTGAATAGATTGTTTGCAAAGATAAGCTAAGTATTAGAAATACTCAATATTCCAGAAAGTCTATTATCTTCTCATGTGAGATAAGCAATGATATTATGACAGCAGGCAGCTTAAATATGAAAAATAGATACAATGCAAATATAATTCTCACAGTAATAAAATGAGCTGTT
Organism: Microcaecilia unicolor; assembly: GCF_901765095.1. NCBI lineage: Eukaryota > Metazoa > Chordata > Amphibia > Gymnophiona > Siphonopidae > Microcaecilia > Microcaecilia unicolor. The sequence goes on from NC_044031.1 coordinate 522,859,973, forward strand.
TTCTTCTTCTTTTGTTAAAGAATGTGTGTAATGATGAAGAAAGAGTTGGCATTTTTACTTACTTATAAGTATTTAATAATATCAGTTTGTCCTTCCCTATTTAGCCAACATTATACATGAGATCAAATTACATTCATTTTTATATATAGAAGCAGTGGACGTTCATGTATGGGCAACCTAAAGGTCTTGCACCATTTTCATTAAAACATTTGATCCCTCTAAGTGAAATAGTCTATAATGGCTAGAGTAGCAGAATGAATACTAGGGAAGACCAGTTAAAATCCCGCTGTGGCTCTTTATGATCTTGGGCAAGTCACTTAACCCTCCATTGCCTCAGGTGCAAACTTAGATTATACACCCTCTGGGGACAGGAAAATACCTATGTACCTGTATGTAACTGCCTTGAGCAACAACTGAAAGAGATGTGAGCTAAATCCAAAATTCCTTCTCTTATCTAACAGCTCTGTCTTTCACACACAACAGCCTTCTTCATCAGTGCCCTTTTGTGAGGGAGCAGGTCAAATGGTTTTGTCACACCTGGAAAAATGTCACCATTGAAACAGCTGACAGATGTTGCCTTGTGAAGAGCACTTCTTGTACTCTCTTCCAAGTTTCAGACCCTGGGAGCGCACCTTTGAAAACATGAAAAGTGCATCTACACTAACCTGCTGCTTCTGGTTGCTAGCCAACAGTCATGTATTTATTTTGCAAAATTGTGTCTTTGTGCTTTTAGGACTCATGTCGTCATAAGCAATTAAATCCATTTATAACTCAAGTTAAGCCAAAATCATACTCCCTGTGGTGAAAAGCTGGTGATTAGTAATATACCTAATTTTAGCCAGCTGTGAAGCATGTCTCATTCCTGAATGCTTAAAATGTAAAAACCTTCTTGTTTAATGAACAGCTTTCAGGAGCATGTCCATGTTTCATAAGTAAAAGTCTATCAAAAATGTAGGTATTTCAACAGAGGTAAAAGGAAATCCATTCCTTTAAATGTGCCATTTCAGGATGGAATGTAAACATGATTTAATGCACAGTTGTTACTAGGTACTCTCTTGTTAGAGCTCAGACCCATGGTCAGGCAATGGCTTTGGTGGGAGTGAAAGGTCACTGAAGAGTTGCAGATCCTTGAGCCACTATGATGCTTGCACCCATGTGGGAGCTTATTGGTCCTGTCACTGTCCAGGTAGCAGCCCACAGACCCACACCTCAAAATATTTTAAATAGGTTTTTATAATTGCATGTTTTGTTGTTCTGATACGTACGTGGTTTGTTATATGTATTATTTCAAATTGCTACACACATTATAACTTAGACCAGTTCTTTATATCTTGTTTAACTGTACAAAGAACTTGCCTTCAGTTTAGTCACCCATCTATTTATCCCAACTGAGTCTGTACCAGCCATCTTGTCCCCATCTATGTATCTGTGATTGGCCCCTCAGCTACGTGGTAAACTGTATTATAGAAAATCATTAGCATGATATGTATGTTATTTGAATGTAATTATGTGTGCTTATTAAATATTTCATTAGTATTATATCACTGTTATTTGAATTTCAGTGCTGTTAAATGTGTTTTTTATACTGTTTCATGGTAGTCCTATTATAAGGTATTATTTTTGAGAACAGAACATTAGGTATTAATGTTCTGTTCTGAATTTTACCTCATTTAAGGATCCTTTTATAAAGCTGCAGTAAAAAGTGACCTGCAGTAGTGTAGGCGCATCTTTTGGGCATACGCTGGGCAAATCTTTATCGCAGCTAGGAAAAAAGGCCATTTTTTAATGGGCTGGAAAATGGGTGTGTGCAAAAATTATAACTAGCGTGTACCTATTTATGGCCTGAGCCCTTACTGCCAGCCATTGACTTAGCGATAAGGGCTCATGAGCTACCCACATGGTAACTATGCAGCATGCACAAATGTGGCTGCACTGCCGAATACCTCTGGGAACAGCTCCACGGTAGAAAATATAAGAATAATTTTTACCATGGGATTTGGCATGCACCAAACTCAGAATGACCCTGGGCACATATGCTACCCCAGCGGTAGTGCCGATTCGGCGCACACTACCCACGCCTTAGCCCTCCCGCGGCTTTCTAGAAGGGCCCCTTATTGCATCTATGTTTATATTTGGTCATTTTTGCTATTGTTAAACTCTTAACAAAGTTATAAGTTTTATGCTAAAATGTACCTGCTGTACACCACCTCAGATGAACATCTTCATAAAGGTGGTTAAATAAATCCCAATAAATAAATAAATTAAATTAAATTAATGTCACTTTACCTAAGATCTTGCATTATGGGTTACATATAAGTAAATAAATAAATAACCCAAATGATACAAGTGACACTAGGATATTTCTGGCATATGAATACCATGCACTGGCTCTTTACTATCTATAGTTATTTATTTTAAAATATTGTTAATATTTATTTAGCCTAGCACCTGTCCATAGTATCTGAGCAGGATTCCAAAAGTGCTCTAAAATTTGGCAGTCATCTAGATTTTTCAATTGCCAGCTAAAATACGTTATTAAAAATGTTTCATTTAGTTTGTATTGCAGGCTACTTGTAAATTAGTATGCAGATAGAGTAATTTTCATACTGCCAGCATAACTGCATAATTAGTAGATATTTTCTACCCATAGCTTTGGCACCAGTTTTCAAACAAAACTTATATCCCTACTTAACTCTGAAAATTGCCTTCCTTAATCTCTTTTCAGCCTCACCTATCCACAACCCCATGTTCCCCAGCTAGCCTTCCTAATCTTTCCCAGCAGGATGCATCCAATAGTTTGCATAGGAAGGCCATTGAAATTGCATGTCTATATGTTTTCCCTAGCCGTATGGCATTCCTGTCACCCTTGCCTCCCCTACTCACAGCACTTGCAAATTTCAGAAGTTGCTACTATAAATAGAGAAGGCAGTGGACTTGTTTTTGAAACAGTGAATATATACACATGTGCTGCTTAAATCATCCTATAGTACTTATTGTCAGTTATGCAGTGTTGCTAAGTTTACAAATTTGTAGCTAGATTTGGGGCCCTATTTACTAAGCCGTGTTATAGGCGCGTTAACATTTTTAACATGCATTAACTGTGTATGCGCCTACAATATCCCTATAGGCGCCTAGATGGTTAGCGTGCATGCTAATTGTAGGCATGTTGAAAACACTAACGCACATTAGTAAACAGGGCCCTTGGTGACATTTGGTACTCTATGATTATACATGTGAATACAACAGAGAACTAATCCATATATTATTTTTGAATAATCTAGTGACATTCACATGTATAATATCTTGATCAGATTCCTATTGTGCTTGCCTTCCATAAGTATATGGCAAGCTTTAATTGAAGAAGGATGAGAATGTAGTCATTTTGTTATGCCTTGAACAATGTAGGCACACTACAAATCCCATGATTCTTCACAGGCTTCTAACAGTGGAATGGATGTATCCTAGCCCTTCCCTTCCTTGGCTCCAACGGAGGTCAACATCTTCCCCTCACATTAACTCATCAGGATCAGGAGGTCGGGGAAGCTCCCTAGCAGTAAAGCTGACCAAAGTACAAAGCCAGCCGCAAGTACAGAATGAGGTGACATAAGATGCACTTGTCTTAGTCTGGCTTGCTCTAAATGCCTGACAGCTACTTCCCAGTTTTTGTCTGTCCCCCACTTCATGCCCAAGGTGCCTGTTTTCCTGCCTGAACCCAACTACTCTGGAACTCAAGAAATAGTGGCTGTTAACTAGGATGACGAGCAAAACACCAGCCATAATCCTTCCCTTGCCAAAGAGCTGTAGAAATGGCAGAAGCAGCAAGAAAAGAAGACTAGCAATGACAACAGCAATGCCCCCCCACCCCCAATCTCCACTAATCTTCCAGTGCAGCAGATCTTTTGACTTTCTACCAGAATAAGCTGGCAAAACTGTGGTTGAATTTTGCTGTTGTTCATAACCACGGTTTTGGAGCCCTCTGTATGACTCTGAAGCTTGTTAAATCTAGACATTAGCAAAAATAGAACTGGAGTGTGGATCCTGGCTGCCTGTAGTTCTGAAGATAAGAATCGTTGCTCATTGCAAAAGAATGGAAATCACGTTGCTAAAAATTAATGTGCTGAAAGTAAGGGGGAAATGAAAAGTTATGAATTATTAGCAAATGCTAGCATCTAACTCTTCAGGAGTGCAAAGCTGTATGAAAAATCCAACAAGCACAAGATAGCACCAATACAAAATTCATGCTTTACAATAATGGATTACTTTTCTTATTATGAAATAATATCTTCTGTTATCTGGTCATAGCAATCCAAAAGTCTAAACATGGTAACCATCACTTTTAACATTTTGCAATATTATTTCTAAGCTGCCTCAAAACATGTGGGCCATAAATTATTATACACATTAGACTAGACAGGAAATACCACTAGCTCAGTTTCCAACTGATGCTGGTGCCTGACAGCTGCTGGCAGCATGACAATGCTTACTGCTATAGAAAGATGGGACAAAGGGCTCAATGAGGAAGAAATTGTTCCTATGGAGATGAATGTTTTGGATATGAAATCACAGCTTTAGTGCTAAAATCTTCTGGATGCCCTAATCTTCTGATTCAACTGATCCTAGCTTGTAAATGCTAGACATGGTGGCAGTGAGAACAGCAAATAAAAGACCAGATATTGTGTTTAGATACTTTTGCAATACATAAGTGTTCAGACAATGCTTCATTTAGAAAGTATTATTTAGGTCAGTATTTCAAATGTATGGTTAGCACTGGTTTTAAACCCCGGCTGCAGTGTTTAAATTATTCATGGAGATTCAGCACCACTCTCTGGATAGTGAATGGCACAGAATATTCATGCAAAGTGAAAAGTGCAATTTTTCTGACCTAACTTTATCTGGGAAGTTATCCAGGCAGCAGTTTGATTATAGTTGTTTTCTGAATAACTGCTAGCTCTGCCCATGCACTGCCCAGCACTGGATAGTGCTGGGGCAGTTTATAAGGATATTCAGTGGCAATATCTGGATAATGCCAGTGAATATCCATAGCCAGCACTAGAAAAAGGAAACATTATTATTATTACATTTGTACCCCGCGCTTTCCCACATAATGCAGGCTCAATGCGGCTTACATAGTAATTTGAAATACAAAGTTAATAGAATTTAAAAAACAGTAGTAAAACAATGTAAAGCTGGACTTAGTAGTGTATGATAAGTTGAGCTAGATAATATATGACTAGGATAAAAGAGGGTAGACAGGATAGAATAGTGTAATTTGGGAGAAAGGGTAAGGAGGGATAAAATTAAGGAGAGATGGAAAGATAACAGTGATAGTTATCTGGACATTTCCCTGTGCCTACTGACCCAATTATTATTTATTCATTTATTGAGATTTATTAACCACCTTTATGAAGAGATTCACCTAAGGTGGTATTCAGTAGGTACAGTTTAATAGAAAACATATAATTTTGTTAACAGCATAACAATAGTAAAATAACCAAGAATAAACATAAATACAACAAATGAAGTAAACTTGAAAACAATATATTGAAACCTAATAATAGAACTACCATAAAACAGTATCAAAAATATGCACATTTAACAGCACTGGAATTCAAATACCAGAGATATAATACAATGTTAGCATAATACTAATGATACACCTAATAAGCATGCATTAGAACATTCAACTAACATAGATATGATGCTAATGATTTTTTACAATACGGCTTACCATATAGCTTAGGGACCAAAAGCAGATATATGATGGGTGCAAGATGTGTGGTACAGAGTCAGTTAGGATAATTTGATTGTTAGTTAAACTCAAGGCAAGTTTGTTGGATAGTTAAGCAAGAGATAAGGAACTGATCTAAGTTACAGTGTGTGTAGCAAGCTAGTCCAGGTGCAGAATGGGAGTAGTCAGTCACCCTATGTATTAAAGGCTTGGGAGAAGAGCCAGACTTTCACCTGCTTCCTCAAGTAGAGGTAGTCTCGAGTTAAATGTAGCCCCTCTGGCTAGTACATCACTGCTCAATGTACACAGCACTTTACAAACACATAACAGATGGCTTCTGTTTCTTGCAGCTTACAGGCTTATAAAAACAAAGAGAGACAGACAAGTTCCAACATGCTAGACTTATCAGTATAAATACTAGTAAATAAAAAAGCTCTTTTTTCAAATATTGCTGTCATTTGCTTTTAGTAAAGTTACTGAAATTCTTTGAGTTCTATGTTTGGGTCTAAATTTGGTCAGAGAAAAAGATGCTTCATGGTACTTAAATACAGGGTAAGTTGCTTTATAAGGCGTAGGCCTCTTTTCTTTATTTTTTAAAACTTTTTGACATGTGTCACGATTTGAAATTCTACTCTCATGGGATAAGTGCCAGATTGCATGGTGCAGCATTTTTCTTCGCTATATTTTCACTGTAGAAGCGTACAACATCAAAGGGGAGGCAGATCACTCACATCAGCAGAAAATAGCATAGGACTGTAATACACTTGCTTTGATCTCTCCTTCTAATAATTATCTTGGCTACGTGCATGTATTGAAAGCAAGATTTAAATTAATAAGACCATCCAACTCAAGAAAATGTAAGCATGAAGCCGGGAAACGAAGTCTATCTTTAACAAGATAAAGTGCCATTTAGTCAACTAAGTTGTGTATTGTCAATTTAAGGCATTAATTTTATACTAATCCTGCAATTTCATTGTGTACTAAACTTCTTGCTGTGGGTACAGGATGAGTTCTGTGTAATTAGGCTGTATCTAAAGCTACAGAATCCATTTAGGTTGTTTCTATCTAATTTCATGTAGAGGAAAACTTTGTATAGAATGCATAGTGGGCCTTTTACAAAGTGGCGGTAAGCCCAATGTGGCCTTACGGCTCTCTAAAAGAGAATTACCGCCGGGCTACCACAACAGCCCGGTGGTAGTTCCCACCCCCAGCGTGCATCATTTCCGGCCAGTGTGTACCCGGCGGTAATCGGGCAGTGTCGCACGCTGCTCGGTTACCGCTGGGTTAGCGCGAGAGCCCTTACCACCACCTCCATGGTGGCGGTAAGTGGTCTCCCAGAAATGGCCGTGTGGCAAGTGCTTCACTTGCCACATGGCCATTTCCTGAAAAAAAAGGATCTACCTTTTACCTGCTGTGGTAAAAGGGGGCCTCAGCGCATGTTAAAAACACGCGCTGAAGCCAGCAGAGGCCCCCTTTTGCTGCAGCTTCATAAAAGGACCCCTTAAGTAATAAAATGGACATTTAAATCCATACATTTTGAAAGCCCCTCGCATTTTTAGGGGGGTGGTTAGGGCTCAGCAAACCCAAAGGATTTTCTAAAATATATATAGTGCCAACAAGGAAGCACATATATTGAGACATAACAATTTACCAAAGACAACGTTCAGAAAAAGAGCATCATCATGGAGCGGGGGAGGGGGGTTGCAAATCCAAGTGGTGCTACTTAAATGTAGAACTGATGATTTTTTTGCTACTTATGGTGATGATTTTAGAAGATTAATAATTGGAAAAAAGCCATTTCTATGTGTAACTCAGTAAATAGTGATTTCAGAACAAATCACATATATGCTGAGGTAGGCACAGATTTAAAGGGAGCATGGTTTGAGCAGACCTTGAACGTATACATGCATTCTGTATTCTGCAACACCAATATATGTGTATTTGAAAAAATAAAATTCCATTGTAGCATCTATACTTGCTTTGAGTCATATAACTGTGGATTAACTTCATGCTTGGGCCTGGATTCGAAAGGAGAGTTTGAGAAATAAATTTTGTTTGTCCCCTCAATTGCTGAAAACCACCTCAAAATGCCAAAATTGGAATTTCAGTGCTTGCCTCCTTAATTGGCTCCTCTCATATATGCAGTTCAAGAAAAGCTGCTATTTATTATATTTAAGTGGTGACACATAAATGTATGGATAGCAAAATCTGCTGCTTACATGTCATCTCTCACCCACATAAAACTGAGCTTGACCTTTTTTTAATCTTTTTTTTAACCTATCCCTTCTCTCATACCTCTTTTATCCCATTTACTCCTTGTTCATTTGTCCTACCACATACCTCCTTTGTTGATTCTGATACTACAAATTGTATTCTCTTGTTACTATGTAAGCCGCATTAAGCCTGTGATGAGCGGGAAAGCGCAGGGTACAAATGTAATAAATAAATAGTGGGGGTTTTTTAAATAAAATGGCTTCTCTCACTGTGGGGTCCTTTTACTAAGGTGCGCTGAAAAATGGCCTGCAGTAGTGTAGATGCGTGTTTTGGGCACGCGCAGAATTATTTTTCAGCGCACCTACAAAAAAATGGCTTCTTTTTATTTGACGAAAACAGACGTGCGACAAAATGACCTAGCAGTAAAGAATCCTGGCAGTAATGTCCTATGTATGTCAAAAGCCACTTGGCGTGCGTCCGTTATGTACGCCCGCAAATAAAAAATATTTTTCAGATGCACATATCAGACATGCGCAAAAAATTAAATTTCCGCAAGAGCCACACGGTAGTTGGGCAGTAACCCCATTTTGGCCTGCATTGGGCGTGCGTAGACGCTTACACGGCTTAGTAAAAGGGCCCCTGTATCACAAAATACTAGTAGACTTGTATATTTTGGGTACCCTTTTATTTTACAAAAGGTCCCATATTCACGGCGCCTTTTGTATTGCACTGCAAATTTTTAAATGCATTTCAGTCCTAGAGGAAAAAAAATTCTCCTTTAAAGGCCTCTTTTACTAAACTGCACTAGTGATTTCTGCAAGGCAAATACGACGCTGCGGTGCATTGGCCACACCAGGAATCGGTAGTGCAGTTTAGTAAAAGAGGCCCTAACAGGATAATTTTTTTACAGGTATCCAAGGTAGGAAGTTCAATTAGGCGCCTATTTTTGGGCTTTTTTATAAATACACATAGGCATATGGGCTTCTACACAACTAAGAGGTGAGCAAGTTAGATGGAGTCATGATTTACACATGTGCTTTATATAACAAGCAGAGTCAAGCATACTTTACATACAAACATTGATACCTAATCCTGAGCGTTATATGTTAAAGAGGGAATTGAGTCAAACAAAGTAAATATTCAGATTGCTGCATGGAAAACCTGTGCATAGAAATTCCATGAGTGAAGGAAAGAGTATACCGCTAGAGCTGTACTACCATCCGCCAGGAGAGAATGAACAGACAGATGAAGAAATGTTTACAGAAATTAGGAAAGTTGACAAATTGGGCAACATTATAATAATGTGTGACTTTAATTACCCCAATATTAACTGGATAAATGTTACACATGACTGCTTCATGGAACAACTGGTCCAAGAACTGAGAAGGAGAAGAGCTATGTTAGATCTAGTCCTTAGCGGAGTGTGGGGCATGGAACAAGAAGTAATGGTTTTGGATCCTTTGGGAAACAGCTGATATCTGGAGTGAAGTTACTAAGGAAATCTACTGTAGCAGCAGAAGGGCGACTATCCAGCTTATTTTCAAAGGAGATCGCCGACCATCTTCCAACATAAATCGGGAGATGGCTGGCGCCAACTGCTTTCCGTCGTGGAGTCGGCCAAACTTCAAGGGGGTGTTTTTGTAGGGTAGCAAAGGTGGGACGGGGGCGTGGTTTGAGATGGCCGGCTTCACCCAATAATGGAAAAAAGAAAGCCGGCCTTGACGAGCATTTTGCCGGCTTCACTTGGTCCCTTTTTTTTCAGGACCAAGTTTGAAAAAGGTGCCCCAACTGACCAAATGACCACCGGAGGGATTTGGGGATGACCTCACCTTACTCCCCCAGTGGTCACCAACCCCCTCCCACCCAAAAAAAAATTATTTTTTTTTTCCAGTCTCAAATGTCATACCCAGCTCCCTGACAGCAGTATGCAGGTCCCTGGAGCAGTATTTAGTGGATGTAGTGCACTTCAGGCAGGTGGACCCAGGCCCATCCCCCCCCCCCGTTACACTTGTGGTGGTAAATGTTAAGCCCTCCAAAACCCCACAAAACCCACTGTACCCACATGTAGGTGCCCCCCTTCATCCTTATTGCTATGGTAGTGGTGTACAGTTCTGGGGAGTGGGTTTGGGTGGGATTTGGGGGGCTCAGCACACAAGGTAAGGGAGCTATGTTCATGGGAGCAATGTATAAAGTCCACTGCAGTGCCCCCTAGGGTGCCCGGTTGGTGTCCTGGCATGTCAGGGGGACCAGTGCACTACAAATGCTGGCTCCCCCCAAGACCAAATGCCTTGGATTTAGCCAGGATTGAGATCACCGGCATTAGTTTCCATTATCGGCAAAAACCGATGCCAGCCATCTCAAACCCGGTGATCTCTGACATTTGGCCAGCCCCAACTGTATTATCGAAATGAAAGATGGCCGGCCATCTTTTTCGATAATACGGTTCGGGACCTCTCTTTGCGGCGCCGGCTAAATCAATGGCCGGCGCCATTCAATTATGCCCCTCTATGACAAAATGAGGAAAATGGTTAAAAAGAAACTAAAAGGATTGGTCGCAAAGGTTAGGACTTTAAAGCAGGCAAGGAGCTGTTTAAAAATATCATTGTGGAAGCCCAGAACAGATGTATTCCATATATTAACAAAGGTAGAAGGAAGAGCAAATGATAGCCAGTATGATTAAAAGGTGAAGTGAAAGAGGCTATTAGAGTCAACAGATCATCCTTCAAATCTATTTTTTAAAACACCCACATAATTTCAGACTTTACAAATCATCACAAGCTCTGTTTATAGAACAAATAGATTTTTATATACTTCCTAAATAAAAAAAAATTAAGAATTGATCTGGCACAATTTAACTGGAATACTATTCCAAACTCTAATGCTTTGGAAATCAATAGAATGTTCTTTAATTTTTGCTTGAAATGTGCTGAGAAGAACAGGGAACTGCACAGACTGTTTTACTTGAGGACCTTGTATTTATTGTTTGGAAACTGCAGTGAGAATATATGTGCCAAAGCTGAAGCTGTGTTTATTATTTGGAAACTGTAGAGAGAATATATCTGCCAAAAGTGACGGCTATGTTTTGTTTGAGGACTATAATAAAGCTTCTTGATGTATTTCTAAGAATGGTTACCTGTTATTTGTGTCTGGGAGGGGGAGAAACCTAGAGATAGAGAGCTAAGCTGTGCCAGATTCCCCCTTCCCTATGACAATAGGAAAACATTACCCTGTCAGATTTTGCAGTAGCTCAGAGGTGCCCGCACATTTTTTTAATAGTGCTTCTTTTGGCCATGGTTATACATGAGGGAGTAAGGGAATAATTATCCTTAATCCTCCATTGTTTATTTCTGCTTTTAAAATGAAAAAGAAATAGCAACCTTAATTGGTATCATTTACATATATAAAAGGTCATTCTAAGGGTAAGGGTAATGAGTACCTGGAGCAATAGAGGGTTAAATAACTTGCCCAGCGTGAGAAGGAGCTGCAGTGTGAATTGAATCCAATTCCCCAGGTTCTCAGTGCACTACAGTGTGCATATAAAGGAGCACACTTATGGATGTATATGCTTGTAAGAATTGTTCTATAGTTGCAAAAGGAATATACACATGGGTGCAGCTGGGCAGGGCATGTGTCTAAATGTTAGGCATATCTAGGTTATATTATAGAAGAGGCTCCTACAATTCAGACTTGGGCAACTAGTTATAGAATTGCCCACCGTACAGTGGTGTGCTGGAGCCGGCTCGCACCGGCTCGCGAGAGCCGGTTTTATTTTTTTCAGAATTTTGGGAATTTTTCCAAAATTTGGGCTCTGGTCCCCACCTGCAGTGTTGACGGCGTCCCCTGTGGCTTCGGGCATCTTCGGCACACACAGCACTTGTTTCTCCTCCCCCCCCCCCCCCCGGCCCCCCAACCTCTCTTCTTTAGCTTTGCGCGAACGGAACCGGCGCTTAACACTGCTTAAAAAAAATTAACATGTCAGCAGGAACAGGCTGCTTCAGCCAATCCCAGGAGCCTTCCTTCAGCCCTCGGGGGCGGAACATGCTGAAGGAAGGCCCCTGGGATTGGCTGAAGCAGCCTGTTCCTGCTGACGTCTTAACACTGCTTAAAAAAATTAAATGGAGAAGACAGCGATGGGCAAGACTAGAGCAAGAGGCAAGGAAGTGAGAGGGGAGAGAGCAGAGAGGTGCTGCTGGGGGAGCAGGGGAGAGAAGAGAATCGATGGATATAGGGTGTATGGGTGGCTGGAGGGGGGCAGGGGAGAGAATCGCTGGGTATGGGTGGCTGGAGGGGGGCAGGGGAGAGAAGAGAATCACTGGGTATGGGTGGCTGGAGGGGGGACAGGGGAGAGAAGAGAATTGATGGGTATGGGTGGGCAGGGGAGAGAAGAGAATCGATGGGTATGGGTGGCTGGAGGTGGGGCAGGGGAGAGAAGAGAATTGCTGACATGGATGGATGGAGGGAGGGCAGGGGAGAGGAGAGGAGAGGAGAGTTGCTGGACATGGGTGGGTGGATGGAGGGGGGAGGAGAGGAGGGTTGCTGGACATAGGTGGAGGAAAGGGAAGGGAGAGAGAAGAAATGCTGGACATGGATGGAGGGGAGTGAGGAAGGAGATGAGATGAGGGAAAAGGAAGAGAGGAGAAAACACATGGATGAAGAAAATAGGCAGAAGCTGGATCCACTGGACAGCCAAGCCTGTGGAGGACCCAGCTTTTATTTACGGATGTAGGACAAGAAATGAAGAAGAAAGGCGGAAAGTACAGAAATAAATGGAAAGGAAGCCCTGAAAACGGAGTTAAGAGGACAGATAGCAGCAGAATCAGATACTGGGCCAGCATGATCAGAAAAACAAAGTCACCAGACAACAAAGGTAGAAAAAATAATTTTATTTTCATTATAGTGTTTGGAATATGTCCACTTTGAGAATCAGGTGCTCAACATTAAAAGTTTATATTTATTTACTTATTTATGGCATTTTATCCCACATTAAACATGAATTAGATTGAAACCTAGGATCATTTATTTTTTTTCCCCAGAGTAATGCATTGCCCCCACCCAGGCTCTCTCCCCGGTCATAGCCAGCTCTGCAATTTGGGGGGGGGGGGCAGAGGTGGACCGGGGAGAGAGCCTGTTGTTAAACATTTACCAGCACATCACTGCCACCATAGGTTTGTAAAATGGGTCAACTACACATAGAATTGGCACAATTAACTCATGAAAGTTGTGAAATTAGCACTTCGACTTGGAAACTTGTGCTGCTCATTTTTCATCACATTTGTAAAATGACTGCTCCCACTGCACATGCCATTAAATACACATGCACTCCTGCACATCCTTATATGTACTTTTCAAAAGGCTTTGTGTTTGGCAGACCCGTTGTTAAATTTTATTTATTTATTTATATTCATTCTTATATCCCACAATTATCCAAAAACAAGTTTTGTTTCAATGTTGTTTACAATGAACAGGAAAAAATTACAGTTGTGTTTTACAGTTACATAGCAGTATAGAAACATATACAATGAACCATAAATTTCTTGAAAAGGTAGGTTTTTAATTCTTTTCTGAACTGAAGGTAATTTGTAATACTCCTTGTGTCCTTTGGAATTGAATTCCAACATTTAGAACCCAAATAGCTAAATCCAGCAGTATAAATGGATTTGTAAATTATGTTTCTATAGTTGGATAAATGAAATAAAAAAGTAACCTCTGATTCCTGGACTCACATTTCTTGATGATAGCTCAATCAAATCTAGCATGTATTCAGGAGACATACCGACCAGTATTTTGAAATTAAGAGTTCTACTTTAAAAAAACTAATCTAGCTTTAATTGGGAGCCAGTGTAGTGTTACAAGCAGTGGGGCTACTCTTTCATATTTTGACTTTTTGAATATCAGTCTCGCTGCTGTATTTTGAATGGTCTGCATCGATTTTAGTATATTTTTTTGCACCCTACATATGCTGAATTGCAATAGTTTAATTGGGACAATATCAACGATTGTACTAAAAGACGAAATGATTGGGGAAATAATCTCTAATCCTTCTCGTTTTCCATACAGTTTTGAAACTCTTTGATATGACTGCTGAAACTTGATTTTAAATACTGTCAGAACTGAGTACACCCTAACCTGGATGTCTCAGTTCCAATCTCTATGTTATATGTAAAATGGGCCTTCCTGTATATTTATGAAATAGGCCTAAAAATGTGCACTCTTGCACACCTGAACCTTGGCAACTTGTCATAAATTTACATACATGCATATGTTTGTATTTTATAAAATACACATATCCTTTGTGACTCACCCTTGCTCCACTCAAATGTCTCCCTCAAAACAAGTCTACTCTCAGGTCTTGTAAAAATAGGTGTGAACATTCTCCATACCCACTTTATATATGTAAAACACCTGGGGTAATGTTATAAAATCCCTTCTCCATGGGTAAAACTTGGTTTACTTACAAAAGAAAAACAAATTAGCCTGAGAGGTAATTCTATAGAACACTACAGAATGTGCCAGTATACAAATGTAAACCCCTAAATACTATACAGTGCAACCCTAAGTTGCACATGCAAATCTGGTTGTATTCTGTTTTGCGCATTGAAAACTCTATCCTCAAACACTGAAATAGTTATTAAACCTGCTGATAAAGGAGGGGGGAATCATTATACTTGATCGACATGATTACATCACAGAAATAGAAAGACTGATATCAGGTCCTGAATATTATTTACCTTTGGCCCATGATCCCACAGAAGAACTTAAGAAAGATATTAAAGAGTTGGTTCTCTTTGCACAAAGTGCAGGTTATATCACTCTTAAAGAAAAATATTTTCTCCTTGTTGAATATCTTGTGATACCTACAATATACATTTTACCAAAGGTCCATAAGACCCTTCATCATCCTACTGGCAGACCCATCATATCTGCCAATGGCTCTATTTTAGAACCACTATCTATTTTCGTGAACCATTTCCTTAGACCATTTGTACCACAGATTACATCCTATGTTCGCAACGCCACACACTTGATCAATATGGTAGACTATTTTGACGGTGACCTTTCAGACACATTGCTGGTCACACTGGACATTGAATCCCTATATATAAATATTCTGCAGTTGGAGGCCTTATCCATTATAGATGACACACTCAGATGAAGGACGGTCACTGGTCACATTCCCAACAGGTTTATTTTGGCATTAGCCATCATTACCTTAACAAAGAACTTTTTTGCATTCCAGGGGAGATTTTTTCAACAGATAAAGGGCACAGCCATGGATGCTTCCATGGCTCCCAACCTGGTGAATCTTTATGTAGCACATTTCGAAGAAACAGTCCTCTGTGATCACCCATTCATCCAAGAGGTTCATTTTTATAAGCGCTATATCGATGACATTTTCATCATTTGGAAGGGCACAGTCACATGCCTTGAAGAATTTCATTCATGGCTCAACACTAGTAATCCAAATCTGAAATTTCAAATGCAACATCATCGAGATACAATTTATTTTTTGGAAATACTAATACAAAAGTATTCATATTCATTCACCATGACAATTTACAGAAAACCACAGACAAAAATAGTACCTTCACTTTCAAAGTTATCATCAATGGACATTGAAGAATCATCTTCCCTTCTCACAGTTCCTCAGGTTGAGAAAACTTTATACAGATTTAGGAGATTTTAAGACGCAAGCAGCCAATATGAGGAAAAGATTTCTCGAAAGGGGATATCCAACAATGTATCACACTGCTTATATCAGCCGGGCTGTAGCATAATCATGGGTCAAAAAACCTCCAGTGTGCTCAAATCAATCATAAGAATGTATTCAACAAAAACATCCGAGGCACTCAATATTGATAAACAGAGTGAAACTGCAATTACCTTAAAAAGATCCCAATGGGATCCCATTTCACCTTCAGCTTCTTCAAGGGATTGTTTCTCATAACAGTGGCTGTTAAAACAAAATGAAGTGTCACACAAAACTGCTGCAAGATAAAGTGAAAGCGAAAATACTTGAGGCAATTCAAGACTCACTGTTTCAGTCATGCTATAACTTCTTCCCTGTGACTATTTTGAGTCAAAAAATGGTACGACCTGCCTTACAGATGCCAAAAGATATAGATGACATCACAAAGGAAGCTGGGTTATCATCCAATCAAAAGAGCCACAATACCCGGTGTAAACCAATCAGCGCCCCATTACAAAAAAGCACTCCATTCAAAGGTAGCTGCATACTTGTACATGACACAGGTATAGAGTGACAGGTAAAATTGTGAAATATTTCCATATAGTAGTTTCTAAAATATGTGGTTACTCCTATACTTCAGCAGTATACATGTATACCCAATCCCAAGCTGGTATAATGTGCTTGGCTGCATTTTAACTATGAGTTCAACACGTCTTGTGGTGGTATTTTATAAAGACACATAGGTGTGTATGTGTCTTTATAATACAGGCTTAAAATAGGCTTCTACTTGGCCCCTCCATTTAAGTGAGCTACTATAAATTACCCTCCACATATGTGAAACCTTTTACACATGTAAGTAGCTATTTTTGTAAAATTGCATTTCCCCTAGGAACTAATTAGGGAGACAAGCTCTGAATCTCAAACATATGCCATATTGATGGATTTTGAACTCCTCTCAAGATTTCCTCCCAAGTGCATGACTAAATTAACTCAAAGAGAGTGTAAATGCTGATGGGGAAACTTCTCTGGGATATATATGCATTGTAGTTCTTATTTATGGAATACACTTATTCTAGGGATGTGACTTCATTTTAAACCTAATGGTAACATGCAAGCAATAATTGAATGATAAACTGAAAGTTCTTGGGTTCAGGATCAGGTGAATCTTTATCTGTGTTTGTTTTCAAGACCATTGTGATCTACACAGGTAGATACACAATGCCATTTTGAATGAGAAAAAAGAAGCAAAAGTCACTTTATGAATCATTTTTGCCAAACAGCCATATAAGTTGATCCCTTCCTCATATCCCACAAATCTAATGGCTGATGATGATGGCAGCTCAGCAGGAATTGAAATCACTAACAACCCACCACCAATTGTTCTCCTGCATTCATGGAGAGAAGGTCGCAAAATCATGGTAGCTTTAGAAAGTTACTTTTCCAAAGTAAAAAAAAAAGTGTAAATAATAGAGAAACCAACTAAAGACAGGGCTCTGAGATATAGAGACATGCTGCATTGTTTCTATTTCAGGGCCACAGAAAAGTCAGTTTTAAAACTCTCTCAGGTTCTGCAGGTCCAGAGCCACATAGTTTGCATTGTTTTGTAGGGACCAGAGACAGATATATATTACACTCCCACTTTTATGATATTGCTTTGTGGGTCTGTGATTATATATATAATGGATTGTGTAATTATAGAGTTGTGGCATATTTAAATATATTTCATTATTTTATATCCATGACATTTCTTATATATTTCATTATTTGTGATATTGACTTTTTTTCTAATCCAATAAGAGAAGTATTTTCCTGTGTTGGTAGACTGTAAGTTTCTGTGGAAAAGAAAACCTGTAGTAACTGGGACAAGCAATCTAAATTGCATTGACAGTGGGCTTTGATCCAGGCAACCTGGGTTTGATTCCCACTGCAGCTCCTTGTGACCTTGGGCAAGTCACAACCTTCCAATGCCCCAGGTACAAAAACTTAGGGGTCCTTTTGCTAAGGTGCACTGAAAAATGGCTTGCGGTAGTGTAGGTGTGGGTTTTGAGAGCACGCCAATCCATTTTTCAGTGTGCCTGTAAAAAAGACCTTTTTAAAAAATTTTTGCAAAAAATGGACCTGCGGCAAAATCAAAATTGCCCTGCGTCCATTTTGGATCTGCGACCTTACCGCCAGCCATTGACCTAGCGGTAAAGTCTCATGCGGTAACTGGGTGGTAACGACCTATGTGCATCAAATGCCACTTGGTGCGCGCCCAATACGTGCATCTGAAAATAAAAATTATTTTTCAGTTGCGCATATCGGACGCATGCCAAAAATGAAATTACCACAAGAGCCACATGGTAACCAGGAAGTAACTCCATTTTGGCATGCGTTGGGCGCACGTAGACTCTTACATGGCTTAGTAAAAGGGTCCCTTAGATTGTGAGCCTTCTAGGGACAGAGACCGTACCTGCATATAATGTGTACAGTGCTGCATACATCTAGTAGCACTATAGAAATGATTAGTTATAGTAGAGAGACAAATATTAATCTCTCATTGAATCATGATGCTTGGAAGAGATAGACATTCCTATTTTGGGAACATTTTCTATTCTTATGTCTCAGTGATGTTCCCCTGCTCTGCATGCCCCCAAGAATTGGACATCTAAACACCAGCTACCCTCCTGAATGACTTGATGACCTCATTCTTCCTTTTTCCTCCTTTCTTTCTCCTTGTTTCTGCTTATTCTTTAGCTCTTTCCTATCATTGATGTAGTTCTTTTCCTTTTCCCTTCCTCATAATTTTGACTTTGTACATCACTCAGATAGTAAGCTCCGGGGCTGTATATTATGATTAAATAAAACTTGAAAAGTGAAACTAGATATGGAAATGGTAATTAATACAGTAGAGAAAAACTATTAATGTATCCTCCTGAGGGATCTAGGGCCAGCAGCAGAACTAGTAGAGATGATAGAGAGGACAAGCAACAATATCCTCTGGTCCACTCGCTATGCTAAAAAGGAAATTTCTTCAAGAGGAGAGTACCAATAGATGTAGCTTCCAGTGAAAATATGAAGATTAGTGGTCTGCTTCCATCTCCCTAGGGGCAAAAAAAAGTCAGAGGCAGTGCAGGGCAGGAGGAGGGATCAGCAAATAAAACCATTGCCAAGAAAACGCAATACCAGGTAAACCTATTTTCTGCTGAGAAGGATATGGAGCAAGTTTTAGCAGATAAGGATCATCATGTGAGGAATTTGCATAACGATCAGAGAATGAAAGTGCCATAGCTCAGGAGGTTTTAAAGCTGTTCATGTGCTAAGTGTTAAGGAAATAGAAAGTTAATTGACAGGGCCAAGCGTACCCAACTAGAGAGCTGCACAGGAAGGAGGATTGCAGGAATCCCATAGAACCTGCTGGAAACCCATGGGTATGACTTCCAGGTCCATGGGAATCCCATGGAGATCGAAGAAGTCATCACAGGGTTCCCAGGGGATGGGAGAAGTTGCAGCAGGGTTCTTGCAGCAGTGTACCCAAATCTCTGGTGGCACCAAAATGAGATTTGGAATGCACTGAGAGAAACTATTAGAGCATCTGAATCAGGCTTAGAGCACAATAAGAGAAGCTATTGGAGCACCAGCTCCACTGCTGTTTAGAAATCAAGGCTTTGCCATACTGCAGGTATAATATACACAAGTAAGCTATCTTGTCACAAATGTCAGTGCCAAAAGATTAATCTGAAATAATTTGAGCCTTTAAGAATAATAGAATCTGCTCTAAAAATAAAGACCCCCGTCTCTTTTTTCTTTGTATCCTTACTGCTGGAACTACCTCAGAGTTGGGCACCATTTATAGAATAACATTTGGCATCAGGCTCTGTGCCCAATTTTGAACGTGAGGATTTACACCATTACACGTGGATTTCCCTTAGTCTATAAAACTGTGTGTAAATTAGAGGAATTCCCCTGATCCGCCCATGCCCCTCCCTGGATGTACCTCCTTTTCAGATCCATGAGTAAAATTTACACAGAGATCCCAGCGTCTAAAAATGTGTGCACAAATTTCAATTAATGCTAATTAGCACTGATTATTAGTTCCAAATTATCGGAACTATGTGGAAGCGCAACACATGTGCAGTAACTGTTGGGGGTATGCCAACAGTGCTACTTATTTTGTACCACTTGATAAAGTTGTTCAAAATAAGTAGCTGTATGTAATACATGAACCATTATTTAGCCTGTCCTCCCAACAGTGCCCAGAATGGGTTACAGAATTACATTCATAATATAATAAAACAGTACAACATATAACAAAATTAGGTAATTAAACAACAGTTCTAGCCTGACAATTTCCATTTCAACTCATCAAATTGCTAGATCAAACCAAGCAAGTTTTAACAGCCTTATGAAATCCCAAAAGATCATTGATAGATCTCACAGAGGGAGGAATCTTGTTCCACAACCAGGTCATAAAATAAGAGTAAGCTCGAGAGCGAGCACGCTCTAACTGAAAAGATCTGGTAGGAGGTAAAAGAAAACGCCTCTCGCTCTGAGAATATAATGATCACTTAGGAGTATATAAGTACATAAGCATCGCCATGCTGGGACAGACCAAGAGTCCATTGAGCCCAGCACCCTGTCACCGACAGCAGCCAAAAGAACAAGCAATTTGTCCCGCCCATCCTAGAAATACTGTATTATTCCCTCGTCCATTCAATAACATTCTATGGCTTTTTCCTCCAGGAAGTCGTCCAACCCTTTTTTGAAGTCTGCTAAGTTAACCACCTTAACCACCTTTTCCGGCAGCGAATTCCAGACTTTAACTATGCGTTGAGTGAAGAAACATTTCCTCCGATTTGTTTTAAATTTACCATACTGCAGCTTCATCACATGCCCCCTTGTCCTAGTATTTTTGGAAAGCGTAAACAGACGCTCCACATCGACCTATTCCATTCCACTCATTATCTTATAGACCTCTATCATATCTCCCCTCAGCCGCCTTTTCTCCAAGCTGAAGAGCCCAGCCTCTTCAGCCTGATAGGGAAGTCGTCCCATCCCCTGTATCATCTTTGTCGCCCTTCTCTGCACTTTTCCTAATTCCACTATGTCTTTTTTGAGGTGTGGCGACCAGAATTGGACACAATACTCGAGATGTGGTCGCACCATGGAGCAATACAACGGCAGAATAATATCCTTATTTTTGTTTCCAATCCCTTTCCTAATGATGCCCAACATTCTATTTGCTTTCCTAGCTGCAGCAGCACATTGAGCAGAAGTTTTCAACGTATCATCAATGACGACACCTAGATCCCTTTCTCAGTCCGTGACTCCCAACGCTGAACCTTGCATGACGTAGTTATAGTGTGGGTTCCTCTTTTCCACATGCATCACTTTGCACTTGTTCACATTAAACGTCATCTGCCATTTAGACGCACAGTCAACCAATCTCGTAAGGTCCTCTTGTAGTTTTTCATAATCTTCCCACGATTTGACTACTTTGAATAACTTTGTGTCATCGGCAAATTTGATTACCTCACTAGTTACCCCCATCTCTAGGTCATTTATGAATATGTTAAAAAGCAGAGGTCCCCGCTAACTACCCTTCTCCATTGCAAATATTGACCTTTTAAT
Organism: Microcaecilia unicolor; assembly: GCF_901765095.1. NCBI lineage: Eukaryota > Metazoa > Chordata > Amphibia > Gymnophiona > Siphonopidae > Microcaecilia > Microcaecilia unicolor. Next base: position 522,881,212 of record NC_044031.1, read on the forward strand.
CCTATTCTCTGTTTCCTATCTTTCAACCAGTTTTTAATCCACAGTAAGACACTACTTCTGATCCCATTTCTCTCTAATTTCCTCTGTAGTCTTTCATGAGGGACCTTATCAAACACCTTCTGAAAATCTAGATACACAATATCAACCGGCTCACCTTTGTCCACATGTTTGTTTGGCAGCTTATCAGAAACATACCTTGGTGCCCTGCCATGAAAAACTTTAAATACCAACACCATCATTTTGAAAATGCTACATTTTTAACTGGAAGTCAATGCAAAGAAAAAAGAATAGGTGAAATATGATCTTGTAAGACTACATTCTTTAAAAGTTGAACAACTGCATTTGAACACATTGGAGCCTTTTAAAACTCTTATCAGGTAACCCCACAAACAGCGCATTGCAATAATCAATGCATAAAATTACATAATCATAAAGCATCTGAGCAAAATCGGACTGTAAAATAAGAACAAATCCTGCACAGTTGGCGTAGATAGTAAAATGAAGAAGAGACCAACTGAAAAGTATTGTTATCAAAAGTTAATCCAGAATCTAGCAAAACTCCCAGCCTAGCACCCTGTTTACTAAGCCGCGCTAGTGGCTGCCATGCATTAATGCCTACACAGCCCATTCACTTTGAATGGACTGTGTTGGTATTGCCGTGTGACTTAGTAAACAAGGGAATTAGTCTTTCACCACTATATTAGATTCTTCCCATGATAGAGATGGATGAGAAAACTGACATTCACCTCGACAAATCCATAAGGATTCATTTTTTAGACGCATAAAATTACAACTTATTCAGCATCATACAATTTTTTATTTTAGTTAAACAAGTCTACAATTTCTCCATTTGGCCCTCTCAGGCTGATCCCAACAAAATAAATAACTGAATATCATCAGCAAATGAGTGGATATGGATTTTACTGAAAGAAAAATGGGTTTTGGCTCTCATCGTATTAGTTACTGGAAAAATGCCTGTGCTTGTATTGTAACTACCTTAAATATATCTCTGTAGAAAACAGTAAACAGACACTCTGGACCAGATGTACCAGTGAGACAGAGTTCTGTTAAGGTACAAATAGGCAATTTGCCCAAACTATTGCAGGACAATATGAATGATATGCAAAACAATTATTGTATTTGTGGGGTGTCCTAGAATAAAAAAGTATAGTGGAAGAGTAGCCTAGTGGTTAGTGCAGTGGACTTTGATCCTGGGGAACTGAGTTCAATTCCCACTGCAGCTCCTTGTGACTCTGGGCAAGTCACTTAACTCTCCATTGCCCCTGGTACAAAATAAGTACCTGAATATATGTAAACTGCTTTGAATGTAGCTGCAAAAACCTCAGAAAGGTGGCATATCAAGTCCCATTTCCCTTTCCCTATATAATGTGCCATAATTCTGATATCCAAAATGTGAGTGCTAACTGTATTATCTAATTCCAAACTGTATATCAGAGCCACTAAAGAATGCTAGCTTTTTAGCAAAGATGCACCTAAATGTAGGAGTGATCACAAAAAACTCACTTCCTGATCCAAGATGATGCTGAGAACCTGACGTGAGTGAGGTCTTCACTTGTTTCTGTGTTGAATTTCTTAGCAAAGCTGAAATGCAGAGGCAAGCCAGCTGCCGCTGCCTCTCAAAGGCCTGCCGCATCATTGGCTGGAGGTATTGATTCATTTTTGTGGAGAGATGGAGTATCACTGGGATCAGAGAGCTGCTCACTTATGACCCCGGTAAGTGGAGATCCCAGTTTGTCGCATATGTTTGATACTACCTTGAGCCCTGGTCATAGAGCACCTCCTCTGCAACCACAGAGTGCTAGTTCGCCACTGATGGCATCTCCTCTCACGCAGATAGGAAGTGCTGCGGTGTTAGAAAGACATGAGGCACAGAGTCATCCAGATACAGACCAAAGAGTTCCAGCTTCTTTGGACTCCCAGCTGGCTGCTGTGGGTTCATCTCATGTTGTGTTAGAATCTTTGGCAGTAGTTGATACGCTGAAAGCTTTTCCTTTCTTAGACCAGCAGGTACAGATTCCACATTTTCCTTCTTTTCTACATGAGAAACTGTATGAAGTAACCCTTGATAATTTATTTATTTATTTTATTTGTTACATTTATACCCCACATTTTCCCACCTATTTGCAGGCTCAATGTGGCTTACAAGGTATCGTAAAGGCGTTTGGCATTACGGTTGATAACAAATACAAGATTGTGTAGTGGTTGCATGAGGTAGAAGTGAATCAGGCGACATGGGGTTGGAGGGAAAGGGATAGTGAGTTGTCCAGTACAGTCTTTGGTTGTGTTGTGTTGCTTGGTGTGGGGATTTATGTTGGATCAGCAGGATAAGCATTTTTGAAGAGCTAGGTTTTTAATGATTTCCTGAAGTTTAGGTGGTCTTGTATTGTTTTCAAGTTACATGCATGAGTTGTTTTGTATTTTAGCCCTTTACAGTTTGGGTAATGTAGATTTAGGTATGATCGTGCTGATCTGAGTCTGTTTCTAGTTGGTAGATCAATGAGGTCTATCATGTATCCTGGGACTATGCCGTAAATGATTTTATGGACTAAAGTACAGATTTTGAAGATAATCCGTTCTTTGATTGGGAGACAGTGCAGCTTTTCTCGAAGGGGTTTAGTGCTTTTGAATCGTGTTTTACCATATATCAGTCTGGCTGCTGTGTTTTGGGTGGTCTGGAGTTTTTTTGTGAGTTGTTCTTTGCATCCTGCATAGATTCCGTTGCAGTAGTCTGCTTGACTTAGGACCATTGATTGTATTAGTTTATGAAAGGTGTCCCTCAGGAAGAAAGGTTTTATTCGTTTGAGTTTCCACATTGAGAAGAACATTTTCTTTATTACGGTTTTTACTTGGCTCTCGAGAGTGAGGTTGCGGTCGATGGTTACTCCGAGTATTTTTAGGCTGTCTGAAATAAGGAGTGTGTGTCCTGGGGTGTTTAAGGTTGTGGGTTTGTAGTTGTTATGTTGAGATGAGAGGATAAGGCAGTGTGTTTTTTCAGTGTTCAGTTTCAGTTGGAATGAGTTTGCCCAGGAGTCCATGATGTTCAGGCCATCATTTATTTCATTGGTTATTTCAGTCAAGTCATATCTGAAGGGAATGTAGATTGTAACATCATCTGCACAGATGAATGGGTTGAGGCCTCGTGGGATCATCATCATGTTGAAGAGTATTGGCGATAATGGTGATCCTTGGGGTACACCACCGGCTGCTTTCCACTGCGGTGATATGTTTGAATTTGACTTTACTTGGTATGTTCTGGTGGTTAGAAAGCCCTTGATCCAGTTGTGTACATTTCCCAAAATCCCGAAGTGGCCAAGGAGTCTTAGTAATATATTATGGTTTACTATGTTGAATGCACTCGACGTCGAATTGAAGGAGAAGTATGCTTTTACCTATGCCTATTTCCTGTTTGAATTTGACCAGGAGACTGACTCACGGCAGTTTCGGTACTATGGTGAGAGCGGAATCCTGATTGTGAGTCGTGTAGTATAGAATGCTTATCCAGGTATTCTGTAAGCTGTTTGGTCACCAGACTCTCCAGCAATTTTACTACTAGAGGGATGGATGCCACTGGGCGGCAATTGGTGAGGTTGTTTGTCTTTTTCTTAGTGTCTTTTAGTATTGGGGTAAGTAGTATGTTACCGTATTGCTCGGGGAAGAGACCTTGTTGAAATGTGAAGTTTAGGTGGCATGTGAGGTCTTCTGTGAATCGGCTTGGAGCGGATTTAATTAGATGACTGGGACATGTGTCCAGTTTGCAGTGGGTGTTGGTGAATCTATGAGTTGCTTGTGTAACTGATTCAATGGTGAGTAGATTGAATGTGTCCACCCGGGATTATGTTTAGGTCGAAGACGTTTTCGATGTTAGTGTTGTAATGAGGAAGAGTGCAACGTAGTTTTGTGATTTTGTCCTTGAAGTAGGTAGCCAGTTTGTCTGCGGATGGGATGGCTGTGTTGGATGTAGTGACCAGGGTGGTGTCTAGTAACTTATTTACAAGTTGTAATAATTTCTTAAGATCTTTGTTATTCAGTCCAAGTTTTGTCTTGTAGTAGGATCTTTTGGTTTGTCTAATTGCATATTTGTATTTTCTGTGTATTTGTTTCCATGCATTGAGTGTATTTTCGTTTTTTTCCATACTCATTCTAGTTTTCTGGATTGTATTTTGAGTTTTTTTAATTCATCATTGAACTATAGTACCGAGTTTCGTGTTTTTCATATTCTTGTTTTTAAGGGTGCTATTTCGTTTAGTATGTTTCTGCATCTAGCCTCCCACTGGTTGAGGTAGTGTATGGAGTCAGTTCATGTTGTCCATTTGTTGTCATATATCAGTTGCCAGAATATTTGTGGATCTATTTGCCCTCTCGTAGTATAAGTTGTTTGGTCTGGTGTACGATTTGAGCCCTTCTTTCGCCAATTTAGAGATAGGTTCAGTTTGTAATGGTCGGTCCAAGGTGCGTCTGACCATTTGATATCCGTTATTGATAGGTTTTGATCTATGGACAGTTTGTGTGATAGAAGGTCCAGTGTGTGGCCATTGGAGTGGGTAGCTTGCATGTGAGGCCATGTGAGATCCCAAGACAGTAGGAAGTCTTTGCATTCCTGTGCTTTGGCTGAATTGGGGTCTTCTAGGTGAAGGTTTATGTCACCTAGTATTAGAGTATTGGAGTTCTTTACACAGGTGTTTGAGATAAAATCCGTGAAGATCGACTGGCTTTCATTCTAGTTACCGGGCGGTCTGTAGAACAGGATGCAGGTCAGTTGATCAATCAGGGATTTGTTTTGGATTCTGAATGAGGCAATTTCTAGTTGGGATGTAATGGACTCGACTATGGTTTCGGAAGTGAATTGTTCTCGGTAGATTAACGCGATGCCTCCACCTCTCTTTTCCAATCTGGTCCAGTGAGTGATTTTGTAACCTAGGGGGCAGAGGTCGAGGATTATAGGGTCCTTTTGGTTATGGATCCATGTTTCACAGATGAAGATGAGATCGAGGTTTTTTGATTTGATCCAATCTGATATTGTTATTGTTTTGGTAACTACGGACCTAGCATTAATGTAACACACTTGGATATTTTGATATTGGGCTGCTAGGTTAAGTGTTGTGTGGATTCTTGTAAGTTGTCGTTCGTTGGATGGTCTGTTTGTTGTGATGTTTCCTTCCCTTGCTTTGGTGGTGACCGTAATTGGATAATCTTCCTTCACTTTGGTGAGTATCAGGTTGGTGGAGTGTGGAGCATTTGATCAGTCTTTGGTGGATTTGAAGGATGGGTATGATATTGTATTCTGTAATTGGGATGGATAGTGTTAGGTGGGTCAATGTTAGGGAGTAGATTGCTAGGAGTATTTTGATTGTGTTCATTTTGGTGGTAATTTGGGTTAGTTAGATTACTCACAGTCAGATGTTCGAAAGTGATGTCCTGTGTGCAGTGCTCTGTAGCTCTGGACACCGTCTCCTTCTTGTTCCTATTTATGAACAGCTCAATTTGCAGTATGATAGTCCAAGCAGCATCATTTTGTGTTCATTTGTGGTGGTCTGCTCTTGTTATCCCTTTGGTTTCTTTGGCTCCTTTGTTGTTAAGTTACTCTCGTTTGGGGTCGTGGGTCTGGTCTCTGTCTTTTTAATTGAGACTCGTTATTCCCCTCCGAGACCTACAGGTGGAAAAGTGGCATCGGAGGAACAGCCTCATGAGGGATCCGGAGATCGGTTAGCCCCTGGGGCTGCAGTAGGAGGCCCCGTCGCAACTTCTTTTCCCGCGGAGACATCAGGGCAGTCAGGACTTCGGTCCGGGAGTCTGCTATTGCAGGAGTCGCCTGCAGGAATTATCAGAGAACGAAACAGAATGGCTGTGGTCACCCTAGAGATGGTATGGGAAGCCATTCAAGGCATGAACGCTACTCTAGAAAGAACTTCCAAGACAACACAAGTGGAACTGTTGGAGATTAAAACGGTGCAGGAGAATTTCAAGATCAAACTTGAAGCCCAGGACACAAAAATGGAGGCTTTGGACAGTGAGGTACAAACTTTTAAAACATTTACTGCTTTAGTTTCCAAGGAAAAAAATATCCAAAATAGGAAATTTGAACATTTAGAGAACCAGCTTCGTAAGAATAATTTGCGGATACTGAACTTTCCAAAATCTCCATTAATTGCCCCATTGGAGATGTTTAAGAAGTACTTGAAAGAGATTTTACATATCCCGGAGGAAAGTATACCACCAATGACTAAAATTCAATATATAATGGGAATTCGTTCGGCTGTGGGGGAAACCCCACAAATGAACTTAACCGAATTTCTCCAGGACTCACTTGAAGTAATAACTGAGAGAACTACTTTGTTAGTGTCCTTCGCATTCGAGCTAGACCGTAATAATGTCTTTAAGTTGTACTTTCGTAACATAAATGAAGAATTCTTAGGCGCAAAAATTCAAATGTTTCCTGACCTGTCCAGGGATACCCAGAAAAGGAGGAAGGCGTTTCTAAATTTGAAGCCTAGGCTGATTAGTATTGGAGGCTCCTTCCTCCTTAAATATCCCTGTAGATGTGTAGTACGATTTAATTCTCAGAATTATGTTTTCTTTGAGCCTGAGAAGCTTCAGGAATTTATTATTGGTAAAGAGTAGAGATTCATGCCTTGAATTACAAGCTGTGATCGGCTGCGCTCAAGAGAATTCTTCCGTCTTTGTTTATTAGTTTAATATAATTCTTCAAATAATGTTTCTTTGAACTTAGATCCAATGTTGTGGTCTAATAATTTAGGGAAAAAGGAGGAGTAAATATTTTTCTTTTTTAATTTCCTGAGTGATGTAATATTGAATTCTCTCCCTTTTCCGTATTTCTGATTTTATGTATATGCATAAATGATAATGTAAAATGATAAAAAATAAAATTAAAAAAAAAAAAAAAAAAAGAGACTCGTTATGGATACTATGGAGGAGTGGAGGAGTGGCCTAGTGGTTAGGGTGGTGGACTCTGGTCCTGGGGAACTGAGGAACTGAGTTCGATTCCCACTTCAGGCACAGGCAGCTCCTTGTGACTCTGGACAAGTCACTTAACCCTCCATTGCCCCAGATACAAATAAGTATCTGTGTACAATATGTAAGCCGCATTGAGCCTGCCATGAGTGGGAAAGCGCGGGGTACAAATGTAACAAAAATAAAAAAAATACTGTGTGCCTCTACGGGTCGAGGTGAGTCGATTTCAGCTTGACCACTTGGACTGGGTGGTATAATAGGTCCGATTGGGCACGATTCTTCCGTTCCTCCCTTTGCGGAGCCTCCGACGCTCAATCCTCACACATGTTTCTTACCGTCTCCTTCTGTCTCGTCCTGTACAGCGCTCTGCTCGCTCTGCCTCAATTGGTACCTTACGCCGTCTATAGTGTACACCTGCCTGACTGACTGTATCGGAGGCGGGCTAGCTAGGTGATCCGCTACCTAGAGGTAGGTGTCGATGAGGCGGACTGCAATCGGCACTGTGAGGTTCGTCGGCGTCTGGTGGTCGGCGATGGTCGCAGCCTGCCAGTGGCTTTGGGGTGGGCAAAATCAGGCGGCCGCCAAGACCCTGGCCGTTCCTCGGCGTGGTCCCGGACGGTTGTGTGGGCAACCTCAACAGGTTCGGTGGACTCCCTCGGCCAGGTGTTCGGGAATCAATGCAGGCTCCACGGCGCCCCTCGACTCACTCTCCATTGAAGTCAGCCTGAGTGGTCTCGTGGGGTGGCCTTGAGTGGCTCAGCAAGCTCCCTCGTCGGCGTCTCAGCTCAGGCCAGGTGACTGGGGCGGCCTCGGGGTCCAGCGTCTGCAGTGAAGGTGAGAAGGCATGGCACTTCAACGTGCATTCCCTTCTGTCTCAGCTCTGCCTCTAATTGAAAATGGCCTCTAATTGAAAATCTGGGTAAAGATTTTTACTCCCAGATTCAGACATTAGAGCAAGAAACACAAACTCTTAAACTGAAACTGGAGACTGTTGATTCTGATATTAAAAAATTGACTGAAAGAGTAGAGAAACAAGAGAAGGAACTAGGCACTGTTCAAAAGACACAAACAACTGTGATTAAAGATGAGTTTGAGGGGGAAAGCTGAAATCTTTGAGAATTCGTTAAGAAGTAATAATTTAAGATTTATAAATTTTCCTATTATTCCTAGAGAAATGCTCAGAAGATATATTAAAGAAAATGTTGGCATATCAGATAAAAATATTCCTCCTTTTGTCAAATATATTACCTCACAGCCAAACCAGTGAAGGGTCAAGAGAATGCTGAACAAAATAATTCTCCTTTAGATATGTTGGCGATTTTAGAATTTTCTGATTCTAAGACTGCAATATCATCTACTTTATTGGCAACAGTTGCCCTGGTGTAACCCCCTGTTATACTGAAACCCTGTGTGGGAGGAATCAGCATGGAAATAATCATGAGTCCATCTCACACTGAAGGATGTCTTGATTCATTGAGCCTCAATGTGGGGTGGAGCTGATGAGTTACTATTTAAGGAAGGGCAGTGCTGTGAAACTTGTCCTTGGTAGCCTAAAGTATAAATGGGGAAATGGGACTTGATATACTGCCTTTCTGTGGTATTTTGCAACTACATTCAAAGTGGTTTACATATATACAGCTACTTATTTTGTACCTGGGGCAATGGAGGGTTAAGTGACTTGCCCACAGTCACAAGGAGCTGCAGTGGGAATTGAACCCAGTTCCCCAGGATCAAAGTCTGCTGCACTAACCACTAGGCTACTCCTCCACCCCCATCAAGTGACCTGTTGGAACTAAAGAGGGGTGCCTGCTGAAAAACTCTTGAGCGGGGAGCAGGATCAAAGCTATTACTGTTAATCTCCTGTCCCAAACAGAGAAGCCAACCTGCAGGCTGGATATTGGGAAGTCTCGCCGCAAACCGGGCTTAAGGGTAGGACACTGTCTGCCTGCAGCTGGTGATTTCTTTCAAGGTAAACCCCTGGGTCCAATTCTCCACTGATGATGATGATACATAGGAGTAGGTGATTGTAGAGTGTCAACTGGTTGCAGGTCAGGCGAAAGGGGTTTGGTGTGAGTGCATAACCCAATAAGGAAAGACTAATTGCTGTTGTCACTGCATAAGATCATGAATTATTACCATCATATCTGTGTGCTGAGGATTTCTATGACTGTTGCTGCAGAGTTACAATTGTTAAATAAAGTTAAGTTACTTTTTATTGACTCTCCTGGTTACTGTGTGTTTCCTATGTGTGATCTGGAGGGACCCTGAAGTCAGTAGTGTACACCGAGTATCTAGTACTCAAGATTAACTCAAGGAATCCACCTCCTGAGCGTGAACCTGCTTCTGGGTAAGAGGAATGGGTTACACTGGCACCAGATAAAGATGGTTATTGAAGATGTACTTTAAAAATAAGGACAAGACTTTTATGAGTTTCAAAATTTGAGTGTTTCCAGATGTGTCAAGAAAGATTCAGAAAAGATGCAGCCAGTTCCTATTACTTAAACCAGGCGTGCTCTAGATTGGTGTGTAATTCGTTACCAGTCAGTTAAATTTGTGCTCTTTGAATCCTCTTAACTCACTGACTTTCTGGCAGCCAAAAGATTTGTTGGGGCTAGTTAACATCACTGTTAACTCAATAACTGTACTAAGATATTCCGTACCATGTTAGATTTATTTTCCAATATATATATATTTTTTTTTTAAGTAACCCCCCTTATGTAGTCTTGGATCCATATAATGTGGACTTGAGTGCAACTATTAGTTTCTTATGTTTTTGTACAAGGTTTCTTATTTTGTTTAGATTTAATTGAATAGCTCCTCTTTTCTGTACAAATTTTACTTGGTTGTAAAATCTGGAAAAAAAAAAGAATAAATAAATAAATAAATGTAGGTGTGATCACTTACATCTGCTGTGTGGTAGGGATAACTACTCACACCTAAATGCAGCAGTAATCTATAAAATGAGTGCCCCTGTCCTGCCCATATCATGCTCACATTTATGCCCCTATTACAGTTGCCTGCTAAAGGTTTTAGGAATCAACTTTATGGAATAGGGGCACACCTCACTAACACACGTTTCCCTAGTGTTATCGAGTATTTCATAACATTGCACATAACTAAATTAGTTAACAAGCTAATCAGAGCTGATAATTAGATGTTAACAAGCAATTATCAGCACTAACTGGCACTAACATTTATGCACACTACCTGCTAAGCGTATTCTGCAAAGCAGTGAGCGTAAATTCTAATGCGTGCTGCCAAAAAGGGGGGGATGGCTATGGGCATGGAGTGGGCAGGTCATGGGCATTCTTGAAAACTACACACATGGTTATATAATACACTTGCTCTGTGCCTAACTTAGCTGCTGGTATTTACATCAAGTTTACACCAAGTTTCTTTTACGTTTGCAAGGTCAGAGCGTAGTTTGAAGCTGAATTATCCTACTTTTAAGGGTGTTCTAAAAAATCAGTATTGGAATTTTCTTTTTCATATCAGGGTGTCAAATTGTAGAATAATTTACCTTTAGTTAATAGATTATCGCTTTACTATACATTTAGATGAACATTAAAAGCATTGTTGTTCAGTGAGAACAATATTTATAAGAGTTAATGAGAGTAAGATTTAGAATGTCATTTACTAATTCTATTCTACCTTTCCTTGATTGAAGGAATTTAATTTGCAATCTGCTTAGAATCCTTTTGAATATAGCGGAATATAAGAACATGTATATAGCATAGTATAGTACTCACCCAAACGCTTGACCATGGCACCAGTTCTCAGCCTCCAATTCCCCTCAGGACAATTACCTCCTAGGATAACAACCCGGGCATTTGGCACCCAATTCCTGTGTACATATTAAATACATTAGAGCCTGCTTTTTGACAAAATTAGATTTTATTTAGGCTGCAGCCAGGAACATCTAGCATTGTATTGTTTTCTTTCAAGCGGTGAGCTTGTATCTTTTTAAAAAACAAAATCCGGAGGAAGTTGCATAAGAAGGGGTGTGGCATGGTATGGCATCACAGGTCAGAGGTAAAGGTTTGAGTCACTGACAGTTTGTAAGGTAAAAAAGGTAGTGTCTGGGTTTGGTGAAAATGTTAGTGTCTGGGAGTGGAATCGTGTGGAAGTGGGTGAGAATTGACCTGTTTGTTAAGTCTGAAGGTTTGTTGAAAAATTAGTGTCTGGAAGCAGAATCAGGTGGGAGTGGGTGGGAATTGTCCTGGTTTTTTTTTCTAAATGTGGCAGTGAAGCATATGTTCAACCTTCGAAAAATGCAGTAAGACCCTCAATGCTGGTATATAAGTTACATTGAGGCATACTCTCAAAGCACTTAGACTTACAAAGTTTCATAGTGGAACTTTGTAAGTTTCAGTGCTTTGAAAATGAGCCCATTGTCTCCCCCAATGTAGGGTTTCTCCAATTAGTGCAATTTTTCTCTTCTTAGTATGTCAGGTTGTATCGGGTTTGTTTTTCTATCAAGTTCATTACAATTGTTCTGGTAAGATTTTGTATAATAATATAGTAATAATGTATTATATAGTAATATATTTTGTTTGAAGAAGCAATAGAAGAGAGGGTTGGGTGAGAAGGAAGAGAAAGTAATGCATAATTGATATGCTAATTTTTTTATAATAAGAGTTGATTTGTTAGTTGATTTCTGTTTGTTTATAATTCAGTATTTTTAATTGGACACGTTTGTTGAATAGTTACATTGGTCACTATTTTTTCTTGATGTTGTACTGTGGAGTAGCATGTTTGGCATTATGAATATTGAGGGTGGGAACTGTCCTCCCTGGAGTAGTGGGAATTGGTTAGGTGGTAATTGACCTAGGTGGCAATTTTCCAGAGGGGAACTGGTGAATGGGAACTCTCCAGGGGGAACCAACCAAGTGGAAACTGACCTAGAACCCTGACCATATGGGGTGAGATTTTCCTTGATGAATAAACTCAGCAATATAATGAGATAGCTGGAGTACTCTTCTTTGCCTTCAACCAAGTCTTCACAGACCCTATCCTCAATGAGGTAAAACTCAAGACTCCAGGTACCCCAAACCAGTGGAGGTTAGGATGAGTCTGCAATTCTAAGATATTGTGGGGAAAAGACAGCACCCACGAGAAATAACTTAGTGTTGCCTTCCATGGAGATACTATGTTGTTATCTGTTACCTTCCTTGTTAGTAGACACAATAATGGTTTGTACCTTGGTAAGATGTTTATCATACAGTAAACACCTTATTGCACTTTACTCCATCTACACCATTATTTTTCACCTTCCTGAACTTACATGTCCTTGTATGGAGTTGAAAGAAACTGAAAAAGATTTAGAAATGCTGTTAGTGATGGTTTTACATTCTGTAACTGCATTGAATATGTCTTATTGAGACACAAGAAAATCTTTTATTCTTAATGGGTTCCAGTATTTTATAACACAAAAGAAACAAAGTAGGAAGGAATTATAAGTAGGCATACTTATCTGAAGAATTTTTTTTCTAACAAAGAAAGTGGAAAGTGGGATATTTATTTACCAAGAATGTGCATTAGCAATCTCAGTTGGCCTTATGCCCCAGGATTCATATTCTCTGTAGCACACAGCTTTGCCAACAAAAATTAGAAATCTTGTTTGCTTCTTTTTTTAAGTGACAAGCTATTTTCTAGCCCTATATACAGGAGAATAAGGTCACTGACATTAAAGCAGTATTTTGGAGTAGTACCTACATGAGTAAAATCCTGTTCCCTATGGTTGTTACAGGTTAGCTTTTCCCGCTGAATGAAATCCAGCAGTAGCTTGCTAACATTTTGGCTCCTAACAACCTTGTTAATTCAACTGGTGCAGTAGAGAATGGGTAATGTTTCACTGTGTATCAGAAAAGTAAACAAGTTGTTTGGCTTATAGAAGTACCAGTAATTCAGTTCTGTATTTTTTTTAAAACTCTACTCAACCGCATTTAATAGGGTTGTACATAGGGCAAACATATTTAATTCAGTTCCACTGATTTGTGCTATTTTCCTGATTTCAGTTCATGTAATTGTTTTAATAAAAAAAATCTTATTCAGAACTTTTTAATGCATTCTAAGGGCCTTGTTTACTAAAGTGCACTAGCATTTTTAGCACGTGCTAAGACTTAGCGTGCGCTAACTGTGTAGATGCCCACAGGAATATTATGGGCATCTACAGAGTTAACGTGCACTAAAAACGCTAACGTGCCTCTAGTGTGGCTCAGTAAACAGGGCCCTAAGGGAGTAATTCTATATCTGGGTACCTATAAATAGAAATCCAGAGACCATTCAGTAGGTGCCTACTCTATAAAAGAATCTAGGTGCCTACTTTCCTTTATAGAATACTACTGTATAAGTGCAAATATACACCTATAAGTTAGGATTGAGCACATACACTAACCATAGAGCTGGTGTTAGTGAAAGTGCCTAAGTGCAAGTGATACATGAATAACTTGCAGTATTATATGTTATGCATGTAAAGTGCGAGTCCCAGCAGTGCTTCACCCACACTTTACCTAAGTGTATACCTTTCTGTAAAAATGTTAAGATATGTGCATATTTAAAGATTATTTTCTATACATAAATCCACTATTAACTCTTTTAATATTCTTCACCATATAGGAAAATAAGGACCGTCAGAAATGCAAACTTTGCTCTGTGATATGAGTCCCAAAATGGGAATCAGTCACAGCACTTCCTCATCAGTCTGTAATCATTTGATCTATTTATTAGCCAATCTAACTTATATCATTCAAAATCTTTATTTCATATTACTTCATTGAAATACTAATATTCAAATTACTTAGCTTAAAACTTGGGAAATGGTGCCGACATGATCATGTTTCTCCTTAGCTGTTTCAAGGCAAATCCCCTAAAGGTAAAACAAAAAAAACATTAATCCCTAATCAATCTTATAACATCTTATGTAACAGTTCAACCCACTTCCCTTATGCAAAGTCCTATTACCATACTCAAGCTAAGCAGCCTAAATCCCTCTTTTTTCATTCAATAAACATGGCCGTGGCATTCTCCCTCTCATTTTAAGTAGAACGTCGAGACCAGCTAATTCACCCCAACAATAGCAACACTGAACTAGACTAGTATCTGCCACGATTGAGTCCGTCTGGTTCTAATGTTTGTAAATGATAAATCCACTCTCAGTCCACTCTAAGGAGCACTCAAAGGAGCTCCTTAATCATTCTCCTTTATTGGTGCAACAAGGAGACGTGTACCTCCGGCATGTAATGCATCCGGTGCAAGCCCGCCCTTCTTCAACTAATGCCCTCATGTGCTGTCACCCAAGGGGCAGCATCAGCAATAGTCCAGGGGTCAGGCGGTAACTGGAAAACAGTGCTGGAGGGGTCCTGAATATTGCAAGAGGAGCACAACAATCTCAAAATTGAGAACGTGCTGAGAACATGGGCAACCTCTACACATCTCTGATGCTAGCTTGACCTTCTTCAACTCGCACTGTCTAGTGATTTCACTCAAGGGATGGAGCCAGCAATAGTCCAAGGGTCAGGCAGTAGCTGGAAAACAGCACTGAAGGGGTCCCGAAATTGGCAAGAGGAGCCCAGCAGCAAGATGGTGAAAGTGCTGAGAACACGGACAGCCTTTACACACCTTCAGCATTAGTCTGCCCTTCAACTCATGCCGTCGCGTGACATCACCTGAGGGGCAGAACCAGAAATAGTCAAGGGATCAGACAGTAGCTGAAAAACAGAACTGGAGGGGTCCTGAAGATGGCAAGAGGAGCCCAGCAACAAGAAGGAGAAAGCACTGATAACATGGGAAGCCTAAGTCACTGAGTGCCCTCGATAGCCTAGATTTGAAGACAACCAGAGTTGGAGCTTGATGTACCAGCTCAGGAAGTCTATTTCAGGCATATGGTGCAGCAAGATAAAAGGAACGGAGTCTGGAATTAGCGGTGGAGGAGAAGGATGCAGATAAGAGAGATTTACCCAATGAATGTAGTTCCCGGGGAGGAGTGTAGGGAGAGATAAAAGTGGAGAGGTACTGAGGAGCTGCAGAGTGAATGCACTTGTAAGTCAATAAGAGGAGTTTGAACTGTTGGGCCGATGATGTCCTGGTGCACAAAGATCAGGCTGAGTTGGACTAGGGCTCAGAGTGTAGGGCAGCAGGGCAAAGGCCAGGGTCAGTGCCTGCCAGGTGCGATCACCCACCGAGTTGCAGGTGCTGCCCAAGACTAGTGCCGCCACTGTCTCGGCCACGTACAGCAATCCCAAGCCGCTGCTGCAGACATTTTAAAATGGCGGCTGCAACCTCTATGGTAGTCTCGAGAGAGGTCATGGCCACCACTTTAACCAGCGGAGATGGTACAGGAAGCAACAATTTATGGGATTGCTGCTGTCTGACCAAATGCCAAAGTCGCTTCCTCTCAATGTGTGAGAGGATGAGGTTTTGAGTGTGAGCTGGAGTCGGGGGCCCAATGCATGTGGTACCCGGCAAATGCCTATGACTTGGTATGTCTGCATTTGTCTCTGACAGTGCCTTATCCACAGCAGTCTCTCTCTCTCTCTCTCTCTCTCTCTCCCCCCATCCTTCTCTGTGAATCCCTTCCATTTTCAGCAGCTACTCCTCTCTCCTTTAATTGCCCCTCTCCCATAATACTTCTCTTCTTCCCACCTCCAATTTTGTTTTTCTACTCATCAAAACCAGCTGCACACCAACAGGAACCAAAGAGATTGCTGTCCCCCTTTTCTCCATGGAACTCCGTGGTTGAATACAGTGTCATCTGCTTTTCCTGGGGCCTGCAGAGCTAAAGACATTATTTTATCTTAATTAAGGATGGTTTTCTTGGCTCACCAGAATTGAGGTGGCATTGATGCAGCTACTGACAGAGGTGCCGATGTTGTGGAAACAGTCACAGAGGCCACAGTGAACCTCTGAAGGCTACAGAGGGGCCAAACCTTGCACACTTTGGCCCAGGCATCCCATAGGGCCAGGCAGTGCATTGCGTTATGCCATGCTTTAGAAAGCACAACTGTGTTCTCATATTGAGATATGAGAAAAAATATGATGTGAGGTCACCCATGAAATATAAATAGTATTAACACTGTTTTATTGTTTTACACTTAGGCAAATTTATAAAAGGCTCTACATTTTTGCATACAGCTCTGAGGCTTCATTATTCTGCCCTGCAATGGCAAAAGGAAGCAAATGCCTATTTTTACTGAAGCACTTGTTTCCTTTTGACATTGCAGGGCAACATTACAGACCTATGCCTATGATCTGACATGCATTGATGACAACAGCAATAGCACATCCCACGAGAAGGAGATTGGAGATGTTGGGTTAGAGGAGAAGGTGTATAGGATGTGTCCTACTAACCCTCTGTTATCACAATCAAAGTGGTTTACTTATTAATGATAGTTGCTCCTTCCATACCCAGACCAATGGAGGGTGATGTTGCTGTGCCCAAGTCACAGGAAGCTGCAGTGGGAATTGAACTTGGCTCTTCCAGGTTCTCAAGTCACTGCAAAGCGAATGCTACATACCTGTAGAAGGTATTCTCCGAGGACAGCAAGCTGATTGTTCTCACTGATGGGTGACGTCCACGGCAGCCCCTCCAATCGGAATCTTTACTAGCAAAGTCCTTTGCTAGCCCTCGCGCGCCCGCGCGCACCGCGCATGCGCAGCCGTCTTCCCGCCCGAAACCGGCTCGAGCCGGCCAGTCCAGTATGTAGCAAGACAATACAAGGGAAGACACAACTCCAAAGGGGAGGCGGGCGGGTTTGTGAGAACAATCAGCCTGCTGTCCTCGGAGAATACCTTCTACAGGTATGTAGCATTCGCTTTCTCCGAGGACAAGCAGGCTGCTTGTTCTCACTGATGGGGTATCCCTAGCCCCCAGGCTCACTCAAAACAACAACCATGGTCAATTGGGCCTCGCAACGGCGAGGACATAACTGAGATTGACCTAAAAAATTTACCAACTAACTGAGAGTGTAGCCTGGAACAGAACAAACAGGGCCCTCGGGGGGTGGAGTTGGATCCTAAAGCCCAAACAGGTTCTGAAGAACTGACTGCCCGAACCGACTGTCGCGTCGGGTATCCTGCTGCAGGCAGTAATGAGATGTGAATGTGTGGACAGATGACCACGTCGCAGCTTTGCAAATTTCTTCAATGGAGGCTGACTTCAAGTGGGCTACCGACGCAGCCATGGCTCTAACATTATGAGCCGTGACATGACCCTCAAGAGCCAGCCCCGCCTGGGCGTAAGTGAAGGAAATGCAATCTGCTAGCCAATTGGATATGGTGCGTTTCCCTACAGCCACTCCCCTCCTATTGGGATCAAAAGAAACAAACAATTGGGCGGACTGTCTGTGGGGCTGTGTCCGCTCCAGGTAGAAGGCCAATGCTCTCTTGCAGTCCAATGTGTGCAGCTGACGTTCAGCAGGGCAGGAATGAGGACGGGGAAAGAATGTTGGCAAGACAATTGACTGGTTCAGATGGAACTCCGACACGACCTTTGGCAAGAACTTAGGGTGAGTGCGGAGGACTACTCTGTTATGATGAAATTTGGTGTAAGGGGCCTGGGCTACCAGGGCCTGAAGCTCACTGACTCTACGAGCTGAAGTAACTGCCACCAAGAAAATGACCTTCCAGGTCAAGTACTTCAGATGGCAGGAATTCAGTGGCTCAAAAGGAGGTTTCATCAGCTGGGAGAGAACGACATTGAGATCCCATGACACTGTAGGAGGCTTGACAGGTGGCTTTGACAAAAGCAAACCTCTCATGAAGCGAACAACTAAAGGCTGTCCTGAGATCGACTTACCTTCCACAAGGTAATGGTATGCACTGATTGCGCTAAGATGAACTCTTACAGAGTTGGTCTTGAGACCAGACTCAGACAAGTGCAGAAGGTATTCAAGCAGGGTCTGTGTAGGACAAGAGCGAGGAGCTAGGGCCTTGCTGTCACACCAGACGGCAAACCTCCTCCACAGAAAGAAGTAACTCCTCTTAGTGGAATCTTTCCTGGAAGCAAGCAAGATGCGGGAGACACCCTCTGACAGACCCAAAGAGGCAAAGTCTACGCTCTCAACATCCAGGCCGTGAGAGCCAGGGACCGGAGGCTGGGATGCAGAAGAGCCCCTTCGTCCTGCGTGATGAGGGTCGGAAAACACTCCAATCTCCACGGTTCTTCGGAGGATAACTCCAGAAGAAGAGGGAACCAGATCTGACGCAGCCAAAAAGGAGCAATCAGAATCATGGTGCCTCGGTCTTGCTTGAGTTTCAACAAAGTCTTCCCCACCAGAGGAGTGGGAGGATAAGCATACAGCAGGCCCTCCCCCCAATCCAGGAGGAAGGCATCCGATGCCAGTCTGCCGGGGGCCTGAAGCCTGGAACAGAACTGAGGGACTTTGTGGTTCGCTCGAGATGCAAAGAGATCCACCAAGGGGGTGCCCCACGCTTGGAAGATCTGGCGCACCACTCGGGAGTTGAGCGACCATTCGTGAGGTTGCATAATCCTGCTCAGTCTGTCGGCCAGACTGTTGTTTACGCCTGCCAGATATGTGGCTTGGAGCACCATGCCGAGACGGCGAGCCCAGAGCCACATGCTGACAGCTTCCTGACACAGGGGGCGAGATCCGGTGCCCCCCTGCTTGTTGACATAGTACATGGCAACCTGGTTGTCTGTCTGAATTTGGATAATTTGGTGGGACAGCCGATCTCTGAAAGCCTTCAGAGCGTTCCAGATCGCTCGCAACTCCAGGAGATTGATCTGTAGACCGCGTTCCTGAAGGGACCAACTTCCTTGGGTGTGAAGCCCATCGACATGAGCTCCCCATCCCAGGAGAGACGCATCCGTGGTCAGCACTTTTTGTGGCTGAGGAATTTGGAAAGGACGTCCCAGAGTCAGATTGGACCAAATCGTCCACCAATACAGGGATTCGAGAAAACTCGTGGACAGGTGGATCACGTCTTCTAGATCCCCAGCAGCTTGAAACCACTGGGAAGCTAGGGTCCATTGAGCAGATCTCATGTGAAGGCGGGCCATGGGAGTCACATGAACTGTGGAGGCCATGTGGCCCAGCAATCTCAACATCTGCCGAGCTGTGATCTGCTGGGACGCTCGCACCCGCGAGACGAGGGACAACAAGTTGTTGGCTCTCGTCTCTGGGAGATAGGCGCGAGCCGTCCGAGAATCCAGCAGAGCTCCTATGAATTCGAGTCTCTGCACTGGGAGAAGATGGGACTTTGGGTAATTTATCACAAACCCCAGTAGCTCCAGGAGGCGAATAGTCATCTGCATGGACTGCAGGGCTCCTGCCTCGGACGTGTTCTTCACCAGCCAATCGTCGAGATATGGGAACACGTGCACCCCCAGCCTGCGAAGTGCCGCTGCTACTACAGCCAGGCACTTCGTGAACACCCTGGGCGCAGAGGCGAGCCCAAAGGGTAGCACACAGTACTGGAAGTGACGTGTGCCCAGCTGAAATCGCAGATACTGTCTGTGAGCTGGCAGTATCGGGATGTGTGTGTAGGCATCCTTCAAGTCCAGAGAGCATAGCCAATCGTTTTGCTGAATCATGGGGAGAAGGGTGCCCAGGGAAAGCATCCTGAACTTTTCTTTTACGAGATATTTGTTCAGGGCCCTTAGGTCTAGGATGGGACGCATCCCCCCTGTTTTCTTTTCCACAAGGAAGTACCTGGAATAGAATCCCAGCCCTTCTTGCCCGGATGGCACGGGCTCGACCGCATTGGCGCTGAGAAGGGCGGAGAGTTCCTCTGCAAGTACCTGCTTGTGCTGGAAGCTGTAAGATTGAGCTCCCGGTGGACAATTTGGAGGTTTTGAGGCCAAATTGAGGGTGTATCCTTGCCGGACTATTTGCAGAACCCACTGATCGGAGGTTATGAGAGGCCACCTTTGGTGAAAAGCTTTCAACCTCCCCCCGACCGGCAGGTCGCCCGGCACTGACACTTGGATGTCGGCTATGCTCTGCTGGAGCCAGTCAAAAGCTCGCCCCTTGCTTTTGCTGGGGAGCCGCGGGGCATTGCTGAGGCGCACGCTGCTGACGAGAGCGAGCGCGCTGGGGCTTAGCCTGAGCTGCAGGCTGTCGAGAAGGAGGATTGTACCTACGCTTGCCAGAAGAGTAGGGAACAGTCCTCCTTCCCCAAAAAAATCTTCTACCTGTAGAGGTAGATGCTGAAGGCTGCCGGCGGGAGAACTTGTCGAATGCGGTATCCCGCTGGTGGAGATGCTCTACCACCTGCTCGACCTTCTCTCCAAAAATATTGTCCGCACGGCAAGGCGAGTCCGCAATCCGCTGCTGGAGTCTATTCTCCAGGTCGGAGGCACGCAGCCATGAGAGCCTGCGCATCACCACACCTTGAGCAGCGGCCCTGGACGCAACATCAAAGGTGTCATACACCCCTCTGGCCAGGAATTTTCTGCACGCCTTCAGCTGCCTGACTACCTCCTGAAAAGGCTTGGCTTGCTCAGGGGGGAGAGCATCAACCAAGCCCGCCAACTGCCGCACATTGTTCCGCATGTGTATGCTCGTGTAGAGCTGGTAAGACTGGATTTTGGCCACGAGCATAGAGGAATGGTAGGCCTTCCTCCCAAAGGAGTCTAAGGTTCTAGAGTCTTTGCCCGGGGGCGCCGAAGCATGCTCCCTAGAACTCTTAGCCTTCTTTAGGGCCAGATCCACAACTCCAGAGTCGTGAGGCAACTGAGTGCGCATCAGCTCTGGGTCCCCATGGATCCGGTACTGGGACTCGATCTTCTTGGGGATGTGGGGATTACTTAGTGGCTTGGTCCAGTTCGCAAGCAATGTCTTTTTCAGGACATGGTGCAAGGGAACAGTGGACGCTTACTTAGGTGGAGAAGGATAGTCCAGGAGCTTAAACATTTCAGCCCTGGGCTCGTCTCCACAACCACCGGGAAGGGGATGGCCGTAGACATCTCCCGGACAAAGGAAGCAAAAGACAGACTCTCGGGAGGAGAAAGCTGTCTCTCAGGAGAGGGAGTGGGATCGGAAGGAAGACCCTCAGACTCCTCGTCAGAGAAATATCTGGGGTCTTCTTCCTCTTCCCACGAGGCCTCACCCTCGGTGTCAGACACAAGTTCACGGACCTGTGTCTGCAACCTCGCCCGGCTCGACTCCGTGGAGCCACGTCCACGATGGGGGCGTCGAGAGGTAGACTCCCTCGCCCGCATCGGCGAAGCTCCCTCCGCCGACGTAGTCGGGGAGCCCTCCTGGGAGGTGGCCGCAGTCGGCACCGCACGCGGTACCGACGTCGGGGACCTCACCCCGGGCGATGGGCCAGCCGGCGCCACGCTCGACGGTACCGGAGGCGCAAGCACCGCCGGTACCGGAGGGGTAGGGCGCAACAGCTCTCCCAGAATCTCTGGGAGAACGGCCCGGAGGCTCTCGTTCAGAGCGGCTGCAGAGAAAGGCATGGAGGCCGATGCAGGCGTCGACGTCAGAACCTGTTCCGGGCGTGGAGGCTGTTCCGGGCTGTCCAGAGTGGAGCGCATCGACACCTCCTGAACAGAGGTTGACCGGTCCTCTCGGTGCCGATGCCTGCTGGGTGCCGACTCCCTCAGCAACCCAGAGCTCTCGGTGCCGACGCGGGGAGGAGACCGGTGTCGATGCTTCTTCGACTTCTTCCGAAGCATGTCACCGGAGCTCCCCGGCACCGACGAGGAGGACGTAGAATCCATCCGTCGCTTCCTCGGGGCCGAGGTCGAAGCAGGTCGATCCCGGGAGGGCTGTACCGCAGGAGCCCTCAGGGTAGGGGGAGACCCACCCGAAGGCTCACCGCCACCAGCAGGGGAATGGACAGCCCTCACCTGCACTCCTGACGATGCACCACCGTCCGACGACATCAGCAGACGAGGTCTCGGTACCACCGACGCCGATGCAGCTATCCGATATCTCGGCGCCGATGCAGAGGGCCGATGCCTCGATGCACTCGATGCACTGGCGGCCGAGGATGAAAGTCTGGACGCTGACGACGTCGATGCACTCGATGACCCCGGTGCCGATGCCGACGAAGAGCCCGAGAACAAAACGTTCCACTGGGCCAATCTCGCCACCTGAGTCCGCCTTTGTAACAGGGAACACAGGCTACAGTTCTGAGGACGGTGCTCGGCCCCCAGACACTGAAGACACGAAGAGTGCCTATCAGTGAGCGAGATTACCCGGGCGCACTGGGTGCACTTCTTGAAGCCGCTGGAAGGCTTCGATGTCATGGGCGGAAAAATCACGCCGGCGAAATCAAAATCCGAAATGACGAATTTGAGCACCAAAAACTTTGAGGGAGAAAAATCTCGACCGAGGCCGAAAAGAGGCCTACCCCGACGACGAAAGAAAACTTACCGGGGCAAAGACTGGAAATACGGGAAGGGGCAAACGAAACCCAAGGGGGTTTGCGGAGCACTTTCCGAACGAATTTAAACCTTTTCCGAAGAAAAAACACGTCGATTTGTACAAAGGACGCGCGAGGTCGACTCTCCGGGGCTCGACACGGCAAAAAACACAGCCGTACCGAGTGCGGACGAAAGAAGACTGGCCGGCTCGAGCCGGTTTCGGGCGGGAAGACGGCCGCGCATGCGCGGTGCGCGCGGGCGCGCGAGGGCTAGCAAAGGACTTTGCTAGTAAAGATTCCGATTGGAGGGGCTGCCGTGGACGTCACCCATCAGTGAGAACAAGCAGCCTGCTTGTCCTCGGAGAATACATATTAGGCTACTCCTCCATTCCCTAATCATGGTGTCTGGGAATGGATGGAGATGTATTAAATTGATTTAATGAAAACACAGTATCTTATCCATATTTGAATTCATATCTTAATTTTTTGATTTTTCAAGATTTTTTTTTAAGTCAAAGCCCCCGATATTCATTTTTTTAAATGCTGATCAATGGCGGTTAAATTATCCCCCAATATTCAGTGCCAGGCCATGTCCGGGCACCGGCACTGAATATTGGGGGATAACTTGGGGTAGGCAGGCTGCTGGAACTTAGACAGACCTGGATGATATTCAGCTTGAGCCACATAAGAATTATGTGGCCTCGACTGAATATCAGGCTGGGACGCACATTGCTTTGTTTTTTTTTTGTTTTAAAAAAAGCCCTTGAGCCCCCCGACTATGACCATCTTTCCTTCCCCCTCCTCCAGTCTGTGACAAGAACCCCCTCTAGAGGGCCCCCCTGCCATCCAGAAAGGCCCTTCCCTAGGCCTATCTGTAGCCCTAGTGGTCCGTGGTGGTTGTTAGGGCAGGAGCGCAGGCCCCTTGCTCCTGCCTCTTGCGGCCGCTGAAGACAAATGGCTGCTGCGACCTCTCCCAACAGTTCACGGTAATACATAGTACCGCAGTTTTATCCAGTATCGTGAGCTGCCACAAGAGGTCATGGAAGCCATCTTTCTTCATGGCCACAAGGGGCAGGAGCGAAGGGTCTGTGCTCCTGACCCCAATGACCACCACGGACCACCAGAGCTACAGGTCGGTCAAGGGGGAGGGACTTCCTAGACAGCTGGGGGGTTATTCCTATCTGATCCAGGCATTCAAGTAGCAATGTGTGGTCAACTGCATCGAATGCCGCCAATATATCGAATTGGAGAAGAATTACTTGGTTGCTTTTGCATAGGGGTTGTATGACATACAGTGGTGGAAATAAGTATTTGATCCCTTGCTGATTTTGTAAGTTTGCCCACTGACAAAGACATGAGCAGCCCATAATTGAAGGGTAGGTTATTAGTAACAGTGAGAGATAGCACATCACAAATTAAATCCGGAAAATCACATTGTGGAAAGTATATGAATTTATTTGCATTCTGCAGAGGGAAATAAGTATTTAATCCCTCTGGCAAACAAGACCTAATACTTGGTGGCAAAACCCTTGTTGGCAAGCACAGCGGTCAGACGTCTTCTGTAGTTGATGATGAGGTTTGCACACATGTCAGGAGGAATTTTGGTCCACTCCTCTTTGCAGATCATCTCTAAATCATTAAGAGTTCTGGGCTGTCGCTTGGCAACTCGCAGCTTCAGCTCCCTCCATAAGTTTTCAATGGGATTAAGGTCTGGTGACTGGCTAGGCCACTCCATGACCCTAATGTGCTTCTTCCTGAGCCACTCCTTTGTTGCCTTGGCTGTATGTTTTGGGTCATTGTCGTGCTGGAAGACCCAGCCACGACCCATTTTTAAGGCCCTGGCGGAGGGAAGGAGGTTGTCACTCAGAATTGTACGGTACATGGCCCCATCCATTCTCCCATTGATGCGGTGAAGTAGTCCTGTGCCCTTAGCAGAGAAACACCCCCAAAACATAACATTTCCACCTCCATGCTTGACAGTGGGGACGGTGTTCTTTGGGTCATAGGCAGCATTTCTCTTCCTCCAAACATGGCGAGTTGAGTTCATGCCAAAGAGCTCAATTTTTGTCTCATCTGACCACAGCACCTTCTCCCAATCACTCTCGGCATCATCCAGGTGTTCACTGGCAAACTTCAGACGGGCCGTCACATGTGCCTTCCGGAGCAGGGGGACCTTGCGGGCACTGCAGGATTGCAATCCGTTATGTCGTAATGTGTTACCAATGGTTTTCGTGGTGACAGTGGTCCCAGCTGCCTTGAGATCATTGACAAGTTCCCCCCTTGTAGTTGTAGGCTGATTTCTAACCTTCCTCATGATCAAGGATACCCCACGAGGTGAGATTTTGCGTGGAGCCCCAGATCTTTGTCGATTGACAGTCATTTTGTACTTCTTCCATTTTCTTACTATGGCGCCAACAGTTGTCTCCTTCTCGCCCAGCGTCTTACTGATGGTTTTGTAGCCCATTCCAGCCTTGTGCAGGTGTATGATCTTGTCCCTGACATCCTTAGACAGCTCCTTGCTCTTGGCCATTTTGTAGAGGTTAGAGTCTGACTGATTCACTGAGTCTGTGGACAGGTGTCTTTCATACAGGTGACCATTGCCGACAGCTGTCTGTCATGCAGGTAACGAGTTGATTTGGAGCATCTACCTGGTCTGTAGGGGCCAGATCTCTTACTGGTTGGTGGGGGATCAAATACTTATTTCCCTCTGCAGAATGCAAATAAATTCATATACTTTCCACAATGTGATTTTCCGGATTTAATTTGTGATGTGCTATCTCTCACTGTTACCAATAACCTACCCTTCAATTATGGGCTGCTCATGTCTTTGTCAGTGGGCAAACTTACAAAATCAGCAAGGGATCAAATACTTATTTCCACCACTGTATATAGTTAGAACTAGCAGTAATGTTTCCGTACTATGTGACAATCTTAAGCCAAATTGTGACCAGTGTAAAATAGAAAAAAATTCCAGATAAAAAAAGAGTTATTTACTAATGTAGGTTTCTAACGCTTTAGTAAAAAGGGAGGGAGAGAGCCAGTTTTTAACAGCTCATTGAGATCATTGAGTAACCAGTTTAGTGCTTCCATAAGGATGGATTTGAATAGGTGTTTTGGGCATTGATCCAGGGAGCTGTTGGCTCAGGAGTATTTCAACAGTATTGATCTTACATCCTCAGCTGTTAGTGGCTGAAAAGATTCCCAGTTTTGGTCAATTTTGAGTCCTTGGGTTGTAGGATCTCCGGCGATTAAGGCTGAACTACGGGTTGGGCTATTTTCCTCTGTTGGACCACAGAATCTAGTATGTTTACTAGCTAACTTCCAGGGTTCACAAGGTCTTCCTAGAAAAAAAAAACCATCCTGAACATTGCAATGTGCAGAAGAATATGTTCCACAGAGGTGAGGTTCACAGTGTCACATCCAGCAGCTTGTCTCATGCCTTACACATCACATCCCTCTTCAGCTGACTTTTTTTTTCTTCTTGGCAGTCCTCCACAACTCCATTTGTGTGGTAGACCACATTTAGCCTGGGGCATGTGGCCACCCATTCCCAGGGTTGAAGTTGATAATGTAGTGCATACTGTATATTAATCCCTGTCCTAGCCCTCATGATCTGTAGACCCTGTGTCTGGGGCCCCTGTCCTAGCTATTGGCTTCCCTATAGCTGCTGCTGGGCCTACAAAGGATCAGCTTGTTTGGCATCTGCCGACGGTGGTGACAGTCACATCTGGGGGCCTCATCAGTTGCAGTGGGAGGATCATGTGCATGCTGGGGGGATAGTGTGCTGGCCATGGCCTCAGTGTCCCCTACAGGCCAGCTGTGGCTCCTCATATTGCTCCTCAGCATCTACAGGGGCATCTAGAATGTCAAGGCCAGAGGGGGGGGGGGGGTCCACAAGTAACTGTTTCTGCTCTTCTTCATCCAATTAAAAAAAAAAAGGTTTCAGAGGTGATCTGGGAAATTATGACCGATGAGCCTGACTTTGGTGCTGGACAAAATGGTAGAGACTATTATAAAGAACAAATCACAGAGCATATACATAAGCATGGATTAATGAGACAAAGCCAACAAAGATCTAGTCAAAGGAAATCTTGCCTCAACAATCTACTACATTTCTTTGAAGTGGTGAATAGACATGTGGATAAAGTTGAGCTGGTCGATATTGTATGTCTGGATTTTCCAAAGGTATTTGACAAGGTACCTCATGAAAGACTCCTGAGGAAATTAGAAAGTCACAGGATAGGATGTAATGTCCTATTGTGGATTAAAAATGGGTTAAAGGATAGAAAATAGAGAGTAGGGTTAAATGGTCAGTATTCTCAAAGGAGAAGATAGTGGGTTTCCCAAGGTGTCTGTGCTGAGACTGCTGCTTTTTAACATATTTATAAATGATCTAGAGATGGGAGTAACTAGTGAGGTAATTAAATTTTCTGATGATACAAAGTTATTCAAAGTTGTTAAATCGGAAGAGGATTGTGAAAAATTGCAAAAGGACCTTATGAGACTGGGAGACTTGCAGGGGCATTTTCGAAAGAGAAGGGTGCCCATCTTCCGACACAAATCGGGAGATGTGCGTCCTTCTCTCAGGATCGCCCAAATCGGCATAATCAAAAGTTGATTTTGTGGGCCCTCAACTGCAGTCCATCGCGGGGACGACCAAAGTTCACAAGGGCATGTCGGAGACATAGCAAAGGTGGGACTGGGGCGTGATTAAGAGATGGGCGTCCTCGGCCGATAATGGAAAAAAGGGCATCCCTCACGAGCATTTGGTCAACTTAGTCCATTTTTTTTCATGACCAAGGCTCAAAAAGGTGCCCAAACTGACCAGATGACCACCAAAGGGAATCGGGGGATGACCTCCCTTTACTCCTCCCAGTGGTCACCAACCCCCTCCCACCCTAAAAAATAAATTAAAACATTTTTTTTTTGCCAGCCTTAAATGTCATACCCAGCTCCATAACAGCAGTATGCAGGTCCCTGGAACAGTTTTAGTGGGTGCAGTCCCCCTATCTGTTACACTTGTGGTGGTAAATGTCAGCCCCCCAAAACCCACTCCCCACTCCCCACAACTGTACAACACTACCATCTGTTTCAGATATAATTTTATTAGAGAGTTACATGGACAATTTAACTGAACCCTTTGAGAGTGAAAAATTGATATAACAAATGATTCTACACGAGCAAGAAGTGGTTATGATTTTGAAAATGATAATAGACCATAAACTTTGAATAATAAAATGAATATTATTATAGATGATTAATATCGAGATTATTGTTTTTTCCAGAGTTCCGGGTATGACTCCAAAAGTTTTCCTCAGAAATATTTCCTCAATTATTACTTTAAAAGGAGTGAAGCCTGTGAAAACTGGGATTACTTTAATCAGTGGGATTTGAATTAGAGACTTAAGTATACGTATTGTTAATTAACTTCTGGTTTTTAAAAGAGAAATAATGTAATCAGATGTATTATTTCTAACTAATAATGGACAATAAGTATGTTTTCAATTAAATGATTTGACTATTGGCCTTGAAGAAGCCAACCAGATGATCAATGTGGAATAATGAATTAGACGAGTAATATCTGGGGATAATCAGGTTAATACCACATTTTTTTCTGTTTACTGTTTAATTGATCTCCTTGTCTTGTTTTACTCTCCCTATTTAGTGGTCTAAGGAAGAGAATAGAATTACCTGACTGAAATAATTCCTATATATTACTTTCTCTGTATTTCCAGCAAGTTGTTTTATCGCTTGTAAACATTTAAATGGTTATAAATAAAAAATTTAAAACAAAATAACATTTATTGTATTTTTGAATATCTGAAAATGTTTATTTATATCTTCTATTATGAAATTAATATTTTGCATGTTTTCTGATCAACTTTTTTTCACCATTTGGACATCATATTGAAAATGCCCCTCCTCATCTTCTATTGAAGTTTTCAATTTGCTCTGTATTCCTATGCAACACTAATTTATCTCTGGCCCCAGCATTTTTAAAGTTTGAAGAGTTTTTACTTCTTCTTGAAGATGTTTAATTTGATTTGAAAGATCTACCTTAACCCATTCAACAGTCTTAGACAAATCTTCTATTTTATTCTCAAGAGAAATTACCTCTCCAGTAGATTTTGAGACCGTTGAATCCACCCTCTGGAGCACTCTCTAGATATGCTCAAGAGTTATCACTGCGGTTGTGAACAAAACATTAGCCAATACCACAGTAGATTCTCCCTGCAGACCTTCACTTTGCATCACACTCTCAACTTGGGGGGGGGGGGGAGCAGATAACCTCTTTAGGAGTGTCCACCTTCACACCCAACACCACTGAGGTCATGAGACATGGTGGGGTATTAGAGACCAGAGGCAATAGTGTGGTCTCATGCTCCAAAGAAACAGATGCTCATTTGGCTTGTTTCACTGCAGGATTAGTTTCCCCAGCATCCCTCAACTTGGGACCAGTAGCTTAACGGTGAATTCTCTGCTGAATGGAGATGGACATATGGGCCGGTGAGGTAACAGCCCTCACAACCCCCTTCCTTTTGGTATGCAGCACTGGGAAGAGGAATTTGATGCATAGGTAACAGCACAGCAGAACCAACACAACTCACAGTGCCTGAATCATGCTGCCAACTTGATCACTCTCCCCTCTTGATTGTCCTCATTCTACCAGGTCTCTTAATTTTGCCTGCGGCTGTCAGCAGCTTAAAAGCTGCTGACCTAGAAATTATTAGATGATAAATGTAGAATAAAGTAGAAAATATCATAGGTACCCCTCCCTTTTACAAAGCCACACTTTGTAAAAGAGGAGGGGGGGTCTCTTAATTGGTTCATGGTGTTATTGCACCCACCATTAGTTTTGTGTGCAATTCTGACTTTCCCACCTTAAAAAAGGTAAAAGAAAAAGTTGTTTCATCTAATCCCCCCCCCAAACAAAACCCTCAAACAACTAGGAAAAGTATAGGTAAGGGCATCCAAAATGATAAAGGAGAATGGAACAATGTTGGGCTCTTAAGGTTGGAAAAACAATAGACGAGAGGAAATATGATAGAAATATATAAAACTAAGAGTGCAGTGGAGCAGGAAAATTATGTCTGTTCACCCTTTTAAACAGTGCACAAATTAGGGGTTACTCAATGAAGCTAATAGGTAGCAGATTTAAAACAAACTGGAAAAAAAATATTTTTTTCACACAGCAAACAATAGGGTTAAGGTATTTTTTTTTTTTTATTGAAGGATATGATTGAGGCATCTGGTATAACAGGGGTTTAAAGTACTTGGACATGTTCCTGAATGAATATTCAATAAATTATTATTAGCCAGGTAGACTTGAGAAAGCCAAAAAAAGCAAAGTGTAGTAGACAAAATGCAAGATACAGCACAAATACTAGAGCAAATAGCTAATTAACATAAGACCTAACAAAAATGTATTCCTGTAGGTCCATTGAACAGAAAACATGCATTTCTATATCAGGGCACATAATCTTAAGTATTTCTAAAGAGAAACATGCATAGCAAACATGAAATCACGAAGGTTCATAGGAATCACAAATGTGTGTATTGTATCATGGACTGTTTACACAAGTTCAAAAATTTCAACATCAGATGGGAATACATTTACATAACAACATAAGCATTGCCATACTGTGACAGACCGAAGGACCATCAAGGCCAGTATCCTGTTTCCAACAGTGGCCAATCCAGGTCACAAATACCCGGCAAGATCCCAAAACAGTATAATCATTTGATTGTCAATTCAGAATATGTAGCCTTAAATGACCAAGTTAAAAGAGAGAAAACAAAAAATATAAAATAAACAAATGTGGCAGAAAAACTGGATGATGATGATCAAATACGAGATATAAGTGCTTATTTTGAAAGCAAATGGATGTCCCAAAAGAGTGAAGACCAATTTTGCAACAGCCACTCAGGGAACTTCCAAGTGAGCTAGGCCTCCCGATGTAGAAGTTCCCAGAATGAGTGTTCTAGGGGTGTGTCGAGGATGGTGTTACTATTTGGACATCTGAACATGATAACATATAGCAGGCTGATGCCTAGGGTTAGGAATGTGAATATCCATATCTAGACCAGAGATACAGTAAGCAGTACTTTTACTTGTAAAGAGATACATTTTTTCCAATACTTTTTACTTTTATTTCATTACAAATAAGCTGTACTTTTGTACTTATTAATAGAGTACAAGTTAAGAAAGTACAGAGGAAGAAGCAGAGGTATGGCTATTGGCTGGCTATTGTGTGGACTGGGTTGGTCTGTATATTGGGTGGCTGGCTGACTGGCTATTATACTGGATGGGCTACTGTGTGGTTTGGACTGAACTGGGCTGCCTTCCCAACCATACCTTAAGGTGCCCTGGTGATCTAGTGGCTGCTTCAGGGCAGGAAAGAATTCCACTCTTTCTTGCCCGCTGCTGCTACTGCCTGCGTCTTCAAAGTGGCTGCTCAGACTTCAAGCAGTGGCCTCGCAAGACTCTCCCAGCCATTTTGAACAAGCAGCAGCAGAGGCAGCAGGCAGGAAAGAGTGGAGTTCTTTCCTGCCCTGAAGTGACCACTAGACCACCAGGGCACATTAAGGTAGGATCGGGGAGGGTACCCTGGGGCTCAGGCAGGGGGCAAGGGCAGGTGGATGGAGTTGTGTGGGTACAGGGTAAACTAAAAAAGGTGGAGGGAGGGCTGTAAATAAGGTGGGTGGAGGGGTGGCAGGGGGCTGTAAGAAAGATGGATCGTGGCTGTGGAGGGGTGGAAGGAGGGCTGTAAATAAAGTGTATTGTGGCTATAGATGCAGGAAGGGAGGATGGGCTGTAAAAATGTAGATCATGGTTGTGGATGAAGGAAGGAAGGAAGGACGGAAGGAAGGAAGAGCTGTAATAAAAGGTGGAACATGGCTGTGGAGGAGTAGAGGGAGGGCTGTAAAAAAGGTGAATCATAGCTGTGGATGCAGGGAGGAGACTAAAAAAGGTGGATGGACTGTGGATACAGGGAGAGAGAGATGGAAAACAATTAGTAAGGAGGACATGTTGTACTTGGAGGGGAGTATGGAAGAAAATTAATTTCTGTTACTACAAAGGAAGTGAGTGGGAGTTTCTAGTTGAGGGGGCTGGGGCAGAGCCAGCCGCAGCAGGATGCTTTGGGCAATGTGAAAGGGTTTGTTCAATATTGGGGGGGGGGGGGGGGGGGGGGGGGGGGGGGGGGGGGGGGGGTTCTCAAGCAATTGAAATATATACTTTTTTGAAATTTACATCTGTCACTGTTTCTGTTTCTTTAGTTTTGCACTGTATGCAGAGTATGGCTAATTTGGGGTTCAGTTTAATTTTAGTCTACATATTTCCATTTTTAGTTTGTGGTTACTTATTCTGTACTTCATGAAGGGCTACCTCTGTTCATGTGTGAAAAAGGCTGAGTATTCTGTTAACATCAAGTGTCTTTGTAGGACTGATCTGTTCTAATTTAGCTTGTTTTATTTTCAAGTAGGTATATTATTGTTCTTCTGCACATTGTGGAGAACCCGTAGTTGTGGAGGACTGCCAAGAAGAAAAAAAAAGTCAGCTGAAGAGGGATGTGAAGTGTAAGGCATGAGACAAGCTGCTGGATGTGACCCTGTGAACCTCACCCCTGTGGAACACATTCTTCTGCACATTGCAATGTTCAGGATGTTTTTTTTTCCTAGGAAGGACCTTGTGAACCCTGGAAGTTAGCTAGTAAACATACTAGATTCTGTGGTCCCACAGAGGAAAATAGCCCAACCCGTAGTTCAGCCTTAATCGCCGGAGATCCTACAACCCAAGGACTCAAAATTGACCAAAACTGGGAATCTTTTCAGCCACTAACAGCTGAGGATGTAAGATCAATACTGTTGAAATACTCCTGAGCCAACAGCTCCCTGGATCAATGCCCAAAACACCTATTCAAATCCTATGGTGGACAGATCCATTCTCAGGGACTCTGCACATATCCCCACAATTACATAGTTTCAGCATTAAAATAATACATACATCAATAGCACAAAATAGTGTGTTTCAAAGTCCACTGCTGTCCCTTGCTTTCCTGCTGATCAGTGCCTGTGCTCTACAATGTCCAGTAGCCAGGTCCTGCAAAAATCAAGCAGTCCTTTGTTAGCAGAAATGTAAGGCAGACAGGGTCTCAAGTCATCTCACTACCAGAATGGGAAAGGTAGGTGCTGAGGTCTCTGCTTACCTGGAGACAATGGCAAGTGGGGTCTCCAGCTGGCTCATGTCTTCCAGGGTTCAGCTGCCTGATGCTGGGGAGACAGAATGGAGAGCAAATGACTTAGTTTTCCAGGTGCCAAGAAAGCACAAAGGCAGGCGGTCTACAAACTCCAAGATGGAAAATGAACAAAGCAGATCGATAAAAGACAAAACGTAGTTTATTGGTAAAAACTAATTAAAATAAATGCACATAAACAGCCCGGCACAGGCCGTGTTTTGCCCAACAGGGCTGCTTCAGGGGCTACAAAAGAAATAAAATAATAAAAACTTAATAAAAACACATATATTGTTTATCGAATGCATATAATATGAAATAATGTTATCAAAACACAACATATATAAAAGAGTATGTATACATATCATACAATGAAATCTACATTAATATAAAATAGAATAAGACATGTATATAAAAAGTAATGTGTATATATAAAAACTGTGTGACACCAATATCCCACAATAAAAACATATCACATGAACAATTAGAAAAAGTATATATTTTTATATGTACTGTATATTGGCTATAAATTGATATAACATAAATAAATTAAAAGTCTCACAATAATATTAAAATGATCCATAAATACTAAGAGGACATCTGTCCTAACCTAATGTTCCATCACTAAGAACATTAACATAATCAAATATAAATCAAACATTAATCGAAAGACACCCACCTACACAGCAATCCTTTACTCTCAGATATAATGGATGATATTGGATATGTGCTGAAATGAACTAAGAAAAAGAAAAAAATAAGAAAATGAAAAAAATAAGAATACTTGCTATAAACCAAAAAAAATAGATGTAATTAGTAAAACATCCAGGAGCCACCTGCAGGGGAAGAAGAGCAGAAGCAGATACTGGTTCAACCCATACCCCCTCAGCTGGATTTGCCAGATATTTCTGTAGAGGCTGAGGAGCAAGATGAGGAGCCACAGCTGGTCAGTAGGGAACCCTTCTGCCACAGGCAGCTGGTTATGTGCTAGCCACCAAACTCCTGGGCCAAAATGTGCAGCTGGCAGACTACCAGCACCAGAAGCTACAGCTGCTGTGTGTAGGTATATAACTTAGTAGCAGAAGCTCCAGACCCAAGAGGACAGCCTGCAGGTGATGTGTACCAAGCAGCAGAGGAACTGTGATGCTGGGCATAATATCTGGCAGCAGTTTCTGGGGATCCAGTGAGATTTCCACGATTATACTTAGGCCTTGTCCAGGATACTGCCCACCCAGCAAGTATCTGACCCTTTCACTTGACCCTGTGAGGCCACTGTTCCACAAACACCACCCTCCACACCAGTCACAAGTGGCACCAGTGCCACACCACCAAGCTGAGCTTCATAGCAACTGCTTCAGCTGCAGCCAATCAACCAACATCCAAACAGGCGTAGATGGAACTCACAGGATCCTAGGCCAGAGGAGTAACCTTATGGCCAGGTCCCTCTGGAGCAGCACACACTGCCTTTCTAGATGCTGGGCCCAACAGCAGCTCAGCCACAAGAGTCATAGACATGGGTGTGTATTGGCTGGTCAGGGACCTTAGGTTGTGGGGGCATCTTGAGGGATGGAGTATGGTGAAGTTAGGAAGGGGGAGTTGGTATGGAGATTAAGAATTCCTGTAATGCTTACGTAGTAGCCAGCTGCCTGTGATCTCCCCTTGGTCAAACCTGCAGTAAATTCCTGAGTGCTGGAATATATAGCCATCAAGGATGAATCCTGGGTATCAAGTACACACATCCACAGTCTCCCTCTGAGTATCACATATAACCTTCATGTTCATGGAGTGATATGATTTTGTATTCCTATAGGTGTCCTCATGTACCCGGGATGGGGAGGTCTGACTGCGATGTGTGTGCAGTCTATGATGCCTGTGACTGAAGGGAAGTAGTCTGTGGCATAGACCTGGGCAGTCGTAGAGAAGGTAATGTACTGTGAAGTGTAGGTGAGGAAGGCATTGAGGAACTGTGCAAGACAGTTGGAGATGGCGGGCATGGAGAAGCCTGCATTGGCTGTTAGCACTAACTAAAAAGAAAGGCAATGGAGGCTTGACCTTAAGGTGGACTTGCACTAGATTATCCCTGTATGTGGTGGCTTGGAGGAGGGGTTGCAGCTGGTCATAGAGGTGCTGTATAGTAGCCCTATCAAAGCAGTATTTATTAAGGCATTTCTGGTCAGTGAGGATCATGAAGTGGGTCCTGGGCTTAAATACTCTCAGATAGGGTGTCTCCTCTGCAGAGCCGTAGCGAGGGGAGCTGACACCTGGGGTGGGTCGCCGCTGCGCAACCCCCCCCCCCGAGTGCAGCACGGCGCACCCTCCTCTCGCTGGAGCGCACCCCCCCCCAGAGCGCATACCCCCCCCCGAAGTGCATACCTCCCCCCCCCGGAGCGCATACCTGCGGTGAGGGATGGGCGGGAGGGCCGATCCGCCCCGACTGCACATTGCTGGGGTGTGTCGGCTCCGCGCTGGTTCACTGCTCTCTCTGTCCCGGAACAGAAAGTAACCTGTTCCGGGGCAGAGAGGGCAGTGCACCAGCGCGGAGCCGACACCACCCAGCAGCGTGCACCCGAGGCGGACCGCCCCCCCGACCCCCCCCCCCCTTCCTACGCCACTGCTCCTCTGTGGCCTCCCCTCCAAACTCTCATCCACTTCCTGCAAAGCATCAGCCACAATAGCAATGAGCACATCCTTGATTGATATGTAGGTGTTCCACTACCACAGGTGCAACACACTAACCCGAGTAACACCACTGTTCACACCTCCACTTATTTCACTTAGGGGTCCTTTTGCTAAGATGAGCTGAAAAATGGCTTGCTGTAGTGTATACTTGTTTTGGGAACGTGCAAAATTATTTTTTAGTGCACCTACAAAAAATGCCTTTTTAAAATTTTTGCTGAAAACAGACTTGTGGCAAAATGAAAATTGCCATGCCTCCATTTTGGGTCTTAGATCTTACCGCAAGTCATTGACCTAGCGGTAAGGTCTCACGCAGTAATGGTCTATGTGAGTCAAATGCCACTTGACACACGTAGCTACCGTGTGCCAGAAAATAAAAAATAATCTTCAGGCACGCATAGCGGACGCGTGCCAAAATTGAAGTTACTGCAAGGGCCATGTGGTAACCGGGCGGTAACTCCCTCTATGTTGAGTTAGAGTTCTCCACCTACAGACCTGCCTGTGAGGGGTGCTGTTTCACTATTGCATTATCAATAGCAAGGGAAAGGCAAGCTCTGCAGGACTTCAGGGAACCCACCTGTCTCTAGCAATTGAAAGCATAATAATGAAGCACCACCCCCTACTGGCAGCAATTCAGTTGGAGGACTCCTGCTCAGCTTAGAAGGAACAGTGCCAGCACTTAGCAGTCACTCAGCCAGCACCAACAAATAGTCCTTACAAACACAGCAGCAGAATGAAGCACTCGCTTTCCCAGTATTAGCACACAGCCTTCGCACAAACAGCAGCAGCAGCACACAGAACAGTGACAAACTGGGACTGGACAAACAAAGCAACAATGAGAGACAAAAGACAAGCAGGAAGGGTGGTAGAATAGCAGATGTGAGGGGTTTGGTGGGGGAAGGGGGCCAGATACAGAGCAGGGGATGGGTGTGGCTGGGGGAGTTAGCAGGTATGGGCAAGGACTTGAGGAGGTCAGGGGTAAAGGTCAGGGTCAGAGTTATGGATTTGATGAGGTGACACACAGAGAAGTCAAGACAGGAAATATGAGGGTCAAAAAGTTTAGACTGGGGCAAACAAACAAAGGTAACAAATCAACAACTCTCCAATATTTTTCACAACTGCCCAATTCCACCTTTCCAACTCAGTTTGACCTTGACCTGGACCTTTTTAAAGCAGGTCTAAATCATGATGTGTTTCTTTACAGCCCCAGGAAGTTGTTTTGCTATCCATTTTAGCAAAAAAAAGTCTATCACTTAACGCCACCCATGTCATGTCACGACACACCCCTAAACACCCCTTCTGAAAATGGTTTGCTTTTGCTGAATGTTGGACTTAAATTGGGGGGGGGGGGGGGGGGGGTTGTATGTTTGATTATATACTTTAAACATTGTTGTGTGAGAAACGAATCTATCTACCACTTTGACCATTTTTGTACTTTTTTTTCTTTTGATTATGCACTCCTAAATCTCCGCTTTTTGAATTTCCCCAAATCTCCAGGTGTTTTGCCTATAGATCTTTTTAAGAGATATCTACTGGAAGTCTTGAAGTTTACCTCTGAAATTATTCTCCCACTAAACAGAATTTATTATTTACCTAATGCTTTAAAAGAAAATAGCCAAGGAGAAGAGCAGGGAGATCATGGTCAAGAAGCACAAGTGGAGTTGAATAATTTATCAGCAATTCTGGAAATATCCATAAGTGAAACAACTGAAAGAGCCACGTTGCTGGTCTCTCTTGCTTTTCAACAGGATTTAAATGATGTTTTAAGGCTCTATTTCAGACATTTACAGACATTATTCAGTAGTAAAAAAAAAATAAAGTGTGGATGTATCCAGATGTGACAAAGACTACACATGAAAAAAAGAAAGGCTTTTCTCGCCATGAGACAAGAGACTAAAAATCTTAAAGCTCCTTTTTTTTCTGGCAAATCCAAGTGAATTTTTGGTTAAGGTTATAGGAACCAAATATGGTTGTGTTTTTGTTTTGCCCCTGAGCAAGTAAGAATTTATCTAGATATGAAAAAAAAAATAACATAGGGTTATTTGAGTGTTAGTATTTGGAAATAAGGTAGGGATTTATACCGTGCTTTGTCTACATTAACTAGCTGGATCTCCTTATCCTTTCTTTTTCACTCTCCCCCAGATTGGGGTCTGAGGATGATTTTTTCCTTAATACTTCAAATTGTATTTTTCTTTTTTGTACTAATTTCTTATTTGTGTTGCCTGAACAAGAGTTATCTTGTACGACTGATTTGTTAAAATAATAAATTGAAAATTTTAAAAAGGAAGGAGGACAATCAATGGGATCCTATGATGCCAGTGTACAATTATACTGAAATGATAGGGTGGATCAAACTGAAGAGAAGTTGTTCTTTCAGGGCAATTTTACAAAGTATGCATAGTTATACACCAATTCCATGCATGTCTGATTAGAATAATGTCATACATACCCATATTTGCAGACTTACATTTATACTAAAAATTCAACTCAGCACAATTCTGTAAATACATGTGTATCTGTTACATGGAGGGGCATAATCGAAAGGGGCGCCCAAGTTTTCCTGAGTTCGTCCTAGCAGGATGTCCTGGCGAAGGGGCGGGGAAACCCGCATTATCGAATCAAGATGGGCGGCCATCTTTTGTTTCGATAATACGGTCGGGGACGCCCAAATCGTGAAATTTAGGTCGACCTTAGAGATGGTCGTCCTTAGAGATGGTCGTCCCCGATTTTCACTGATAATGGAAATCGAGGAAGCCCTTCTC
Source organism: Microcaecilia unicolor (assembly GCF_901765095.1). Classification (NCBI taxonomy): domain Eukaryota; kingdom Metazoa; phylum Chordata; class Amphibia; order Gymnophiona; family Siphonopidae; genus Microcaecilia; species Microcaecilia unicolor. Next base: position 522,919,211 of record NC_044031.1, read on the forward strand.
AGAAATGACCAAATCCAAGCCATTTGGTGGTGGGTGGAGTCAACATTCATAGTGCACTGTACCCACATGTAGGTGCCCCTCTTCACCCCTTAGGGCTATGGTAGTGTTGTACAGTTATGGGGAGTGGGTTTTTTTGGGTGGGGGTTTGGGGGGGCTCAGCACACAAGGTAAGGGAGATATGCACCTGGGAGTAATTTATGAATTCCACTGCAGCAGTGGCGTAGCCAGAAGTCAATTTTTGGGTGGGACAACAGGTTGGATGGGTGGGCACTAGACAGTGGTGTGCTGGTAAATGTTTAACAACAGGCTCTCTCCCCGGTCCACCTCTGCGCCCCCCCCCCCCCCCCCCGTCCACCTCCCCTCAAAATTGCAGAGCTGGCTATAGCCAGGGAGAGAGCCTGGGGGGGGGGGGGGGGCAATGCATTACTGTCTCCAGGAAAAAAAAATTTAAATGATCCCAGGTTCCAATTCAATTCATGTTTAATGTGGGATAAAATGCCATAAATAAGTAAATAAATATAAACTTTTAATGTTGAGCACCTGATTCTCAAAGTGGACATATTCCAAACACTATAATGAAAATAAAATGATTTTTTTCTACCTTTGTTGTCTGGTGACTGTTTTTCTGATCATGCTGGCCCAGTATCCGATTCTGCTGCTATCTGTCCTCTTAACTCCGTTTCCAGGGCTTCCTTTCCATTTATTTCTTTACTTTCCTCCTTTCTTCTTCATTTCTTGCTCTATATCCATAAGTAAAAGCTGGGTCCTCTGCAGACTTGACTGTCTAGTGGATCCAGCTTCTGCCTATTTTCTTCATCCATGTGCAGTTTTTCTCCTCTCTTCCTTTTCCCTCATCTCATCTCCTACCTCATTCTTCCATCCCCTCCATCCATGTCCAGCATTTCTTCTCTCTCCCTTCCCTCTCTTCCATCCATGTCCAGCAACCCTCCTCTCCCCTTCCCTCCATCCAGCAACCCTCCTCTCCCCTTCTTCCACCATGTCCAGCAACTCTCCTCTCCCCTTCCCTCCATCCAGCAACCCTCCTCTCCCCTGCCCTCTCCTCTTCCCTTCTTCCACCATGTCCAGCAACCCTCCTCTCCCCTTCCCTCCATCCAGCAACCCTCCTCTCCCCTTCTTCCACCATGTCCAGCAACCCTCCTCTCCCCTGCCCTCTCCTCTCCCCTTCTTCCACCATGTCCAGCAACCCTCCTCTCCCCTGCCCTCTCCTCTCCCCTTCTTCCACCATGTCCAGCAACCCTCCTCTCCCCTGCCCTCTCCTCTCCCCTTCTTTCACCATGTCCAGCAACCCTCCTCTCCCCTGCCCTCTCCTCTCCCCTTCTTCCACCATGTGCAGCAACCCTCCTCTCCCCTTCCCTCCATCCAGCAACCCTCCTCTCCCCTTCTTCCACCATGTGCAGCAACCCTCCTCTCCCCTTCCCTCCATCCAGCAACCCTCCTGTCCCCTTCTTCCACCATGTCCAGCAACCCTCCTCTCCCCTTCCCTCCATCCAGCAACCCTCCTCTCCCCTTCTTCCACCATGTGCAGCAACCCTCCTCTCCCCTTCCCTCCATCCAGCAACCCTCCTCTCCCCTTCTTCCACCATGTCCAGCAACCCTCCTCTCCCCTTCCCTCCATCCAGCAACCCTCCTCTCCCCTTCTTCCACCATGTCCAGCAACCCTCCTCTCCCCTGCCCTCTCCTCTCCCCTTCTTCCACCATGTCCAGCAACCCTCCTCTCCCCTTCCCTCCATCCAGCAACCCTCCTCTCCCCTTCTTCCACCATGTGCAGCAACCCTCCTCTCCCCTTCCCTCCATCCAGCAACCCTCCTCTCCCCTTCTTCCACCATGTGCAGCAACCCTCCTCTCCCCTTCTTCCACCATATCCAGCAACCCTCCTCTCCCCTTCTTCCACCATGTGCAGCAACCCTCCTCTCCCCTTCCCTCCATCCAGCAACCCTCCTCTCCCCTTCTTCCACCATGTGCAGCAACCCTCCTCTCCCCTTCCCTCCATCCAGCAACCCTCCTCTCCCCTTCTTCCACCATGTCCAGCAACCCTCCTCTCCCCTGCCCTCTCCTCTCCCCTTCTTCCACCATGTCCAGCAACCCTCCTCTCCCCTGCCCTCTCCTCTCCCCTTCTTCCACCATGTCCAGCAACCCTCCTCTCCCCTTCCCTCCATCCAGCAACTCTCCTCTCCCCTTCTTCCACCATGTGCAGCAACCCTCCTCTCCCCTTCCCTCCATCCAGCAACCCTCCTCTCCCCTTCTTCCACCATGTCCAGCAACCCTCCTCTCCCCTTCTTCCACCATATCCAGCAACCCTCCTCTCCCCTTCTTCCACCATGTGCAGCAACCCTCCTCTCCCGTCTGCCCTGTTTCCTTCCTGCCCCCCCCCCCCCCCCCGCCGTACCTTTAAATATTACAGTTTTGCTGGAGTCGCGGGCAGCCGGCAATGAAGACATCGGCAGGCTTACGCCGGTTCCAGCAGCCTTCCCTTCCCTCGTTGCAAGTCGGATGATGGCTCCGCCCTCGTAGAAACAGGAAATACGTCAGAAGAGGGCGGAGCCATCATCCGACTTGCAACGAGGGAAGGGAAGGCTGCTGGAACCGGCGTAAGCCTGCCGATGTCTTCATTGCCGGCTGCCCGCGACTCCAGCAAAACTGTAATATTTAAAGGTACGGCGGCGACGGGGCAGTGGCGGGCTGGGGAGGCAGATGCGGAATCGGAGCTCAGCCTGCTCCCTCCGCTCCGCTGCCTCCACTGCTGGGTGGGCCTGAACCAAAACTGGGTGGGCCTGGGCCCACCCAGGCCCACCCATGGCTACGCCCCTGCACTGCAGTGCCCCCTAGGGTGCCCGGTTGGTGTCCTGGCATGTCAGGGGGACCAGTGCAAATCCAAGGCATTTGGTCGTGGGAGGAGCCAGCAATCATAGTGCACTGGTCCCCCTCACATGCCAGGACACCAACCAGGCACCCTAGGGGGCACTGCAGTGGAATTCATAAATTACTCCCAGGTGCATATCTCCCTTACCTTGTGTGCTGAGCCCCCCCAAACCCCCACCCAAAAAAACCCACTCCCCATAACTGTACAACACTACCATAGCCCTAAGGGGTGAAGAGGGGCACCTACATGTGGGTACAGTGGGTTTCTGGTGGGCTTTGAAGGGCTCACATTTACCACCACAAGTGTAACAGGTGAGGGGGGGTTGGGCCTGAGTCCGTCTGCCTGAAGTGCACTGCACCCACTAAAACTGCTCCAGAGACTTGCATACTGCTGTCAAGGAGCTGGGTATGACATTTGAGGCTGGCAAAAAATATTGCCAGTTGTTTTTTTTAAGGGTGGGAGGGGGTTAGTGACCACTGGGGGAGTAAGGGGAGGTCATCCCCGATTCCCTCTGGTGGTCATCTGGTCAGTTCGGGCAACTTTTTGAGGCTTGGATGTAAGAAAATATGGACTAAGTAAAGTCACCCAAGTGCTCGTCAGGTACGCCCTTCTTTTTTTCATTATCAGTCGAGGACGCCCATGTGTTAGGCACGCCCCAGTCCCGCCTTCGCTATGCTTCAGACACACCCCCGTGAACTTTGGTCGTCCCCGCGACGGAAAGCAGTTGAGGATGCCCAAAATTGGCTTTTGATTATGCCGATTTGGGCGACCCTGGGAGAAGGACACCCATCTCCCGATTTGTGTCAAAAGATGGGCACCCTTCTCTTTTGAAAATAAGCCTAACAGCGTGTATTTTACAAATCAGGGATAAGACTCATATGCACTTAACTTATAGAATACAGTAGAGCAAGCACTTATACTAGCTCTATGGTTGATATGTATGCCTACATTATAGGCACATATTTTTGTTGTTACACTAGTATTTTATAAAGGAAAGCAGGCGCCTGCATTCTCTATAGAATATAGTCTGATCAGGCACCATCTAGGCACCAATATATAGCTGTACAGTTATAAATTGCCCTCTGTATACCAGGATGGCCTAGAGTAAACAATATAAAATTCCTTTAGGCCACAAAATTCAATTTGGAATTTTTATAAATACTTGGCCCGATATTAAAATGATTTAAATGGCCAGGTGAAACTCATAGCCATTTAAATGGCCAGGTGAAACTCATAGCCATTTAAATCACTTGGCTGGGGCTAACCAGCATCAGTGGCCATAACTGGACAGTGTTGCTGACTATTGTCACTAAACAGCCAACCCCTAAACGGTGAGATTAGGGGTGGCCTGGGTGTAGAGAGTGGATGGAGCATGGACCTAGCCAGTTACAGATGATATTCAGAGTTCTAACCAGCTAGGTAAGTGTATAAAGTTAGTACTGAAAACAAAGCTGTCCAAACTTTATGTGCCGAGTTCAATCAAGCAGCAGTCTGAATATCGGATGGTGCCCAGTTAAGCTGAAATAGTGTTTGAAGTCCCCCCCCCCCCCCCCCCTTGTGCTCAGGTACAATCCTCCCACACTTGTCTGACAGGTTTGGGCGGTCAAAAGCCCGGACCTGTCAAAGAAGGAAATGGAGGTCTGCCACCCCAATCCATCCCCCGGCACAGCGACACGGGGAGCAGGAGGTCCAGCAGACCTCCAGCCCCTGACATCTCCCCAACAACCAAACAAGTAAACACTGATGGCCCAAGTAGGCTGCCATCTGAACCCCTAGCTTCCCTGGTGGTGTAGCAGCGCCCACTCCCTGTACCTTGTTGCTGGAGGAGGGAGTAGCCTAAAAAGATAAACACACGAAGCACAAAACCTTGATCGAAATGGTATTTTCCAAAAAAAGACATTTTTCTTTTTTCAAAAATGGTTACATTTGCTATTCGGATTTGGGAGATTTAGTGCAAAACGTCCAAATTCCAATTTAGACGACATATTGAAAATGCCCCTCCAAGTGTCATTCATGGTTTAGATTTTATGATTATTATTTATCATATTATTATTATTTATTTACTTGTTTTACCAGTATGTGCATTGCCTCTGAAGCAGTCCCTGGTGAAACCTTAGATTGTAAGCTCTCTTGAGCAGGGACTGTCCTTCCCCATGTTTAAACTTGTACAGCGCTGCGTAACCCTGGCAGCGCTATAGAAATGCTAAGTAGTAGTAGTAGTAGTAGTGTGTTGGGCACTCTTTTATTTATGAGTCTATAATAAGGAATTTTAATACCCCCCATCATGTCTGCTTCAATGTCTACTATCATTTTAGGACTAGCGGACTGCTTGCTTATATGTTTTCTGGGACCTGCCATCCACCAGGACAGGATGAAGAGGCAGACAATTAAATATTAATAGAAATCAGAAAGGCTAATTGGTAACAACTAATAATGGAAGTTTTCAATTATCAAAAAGTTGGGATATGCTAAGAAGGTAACGTTTCTAGATGACATAAATTACTATTATGCGTATGGTTACCATATGGCTCCAGAAAAAGGAGGACGGATTGAGCCAGCCGGGTTTTACTTCCATTGCTTTCAATGGAAAGCAATTGCTTTCAATGGAAGTAATTGCTTTCAATCGAAGTAATTGCCCATTGCTTTCAATAGAAAGCAATGGCTCCAGAAAAAGGAGGACGGATTGAGCCAGCCGGGTTTTACTTCCATTGCTTTCAATGGAAAGCAATTGCTTTCAATGGAAGTAATTGCTTTCAATCGAAGTAATTGCCCATTGCTTTCAATGGAAAGCAATGGAAGTAAAACCCGGCTGGCTCAATCCGTCCTCCTTTTTCTGGAGCCATATGGTAACCCTAATTATGTGGAGCATCTGGTCTTGGAACTCACAAAAGAGAAATCTACTATAGATCCAGTTATTCTTGGAATGCATGAATCACAGTGAGTGATAATAGTGGTGAGGCTAATTCACAGTACTAATCACAATGCAATAAAATTGTCATAAGTGGGGAGATCTAAGATGGTGCAGGCAGTGTGAGATTCTGCAGTACTGAACTCCTGCAGTTTTCGAGTCTGAGCAGAATACTGCTTTTTCCTTACTATTAATATGATTAAGAGAAAAGGGAAAGTAAAGATTTCACCTAAGTGTCCTCCTTTATGTCCTAACCCATGATCCCAGAGTTGGTGGGGAACGTACTGGCAGTACCATCAGGAGCATTGTTTACTGCCGGGTCTTGTAAAGAAGAGACTCAGCTTGGGGATACATTGAGTCCCGAGCACCAGGGTCCACCTTCTCAACCAGGAACTAATTAATGGTCAAAGATAAGCCTGTTGGGGGGGGGGGGCAGTGGATGGAGAACCTATGCCTCATGGTGTTGAGGCAATGACCCCCGAATCAGGAACTGCTACCAGTTTCCCATTAGGTCACCGTCAGCAGGAGGAGGAAGCGAGCACTGCACAGGAGGCAGGAGAAGGGCTTGGTGTTTTTCATTCTATCCCTATTAGATCTTCTGCAATCCAACCCATAAGTGAGCTGGTGAAACCTGCAGTTATCACTTTGGACTTCAGAAAAAAAAGTGAGGTGATGGGGATGGGATTTGATATACCACTTTTCTGTGCTTACAATCAAAATAGCTTACATGTTATATGCAGGTCCTTATTTGTACCTGGGACAATGGAAAGTTAAGTGATGTGCATAGACTCACAGGGAGGTGCAGTGGGAATCAAACCCAGTTCCCCTGGTTCTCAGGCCACCACACAAAACCATTATGCTAGTGGCAAAGTTTGCAATATGGATGGGGCTATTGGAAGATCAGAAGATCATTTTAATACCTTAGAGGGTAATATAGAAGAACAGAGTAACCACATAAGACAATTGGAACAGCATGTAACATCTATACAAGAGTCTAAGCTGACAATCAATAAAGATAATACTTCTCTGAGAAATCGACTAGAGACTTTGGAAGGAATTTGAATTTAATGGTCCTGAATTTTCCTCGGAACTCCTCCATATCTTCTAAGGAACTGTTTAAGATATTTTTGAAGGAAAATCTTGGACTATCTGAGGAAGCTATTCCTCCATTCCAGAAAGTGTTTTTTTCTCCCTGCAAATAGGTGAGAAAATGTGAGATACAAATGCAACAAATAAATAAATAAAATTTAGGAAGAAAGAACTGGGAGCAGGAGAGGTCTGTGATGCTATATCCCCTGATAGTCTAAACTTCACTGTTTATTTTGGAAACATCAAAGGAGGATGTTCAAGATCATGCTACTTTGCTGGTGACTTTTGTATTTGAATTGGATAAATTAAGGGGTCCTTTTACTAAGGTGCACTAAAAAATGGCCTACGATAGTGTAGGCGCATGTTTTGGGCGTACACAGATCCATTTTTCAGCTAGCCTGCAAAAAATGCCTATTTTTATTTTTGCTGAAAATGGACGTGTGTCAAAATAAAAATTGTCACGCATCCATTTTGGGTCTGAGACCTTAACACCAGCCATTGACTTAGCGGTAAGGTCTCAGGCACTAACCGGGCAGTAATGACCTATGCGCATCAAATGGCATTTGGCGCGCGTAGCGGACGCACACCAGAAAATAAAAATAATTTTTCAGATGCGCATATCAGATACACACCAAAAATGTGGAGGAGTGGCCTAGTGGTTAGGGTGGTGGACTTTGGTCCTGGGGAACTGAGGAACTGAGTTTGATTCCCACTTCAGGCACAGGCAGCTCCTTGTGACTCTGGGCAAGTCATTTAACCCTCCATTGCCCCATGTAAGCCACATTGAGCCTGCCATGAGTGGGAAAGTGTGGGGTACAAATGTAACAAAAAAGAAAAAAAAATGAAATTACTGCAAGAGCCACGTGGTAGCCGGGCAGTAACTCCAAACTGGCACACTTTGGGCGCACATAGATGCTTATGCAGCTTAGTAAAAGGGACCCTAAGACTTTACTTTCATTAGCGAGAGATAGAGTTTTTGGGACACTTTGATTGGCTTTCTTCTGATGTCTCTAAACAGATTCAGGCTAAATGTAAGCCCCCCAATATTCAACGACTGACATTGAATATCTGGGGGGAGGGAGATTGCCACTAAACTGGTTAAGCGATATTCAGCAACTGACCAGTTAAATTATAGCAGTTAAAGATAGGACTCCAGTTTAACCACTAATCTTATCTGGCCCTGCTCTTAATTTCTGCACATATCCGGATAAGTCATGCAACATAACTGGTTTAGCAGTAGGCACTAACACAGTTAGCTGCAAAAACACTATTTAAACAGTCAGTGGCTGCTTCTGACCAGTTAAATGGTGCTGAATATCAGGGGGAAACTGTTTCTTGCTTTGAGATCTGAAGATTTGTTCATTGGTGGACAATTCTTTTTGCATTTTCCTGTTAAATGTATGTTTAAATATGATAGACACGTGTTTTGGGACTCAAAACAGATATGAAGAAAAAGGTGGCTCAATCACCAGGACAATCCAATTTGATAGTGCACAGCTTAAAATGAGTGTCAATTGTACCCACATCATTTTTTTCTTTTGGGTTTACTGTTTTCTAAATAAGAATCTTTATATTATCTTCTCCTTATAGATTTCTGGGATCTCCTCCATGGTATAGGGGACTTGATTTCCACTTTCATGTTTAGATTTAGGGCCATGTTTACTAAGGTGTGCTAATGTTTTTAGCATATGCTAAAAAATTAGTATGCACTGTGTAGATACCCATAGGAATATTATGGGCATCTACATGGTTAGCGCACGCTAAAAATGCTAACACACCTCTAGCGTGGCTTAGTAAACAGGACTCATAGTTTCTTCTATTTTTCCTTTTTCCTAGTTTTGAAATCTGCATGATATTTCACTTTATTTTTCTGTGCAAAGATTTTTCTCTGTATTTATTAAATATGCATAATAAAAAAATTGCCATAATCACTGGAAGGAGGACACCAAAGATAACTACTGTTATAGCATTTAATTTTTAAAAAGGCAACTATGATAAAATGAGGAAACTAGTTATAAAAACTAAAAGGAGCGGCTGCCAGGGTCAAAAGTTTACATGATGTGTAGACATTACTTCAAAAGCCCATTTAGGAAAACCAGATAAAATATGATTGATTTTAAAAGATTGAAAAACCAAATGACTAGCATGGTTTAATGGAGAGGTGAAAGAGGCAGCAAAAATCAGAAGTGCATATTTCAGAAAATGGAAGTAGAGACAGATAAGGAAAATAGGGATGAGCATAAGCACTTGTAAGTTAGATGTAAAACAGTAATAAGGAAGGTAAACAAAGACTTTGAACATATGCTTGTCATACAGGCATGAACTAATGCTAAACACATTTTAATGTTCAATGATTAATTTAACGTGGAGACAAACAAAGCAGATCAATCAGTGATATGGTTCAAAACTTTATTTTCAGAGATTCGCCCGACACAGACTGTGTTTTGCCCACAAGGGCTGCGTCAGGGGCTAATAGTCCAAGCAGGACATGAGATTGAAACGTAAAAAACCAGCAGGGTGCTTTCCTCAGTCAAGATGAGGACATCAGCTCAATGCACAGGGTAAGTCTCTGGTCGCATCTCTCATAGCAGCCTCCTTGTGGCTGCTATGTGGCAATGCTGACACAGCCCATTTAAAGTGAACATGCTGTGTCAGCATTAGCACACCGCCAGCCACCAGCGCAGCTTAGTAAACAGGGGTTAAGACTGATATTTGGGAAAGCAAGTAAAAACAAATGAGTTTTAAACGCTACCTGCAGCTTCTGGTAGAAGAGTTCAACTTGCAGAGATAGGGGGACTACATTCTACAAAGAGTGTGCAGTAAAAAAGGGCAGAGTGCATTGTTGATTCAAGCTGTGCAAGGGACACCACTGGTACAAGACAATAATCATGGATAGAACATAGTGAATGATTTGGGATGTAAAAAAATGCCATACTGGACATCATATCATGTTTCTACTCATTGTATGGGTACTCTTCTGCCTTTGGCTTTGCGGCGACTTTTTAATAGGGATGATTTACAGCTTTACTCTACAGCTGATTGTTTGGCGCATTATTTTTCAGACTAAATTGAAAAGATTAGAATTTCTTTCCCTCCAGATTTTGATCTTCATAACAATCCACTGACTTCTACCTCCTAGTATCATCCATTATCCACTCCTATAATGTTTTTGATCTCATGCATTACACCAGTGGTCTCTTAATTGTTCTCATACCTCACACTTACATTATCAACTTTTGTCTCACCTAGAATGTAAACCACACTGAACCCTAGAAAGGGGATATTAGCGGTATACAAGAATCGATTTGATTTGATACTTTGTATTGTTATTTGAATATTTTTACTGCTGTAATTGTCTCTTGCTTATGTTTGATTTATTCTTACGTGCTCCGCCTGGAGTGAATTCTTTCAAAAAGGTGGTAAATAAATCCTAATAATAAATAAATAAAAACCAGAAACTCTTCCTTCAGAGAGAACCTGTACCCTTTCTATCTCAATAGCAAACTATAGACCTTTTCTCCAGGAACTCGTTCAAACCTTTTTTAAACCCAGATACACTAACCACTGTTACCACATTCTCTGTTAACGAGTTCTAGAGCTTAATTATTTTGTTGAGTGAAAAATATTACATCCTATTCATTTAAAAAGTATTACAATCTAAATTTATTGAGTGCCCCCTAGACTTTGTACTTTTCAAAAGAATAAACAATCGATTCATGTTTACCCATTTTAAACTACTCAGGATTTTGTAGATCTCTATCATATCCCCCCCCCCCCCCCCCCAGCTGTCTCTTTTCCAAGCTGAAGAGCCCCAACCTCTTAAGCCTTTCCTAACATGAACAGAGTTCCATCCCCCTTGATCATTTTGGATGCGCTTCTTGGAACCTTTTCTAATTCTGCTTTTTTAAGATGTGATTATAGGGCTCATTTTCAAAGTTCTATAGGTTACAAGGTGCTCATTTTCAAAGCACTTAGACTTACAAAGTTACGTGTGCAACCTATGGGGTCCTTTTACTAAGGTGCGATGAAAAATGGCCTGCAGTAATGTAGACGCTTGTTTTGGGCACACGCAAAATTATTTTTCAGTGCACCTACAAAAAATGCCTTTTTTTGCCAAAAACGAATGTGCGGCAAAATGAAAATTGCCATGTGTCCATTTTCAGTCTAAGACCTTACCACCAGTCATTGACCTAGTGGTAAAGAATCTGGGTGGTAACGACCTACGTGCGTCAAATGCCACTTGGCGCATGCCGTTACACGTGCTCAAAAATAAAAAAAATATTTGTATCGGACGCGTGCCAAAAATGAAATTACCACAAAAGCCACATGGTAGTCGAGCGGTAACTCCATTTTGGCATGCATTGGGTGCACGTAGACGCTTACGCGGCTAAGTAAAAGGGCACCACGTAACCTTGTAAGTCTAAGTGCTTTGAAAATATACCTCATCATACCTCTGATTATTGAATTATTTTTAGCTCCATTATTTGTATCTGTGTTATTTCATTATGAAGTTGGACTATAAACTGCTTAGTGCATGGGATAGTGTGGTCTAGAAATTGTGGGAATAAATAAATATTTCTAGTTTACACTATTACTATATTTTTGCCTGTAGAAGAGTGGCTGTGAAGGGAGAATTCAGAATTAAGATCTGATTGTGGACAGTTTGGAACTGACAGCAAAGTTAGAATCCTCATTGGAGATTATTATCAAAGCTATATTTGTGTGTCATTCATGTTGGAATCCAATAGAGACTGGGATCTACAGACCTTTTATAATCAAAAGAATTCCCTATTTTATAATAAGGCTAGGGTGACCTTGATTTTTCTAGAACAAGCCAACTGAAGTGAAGAGCTTTCCTAGTTCTCTGTCACTATGTGCTTGATTTGAGAATGACTTTCGATATTAAGTTCCCATTTAGATCAGTATACATTTTATTTTGTAGACCCAAAACAACTAAAGAAATTTCAGGTTTCAAATGTATCATGACTCTGGCTGGAAGAGACTAATTAATTAGTATGTGTCACTTGTCTGCCTTTATTTCCTTAATTTTACTTTATTTTTCAGAGTCCCCCCCCCCTCCCCCACACACACCCTCTTTGAGGACTATAGCTTCTGTAACTTTCACTAATTATTTCCTTTCATTATGATTTCTTATTGTATTTCTGATTTCTTGCAGATATATTTACTGGCAATATTTATAATGCTAGATATGTATGAAATTCATTAAAAAATAATTTTAAAAATTACATAGTAGTATTAGCTTAGCCACATCTGAAGGGGGTTAGAAGACAGAATGTGAAATTTTGTGAAGGAGTGGCCTAGTGGTTAGAGCACCAGTCTTGCAATCCAGAGGTGGCAGGTTCAAATCCCACTACTGCTGCTTGTGATCTTGGGCAAGTCACTTAACCCTCCATTGCCTCAGGTACAAACTTAGATTATGAGCCCTCCTAGGACAGAGAAATATCCAGTGTACCTGAGTGTAACACACCTTGAGCTACTACTGAAAAAGGTGTGAGCAAAATCTAATTAAATAATATATATGCTTTCTCAGGCCATCTGAGCCTCTTTAATGCAATGTAAAACTCAGTTATATAAGTGATTAAACATGTGGAAACAGGCTGGAAAGGTGGACCTACAGTGCCTAGATTAAGTTCATATAAACACTCATGACCATTGTAATTAGCTATGAAGTTAAAATATACTAGCCTAATTCAGCACATCTCCAGCTTAATAAGTCTAGAAAATATGAATAGCATTGTTTTATTTCCGCTACACACCTCATAAAAGCATAACAAAACGCACAATGAGATGCCAAGCTATATATTTGGCTCGCTCTTGCTAAAGTTTAATGTTGTCCTTTTAATTTCCATTTCAGGCGAGAGGATGTGTGACAAATGACACAGCTGTTTTCATTTTCTTTCGCATTCATAAAACATTGGTAATATGATTTTTACCTTCCCTTTGTTCTCAATTAAGTGAAATGTTCCAGTACAATTAATGTGTTCCTGCAATTTAGTTTTTCATTAGAGGTTTCTCTTGTCTCTGATTAACAATGCTTCTCATGCATTCTTAGAACCCCCAGCTGCTATTCAGAATGTTTCATTATGCCTGCCAGCTATAAATACAGTTGTGAACCAATATCATTTTAATTGTTTCACTTATAACTTGTTTTAAATGATTCAACAGCCATCAGGTGAGATAAGTGCTCTCATACCCTGCAGGCTTGTAGGGATGATGGCATGAGGCAATGTAACGGAGTCTCAGAATAATGAAACCGTATGCACAAGATAATGACAAAGCTCTTACATTGCTGTAAAGATAAATGAACACAGTAGATCTTTTTCCCTACGCAATATAACATCCATTTCTGTCTCCCATTTCAATCATTAGGCCTTCCACACAGATTAATGCCTAAACGCACATAGGCAATATGGGTTGTAATAATAGCTGTATGCTTCTTGCATCATCTGAGAGGACGGTGAATGATGGAGCTAACAAGCTTTACAAACGCTCTTGTTAATTGACAAAAATCATTACTTTCTTGTTCAGGGGAGGGGGGTTTATAAATTAGACTTAATTACAGTAGATAATTGCTCCTGCTGCAACTATGCATGGTCCCTCTTATTCTTTTTCTTTCAGTGGCAAATCAACAGTGGTAACTCTTGCCTATTTTGTGTAGACGAATTTAATAAGCAGACAGCCCTTTTATGTTAATAGTTTACTGGCATTCGTAGGACCAGCAGAAGAAATGTGCCAGTGGAGGGCTTGCTAATGGCAGCATATAATCACATTAATTAAAATATAACTGCCATTTAAAGATTTGTAGTGTGGAATTACAGCAGGTTGGGAACTGAGAAACTCAAGCTAGAGTGCATATTAGCGCCATTACTATGTGCTCCCAGCTCAGCAGTCAGCACCATGTGTGTCATAAATGTAATTTATGAGGACTGTTTCTTTCAAAATATATGTTTTTAGTTCAATCATCAGGATATAAAAATTTGCTGGGTCTGCTTCTGAAGGTTGAAAATAAATTTAGTAAAAGCTATGACCCATGATCAGGATTTTAACAAATCCCTCAACAATCATTTTTTATTATAGCACTTGCATAATTTCTCACAGTACCACCAGGATGTATCCCTTCATAGCCAAAGTAAATTTTGTGCTGCATTATGGATATAAGCCTAGTACCATATATTGTAAACTTAAAAAGTTATCTTTAGAATTCAGCATGATTTGTATCAGGTTGCTAACCAATTTGCTTAATTTGATCACTTTTGTTCTGGGAAGACTGTCTGAAATTGCTTTATAATGACACAGAATGAGGTAAAGAAAAGCTCTAATGTGATTTTTTTTATTTCAAAAGCACAATATGATATATTGGTTTCTTGGAACTGTTTTTCAGTTTTAAGATATGTATTTATTACACTCATTTATTTATTTATTCCAGTACTTGATTGCACTCCTCAAAACAATCCAAAGCATGATACAAAACTAAAAATGCAGTAACAATATCCATCCACTTTTCTACCCACCACACCATAAATGCAATAAAATTCAGCCTCCATACGTTTATGATCTCCCAGTTCTAGAAAACAATCTAACTTACTATAGTTTATCCAACGTCAGACCTGAAAAACCAAGGGATCCTTTTACAAAGGCACGCTGAAAAATGGCTCGCTCTACTGTAGGCACGGGTTTTGGGTGCACGCTGATTCATTTTTTAGCGCGCCTGTAAAAAAGGCCTGTTAAAATCTTTTGCCGAAAATGGACTTGCGGTAAAATGAAAAATTGCCGCGTGTCCATTTTCAGTCTGAGACCTTACTGCCAGCCATTGATCTAGTGGTAAAGACACACACAGTAACTGGGCGGTAATGACCTACGCACACCAAATGCCACTTGGTGTGTGTCCATTACGCGCCCGAAAATAAAAAATATTTTTCAGACGCACGTATTACATGCGTGCCAAAAATGAAATTACCGCAAAAGCCACATAGTAGTCGAGCAGTAACTCCATTTTGGCATGCGTTGGGCACACATAGACGCTTACGCAGCTTAGTAAAAGGGCCCCAAGTCTTCACTTCCCTCTGAAAAGTAATGCAATGCCTTTCAAGTTTCAAGTCAAGTAGTAATGAGTTGCTCTTCCTTAGGGGCAGGAGTGATTGCTAATCCAAATTATGATAGTTATAATGCATTTCAAAACTCAGTGCCTAGTTGTGTGGTGTTAGTGATGGCACCAAACACATCACTACCAGGACTGAGCTTTATGAGATGGGCGATACAAGATGAGTATGTGGTTTTTTTTCTCCTATTACTGAGTGTGAGACTGAGGGGAATGGTAGGCCCTTGCTATGTTATGACTATACTCTTGATTTGGGCCATGGAAATATAGACTGCACAATTTATACGGTATATAATGGACCAATGATTGATACCATGAGCAAAACACCAGCTCTTTGGTTCTGATGGTCCCTTACATCAATGTTTCCCAAATCCAGTCCTGGAGTACCCCTTGCCAGTCAGGTTTTCAGGATATCCACAATGAATATACATGAACTTGATTTGCATACACTGCCTCCATTATATGCAAATCTATTTCATGCATATTCATTGTGGATATCCTGAAAACCTGACTGACAAGGGGTACTCCAGGACCGGACTTGGGAAACACTGCCTTACATCTTTGAAATAAAGGGTGTTTTGAATTACACATTTGTCATTGTCTACCAATAACATTTTCTGAAAAGGAAGTTTAGTAAATCTGAAATTCTACATACTAAAACATTTGTTGACCTAGCAAAATATCTAAATGGCTCTCTATCAATACATGGAATGACTGTACCTAAGTAATATCTGCAGTTCTAGTAACTCCGTCTCAAGGATGATTTAAGAGATCTAGAAAAGGCACAGAAAAGGGCAACCAAAATGATAAATGTAATGGGATGGGATGAGTGAAGAAAGGCTAAGCATATTAGGGTTCTTCAGTTTGGAGACAAGAAAGGTCTATAAACTCATGAATGGGATAGAATAGGTAAATAGGGAATGATTGTTTACCCTTTTAGGGGGTCTTTTACTAAAGCTTAGCTCAAGTTATCTGCAGCAGGGCCCATTTTATTCCTATGGGCCCTGCTGAAGATAACATGAGCTAAACTTTAGTAAAGACCCCCTTAATTATTACTAAGATTAGGGGACATTCCATGGGACTAATTGCATAATTATGTTTAATTCTATTAACAGTCAAGGTCTGCACACTATATAGAACAAAGTAACCGCTGCCTACTTCCATCAACAAAATGAATATAAACATTTGCTTTTACAATTTGCATTTTATCCTCTCCGCATCCCTCCTTCCTGTCTACCCCTCCTCCTGTACACAAACATATGTAGCATAGTTCAAACATATTGGAGAACGCATTTTTCATTCAACACACAAATAATTAGAGGCATTTTTTGTTGTTGTTGTTGCCAAACAATGTAATTAGCATTAGGGATGGGCTGTTGTTTGCAATGACTTTAGGAAGTGCCAACAATGGGGTCAATATTCAAAGCAATTTAACTAGTCAGAAATGGCTCCTGGCTGGTTAAAGTGCCTGTTTAGTAAAGCAAAGCTGGCCATTTTGGGGGCATTCTGGGAATGGAGTCGCACTTGGCCGATTAAGTGCCAATATTCAGAACCGCTTACAAGTCAGGCCTGTGAGAACACAGACATCTGCTCTGCAGGCTGTCAGCACTTGGCAATTAAACACTCACACAGTTTGTATTTGAAATTAGAAATGATGGAAAATACTAACAGAGGTAGGACTCTACGTTTTATACATTTCCCCTCTATTTTATTGAGGAAATACATCAAGGAAATCTTGGGTATGGATATTGCTGCAATTTTACCAGTTTCTAATTGCCTGGAAAAAGCTCCCTACTGAACAAGGGGTAGATCAATTAGTGTCACCTGAGGTTGATTTAACTGCTTTTCTTGAATAGGAAATATAGAGTTAAAATGTTAAATAATTTGTCCTGTAGCCGGAGTAATGGATGTGGGGTCCCTTAATGCTCACCTTTATCCCCTTTATTGTTTAATGTATACATGCGTTCACTGGGATTTACACTGGAGAAACTTGGGATTGTTTCATATAGCTACGTAAATGATATAACTGTCTTTCTCCAAATTCAATCAGAAGTTTCTAAACAATTACCTATTATACAGTTGGTGTTTAATACTGTAGATTGTTGGATGCTGGCTCACCAATTAAAATTAAACACTGAAAAAACAAAATTCTCATTGATTACAGGCTCCAGGGAGCCTACAGAATCCAACATTGTAAAGAACCAACAAAGTTATGTTTTTTCTCCCTCTGTAAGGATTGTGGGATGTTTTTTTTTTTTTCTAATCTGCAAATTGCACTGTGTTCAAATTTTTTTTTTTAAAATCCATCACTTTTGATTGTTGACCCAAGCTTTATTGCATAGTTCTTTGGATTAGTGTAATATAATTTATTTAGGGTGTCCTTTACTAAAGGTTAGCTCAAGTTATCTGCACCAGGGCCCACAGGAATAAAATGGACCCTGCTGCAGATAACTCGAGCTAAGCTTTAGTAAAAGATACTCTTAGGGTGTTCTCAAATATTATTTCAAAAATTGCAGATGATTCAAAATACTGCATTGAGGTTGATTTATTCCTTAAAACAATATGATTACGTGGCATTGTGCTATTCTAAAGTTCATTGGTTGCCAGTGGCAGCTCATGTTGCTTTTAAATTGTCCTGTCCAATGTATGAGGTGTCTTATGTTTTAGCTCCTCCTTATCTGTCAAATTGTTTTGTTCTGTCCATTTCAGAGTAAATCTGTTTTCTTTCCCATCTTTAAAGGGTAAATCAAGGAAGAAAACAATAGATTCATTATTATTTTATCAAGCTGCTAAATTGGGAAAAGACATCTCTCTTTTAATAATATGGGCCTTAAGCTATGGCCATTTTAGATGATTGCTGAAGACATATTGGTTGCAGACTTTGAGCAGAAAATGATTGTTAGTCTTTCTATAATTATGTTAATTTGTGTTACATTGTATTCTTGAATTGTTCAGTTTTCTTTTGTAACCCGCATCGAACCGTGAGGTATTGCGGTCTATAAAAATAAAATGTTATGTAATGTTATACCCAAGATGTGATACAAGCTCATTCCACCCTTTGTATTTGTTGTATTTGTATTTGTATTTATTTACTTATTTTATTTATGATATTTGTATCCTACATTATCCTGAACAAGTTCAGGTTCAATGTGGCCTTGAGAGCCACATTTTCCTTAAATTTCCATGAAAATGTTTGCTTTGTTTTCAAAACAAAGGTAGTCCAGCTGATATTCAAAGGGACTTAACTGGCTGGGAATGGTCGCCAACCGGTTAACTTGTATACGGCCCCTTAACTGGTTAGTGGCACTGAAATTGACTGGGTAGTGCTGAAGTGGAAGCCAGCTATGTCAGGGGTGTTCCAGGCGCGTTTCAGGTGCAGAGTCCAGTTACTCCCAATATTCAGAGCTAACTGGCTATGTTTAGTGCAAAAATAGGACCGTATAAGTAGCTGTCCTATCTTTTTTCAGCTAGCCCATGGCCAGTTAAGTCTGAATATTGACTTAACCGAGAATGTACTAGCTGGCTTTTGAAATAATGGAAATTTGATGCTGAAACCCACATAGTGCAGAGAAAGGGGACGAAAATGATAAAGGGGATGGGACGATTTCCCTATGAGGAAAGGCTAAAGCAGCTAGGGCTCTTCAGCTTGGAGAAAAAGCAGCTGAGGGGGAGATATGATAGAGGTCTATAAAATAATGAGTGGAGTTGAACGGGTAGATGTGAAGCGTCTGTTTACACTTTCCAAAAATACTAGGACTAGGGGGCATGCGATGAAGCTACAATGTAGTAAATTTAAAACGAATCGGAGAAAATAATTCTTCACTCAACGTGTAATTAAACTCTGGAATTTGTTGCCAGGGAATGTCGTAAAGGTAGTTAGCTTAGCGGAGTTTTAAAAAGGTTTGGACGGCTTCCTAAAGGAAAAGTCCATAGACCATTATTAAATGGACTTGGAGAAAATCCACTATTTCTGGAATAAGCAGTATAAAATGTTTTGTACTTTTTTGGGATCTTGCCAGGTATTTGTGACCTGGATTGGCCACTTTTGGAAACAGGATGCTGGGCTTGATGGACCTTTGGTCTTTCCCAGTATGGCAATACTTAGGTACTTATGGTTATATAGTTGTAATACTGGATTGGATTGTTGAATGCTGGGACTTAGATCTGCATTGTGTTGAATAAAACTATGACCTTTGTAAGTTAAAATGTGTATTTATATGGTTTCCACCTGGAGATCTTGAGTATCTCATACTGAGTTGTGAAGTGAAATGGCCTGGATATGTGGCAATAAACTATTTGCAGGCTAACAGTGGCTCAAAGCAGGGACATGGAAGTTGGTTGCCTCGGCACTAGGTAGAGGGTTGTTGGGTTATACTGTTGTGTTATTGGATTGGATTTTTTATTTTTGACACTGACAGGAGCCCACAATGTCTGTCTTGTTTGATTATAAAGGAAGTGGAGTAAGAATGGATTCCTCATTTCCCTCTTGCCCATGTTAACGTTTACAGAGTTTACGTTCCATGTTCTTTTAATAAGATTGCTAAGAACTGAGCTCCCACCTCTACTTATCTAAAAAGAGAGTAAGATTCATTTAACACTGCCAGCTTTTTCCTCTCCTGTTTGACCATATTAATATTCATTCCACTCTTAAGATATTTTTATGTTCATCTTTCCCTTAATAAGAAAACTTTGCAATCCTCATATTTCTTTTTTATAGATTCTAACCTTTTTTGAGCACAGGTTTGTAGATATAAAGTAGAAAAAAAAATATATATATATAAATGCTAAGAATGAATACAATTGTATGTAAGCAAAGGTAGAATAAATATTTGTATAAACAAAGCAGTCTCTACAGGAGGTTTTCTGTAAGTGCTCTATGTACAGTAAATCAGTGTAATTCTCTTTAGTGTCTCAATTGCATCTTTTTCCCAATTGGGCTTTTGAGATAATAATACTTAATTTTTCTATTAGAGGAAATAACAGTAGACTGGAAATTAAGATGTGCTGAGAAGACATGGGGAATGAAACAAAGAAGAAAGCATTAAAGGAGTGTAACAAACCATGGGGAGGACAGTTCTCAAAGTCATTTACCCAGGTAGATGCTCTGGTTGAGAATTTTGCCCCTCAGCCTCTCTTACTGCACATAGCATAGAAAACAATTCTATAAAGGGGTACCTATTTTTAGGCTCCAAGAAGATGCCTTTTTGGAATTAATCTATAAAGAAAAATAGGCATCCCTCTAGTCAATCAGGAGGGGCATAATCGAACGGCGCCGGCCATCTTCGGGGCCGGCGCCGTAAGTGGGCAGAGCCAACCGTATTTTCGAAAAAGATTGCCGGCCATCTTTTTCTTTGCTAATACGGTTGGGCCCGGCCAAATGTCAGAGTTCGTCGTGTTTGAGATGGCCGGCATCGGTTTTCAGCCATAATGGAAAATAATGCCAGCGATCTCAAACCTGGCCAAATCCAAGGCATTTGGTCGTGGGAGGAGCCAGCATTTGTAGTGCACTGGCCCCCACATGCCAGGACACCAACCAGGCACCCTAGGGGCACTTCTAAAAATTTAAAAAATATATAAAAATAGCTCCCAGGTGCATAGCTCCCTTCCCTTGGTTGTTTAGCCCCCCTAATCCCCCTCAAAACCCACTCCCCACCATTATCATAGAACAAGTGGGACTGCTACAGAATTCTACACAGAAACTATTTAGCAACAGAATACTACACCTCGGTCACACACCAAATACAGAACAAGGGATCACAAATTAGAAATATAAAGACAAAAACTGAACTGGGAAACCAACGAAGTCAAACTCGGTATGTACCAAAACATAGAAAAAATAAAAACAGAAATGTGTTTCCTCTTGTACTGAAAAAACACACAAAGACATCCATGATGCACACTTCCCAAAGTTAACGTATTCCACCAAATAAATTCAGATAAAACACTTTTTTTCTACCTTTGTTGCCTGGGTTCTTTATATTTCCAAGCATATTGTTTCCAGTTTCTTCTTTTCTGTTTTCCTGTATGTCTTGTGCTCTATTTCCAGTAAATGCAGTCCATTTGTCCTTTCTCCACGTTACTCTTATTATTTCCTATTCCCTCACTATATCTCTCTGATATATTTCCCCCCCCCCCTCTCTCTCTCTCTGTTTTCTGTCTCTCCCCTCAAATTTCACCTTCTTGCTCTTCAGTCCTCCACCTATATTTCACTTGCCAGTACCTATCAACTTTCCATGTCCTCCTCTCCCCCCCCTACATCTCCTGTGTCACTCCATCCCTGGCCTCATTCCCTTCTCTTTCACCTACTCCTCATTAGTACAATTCTTCCCTCTGTACTTACTATCCTCCTCTCACACTCCTCTCCTTGAGATCCCCCCTGGTCTCTCCCACATGGTTCCACCATGCCAAGTATCTCCCCCTCCCTCTCCATTCTTACATCCTTGTAGCCCAGCATCTCTCTGTCCTTCCCCTCTCCTCCACCAATATGGTCCAGCATTTCCCTGTCCCCTCTCTTCCACCCCTATGGTCCAGTAACTCCCTATCCCCTCTACACATATGGTCAAGCAACTTTCTGTCCTCTCTCTGGCCCTCCACCTTTATGGTCCAGCAATTCTCTGTCCTTGCTTTCTTTCCCTAAACCCCTATGCTGCAGCAACTTCATGTCCTTCTTCTCTCTCTCTCTCTCTCTTTCTTCCCCCCCCCCCCCCCCCCCTTATGGTCCAGCAGCTCCCTGTTCCCTCTCTCTCTCCTTTTCCCACACCTCAAAGCGAAGCTTCAGTTTTCAGCAGGGCAGTAGCTCGGAGAGGAGAGCCTACTCAGGAAATCCAGCCTGGTGCCAAAAGAAGTGGCTACACATATCCCAATGCCATGCACCTTTCCAGGTTGTGTAAGTGGCAAACTGCACAGTAAAAATAAAAGCCCCTAAACAACCCAGGAAGGAGCACCTCATCAAGGTTTGTGTACCTGCATCTCCTGTGAGTCCAGCATCTCTTCCCTTCTCCTACTTGCTCTTCCTTCCATCTTCTTCCTCTCTCCCTGGTCCCCTCATCTGTAGTCTGGCATCTCTCCTATCCCTGTACCCCTACAGATCTAGCACCTGTTCCCTTCCTTCCCTCCCTCTTTCTCCCCCCCATGGGTTCAGCACATCTCCCTTCTCTCCAATGAGTCCAGGACCCTTCCCTCTTCTTCCCTAAGTCCCCCTGGAGTCCAGAACCTCCCCTTCTGCCCTCAGCCGCCCCCCCCCCCCCCATGAGTCCAGCAACTCTTTGTTCCCTCAGCCCCCATGAATCCAGCAACTTTTCCTCTCATTCCCTCTGCCTCTCTTGAATCCAGCAACTTTCTCTTTATCCCTCAGCCCCCCCCCCCCCCCCCGTGAGTCCAGCACACTTTCTCACTTCTTTCTAGCCCTCTCTTGAGACCAGCACTGCTCCTTTTCCCCTCAATCCCTATCCTGAGTCCAGCACCTTCTTCTTCCCTCAACCCCCCCCCCCCCCCTCTTCTCACCTTCCCAGGTCCAGCACCTCTTTGTGTATCTAAAATGTAACCTTCTACAAAACATGAAGTGAAGATGTGATTCCATGAGCCCCAATGAAAGGAGAGTTTAATTTTACTTCCATTTAATTTCAATATATTCCATCCACTTTATAACACCATGGCAGATTACAACAGTTAAGATGAACCCATCAAGAAACAGGATATCCTCACTGAAATTTCATCTGTATTGTATAGAACTGTGTAGAAAAATGAGCAAAAAAAAAAATATACAGTTTTTAACTACTGTTTCTACTAGCTACACTAATTTTTAAAGCAGTTGTAGTGATACTCAATTTTTATTTCATATAATCAGCTAGATAGGCTCACTCACCCTGGTTGTCTTCTGTTTTTTATCCAAGTTCCTTGGCTGATACCATCTTCTGTTCTCAATCTAACCTTCTCCTTTCCTTCCATCCCTGAATCCTGCTTTCTTTAGCAGCCCCTCTCCCTGCTGCTGTTTCCCTGCAGTGATAACAGGCTGCCTGACTGAGCCGGTGCTGAATGCTTCTCTCTGCCACATCCCACCCTTGCCTACACAGTTGTGTCAGAGGGGCAGGGGCGGAGCAGAAAGAAGCATCAAATTTCGGCTCACTCAGGCAGCCTGTGATCACTGCAGGGGAAACAGCAGCTGGGAGGGGCTGCTAGAGAAAGCTGGTTTGAGGAACCGAGGGAGAGGGGCATAGGCGCCCGGTATAAGAGGCTTGGACAGGCTAAGCCTCCCCTGCTGTGCTCTCAGAGGTTTAAATTGTTGATTTACCTCCATCCTCACAGCAGGAGCTGCAGTGAAAGCCCTCTAGCCTTGTGTAACCAATTGTAGAAATTGGTTTATGGTTTGTTTACCTTACTGCTGGGAGAGCAGGGGGAGGGGGGGTTGGCTGGGTTGCCAGGGAGATATTTAAGGAGGATGACTTCCTGACCTGCACTGAGAACAGATAGCAGCAGAATCGGACAACCAGACAACAAAGGTAGACAAGATCATTTTATTTTCATTATAGTGTTTGGAATATGTCCACTTTGAGAATCAGGTGCTCAACATTAAAAGTTTATATTTATTTACTTATTTATGGCATTTTATCCCACATTAAACATAAATGAGGGTGTTTTGTGGCTCTACATGAGAACTGTGATGATATGATCCCTTGTTTCATATTGTTGACGGTCTGCATTTTCTGTATGGGTGGTATATTGGTGTATTAGGTTTTGCCCAGTGTAATATTTATGGTACAGTAAAGTTTTGAGTGTGTTTTTGCACAAGGTTGTGCATAGTGTTTTGCAGTTGAGCGATTGTGCTTAGAATATGCTTTGAGCAACCACTTTATTCTTTGACATATGATACATATCTAATATCTAAATTTAATAAAAGGTATTAATTGTGACTTTTATTTTTATTTATTTATTTTTTTCTGTGTGTTATCAGACAATTATGGATTTAAGCTCTACCCCTGGCCCCACCCCTAACCCCGCCCCCTTTAGCCTCTCCAAGCAGTTGGGCCACCGACCGCCTATGGGGAGGGGGAAGAGAAAGCAAAAGCACTGGTGTTAGTCTGCTAGGCTTGGGCGGGGGTAGGGGGTGGGGGAGTGTTTGAGGGGAGGAAAGAAGAGGGACGGTCGTTTTGGTACGATGAGAGAAAGGGGAGAAGAAGTGCAGCAAAGTTTAAAATAAAATCCATGCTGCAGTGTGGCGGCTCAGCAGCAGGCGAGGTAGGTGCCGTTTTCATTTGAAATCTGATTGGGGGAGCGGCCGCTCCCCTTGCAACCAACCTAGCTACGCCACTGCTTCTGGACCCTCCCAAGTCTTCTTTAACCTCAGAGGCGATCCAGTGAGTAATCAGGGCAGAAGTGAACCCCACTCAGTCTTGGCCTTGCTAGCACCAGCTTAAAATGGTGGTTATAACCAGGGCCGGTCTTAGGCAGAGGCGACCAAGGCGGCCGCATAGGGCCCCACGCGGCACGCCTCAACTCTGCCTCGCTGGTGACTCCACTCCGACCTCCGCCGCTACTCGCCTTAGTCACCTGAGATGATCCCCATTCCCACCTTAATTGGAAATTATTTTAGAGTTAAGATATATTCTAGTCAGAGCAAATGGCCTGATAGAAGGATGCTAGCTGCCAGGGGCATAGCCAGACAGCAGATTTTGGGTGGGCCTAGGCAAGAAGTGGGTGGGCACCAAATGTTCTCTCCCCCACCCCAAAAAAATATCTCAGCTGATGGGAAAATGCTTCTCTCCAGTCTCCACCTTGGTAGACTGCAGCAGGCACGCGCTCAAAACTGAGCATGCAAAGGTGCCAGTATTGTGGAGAGCAGCATTTTCATTACCATGTGCTACTGGTGGATGGGCCTCAGCCCTAAGTGAGTGGACCCCTGCCTACCCAGGCCCACCTGTGGCTACGCCACTGCTAGCTGCATTTGGGTAAAACTTTATAGCGACTGCAGCGGAACAGTCAGTGAGATTAGCTTTCTTGTCCTGTCTTCTTTGCCTGAAATGCCTGCAGCCATTATATACCCAGACTGCCCAGGATATTCCATTGCTGGTGTCCAGACATGGCCTGGCATTGAAGATATAGGGCTGATGTAGCTGACAATGGTTAGTACTTTTTAAAAAACACCAACTTCATGGCAGAATATCAAGGAGCTACTTTCATGACAGAATAGGAACCAAAAAGGCACATTTTTGATGTTGCTTTATAGAACTATCTTCCTTATGTATCTTTATGAAATACCAGTGCAAATCCGGTAGAAAAAGCATGCCTAAAAATGAAGCTATGGACATTTACACTTGCTTGGAAGCAGATTTAAATGTTTACATTCTAATTGCAAACACATACATTTTATAAAGTTTGCATGTAAGTCTAATCGGAGTTATGACTTACATGCAACCTTTATAAAATTTATAAGAATGTATGTCCTTGTATATAACTTCAGTGCAGGCGGGTTCAGGGGTGGAGTTTAATCGGAGTTATAACTCCACCCCTGAACCTGCCTGCACTGAAGTTATATACAAGGACATGCATTCTTATCATTGTACATATGTGTGAGGAACCTCCGTACAAGACATTTTATATACGTATACTGGCATGCAAGTACAAAAATGCCTTTATAATATTAACCTTACTGTGTACATTCATGAGGCTTTACAAAATACCCTGAGAAGCATGAACAGCTCCGTAATGCTTTAGCTAGAGACATTCTAACCCATGTGATTTTACTTAGCAAAATTATAGCTTGCAAAACAGAAACAGAGCTAATTCAGAGAAAGAGAAACAGGAGCAGTGAATATGACAGCAGCTAATGATCACCAGGCCCATTCTGTCTGTTCATTCTTTTCTCCTACTGCAATACCACAGACACTCCTCGATCTGAACCTTTACAGCCACTTCATCAAATGTTGAACTTAAAATGATTTTTTTCTCCTATTCTAACCTTTTTTTCTTATATAAGAAGTACCATTTCTGTTATACAGGAACATAGAAATTATATCCCATTTCAGGCAAAGAAGACAGGACAAGAAAGCTAATCTCACTGACTGTTCCGCTGCAGTCGCTATAAAGTTTTACCCAAATGCAGCTAGCAGTGGCGTAGCCACAGGTGGGCCTGGGTAGGCAGGGGCCCACTCACTTAGGGCTGAGGCCCATCCACCAGTAGCACATGGTAATGAAAATGCTGCTCTCCACAATACTGGCACCTTTGCATGCTCAGTTTTGAGCGCGTGCCTGCTGCAGTCTACCAAGGTGGAGACTGGAGAGAAGCATTTTCCCATCAGCTGAGATATTTTTTTGGTGTGGGGGTGGGGGAGGGAACATTTGGTGCCCACCCACTTCTTGCCTAGGCCCACCCAAAATCTGCTGTCTGGCTACGCCCCTGGCAGCTAGCATCCTTCTATCAGGCCATCTGCTCTGACTAGAATATATCTTAACTCTAAAATAATTTCCAATTAAGGTAGCATATTCACCTGCTTAAGCAATAAGCCTAATTTGTTCTATTTATTATCCATATATATAAATATATGGATTTTATTTTCAATTGTCAGAAAGAAGAACGCCAGTAAAAGACTTCTTTACTGGCAATCTTGTTTCCAACAATTGAAAATAAAATCCATTTTGTTTCATAGATTTCTCAGTGTAACAGATTCTAGAACTTTAATGTCTTTATCTACTTTGACTTTTGAGGGAAAGTTTATAAAATGTTGTCTAGACTAAGAAGACAAATAAGGCACCTATTTGCAGCCTTTTTTTTTTTTGTTACATTTGTACCCCGTGCTTTCCCACTCATGGCAGGCTCAATGCAGCTTACCTGGGGCAATGGAGGGTTAAGTGACTTGCCCAGAGTCAAAAGGAGCTGCCTGTGCCTGAAGTGGGAATTTAACTCAGTTCCTCAGGACCAAAGTCCACCACCCTAACCACTAGGCCACTCCTCCACTCTATAAAAACACATAGAGGGGCATTTTCAAAAGGAAGTCCAAATCAGAATAGAGCCGTCCAACTCACAACATCCAAAATGGATGTTCCTCTCACATGTATTTTCCAACAGGCAACACATCAGCATTTCCTGTTCGAAAATACATGAGATAGACATCCGTGTGCTGAGCACATCCAGCATGAACAGCCGTTTTACAAACTGGAACATCCAACAAATGAACAGCAAAAAAAGCAGGGACAAGGATGGCTGTATGGCACCATTCTTAGAAAACTGGCCACAGAGAGGAGCAGCCTAATGGTTAATGCAGTGGACTTTGAAGCAAGGGAGGCAGGCTCGAACTTCACTTTAACTCTTTTATGTTGTGAGCCCTCCAGGAACAGAAAAATATATACTGTACCTGAATGTACACCACTTCAGTAGCCTTCATGCTTACGGGTGGCTTATATATTTAAGTCATTTGATGTTCCTTAATAAAGACTATTTATCATATGTACGTCTCCCTGGGTTCTTTGAAAGCGTCAGATTGCCCTACTCCTTCCTCTGTTGTTTTATATATTTATGTACAGAAGGTATTTTTCTGTTTCTGGAGGGCTCACAATAATAATAATAAAACCACTAAAATAGTTAAATTGGGATTTGAACTCTGGTCCCTTGGATTACAATTCACTGCACTAACCTCAAACTTGCTACCTGCTTTGCTCAGAATGCCTAAAATACCTGAAGTTATCATACAGCCTGGTAACCCCTTTCAGTTTCACTTTCAAGGAAGAGGAAGAGGGGGAGCAACCCCTGAAGGATTAAGGCGGGGTCATGTCTTAATTCCTCCAGTGGTCAGCAGCTCATACAGAGCACCTTTTTGTACCCTGGACATGACTGAAACAGGTCTAACTTACAACATCCTTTTTTTAGGCTTGGATATTTCTTATCTTTTGGTGATCATTGTTGGATGTCCTGATTTTGGGCCCTCCCTGGTCCCACCCAAAACATGGTCACAACATTCTCCCTTGATATTTGGATGTCCTGCAGTGTTGGACATCCCTTTTCTGCGTGGACATCCATTTGGGCATTTTGAGACATCCATATTCTTCGAAAATATACTCTATAGGCACCTTTATGTCTTTATAAAAATACCTACAACACTTTCATTTAAATGTCTCTACATTGAATGTACAATTCTTTAAAGAATAGCTTGCCATTTTCTCAAATTTTAAGACACCGTTGTGTATGTTCAAGAGATGAAGATTTTAAACGACAATCTAAAGAGCTATCGATTAAGTTATTAAGGCGAGGATATCCTAAACATGTGGTATGCACAGCTTATCGGCGAGTGAAATGTAATCATCGTGAATTATTGCTAACACCACGACGAGTCATTAACAAAGAAGCGGATAGCAATAAATTAACCTATGTCATGCAATATAATTCCAGCTCGTCGTTGGTGACCAAAGTAATCAGGAAACATTGGGCACTGATCCAAACTATTCCCGCTTTGAGAGATTCACAGATGCGGGTAGCATATAGTAGGAATAAAAATCTTAAAGAGCATTTAAGCCCTGCTTTGCTATGCTGTGCAGCATCTAGTCAGCAAGAGAATGACCCAGGGCATTTCAAATGTGGTAGCTTCGTTTTCTGCCAGATGATGGATGAAACATCTGTGTTCATCAATCCCGTTGATCAGAGAAAGTATACACTGAGGACTCACTCTACTTGCAGTTCAGATCATGTGATATACAGTCTAAGATGCCCCTGTAACAAAATATATGTTGGTCAGACATCTAGAAAGTTAACTACTCGTTTAACTGAACACAGGAGTGCCTTACACTTGGATAAGATCGGGTTACCTTTAGTGGCGCACTGTAAACAACAGCACCATAAGTTTGAGGACTTTAAATGTGTAATTTTACAAACTGTTTACTGTTCCCCGAGAGGAGGAGACGATCGTCGGGCACTTCTGCAGCAGGAACAGAAGTGGATTTTCTGGTTAAAATCGTTGGAACCCAATGGACTTAATTCACGCATTGAATGGTGTCATTTTTCTAAGGCACTAAGACATATAGGCATCCTTAACAATCTTTACCAGTTAATGAGAGTGTCTGACGTTACAAATCATATGAGAAGGAGGCCATGTTTGATCATTCTTTTGTTTAGAGAGGCACTGAAGAGTTACCTAGAGCCAGTTTCAAGTACTGTTATTAGTTGATTGTTTGATATTCGTTGCTATCGAGATACCGCTTGAGAGTGATTTTGCCCTTATTCTCCATTTGCAGAGGCAGCCCCGCCACCAAGACCCTGAAGCAGCAGTACAAAACGCTGGCCATTGTCGGCTTGGGGTGAGGGGGAGAAGGAACTAGCTCCATCAGAAGAAGTTACAAGTGCCGGTAGCATAAATTTTCTTTCAGTTTCAAAAATATTTCAGTTTCAAAAATATTTTTTTCATGCAGATAGAATTGTTGTACATTCGATGCAGAGACATTTAAATGAAAGTTTTGTAGCAATCAATGTTATTGCAGCAACTAGTGACATTATATTAAGATTGAAGGTTTTTTTTGGCCAATGATGAACAGAGGATTATTTAAGATTCGTTTAAGCTCTAGTAGATTGTGATAATCTAGGAGCTCTGTGAGGCCTTTTTTCCTTTCTATATACAGACACAGTAGTCTATAAATAGTTTACTCAGGTACATTTTCATCACGTGGGAAGTAATTGTTGTTTCATATCTAGCGATTGTGTATTTCCACATCCTAAATTTAATTACGATTAGTGGATTTTATAAAAATACCATCACAAATCCTGCAGAAATTATGGGTAAAACCCACTCGCATATATTTACCCTGCTTAGGTTGTTATTTATTTAAATATTTATAGCATGCGCAATCTACTATTTTTGGTGAATAACAAATACAATAAAAATAAAAAGGAAGTGAAAACAGAACCACATAACCTCTCCAATCATAAAATAACCACATTTTAACCAAACAGTGAGAGCCATTAAATAGAAAGCAGCCATCTGATTGCCAGCTAACAGTACAATGAAAATCGGGTATACATATAAAGTATCACATACCATGTAAAATGAGTTTATCTTGTTGGGCAGACTTGATGGACCATACAGGTCTTTATCTGCTGTCATTTACTAAGTTACTATGTTAAGATTTCCAGTAGTCACCATGTTGCCTCAGGGATCAATACTGGGCCTGATTCTATTCAGTAGACTTGTGAGCTACATTGTCAAAGGAAAAGTTTAGATCCACAATAAAGTGGACACTCTAGAGGAAGTAGAAATTACGAAACGTGATCTACAACTAGAAGAATGATCTAATATATGGCAGTTAAAATTCAAGTGTAGAGTAATACACTTGGGTCCCTTTTACAGAGCAGTGGTAAGCCCAACACGGGCTTATCACTCGCTCTTCCAGAACTACTGCTGGCCCAACACAGCTGCCGGCGGTAGTCCCGCCCTGAGCACGCGCCATTTTTGCAGGAAAAAGAAACCCCCTGGAAATGGCCTGTGCAGCAATAACCTGTCAGTAACTGGGCATCACCACGTGCTTCCCAATTACCACCAGGTTAGTGCAGCAGCTCTCGTCACCCCCTCAATGGGTGACGGTAACAGTTCCCCGTCGCATGGCCACAAGGTAAGAGTTCTGTTATCGCATGGCAATGTGTGTCTGGCGGCTTTTTACCTGCTGGGGTGAAAAGGGCCCTGGCATGCGGGAAAAAAAGTCCACTGTTGCTAGCGCAGGGCCATTTTTCCCGCAGCTTGGTAAAAGGACCCCTTGGGGAGTAGAAATCCAGAGGAGCTGTATGCAGTAAAGAGAGGCTGATATACACAGACTGGGAGAGGAACCTTGAGGTGATAGTAATCAAAAAATGTATTTAGTCCAATAAAAAAGGTATCATCTTATTTTCCTTTCTATGTTTTATTTTCTTTTATTTCTATTGATTACCTTTAAAAGTGGACTAACACGGCTACCACATCTCTCTACTCTGTTAGTCCAGAAAGTAAATTCTCACTCTCATGCAAGGAAAAGACTCCAATCCAGAGATTTATTCAAAATAGCCAAACTTTACTGAATATGCTGCAACAGGCAGTTCAAATTCTCTTTGAAACAGTCAATTTGTAACCCAGCTTAATAGTAGATGCAATTTATAAATCCAGAGCCAAACTTAGAGATATGGTGTATCTTTTCAAATGTAATTTATAATCCCACAGAATGCACGTATTTACAGCTCCTCCTGTCCATACCCATCCCTTCTGGGTGTAACAACCTAATGTAAACCCGCACTATGATGTCATAAGTGCGCTCACTTGAAGGAACAGGCTCTGTAAGATGTCACAGTGTTTTCCCCGCAAAATGATCAGAGCCTTTGCCAAACCAAGGAAATTGTTACAAATCAAAATTTATTTAAACTAATTTCAAATTATTTCAGTATTTCAATTTCTTTCAGGTGTTAACAGAAATTCTATTTCTTTTCTTTAATAGCAATCAATAACAGCTTGGAACTACTTTCAAACAATACATCAGATAAGTATTCACCTTTTTTTTACCTAAAATATTGAACAATAATGTTAAAATTATTTTTTCTATGTAAAGGACTGATTCTTTGTGTTGTTTATTTTGTTTCTTTCCAGGTCTCACAGTCAAGAACCCAAAGGTAAGTATGCATGTAATCTTTTAATTGAATTAAACCTTTTGTCCAAAGCTCGTGCTGGTAAGTACTTAGCTGCAAGACAGCTGCAAACCTTCCTCAGCCTTCTTCTCTTTCTTGCGTTGGAGCTCGTTTTCCCGGTCCAGGTTATTATGGAGTGGATGATACCTGATCTTTAATTAAATAAAAAGGAACAAAAACCCTGGCTCCCTGATGAATATAAGCAGAAATTCTGGGAATTTAAGTTACAACTGGTGGCCAATTCACTAATTTCAAAATAACAGGTAAGTATTATTCCCTTTCTCTACTCTGATCTCACTGTGTTTCCCTCACTAATAATGAGAAGGCTATTGTTAACTTTAATTGCTCTCTCATAGCCAGGTCCACTCACTCTCAAAACCGTACACCTTTCTCTCCCTTACACTACCCACATCTGCAGGTTTCTCTCACCCTCTAGCACTCAAATCTTCCACACCCCTGCAGCACGCCTGCCATACAGTATCTCCTCTCACTCACTAACACCCAAGTTCCACTCACCTGCAGCACCACTGACATACAGGTCTGACTCTCTCAGAAACACAAGCACTTCCTCCCACTCTAAACTCCCAGTTCTCCACACACCTGCAGCACCCCTAGCACACAGGTCTGACTCCCTCAGTGACACAAGCTCCTCTAACACCTTGACACCAAATTCTCCACACACCTGCAGCACCCCTAGCACACAGGTCCACTCTAAACACCAAATTCTCCACACACCTGCAGCACCCCTAGCACACAGGTCTGACTCCCTCAGTGACACACGCTCTTCTCACACTCTAAACTCCTAATTCTCCACACACCTACAGCACCACTGTCATACAGGTCTGACTCCCTCAGTGTCACAAGCTCTTCTCACTCATTAAATCTCAAACCTCTCACACACCTGAAGCACCCCTAGCATACAGGTCTGTCTCTTCCAGTGTCACAAGCTCTTCTCACTGTCTTACAGACTCGTCTCCCCTAGCAACAGCATCACAGCTTGGCCATCTGACCCAAACGGACCAATCAGCTGCTGACTTTCAGAATGTCAGCTAACTTTTTCAGTTGAGAATCTAGGCACATTCTCCATCTTGAAATACATTTTTCCCATTAAAGTATATGGGAAAAATGAATTTCCATATAAAATACATAATAAATCACATTATACTTTAACAAAAATTGTACCACCATCCCAGTCACATTTTTCTGAATCCAGTCCACGTTTTGTTTTTGTTAAACCATTAATATACACCATTTTAACATATTTTCACCCAAAAACCCCATAAATGTTTTACCAAAAATTACCAAAATTTCCACATGTATAAAGTCACACGTGCGCTCTCAAACCCCATCGTCGGAATTTTAAAAAACACTTCCAGAGCAGCGCACGACTCTTCGCACTGGAAAAACCTAAAAAAATCCCTTTAAATTTACTTTTAAAAATTTTAAAGTACACAACTTATCTAAACAGACCCCCCCAGACCCCCCAACCATTAAAATAATAATTTTAAAAAAATTAGGGAAGGCCCAACAACAAAACACCTTAAAAAGCTAAAAATTAAATTAAATTAAATCAAAACAAGGCCATGGGACCTCTTACCTGACCCCTCTAACGTCCATCCTGGGGTCCTTTGAACTTTCCCGAGCCCCGACGGTCCTCCGACGCTCCGCCTCGTTTTCTTCGGGCCAAAAATCAAAATCGAGGCCCAGGCTCCATTTTGCGGCCTACCGGGAGCTCCAGGCCCTGATCGCGCATGCGCGCGCACCAGAACCAGCCGGTTTTTCCCTCTCCCCAGCTCCTGCTGAAATCGCGGTGGCGCGCCACTCGCGCCAACCGCGTTTTTCGTTGCTGCTCCTGCCTCCTGCCCCTCTTCTGCCCCAGGACTTGCTCCGGTCCCGAAATGGGACTCCAGAACATCGGAGCAAGCCTGGGGCCACTCGAAAAGCACTGCCCACCAATGAGAGAGCCCTGGATGGGCCCAAAATAACCCGAAGATCGTCGGACCCACAGAAGGGTCACAAGAACACGAAGCATTTAAAAAAAACCAAAATGCCTCCCAGACCCCGGAGCAGCCCAGGATCACAAGTAAGCCCCTTTAAAGGGGACACACTTTAATTTTATATATATTTTTAACCCTTTACATATCACCCGGCCTTTCCAAATGTCGTCCCGACATTTAATATTCACAACATCCCTTAATAGAATAACCCAATTCCATTACAATCACTGTTTTCTTCAATTTCCCTGATTTGATCAGTCAGTACATGTAATAATTCTCTCTGAAGTACTTAGATGGGATACCCCTGTTTTCCCTTGGAAACTGCCATTGTCGTTCCTCACTTTGGACTTCCTCTTCAGTGTCCACTGCTATTTCTGCTTCACAAGTTTGATTCGATGGAGCTTCCACTAACAGGTATAACCAATCCTGTTCCTCTGTCATCAGTGTTTCTTCCTTGGACGATTCCGTAGTATGATTCTGTGCAAAAGTTTCAATTGGAACCTGTAAGAGTTTTAGTTGATCCCGATATACTCTTTTCTTTTTCCCACTAACTTCTGCTTCAATTTCGATCATATTCCCATTTATGTTAATTACTTTATAAATTGTATCTTCCCAGAGATCTTGAATCTTGTGTCTTCCTCTATATTGTTGTATTTTGAATAATACTCGGTCGCCTAAACGTATCAATGGTCCTGAAGCATTTTTGTCATAGTGCCTTTTTCTGATTTGCCCATGTTTGATCATTTCTCCTGCTGCAATCTTACAGGCTTGTTCCAGCTTTAGGTAATGTTCCTGAACCCATTCAGATGTGGAACTAAATGAATTTTCTTCAGGGTGAAAATATAAATCCTGAGGCAGTTTAGGTTCTCTACCAAATATGAGGTAAAATGGTGAGTAAGTAGTTGAAGCATGTATGCTACTATTATAAATCATGCAGATTTCTGTGAGATGTTCAGACCACTTGCTTTTCTTCTCTTTGGACAATACCCTGAGCATGTTATGTAAAGTTCTATTGAACCTCTCACATTGTCCATTGCCTTGCGGGTGATAAGGCACAGTACATATTTTTCTGATCCTATATAAATGGCATAATTCCTTAATAGTCTCGGCTTCGAAAGCTCGACCTTGGTCGGAATGTAGACGCTCTGGAGCCCCAAATAGTGCAATCCAATTTTTTAACAACACTTGAGCCGTAGTTCTGGCTGTTTGATCATGGGTAGCCACTGCAATAGTATATTTCGTGAATATGTCCGTAATGACTAAGACATTTTCTTCACCAGTGCGACTAGGCTCTATCAATGTAAAGTCTATGGCCACAATTTCACCCGGCCTTGTTGCATGGAAACAAACGAGACAAGCTTTGTTTTTAGGTATTGTATCTTTGGTTAGTATACACC
Organism: Microcaecilia unicolor; assembly: GCF_901765095.1. Lineage (NCBI taxonomy): Eukaryota > Metazoa > Chordata > Amphibia > Gymnophiona > Siphonopidae > Microcaecilia > Microcaecilia unicolor. The sequence goes on from NC_044031.1 coordinate 522,954,223, forward strand.
TTTTGCATTTCTTCACCCAAGCTTCAACATCACTGGACATGGTCAACCAATAATATTTTCTTCTCATGGCATTTAACATTCCACTTTTACTGATATGCCCAGCAAAATCATGACAGGCAGTTAGAATTTCAGTTTGTAATTCTTTGGGTATAATGAGTTGGAAAATAGTTTCACCATCTCTAGGACTTGTAATCCTTCTATACAGAATCCCTTGTTTGAACTGTAAGCGAGATCTTTGTTTCCAATATTTCCAACTACTCCTATCTGTGAATGTTACCTTGTCAGCGTTAATCGTTAAAGCCTCTATTACGGGACCTAGCACTTCATCTCTTCTTTGCAAATGCTTAATAGCTTCTGGTGAGAGTTCTAATTCCGTTTCAGCAGATAACTCTTCCCTTGTAGCTGTTACCACCTGTTGTTTTGCCTTGAGTTCAGGCCAGAACCTTCTTTTAATCTCTCCCATTTCTTCATTAAAGTCTTTATCAGAACTTTTACACTCTTGTTGTTTCGCCACCAACAATCCTTTTGGCATGGTTATCTTTTTAATTGCAGATCCTACTGTCACATTTTGTTGTGAGAAGTTCTGCTGCTTCTGAACTTGCACAGCAATGCTCGAGATTGAAGCTTTGTCCGTACTGCCATTTAAACAAAGTACATCTTGTAACCAACCCTTGACATTCCTTAGTATATTTGTTCCTAGAATTCCAGGAACTTGTTCCTCTCCAGCAGCTACACATGGTTCATCTCTAACGATGAAGAACCCGGTTTTGGGAATCTTCTGTCCGAAGCATTCTACGTCAATTTCTAAGCACCCAATGACTGGTATCTCAAGTCCATTTGCTGCCGTCAGCGTAATCCATGCTGCATCTTTCAGATGATTTCCTACAGCCAAGTTTTTATAGAAGAAAGAAGCAGTTAGCGTACTTACTTCTGATCCTGTGTCAATTAGACATTTAACTGGCATACCCCCGATGTGTACTTCCATGATTGGTTTAGGACCCACAGCATTTTTCTTCAACTCTGTCATTGAAGATGGTTCTTCTGACACCATTGCTCTCACTCCTCCATGAGATGTTAAAGGTTTGGGCGATTCTACTCTTTCATTACTTTTTGTCTCTCTCTTGCCAGACCTAGGTTCCACAGTTTCTTCTACTTGAGGTTCTCTTTTATCCACAAGCGGAACTGCCTTATTTCTCAACTCTGTGTCTCTCACTCGTTCACTTCTACAGAAACGACTGATATGGCCTGTTTCCTGGCAACGGAAACAAATTATGTCTCGGCCATCACTTCTTTCAGCAGCTCTTCTGTACTCAGCAGGTCTATATCTCCCGTCCTCTCTTCGGTTCCTCCATCTAGTGGAACTTTCAGTATCCTCCACTCTCCTCTGAATCGCTTCATAGAGATCCTGTTGCCTCTGATTCATGTCAGTGCCCATTTTTTCAACTGCCCTCGCCAATTGCTGAATGACTTGGAGTGTTAGGTCTGTTTCTACTGCTGTAGCTCTTACGAAACCCTCATTTCTTCGGGGTAATATTCTCAAGCGGTCTCGCTCTCCATCACCAACTAGTCTCTCCTCTTCCTCCTCTCCTTCAATTGCTGCAGCCAGCAACTCCTGGAAGCTGATTCCTGGATTCTCTTTACTTTTCTTTTTCATTTCTCGATGTAAACTATCACTTTTTAATCCGAGGATCAACTGGTCTTTCAGAACTTCATCAACCTCCGGTATAGCCTGAGGTTTTCTTGCCAATATCCTGTTCATTCTTTCAAATAACTCGCATCCAAATGATCTAACTGATTCTCCTGGTAGCTGTTTTCGCCCATAGAATTCGTGTTTTCTCAAATTTATTGGAGCTCTATCCCCAAACTCTTTCATCAAATGTTTAAACATATCTTCTACATCAGTTTTATCATCCTTGTACATTTTCATTACGTCACTAGCTGGTCCTTTTAAATGGTCTTGCACCACTTCCCATTGATCCTCTGGTGGCACTCGCAACACTTTCAGAGCTGATTTTGTCATTTTGATCCACTCTTCTACAGTGGGTTCACCAGTCTTCAAATTCTGTCCAGAAAAATCCAAGATACGTTTATCCCTGGGTATATAAAGTGCAGGATATCTGGGAGCCTCCTCCAATTTTTCCAATAGCACTCTGGTCAAGGTACTGGATTCCTTTCGTTCATCCTGGAATGTTCTGATTACCTCCGCTTGTTCCCTGTTAAACTTCTCCTGTTCTCTCAACTGGTTCCTTAACTCTTCCATCTCCCGCTTCCAATCCTCCATATTCGAAGCAGAACCTGGCAGTTTCCAAGAGAAAACAGTCCTCTCCCCCAAATACCAAAAACTTTAAACAACAAATATTTTTAAACCTCAGAGATACAAGTTTGACTTGTTCCTTCAAGGAATGGGGTTTACAAAAAAAATTTATTTTTAGGAACTCTGCTTAGAATGTTGGAATGCAGAAGATCCTGTCCCGTGACGCCATTTTTGTAAACCCGCACTATGATGTCATAAGTGCGCTCACTTGAAGGAACAGGCTCTGTAAGATGTCACAGTGTTTTCCCCGCAAAATGATCAGAGCCTTTGCCAAACCAAGGAAATTGTTACAAATCAAAATTTATTTAAACTAATTTCAAATTATTTCAGTATTTCAATTTCTTTCAGGTGTTAACAGAAATTCTATTTCTTTTCTTTAATAGCAATCAATAACAGCTTGGAACTACTTTCAAACAATACATCAGATAAGTATTCACCTTTTTTTTACCTAAAATATTGAACAATAATGTTAAAATTATTTTTTCTATGTAAAGGACTGATTCTTTGTGTTGTTTATTTTGTTTCTTTCCAGGTCTCACAGTCAAGAACCCAAAGGTAAGTATGCATGTAATCTTTTAATTGAATTAAACCTTTTGTCCAAAGCTCGTGCTGGTAAGTACTTAGCTGCAAGACAGCTGCAAACCTTCCTCAGCCTTCTTCTCTTTCTTGCGTTGGAGCTCGTTTTCCCGGTCCAGGTTATTATGGAGTGGATGATACCTGATCTTTAATTAAATAAAAAGGAACAAAAACCCTGGCTCCCTGATGAATATAAGCAGAAATTCTGGGAATTTAAGTTACAACTGGTGGCCAATTCACTAATTTCAAAATAACAGGTAAGTATTATTCCCTTTCTCTACTCTGATCTCACTGTGTTTCCCTCACTAATAATGAGAAGGCTATTGTTAACTTTAATTGCTCTCTCATAGCCAGGTCCACTCACTCTCAAAACCGTACACCTTTCTCTCCCTTACACTACCCACATCTGCAGGTTTCTCTCACCCTCTAGCACTCAAATCTTCCACACCCCTGCAGCACGCCTGCCATACAGTATCTCCTCTCACTCACTAACACCCAAGTTCCACTCACCTGCAGCACCACTGACATACAGGTCTGACTCTCTCAGAAACACAAGCACTTCCTCCCACTCTAAACTCCCAGTTCTCCACACACCTGCAGCACCCCTAGCACACAGGTCTGACTCCCTCAGTGACACAAGCTCCTCTAACACCTTGACACCAAATTCTCCACACACCTGCAGCACCCCTAGCACACAGGTCCACTCTAAACACCAAATTCTCCACACACCTGCAGCACCCCTAGCACACAGGTCTGACTCCCTCAGTGACACACGCTCTTCTCACACTCTAAACTCCTAATTCTCCACACACCTACAGCACCACTGTCATACAGGTCTGACTCCCTCAGTGTCACAAGCTCTTCTCACTCATTAAATCTCAAACCTCTCACACACCTGAAGCACCCCTAGCATACAGGTCTGTCTCTTCCAGTGTCACAAGCTCTTCTCACTGTCTTACAGACTCGTCTCCCCTAGCAACAGCATCACAGCTTGGCCATCTGACCCAAACGGACCAATCAGCTGCTGACTTTCAGAATGTCAGCTAACTTTTTCAGTTGAGAATCTAGGCACATTCTCCATCTTGAAATACATTTTTCCCATTAAAGTATATGGGAAAAATGAATTTCCATATAAAATACATAATAAATCACATTATACTTTAACAAAAATTGTACCACCATCCCAGTCACATTTTTCTGAATCCAGTCCACGTTTTGTTTTTGTTAAACCATTAATATACACCATTTTAACATATTTTCACCCAAAAACCCCATAAATGTTTTACCAAAAATTACCAAAATTTCCACATGTATAAAGTCACACGTGCGCTCTCAAACCCCGTCGTCGGAATTTTAAAAAACACTTCCAGAGCAGCGCACGACTCTCCGCACTGGAAAAACCTAAAAAATCCCTTTAAATTTACTTTTAAAAATTTTAAAGTACACAACTTATCTAAACAGACCCCCCAGACCCCCCAACCATTAAAATAATAATTTTAAAAAAATTAGGGAAGGCCCAACAACAAAACACCTTAAAAAGCTAAAATTAAATTAAATTAAATCAAAACAAGGCCATGGGACCTCTTACCTGACCCCTCTAACGTCCATCCTGGGGTCCTTTGAACTTTCCCGAGCCCCGACGGTCCTCCGACGCTCCGCCTCGTTTTCTTCGGGCCAAAAATCAAAATCGAGGCCCAGGCTCCATTTTGCGGCCTACCGGGAGCTCCAGGCCCTGATCGCGCATGCGCGCGCACCAGAACCAGCCGGTTTTTCCCTCTCCCCAGCTCCTGCTGAAATCGCGGTGGCGCGCCACTCGCGCCAACCGCGTTTTTCGTTGCTGCTCCTGCCTCCTGCCCCTCTTCTGCCCCAGGACTTGCTCCGGTCCCAAAATGGGACTCCAGAACATCGGAGCAAGCCTGGGGCCACTCGAAAAGCACTGCCCACCAATGAGAGAGCCCTGGATGGGCCCAAAATAACCCGAAGATCGTCGGACCCACAGAAGGGTCACAAGAACACGAAGCATTTAAAAAAAACCAAAATGCCTCCCAGACCCCGGAGCAGCCCAGGATCACAAGTAAGCCCCTTTAAAGGGGACACACTTTAATTTTATATATATTTTTAACCCTTTACACTAAGGCTGTACCTGCAGTATTTGTGCAGCAAGCAGATCTTCCTCTGGAGCAGACCTCCTTGCCTGTCCACACTCCTCTCCTCCAAAGGAGTACCCTTCTGAGCTACCACCTTTGGCTCCGAACAGCCTGGGAGCACTCTTTCTGCTCCCAGGCTGCGATCCCCTACTTTCCCCCTGGAGCACGCCTGCTTCTCACGGCTAATGCTTTACTGGCAGAAACCTTCCTCTTTGGTCAGCCTTAGTTTCTTAAACCCATGCAGAACACCACCCTGTCCTTCGAGGGTCCCGGCAGGGGTAGAGGCAACCAAAGACCTTGTGCAAACCCCAATAACAATATTTATTAACTCCTAACTTCTCCCCTACTGTCATTCAACAATCAGAAACATTTCCCTCTGCAACTTACCCAGGAACCCACCCCCTTGGGCTAGATCTTTTACCACCCACAACCTTAGAACCCTTCCCTCAGTAACTCTGGAAAGGTCTCTCATGATTTTTAGTAATCCTCATTATAATGGGGGATTACACTTGCTTCCAGAGATCCTAGCCTAGGCTCTTCTTTCTCCTAATCTGAACATCTACAGCTTTTTAGTGCACCTTGCTGAATTCCAGCTCTACCCCTTACTTCCTCAAGCGAGTTTTAAAGGGAAATTGGCAATCTTGCACTACCTATCTCTTAAGGTGGGAGATTTCCTCATCAGTTTCATCAATTCTCTGTGGATATTGGGTGATGTATGGTAGCTGCTCACCACAGCCTACAGTTTCAAATGCATCTCACATCACCATCAATTGCCACCCATGCTATGCCTACTCACACATCCTCTGTTACCCTACTGAGACACATTTTATCATGGTTGCTTCAACCAAACCCCCCTACAGACATCTCTGAGTCTGTAAATGGAAGAAAGGGGAAATGTGCCATCGTGCCACAGGTTGTACTTTTCAGCTTGGGTATAAACCCAGTTTGTATCTGTGAACCATTTTGTGATCATTTTTACCAGTCTAATAGCTTGGAGTTTTGCAAAACACTTGCAATCTACTATCTACATTTAATAATAACATATGCCAATAGTTTGTGTGTGTGTGTGTGTGTGTGTGTCGGGGGGGGGGGGTGGATCTCTCTGTGTTTTTTCTAAACTTATTTTTAAAAAATACTAAAAAGTACCTTCAGCAGACTTAATTATTTCAAAGCCTTGTTATATACTTCATAGCTGTGGAGCCAAGACTTTTTAAAAAAAAGAGCAATAGAACTTTAGCCCAGAGTCCTATGCACCAGGCATCTTTTTAATTGCAGTGAACTGTCCTCTGTCAATGTATTGTGTGGTAGTCTACAAAAAAGAAAATTATCATATTGGTCAATAGTGAAAGATACTTTGGAGCTGTACAATTGTGATAAAAATCCTGAAAGCAATGTATCAAATATCCTCATTATTTTCTTAATATTACTGACCTTTGATACATTTTCACATGTGAACTCTCTTGCTCAATTTTCCTCTCATTATTTATTTGTTTTATCCAAATTTGATTCCCTGGTCATCTCAAAACCAAATCGGAATGGTTTTATAACAGCTGATTGTGTGAACTTTAATAAAAAATGACTGAAACATAAAAACATTTTAAATTTCAACAATAAAACCATTAAAACACAAACGTGCTCTAGCTTTTTTTATGCCCATTTCACCCCCGTTTTTCTGCACCCTATGCTCCATGAACATATTAGAAAAGTCTCTGAGGTTTTTTTGTTGTTGTTATTTCTTTTTGTTTTTATTTTTAAATAAAATGACTGCTAATTGACTTCTGATTGGAGTTCCAGCAGCAAAGAGTACCCAAGCAGTAGGGCTGCATTATTAAAGGGCCAGAGATCAAGAAAACATTCTGGGATGATCATAAAGTTCTATTTGGCAGATAATCAGTCAGCCTTACAACATTTTTAAATATTGTGTTACTAAATTGTCTCATTTATTATTCTCTGCATAATAATTTATCTTCTGTACAGAAAGTTCCATCCATGCTTATTCACTTAAAAATGATATATTTGCATTTCAATTGTTGGAACTTAAAGAGTATCGTTCCATATTGGCTATGACTGTATTCCTTTTATTTCTGCTGAATCTCTTTCAGCAGATGAGGGTAGAGGAGGAGAAGAGCAGTAGTTAGTGCAGTAGCTGGGGTATTGAGTTCAATTCCCACTGCAGCTCCTTGTGACTCTGGACAACTCACCTAACCCTTTGTTGCCCCAGGTACAAAAAAAAGGTACCTATATAATAGAGGGAAAGGGAATTATATACTGCCTTTCTGTGGTTTTTCCAGCTACACTCAAAGCAGATTACATATAATATACAGGTACTTATTTGTACCTGGGAAAATGGAGGGTTAAGTGACTTGCCCAGAGTCACAGGGAGCTGCAGTGGGAATCAAACCCAGTTTCCCAGGATCAGAGTCTGCTGCACTAACCACTAGGCTACTCCTCCACTCATAATAGGTAAACTAATTTGATTGTAACCACAGAAAGGTGGTATTTCAAATCCCTTACCCTTTCAAGGGTTGGCAATTTTCATTCCCTGGTTGTTATTTTTTCCAAGTATACATCCTATGATGACTCCATGCCCAAGTCATCAGATCCCAAATTACTTAAAAGCTCACATAGGGACGGCAATTTAACATAACCACTCTTAAACTGCCTAGGTACATAGGTACAGATCTTAATTGTACATATTTTACAAAACAGAATACATGTGCCTGTGGGGCTCATTTTTGAAAGAGAAAATCATCAAAAAAAGTGGCATAAAGCAGCATTTGGATGTTTTTCTCACCAAAACGTCCAAACTTGTATTTTTTTAAACCCATGTTTCCTCTTCCTTTGAGTAACCTTTGATACATCAGGAAATATTTGAATCTTACAGTTCATAAACAAAACATCACTATTTTTAAGGAATTATATCATGAGCCATTCTCTATCTTAATCCAAGGCCAGCTGAACCAACAAAGTTGCAAGAGTCACCACTTCAGCATCTGATCTCTCAAGGAAATTAGTGGAGTCGATCCGTAGAAACTCCAGATGGTTGAAGGGATGGAGATATTTTCTTTATAGCACTTGGAAGATAACAACATTTGGAGCATACATATCACATGCAGAAAAATTGATCAATCATAAATTTGAATGTGTGACCATGTTTTCCAATGAATCCACCTTATTTCTTAAATTAACACTATCCTTCATCTAAATCTCTCCATGTGATTCCAAAGTCCACAGCTTTCCATTAAAAGTCTCTGATTTCTTCTCTAAATCAGAGACTTTCGTCTTCATCTCCTATGACTCAGAATGCACAGATTCCAATACAGAGGAAAAATTCCCGATTTGGGTACTCAAAGTCAGTTGAAGGACTGAAATAGCTTCCCATATGGTCTCTAAACTAAACACCTCAGCTTGACGCAAGGTGGCCATTTCCACTCCAACAGACTGAATAGTACTCATAGTCACTCCAGTGTCGGGCACCTGTGAGTCCTCCAATGGCATTACAGCAGCTGAAGATTCGGCTTCCTTGAGGACAATCTTCCTGCGAGCCTCCAGCAGGAGAATCCTCCACTCCTGCACGGCTATGTGTCAACCCTTGCTTACTCATGAGAACAGTGTTGCCAGGAGAAAGTGTGACATCTTCAAGGGGTGTCAGCCAACTCCCTGTCAAGGGGCTGCCCCAGTCAAATACCTCACTGAAGCTCTCCTGCAGACCCTCGAACCACAAAGGAATTCATTGGCCCTCAATTTGTAGCAAACGTATCTGGGTCCTGAGGATAGACCCAGGTCTTAGTTCTTCGTTTTACCATCAAAATTCAGAAACACAGTGACGGCATCCTGTGGATTGTCTCAAACTGCCATCATGCTGATGCTCCTCCTCCCAGGTTCCCACAGCTACACTTTCTTCAAGGCAGAGTAACTTTGCATGTGTATGTGCCAGAAGAATTCAGAACTTAAGCATGCATTTTATAAAATACATACATAAGTGTCAATCCTGCACCTATTTCATATATTAAGGGGGGAAATTCTATAAATGGTGCTCAAAAATGGGCACCGGAAAAGATCAGTGCTAAGCACTATTCTAGAAAGGGCCCACATTCTTTATAGAATAGGGCTTAGTGCCAGTTCCCACACCCAGCTATGGGCGCCAGATTTATGACTGCTGAAACCTGGTGTAAAACCCAGTGCCTGAGTTGGGTGCAGAAACCCAATATTCTATAACACTGTGCACAACTTTTTGAAACAACCATGACGCACCCATGCTTTCCTCCCATGGCCATGCCCCTTTTGGGTTGCACGCTATGGTATTTATTTGTTACATTTGTATCCCACATTTTCCCACCTATTTGCAGGCTCAATGTGGCTTACATAGTACCGTAAAGGTGTTCACCAATTCTGGTATAAACAGTTACACAGTGATGTTGTGGTAGAATGAGGTTCATGTGGAACAGACATATTAGGGAATCGTATAGAGGAAGAGTTACGTTATGTCCATTACGTGCTTTGTTTTCGTAGTGTTGCAGGGTTCAGGCATTTAAGTTGGGTTGGTAGGGTATGCCTTTTTGAACAGGTAAGTTTTTAGTGATTTCTGGAAGTTTAGGTGGTTATACGTTGTTTTCCCGGCTTTTGGTAATGCGTTCAATAGTTGTGTGCTTATGTGGGAAAAGCTGGATGCATGAGTTGATTTGTATTTGAGTCCTTTGCAGCTTGGATAGTGGAGGTTTAGATATGTTCGTGTTGATCCGGTTGTATTTTCCAGCATTATAAAATAGTGCACTGCCAGATGCGTGCGCAAATCCTAATTGGTACTAATTAATGCCAGTAAGTGGTTGTTAACATCCAATTATTGATGACTAACAGCTTGCTAGCCGAACTGCACCCAAATCTAGATGCCATTTATAGAATCTGGGGATAAAGGACAATTCTAAAACAGGATACCCACATTTATGAACCAGCTGTATGCATAACTCCAAAAAGGGAGCATAGACATGGGCGTGGAATGGGCTGACCGTGGGCATTCTGAAAATCTACTCACACGGTTATAGAAAACACCTGCTCTGTGCCTACCTTAGGCACTGGTATATACACAAGTTTTACTTGGCATAAATGGACACGCCTAAAGTTAGGCACAGGCATGGTGGCTAGGTGTATTCTATAAACCGTGCCTAAATCTAGGTGTGGTTTACAGAATATTTTTGGCACTGATTTTTCAGGCATCATATATAGAATCTAGTCCATAGTGTGCAAATGCAAATGGACGTTCAGATGAGTAGAGTGTAAGAGGAGCATGGGTGGAACTGCCACTCACAGATGCAACTTACAAAATATGGTAAGTTATGTGCACCCTTGCCACATTTGGGTGCCTGCAGTTTCATCAGGTCTATGGTTTATGTAACTGCGGGTACCTAGGGGCCCTTTTACCAAGTTGCAGCAAAAGGGGGCCTGTTCTGGTGTCGGCGTATGTTTTTGACATGCACTGAGGACCCCTTTTACCACAGCAGCCATTTTGTGGGAGAGCCCTTACCACCATCCTTTGAGGTGGCAGTAAGGGCTCTTGCGCTAACCTGGTGGTAACCAGGCAGCGCATGGCACTGGATACATACTGGCACTACAAAAATAAATATATTTTGTAGCACTGGATATGATGGCACGCTGGGGTTGAGACCTACCGCCGGGCTGCTGCGGTAGCCCAGCGGTACTTCCTTTTTAGCAAACGTAAGCCCTCGTTGGGCTTACTGTCACTTTGTAAAAGGGGCCCCTAAATGTAAGAACACTGATATTGAGTTACGCTAATATTCTATATTGAAATCTGAGTGCCCAGATGCATTATAGAATAGACTCTCACTGTGTGGCACTGGAGCACACAAAAAGAGTTACCCACTTATAGAATTGCTCCTATATTGCATAAAAGCAAGTTCTATGTTTTTTTGAGTACCTTCTTTTATGTGTGTATAGACTAGGACAATTTTTCAAATGTGTACTTGAGTATGTAAATACTATGCTAAATGCTTAAGTTGCTTATAAAATTATCCCCTAAACCTTCATACTGTATCTCAAAACTCATTGATTCCTTAACACCAAGGATTGACACTTCAGTGGCTATTGGGGCTGCCATGGGAAAGAGGCAATTTGGAAGTTTTGGCAACACTGTCCCTTTTAAGAATTTTCCCAATATCAGATCCCCTCTTATTCATCTTCCTTCTCCTCCCCTCCCCCCACACCTTACCTCACCATACTGCTTGTAGTAGACCACAATATATTCTAGAGATATACAGTATTTACCCCTTGTTTTTTTGCCTCCATCCTTATCTCGTTCTGGAATGCATATTCCATTACCAACAGATTTCCACAGTCAATAACCTTTTCATCTACAACTGTTTCCACATTATTATTTTCATTGGAGTAATTGAAGGATGAAGAACTGAGAGAAAGGTGATCATGAACATAAGAACATATTGCCATACTGGGACAGACCAAAGGTCCATCAAGCCCAGTATCCTGTTTCCAACAGTGGCCAATACAGGTCACAAGATCCCCAAACAGTACAATACATTTTCTTATCCTAGAAATAAGCAGTGGATTTTCCCCCAAGTCCATTTTAATAATGGCTTATTGACTTTTTTTAACGAAGCTATCTAAACCTTTTTTAAACCCCTCTAAGCTAACTGCTTTTACTACATTTTCTAACAATGAATTCCAGAGTTTAATTACACATTGAGTGAAGAAATATTTTCTCTGGTTTGTTTTAAATTTACTACTTTGTAGCTTCATTGTGTGCACCCTTGTCCTAGTATTTTTGGAAAGAGTAAACAAGCAATTCGCATCTACCTGTTCCACTCCACTCATTATTTTATAGACCTCTATCGTATTTCCCCTCAGCCGTCTTTTCTCCATACTGAACAACCCTAGTCACTTTAGTGTTTCCTCATAGGGAAATGGTCCCATCCCCTTTATCATTTTTGTTGCCCTTTGTACCTGAATGGTACAGCAATCTGAAAAGAGGCAGTGAGTTTGAGAATGTTCAATAAATTGAGGGAAAGCAAAAGAAACACAGGTGATTTAGGAGGATGATCATAATTTACATTAGATACGATTAATGTTTGGATTATGATTTGTATATTTGTTGTCCCTATATCTCACTGTAAATGACTTTAAATGGGTCAGTCCCCCTTATAAACTAGTCTTTAGCTACCTTCACGACAAGCAATGATGTTTATGCCTGAATAATTTGCAAAATCATGTGGTTTCTGGAATGAAAAAAATGCTGATACTTGGTGGGGGAGAGATGACATCTAATGTTTTATTAATTAAAGATTGTATTTTATTACTAGGGTAGGGAGCATCTCTGTCCATAATGAATAATGTGAATTATTATACCATTCTTGAGACTGTTTTATTGGGGACAGAACACCAAGAACATGGAAGAACTAGACATAGGTAAATATAGTTGGGGGCAGTATAAAGAAGTAATCCAAAACAGGGAACTGGTTGTGAGGCATATAATTTCACTAGCAGAAACAAAATGGGTCTTGGGATGCTACACTAACATCTAAGAACTTATGCTTAGTTGAATAAGAGAACTGGGAAATTCTATTGAATTTGCACGCATTAGACACATGTAATACACCTATACATTTTCAAAGGATTGCATTGTGAAGTTTTAGGAATTACTTTGTGCTGAGCCAGTAGGCATAGGTGCCAACAATTCAAAATGATAGGGGTGCTAATTACCACTCTAATTACCATAATAAAGAATCTTGATTCACATTGGAGTGCCCAGCACCCAGTGGCACCAACAGAGCTGGTTTCTATGCCAGTAGGTCAAACTACTTAAAATGAATTAGAGGGATTGAAAGTCTGGAAAAAGGCATTTTAATAAACCATAGATTTTGTTTATTCTACAAAACTCCTAGCAGATGCCTCTCTGTTTATTCTACTAATTCAAATGTTGACTCAGAGTTTATTCCAACATATCAAGCCTTGTTGGACCTTTTACACTTGGTCTGGCAGTATTTCAGCATCTCCTTCATTTTCAAGAATACAGTTTTTTGTGAACAATATCCAGACAAAATAAACATCGTTAAAAAAATATGAGGCTATTGCTTACTCTTTTATTACATTTAGGTGCCAAAGTCATTAGCAAAAATACTAACTTTTATTACTGTTGACAGCTCTGGCAAGTATATACTCTATTGTATACCACAAATGGTACAACATCACATGCAGAATTACAGCCGGATATCTCATGCACTCAAACCTGACACTGATATCCACTCTACTTAGTAAATTGAACCACTTACTTTTATATATTTTTGTCCTACTGATTTTTAAGTTCTAAAAGATTCTGTGGAAATCACCATATTAGAAAGAAAGCAGAGCAGGATGTAATGTACTTTCAGTAGTTAGGTCTTTGTACTTTCTGAACCATAAAGTTTTTGATCATGGCCAGTGGTCCTACAATGTTAGCTCCACTACTGAATTAAAAAGTCTCCTTTAAAAATACAGTAACTTTCACAAAATAAATAGGGAATTCCTCAGAAAGTCTGGGAATTATTGACTGTGGAATTATGATCGTAGGAAAAATCAGCAATGAACATATTGGGGTCCTTTTACTAAGGTGCGCTGAATAATGGCCTGCAGTAGTGTAGACGCATGTTTTGGGCGCATGCAGAATCATTTTTCAGTGCACCTGAAAAAAATGCCTTTTTAAAAATTTTTGCAGAAAATGGACGTGCGGCAAAGTGAAAATTGCCAAAATGAAAATTGCCGCACATCCATTTTGGGTCTGAGACCTTACCGCCAGCCATTGACCAAGCGGTAAAGTCTCACATGGTAACCGGGCAGTAATGGTCTATGCACACCAAATGCCACTTGGCACGCATAGCCGACATGCGACAGAAAATAAAAATATATTTTTCAGGCGTGCGTAGCAGAAGCACGCCAAAAATGAAATTGCTGCAAGGGCAACATGGTAGCCGGGTGGTAACTCCATTTTGGTGCACGTTAGGCACACGTAGGCGCTTACACAACTTAGCAAAGGGGCCCCATAGTTTGTTTATTCCATATTGCTCAATCATGCGGTTCAATAATCCTTTTTTTTTTACTTTAACTTGCCCTTGTCTCTCATCATGTTTACATCAGCAGTACTATCATAATGTTATGCTTTTATTTGTGCATGTTGCTTTGTTACCCGCCTTGGATAAAGAGGAGTCTTTCATGTTGCCAAGTGCCTTCTGAAAATCCATATACAATATATTGACCGTCTTGCTTTAAGTTTTTTACTTACACATCTTACTGGAATATTACTGCCCCATCCTTGACCATCTTTAAATCAAGATTGAAAGCTCACCTCTTTAACATTGCTTTTGACTTGTAACCACTCCCCCACATTAATTGATTTGCTTGCTTTTTTTTGTCTATTAGATTGTAAGCTCTTTGAGCAGGGACTGTCTTTCTTCTATGTTTGTGAAGCACTGCATACGCTTTGTAGCGCTATAGAAATGCTAAATAGTAGTAGTAGTAGTAGTAGGATGACTGTAAAGATCTATGGGGTCCTTTTATTAGGCTGCATTAAGCAGTTAGCATGGACTTTATCATGCAGTAGACATTAGTGTGGTCCCATGCTAATACCTACCATGCATTAAAGCCAGCCAGCACAGAAACAATCCCACACTAGCTGCTGAACGCAGGCATGGGTGGGTGAGTAAACGTGATACGGTAGAGCAGAGGATAGGTCTGCTGTGACAGCTAGCACAAGAAGCAGAACTGTGCTGTCACAACTGCTGATTGAAGCTGCACTTTCTGCCACTTTAAGAGAAGGTGGCAGGTGCAGCCACACTGTCAGTACTCTGATAGTGTGACTGCCTCAGTAAGGCTGCTGCAGTCCTGGAATCTCTGCTCTCCTGATCTGATTCTCTTGATCCTTTCACCCACTTCTGATCCTCCCAATTCAACATCCTGATTTTATTCCCCCACCCCATTTCAACTGTCTCTGATATTTATTTATTTATTTGTTGCATTTGTATCCCACATTTTCCCACCTATTTGCAGGCTCAATGTGGCTTACATGATGCCGTAATAGCGATCACCATTTCCGGACTGAGAAATACAGAGTGGTGTTGCATTAAGGATCATAAGTGACAGAGTAAATTAAGCAGTCAAGTATAAAGAGTTCAGTTTTGGTCAGTCCTGGAAAACGTTTCGTTGTCTGGTGTTTAGGCTGGATCATTGTGGCTTGCTTTTTTGAACAGATAGGTTTTCAGTGATTTCCGGAAGTTTGCTAGTTCGTGTGTTGTTTTCGTGACGTTTGGTAGCGCATTCCATAGTTGCGTACTTATGTAGGAGAAGCTGGAAGCATATGTTGATTTGTATTTTAGTCCTTTAGTCATTTAGTATTGTATTCAGTATGATCCCTCCACTCAAATTATCATTCCTCTGATCCAATCCCCCTACTTAAATCAGCACCCCCTGATCTGATCCCCTCCCCCAGTCAACTGAGAATTCCCCTGATATTCCTTCTACCCATCCTGACCCCTGAGAACTCCTCCTGCCACCTCTTGACCAGTTATCTTGGACCCTACTGAAGGTCCTTGTTTATTTATTGACGGGCGCATTTTCGAAACAGAAAAACATCCAAAAAAAGCGGCACAAAGCAGCAGATGAACTTTTTTGTCTAAAACGACCAAATCACTATTTTTGAAACACATTTTAAGATGTTTTTCTATGCAGTTTGTCTGCAGTGCATCCAAATCACAAGGGGGCATGTCAGGGTATCTTGGAGGCATGATTTGGGCATTCCTAGAACTTGGACGTTTTTCTGCCATAATGGAACAAAGCAAAAACATCCAGACCTAAAAGAAAAGGTACCCTAGTTGACTAGATGACCACTGGAGATATTAAGGCATGACCCTCTCCTTACTCCCCCCAATGGTCAGGTATCCCCTCCCACCCCCCTCCCCAGCCCCAAAAGATGTGAATGAAACAGCACATGCCAGTCTCTATGACAGCTTCAGAGGTTATGGGCATCCTATTATAACAGCAAGCAGGTCCCTGGAGTAGCCTAGTGGTCAGCGCAGTGCTAATACCTCACTCTAACTGTTACACTTGTTGTGGAAAATTTGAGCCATCCAAAACCCACCAAAGACCTACTGTACCCACATATAGATGAAACCTGAAGCCATAAGGGCTATTGTACTGGTGTACAATTGGGTACAGTAGGTTTTTGGTGCGTTAGGGAGGGCCCCCATACAATATAAGGGAGAAACAGTGAGACGTGTACCTGGGACCTTTTATTGAAGTCCATTGCAGCACCCCCTAGGGTGTCCCACTGCTCTGCTGGGATGTCTGTGTGGCCAATCTACTAAGAATACTTGTCCCCTCCCCCGTATGTCCCAATGGCTTGTTTTTGATTGTTTTTCCCTTGCATTTTTGTGGGGGAAATGGTCACAAAAAAAAATGCACTGAGCACAAAATGTCTAGAAGACATCTAGGAAATGACCATTTTTGAAACAAAAAGATATACATTTTTCCGGTTCAAAAATCGCTATGTTCACCACTTGATTTTTGGACATTTCAGCAAAACGTCCGAAATCAGATTTAGATATCATATCAAAAATTCCCCCCCACATCTCATATTGGCAAGTGCACTGTAGCAATCTTTTCTTGAAAGGAAATTGGAGACCTTCTTTGTCTTATTCAGATCATCCTTTACCACTTAATGCATCACCCTTGACTATTTCTCTTCAAGTCCTTCAACAATATTAATCTGAAAATAAACTTAAATGATTGCCATTTAAATTTCTATTTATTTAGAATGCCACCAAGCAAGAAAAAAAACCTAGTGTCAAATAAGTCAACATAAAATGTGACTCTGGTTAGACAAAGAACAGAGTTCATTTTATAACCTTTTTAGTTAAAAATGCTTCTTTGGGCTTCTGTTATTTACAACAAAAAGTCCATCTTGTCTCAGCTCGGAGCAGAAGAGACAAAAACATTTTTTCTATTACAGATCATTGTTCCCTAAAATTCCTAACCTTCACTAAGTACAGTAACACGCTTGCTTATATATATATATAGAGAGATAGATAGATAGATAGATAGATAGATATAGATATATTACACAGTAATGTACAGAAAATACATTTCTTCTTTTATATTAACCATTGAGTCAACTATGAAATCTGAATTCCATATTCATAGTAGTTGAATTATTTAAGGCCTGAGGAACCACTCAAGAAAGGTGACTCTTTTCAGTTTCCCTAATCTTTTGATCATGTAATTTTATATACGCCTTATGTAAGTACATAAACATTGCCATACTGGAACAGACTGAAGGTCCATCAAGCTCAGTATCCTGTTTCCAACAGTGGCCAATCCAGGACAGAAGTGTCTGGTAGCATCTCAAAAGAGTAAAATGGATATCCCAGGAATATGCAAGGGATTTTCCAAAGCCCATCTTAATAATGGCTTATGAACTTTTAGGGCCCCATTTACTAAGCCGCACTAGAGATACATTAGTGCTTTTAGCGAGTGCTATTAGTGTGCACTAACTGTGTAGATGCCCACAATATTCCTATGGGCACCTACACAGTTAGCTTGCGCTAATTTTGTGCACGCGCTAAAAACACTAGCATGCCTTAGTAAACAGGGCCCTTAGGAACGTGTCCAATTATTTTTTAAACCCTGCTAACCTAACTGCTTTTACACATTCTCTGGCAATAAATTTCAGAGTTTAATTACACAAGGAAGGGCATGTTTTTATACTTTAAATTTTTATTGAAAAGCACATACCTCATAACAACAAACATTAACCCACCAACACAAATGACCCCCAACGGCCCACACAAGAGCCATCTATTGCATCTGTACACTACAAACACCCATAACCTAATAACCACCTAGTAATAGCAAAACATATAAGCAGATCCCCCCACTTCTACGCCTCCATTTCCCTCCCCAGCTAACCCGCAGCCTCCCCCCAGTTCTCCAGGTCATCTACCCCCAGATTCCAAGCCGTATATCAAATTTAAAGAAGCACCTATATATGTTTTACCCCTTCTTTTAAGCGAGCCCACACCCCCTTTACATTTCAAGGTCCCCTCCCTTCTGTACGCTGTAAAGTACTCCATATGTATTAATTGACCCAATTTGTCCTTCCACTCCTCCAATGTAGGAGAAGTCGGAGACTTCCACCTGCAGGCTATAAGACATTTGGCTGCGGCAAAACCCCATCTAAGCCATTTAGTAACTTCCCAAGAATCCCTCTCATTATGTAAACCCAGAAGACATTCCCGAGGACTACACACCATTGGGACACCCTGCTCATAACATCCAAAAACAAACGTCCATCGTACAGCCATTTTCGAACAGGAAAAGCATCGGGATTACCTGTTTGAAAATACATAAGGATGTTCTTACACTGAAAACATCCAAAATGAGCAGCCATTTTCCAAAATGAAATGTCCAAAATATGAACGCCAAAAAAGTAGGCACAAAAACGTCTGCCTGGCACCATTTGAACAAAAATGGCCACACAGACATACCTGAAGAGCAGAGGGGCATCTTAGTAGCCAGTGCAGTGGATTTTAAACAGGACCCAAGTACAAATCCCACCTTAATTCCTTTATATGTTATTGTGAGCCCTCCTGGAACAGATAAAAGCCTACTGTACCTAAAGGTACACCACTAAAATAGCCATCACACTTGTTGGTTTCTTACAAATTCAGGTGCAATAGGTATGTCTATGTTTTAGGAGGGCTCACACATTTGTACAGAAATAGAGTTAAAGTGGGAGTTAAACCTGGGTCCTGTTATTTAAAGTCCACTGCATTGACCAGTAGACTACTCCTTACACTTGCTTGCTGCTTTATTAGGAATGGCAATAATACCTGAAGCTGTCAGGAGCCTGGTATCCACTGTCACTTTCACTTCTTAGGTGTGGGAGGGGAGGAGGTCAGTAATCACTGGGAGATTAAGGAGGGGTCATGTCTTCATCCCTCCAGTGGTAAGCTACTCAATCTGGGCAATGTTTTGTATCCTGGACATGATTGAAACAGGCCTAGATAAAAATGCCCTTCTTTGTTGCCTTGGACATTCCTTCCTGTTTCATTATTCCTGAAAGACATCCTAAGTTTGGGCCCGCCCAAAACATGCCTCCAAAATACACCCTTTCTATTTGTATAAACTGCAGTGTAAAATGTCCAAATTCTGCCTTTTGAAAATCATGATTTTGCAGATGGAGCTTTTTTGGTCATTTTGAGACATCCATCTGCTTCAAAAATGAGTGCCATTGTGTAAAGAAACAATTTTTCCAATTTGTTTTAAATTTACTACATAGTAACTTCATTGCGTGTTCTCTAGTCTTTTTACTTTTAGAAAAACTAAAACAATTTCACTTCACTCAGCATTTTATAGACCTCTATCATACCTCTACTCAGCTGTCTCTTCTTCAAGCTGAAGAGCCCTAGCCTCTTTAATCTTTCCTCATAGGGAGGTCACCCCATCCCCTTTATCATTTTTTTCCCATCTGTGTATATTTTCTAATTTTACTACATCTTTTTTGAGAGGAGGTGAGCAGAATTTCACACAATATTTGAGGTATGGTTGCACCATGAAGTGATACAAGGGCGTTATAATATTCTCCACTTGTTCTGTTTGTTTTCTTAGCCACCACTGCACTCTGAGCAGAGGGTTTCAACACATCATCAAAGATTACACCTAAATCCTTTTCCTGGGCGGCGATTCCATGCAGCTATAATTTGGGTTTCTCTTCCCTATAAGCATCACTTTGCAATTGCTGACATTAAATGTCATCTGCCTTTTGCATGCCCAATCTCTCAGTCTCATAAGATCCTCTTGCAATTTTTCACAATCCTCTTGTGATTTAACAAACTTACTTTTTGTCATCAGCAAATGCATTCACCTCACTCATTATTCCTGTTTCCAGATGATTTACAAATATGTTAATACAACAGTTTTCTCAGCACAGATCCATGGAGAACACCACTGTTTACCTTTCTCCTTTCAGAATATTGACCATTTGACCTTACTGTCTGTTTTCTAACCCGCTCTTGATAAAGGGTACTACCTCCTATTCTATGACTTTTTAAATTCTTCACGAGTCATTTATGAAGTCCTTTATGAAATGCCTTTTGAAAATTCAGATACTTGTATTAACTTCACCTCACCCTTTTTTTAAATTGTTTTTCACAACAAAGAAGATCTTCATAAGAAACCAAATTTCAAATTAACCACTCCCTAGAGATTTACACAAAAAGCATACAACCCAGAACGTAAGAAAATAGTCCAGTACTGAAGTAGAACCTGTCTGGTATGTTCTGTTCTCAGACTGAGCCACATATTTACAGTGAACACAGATTCCACTTTTTGGTACAAACCTAAGAATTTCTTCCTCCAATCCCAAGTCCCTCTGGACAAACTGGGAAATTTTGAAATCTGCATCCCATACTCTATAGTACAAACACAAGGTTGCCTCTTCTCTTGAAGAAAAAGAAATAAAACAAGTAATGTAGCTCTGCCTACTACCTTCACTTTGGACTTCTTCATCAAAACAAACAAACCAAGGCTATCTGAATCATCTATTACTGTTGTCCATCAGGTTTCTCTTATACCAAAGTTAGCAAACAATATGTTTTTTTGAAAATGTGGCAATCTAGTTTCAGGATATTTCAAAACCTCTTTTTTCATGATTTTTAATTGAATGTTTGCAAATATAAAAATATTAGAAATAAGGCCTATGAAAAAGGGATCTCTATGAGCAGATGTATGAGAATATGGAAAGTTAAGTACCCTCAAGTTCAAATGTCTAACAGTTTTAAGGTTCTCTATCTTCAGAAATGATACCAATCTATTCTGAGACACAGTAATCTGTACAGCTTAATCTAGGAGATGAATGGCTCCATTTCAGCTATTTTTGAGACTATAGTCCTTATCTGTCTGAAGACCTTTAATCTCTCTATATAAAAGGCAACCCCAACGTTCTGAAGCCTCCACGGAAGTTGAGGCGCCCGAGATATTCGGTGTGCCCTGGAGTGTCTGCACCGCCCTCGCGTCAAAACGTCATGACGTCGAGGGCGGAGCTATGACACTCGAGGGCCGCACCACAGCCAACAAGGCAAGTAGCTTGGAGGGACGGAGGGAGGGGGCCCCTTGCTAGCGCCCGTTTCATTCCGCTCAGAAACAGGCATTTTTTCCTAGTTTTCAATAAATCCCCAACAGAAACAGTAATAAAGGCAGAACAAACCTTACTTGGGAATTCAAGAGCTGACTAGATCAATTCCAATGTGATTTCATCTGGCCTAGTGAAGGACTGCAGAGCAGATCTTTTAATTAGCAGCTCTTCCACAAAGGCATTAGCTTCTTCCTCAATAGAACTACCATTGCTCAGACCTCCTTCATGGACTCTGACCTCCATACTTCCTGCTATTAGCTGTCCTTCCAGGTGTGGTTTAGAAGCATTAATTCCACTGTCTGACTCTCCACAGAAAACAGTGGTGGAGTAGCCTAGTGGTTAGTGCAGTGGACTTTGATCCTGGGGAATTGGGTTCGATTCCCACTGCAGCTCCTTGTGACTCTGGGCAAGTCACTTAACCCTCCATTGCCCCAGGTACAAAATAAGTACCTGAATATATGTAAACTGCTTTGAATGTAATTGCAAAAATCTCAGAAAGGCGGTATATCAAGTCCCAATTCCTTTCCCTTTCCCTACCAAAGCTAATCAAACATGGAATCTACCTATTCCACTTAATAGCTCAGCTGCTGTTATTCTCTGCAGTCTCGGAGGAGTCTTGGGGCCAGTTGGGCTGGGTGAAACTTCACCATCCTGCTTGAGGTTCTTCCTCACTCCTGAAGAAAATAGGAGCCCTCTCAGGTAAATGCTGTGTGAAAGTAGTAATTGTGGTCTGGCATGCAAGAGAACATACCCCTTGCTTTAGTGGGGTAAGATCCATTTATTTATTTATTTATTTATTTATGGCATTTATATCCCACAGTATTCCCGCCCATGGGCAGGCTCAATGTGGCGTACAATAGTTAATAAGCAAACAATAGTACAAAATACAGTTTACAAGGTCACAAGAGGGAGAAAGAAAATAACTGAGGAGGAAAAGGAAGGGGGGTGATAAATTATCACAGAGAGAGTCGTGAATTAAAAGGGTGTGGCACCTGAAGGGCTTGCAGCGTATGCTCTGCCAAAAAGGAAGGTCTTAAGTTGCTTCTTGAAGGTCGGGTGATCTGGAGTGAATTTAACCTCTCGAGGCAGCCCGTTCCACAGTTGAGTGCTGAGAAAAGGAAAAGAGGAACCACAGATGGTCTTATATTTGAGGCCACTAGGAGCTGGATAGTGGAGATTGAGGTACGAGCAGGCTGACCTTCGGGAGTTCCTGGGCGGCAGGTTAATGAGAGTGTCCATATAGGAAGGGGCTTCTCCATATATGATTTTGTGCACCAATGTGCAGATCTTGAACGCGATGCGGTCCTTCAAAGGAAGCCAGTGCAGCCGCTCACACAATGGTCTTACATTTTGACATTATTTCAAAGCAAACAAAGGGTTTCTTATATAGGATGAGCAAATTCAACAATGGAGCTCCACCACACACAACCTACTCTGAAGCCATTGTGGCCCCCTTTCTCCCCATTCTTTTCATGACTAGGAACCTCAGTCCATTTTTCAAAACTCAAGACCTCCTAAAATCTTCTGCCACTGGATCGCTACTTCTTACTGCAGGTAAATTAGCATCTCCTAATAAAAGCACATTATTAAATTTTACAGATACAGGTGCTTCTGAAATTAATTCTAATAACATAATTAAATTTTCATATTTCTCCCTTGGGGAGCAATAAAGTAAGAAGATTGCTAATTGCTGTTCTTTCCTTAATATAATTAATAAACTCTCAGTTCCTTTCACAGTTGAAGTCACAACCTGCCCAGCTGCTAACTGTTCTCTCCCCATCTTTTGCCCTTAAGTGAGGACATGAAAAATTTGATACCCTGGAGGGTATAACTCATCTAAAGTTATTGAATCACCTACACTTAACCGTGCATTCTTGACATGAGTCCCTTATTTATGCTGCTTTGGCTTTCAGCCTAGAACAGTAGATAGAGCAGAATAGAAAATATTTAAAAAAACAAAAATCTGTTTCTGAAAAACATTTTTTTCTACTGATTTCTGAAGCAGTATGACTGTAAGCACCAGAACTCAATGGTGTCTGACGTATTTAGATTTAAAATATATTGCATATTTTAAATTTCCCTTCGTATAATGAAATCATAATCATTATCATCGCTTATATCTTCATGAAATCCCCTCTCCCCCACACACATACAAAAAAGCAATAGTATTAAAATATAAAAGCAGTTAAACATGCTACCTCTCTCCAGGACTCTCATGCATTTTGTTCACACAGAGTGGCACATCCCTTTGCTATGCCCCTTTACCAGTGTGCTATACCAAAATACATTTTTATTAAAGACAGTAATCCCATGATGTTGATGTCAGTTGAGTCATAGAGTTTACTGTGCTTTGCTGTGCTGTTACCAACAGAATTTTAAATGCTCAGTGGTGCGAAGGTAGTATCCAGAGAGTGTCTCTGAAAAACAGCTGGAGCAGCAAAGTTAAGCTTAAGCTGTACCAGCAATGCCTTTTGTTAAAGCCACTGGTCCCATAATTTTGACATCAGAGGGGTCACAGAGCTTACTGTGCCCTGCTGTGCTGTTACCAAGAAAAGTTAAAGTGGTTAGTGCTGCAAAAGTGGTATTCGGACAGTGTGTCTGAATCATATACAGTGGTGGAAATAAGTATTTGATCCCTTGCTGATTTTGTAAGTTTGCCCACTGACAAAGACATGAGCAGCCCATAATTGAAGGGTAGGTTATTGGTAACAGTGAGAGATAGCACATCACAAATTAAATCCGGAAAATCACATTGTGGAAAGTATATGAATTTATTTGCATTCTGCAGAGGGAAATAAGTATTTGATCCCCCACCAACCAGTAAGAGATCTGGCCCCTACAGACCAGGTAGATGCTCCAAATCAACTCGTTACCTGCATGACAGACAGCTGTCGGCAATGGTCACCTGTATGAAAGACACCTGTCCACAGACTCAGTGAATCAGTCAGACTCTAACCTCTACAAAATGGCCAAGAGCAAGGAGCTGTCTAAGGATGTCAGGGACAAGATCATACACCTGCACAAGGCTGGAATGGGCTACAAAACCATCAGTAAGACGCTGGGCGAGAAGGAGACAACTGTTGGTGCCATAGTAAGAAAATGGAAGAAGTACAAAATGACTGTCAATCGACAAAGATCTGGGGCTCCACGCAAAATCTCACCTCGTGGGGTATCCTTGATCATGAGGAAGGTTAGAAATCAGCCTACAACTACAAGGGGGGAACTTGTCAATGATCTCAAGGCAGCTGGGACCACTGTCACCACGAAAACCATTGGTAACACATTACGACATAACGGATTGCAATCCTGCAGTGCCTGCAAGGTCCCCCTGCTCCGGAAGGCACATGTGACGGCCTGTCTGAAGTTTGCCAGTGAACACCTGGATGATGCCGAGAGTGATTGGGAGAAGGTGCTGTGGTCAGATGAGACAAAAATTGAGCTCTTTGGCATGAACTCAACTCGCCGTGTTTGGAGGAAGAGAAATGCTGCCTATGACCCAAAGAACACCGTCCCCACTGTCAAGCATGGAGGTGGAAATGTTATGTTTTGGGGGTGTTTCTCTGCTAAGGGCACAGGACTACTTCACCGCATCAATGGGAGAATGGATGGGGCCATGTACCGTACAATTCTGAGTGACAACCTCCTTCCCTCCGCCAGGGCCTTAAAAATGGGTCGTGGCTGGGTCTTCCAGCACAACAATGACCCAAAACATACAGCCAAGGCAACAAAGGAGTGGCTCAGGAAGAAGCACATTAGGGTCATGGAGTGGCCTAGCCAGTCACCAGACCTTAATCCCATTGAAAACTTATGGAGGGAGCTGAAGCTGCGAGTTGCCAAGCGACAGCCCAGAACTCTTAATGATTTAGAGATGATCTGCAAAGAGGAGTGGACCAAAATTCCTCCTGACATGTGTGCAAACCTCATCATCAACTACAGAAGACGTCTGACCGCTGTGCTTGCCAACAAGGGTTTTGCCACCAAGTATTAGGTCTTGTTTGCCAGAGGGATTAAATACTTATTTCCCTCTGCAGAATGCAAATAAATTCATATACTTTCCACAATGTGATTTTCCGGATTTAATTTGTGATGTGCTATCTCTCACTGTTATCAATAACCTACCCTTCAATTATGGGCTGCTCATGTCTTTGTCAGTGGGCAAACTTACAAAATCAGCAAGGGATCAAATACTTATTTCCACCACTGTATGTGATGCTCCTTTATGCATTAGATTGATGCTCGATCATGTTTAGAAATTTCACCCATTAGATTGTTTCTCTTTAGTGTGTGTGTGTTTTCTCTTCTATAGATATTTTTGGCATTCATGTTCCCTCTGCTCTTTTTTAAACTTTTAGTTGTAAACCACCTTGACCTTTGATTAGTAAGGCAGTATATAAAGACTAAGGGGTCCATTTACTAAAGGATTGCCGCACAGCAATCTAGAACTACCATCAGCCCACCACGGCCACTGGCAGTAGTTATGCCCCCAGCGTGCGGCACTTCTGGCGCTGCCGTAATTTTTCCAAAATTATCACCACAGGGGGTTACCACGGGTTAGTGCGGGAGACCTTACTAGCACTTCAATGGGTGGCAGTAAGAACTTCCCCCGAAATGGCCGTGTTGCAATTGCAAACTTACTGCATGGCCATTTCTTTTTTCCCCCTTATATACCTGCTGTGGTAAAAGGGGACTCTGTGCAGAGCAAACATTCACGCTTCCGCTAGGGCAGGGCCCTTTTTACCGCAGCTTAGTAAAAGGGTCTGTTAGTAAACATAAATGTAAACATATACATAGGTAGGAATTAGGACATTAAAATCTGGATGATCCCCCCAAGTGTTTTGTAATAGGCTACACTAACCAAGGAGGATTTTGTAAAACCCTTATAAAGACATCAGCAAATACATGTGTTTGGCCAGCATTTCTAACAGAAATACGTGTAGCCATTTTAGAAAAAAAGATATGTTTAAAAGAATTCATCATTTGAAATCTTTAAAGGGTTAAACACCAGTAACTAAACTTGTAAGTGATGGTCTTGCAACATACACGTATTTCCTGCCACTTATTTATTTATTTATAGCATTTATACCCCGCTCTTTCCCGCTCGATAGCAGGTTCAGTGCGGCTTAAATGGTATGGTATAAAGTAACACAGAGTTAATACAAAGTATGGAACAAAGTATCAGAGATGACATGTTACATAGAGTACGACAATAGTAAGAGATGTGGGGAAAGGATTGGTGTTTGGGTAATACTAGTGACACACGTACATGCTGGATTTTACAAAATTATACTTACAAGAGGAGCCAATAGAGAATCCTAGTGAAATAACTTGTTCAGGGGTCCTTTTACTAAGCCGCATAGGTGCCTACCCGCCCAATGCGTGCCAATTTGGAGCTACCGCCCAGCTACCGCGTGGCCTGGGCGGTAATTTCACTTTTTACGTGCGCCCACTACGCAAGCTGGAAAATTTCTGGTGTGCGGTGCTAACCGGGCGGTAATCGGCATTGTACATGCACTGATGATTACTGCCCGGTTAACAAGTGAGACCTTACCGCTAAGTCAAAGGGTGGCGGTAAGTTCTCAGGCCCAAAACAGACGCGTGCCAATTTTCATTTTGACGCACGTCCATTTTCGGAAAAAAAAGGCCTTTTTTGCAGGTGCGCTAAAAAATGAACCTGCATGCGTCCAATACATGCGTCTACACCAGCGCAGGCCACTTCTTGGCGCACCTTAGTAAAAGGACCCCTTAAAATTTTGAGGTGGTGTTAGACACCGGTGAGATAAGTACAATTTCCCCCTCAATCACTGGTGGAAATCCCAGGCACCAAAGAGCACGTAGCCAACATGCGTTGCTTGGAGAAAGTATAATTGTAGATGGGGAAATATAATCTAAAATAAATGTGTTTTCTGTTGTAAAATTGGAACTATGTGTATATTTTCTTGGATTGCAAAAAATATGCCCAAAACACATCTCCTTTAAATGTATGTGCTCTATGGCATCTACATATGCAAATAGCAGCATTGTAAGGTTGACATTTTCATTTTTGCCATTTACATCTGGAGATGCCACGCAACCTTTCTAAAATAACTTCCTAATTTCATGATTATTCTCTTTCGCTTCTTTTTTTAAATTTCAAGAGGTCTTTATTTAGTTACTGAAACCAAGGCAAATAGTACATCCAAACAGGAGAACTGGTTAAAAGACAGAAAACAGAGAGTAGGGTTAAATGTTCAGTATTTTCAATGGAGAAGGGTAGATAGTGGAGTTCCCCAGGGGTCTGTGCTGGGACCGCTGCTTTTTAACATATTTATAAATGACCTAGAGATGGGAGTAAACTAGTGAGGTAATTAAATTTTTCTGATGACACAAAGCTATTTCAAAGTTGTTAAATCGTGAGAGGATTGTGAAAAATTACAAGAGGACCTCGCGAGACTGGGCGTCTAAATGGCAGATGATGTTTAATGTGAGCAAGTGCAAAGTGATGCATGTGGGAAAGAGAAACCCGAACTATAGCTAGGTAATGCAAGGTTGCACATTAGGAATCACCAACCAAGAAAGGGAACTCGTCGTCATTGTTGATGATACATTGAAACCCTCTGCTCAGTGTGCAGCGGCAGCTAAGAAAGCAAATAGAATGTATTATTAGGAAAGGAATAGAAAACAAAAGTGAGGACGTTATAATGCCTTTGTATCGGTCCATATTGTGTTCAATTCTGGTCACAGCATCTCAAAAAAGATATAGTGGAATTAGAAAAGGTACAAAGAAGGGCAACAAAAATGATAAAGGGAATGGGATGACTCCCTTATGAGGAAAGGCTGAAGCGGCTAGGGCTCTTCAGCTTGGAGAAAAGATGGCTGAGGGAAGATATGATAGAAGTCTACAAAATAATGAGTGGAGTGGAACGAGTAGACGTGAATCATTTGTTTACTCTTTCCAAAAATACTAGGACTAGGGGGCACGCGATGAAGCTACAAAGTAGTAAATTTAATATGAATCATAGAAAATATTTCTTCACTCAATGTGTAATTAAACTCTGGAATTTGTTGCCAGAGAATGTGGTAAAGGCGGTTAGCTTAGCGGGGTTAAAAAAAAGGACAGCTTCCTTAAGAAAAAATCCATAGACCATTATTAAATTGACTTGGGGAAAATCCACTGCTTATTTCTGGGATAACAAAGAATAAATAATGGCTAAACTTAGTCCAACAGTAAGCAGCATAAGATGTATTGAACTTTTTCGGGATCTTGCCAAGTATTTGTGACCTGGATTGGCCACTGTTGGAAACAGAATGCTGGACTTGATGGACCTTTGGTCTGTCCCAGTGTGGCAATACTTATGTACTTATGTAACTCGAAAACAGTGTTACATACAAGAAAAAACAAAAAGGAAGTTCCATCACAATAAGTGCCAAGGTCCCCTAATACATAGAAAGTACCAGCAACAATCGCACGATAGGAAACCAAGTGCAACTTCTATTGTTTAATGCATTTTCAGAAATTGACCCCCCCCCCCCCCCACACACACACACACACACACACTACAGCCCTGCTTACCACCCCCTCCACCCCAACTTTCCCACGTCCTGCACTGACGACCACCCCCACGCCACCCCTATTTGATATCGAATGAACGAGCACACGCAGCAAAGGATCAGTAAGTGCAATGCCTCCGGAAAGGTTCACATATTGCCTCCCATTTAGCTCAAGTGTGACTTTTGACTGCCCCAACTTTTTCCATTTGGCAAATGTACCAAAGTTTACTCAACCACTTAATCAAAGGAAGAACTGTGGGGTTGATTATTCTCTTTCTAACACCGCATCTTCTCTGCAATTGTAAATAGGCCTCAGCAGGTCTGACTGAGTGAAGGACTGTACATATGTACAGTTCTGACGTATTTATTATGGTCTTGCGAAAGTTCTCTTGTGCTTGACCATATTTAGTGAACAATATACTAAGTTTTTTTTTTTCCATAGACACAAACCCCTGGATTCTATATAGTGCGCTTAGAGATCCGTGCTGAAATTCAGGCATATTCTACAATAGCAAGCGTAACTTAATTGGCTTAACATGCTAATCAGCATTGATAACAGCACTTAACAAGCAATAATAAGCACTAATTGGTAATGATTAGAATTTATGTGCACAACTCATTAAGCATATTCTGTAATGAACTGCACCTAAATTCTAATGTGTGCAGTTCAAAAGGGGTGTAGCTATGGGAGAGGAAATGGGCATTTCATGGGTGTTCTAAAATTTACACGTATAGCTATAGAATATGGTCCAGTTTGAATAAATCTAAGTGCAGGGATTTACGCCACATTTTTGTTGGTGTAAATGGAGGCGCATAGTTTTAGGCACTTGGATATCAACGAAGCATATTCTATATACCACGTCTAAATCTAAGTGCTGCATAGAGAATATGCTTACATGGAAATCTTTACTGTGTGGATTTTTTAGGCACCTTATATAGAATCTGGCCCATAATGGAAGAAAAGTGCTAGAAAACCAAGCCCTTATTCTCCTAATAACATCTATCTATAATTCTTGCAATAACCTAGATCCTCATGTCTGACTTTTCAGTCTCGTCTTCTATCACCACTACAGAGCCTGCTCAAGAGATTGTGTACCGTGAGCCAACATTTCCTTCTGTGCCTTGTTCTCGGGCCAATCTCATGGTATCAGCTGCGCAGATCTTGTGGCTTTTGCACTGAGACTGGACCCGGAACTGAAGGTGATATGAATGCTTCTGTGCTTCTCCTGACCCAGCTGGAGGCCCAGACTCTTCTGCATCTAGTTAAAAAGCCAGCTAGTCAGAATGAAGATCAGGATTCCAGAGGATAAAAACTGTGCTTCCCTAAGCTTTTGAACCCTTAAGTCAGCATTGCACCATTACTACTGCCAAAGCTGCTGGCTTTATAACAGTGGACATTGCATAACTGCTCGTATTCAATCTAACATCGTCCATATCTACCAGAACCTCCACTGGGATCCAGGGCTACCGAGGGGGGGGGGGGGGGAAGATTCTCCTGGGCATGGCCTCCAATGGTGGCCCGGTGCCGGGGTCTGTCTCTCTCTTGCTCCCAATGGGACCCGTGTGATTGCATCCTGACAGAAGCAGGAGAAAGAAAACTCTGCCATTGTGCCCCCCTTAGATGCTGGGGAAGAGCAGACACAGGGCTTCGGGACCTCTGGTTTGGCTGGTGGGGGTCCCCAAGCCCCGCCATGCAGAAGCGTTCCTCCAGTGCTGTTCTCCACCACATTGCCTGCCCTGCTGCTGCTGCTTTCCCCCTCTCGTCACGCACGACATGAGGGGAAAAGCAGCCACAGGGCAGGCAGCGCAGTGGAGAACAGCGCTGGAGGAAGGTTTCTGCTGGGGGGCACTGGGGACCCCTGCCAGCCAAGGCATGTGGAGTTGTGGCGGGGGCAGGGAGGTGAAGCAAAATGTGCCCCCCCCCCCCCCACCCACTTTGGGTTCCAGCCTTCCCAATTTTTATAGTCTGGCTACATGGCGGTCCAGGGGGGGCGGCAGCGGCGATCCAGGGTACGGTCTACAGCGGCAGCCCTGCTCCAGGCCCAGCTCAGTCTCTCATCAGCCCTGCTGGGATCACAGTATGTGATGCATAGTACTGCACTGAACAATTGCAGCAAATCTGATACAGGAAACAAGAGCATCATGCCAGGTAGCTCACAAAGCTTTCCATTAGACAAATAGATCACCCTAAAATATATTTCAATAGCAGGGAGATCCTACACTTTAATCTCTTACCCATAATGGTGGTAAACCCATGGTATACAAGGCAGGATACCAGCATGAAAGATCTATTAACCAAGATAGCTTTCTCACAGTGCCGTTCATAGGTAAACGATGTCCAAGGCACACATACCTGGTGTCAATAATTTTATAAACTGGAACTTTAAGGCAGAGAATTGCTGAAACAGTTCATTTCATAACTATAGCCTCGTAATATCCCTAATGACTGGGCCTTTTAAAAAAAGAACTGAGGCTGCTTAAAAAGTCAGAGAGTGCATTTGGAAAAAGGTCCAACACAAATTTAATCTGAGCTTTATGTGCAAGATTCCTTTTCCTTTATTTTTCTACAGTAAGAATGGATGATTCTGCATATGTTTGTATTTTTGTGGAAACATGCAGGCCACAACCCAGTATGTTTCTTCTGCTGTGCCAGACTTTCTATCTGGAATATGAATTTTAATTTCTGAGCTTTCTGGGAAGCATAAAAAGGTGCATTCTTTCAGAGGTACATGCATAAACCATTTTGCTCTGAACAGAGCCCTGAGAAACCATAGGCAGGAAGGAGGCAGGACACTGTGCAACTGTCAATATTTATCTTTTTTTTTTTTAAGTTAATTCTCATGAACCTGGCTCCCACTGAAAGTGTAAGATCCTCTGGAATTGGCCAGCTTTTGTGTTTCAGGAGATTAATGGAGCTTGGATATGGCACAAATGTATAATGATGACTTTTCAGTCAAGATATTTCTGTCTCTTGCAGAGAGAACTTTTCTTCTCTGAAGTTTCACAAAGTGACACACATACAAATGATAGCACAGAAGCCCATTGTTCTACAGATCTGTGAGCTCTAAAGCTATTGTATCTTAGCTATCAACTGTGTTTAATTCCATTAACTCTCTCTCCATCCCCAAACACAAGAAGAGAGTGAGTGTGTGGGGGGAGGGGGAAGGTGGAGCTGTGCAATTCCAACATATTTAAGCTTTTGAGTTTTTCTTTTGTAATCATTTTATTCAAAAGATGTATTTTAGCCGAGACATCTGAGAATTTATTTCAGTCTGAATTTGTTTTTGTATCAGGAAACAAAACAACCTATAAACATACAAGAAAACAGAATCCAAAACACAAAACCACTGATGATAAAGTACAGTTTGCTATGGAAAAGAATCTCCAAGCAGTAAGAGGCTTTTTGGCTCTGATTTGTGTCTGAAATATAAAACATGCTTTCTTATACAAAGAAATGCATGAGAATATACTTAAAGGGCATTCAGCACCACTTTTCCTCCATTCCTCTAGGGTTTTCTTTTTCTTTTAGTAATTCTGATATATATATATATATATTGTTTTAGCATTCTTGGTTGTGGGATGAACCATATGGTTAAGGTTATATTTACCATACTATTTGTAACATGTCCTTTAAATAACCTATGCTGTGGGCTGGCTCAGTGGTTCCCTGCAATACTGTGCATGTCTGTGCAGAAGACCTAGGAGCTTTGATTCCCAGGGATGGCTTCTGCTCCCTACACTTTCACTGATATATCTTAGGCATTGGTCAAGGGTGGCACCTAGTGGCTGGACACAGGGAGCAGGCCTATCAGGTACCAGAGGGAGCAGTGATCTGTGGCCCCTGATGAAGCATTGTTACTACAATGACTGGGCTAGGCAGAGTGTCATGAATTACAACAAAAACCATTCCCAAGTAGGGTTGTGGCACTGTGACCCCATAAAACTTGTTCTAATCAAGTTGGAAGTAAAAAAAGAGCAATAGGAAAACTGTTGGGCCAGAAAAGTAAGAAAAGATCTATGCTGTGTGAGAAACTTCACTGTCAAAACATAAACGAGGAATCATTTACAAAAAGGATATTTTTGCTTCTTCGAATACCTTTTACAGCACAAAGATCCAGCATTTTTGTGGTAGGCAAAAACTTTAGGGCTGGAACAAAGGTCAGAAAAAGTTCAAAAGCCCAAATGTGTGAAAGTCCATTTGCTTGCACACTCTTGCAGAACTGTTACGTTATTCAATCCCAGACATCTATATTTTTATGATGATAATATTATGAATGTAAATGAAAGCTGCATGAATGGAGTGTGGTTTGGGGGTGAAACCGTCTTGGTGACTAACGCTGATGCTCACTAGTTTCAAACTTGTGTTACATCAACCCCTTTTAAATTAGTTACAGGAGAGAGATTTCTGGCCCAGTTCTAGATTTCTGATCATTCCATTCTGATGTTTTCTGCCAAAATCTCCCTGCTGGAACTAACTTGACAGACTTACTTTTGAAATAGTGTGTCTTTTGTCCCAGGATTTAATTCTGCTCTCCTTCTCACTGGGAAGGGAATGGAAAATCCACAAAAGATTCATATAAGCAAAGGATTAGATTCTATATATGATGCCTAAATGTCGTCGTCACTGAAAAAAAACATGCCTAGGCATATTCTAAAAATTTACACCAAAATTTAGGTGCACTTTATAGAATACGCCTACATTTTGGTTTGGTTTATAGAATATGCCGAGCACCCACCTATGTGACTAAACATATTCACGGGCAGTTATGTCAAGTAAAACTTGGTGTAAATTAGGCGCAGACCGGGAGTTTTCTATAACAACGCACATAGATATTAGAAATGCCCAAGACCTGCCCATTCCATGCCCATAGCCATTTCCCCTTTTCAGCTATACACCTTAGAATTTACACACCTAATTTAAGCATTGGGATTTACGCCAAGTAAACATGGCGTAAATGTCCTCAACCACATTTGGTCACATGAAGAGGTGCTTAGCATTATTCTATATACTGTTTGGAAATTTAAGCCTATTCTATAAAATTTAGGTGTACTTTACAGAATACATCTAGGCATATTTTTTTTCTGCGCAGAATTTCCAGGAGCCATATATAGAATCTAGCCCTTAGTGGGTAATTCTGTAATGAAGTGCCTGGTGGAAAAAGGAACCTAGACATTTACTTTCCTTTATAGCATTCTAGCATGACCGTGAAAAATACACTCTTACAGTTTAGGAGTCAAAATTTATACCAGGCATAGAGCTGGCATGTGTGCATACCCAGGTACTGGAGATTCACTTATAACTTATTGTAGGCTATAAGTTACACACATAAGTGTGAATCATATCCATGCTCTGTCCAGATTCCACTCATACATGTATCTACCGGGCCCACCGACAGGTGGGACAAAGGGGGCAAGATTCCTCAGGCCTAGCCATGAAAGGGGACCTGGCAGACACAATAGCATAGGAGGTCAGTGCCCCTCCTCTTCGGACTCTGGCCCACCCAATTGCAGTACCTTAAATGGCTGATGGGGATACCTAAGCCCCACCGATCAAATAGCTCTGAAGCCAGAACATCCACTGGTGTAAGTAAGTCAGCAGAATGCTTTCTAGCAGCCGCCTCAGCACTCTGCGTATACTCAATTCACACGCATGAACTAAACATGTGTGAGGAATGCCAGCATTGGTGGTTAGAAAGCATGCTGACGATTTCCTTACACCAGGGGAGGTTCAGGCCTCAGAGCTATTTGGCTAGCGGGGCTTGGGCATCCCCACCAGCAAAGGTAACAATTTTAATTGGGGGGAAGGATGGAATGGAGTCAGGGAGACAGCAAAAAGGAATGGGTGGCCCAAGAGTCTCACCCCCATAGGCTTCTGGCTATGCCCCTGTGTTTGGTGCGGTGGGGTGGGAGGGAGGGGGCCCCTTAAGAGTGTTTGCCCTGGGCCTGCTTTTATATCTTGGTGGCCCTGGTACCTACCTGTAAAGTATGTGCTATGTGTTTAAAGAATAGAGCTTAGGCAGAATACATGAATACAGTACAGTCTCGATTATCTGACCTTCACTAATCTGACCATCCAGCATATCCAACAGATTCCCCCTCCAGTGATGTCATTGCATTGCAGTTAAGAAGTGTGCAGGTTCTCTTCCTGTTTTCTGACTTCACACACTGTTTGCCGGTTAGTGTTAATAAACAATATTTTAAATACAGGTAATCTAGTATGCCTGTTCTTTATGCATAAAGAATGTTCTACATTTTTTTAATGAGTTACCATTGTTTTCCGTATTATCCAACTTTTCACTTATCCAACAATAGCTCGGTCCCATTTACGTCACATAATCAAGACTGTACTATATGTGTGCACATACACAAGGCACTCAATATGTTATATACTGGTACCTCTTTTGTAGAATTACTGAAAACCTTTGCTTGGAACCTTCAATAGCTAAATTAAAATTTACAATAAATCTAAATTTTATGCTGCAAAATGAATTCTTCCCTAGTGATAAAGGAAATATCTTACTCACCTCTATACCTAAGGACTCAAAGAAAAATACCAGTGACCTGACTAACTATCGCCCAGTGGCATTGATTCCTCTTATAACTAAATTAATGGAAAGCATGGTTACAAAACAACTAACTGATTACTTAAATACATTTTCCATTCTCCATGTCTCTCAATCAGGATTCCGTTCCAATCATGGTACTGAAACAGTGCTAATTACTCTCTTAAATAAGTTTAAACAAGCAATTGCTACTGGGAACAATATATTCCTCCTGCAATTTGATATGTCTAGTACATTCGACATGGTAAGTCATAAAAGTTTACTATCCAGCTTATAATCGAAAGACAAAAACGCCTATATTTCGACCTAAATCGGGAGATAGGCGTTTATCTCCCAAAAACGAATAACGCCGTATAATCGAAAGCCGAACTTGGATGTTTTCAACTGCACTCCATCGCGGAAGCGTACAAAGTTGACAGGGGCGTGTCGGAGGCGTGGTGAAGGCGGGATTGGGGCGTGGTTATCACCCGAACAGAGATGGGCGCCTTTCACCGATAATTGAAAAAAAGTATGCGTTTGTAGCTAGAATTTAGGGCACTTTTCCTGGACCCTGTTTTTTCATGAATAAGGCCCCAAAAAGTGCCCTAAATGACCAATTACCACCAGAGGGAATCGGGGATGACCTCCCCTGACTCCTCCAGTGGTCACTAACCCCCTCCCACCACAAAAAATGATGTTTCACAACTTTTTATTTTCACCCTCAAATGTCATACCCACCTCCCTGGCAACAGTATGCAGGTCCCTGGAGCAGTTGTTAGGGGGTGCAGTGGACTTCAGGCAGGTGGACCCAGGCCCATCCCCCCCTACCTGTTACAATTGTGCTGCTTAATGCTTAGTCGTCCAACCCCCCCAAACCCACTGTACCCACATGTAGGTGCCCCCCTTCACCCCTTAGGGCTATAGTAATGGTGTAGACTTGTGGGCAGTGGGTTTTGAGGGGGATTTGGGGGGCTCAACACACAAGGGAAGGGTGCTATGCACCTGGGAGCTCTTTTACCTTTTTTTTGTTTTTGTAAAAGTGCCCCCTAGGGTGCCCGGTTGGTGTCCTGGCATGTGAGGGGGACCAGTGCACTACGAATCCTGGCCCCTCCCACGAACAAATGCCTTGGATTTATTCATTTTTGAGCTGGGCGCTTTCATTTTCCATTATCACTGAAAAACAAAAATGCCCAGCTCACAAATTGTCGAATAAAACATGGACGTCTATTTTTTTCAAAAATACAGTTCGGTCCGCCCCTTCACGGACCCGTTCTCGGAGATAAACGCCCATGGAGATAGACGTTTTCATTTGATTATGCCCCTCCACATATACTAGAATACTTCGGAATTGGAGGTAACGTTCTAAACTGGTTCAAAGGCTTCTTAACTACAAGAACTTACCAAGTGATATCCAAGTCGAGCATGTCAGCTTCATGGACACCTGAATGCGGTGTTCCCCAAGGATCCTCACTCTCGCCAACCCTCTTCAATCTAATGATGACACCACTGGCCAAGTCGTTGGCTAATCAAGGCCTAAACCCATACATATATGCAGATGATGTCACGATTTTTATCCCATTTAAACGTGATTTAAAAGAAATCACCAACAACATTAATCATAGCTTCCAAATTATGCACTCTTGGGCAGATGCATTCCAATTGAAACTGAATGCAGAGAAAACTCAATGTCTAGTACTTACATCACAATACAATACTAACAACTTTACCAATATATCCACACCAAACTTCACCCTTCCCATTTCAGATACCCTGAAAATTCTTGGAGTCACCATTGATCAGAATCTTACATTGGATAGCCATGTGAAAAACACAACAAGGAAGATGTTTCACTCAATGTGCAGGTCTTTCCTGTGTGCTTAGGCCATTTTTTCCATGGCTGTGAAAAAGGGCTATTTTCCATTTTGTCATTATATGGCCATGTTCTAATGTCAGCATTAGTGAATACCAACCACACACTGTGCACAATATTATATATACTCTTATAGTGTTAACACGATCAATATTCCCCAGATTTTTTCAGTTTTAAGGGTTTTACATTTCTTCATTAGGAGGAAAAAAGACCTCAGAAGCCTACTGTGCTCAATGCCGCAGCACAGACAGTTTTTAGCACTAAATAGGTACACAGCTCGATCATGGGTCAAAAAACCTCTGTTTTTTACATTTTTTCTTTGCAATTAAATTATTTTATTTATTTATTTATTTGTTACATTTATATCCCACATTTTCTCACCTATTTGTAGGCTCATATATCAAAATAGAACTTCTTTTATCAAGCACAAATAGCCAGCACTTAACTTCTTGCAGCAACCTGGACGGGGACCGGTTTTGCCACTGGCTTTTTCAAAGGGAAAGGGAATGGGGCTTATATACCACCTTTCTGTGGTTTTTCCAACTACATTCAAAGCTGTTTACATATTAGATACAGGCATTTATTTGTACCTGGGACAACGGAGGGTTAAGTGACTTGCCTAGAATCACAAGAAGCTTCAGGATCAGAGTCTGCTGCACTAACCACTAGGCTACTCCTCCACTCCAAAGGAACTACCTGCTTTTATCTTGTGCCTATACCCTATCTGCCATTGATTGAGCTGTGTACCTATTTAGTGCTAAAAACTGTCTGTGCTGTGGCACTGAGCACTGTAGGCTTCTGAGGTCTTTTTTCCTCCTAATGAAGAAATCAAAAATCCTTAAAACAGAAAACAATCTGGGGAATACTGATTGTGTTAACACTATAAGAGTATATATAATATTGTGCACAGTGTGTGGTTGGAACTTGTTCTTTATACCTCTGCTACAGTTTGTGTATGAAGCATTAGTGAGTAGCCATTTATGAAAACTATCACCACCTGTTTTAGACACGGTAAGGGCTCCTGCATAACCTGTGCTCTCACTAGTTAGCATGCGGTAATGTAGATTCTTTAACTGGTTAGCACAGGAAGCCACTCCCTTCCCCTCAAAAAAATTAAGACAAAATAATTACCACATGCTTAGCACACAGAAATGGCAAAACTAACAGGAAATGGTTAGCACATTTTTGTAAAGGGCCCCTTAGTTTCACACATTAAGTTTAACATATTTTTACACACTAAATAGCATTTTAATGTAGTAATTCATAGATTAGTGCATGTTAAATCACTTCTGCACACTGGGGCATGTTTGCTAAGGGGGAATTCATCAAGAAACGTTGTGGACTTAATGCATCTTAGCACGCTTTAAGGGAATTAGCATGTACTAAATGCTAAAAGTCCATTAGTATAGAATAGACTTTGGCTTTTAGTGTACGCTGATTCCCTTAACGCGCTTTAAGGCCATAATGCCCCTTGATTAATTCCCCCCTAAATGTGAGTGAATGCCAATAGACCTTAGCATGTACTAACTGCCACCATACCAATGTTATTTGGTTCCTATGGACAGAGCTGCAGTTAGCACAAACTACCTCCTGTTAGAGCATGCTAATGTTTACTAAACATGTTCCTAAATTTTAAGCTGGGCTAATGAACCAAATGCATACTATTGAATGTACAAAATGCACACTATTGAATGTGCAAAACCCCTACGAGAGAAGCTACACTGGCTCCCACTCAAAGAACGCATCACGTTCAAAGTATGTAGCCTAGTACATAAAATCATCCATGGTGAGGCCCCAGCCTACATGTCAGACCTGATAGACCTACCACCCAGGAATGCTAAAAGATCATCTTGTACATTCCTTAATCTTCATTTCCCTAACTGTAAAGGTCTAAAATACAAATTAATGCACGCATCAACCTTTTCTTATATGAGCACACAATTCTGGAACGCATTGCCAGGCAACCTAAAAGCGACCTATGAACTGACCAACTTCCGTAAACTACTAAAGACCCATCTCTTCGACAAGATATACCACAAAGATCAAAACATGTGAAACTCCCACATATATCCAGAAATGTTAATAATGCCTTCTATTATATTACTATCATGTATTCCATTACCATTCAACCCAAAATCATTCTGTAACACCAAATGTCTATTCTTTTATCATTACCACTGTCCATGATGTATTGTAAGCCACATTGAGCCTGCAAAGAGGTGGGAAAATGTGGGATACAAATGCAATAAATAATAATAATGAGACATGGTGTAGAGCAGGGGTCCTCAAATACAGTCCTTGAAATCTACAACCCATCCTGGTTTTCAGGATTTCCCCAATGAATATGCATGAGATCTATTTGCATTCACTGTCTTCAATGCATGCAATAGATCTCATGCAAATTCATTGGGAAAATCCTGAAAACTAACTGGGTCGTGGACCTTGAGGACTGGATTTGAAGACCCATGGTGTAGAGCAATGCAAAATAAACTTTAAAGGGATGGATATATTTCATACAGAGCATTTGGGCCAAAGCATTAACAATGGCACACACATGTCTAATTTTCTGTATACGCTGACACAAATGTTTCCTTTCTCATTCCATAAAGCTGTTTTATATTTTCCTAATGCAGTGACAGTACAGCATTCCAGCAGTGACGGTCTGCCTGCCTGTTTGAAAGCTGTATTCCGTTAGCATTCTGTCATATTTCATCCTTTGGAAGATGTTTGGTTGAAAATGGTTTGGGGGAAAGCAGGCTGCCTATAAATCTTCCTTCTGTAGACTGCATGTTCATCTTGTTTATTTTTATTGTACTTTTAATTATCTACACATATATTAGTGTCAGAAAGTACAAACAAGCTTCTGCCAGTCCTCTACCACATTCTGTTGTAACATGACTCACGAGTGCTAGTTAGGCTTCCCAGCAGACATGTGGTTGATTTGTAATTGTAGGACAACGGCATTTTGATGTCTGCTTTCAATTTATGCTCATGTTTTCCCTGTTATTTTCTTTTTGTATGATCATATTAATTGCTACCAGAAATCTATATGAAATTACAAAGGAATGAAATGATGAGCTTCAGTAGATTTAAAATTGTTTAGCAAGGAAATTGTATTAAGTCTACTAATCTGTGCAGTAATGTGGCTATACCAAGGGCTCCTGGGTTACTGCAACTCCATAGCTGTGGAAAGGGCCACAAAATCCATTCACTGTCACAGAATCATAAAGCAAGGAGCCAGATAAGGAGTGAACGATTGAGCAAATGTACCTTTTCTCAAAATCTCTTATCATTCCTCCAGCCTTTGTGTCGTCCCCCCCCCCCCCCCCCCCCTTAATCTGGGATGGCACAGCACAAGGAAGAGCCTGGCTGCATCTCTAGTCACATCATCTTCCTGTGTCACTGGGTCACGCTTTGAACTATGCTTCACTGTAGTCTTCATTTAAGCTCATGTCACGAACTAGGCCCAGCAGAAGAGGAGGAAACATGGCACAAAATGCTATATACTGGGAGAGAACAAGGAATCATTCAAGACAGACAGGATGCATAAAAAGAGGATGGAAATTAACAAGTGAGCTGACTGGGGAATTGGGGAAGGCCCTGGCTATGAAAAGGAATCAAAAAGGGGATGTGAGAACCATCTCGGCACTGCAAACATGTATTAGCTGGGTTCAGTGGCGTGCCAAGGGTGGGCGATGGGTGTGGTTCTCCCTGGGCATAGGCAGTAAGGGGGTGCATTGAGTAGTCATGGAGCCACAATCTACAGGAACATGGTTGTTGGCTCTGTCGGTCCCCTGCTCTGGAACAGGAAGTTGATGTCAGCAGGGGCAGAGGACTGGAAGAGCTGGCAGCCGCGCACCTCTAGTCTGAGGCTGCATGTATTTAAAGACTCCGCAAGAGTCAGTGTCTCAAAATTTAAACCTAATCAGACATAATTCTGCTATAATAACAACCACCCCAACACACATCAGATCCTGCAAAATTTTCTAAAACTCCATCTGATATTATAACAAACTAAAACTATATTACAAGTTTTGATGTCTCTTCAGTAAGGCCAACACACAATCTCTCCACTGCAAAACACTATGCACAATTGTGTGCAAAAAACACATTTAGAACCTTACCATAACATAACAGCACTAACCCAGGACTCAAAGAGCAACAACCTTATCTGTGAAAAGGCAACACTGTAAATATTATACTGGGCCCTAAAACATCAATATGCCACCTAATCAGAAAAAGGAATAAATGGGACTACTATGGATATCTATACAGAAACTGCATACTAGCAGAATACCACACATAAAGCACAGATAGACCCTCAACAAATATGAAACAAAGGACCACAGATCCGTAGCATAGAGCTGAAGACAAAAGACTGAACTGTAACCTTAAGAAGTCAAACTTTGCAAACTTTGCATACAGCAAACAGAGAGAAATAAAAACTGAAATTCAAGCTATCAAAGATGCGCATTTCCAAAATCTGGTCACAAAAGAGAGGGAAAACAGCATACAAATACAATTAGGCAAACAAAAAAAAGCAAACACTGGGCCTTCAGGATTGACAAAAATGTAGTCCTTTAATATCACAAAGATATTTGTGATATTAAAGGACTACATTTTTCTCAATCCTGAAGGCCCAGTGTTTGCTTTTTTTTGTTTGCCATTTCCAAAATCTGACATATTCCAATTAATAAATTCAAAATAAAATACTTTTTTCTACCTTTGTTCTCTTAGCATTTTATTTTTTTCCATTCACTGGTCCCAGTGTCTCTTTTCTACTTTCCTCTGTTTATTTTTCTGTCTTTGCAGGATCTCAGTTCATTTAACATTTCTTCTCTCTCCATGCCCACCATCTATTTTCCTTCTGCATCCCTATTCATTCTGTCCAGAAATCTCCCTTCTGAAACCTTGTGTAT
Organism: Microcaecilia unicolor; assembly: GCF_901765095.1. Lineage (NCBI taxonomy): Eukaryota > Metazoa > Chordata > Amphibia > Gymnophiona > Siphonopidae > Microcaecilia > Microcaecilia unicolor. The sequence continues at coordinate 522,996,304 of NC_044031.1, forward strand.
ATCCTCCCCCCATGATCAGCATCTACCCTCTCAGTGTCTCCATTCTACCTCTTTCCAAGCATTGCTCCTCTGGGTCCCTCTCTCATCCTTTCTCCAGCATCTCCATCTGTGTCCCTGTCCCTATAGCTATCCGCCCCCCATGTTCACCATCTGCCCTTTCAGTGTCCCCATCTCCCTCCCCCTTTTCAGCATTGCCCCCCTGTGCCCCTATCTACCCCCTTTCAACATTGCCCCTTCCTGTACCTTTATCTATAGCCCCTTTCAGCATTGCTCCCTCTGTGTCCTTTACTAATCTCCTTCAGCATTGCCCCCCCCCCCTCTGTGCCTTTATCTACAGCCCCTTTCTGCATTGCACCCCCCTCTTTGTAGTTATCTATCCCACTTTCAGCATTGCCTCTTCTGTGTCCCTATCTCTCCCCCTTTCAGCATTGCCCCTCTTCATTCCTGCCCTTATAGTTTCTGCCTGCCCCTTCTCTTCTCTGTATCCATGTTTATCCATCCTCATGTTTAGTTTCTTCCCTATCCCCTCTATCTTCCCTTATTCTTGCACCCAATAGCCAGCATCTTTTCACTGCACCTATCTCTTTCTTTTTCTCTCCCTCTCTGGTCTCTCACTCTTCCTCGCTTTCTCTTTCAATCCCCCCACATGTCCTGCTCTGTCCTTCCTTTTCCCCGCGGTCCTCATTATTATTATTTTTTTTACTGATATCAGTGGCTCAGCAGTGGCAGTGAATAAGATAGGCTGCCAATGTTGGGGACTTCCCTCTGTGCATCCCACTTACTTTCATTCAACTTTCTGTTTCTGTGTAGGTGGGATGTGCAGAGGGAAGACCCTGATACTGGAAGCCTATCTTAATCACTGCTGCTGCTGAGTCACCGAGGATGGTAACAAAAGTACAGAGGACCATTGGGGGAAGGAGGGAGTGGGAGGAAGAGGGAAGGACAGATGTAGGACTCACTGTGGAGCAGGGGGAAGAAAGAGATATACAGAGAATTTACCAATGAGCAATTGTGTGGTTGTGCCCCCTTTTTGCAGGGGCCCAAGGCGGCTGCCCCTTTTGCCCATTGGTAAAAGTGGCCCTGCATCCCTCCTTCTCTCACTTCCCCTTTCGGCTCTGAGAATCGTCAAATCTCTCCTCCTCTTTTCCCTTCCCAAATCATCCCTTCCAGTCTCTGTCCTCTTTCATTTCCATAATGTCTTCTCCATCTCCTGAAAAATCTCTCTCCTCCTTGCCCTACCTCTGAGATTTTCTCCCTCCCACCCCCACCCCCCTGACTGATATGTCTCTTTCATCTCCATCTCTGAGATCCCCTCCCTCTGCAAAAAATCCCTTTTTTCCCTGACCAAAAAAGCAAAAGAAAATATATAGACACACAAACAAAGTTAAAGACTGCTTTATTTTAATATAAGGGTCATTATTTAATTTACTAAAATGTGCACTTTTATGAAAACACACTGCAGAATTGTCACAGAAATTAACTCTTGCTACAGAATGTACCATAGCCCTGAACTGCTGCAGGAAACTGGGAGGAGTTGCTGTACATGCAAAGATTTAAGTAGTTTCATCAGCAAACTTACTGCTAATGCAAACAGTCCATATGACTTTAATTTCAAATAAGGATCACATAGGCTAAATTTGTGGTACTTTGTAATGCGAGATTGCAGGCCATCACTTTCTAAAGCACATTTTCTTTCACACCCTAGTACCTACTGAAAAAAAAGCTGGTGTTTTGACAGCCATTCATTCTCATGCTGATCATGTAGACAAAAGAAAAGAAGTACACCCCCAAATGTACTACAAGAAAATTAAAAAAAAAAAAAGGGGGAGAGACCAATCAGATTCTAGCACGAGGGCAACATTTAAACAATGGACTCAATAAAATCAAAACAATGGACTTGATGCAGTGCTGTGTTTCAGCACACAAAGCGCCTGCCTCAGGAGTCAAATCAATATAAAGGAGTGGAGGAGTGGCCTGTCCAGTTCAATTCCCACTACTGCTCCTTGTGATCTTGGGCATGTCACTTAACAGTCCATTGGCTCAGGTACAAAATTAGATTGTGAGCTATCCAGGGACAGGGAAATACCCAGTGTGCCTGAATGCAACACACCTTGAGCTACTACTGAAAAAGGTGTGAGCAAAATGCAAAAAAAAAAAAAAATTAGGTGTATAATATAGGATGAACAAGCGCTATTCCAAAAAGAGCAGATGCATCCAAAGTAAGGTGACAATTACTGCATCATCTAACAAAGAGATGAATTGTAACAAAATGGTTGAAACGCACGTATGAAAATAAATGGAACAGAAGTATAATCTCATAACTTACTTAAATAAAAATAGAACACAGTTACCTCTATTGTGCTAAATTGAAATGTGTACAAAAAATTATGCACCAGAGCAAGTCTTTGTGGGACAGAGCTCAATATCCTTTGATCCAGTATCTATATCTCTACTTTGAGAACATAGTAGAAAGTGTGCTTTAAGAAATACATAAAGAGGTGAGTATTTAAATACAAAAATAATGGGCCCTTTTACTAAGTCATGTAGGCGCCTACATGCATCCGAGCGTCAATTTGGAATTACCGCCTGGCTACCACGAGCTCCAGGTGGTAGTTCCATTTTTTACATGTGTCTGAAAATATTTTTTTATTCTCTACCATATGGTGCTAACCGGTCTGTAATCAGCAGTGTACGTGCACTGACGATTACTGCCTGGTTAACGCGTGAGACCTTACCGCCAAGTCAATGGGTGGCGGTAAGCTCTCAGGCCCAAAATGGACATGCACCAATATTTATTTTGCCACACGTCCATTTTCAACCCAAAAAAAGGGCTTTTGCAGGCACGCTGAAAAATGGACCTGTGCGCGTCCAATACACGTGTCTACAACAGCTCAGGCCATTTTTTGGCACACTTTAGTAAAAGGACCCCTGAGTGTTCCTCTGGTTTGTAGCCCAAGGGTCCCTTTTACTAAGCTGCACTTAAAGGTGGCCTGCATTATGGCTAAGATGTAACAAAAGAGAGGGAACAGAGTACAAACTAAAGTCCAAACAAAAAAAAAAAAACAGCACCACGGGCCTTTAAAAATGGAACACAGTTCTTTAATGAATGAGCCTTGACAAAAAGACCCGACACGGTTCGTGTTTCGGTGACTAGCACCTGCGTCAGGGGTCACAGTGATGACGTGGAAAACTTGGGGAATAACTCGAATATATTCCTCTACAATATATTATTCCTTACCCCACGTCTCATGTAGTAAAAGCTACAAAGCACCAAGGCACTTTCACTTTCTGTATCAAAATTTTGATACAGAAAGTGAAAGTGCCTTGGTGCTTTGTAGCTTTTACTACATGAGACGTGGGGTAAGGAATAATATATTGTAGAGGAATATATTCGAGTTATTCCCCAAGTTTTCCACGTCATCACTGTGACCCCTGACGCAGGTGCTAGTCACCGAAACACGGCCCGTGTCGGGTCTTTTTGTCAAGGCTCATTCATTAAAGAACTGTGTTCCATTTTTAAAGGCCCGTGGTGCTGTTTTTTTTGTCTGCATTATGGCTAAGACACAAATTTCCCGGCGCGCTGAAGCCACTTTTAGCATGGCTGTAAAATGGTTGACTTTTCATTTGTTTAATTAATGGCCTCATGCTATTTTCCCAATTAGTGTATGGCCATTAGTGTGGGATCCCATACTGACACCTATTTACAAGGCGGTAAGGGCTCCCGCGCTAACCTTGTGCTAATCGGTTGGTGCACGGCAATGTAGCTGCCCTAACTGATTAGCGCTGAGCACACCTACTCTCTACCCCAAATGCTGCCAGCAGATGTCAAAACCACCACAGGATGCTTGGGCTTGCCCCACGGTAGTGCAATTTCCCATACAGTAAGCACTTGTTAGTGCTTGCCACCACTTAGTAAGAGTGGAGTCATCTAAATATTTCAAATTTATAGTTATGTAGTTTAGAAATTTTTCAAATCTGTGGCAAAAAAAGGAGAGAAGATTCTTTTCTAATAAAACAATTTTTTTTTTCAATCTGATAAATTCCTTAGAATCTGCTGACAGTTTTCCCCCAGACATATTAAGCTGTTTTCTCCGAGGACAAGCAGGCTGCTTGTTCTCACTGATGGGTGACGTCCACGGCAGCCCCTCCAATCGGAAACTTCACTAGCAAAGTCCTTTGCTAGCCCTCGCGCGCCCGCGCGCACCGCGCATGCGCGGCCGTCTTCCCGCCCGAAACCGGCTCGAGCCGGCCAGTCTTCTTTTGTCCGCACTCGGTACGGTCGTGTTTTCGCCGTGTCGAGCCCCGGAAAGTCGACCTCGCGCGTCCAATTTGTTTTGAACGTGTTTTTTTCCTTCGGGAAAGCTTTGTCCTAGTCGGGAAGTGCTCCGGAAACCCCCCCCCCGGGTTTCGTGTAAATCCTCCCCGTACTTCCAGCTTTTTTGCCCCGGTAAGTTTTCTTTCGTCGTCGGGGTAGGCCTCTTTTCGGCCTCGGTCGAGATTTTTTCTCCCTCTAAATTTGGTGCTTCAAATTTCGCCATTTCGGCTTTTGATTTCGCCGGCGTGATTTTTCCGCCCATGACATCGAAGCCTTCCAGCGGCTTCAAGAAGTGCACCCAGTGCGCCCGGGTTATCTCGCTCACTGATCGACACTCGTCGTGTCTTCCGTGTCTGGGGGCCGAGCACCGCCCTCAGAACTGCAGTCTGTGTTCCCTGCTTCAAAGGCGGACTCAGGTAGCGAGACTAGCCCAGTGGAACGTGTTGTTCTCGGGCTCTTCGTCGGCATCGGCACCGGGATCTTCGAGTGCATCGACGTCGTCAGCGTCCAGACCATCTTCCTCGGCCGCCCCTGCATCGAGTGCATCGAGGCATCGGGCCTCTGCATCGGCGCCGAGACATCGGATAGCTGCATCGACGTCGGTGGTACCAGGACCTCGTCTGCTGATGTCGTCGGACGGTGGTGCATCGGGTGGAGTGCAGGTGAGGGCTGTCCATTCCCCTGCTGGTGGCGGTGAGCCCTCGGGTGGGTCTCCGCCTACCCTGAGGGCTCCTGCGGTACAGCCCCCCCGAGATCGACCTTCTTCAGTCTCGGCCCCGAGGAAGCGACGGATGGATTCGACGTCCTCCTCGTCGGTGCCGGGGAGCTCCGGTGACATGCTTCGGAAGAAATCGAAGAAGCATCGACACCGGTCTCCTCCCCGTGTCGGCACCGAGAGCTCTGGGTCGCCGAGGGATTCGGCACCCAGCAGGCATCGGCACCGAGAGGACCGCTCACCCTCTGTTCAGGAGGTGTCGATGCGCTCCGCTCTGGACAGCCCGGAACAGCCTCCACGCCCGGAACAGGTACTGACGTCGACGCCTGCATCGACCTCTCAGCCTTTCTCTGCAGCCGCTCTAAACGAGAGCCTCCGGGCCGTTCTCCCAGAGATTCTGGGAGAGCTGTTGCGCCCTACCCCTCCGGTACCGGCGGTGCTTGCGCCACCGGTACCGTCGAGCGTGGCGCCGGCTGGCCCATCGCCCAGGTTGAGGTCCCCGACGTCGGTACCGCGTGCGGTACCGACCGCGGCCACCTCCCAGGAAGGCTCCCCGACTACGTCGGCGGAGGGAGCTTCGCCGATGCGGGCGAGGGAGTCTACCTCTCGACGCCCCCATCGTGGACGGGGTTCCACGGAGTCGAGCAGGGCGAGGTTGCAGACACAGGTCCGTGAACTTGTGTCTGACACCGAGGGTGAGGCCTCGTGGGAGGAAGAGGAAGATCCCAGATATTTCTCTGACGAGGAGTCTGAGGGTCTTCCGTCTGATCCCACTCCCTCTCCTGAGAGACAGCTTTCTCCTCCCGAGAGTCTGTCTTTTGCCTCCTTTGTCCGGGAGATGTCTACGGCCATCCCCTTCCCGGTGGTTGTGGAGGACGAGCCCAGGGCTGAAATGTTTGAGCTCCTGGACTATCCTTCTCCACCTAAGGAAGCGTCCACTGTTCCCTTGCACCATGTCCTGAAGAAGACATTGCTTGCGAACTGGACCAAGCCATTAACTAATCCCCACATTCCCAAGAAGATCGAGTCCCAGTACCGGATCCATGGGGACCCAGAGCTGATGCGCACTCAGTTGCCTCATGACTCTGGAGTTGTGGATTTGGCCCTAAAGAAGGCTAAGAGTTCTAGGGAACATGCTTCGGCGCCCCCGGGCAAGGACGCTAGAACCTTAGACTCCTTTGGGAGGAAGGCCTACCATTCCTCTATGCTCGTGTCCAAGATCCAGTCTTACCAGCTCTACACGAGCATACACATGCGGAATAATGTGCGGCAGTTGGCGGGCTTGGTTGATGCTCTTCCCCCTGAGCAAGCCAAGCCTTTTCAGGAGGTGGTCAGGCAGCTGAAGGCGTGCAGAAAATTCCTGGCCAGAGGAGTTTATGACACTTTTGATGTTGCGTCCAGGGCCGCTGCTCAAGGTGTGGTGATGCGCAGGCTCTCATGGCTGCGTGCCGCCGACCTGGAGAATAGAATCCAGCAGCGGATTGCGGACTCGCCTTGCCGTGCGGATAACATTTTTGGCGAAAAAGTCGAGCAGGTGGTAGAGTCTCTCCACCAGCGGGACACCGCATTCGACAAGTTCGCCCGCCGGCAGCCTTCAGCTTCTACCTCTACAGGTAGACGATTTTTCGGGGGAAGGAAGACTGTTCCCTATACTTCTGGCAAGCGTAGGTACAATCCTCCTTCCCGACAGCCTGCGGCCCAGGCTAAGCCCCAGCGCGCTCGCTCTCGTCAGCAGCGTGCGAATCAGCAAGGCCCCGCGGCTCCCCAGCAAAAGCAAGGGGCGAGCTTTTGACTGGCTCCAGCAGAGCATAGCCGACATCCAAGTGTCAGTGCCGGGCGACCTGCCTGTCGGAGGGAGGTTGAAAGCTTTTCACCAAAGGTGGCCTCTCATAACCTCCGATCAGTGGGTTCTCCAAATAGTCCGGCAAGGATACACCCTCAATTTGGCCTCACAACCTCCAAATTGTCCACCGGGAGCTCAGTCCTACAGCTTCCAGCACAAGCAGGTACTTGCAGAGGAACTCTCCGCCCTTCTCAGCGCCAATGCGGTCGAGCCCGTGCCATCCGGGCAAGAAGGGCTGGGGTTCTATTCCAGGTACTTCCTTGTGGAAAAGAAAACAGGGGGGATGCGTCCCATCCTAGACCTAAGGGCCCTGAACAAATATCTCGTAAAAGAAAGGTTCAGGATGCTTTCCCTGGGCACCCTTCTCCCCATGATTCAGCAAAACGATTGGCTATGCTCTCTGGACTTGAAGGATGCCTACACACACATCCCGATACTGCCAGCTCACAGACAGTATCTGCGATTTCAGCTGGGCGCACGCCACTTCCAGTACTGTGTGCTACCCTTTGGGCTCGCCTCTGCGCCCAGGGTGTTCACAAAGTGCCTAGCTGTGGTAGCAGCGGCGCTTCGCAGGCTGGGGGTGCACGTGTTCCCATATCTCGACGATTGGCTGGTGAAGAACACATCCGAGGCAGGAGCCCTGCAGTCCATGCAGATGACTATTCGCCTCCTGGAGCTACTGGGGTTTGTGATAAATTACCCAAAGTCCCATCTTCTCCCAGTGCAGAAACTCGAATTCATCGGAGCCCTGCTGGATTCTCGGACGGCTCGCGCCTATCTCCCAGAGGCGAGGGCCAACAACTTGTTGTCCCTCGTCTCGCGGGTGCGAGCGTCCCAGCAGATCACAGCTCGGCAGATGTTGAGATTGCTGGGCCACATGGCTTCCACAGTTCATGTGACTCCCATGGCCCGCCTTCACATGAGATCTGCTCAATGGACCCTAGCCTCCCAGTGGTATCAGGCCGCCGGGGGTCTAGAGGACGTGATCCACCTGTCCACGAGTTTTCTCGAATCCCTGTATTGGTGGACGATTTGCTCCAATTTGACTCTGGGACGTCCCTTCCAAATTCCTCAGCCTCAAAAAGTGCTGACCACGGATGCGTCTCTCCTGGGATGGGGAGCTCATGTCGATGGGCTTCACACCCAAGGAAGGTGGTCCCTCCAAGAAAGCGATCTACAGATCAATCTTCTGGAGTTGCGAGCGATCTGGAACGCTCTGAAGGCTTTCAGAGATCGGCTGTCCCACCAAATTATCCAAATTCAGACAGACAATCAGGTTGCCATGTACTATGTCAACAAGCAGGGGGGCACCGGATCTCGCCCCCTGTGTCAGGAAGCCGTCAGCATGTGGCTCTGGGCTCGCCGTCAAGGCATGGTGCTCCAAGCCACATATCTGGCAGGCGTAAACAACAGTCTGGCCGACAGGTTGAGCAGGATTATGCAACCTCACGAGTGGTCGCTCAATTCCCGTGTGGTGCGACAGATCTTCCAGGCGTGGGGCACCCCCCTGGTGGATCTCTTCGCATCTCAAGTGAACCACAAGGTCCCTCAGTTCTGTTCCAGGCTTCAGGCCCACGGCAGACTGGCGTCGGATGCCTTCCTCCTAGATTGGGGGGAAGGTCTGCTGTATGCTTATCCTCCCATTCCTCTGGTGGGGAAGACTTTGTTGAAACTCAAGCAAGACCGAGGCACCATGATTCTGATTGCTCCCTTTTGGCCGCGTCAGATCTGGTTCCCTCTTCTTCTGGAGTTATCCTCCGAAGAACCGTGGAGATTGGAGTGTTTTCCGACCCTCATCACGCAGGACGAAGGGGCTCTTCTGCATCCCAACCTCCAGTCCCTGGCTCTCACGGCCTGGATGTTGAGGGCGTAGACTTTGCCTCTTTGGGTCTGCCAGAGGGTGTCTCCCGCATCTTGCTTGCTTCCAGGAAAGACTCCACTAAGAGAAGTTACTTCTTTCATTGGAGGAGGTTTGCCGTCTGGTGTGACAGCAAGGCCCTAGATCCTCGCTCTTGTCCTACACAGACCCTGCTTGAATACCTTCTCCACTTGTCTGAGTCTGGTCTGAAGACCAACTCCGTAAGGGTTCACCTTAGTGCAATCAGTGCATACCATTACCAAGTGGAAGGTAAGCCGATCTCCGGACAGCCTTTAGTTGTTCGCTTCATGAGAGGTTTGCTTTTGTCAAAGCCCCCTGTCAAGCCTCCTACAGTGTCATGGGATCTCAATGTCGTTCTCACCCAGCTGATGAAACCTCCTTTCGAGCCACTGAATTCCTGCCATCCGAAGTACTTGACCTGGAAGGTCATTTTCTTGGTGGCAGTTACCTCGGCTCGTAGAGTCAGTGAGCTTCAGGCCCTGGTAGCCCAGGCCCCTTACACCAAATTTCATCACAACAGAGTAGTCCTCCGCACTCACCCTAAGTTTCTGCCAAAGGTTGTGTCGGAGTTCCATCTGAACCAGTCAATTGTCTTGCCAACATTCTTTCCCCGTCCTCATTCCTGCCCTGCTGAACGTCAGCTGCACACATTGGACTGCAAGAGAGCATTGGCCTTCTATCTGGAGCGGACACAGCCCCACAGACAGTCCGCCCAATTGTTTGTTTCTTTTGATCCCAACAAGAGGGGAGTGGCTGTAGGGAAACGCACCATATCCAATTGGCTAGCAGATTGCATTTCCTTCACTTACGCCCAGGCTGGGCTGGCTCTTGAGGGTCATGTCACGGCTCATAATGTTAGAGCCATGGCAGCGTCGGTAGCCCACTTGAAGTCAGCCACCATGGAGGAAATTTGCAAAGCTGCGACGTGGTCATCTGTCCACACATTCACATCTCATTACTGCCTGCAGCAGGATACCCGACGTGACAGTCGGTTCGGGCAGTCAGTTCTTCAGAACCTGTTTGGGCTTTAGGATCCAACTCCACCCCCCGAGGGCCCTGTTTGTTCTGTTCCAGGCTACACTCTCAGTTAGTTGGTAAATTTTTTAGGTCAATCTCAGTTATGTCCTCGCCGTTGCGAGGCCCAATTGACCAATGTTGTTGTTTTGAGTGAGCCTGGGGGCTAGGGATACCCCATCAGTGAGAACAAGCAGCCTGCTTGTCCTCGGAGAAAGCGAATGCTACATACCTGTAGAAGGTATTCTCCGAGGACAGCAGGCTGATTGTTCTCACAAACCCGCCCGCCTCCCCTTTGGAGTTGTGTCTTCCCTTGAAGTGTATTGTCTTGCTACATACTGGACTGGCCGGCTCGAGCCGGTTTCGGGCGGGAAGACGGCCGCGCATGCGCGGTGCGCGCGGGCGCGCGAGGGCTAGCAAAGGACTTTGCTAGTGAAGTTTCCGATTGGAGGGGCTGCCGTGGACGTCACCCATCAGTGAGAACAATCAGCCTGCTGTCCTCGGAGAATACCTTCTACAGGTATGTAGCATTCGCTTTATTCCATATCTTTTATTCCAGTGATCAAGCCAACTCACACTAGCAGTGAAATCAGAGTCACCTTTATTAAATTCATTTTGAAAAAAACAGAGCTTTCTCTTGCAATATCATAATTTTCCTAGTGTTTCATCCATAATTAGAGACATGATTGGAGCCCCATTTCTCCAGCTCACTTTGTTGCTTTTACCAGTCGATAACAGTTACTCTCCCCACTCCAAGTTTGGTTGCAATTTTTTGTATTTATTTAATTTATTTATTACATTTGTATCCCACATTTTCCCGCATAGCAGTAGGCTCAATGTGGCTTACAGGTTCCAGAGAATTAAAATTAACCATTTTAAATTAAATTTAACCATTTTAAATCCAACTATGGATTGTATGTGGTATTACAAAGGTTCCCAAATCCGTTGAAAATGCTTCCAGCATGCAGGATGACTCCACCCAACCCTGTGAAGTTAAATTATTTATTAAATATAGCACCACTACCATAGCCAAATGCTCTTTATAAAAACAATGGAGTGTAAAATTTCAGGATTTTTATGATGCAATAAGACACCACTGATTATGCTTAGAAAGTTAAAATTAAAGACAGAGGAGAACTCAACTTTCTGAATTTTAAACTGTACCATTATACATATTTGATGATTGGTGCTGCTACATGGTATCACAAACTATGGGCTCATGTCTTTTACACTGATTCCTGTGCTATCTTCACATAGCAAGTAGAGTATCACATCTGTGCTGAGCATGTGATGCGGGATGCAAAGAACAAATTATAAAGAAACTTCAGACCGCTCAAAACATGGCATCCAGGCTTATATTTGGAAAAACGCAATTTGAAAGCGCCAAACCCCTCCGAGAAAAACTGCACTGGCTCCCAATCAAAGAACGTATTGCTTTCAAAATCTGCACCCTGGTTCATAAAATTATCTACGGCGAAGCCCCGGGATACATGACAGACCTCATAGACCTACCAACCAGAAACACAACAGGATCAACACGAACATATCTAAATCTCCACTACTCAAGCTACAAAGGACTCAAATACAAATCAACCTATGCATCCAGCTTTTCCTACATAAGCACACAACTATAGAATGCATTACCAAAAGCCGTGAAGACAACTTATGATCACCTAAACTTCCAGAAATCATTAAAAACTATGTTCAAAAAGGCATACCCTACCAACCCAACTTTAAATGCCTGTACCCTGCAACACAACAAAACCAAAGCTCGTAATGGACATATAATAACTCTTCCTCTCTATGATTCCCTAATGTGTCTGTACACATGAACCTTATTCTACCACAATATCCATGTAGGTCTGATGTATAAAGATAATTTAATTTTAATGGAGGAAAAACCTCAAATTATAGAGGAGCACTCCGTCGTTGGTAACATCAACATAAGGGCAGTCCTCTAAATCATCACAGGCAAAAACCTCCTTATACTGTTCAGTATAAAAAGATGAGTGCATTACCGATTAGTGAATATTTATACAGTTGCTAGTATTTGATAAGTATTCAAGCAGAACAGCTATACTTTAGTATAAGGAGGTTTTTGCCTGTGATGATTTAGAGGACCTCCCATATGTTGATGTTATCAACGATGGAGTGTTCCTCTATAATTTGAGGTTTTTCCTCCATTAAAATTAAATTATCTTTATACATCAGACCTACATGGATATCGATCATAGCTAGATTTTCACTTTAAATTTTGGATATCCTAGATAGCTCTTTTTGGTTTGTTTAGATAGTTCTAATTCCTTATTCTACCACAACATTACTATATTTGTTCATACCAGAATTGGTGAACGCCTTTACGGTACTATGTAAGCCACATTGAGCCTGCAAATAGGTGGGAAAATGTGGGATACAAATGTAACAAATAAATAAATGTCTTTCACTCATAATCCCTCTGTTAATGAGATACTGAGATACCTTGGGAATCCTGCAGTGGGGATGTCTGTAGAAACTTCCACAAAGCCTTACCAAGAGCAGTGTAATTTGGACTTTGCAGTGACATCACTAGTTGCTGAGAAGAAGCATTATACTTTTGACTTTTCAAACCCTGAACAGATTGCTGTGTATAGAATTCTAGTGGTCTAGCAATTGAAATTAGGAATCAAGTATAGGCTCTGTGACCTAGCACAACCACTACAAGATCTAACCCAGGGGTCGACAATGTTAAGTTTACCCTGTGCCACTTTCTTCAAGATTTATTTACAATGAACTTGTGCCACCACAATACAAATGCACAAAATATATAAGCTTAAATTTTAACCATGCCAAAACAAATGAAAAAATAATGCCATTTATATTCATTTTAACCATGCTTATCAATCTCATCAGTAGCTTTCTTATGCATCTATTTTTGAAGATAGTTTTACAATGTCTGGTTGGTAACTTGTCATCTGGATTCTAAGACATACTTCAGAGTTTTCTAGATGTTTGACTCACATATACCTTTTTACAAGGCATACCAAACAATAGATCACGGAGGCTCATTTTCAAAGCACTTAGCCTCCCAAAGTTCCATAGAAACCTATGGAACTTAGCCTCCCAAACTGCTTTGAAAATATGCCTCATGGTCCATTATACACCTAGTCCTATTTCTTAAGGTAAGTATTCTCTGTATCAAAGGGTCGACAAAAACATCAGTCTCATGCATCACAGCACAAAGGGTACAATCCTCAAATTTGAAATGACCCCGAACTGCAGAAGAGTGCTCCCCACCATGCTCTCTAATAGGTAATACAGATCAGCTTAAGCATTCCTTTAGATTCTTCCCTCTGCTGAAGGCAAATCTTACTGAAGCCTCTGTCAACTCAGGTATGGTAGTGATTAACCCAGTGGCATACCAAGGGGGGGGGGGCGTTGGGGGCGGTCTGCCCCGGGTGCACGCCGCTGGGGGGGTGCCGCGGCGCTCGCCTGTTGCCCTGTTTCAGTCCGATTTCGCAATTGGCATGTGTTCACTGCTCCCTCTGAGTCTGCCCCGGAACAGGAAGTAAGACTCAGAGGGAGCAGTGAACACATGCCAATTGCGAAATTGGACTGAAACAGGGCACCAGGCGCGCGCCACGGCAGCCCCCCCCCCCAAGAGGCGTGCACCCGGGGGGGGTGTCATTTTGCCGGGAGGGGAGAGGGGGGGAAGAGGTGTCATTTCACCGGGGGGGTCACGCTGCACCCGGGGGGGGGGGCGCATTGGCGATCTGCCCCGAGTGTCAGCTCGGGTCGGAACGCCACTGGATTAACCCCCAATGTTTCTTTATATCTTTCAAAAATTCAAATGCAGAGGAAGTATATTTCAACACATAAGTCAACACTGCTTCATCTTCTTCTTGACTGGAAACTCGTGATGCCAAGAAAAGGTCTTGATTATTATACTTTGCTCACTGATATGCTTTCATAACAACTTGAGAAGAGTAACCACGCATAGATTACTTTGTAGACAATACTGTAGCTTGTTTATGAAATTCAGCATCTTCAGAACACAATCTACAATATTGAATAAACTGTGAAAAGGGTAAATTATTTCTTACAGAAGGAGGATGACAGCTCTCATAATTCAAAAAAGTGTATGAAATACTGTTGTCGAAAATCCATCTGCTGTCCTCTTGACTAGTACATCTAGGAAAGAAATCTCTTGACAATCAAACTGTAGAATAATATCCTAGAGTGGCAAATATTCAGATACTCCATAAATTGCTGTAGCTCCCTTACTTCTCCAACCCACACCAGGAAGATATCATCAATATAGTGAACCCGGAGTTTAATCAATTGAAACATATCCATTGTATATACAAACTTTTGTTCTAAAGCACTTATAAATACATTTGCCACTGATGGAGCCATGGTAGCTCCCATGGCTACTCCAGAAATTTGTTGGTATAACTGATTCTCAAATTAAAAAATAAAATATTCTTCATTGCCAATGTTGGTAATTGTATAAGAAAAGAGGTATGAACTCTCTGAACTATTATCTAAACTATTCTGTAATACCTCTATGGCTTCATCTGGCAATTTCATAGTATATAATGAAATAATATCCAAGGTAGCCAAAATATACTTATGAGGAGTTATGCTGTATAGTTTTGCAATAGATTGCTCCGTTAAAAAGAGGAGGAGATAGATGAAAGATGCTGCTCCAGTGAGAACAAAGTGGACTTTTATTTTGAATTGTTTGGAACCTGTGGGCTTACATTCGCAAATTAAGTGGCGCCATTTCTTTTGATTTTTTTTAATTCTTATTGATTCTTATAGAATTTTTCTTCTTTTTTTCTTTTGATCTCTTCTATATTTTGATTGGTTGATGTCCAGGATAGCGACTGATGTCATATTTAAAAAAAAAATGCCATTTTTGATGAGTGAGAGCCTATCGACAGCAATAAGAGTAAAGCGCTGTCCTGTGAAGTAAGAGAGATTATGTTTAATTTTGCAATATATTCTTTATGTGGAGTCTGACCTTTTTCTTTCTTTTTCGATAGCCCCAATGAAGTGGACCCTGATGCAGTGATGGGAAATGCTGGCCATCGTTGGTCCTAGGAGGATCATGAGTGAAGCGGCTCTTGATACTGTTTTTCAGGTAAGTGAATTGGTCTCTAAGAAAACTTGATTGCATCATTTAAGTTGAATTGAATATTTTCTGGTCTGAAAAGATAACATTTTATGTGAAAGGTTTTTGCCAGTGATAAAGATGAGATCCCAGAGATTGAGGTGTAGCTCCTAAAATCATGTGACTTGGAGCTCTTTGAGGCTTTTCCTTCCATTTAAAGAATCCAATAAGAGAAAGAGAAAGTCAATCTCCTGTTTCATTGTGGAATATTAATATTATTGTTAGATTTAGATTGTAACCTCTATTGAGCAGGGACTGTCTCTCTGTGTCATATGTTCAACGCTGCGTGCGTCTGGTAGTGCTATACAAATGCTAATAATAATAATAATAAAGTTTACTTGCTTTCCATTCCTGAATCAAGGGCTATGCAGGAGCATATCCAGGACAATCTGCGGCATTTGTTCATCCGTTCCTCCACCTCTCCAGCAGAGGCCAGATTTTCTTTCATCGGGGAAAAAAAGATGGATCCTTAAGATCCTGCATCAATTATCATGGCCTGAACACTATCACCATTAAGAATAAGTACCCCTTGCCACTCATAAAAGAGTTATTTGACCATCTACAAGAGGCGACCATCTTCACCAAACTTGACCTCTACGTGGCATATAATCTGATCTGTATCCGAGCAGGCGACAAATGTAAGACGGCCTTCAACATAAGGGATGGGCATTATGAATATCTGGTGATGCCTTCTGGGTTGTATAATGCCCTGGCAGTTTTTCAACATGTCATTAATGAGGTTTTTGTTTTTAGATCTCCTCTACTCCTGTGTTTTAGTGTATCTAGATTACATCATAATTTTTTCTATATCACTCCCTGAGCATCAAATCAATGTTAAGACTGTGTTACAATGCTTATAGGAGAACAGTCTATGTTATTTATTTATTTTGCATTTGTACCTCATATTTTCCAATAGTAAACTGATTTAATGTGGCTTACAAGTTACTTTGGTTATGCATGTTGCATAGTTGTTGGCGCTTGTCTAGTTCAGTTCTTGTTCGAGGTCCAGTACCATCATGTGTTGTCGTGGGTCAGTTTGTTTATGAGGGGTCATCAGAGAAGGGGTTGTTTGAAGAAGTGGGTTTTCATGTGTTTTCTGAATGCCAAGTAGTTGTTCATGCTTTTGAGGGGCCTTGGTAATGTGTTCCTTATTTTGGAACAGATGTATGTGAAGTTGGTTAAGTACGTAGATATGCTAAATTGCAGAAGTGTTCCTTTGAACAGACGGCCCTCCCCTTCTTGGGATACATTGCTTCATTCTTAGTTCTTCATATGGACCTGGATAAATATGCTGCTATCCAAAACTGGTCACAACCCATGGGCCTCAAAGTCCTCCTGAGATTCTTTGTTTTTGCAAATTACTGCCATATATTCACCCAGAATTACTCTAGCCTTATGCCCCCCCCCTTATAGCCCTCACTTGAAAGGGGACAGACCTATACAACTGGTCACCCAAAGCCTGGCTGGCCTTTTCAAAGCTTATGGAATCTTTTCTATCAGCCCCTGTACTATAATACCCTGATAACTCACACCTCTTCTTTGTGGAAGTGGATGTCTCCTTTGTAGGGGCTGGGTTGTTCTTTCTCACACCTCCCCCAGCTGTTACCTTGCTCCTACTTTTCAATTATATTCTCCACAGCTAAACAGAACTACACCATTGGGGACCGCAAAATCCTGGCCAATAAATTGGTCCTGGAAGAGTGGAGCCATCTACTGGAGGGGTTTTGCATCCCTTCATCATAACCACCAATCACAAGAATTTGTTATATTTACAGGAGGGTAAAAGGCTGAATCCAGGTCAGGCCAGGTGGTCTCTTCTCCTGCTTTGATTTCCAGGTGACTTACCACCCAGCGGAGAAAAAATCTCAAGTAGACGCCCTCTCCAGATCCTTTGATACCACTGGAACCATCTCTGAACCTCAAACCATCATTGATCCTGTAAAGATTCTGGGTGCTTCCCAGATCACTGTACCTACAGAGAAGACACTGGTTCAGAAATGATTAAGAGGGAAAGTCTTACAGTGGGCACATGACTCCAAAGTGGCTGGGCACCCTGGAATAAAGAAAACCCTTCGGCTTGTGACATGTCAATATTGGTTGCCTCAAATGTCACAAAATGTACAGCATTATGTCAAATTATGTGTCAGCTGTGCCAGTAATAAGCCATGCACACTCAACCTTGGGTCCTGCTCCAGCCCCTTCCAGTTCCAGAGTGGCTCTGGTTGGACAACACCATGGATTTCATTACCGACCTTCCATCCTCCCAGGGGTGCAGTACTATCTGGGTGGTGGTGGATCATTTTTCCAAGATGGCACACTTCATTCCCATGAGCTCCTTGCTATCTACTGCCACTTTGGCCCAGTTCTTTGTTAAATAAATCTTCCATCTCCATGGACTACCAAAACGCATTGTCAGTGACCATGAGTTTCAGTTCTCTTGCTTTTAGCGGAAGTTATGTGAAAATTGTGATGTCCAGTTGGATTTTTCTTCAGTGGTTCATCCCCAGTCTAACGTCCAGATGGAAAGAGTAAATCAAACCTACTGAATTCCCTCTGGGCCTACATTAGTGAGTTCCAGGATGACTGGGCACCTCTACTTTCCTGGGATGAGTTCTCTTATAATAATCACATCAGTGAATCTATAGGATCCTCTCCTTTGTATGTGGTGTATGAATAACATCCCAGGTTCCTTCCACCCCTGCACTTCAACAGGCATTCGGAAACATCTGAGGAATTTGGGACCAGACCTGACACCTGTTCACTAAGACTTCAGCCTCCTACAAGAAATAGGCCAATTGCAAACGATGACTGACTCTGATATTTCAGCCTGGGGAGAAGGTTTGGCTCAGCACCAAATACCTTAGGCTTAAGGTACCATCTCAAAAGTTCTCACCTAAGTTCCTTAGGGCCCTTTCCAATTTAACATCAGCTGAGCCCAATCACATATCAATTGTGACTTCCCCCCCTGTATGAACATCCATAATGCCTTCCATATGTTCCTACTAAAGCCAGTCATTTTGTTTAGAAACACAACAATTGAACCTTCATCACCCACACCTGCAGTTGCAGGTGATCCAGATTTTGAGGTGGAAGACATATTGAATGCTATATTAACTTTTTGCTTGGAAGGGCTTTGGAACCGATGATAATACATGGGAATCTGCTGACAATGTTCATGCCACTGCATTTATCAGACACTTTCATCCCCTCTATCCCTTTAAGCCCAAGCCTAAGGGGTGGGGAGGGGGCTTAGATGAGAGGGTGCTGTCAAACCCCTCACCTATTTCCAGAAGTCCTCTAGCAGTCTCCCATGCCTGAAGAATCTGTTCTACTTCCTGTAATTACACTTCCTTTTTATAGCCCTGCAAGATAACACTGACTGATGACATCACATCCTGCCTAGGTATTTAAGGAAGATATCTAAAAAATTGGTTTCATTTTCCATCAACACCTCTTTTCATCTCATTAAACCTTTTGAGCCATAATTCTGAGCTTTGAAATTGTACCAGCTCTAGTTCCAACAAATCAATTCTAAACTTCTCTCAGTAGCCTTCTGTGGATACAAAATTTCCTTAAACATGGGCCTGTGGTATTGTAAATCAACTTCTCACAAATACAGCAGATCTTGTTGTGACGAGCTCTTGTAACTTGGCTCAAAATTGAAGAGCAATTTGACTCTTGGGAAGTGCTTCAAATTCCAGTTAGAAAAATCATCATGGAAAAGTTTCAATTTCTTGCAGAATGAGGACCATTCTTTGTATAAATTCAGGACAGTTTGTCTTTTACCTTGCAAGCTGACATTTTTTTTTTTTTTTTTTTAATTATTATTTTTATTAAGCTTTTAACAAACATAATTTCACATTTATGAATGATATTACACTATATAGAAATATCCAACAGAAATAATTTTTAAACATAAGTTATAAACTTTATATCGACCACAAGTTAAAGAAATGATCCAAGAAGAAAGATTATTCAAATAACCTAAAAAGAAATAAATCAGTAACACAATTTACAATGATGCGCCCGACCTGGGTAGTTCCACCTGCTCCGGTTAATCAGTGTACATATAAGATTACACCTTAACATTTACTTCTTCCCTACTTATTATAAATTCCTCCAACTGTTTGGGATCAAAGAATTGGAACTGTTTAGACTGAAATACAATTCTACAAACACAAGGGAATTTCAACAGGAAACTAGCTCCTATTGCCAGAGTTCTTGTGCGCAAAGCCAAAAAGGCTTTACGCCGTCTTTGAGTCTCTCTTGATAAGTCAGGATAAATTCTTATTTTAGACCCCAAAAAATTTGAATCCAGGTGTCTTAATGAGAGCCTCAAAACTGCATCCCTATCAATCTCTAAAGCAAAAGTAACTATTAACGTTGCTCTCTTCGTAATAACCTCTAGTGATGATTCCAAAAAGGCTGTTAGATTCATCTCTCCACCCTCTTGAGGAAATTTTTCTGATACCCTAGAATCAATTTGTAAATAAAATGCACGAGTTATGGGTGGGAGAGAAGTGTCCAACATGCCCAGTATTTCTACAAGATATTTTTTAACCATTTGTACTGGGGATACTAGAGGAGAGCTAGGAAAATTTATTAACCTTAAATTAAGTCTTTTAGACTGATTCTCAAGATATTCCAACCGTCGTGAAGTAAAATTCTTTCCTTTAATCAGCGATTGAGTCAGAAGTTCCATCTTAGAAGTTCTTTCAGTAAGACATTTTACTTCTTCGGTTTGGGAGTCAGTCTTTTTCATTTGTAATAATGCAGCCTCTGATAAAGTTTTAATAGTCCCCACATTTTTAACCACCAGAGATTGTAGGGAGGTGTATGCTGTGAAGGTTAAATCCCATAGTGACTCTAAAGTCACTACGGCTGGCTTTTCCATTCTCCCAGCACTAAACTCAGGAAGTGGTGCATTTGCAGCCAGCTCCAGGGTACTCACTGTCTGTGTAGACAGCGTCGAAGATGGTAACATCACTGGAACTTCTGTGCTGACAGCACTTCGATCTCTATGCGTCTCCATCTGGCTCCCTCCCTGTGCACATCGAACTCCATTTCGGGCCGAGGCATCTGGACTCTGAAGGAAACGTTCACTTCCTGGTTGCAGGGGCGCCGCACGTTCGACAGGGCTCAGGGAAGCCCCGTCTTCACTGACGACCAGCGTCGAAGCGCCAGCCTCATCGGAAGGTGTAGAAACTCTCCCAGGACCCAGCGCGATGTTAAATTCCTCCATTTTCGCTTGGCGTAGCTGGTTAGACCCGCCAGGGAGAGAGGGAATCTCCCTGACTTTGCCTCTCCTTTTTCCCATGACGAGAATCAGGTAGGGAACCGCTAACCGCCGCGTTTCAAGGGAGGGAACAAATCGCGTCTGGTTGCGCAACTCAAACCGTCGCCATCTTGGATCTCTCGGCCCTGGCAAGTTCGCAAGCTGACATTTATATATATATTTAAATGTGTGATAATGTTGTCAGGCTCCTCACCTGTTTCCAGAGGTCCTCTAGGTTCCAGCAGCCTCCCATACCTAAAGAAACTGTGCTACTTCCTGGAACTCTGCACTTCCTTTTTATAGCCCTGCAAGATGGCACTGACTGATGGCATCACATTCTGCCTAGGTATTTAAGGAAGTGCCCTACACTCAACCAGTGCCTCGGCAACAGGCTTCCTGGTGTCTTGCAGACTTCAGTGTGCATTGCCTTGTTCCTAAGTTTCAGCCAGTCTATGCCTATCCTGCCTTGCTCCAACATTCCAGCCAGCCTGTGCCTGCCCTTCTTTGCTCCAACATTCCAGCCAGCCTGTGCCTGCCCTTCTTTGCTCCAACATTCCAGCCAGCCTGTGCCTGCCCTTCTTTGCTCCAGCATTCAGGCCAGCCTGCATCCTGTACTTTGTCAGGTGGCTGTGTCAGCAACCATCAGCAAGGACCTGTGCTGCACTTTCACCACACAGGTGAAGCCATCCTCGCTACAGTCCAACTGTTCACTTTCCTCAAATTGTGATAGATATCACTTAAGAACATGAGATCAGTAAGTCATTTTTTGCCCTCCAGCTGTGTACAATCACACCCAAGCTCCTGGACAAAATTTTTTACAACATCGAGGCATTCAACAAATCTGGCAAGAACCTTTGCCCTGAGCCACAGAACATCGCAGTGTAAAACAAGATCACTTGGGAGTGCCTTTCCATTTCTTCTAGCAAAGTTTTAAAGCACCCGTGGGTCAGTGATGAGAAGACTATGATTACATTTACAATTTGTGTTACATCAGATACAACATTGTTGAGAGCATCTTGCACATAAGTTCTTCTGGTAAATAATGCAGTGGAAAACTAACAAGGGCCTGCCTGTTTCTGTGGAAGGCTAACAAATCCAATGTTCTTACCCACCATTGCTGGTGCTCCATCAGCTGTAATAGAAAAAAATGTTGTTTTTAATATCAGTACCTCCATCTTTTTCCAGACTGATAAACTGAGCGACGACCTTCATAATATCTTGGCCTGTTTTGGTTCCAGTCATAGTTGAAATAGCACACACCTCCTCCATAACTGTATAGTATGTTGAGGAATAAAACCGTGCAATTAGCATTAAATGTGAGATATCATTTATATCTGTACGCTCATCTAAAGTCAAACTTACAGCATCATACTTTGTGAAATCAGTTTTTAATTGCCTGTCGAGATTGTCAACAATGCGGCATGCATGTCCCTGAACAGTTCTGAGAGAGGTACATCTCGAATTCTAGATAAAATGTCATTTTTGTTTTTCAAATCTTCAGATATTCAAGCACATTGCTCTTTAAGAAACTCACCATCAGTAAATGGTTTCCCCATTTTCTTTAAAGAACTGGACAATGTTGGCACATTTAGACTGCCTCTGGACAGAACTTCTGCATGAAGGTAGCCCCTACCTCATTATTCAGTATATATCTGTGAAATAGTAGTAATTAAAAAAAATCAAGTGCATTTTATAATATACTACTGCATTCCAGAAAACAAAAAGGAGCAAGTTCCCACATACCACCTTTTTCTTTTGATGTAGGCACAGGAAGAAAAGATTTTAAATGCTCCCAGTTCAATCAATGTTTGTTTGTTTTTTATATTATAAGTCTGATTGTTAAGTACCTAATTCTCATAACATGATGTCTGTCTTGATGGCCCTTTACTAGGTGAAAACATCTCTGCATGAATGGACGGCCAGAAAAGCAAACAGGATGCTAGAAATTATTAGAAAAAGGATGGTGAATAAGACCGAAAATACTATAATGTATCGCTCCATGGTGCAAATTCACTTTGAGTACTTTGTTCACTTCTGGTTGCCATATCTTAAAATCCCTCCTCTCAGTACCCTTCTCCACCACCGCCAACTCCAGGCTCCGCTCATTCTGCCTCACCTCACCCTATGCTTGGAATCAACTTCCTGAGCCCTTACGCCAAGCCCCCTCCCTACCCATCTTCAAATCCTTGCTCAAAGCCCACCTCTTCAATGTTGCTTTCGGCACCTAACCTTTATACCTTTCAGGAAATCTAGACTGCCCCTATTTGACTGACTGTACATTTGTCCTTTAGATTGTAAGCTCCTTTGAGCAGGGACTGTCCTTCTATGTTAAATTGTACAGCGCTGCGTAACCCTAGTAGCGCTTTAGAAATGTCAAGTAGTAGTAGTATATAGCAGAATTAGAAAATGTACAAAGAAGAGCGAGCAAAATGATAAAGGGGATGGACCTTCAGCTTGGAAAAGAGATGGATGAGGGGAGATATGATTGAGGTCTACAGAATCCTGAGTGGTATAGAGTGAGTAGAAGTAAATCAATTTTTTTACTCGTTCCAAAAGTACAAAGACTAGGGAACACTTGAGGAAGTTACATGGAAATACTTTTAAAGCAAATAGGAGGAAATATTTTTTCACTCAACGAATAGTTAAGCTCTGGAACTCTTTGCCGGAGGATATAGTAACAATGGTTAGTGTATCTGGGTTTTAAAAAGGTTTGGACAAATTCCTGGAGCAAAAGTCCATTGTCTGTTACTGAGACAGACATGGGGAATCAGCTGCTTGCCCTGGGATTGGTAGCATGGAGTGTTGCCACGATTTGGATTTCTGTCAGGTACTTGTGACCTGGCTTGGCCACTTTTGAAAACAGGATACTGGGAAAAGTAGACCATTGGTCTGACCCAGTATGACTACTGTTATGTTATATTTCCTGTAGGCTATACATTTTCAGGTCTTCCAGTCTCTTCTCATACATCTTATGGTGCAAGCCCCATATAATTTTTGTTGCCTTCCTCTGGACCACTTCTAGGGGTCCTTTTACAAAGGTGCACTAACGTTTTTAGTGTGTGCTAAAAATAAGCATGTGCTAAATGTTAGAGATGCCCATATATTCCTTTGGGTGTCTCTAGTGTTTAGCATGCACTAATCATTAGCATGTCCTAAAATTGCTAGTGCGTCTTTGTAAAAGACCCCCCCCCCCCCCTAGTCTTTTTACATCCTTAGCCAGATACAGCCTCCAAAACTGAACACAATACTCCAGGTGGGGCCTCACCAGTGACTTGTACAAGGGCATCAACACCTCCTTTCTTCTGCTAGTTATGGCTCTCTTGATGCAGCCTAGTATCCTTCTAGCTACAGGCACCACCTTGTCACACTGTTTTATCACTTTAATATCCTCAGACATCATCACCCCAAGGTCCTCTCCCTGTCTGTGCATATCAGCCTCTCACCTCCTAGGACATAAGACTCGCTTGGATTTCTACTTATCACTTTACACTTCTTTACATTGAATTTTAAATGCCAAACATTAAACCATTCTTCTAACTTTTTCAGATCACTTTTCATGTTTTCCACTTCCTCTGGGGTGTCCACTATATTACAAATCTTGTTATTATCTGCAAAAAAGGCAAACTTTACCTTTTAACCCTTCGGCAATGTCACTCACAAATATGTTGAATAGAATCTGCTCCAGTACCAATCCATTAGGCAATCCGCTACTCACCTTTCCTTCCTCCAAGTGAATTCCATTGACCACCACCCTCTGGTGTCTTCTGTCAACCAGTTTCTAATCCAGTTCACCACTTTGGGTCCTAACTTCTGCCTGTCAAGTTAATTTAAGAGCCTCCTATGAGGAACCATGTTGAAAGCTTTGCTGAAATCCAAAGTAGATTAAATCTAGGGCACATCCTAGATCCAATTTTCTAGTCACCCAGTCAAAGAATTCAACCTGTCTAAGCCCCCTCAATATCCTGGGATAGATCCCATCCGGTCCCATGGCTTTGCCCATTTTCAATTTTTCAAGTTGTTCATAAACACATTCTTCCATAAATGGTGTGATATCATTTCCATTCTCATATGCACCTTTACCAGCCAATCGTGGTCATTCTACGGTATTTTCTTCCATGAACACAGAACAAAATATTTGTTTAGCAGGTTCACTTTTTCCTCATTGCTCTCCACATAGCTGTCCATAGCATCTTTCAGTCTCACTATTCCATTTTTAGCCTTCCTCCTTTCACTAATATACCTGAAAACATTCTTGTCTCCCTTCCTTACATTTCTAGCCATTTGTTTTTCCACCTGTGCTTTTGCCAGACGTATCTCCTTCTTGGCTTCTTTCAGTTTCATCCGATATTCTTTTCTGTGTTCCTCTTCTTGAGTTTTCCTGTATTTCATGAATGACAACTCTTTTGCCTTCATTTTCTCAGTCACTTGTTTGGAGAACTATATCAGTTTCCTTTTTTTCTTGCTTTTATTTACTCTCCTCACTTAAAGGTCGGTAGCCATTTTTATGTCTCCTTTCAGCCTGGCCCACTATCTTTCCACTTCTCATAAGTCTTCTCATCCCATCAGCTCTTTCTTCAGGTACACCCTCATTTTATAAAGACAGCATGTGTGAAATCCAGGAGTTTCAGTTCTAAGTGGCTGCCCTCTGCTCTAGTTGTTGTATCAAACCAAACCGTCAACAGGAAGAAGCATTTCCCTTTTTTATAAGGAGCATTTGGCACTCCACATTGACAAAAATAAGAAGAAAGCCACATTTAACAACTACAGGAGTTTTAAAACCAATAGAGATCTTGAGACAGGAAACCTGAGAGCTCTGGAGTGACATAAAGTGGGCTCCAAGCAGGAGCTTCCCTACAAGGGTAAAAGTTAAGCCCTGACCAGCCCTAGGAGCACCTGGAAGCAAACAGTTTAACAGGTAACAAAAGGGCCCTTTTACTAAGCTATGCTAAAAAGTGGCCTGTGCTATTTTTAGTATGTAGATTAATGGCCGCGTGCTAATTTCCCAATTAGTGCACAGCCAGTAGTGTGGGAGCCCTTACTGCCACCTGTTTACTAGGCGGTAAGGACTCCTGCATTAAAGCCTGTGCTACTCTCTGCCTCCAAAGCTCAGGATTGGGGCCTTGCTGATCCCAGAACTACCACGGACACCTGAGCACATCCAGCAGTAGTGCCTTTTAGCGTGCAGTAAGCACATATTAGTGCTTACTGCTGCTTAGTTAAAAATGCCCCAAAGTGTGTTGAGAGACCCTTATTTTCTTGAACCATTTGTTTGGGGAAAGCAGAAGTTTTTTTGGTATAAAAGCCACACACCCTTGAGCTCATCATAATAGCAAAAAGCTCAGATTGTTTTTCCTTTCTTTTTTGGGTTATATTGTTGTTGCCTCAGAATCAGAGACTCAGAAACTCAATTGGCAGAGCGGGACCCTGGGAGAAAACTAGATTGAGAAGATGAATCTAGTTTGACTTCTACTTGTACTTGTGGTCAGTGGTGTTTTTTTTCTTTTGTTTATGAGTAGAAAGGCACAGAAACTGAGGCGAGACCTTAGGAGATGATGCCTTCTGGGAAGACAAAGAAATTGAGCCTTGGCTGGACATATAGACAAGGCTGAGTTGCACCAAAAATTGTAGGGGTTCTGAGTCGAGACAAATGACCACAGTGAAATATACCATCCACTGAGGTGCAGCATTACCAGCAGAGAGGGCTCATCTTCACAACAGGAGGGCATGAATCTGGGCATGTGTGTTCATCACTTCCCTTTGAAAATTAGCTACAGGACCTATGGGTAGAAATATACCAG
Organism: Microcaecilia unicolor; assembly: GCF_901765095.1. Lineage (NCBI taxonomy): Eukaryota > Metazoa > Chordata > Amphibia > Gymnophiona > Siphonopidae > Microcaecilia > Microcaecilia unicolor. The sequence goes on from NC_044031.1 coordinate 523,022,295, forward strand.
CAGAACTTGTAGAAACACTGGATATTTAAATTATTTAAATGTTATATTTCCTTGTGGCAATAGCTATCTTGCTCCTAGCTGAAAGCCTGCAAAGAGCATGAGGAAGTTTTAGCTTTTGTAAAAGTATGCATTGTAGAAACAAAATAGAGCAAACATCAATGAAGGAGTTATAACGGAAAGAAGTGGATAATAAATATTAATTGAGGAAACTAATTCAATCTGGGCACAAAAGACACACAGTATAAACTGTTGATAAAGAGAAGTAATGAGGCCAGAGAGTTGCCAAAGAGAAATGGAGCTGAAGCCATAATTGCATGGCTCAGATATGCAAATGACCATGGTTTGGCAAGAAAAATAAAGTGAATCTGTTCAAAGGCTCTCCCTTTAGATGTTTTTCCCCCTTTTTAAAATTCTTGCATCTTTTACAGATGTCTCATTTTACATAAGCTAAGATCAGAGCAGATCTCCGAAGACAGATCAGATTTTATCAAAGCATCCAGCTTTGTCCCTGTGTTAAACAAGGAACCAGTTATAATTTAGCAAATGCAGAAATAACAAGGCTTTCCTTTTTCCAAACTGAGCTTCAAAAGAGATTTCTACAACCAGTGGTAATTTTCTAAAAGGTACCAGGTCAGGGACAGTAGGATGGGGAGGGGTAGGAGGAGGGATGGGGCCAACGTCCGCTGCAACTGCAGTGGAGAAAAAGAAGCAAGTTCAAAGGGCTTCCAGGTCAGTGACAAAAAGTTCTGGGTCATCAATCTGGTATGACCTGTCAGAAAATCGCCACTGTCCAGAGCTCTGTTTCAAAATGTTAACCACCATAACCTTGCTTTTAGTAGAACTTTAGGGAAGGAGATTGATATGATGAGAGAGAGGAAATAGGACTAAACTTTAAAGAAAATGCAGTTTCAAATAGTCATATTACTGCCTTTGCCTATTCTTGAATTTATAACGAACAGCAACTTCTGCAGGGGGATCTCTATTCCTCATTCTGCTGCTTCCAAAGCCGTAGTGAAACCCTTCCATCGACACGACTGTAGGAAGCCCACGCATATGCTCCCACACTCCCTCATTGAAAGGGGCAAGAACATTGACTGCACAGTATTACTTTAAAAAAATTATGCTTCTTTGGTTTAATGTTTGGTGTATTTGATTGGGTTAGCAGCTTTAGTTGTACAGCAGATGAAAATTCAGGAGTGTGGCTATTTGTATATATGATAGAGCTTCACAAACTTTTCTGGGAACCCCACAGCCTATTGGGTTTTTTAAGATATCCATAATGGAATTGATTATGTAAATAATAAATGTTAATCTATTACTCACTAAAATATATATGTATATCTCTTATAAAAACATCTCTACTGGCAAAGATTTGGTATCTCTTACATATTGGACTTGCTGGTCACACTCAAGTATAAGATAGAATCAGGTGATAAATAGAAATAAAACAAAACATAAGATGATACCTTTTTTATTGAACTAACAATACATTTTTATTGATTAGCTTTCAAAGATAAGCATTCTTCTTCAGTGGACTAACATGGCTACCACATCAAATTGAATCAAAAACTTGGGAGAAAAAAGCCTCAGATAATGCAGGTCATTTCAATTTAAAAAAAACCAAAATCTTTGAATAAACCTGCTGCATTAATCACTGGCATAAATAACCTCTCCCAATATCAATCAAAAACATTTTATCTTTCCTTTTATTTAATATTTTTATGTTTTTATAGTTTATACTTTCTTAGAATTCTCAAAAGCCAAAAACTTGACTTAAGTGTAGCATATCATAGCAGCTATCTCATTCACCGCAACGTTGGCCACCATTTCGTAAGAACCAACCACTGCTTCAGGGGACAATTTTTCAGACGTAGTCTCTTGTTTATTTTTGATTGATATCGGGAGAGGATTTTTTATGCCAGTGATTGATGCCGCAGTGTTTATTCAAAGATTTTTTGAACAATGATTATAGTGAAGTGAGATCTTGATTTTGCTTATTTAAAACTTCACTCCTATGTGTGTGGTTTATAATCTCTTACATACTGTACATAGAACACTGATAAAATTAGGTGATACAATTGAAACTGCGGGTGTGTGTTTACTAAATTTTTTCCTACTGTTATTTGTCAATGGGAAAAAGAGCTTAGTACTATGGGAGCATTTGAGTGTAATCTTTTTGAGATTTTTTTTTTAAAGTAGTAGAGAGATTCCTATGAAATAATTTCTGTTATAAAAATGCTCTGCTTAGAACTTTCATAATTAATCTCAAGGAGAGTCTTAGGAGAGGAATATATTGTGCTTTTATTTTAGCAATTAACTTGCAATTTATTCTGAATGTATCACAGTAGTATTGCAGGCAATCTATTGAATTTGCAAAAGTAAATGGTAGGGAATCATATTCATTACTCCAGGCACAATTAAAATTTCATGAAGTAAAAACCAATGTAAAAATACTGAAGAACTACAGTGAAGAAGAAAATGATTGTGTCTGACTTTAGCAAATGGTTTTCCTGCAGGCACACAGAAGGGAAAAAGTAATTAAGAAAGGCTTGTTTTAACACCTTTACCCCATTCTTCCCATGCTTCTCCCCCCCCCCCCCCCCCCCCCCAAAGATGGTACTTTTCCCAAAAAAGAGGAGTATAGGAGCATGAGTCAGGAGTGGTCCTGAAGGACTGAAAAAAGATAGACAAAAGCAGAAGTAAGCAGGAATTTGGGAATTACAGGCTTTTAAGTCTGACCTCTGTGGTAAGTAAATTAATGGAAATACTTTTAAAACAGAAAATAGTGACTTTTCTGGCATCCAATGGATTGCAGGACCTGAGGCAACATGGTTTCACTAGAGGTAGGTCTCGTCAGATAAATCTGATTAATTTCTTTGTCTGGGTAATTAGAGAGTTGGATGAAGGGAGAGCACTAGATGTGGTATATTTAGATTTTATCAAAGCCTTTGACATGGTTTGGCATATACGACTAATAAACTGAGTGCCCTCAGTATGGGCCCTTAAGTGACTTACTGGGTTAGAAACTGATTGAGTAGAAGGTGACAAAGGGTGGTAGTAAGTTGCAGTAGCATACCAAGGGCGGGGCAGTGGGGGCGGTCCACCTCAGGTGCAGGAAGCAAGAGGGTTCGCGGAGCAGATGCGCAGCTGTTGGCTCTACCGGTCCCCTGCCCCCTCTGTTACTTCCTTTTCTGGGGCAGGGGACCAGCAGAGCTGACAGCTACACCTCTGCTCTGCACACCCCCTTGCTGGGAGTAAAGGTCTGGTGATGCACTTCGGGGGTGTGCGATGTGCTTTGGGGGGTGTGATGCGCTTCGGGGGGTGATGCTTCAGGGGAACGCAGCAGCGCCCCACCCCGGGTGGCGAACAGGCTAGGAATGCCACTGGTAAATTGGACTCACTCTAAATAAAGGGATGCCAACAATGGTGTGCTGCAAAGTTCTGTTCTTGGGCTGGTCCATTATTGCTAGTGATATTGCTGAAAGACTGTCTGAAAAAGTTTGCCTCTTTGTGGATGATACCAAAATCTGCACTAGGGTAGACAGAGCAGATAGTGTGGATAACATGATGAGGGACCTAGTGAAGCTTGAAGAATGGTCCAGAATTTGACAGCAAAGATTTGATGCTAAAAAATGCATGGTCATGCATTTGGGCTGCAAAAAATAGAAGGGTTGGTACAGTTTAGGGGGTGAAGAACTTGTGTAAACAAAAGAGGAGCAGGACTTGGCCATGATCATATGTGATGATCTTAAGGTGGCTAAACAGGTAAAAAAGGCAACGGCAAAAGATAGAAGGATGCATGGGTGCATAGGGAAATTAATGGTCAGGAGGAGAAAGGACATAATGCCTTTGTATAAGAATCTGGTGAGACCTCATTTATAATACTGTGTAAAGTTCTAGAGCCACACCTTCAAAAAGATACAAACAGTATAGAGTTGGTTCAGAGGGCAACTACTAAAATGATTAGTGGTCTTTAAAGCAAGGGCTGCCGATTTTGATTGGGTGGGCACGGGATTCACACAAACACCCCCCAAACACACACCCATATACAAACCCAAAATATTTAATTCCTGAGCTGGTGGGAATCCCCGAACCCCACCAGCTGAAGATTTCCTTCTGGAGTTGACACCACCACTGGTATGCTGAGCATACTAATTGCTTACACATTCACAAAAACTGAGCATGGGCAGAGGGCATCAGCTCAAGGCAAGTGTGTTGGCTGCAATTTAAAAGAGTGCTGGCTGCCCGAGGAGGAAGAAGTCTTCTGCTGGTGGGGTTTAGGGATCCCCACTAGCCACAGCAAGAGTGTCACAATTTCAGGTGTACCTGAATCCAAATTAAGTGGGCTATGCCACTGCTTTAAAGTTCTCAATATATATACTTTGGAAGAAAGGTAGAAGAAAGGAGATATGATAGAGATGTTAAATATCTCTGTGGCATAAATGTACAGGAGGTGAATTTTTTTTAATTGAAAGAAATCTCTGGAATGAGGGGGCATAGGATGAAGGTGAAGGGGGACAGAATCAGGAGTAACCTGGAGAAATACTTCACAGAAAGGGTGGTAAATTCATGGAACAGCCTTCCCGCTGAGGTGGAGGAGGCAAAGACCATTTCTAAATTCAAGAAAGTTTGGAAGAAGTATTTAGAATCTTTGAGGAAGAAGAAAAGGTAGTAGATTGCATGGATGGGCAGGCTGGATAGGCCATATGGTCTTTATCTGCCTTCATTTTCTCTGTTTCTTTGAGTTGCCCTATATGGTCAGATTAAGGGTTCATCTAGCTCAGTATCCTATTTCCAAAAAAGGCCAGATCCAGATCACATATTTAGGCAGAGTCCTAAAAAGTGAGTCAATTAAAATATAATTGGCCACAAGATAGGGTGAAGGAAGCAAGTTATTAATAACCCATTCACTGCACTTTCATTGACTGGCTTTGCTTGCTGTGTTGTTGATTCCCTCTGTCGTATTGGTCTAGAGTCTCAAAAAGTAGAGGATAAGCAATGACTTTCCCCAGGTCTATGTTAATAATGGTTTATGGACTTTTCCTCTAAGATTTGTCCAAACCTTTTTTTAAACCCAGCTACATTAACTGGTTTTACTACAATGAGTTCCAGAACTCCAGAGAAAAAATTGTCATAGTGGAAAACCAGTAATATCAAAATATTGACTAGCATTTTCACATTGATCATATGTTTTTACTGTACATGTATAAGAACGAATTGTAATAGAATAGTTGTGCTTTGGGTTGATCAATAGAGAGTGAGCCAGATGGGTATTTCATTTTCAGCTTTCTTTGTGAGAATCCTCATTTTGGTGAACATAAGTTTAGTTAGCCTCACACTACATCCTTTGCAGTATATGTAAGAAAATGAAAACAAAATGCAAGATTTCCTTATGGTTGCACCAGCAAGGTCAAGGTTTTCAGTGAGAGCTAAGAGCTATATACTCTATTTACACTATTTACACATCACAGACTTGATCGACCTACCAACTAGAAACACATCCAAATGAACATGAACATATCTAAATCTGCACTACCCAAGCTGCAAAGGACTTAAATACAAATCAACTTACGCATCCAGTTTTTCCTACATAAGCACACAACTGTGGAACGCATTACCGAAAGCCTTGAAAACGACATACAACCACCTAAACTTCCAGAAAACACTAAAGAATAACCTGTTTAAAAAGGCATACCCTACCAATCCAACTTAAATGCCTGATCTCTGCAACACAACAAAACTAAAGTACTTAATGGACATAACACAACTCTTCCGCTGTACAATTCCCTAATGTGGCTGTGCCACACAAACTTTACCTACCACAACATCACTTTGTATTTGTTCACACCGGAGTCAGGAAACGCCTCTCCGGTACTATGTAAGCCACATTGAGCCTACAAATAGGTGGGGAAATGTGGGATACAAATGTAACAAACAAACAAATAAATAAATATGCTCTTAAATTCCAACCTTCCACTGACTGCAGCAAGAGTCGCTGCTTTCACACATGAATCAACTTCTATACTTCCATTCCCCGAGTTTACCCAACACTTTCAATTTTTGTTGAAATCAAATGCAGCTTTACAAATTTTGAAATACAGTAGCAATGAGGTTGAGGTTTGATAAGACAGTTGCACCCCCTGCTGGACTACTGTTTTTCTCTTTGCTTCATATTCCAGACAGTCAACAGCTGTTAACAAAGGCAGTCTGTTGGCAGTTTTAGTATTTGGATGACAAGCTCTTGAATATATCTGTCTAGCAGCAGCAGTAGCATCTGGATTTCTGGCTGTATCTTCCATTTGCTTCTTGGCTTCATTCCTTGCTAGCAGCTGTAGAGCTGCTTTGGCTGCTGACTTCAGGTCACACCGTGGTGACAGTCACTGGGTTCATCTGTATTTCTTTTTTAGTGACAACTCCTCTTAAAATGTGCAATACATCTGCTAGGTCCCCTTGCTTTTTTAAATGTTTCTGTCCCGTCAAGAATGATGATTTCAAGGGATTTGTGTATTTTTGTAAAATACCTACATGGTCTTTTTTTTTTCAAAGATTACTTGTTTTAAGAGATAGAAACAACTTTTTCAATTTTCCTTTTCTTGATATGCAAAAGTAAGAAACTTTTTAGTGACTGTAAAGATGATGTATGAATAAGTATTAATTTAAATGTCTGACAGGATTCAGAAGTAAAAGATTAAAATTCCTAGGAACTTCATGCAAAGAGGTTTAAAACTGTGGAAAATCACCAGGAAGAAGAATTACAGTCTATGTTAAATATTTCAGTAAATAAAAAGGCAGTATGATGCTATCTATCCAGAAATAAAATTTATGAAAAGGCAATGAACAAAACATGGATGTATTTATTAGTTTAGCACCCAAGATTTAAAGCACTTATCCATACAGAAGTAGTCACTACACAGATAAGTGCCCTTACAGACCACTCCAGCGCTATCCAGATAGTGCCAGGGCAGAGAGAGGGAGGAGCATAAGCATTCCACCTAATTCTTCAAACAATAAAATTAAACCGCACAGTTACATGGATGGCGGCTGAATATCATTACAATCCATAGAGCTGGCACTGGTCATCTGTCTCTATATTCAGCATCATTCACTATCTCCCGGATTCTATATTGTGTGCCTAGGGTTATGCATGATTCTGCATGTAAATCTATGTGTATTTTATAACAATGAACATTGTTAATATTGCTTAAGCAATAACGAGCACTAATTGGCAAAAATTAGAATATATGCATGCACATTGCTAAGTGTATTCTGTAATGTACTGCGCCTAAATTCTAACATGCACAGGCAAAAAGGGGCATGGTTAGGGGTGTGGAAATGGGCATTTTGTGGGCTTTCCAAAATCTATGTGCATTAATATAAAATATGGACCAGTGTGCGTAAATCTATATGCATGGATTTACACCAGTTTTTCATTGATGTAAATGGACGCGCATAGATTCATTCGCATTAACTACACCTAAGCGTATTCTAAATACCATGCATAAATTAGAATATTCTTAGTCGTAATTGCCTAGTGCACATTAATTTTAGGTGCCATATATAGAATTTAGCCCTATGTGGATAGCATACTGAATACACATAACATATTTAAACACTGAGATGGTGTTTAAAAAAACGTTGACCACATCATTTCAATATTGACCTGTTAATGTATAATTTGCCATTGACCAAAATGCCCTACAAAAATGGCCCTCTGTTTTAATTTAATGCTAACATTTATAGTAAAGTTTGAGGCAGAGTACAGTTAAAAATTAGCAGAAAAAAAGCAGATTAAAATAAAAAGAACCATACATCTTCATATAACCATAAACAATCAAACATACTTAAAAAAACATAAAATCATAAAAAGTTTTACAAATGGGTTTAGGACTGTTCCCTCCCTGAAACTGTCTATTAAGGAAGATGTAGCAATGGGACAGGATGGATTTCCCACTCTGGAATCCATCAGGAACATTCAGTCACTGCTATAGGGGCCAAAAGGAAAAGGAGAAAGTACAGGGGCTGCCAGTCTGATTCAGAGCTGTTCCCTAGGGCTTACAGTGGTAAAGAACGAGAGGCTGATTTTCACATGACAAGGAGAAGACTTAAGGGTTGTGAGCTTGGTCCATAGCTGTTTCATGATGCATGGCATGCCATAAAGAGGAAAAGGTATAGATTTTCAGGCAAATATAGTCCTGTCTTCAGAAAAAGAGCGGTGAACAATGAATGCCAATAGCCCACAGGATTGGAAGATGGAGAGTGCTGGATCTGGTGAGTAATTGGTCTCAAATTTGAGAGAGAGGAAGACAGAGGAATTCAGAGACATAGGTCTTAGAGAGGTCAATTGGAACACAAAGTAACAGCACTAAGGTGAAAACCCAGGCCTAGTCTATACCCTACACTATTAGTGTTACAATAGAGATTTGGTGACAAGTAGAGCGGTGGCTAACCATCCTGATAGTGACAAAAAGCACTTATAGAAGAGTAGAGTGGTTCAACAACCGTCCAGTATAAAAGAGAAAAATGGTTGTGAACCTAGGAGAGTACAAGTAACAGTAGACTAAGATTTTTTTTGTTTGTGTATTTGATTCTGGGATCAACCCTCAGCTCCATTATCTGAGAGGTCTGCTGCACAGATAAAGGCAAATAAAAGGTTCATAGAGTAAGTTCTGATCATTATCCAGATAATGCTACTGAAAATGCAGGTTTTGCACTGGCTACCTGGAAGAATACAGCTGAACATCTGACTTACTACTACTACTACTACTATTTAGCATTTCTATAGCGCTACAAGGCATACGCAGCGCTGCACAAACATAGAAGAAAGACAGTCCCTGCTCAAAGAGCTTACAATCTAATAGACTTAAACTAATCAACACTGTAAGAATAATACACGGATCAAGGAAAATATGAATAGACATCATCTGAGTTCATCAATGCTCAGACACCTGCCATGTCTTAATATCTTTATATGACCCCTTTGTAAGCTGTCAAAACAGCTGGATGTTGAACATAGGCTATATAGCAATGAGACCCAAACTTCCATTGAAAGGACCCTTATTAGTCTTGAGGATGGTGTGACAGAAATAAATAAATAAATAAATGTTATTAAAATAATCTGGTGCTGCTTTGGAGTAACTGAGATTCTAGCTGTCCGTTGTAATGCCTCGTTTGTTTTGCCTCCTTGCATTTGTACTGACGGTTGTACTGTTCCTATTCAGTTTGATGTCCATAATCTCACAGTTATGGATTCATCATTATCTGTGCACTCACGTATCAATCCTGTGATTCAAAAGTCCTTTTTTATAACTTTGGACACCGCAAAAGCTTAAAATGCAGTTGATACTTTAGTGATAACATGATTCCTGATTTTTTATTTTCCTATGCTTCATGCATCTTAGGCACATTTTGCTCAAGTGGCAGTTCCTGTTGGAAAGGCCTGTCTGTCCATTCATCCATATGCATAGGATTGTTTGCATTTGTGCAAACAAACCTATGTCTTCAATTAAAGACAGGAAGGGTCTGTTGATGGGAAGAGGCATGCAGAGACTACAAGTCCACTAGCTACACTATCTTTAACATGCTGGCAGGGACCCCAATCTCTGCTGGCCTAAAAAGAACAATACACCATAGCCTCAGAGAAGAAAAGCAGTGTTTGCCAGAATGGACACCAAATCTGCCTGAAAAAAGTAGAACTGCATGGTGAAGAGGAGCAGCGTCTGCCTGCCGAGGCCCAAACCCCCAAAGGTAGAAGAAAGAATGGCAGATAGCCACAGTGAAGAAGGACCAATGTGTGCTGGTTGGGACACCAAACCACACCAGCAGAAGAAAGAATGATAGTCCATGACCGTGGCAAAGAGGAGCTGTATCCTGCCAAAGAGAGTTGGGATCCTTGCTAAAACAAGAGAGGAACTTCCACTTCCACCAGGATAGAAGCTACAGCCATTGCCATTCCTTTCTTCTTCCAGCAGGGATTAGAATCCCTTCCATCAGACACAATTCCTCTAATGTAAAAAATGTTTAGAAGCTGCATTTGCAGGGGAATGGGAAGGAAGAGAACATGAAAGGGGGGGGAGTAGGGATCGATAGTAGATGATAGAGGAAGTGAGAGGATGAAGATTGTGAAAATGGCCCTAGTTATTATATTTTACATGAGTATAATTTGATCTTACGGTGGTTATTTTAGAAGCTCTATGCACAATTTCTATGTGGAAATACCTGCACTTACATCAAAAAATGACATCCATGTGTAAATTGCAGTTTTAAAGGAACCACAATCTATGTGTAGATATACAAGACAGGCATATCCCAATGGCCCACTTCCAACATGCAAACTGTCATATGTGCCATATGTCCATCCCATTCCACCATCTGAGTCCCTATAGCCAGCCTGTTACATAGAGCATTTACAGTACCATTGCATGTGTGACTCTATACGTGCCGAAAAATAGAACGCCAAGATATAGGGTGCGGAGCACAAACTGTTGTTGTAGAATGCTAGCTTAAGACTGCATTCTCAAGCCAAAGGCTGGCGCAAATGCTCATGTCTACCTCCTGGTCTTTAGGTGCATGAATACAAGTATTCTATAAAACCATGCCTAAATGCTGGATACGTGACTGACCAAACCCTTGCCCCTCCTATGGCCATGCCCTCTTAGAAGATGTGCACTATAGAAAGTAGGTGTGCTGTTTGTAGAAAAGGATGTAGATCAGTTACATGCTTAACTCCTTACTAGGGCCAATAGTGCTTGTTTAGACCAATTATTGCTGGTTATCGCCAAGTAAGTGCCAATTGAGCTAATTAGTTTATGTGTGCAAGGACCCTATTCTATAATTGTGTGCCTGTGTTTGGGTGTCATTTACAGAATTAGGGGGTATATGTGTTGGCAAATGCATACAACCTCCCGTGGGCACCTTTGAAAAGGTTGCAAGTGATAAAGGTATGCTAGGTAGTTAGAACAATTATGACAAAAGAAGAACTAGATTTAGGATGGTGTGAAAACGTTAGACCAATTTCACATTTGCCTATTTTAACCAACTCTCAAATCAGTACCTTTTTGAATGTAAATGATCTGCTAGACCCTGTTTTAGTGGGGTTCAGAAGGGACTGTAGTACTGAATCTCTGATAATGACTATGCTAAATGGAATTAATTATTGGGGAGATAAAGGGGGAAAGGTCTTATTTATTTCTATTAATTTAAGGACTGACTTTGATACATTAGAAACAAATATACTGTTGGAAAGATGAAATGAATTGGGGATCTCGAGTTCAATTAAACAGTGGAATGGGGCCTTTATTCAGCATAGATTTCATGTATGGTGTGCCAACACCATAAATCAAATGAAAAGTTATTAAAATGGGCTGTTCCTCAACAATCCTTACCTCTCTACCCTCATCTCCCCTTACGTTCCTACCCGTAACCTCCGCTCTCAAGACAAATCCCTCCTTTCAGTACCCTTCTCCACCACTGCCAACTCCAGGCTCCGCCCTTTCTGCCTCGCCTCACCCCATGCTTGGAACAAACTCCCTGAGCCCATACACCAGGCCCCCTCCCTGCCCATCTTGAAATCATTGCTCAAAGCCCACCTCTTCAATGTCGCCTTCGGCACCGAACCACTACACCTCTACTCAGGAAATCTAGACTGCCCCAACTTGACATTTCATCCTTTAGATTGTAAGCTCCTTTGAGCAGGGACCGTCCTTCTTTGTTAATTTGTACAGCGCTGTGTAACCCTAGTAACGCTCTAGAAATGTTAAGTAATAGTAAGTAGTAATCCTCCCTTTTGTCTTTACTTTTAATATTTATATGTCACCTTTAGAGAAATGAGGGGCCCTTTTACTAAGGAGCGGTAGGCCTAATGTGGGCCTACCGCTTGCTAAAAAGCCATTACCGTGGGATGTGCTGAGGCATCCTATGGTAATTTCCTGCTCAGCATGTGCTAATGGGATGCATGCCCGTGGGCAGAGAGTAGACATGCCTGTGCTAATCAGGTAGTGTGGGCACATTACTGCATGCTTCCTGATTACCGTGGGGAAATTAGTGCATGGCCATTACAATAAAATATAACATGGCGGACATTTTACTGTCATGTTAAAAGTGGTCGCAGCACGAAGAAAACCCACACACTGACACCATCGCCAACCACATTTTAGCGCAGCTTGGTAAAAGGACCCCTTAATGAGGCAATGTGGATGATCATTTTATGCTTATGCAGATGATATATAGTTTTTACTACCCTTAGATGGGGATTGTGGGGCAGCAATTGACCCCTTTTTTAGGTATGAAATATGTAGGTGCTTGGTTTTTAAAGAATGGGCTGGTTTGGAATTATCAAAGTCAGATGCACTATATTTTGGGGCTATAAACTGGCTCTGACCTTACATGTGGAAGTAGAAGGCAAAGATTTGCCATATGTCTCTTTACTGAAAATGGGAGTTATTTTGGAGGAAGAGAGGGTCGGCCAACAGCAGATTTCCCAAGTAGTTATAAGGTTGCTTTGTTAAAAAAAAGAAGTTTACCAATTTTTAGAGCTAGAACTACTACTACTACTTATTATTTCTAAAGTGCCACTAGACGTACGCAGCGCTGTACACTTGAACATGAAGAGACAGTCCCTGCTCTACAGAGCTTACAATCTAATTAGGACAGAAAAACAGGACAAACGAGATAAGGGAATATTAAAATGAGGATAATAAAATAAGGGTTCTGAACAAGTGAATAAGGGTTAGGAGTTAAAAGCAGCATCAAAAAGGTGGGCTTTTAGCTTAGATTTGAAGACGGCCAGAGATGGAGCTTGATGTAACGGCTCAGGAAGTCTATTCCAGGCATATGGTGCAGCAAGATAAAAGGAATGGATTCTGGAGTTAGCAGTGGAGGAGAAGGGTGCAGATAAGAGAAATTTACCCAGTGAATGGAGTTCCCGGGGAGGATTGTAGGGAGAGGTGAGAGTGGAGAGGTACTGAGGAGCTGCAGAGTGAATGCACTTATAGGACAATAAGAGGAGTTTGAACTGTATGCGGAAATGGATAGGAAGCCAGTGAAGTGACTTGAGGAGACTGCTAATATGAGCATAACAACACTGGCGGAATATTAGTCGTGCAGCAGAATTTTGAACAGATTGAAGAGGCGAGAGATGGCTAAGTGGGAGACCTGTGAGAAGCAAATTGCAATAGTCTAAGCGCGAGGTGATAAGAGTGTGGATGAGGGTTCTGGTAGTGTGCTCAGAAAGGAAAGGGCAAATTTTGCTGATATTATAGAGAACGAAACGACAGGTTTTAGCAGGCTGCTGAATATGTGCAGAGAAGGAGAGGGAGGAGTCGAAGATGACCCCAAGGTTACGAGCTGATGAGACAGGAAGGATGAAAGTGTTATCCACACAAATAGAGAATGGGGGAGGAGGAGAGGTTGGTTTAGGGGGAAAGATAAGAAGCTCAGTCTTGGTCATGTTTAGTTTCAGATGGCGCTGAGACATCCAGGCAGCAATGTCAGACAGGCAGGCTGATACTTTGGCCTGGATTTCGGCTGAGATTTCTGGTGTGGAGAGGTAGATCTGGGAGTCATCAGAACAACTTAGATCTGTGGTTGAAGCTGTCATTATAAGCTCTTTAGAATATTGTATTGGTTTCTACATTGGATCGCCTAATACATTAATTAGGAGACTACAGACTGCGCAGAACATGATTGTCAGATATTTAATAGAATACAGAAAAAAAAAACAGATAGTGGCTCCTTTATTAAGAGACTTACATTGGTTGCCAACCAGGGAGAGCTGTGTTTTTAAATTATTAGTTCTTACTTTTAAAGTGCTGAAAAATCAAACACCACAAGTATTTTAAGAACATTTACATCAGTACAATCCTAACCATCCCTTGAGGTCAATTTAACAGAATAGGTTAATGTATCCTGGTAAAGATGTGATGAAAAAAAAAAGAGTTTGGGAGGAGAAAAGCTTTTAGAGTTTTGACGCCAGGCTGGTGGAATAAACTTTCTGATGGACTGAAAAAAGATACATCTTTATTAATGTTCAGAAAAGATTTTAGTTTGTGAATTTAATTTTTTTAAATAACATTATGTATACTATCTTGAAAGAGATTTCCCAAGAAGAGGGTATATACACTTTTTAATAAAGGGTATTAAGCCCTACCCACTGTTCCCTCTTAGCTGGGGGGGGGGGGGGGGAGTCCTCCTCCAATAGTTCTGTCAGTGGGGGGTGCTGTGCTATTTCACTATCACATTTTCAATAGTGAGGGACAGGCAAGCTGTGCAGGACTTCAGGGAACCTTTCTGTTTCTAGTGATTGAAAAGACAATATCAAGGCACCATCCCCTACTGGCAGCAATGCAGTTAGTCTAAAGAGAATCCTGTACGTGGAGAACTCAGTAGATCCCACAGAGCAGACAATGAAAACAAAAGGAAGTGGGAATATAAACCAGGCTTATCCAAAGAACTGGAACCAGACAAAACCATAAAAAAATTAAAACAGACAATATTTATTAATATTTACTTTAAAAATCACTCATTAATATTTCTTTAAAATGACGCGACACAACGTTGTGTTTCGGCCTGGTGGCCTACATCAGGAGTCTTGTATTCGTAGTAAAAATAAAACATATGAATTGATGACATAAAATAATCTCAAACCTCAATTGATAAGTAAAACTCTGGAGACAAGACATATAACATAGCAATGCAGTTAGAGCACTGCCATTCAGCTTAGAGGGAACATTAGACCTAATACACATTTAGCACATGAGTCTTACCACAAAACATGTTAACGTGTTTTGTGGTAATTTGCCAATTTGAACACATTTGAACACATTAATCACATATTTATTTTTCTTAATGTTTTGGGGAAGGGGCATATCATGGGCATGGAAGCGTTACCCAGCTATCGCATTTGCATTAATGAGCACTACCTGGATCACTCAGACTTAACATAGGAGGTGGTAAGTGCTCCCATATTAATTTTTTTCAAGACCCACGTACTAATAGAAAAATTAGCATGGGACCTGCAAAAATATATATATTTAAAAAATCCCTAAATACTGACATGTTAAATCTGGCCTTAGCGCATAGGAAGCTCCCATGTTAAAATTTGTTAAGCCCTGGTTTTAACATGTTTTATAATAAGGGCCTCTAAATGTTAATACATATTAGTGTATTTTAACATCTTCAATACACCATATTTACGCTCCAGTTTACTAAGCAGCACTAGCAGCTATACACATGCTAGTCCCGATGCCATGTCGGCACTAGCACATGAACAGCTACTAGCGCTGCTTTGTAA
Organism: Microcaecilia unicolor; assembly: GCF_901765095.1. Taxonomy (NCBI): domain Eukaryota; kingdom Metazoa; phylum Chordata; class Amphibia; order Gymnophiona; family Siphonopidae; genus Microcaecilia; species Microcaecilia unicolor. The sequence continues at coordinate 523,037,581 of NC_044031.1, forward strand.
ACCGACCCCTTAATTTGCTATTAATGTGCTGAAGAAACGCTATCAGGCTTATTTTCGAAAGAGAAGGGCACCCATTTTTTGACACAAATCACAAGATGGGCGTCCTTCTCACAGAGTCACCCAAATAGGCATAATCGAAAGCCGATTTTGGGCGTCCTCAACTGCTTTCCATCGCGGGGATGACCTACGTTCACGGGGGCGTGTCAGAGGTGTAGCGAAAGCGGGACCTGGGTGTGCCTAACACATGAGCATCCTCGACCGATAATGGAAAAAAGAAGGGCATCCCTGATGAACACTTGGACTACTTTACCTGGTCCTTTTTTTCTTACGACCAAGACTCAAAAATGTGCCCTAAATGAACAGATGACCACTGGAGAGAATTGGGGATGACCTCCCCTTACTCCCCCAGTGGTCACTAACCCCCTCTCACCCTCAAAAAAATTTTTTTAAATATTTTTTCCAGCCTCTATGCCAACCTCAAATATCATACCCAGCTCCATGACAGCAGTATGCAGGTCTCTGGAGCAGTTTTAGTGGGTCCAGTGCACTTCAGGCAGGCGGACCCAGGCCCATCCCCCCCACCTGTTACACTTGTGTTGGTAAATATGAGCCCTTCAAAACCCACCACAAACCCACTGTACTCACATGTAGGTGCCCCCCCTTCACCCCTTAGGGCTATGGTAGTGGTGTACAGTTGTGAGGAGTGGGTTTTGGGGGGATTTGGGGGGGGGGGCTCAGCACACAAGGCAAGAGAGCTATGCACCTGGGAGCAATTTCTGAAGTCCACTGCAGTGCCCCCTAGGGTGCCCGGTTGGTGTCCTGGCATGTGAAGGGGACCAGTGCACTACAAATGCTGGCTCCTCCCACAACCAAAGGGCTTGGATTTGGTTGTTTCTGAGATGGGCATCCTTGGTTTCCATTATCGCTGAAAATCAGGGATGACCATCTCTATGGACGACCATCTCTAAGGTCGACCTAAATTTCATGATTTGGGCGTCCCCGACCATATTATCGAAATGAAAAATGGACGCCCATCTTAGTTCGATAATATGGGTTTCCCCGCCCCTTCGCCAGGACGTCCTGCAAGGACGTTCTCAGGAAAACTTGGGCACCCCTTTCGATTATGCCCCTCCACGTGTCCCTTTTACCAAGCTGCAGTAAAAGGGGGCCTGCAGTAATGTCAGCGCCCAGTTTTGCCACGTACCGAGGCCCCTTTTACTGCTGCAGGTAAAAGGCTGAAAAAAGAAATGGCCATGCAATAAATTCACACTTGCTGTGCAGCCATTTTGGGGGAAACCCTTACCGCCATTGAGTAAAGGCTCCTGTGCTAATCTGGCCTTACTAAAATATGTTAAAATCTGGGCTTAACACATTTTAACATGAGAGTTTCCTATACACTTCACTGGCTTCCGATTAGGTACCGCATACAGTTCAAGCTTCTCCTACTAACCTACAAATGCACTTGTTCTGCAGCCCCTCCCTACCTCTCTACCCTCATCTCCACCTACGTTCCTACCCATACCCTCCGCTCTCAAGACAAATCCCTCCTTTCAGTACCCTTCTCCACCACCGCCAACTCCAGGCTCCGCCCTTTCTGCCTCACCTCACCCCATGCTTGGAATAAACTCCCTGAACCCATTCGCCAGGCCCCCTCCGTCCTTTGGATTGTAAGCTCCTTTGAGCAGGGACTGTCCTTCTTTGTTAAACTGTACAGCGCTACGTAAAACTATTAGCGCTCTAGAAATGTCAAGTGGTAGTAGCACCTTTTAGTAAATGTTAATAAAGGGCTCCCCTTTATCACTCTAGGATTATCACATATATAATATAACGGCTTTAGAGAGATAAAATACAAGGCCACACATATGAGAAAGTGAAGTTAGAGATTTTATTACTCACCAAGAGAAAGTTACAATTACAAATTTTATCTTCTCATGGGGGGGGGGGGGGGGCACAGAGCCACAACACAACCGTGATGCTTGCATCTGAGACTCTCCCAGATAAGATCTGGTACATGCAGTTTTATACAGGTAACAGTTAATACATATTATAATGCAGTGGTTAATACCCATTTGGATAGTATAATATGGTTATTATTAATTGGCTAGGCTAATATGTTGGTTATTATTTTTGAGAAAGTCTAAATTAGTTTTACTGTTCCTAGTAAGCACAGTCATCCTTCAGGGGAATTTTCCAGTTCTGCATTTCTCCGGAACACCTGCACCACCAGGTTGCTACACAATGCTAATCGATACTTGCCGGCCTTGCACCTACAACCCCCCTTCCTCATTCTCATGAGCACAAGGGTGTCTCACCTCTTTCCAGTGCTGGAGTCCAAATTAGTGTCACTTCAGACTTGGGCCTGTCAGTTCTACTGTCTTTTTCATACCCTGAACCAAAGTGTGGGGAGAATGGTTCATAATATGCATTAACCTAGCCCTTATTTATTTGCTCTTGTCCCATAATACAATATATTAATTTTTATTTATATTGCAGATTCATTATGTTTATTCTACTCTGATATGACTCAATTCATGGAAACATGGTTGATGTGGTATACTTGGATTTCAGCAAAGCCTTTGACACGGTTCCGCACATGCGACTGATAAATTGAGTGCCTTCGGTGTGGGACCTAGAGTAACTGATTGGGTAAAAAATTGGTTGAATGGTAGGAGACAGAGGGTGGTGGTAAATGGAGATTGCTGTAAAGAAAAGGAGGTCGTCAGTGGAGTACTACAGGGATCGCTCCTAGGGCCGGCTCTTTTTAACGTCTTTGTGAGCGATATTGCGGAAGGGCTGTCTGGTAAGGTTTGTCTCTTTGCGGATGATACTAAACTCTGCAACAGGGTGGATACCCTGGAGGGTGTGAATGACATGAGGAAGGACCTAGTGAAGCTAGAGGAATGGACCGATATTTGGCAACTAAGGTTTAATCCCAAAAAATGCAGGGTCAGGCACTTGGGTTGCAAAAATCCGAGGAAACAGTACAGTATAGGGGGTGTAAGGCTTCAGTGTGCGAAGGAAGAGCGGGACTTGGGGGTGATTGTGTCTGATGACCTTAAAGCTTTCAAACAGGTAGAAAAAGTGACGGCCCAAGCCAGAAGGCTTGGATGCATAAAGACAGGCATGACCAGCAGGAAAAAGGAGGTGATAGTGCCGTTGTATAAGTCTCTGGTGAGGCCTCATTTGGGGTACTGCATGCAATTCTGGAGACCGCACCTAAGGAAAGATATAAACAGGATGGAGTCGGTCCAGAGGGCAGCTACAAAATTAGTAAGCGGTCTTGAATGCAAAAATTATAGGGACAGGCTTATGAACTTCAACATGTATACGCTGGAAGAGAGGAGGGAGAGAGGAGACATGATAGAAACGTTTAAATATCTCAAGGGCATTTATGTACAGGAAGAGAGCCTTTTTCAAATGAAGGAGAGCTCTGGAATGAGGGGGCATACGACAAAGTTAAGAGGGTGGTGGAGGCGTGGAATGGCCTCCCAGAATTTAAAAAGACATGGGATAAGCATGTGGGATCACTTAGGAACAGGAAGAATTAGGGGTTACAAAGGATGGGCAGACTGGATGGGTCATATGGCCTTTATCTGCCGTCATGTTTCTATGTCAGAATTTTTCTACTGTATTTTGGATGGAATGTTTTTTACTGATATTAGTGAATTGTCAAAGAATTTTGCATTACAGTTTAATTAAAAATTTAAGATATCTGACATTATTTTGTTTTTTTCCGGTTTCTAATAAGAAATTAATGTTTCTTATGGACAATTTTTTTAATGATGATATTCAACCTTCCTTTTCTCTTCGGTCTTTGAAATAATTTCTACAAATTATAAAGATTTTTTTAAGTTTATTAACATGGAGAGGCATTTTCGATATGATGAAAAGTAAAAAAAAAATGCCTATCTCAAAACGTTTAGAAAAGCATAGGTGTAATGGATCATCAAAAAGACATTTTTCTATGCTCATAAATTCACTCAAAAACCATCCACAATTAAGACCCACTGCAGATTGACGTGGAGGGGCATAATTGAACATCGCCAGCGAAATAGTTCGCCGGCGATCTATTTTGGCGGCGGCATAACAGCTGGCCGGAACCGTATTATCGAAAAAGATGGCCGGCCATCTTTTTTTCCGATAATACGGTTTAGCCCAGCCAAATGCCAGAGTTTGCAGGGTTTCGGATCGCCAGTTTTGTTTTTCAGCAATAATGGAAAAAAATGCTGGCCATCTCAAACCCGGCGAAATCCAAGGCATTTGGCCATGGGAGGAGCCAGCATTCGTAGTGCACTGGTCCCGCTGACATGCCAGGACACCAACCGGGCAACCTAGGGGGCACTTCTAAAAAATTTTTAAAAATACAAAAAAAGCTCCCAGGTGGTCCCTTCCCTTGGGTGCTGAGCCCCCCAAATCCCCCCCAAACCCATTCCCCACAACTCTACACCATTACCATAGCCCTTATGGGTGAAGGGGGCACCTACATGTGGGTACAGTGGGTTTTGGGGGGGGGTTTGGAGGGCTTAACATTTACCATCACAAGTGTAACAGGTGGGGGGGGGGGGGAGATGGACGTGGGTCTGCCTGCCTGAAGTGCACTGCACCCATTAAAAACTGCTCCAGGGACTTGCATACAGCTGTCAGGGAGCTGGGTATGACATTTCAGGCTGGCATACAGGCTAGCAAAAAACGGTTTTGATTTGTATTTTTTTAGTGTGGGAGGGGGTTGGTGACTACTGGGGGAGTATGGGGAGGTCATCCCCGATTGCCTCCAGTGGTCATCTGACCAGTTGGGGCACCTTTTTGAGGCTTGGTCGAGAAAATAAAAGGACCAAGTAAACCCGGCGAAATACTGATTAACGCCACTTTTTTTTCCATTATCCGCGAAAGACAACCATCTGATAGCCATGCCCATGCCCGCCCATGTCCCACCTTCGCTAAGCCACCGACACGCCCCCTTGAACTTTCGCCGGCGAGGCGACGGGAAAGCGGCGATGCTGTCAAAAAAGCCGCTTTCGATTATACCGATTTCGCCGCTTTTGAGAGATCGCCGGCCATCTCACGATTTATGTCGAGAAATAGCCGGCGATCACTTTCGAAAATAAGCCTGATAGACATCATCAGGTAGTCGTGTCTGCCAATGGAAAATCACCCTCTGAAAACATCTACATGCAGAAGTGATCCCACGGTTTAAAAATATCACCTGCTAACATCCCCTCCATGTGTGCTATATCTATATATGGTGCTGCATGTGGAAGGGCATTTTCTATTCTGCCTCAACATGTCTCTCAGGGGAAAGTCAAGCTTATCTGCAAAGGAGTCTGAGCTCCTTACTACTACTACTGATCATTTCTATAGCACTACCAGACATATGCAGTGCTATACACATTATATGAGATACTTTCTCTGTCCCTATCAGGGGCAATGGAGGGTTAAGGTCATAAGGAGCTGCAGTGAGAATTGAACCCAGGTTGCCAGGATCAAAACATGCTGCACTCTTCAGGCATCATTTCTGGCTCCCCTCAACTGTCACAGGCTGTCTAAGGGGGCCATAACAAAACATGTCAAGTTACAAAAGGCCCACTACCTAAACCCTGTCTCTACCAACTTGTGTTTTGCAGGTGCTTCGGCAGGGCCGTGCCAACACGGTAAGCGTGGTAAGCACCGCAGGGGGGCGCCTACTTTCAAGGGCGCCGCTGCGGTGCTGCCCCGCCATACCGCTTCCGCTGCTGTGCCTCCCACCTACCTTTAAAAAAATTTTTGTGAAGTTGAAGCCGAGTTGCAAGCAGCGCCTCGCGTCTGCCCGGCTGCTTGTAAAACAAGAAAATCTCTTCTCCTCGTCATCGTCTGGCCTCACTGTGTCCCGCCCTCCTCTGAGGTAACTTCCTTTTTCCGCGAGGGCGGGACACAGTGAGGCCAGTCGATGACGAGGAGAAGAGATTTTCTTGTTTTACAAGCAGCCGGGCAGACGCGAGGCGCTGCTTGCAACTCGGCTTCAACTTCACAAAATTTTTTTAAAGGTAGGGGCGGATAATCATAACCGCAACGTGATGTGACTTGCGAAGGTGCCGAGCGGGCCACAGGAGCCTCGGGCTCTTCCGGGTTGGGTTGCCTCTTTTGCCTTCCACTTGTCGGCTCCCCGAAATTTGCCCCGATGAAGCTTTAGTTCTTCTAGGAAGTGGACAAGCCTTTCACTTGCAAGCGCAATCTGTACTCAAAAGTTGAGGGAAAAGCAGACGCAGATTTAGGTCGGTTCTTTTTAAAGCCCAGTCCTTTGATCTTCCTGCGGCCTGCCTTTTGCACAGGGCAGGCTTACATGGGCATGCATGGTGTTTGACAGCTGCCAGTTAGAAGGAGGTTGGGCATTATGTAGCAGAAAGGCAAGCTAACGTTGGACTGATGAAGTGCAAGGGCACAGTTTGTGCAATACTACACGAGATATTCAACAGGTCTACTGATGGATATCATTTCTCCAGCGTTACTACAGATACCCAGCGCTCTGCAAATACCTAGATAACCCCTGCTCCCTAGAGCTTAGTGTGTTCAAAACACAACGCTGACCTCACTTTTGCTCACTGCAGAGAGCTCTTGGAGGTGCCAATAACTCCAGTTTGAGGCTTTAAAGGGGAATCCAGAGCCCCCTTGCTGCCCAGTGGAAAGCAGCATAATATTACAGTCTAAATATTTCTGGATTTAAAAATGGAATGGTATGTTTGTTTCCATTGTCCATTGTAAGCTTTCCTTTTGTAAGCTTACTTCCCTCTGCAGAAGGCGGGCCCAGAAGGGACAGAGAAAGTACCTGCATAGAATATGTAAACCACTGCGGTTGTGCCACAGAAAGGTGGCACATCAAGTCCATAACCTAACCAGTTCCCTCTACATGTGGATTCAGTGACAGGGTTTATTTATCTGATCCACAAGGCTTCTAATGCTCCGTGTTTTGCCCATCTTTTATTCTTAATATTCCTTCTCAGATGGTAGAGGGTTGTTTTGGGGGAAGGGATAGAAAGGGCAGACAGTGAATGGAAGGGGGAGAGAGAGAGGGCAGACAGGGGCAGATGTAGATGAAAGGGGCAGGGAGAGAGGGCAGACATTGGATGGAGGGGACAGCAGAGAGGGCAGACACTGGATGGCAGAGAGAGAACAAAGAGATGCTGGATGGAAGGAAGACAGTGAAAAGAAGATGAGGAAAGCAGAAACCAGAGACAACAAACTGTAAATAAAATATATATTTTTATTTTTTTGCTTTAGGATAAAGTAGTATTGTAGCTGTGTTAATAAATGTTTATAATAGAACATGTAAACAAGGTAATGTTTTTATTGAACTAATTTTAATACATTTTGGTTAACTTTTGGAGAACAAAACCCCCTTCCTCAGGTCAGGATAGGATACTGTAACAGTACTATACTGTATTGACCTGAGGAAGGATGTTTTGGCCTCTGAAAGCTAAATGTATTAGTCCAATAAAATGGTATTATTTTATTTTCTATATTTGTTTTATTTCTATTTGTTAATTTGTAAAGTGGTGATTGGTACTTGTTAGTTTTTTCAAATTTACATCTGCTGTCTTTATATTTTGCACAGTATGGTATTTTGGTATTTATGGTATTTTATGCTAGACGGGGGGGGGGGGGGGGGGGGGCGCCAACTGATAGTCTGCAGGGGGGCATCAGAGACCCTAGGCACGGCCCTGTGCTTCGGCATACGCTGGAACCTGGTGGTACTGCAGCACCAGTACCGGTGGATCAGGAGGAAGAACCCAGCGCACCCTAATAATAGGCATCCCCTGCAGTAATACCTGAGTATGCAGTAACCCTCAATACAGTGTGCCCGAAACACCCATATGCAGGCAATCCCAAAACAATGAGACTGCCCATGGCAGGGTGGGAGAGAGAGCGTATAATTTTTCAAACTGGGTTTCTGTGGTCACAATCGTTGTAGCTAGTCAGAACTGAGAGGTGCCCCTTCAGAAGGCAAATAACTGGAGGGTGAGAGTACATAAGCAGTTGTCAGCGGAACTACTCTGGGGATTGTACCTGCCACCCACAGGCCCTTGCCGAAACCATTAGCCCAGTCCTCCAATCACAAACTACAGTGACTGACATTAGCATTAAGACTCTGTGTCACCATCGTATTACCTGACAAAGCTTTGAGGTATATGGGAGCTGCTATCAAGATCAACAGTGTAGATGGGTATACATCACTGCAGTCTCCCCTCGCAGTTCCCTCTCCCAGATCAATGCTGGAGGGCATCTAGGAGTAGGGCCTTTCGCCAAACTTGATGTTAGGCTTGTGCTACTCCTACCTGTTTCTGGAGGTACTCCGGTCACTCGGGTGTTCAGGAGATGTCCAAGGCATATTGTGCTGAGATATCTGCAGCCACTCGCTCTAGTGCATGCACAGAATTCTCATGATAGTTCATTGGGGATATTCTGAACACTGGAGCGGCTGGGGTGCCTGGTTGCGCAATCACTGTAGCCAGGGGAAAGACCCCACTCCCACCTGGACAATGGCCAAAACACAGAGATTATTCCCTTAGGAGCCAACTTTTCAAAATGATTGGGGGTGCTAAACCCAATGGAAATTACCCTTCTCTGTACACAGTCAAGGAGTTTGCTCAATATTGGGGGTGCTCAAGCACCCATAGCACTCACAGAGCTGGCTCCTATGAGTGTTCCTCTGGTGAGTGGGGGAGGGTGTCCAGCTACAATGAGCAATGCATCAAACCCATTCTGTTGGTACACTTAGTTGGACATGATCAGACAATTCATTAGAGATGTACAACATTGTGAGTCACTAAAAACGGGCCACACAGGTCAACTACAGTAGACCTCAGAACCATAGGGACTCAGAAACTGTGTGTAGACTAGGCCTATGCTGCCTAATGGTATCTGCTCTGTAGCACAGTTAGTGTGAAGGCGGGAGAATATATCATTACATAACCAATTCAAAACACCAGGATTATGCAGGGTCCATTCTATCCCTCTATGCAGGCCCCTACAATGATACCCATCATAGGCATCATCTGACAAATATGATACCCAGACAGTAGTGCAATGACCACCTCAGGAGGATGACAGCAATACTTTCTGCAGGGCAGATTCTGTTAGCTGAAAGTATAATGTCAGCAGCAGGCAGCAAAAGGCGAATGCCAAATAGCATGGGTTTTTTGGTAGCTGGAACCTTTTGCTGCTGCTTTACAAAAATATCCTCTCCACCCCATAACAATACTCTGTCAATATCCATGACATATGTTATTTCTCCCCTTGGTCCAACAGCCTTGAACCTATAACCCTACAAGTCAGAGACAGCAGTCTTCTCAGTGGAGCTATTCTAGCCTATGGATAGTTAAATACCAGCCCCACAGCCCAGCTTACCCCACCCACCTAAGGTAGTTTCTGCATGAATCCTGACCCTAGAGGGATAGGACCCTAGAGGGATAGGAAAACGATGAGTAGAGAAAAGGAAAAGAACTTGAAGGTGTTTTGTCTACACAAGCCACAGGTCTGGTTTGAACCAGCTAGTATTCCCTGCCCGTGCACAGACAGAAGTGTGCGCTGTGCTCTGAAAACCAGGGGAATAGCACAAGAGAGGGCCCACAGAGGAGAGTCCCACCATAGACGGCAGGTGGGGGACAGAGATGGCAGGCCCTGGATTAACCCAAAGCAAGGACAGTAGAGGCACATGAGAGCTGCCTGTAAGTGCTACAGGAGATGCAATGTGTCTCCATGGAGGTTTTGCACAGCACATAGCTGCAGTTTGTGGGTCTCTGGATTGACATGCCAGCTAACCTTGGAGGCCAGACTGCCACTCTGCCTATCTAGGCGGCTATGTCCCCTCCCCTCCCCTCCCCCATATCTGGCATCGGGGAGGCCAGCAGCCAGGCAGCATCCACCTCAAGGTCTACAGAACATGAGGGACAAGGCAGCAATTTGATGCCTATACCAAGCAAGCCAAATGACTGGGAATAATCCACAAACTGAATGCAGCCTTCCATGGCAATAGAGAGGTGGAGGCTTGCAAGCACAAGTGGTGGTAAGTCAAGGCCAAGGCTGGAAAGGGATCTCAGGATGCAAACATCCCCAACCTTATCCCTGTGTAGCTGATGGTACTCACAAACCTGTACAGACACTTCACCCCTCACAGTTTCCCAGGCATGAGGGCTGTGTCCCAGACTACTATCAATCACCCAAAGTATGAAATCAAGAATTCCATATTATTGTGTAAGAAATCTGTTTTGCAGCACTGGCTGTTGGCTGACGCTCCAGTCTTGGCACAATGGCAGGCGGCAATGATCCAGCAAGCAGCACTGGAGTGCTGTACTATTAAGGATATGGATTCTATATATGGGAGGAATTTTCAGCAAGTGTGGGATCCCTTCTGGACATCACTGATGCCTGTGGTGCAAAGTTGTTTGCTTAATTATTGAATCTATATGGTTTCTGATGTTCCAGTGTCATTTGACATTTTTATTAATGATTCAGTTGCAATGATGTTATCTGACTCATTATTTGAGATCTCAGGATGTGATCCTCTTTGCACTGGGTAAAAAAGGTTAGAACCTATTCTGTAATGGGCCCTTGGTACTGCTGGGGCTCATTTTCAAAACAGGAAAACATTAAAAAAAAAACGGCATAAAGCGGCAGATGGCCATTTTTTTTTTTTTTTTTTTTGCAAAAATGTCCATATCGCTATTTTTGAAACTCATTGTTAAGATGTTTTTCTGTGCAGTTTGTCGAAATCTCATTGGGCATATTGGAGACATGTTTTGAGTGGGACTAAGGCAGGCTTACAATTTGGACATTTTTTGCGATAATGAAACATTGTAAAAATGTCCAGGGCAAAAAAAATAGGACATTCTTGGCTAGGCTTGTTTCAATAAATAAGTGCCAAAAAGGTGCCAAACTGATTACCACTGGAGGGATGAAGGCATGACCCCCCCCCCCCTTAACCTCTCTGTGATCACTGACCCCCTCCCACACCCCCCCCCCAAGAGGTGAAAGTGACAGTATATACCAGACTTTATGACAACTGCAGATATAAAGGCCATTCCTCTTAAAGTAACAAGAAGGTCCATGGAGTAGCCTAGTGGTCAGTGCAGTGGACTGTCGAGAAGGAGATCCACGCCTATATTCCACTCTAACTGATACACTTGTGGTAGAAAGTGTGAGCGCCCCAAAAACCACAAAAAAAAACTACTGAACTCATATATAGGTGACACTTGCAGGCATAAGGACTATTGTACTGGTGTACAGTTGCGTACAGTGCAGTTTTTGCTATTGCCAGAGGGCTCATCATACAGTGTGAAGGGTTATGATGTGATGTGTACCTGGGATTTTTTATGTGAAGTTCACTGTAGTGTCCCTAGGCTTATATTTGTGCATTTTCCCTTGGACGGTTTTGTTTGAAAATGGTCCTTAAAGAAGTTGCAGTGAGCACAAAAACGTCTAAAATAGGGTGATTTTCAAACCAACAAGATAGAGGTTTTCTGGTTTGAAAATGACCGTGTTTGGCACTGGAGTTTTGGATGTCATATCGAAAGTACCCCTCCGTACCTCTCAGAACAATGTCCAATATAAAAGACCTCCATAAGAAGATGAAAACAAATTTTTCAAGGACGCTTCCACTGAGGTATCTAACATAATGCCTACTATAATGTGCTTCTATGAAGCTCAAGTATACCATCTTGAGGTCATATCCTGTAATATTTTTTGAGAATATGTTAATTGATACAATGAGGATAGCATAGTCTTGTAAGAAATTGTTTTGTGTAAATTAAATTGTAAGAAGGAATGGATTTAAATTTATTTCATGGCTATGCCGCTCATTTTCATATGGACATCTGAAAAGAGCCAGACAGGCGTTCTGGTGCATCCGCCCAAATTGCCACAATTAAAACACACTCTCAGAAAACATTCAAGCAGCAAGCCATTCAGAAATATATGTTTTAAGAAGGGGCATTTCAGGGACATGTTGTAGGATGGGCATCTTCTAGCGATAACTGTCAGCAGAAGAATGTCCTGGGGTGGAAATGAAAATATCCCAATTTGGACCTGCTATAAATAGAACAAGTGAAACCACAACCTATCTTTGAACCCATTTGTGCTTTTGCTGAGTTGGAGAGTGGAGAGGTGAATCTGGTCATGATGTTAAGGAGAGTGGAGAGTTGCTATGGTTTGTCTGCTGTCTTTGTCAGCCCCTGTCTAAAACCTTTGTCGTCCCCCCCCCACACACACACACACATTTCCTGTTTTGTCTCTCTTCTATCTCACTTACTAAACCCCCTCACCGCACCTGCTAGCCCCACCCACACCCCTCCCTTGCTTTCTCTCAGTCCCCTTTCCCACTTTTTTCTGTTCCTTGCCCAAACACCCACACCTTCCTCCCTACCCCCTGACCTGCTCCTACTCTTTCTCTCTTTGTGCCTCTGTGCTGTGCCTCTGTGTTTGTCCCGTCTCACTTTGTCAGTGTGCTATGTACTATTGCTGGATGAGTGAGTGATGTGTATTGTGGCTGCACGAATGAATGTTGTGTACTGGTGCTGGATGAGAGAGTGCAATGTAGTGTTGATGGGTGACTGAGTGCTGTGTACTGTTACTGGTGGTGAGTCGGTGCCTCACTAGGCGATGCTGAGCTCTGCAGAGGTGGGAGAGGAGGGTCTGCTCCTGCTCAGGGCCAATGGATGACCATAAAGACCACCAGGCAGATCCTGGGGGGGGGGGGTCAAGGTGTAGGCTGAGGGTCAGCCTCTGTAGAGGGCAGAGGTTGTGTTCATTGGCGGGTTTTTTGACAAGCAAGGAGAATTGGATGAGCATAGGGTTTGACATTTGAAGGGGGACTGAAACAGGGGGTGGTTGGAGGGGGATTTTGAGAGTAAGGGGGATCTGATGGGGATAAGGTATCAGGGAGACATACCACTTTGGTACTTCTTCCAACTATGGTCATGTAATCCCCCATTATATGGGGATTACTGAGTGGTATGGATCCTTCCCTGAAGTCACTGAGGGGAGCATGTGAGATATCCCTGGGTGGGAGGAAAACTAAGCCCAAGGGGTGTGTTTATGGAATAATTTGAGAAATGGTTCTGGTTTATAATTGATAGTTAAGGTGGAGTTTGGAGGCAAAAAAGGTTCTTGTTTGCTGGTGTACATGGTTTTTGGTTGCCTTCATCCCCGCCACGACCCTAGGAGGAGAGGAATTCCTGCACCTAAGAGCAGAAACTGAAAGGGCAAGAGGTGCTCCGGGTGGGTAAAGGGAACCCAGCCTGGGAGCAGGAAATGGAGCAAGGGAAGTCTGTTCAAGGCCAGGGTGTAGTCCTGAGAGGTACATCGCTGGAAGGAGGACAGGGAGGTCTCATCCTGAAGGAAGTGGATTGTGATCAGAGACTTTGGGTGCAGTCTTGGATTATGAAGCCCTAAGGGATGGGTGATGGACAGGAGGAGTTGTATAATTGTACATACTTCTGGATTAAATGAAAAATGTTAAGTAGCGAATAAGACCATACCAAAAAGTCTTGGCTGGATTAAAACCAAGGAAACCTCTTAAACCAAATACTGACAGTACATAGTGAAGTTTGAAGTTCAAATGTGCTGCCATTGCAGAAGTTAGTAAATGTTTGCATAAAAAGACAGTCCTTGGGTGTGCTGAGTATTCTTTTGAGAGAACGAGAGAGTGAGTGGAGATGACTCCAGGACTGGTGAGGAAACTAAAAATTAAAGCCCAACTTAATATCTTAAGGCCTACCAGAGTAAGTTCAGCCCTGGCCTGCGCCCAAGCTCATGTGGTTGAGAACTGACACTGTGAGAGTGATAAAGACAGAGAAAGGTTTATGGCCCAGGTTTGGTGGTCAGCGTGAGCTGGTCAGAGGTGAGACCCGGGTTATAGTCACATACCAGACTGCAGCTTTTGTCAGCTATGACAGCTAGTGTGCAGTATCGAATCATACGTTAGCTATCACTGCCAACCATTGCCCTGCTCTGTCGCTGTCATGCCTATTCACTGCCCCTTTCCATATTAAGCAGCTAAAGTGGGGGTTTTACCATGCTGACTGTCCTAATATACTATCTCTGTCTAACACACAATAAAACCCACACTAGTTGATTAATGTGGTTAGTACACATGGCTCACAATTTCTAACCCTGCTCTTCAACTCGCCCTCCGTGTCAGTTTAGAAAAATCACTTTATCTTTCTGTGTCTCATTTACTCAACTATACATGGGTAATAATGAAAATAGTGTTGCTTCCTCTGTCTTTTCTTTAGCAACTCTCAGACAGAACTGATCAGGAAACAAAAATGGCAGTCAGATTTTCACCACACGGGAGATCAGATTAATATTTCTGAATTAATCAACTATAAAGTATGATATGATCCTGTTTAGCTGAAAGTAGTATGTACATGAAGAGTATTGTCTAGGAATCAAGAAATTGGTCACTTGCTTGCATCTTTATCTTATATGTCAAAATTCTCATTGTCAGTTGAGCGTTACCTCTCAGTTTCAAAGTAATTAAAACAATTGCAATTCAATTAACAATAGGCCCAGTCTGGCAAAGGAAGACCTACTGGCCTCCTTTCTTTCTTTAATAAGGGTTGTTCATGCCTCAGAACATTTTATATAACTTGTCCTTGGATTTATGAATGAATATTTAATTAAATTGGTGAGGGTGTACCCCTTCAAAATTATTTAACAAAAAAAAGTTATTTCAAAATATGCAGCTTCATGAGTTTTCAAAAGTTTTTACTTTTTACAAAATCACAATGTTTCTAAGTTGTTATAGCTCATTATAATAATAGTACATACATATAAAGGTATATAAACGATTCACATTTCCTACTAGTCAGACGCCATGCTATGCTAGCCTCAGAAGCCATTATTTCTACTCATTGTGTGGCCACTGCTGTCTCCTCCTTTGTGTGCCATTTCTGTGCACTGGCTCTTTTCCTCTGCATAAGTACATACGTATTGCCATACTGGGACAGACCAAAGGTCCATCAAGCCCAGCATCCTGTTTCCAACAATGGCCAATCTAGGTCACAAATACCTGACAAGATCCTGAAAAAGTTCAATACATTTTAAGCTGCTTATCCCAGAAATAAGCAGTGGATTTTCCCCAAGTCAATTTAATAATGGTCTATGGACTTTCCCTTTAGGAAGCAATCCAGACCTTTTTTTAAACCCCGCTAAGCTAACCGCCTTTACCATATTCTCTGGCAATGAATTCAGGAGTTTAATTACACGTTGAGTGAAGAAAAATGTTCTCTGATTCGTTTTAAATTTACTACTTTGTAGCTTCATCGCATGCCCCCTAGTCCTAGTATTTTTGGAAAGAGTACTCAAACGATTCACATCTACCCGTTCAACTCCACTCATTATTTTATAGACCTCTATCATATCTCCCCTCAGCCGTCTTTTCTTCAAGTTGAAGAGCCCTAGACGCTCCAGCCTTTCCTCATAGGGAAGTTGTCCCATCCCCTTTATCATTTTCGTAGCCCTTCTCTGTACCTTTTCTAATTCCACTGTATCTTTTTGGAGATGCAGTGACCAGAATTGAACACAATATTTTAGGTGCTACTGATTCCTTCTTAATACTGGTAACCTAGAGGTGATAAGGAAGTTGCAGGGACCCAGCTTAAAGGATGAATTGATGAACATGGGCAACTATTAAGACGTTATTTTACTGTTAACCCCACTTATTAGTAACTAGGTCTCATTGCATAAAATGGGAGAGTGCTGAAATAGCAAGAGTTAGTGGTAAAATAGCACATCTTAACAACAATCCACATTGATAACTATGTCCCTAAGTTCCATAAGTTTGCCAACTCTAGGTTAAATTTGGCAAATTCCTAGCTCTTCAATGCATAGTTAAATTACATTATGTTTAGAATAGACGCACTGCTGTCGTATGGTCTTAAAGGGCAATGAAATAAGAAGGATAACTGGGAACATGGGTTCTTTTCAGACAGAAATTATGCTTAGTCATATGATAACTATTAAAACCTATTATTTTTAGCAGTTGCCAGGTAAGTAATCAATTTTCTAAAAGATGTGAGTTTCTAAATTACTCAGGCTTTTCTATATAAAGGGATATAAAAAGACAGTAATTGGGACTTACATTTTTCCTTCTTACTCGTCTATACAAAATTTTCTATCAACTTCTAGATGAAGTACTTTAAATGTAAGATGGAACAACATGAGCACAACAAAAGAACAAAATTTATCTTCATCTGTTTCTAGTCTAAGAAAACACTTTTGATTGGCAGCTGAAATCATATTTGGCTGGTAGCTGCACTAGCTACTGATCACAGAATGGAAGAAATCCACCGTACCAATCTTTTTCTTTTCTTTTTTTTTTTTTTTGTCTTTTATTTCCACTTCGTTATACAGCGTGAATATTTCTACAGCCTGTAAGGTTATAAGAAGCACAATTTAGGGTGATGAAAAATAAAATTAAAAGAATTCTCAGAAGTTTTTAAACAAAAGACTGGAGAACTAGAGCCTTGTTTTAATTTTAGCCACCAAAAAAATAAAAACCATTAATTTTACCTAGTTTCTCTTGCTGCTCAAATATTCTTTTTTTTTTTTTTTAATAATAAGTATGCTTTGAACGATAGTCACCAGGGAACTGGAACAGCACTACACACTGTGCTTCCTTTGGAAGCATATCCTCTTGCTGAGTGTGTCTGATGCTCACTGCTCTGATGTTTGGAGCTTAACCTGCAGTGAAATACAAGGAAGACTTTTTATCAAGATAGCTTGGAGTTCAAGTTTATCCTTGATTTTCATTACTTTTTAAGCAACCATTTGCTAAGGGGTCCTTTTACTAAGGTGCACTGAAAAACGGACTGCGGTAGTGTAGGCGCGTGTTGTGGACGCGCGCAGATCCATTTTTCAGCGCACCTGTAAAAAAAGGCCTTTTTAAAAATTTTCCCCAAAATAGACGTGCGGCAAAATAAAAATTGGTGCGCGTCCATTTTAGGTCTGAGACCTTACCGCCAGCCATTGAGTTAGCGGTAAGGTCTCTCGTGTTAATCGCCTACATGCTTCAAGTTAGAGTTACCGCCCAATTTTTGCCACGCGACAGAAAGTACAATATATTTTCTGGCGAGTGTAGCGGACGTGCGCCAAAAATGAAATTACCATACTGGCCTTGCGGTAATTCCATGGGTGGTAATTCCAAATTGATGCACGTTGGGTGTGTATAGGCCCTTATGCAGCTTAGCAAAAGGGCCTCTAAATTTCTACATGCTCTTGAAAAACTTCAAAGGATTGAGAAAGTAAAATTCAATGGTTTATATAATGCCCCTTCCCCTGCCTTATCAGCAATGACCAATTTATCTGTAGCACTGAAACTGAGAATTACTAAACCATTTTTTATGCAGGTCAGTCTGATTATTTTAGAAGGAAAAAAGTATTACCATCTACTAAACCAAGTATTACAACACAAAAACAAATGGCCCTAATTTTAGAGTTGTATGCCAAAATTGCCAACTAGCATGCAAAGGTTTGCAGAACTTATAGAATGAGGTCAGTAGTTTATGTAACTTGGGGGTCCTTTTACTAAGCTGCTGTAAAAAAATGGCCTACGTGTGTTTAAATGCTCAGGCTCCCAATCTTGTAAGGTCCTCTTGTAATTTTTCAGAATCCTCATGAGATTTAACAACTTTGAATAACTTTGTGTCATCAGCAAATGTAATTACCTCACTAGTTACTCCCATCTCTAAATCATTTATGAATATGTTAAAAAGCAGTGGTCCCAGCACAGACCCCTGAGGAACCCCATTATCTACCCTTCTCCATTGAGAATACTGACCATTTAACCCTACTCTGTTTTTAATCCACAATAGGATATTACCCCCTATCCCATGACTCTCCAATTTCCTCTTGCGTCTTCCATGAGGTACTTTGCAAACACCTTTTGAAAATCCAGATACACAATATCGACCATCTCACCTTTATCCACACGTTTGTTCACCCCTTCAAAGAAATGTAATAGATTGTTGAGGCACGGTTTCCCTTCACTAAATCCATGTTGGCTTTGTCTCATTAATCCATGCTTTTGAATATGCACTATAATTTTGTTCTTTATAATAGTCTCTATTATTTTGCCCGGCACTAACATTAGGCTCGCCGGTCTATAATTTCTCAGATCTCCTGTGGAACCTTTATTAAAAATCAGCATTACATTGGTCACCCTCCAATATTCCGGAACCATGCTTGATTTTAAAGATAAATTACATATTACTAACAATAGTTCTTCAAGTTCATCTTTCAATTCTATCAGTACTCTAGGATGAATACCATCTGGTCCAGCAGATTTGCTACTCTTCAATTTGTCAAATTGCACCATTACATCCTCCAGGTTCATAGAGATTTCATTCATTTTCTCTGACTCATCAGCTTTGAATACCATTTCTAGCACCAGTATATCTCCCAAATCTCTTCCTCAGTGAAGAGCGACGCAAAGAATTCATTTAGGGGTATGTTTACTAAGGTGTGTTAGTGTTTTTTAACACGCCTGTAAATTTAAGACGCGTTAAACACTAACGCGCCTATACATTTCTATGGGCGCATGAGCATTTAACGCGCTTAAACCATTTACGTGCGTTAAAAATGCTAATGTGCCCATAATGCCACTTAGGCCCAGATGCACTAAACCTTAACGACCCTTTAACGAAGAAATTTTCAACCTTAGCATGCATTAAAGGCCATTTTCCGACGACGCTAGCAGCTAATGAAAACGGAATGCAAACGAGTAACTACCATTGAAATGTGGACAATTCAGGATGCACTAACCATACCGACGATTGCAGTGAATCATTTACCGTGATAAATTTAACGTGAGGTCAGAGCTGTCGTTAAGGCCTGAGCTGTCATCTCCCCGCTTCCCCCTGCAGCATAAAAATCCAAGCTGGCATGTTTAAAAACAAAAGTGAGATAACCAACACAAACACATGGCTATCCTCTTCCCTCTGCATAAAATAGAAAATGAAAACAAAATCAAAAAAGGATCGGGAGGGGGCAAAGGCGCTCGTCAGGAGGTCCCCGCTGCTCCCCACTTCCCCCCTGCATTAAAAAATCAAGATTTTAGCAGCCCCGACCCCCTCTCTTCCTTTCTCTCTACTTTCTCCCACAGTTCCGCCTCCCGCCATCCTCCGCCCCCGTGCCCCGCCCCCCTGAGGTTGTCGCCACCGCTCCCCCTCTCCACCGGGCCCCCCCTCTGCCTTACCGGGCCCACGCAGCGCCTCTCACCTTTGTGTGAAGGCGCTGCATGGGCAAAAAGAACACCAGATCGCCGCTAGTCTTCAGGACGTCTCTGCTTTCCTGACCTGGGCCCGCCCCCGTCTGACTATGGCTTTCTCTTCACTGAGTGCCCCTTTTACTCCTTAGCATCTAGCGGTCCAACCAATTCTTTTGCTGGCTTCTTGCTTTTAATATACATGAAAATAATTTGACTTTGTGTTTTTGCCTCCAACATGATCTTTTTTTTCAAAGTCCGTCTTTGCCTTTTTTATCAGCGCTTTGCATTTGACTTGACATTCCTTATGCTGTTTCTTATCATTTTCAGTCGGTTCCTTCTTCCATTTTTCAAAATCAAAGATCCATTGTTAATATAGCACTGGCATCCCTGATGAAGGATTTTTGAAATAGGGATTTCTGTCGGATGTGTTGAACAGTTAGTAAAACAGCGATGGAACATAAAGCTGAGAAAAGTTCGCTCCTATCTGTTCTTGGAAATACCGTTGCTGTTATTTTGTCGGTGTATGGACATATATTTATATCTTTTGGCAACTTTTTTCAGTCAACTGATTTCATGTTATTTTGTTTATACAGATTCCTAGTGAAGGTTTTCACAATCTTTGTTTGATAAAAAAAATATATATAAAATTTAAAATATATGTTTGATACAAAAAAGAAATAAAATTAAGGGAAACAAAATTAGTCTGTTTACTAAGGTGCATTTGCGTTCTTAACGTGCCTTTAAAGTTAAGGCACATTAAACACTAAGGTGCCAAGACATTCCTATAGTCACGTTAGCGTTTAACGCGTGTTAAAAACGCTAACTCGCCTATAAACATAGGCATAGGAATATTAATGATGTATAGAGCTTTTAAGTGAACCAAATTTTTGGCTAAACTCACTGAGATTAAGCAAGGCTATGGATACAGCCTTTACTGAATTCTCCTTTGTTCCCTTTTAAAACAAAATTTTTATGGTAAACCTAGGCATCTGATATTTTGCATTGTGGGATTGACTGTGTTTTGTGATTTTTGTATATTTTTGTCTCTCCCTTCAGGGTTCTTGCTTTTGTTAGTGATTTATCTCTGAATTTAGGAGCAGCCGTAAATGGAGATTCAAAGTCAGGGGAAGATGGTGGGCTGGACAGCCCCAACTTGTTGGATAGCCTACCAGAATGAGGTAGCGAGGGAGCTGCTGGAAATTTCAAAAGGGCACAGGCAGAGGATGAGTCCCTTAGAGCAGCCTGAGCTAGGGTTATTTCAGTAGATGGGAATCTGTGGGCAACCAGGACCCCTCTAAGGTAGCACTTCTGTATTTTGTAATAAAGAATAACTTGCTATATAGGGTAGCCATGGGAATCTACGCCAATACATAGTCTGTGATAGGTTCTTCTTTAAGGGTTGATGTTCACCCATTCTTGCGGGCCCTTGGTTTTTTTCTTCTGGCTTGCTAGTCTATAAACTAGGCATTTGTATTTATATGGTGCTACATGTGTGTAATGTTTAGAATAATTTACATATGTAAACTAAGATTTTCTAATGGGAAATGCATAATATATGTATTGGGGATCAGAATAGAATTTAAGGAATAATGATGGTATGGGTTTAAAGAGTAACTTATGCCTTTATCTTTATAGGGGGTGTTCCTTGATACAGATGGAAAGCGAAACATAGTCTATGTTGGAGCTAAGCTCCCAGTTGACGAGAAATTCATCTTTAAGGTGAGTATTATAACTCATATTTAGAGTGAATTAATTGAGTTAGAGTACTTACAATTAAAAATTCTAAATACTAGAACTTTTAAAAAAGTAAAGAGTAATTTTTCAACTGTTTTTCCAATAGTTTCTGCAGGACTCATGAGGAGGCGGGTTCGTAAGTCTTGTTGATGAAACGTATTATTCCAGCAAGGGGCACCGCTAAGGTCTGGAGTTAAAAGATTTCTACTAACAGAGGCTTTGTGTTGAGATGTGTATATTGAAGAGCTTCTGAAAAATCTATCACCTATTGTAAAAGGTTTAGAATAATGACATATTCTTGTAAATGCCAATATTCTCATTAATCTCTATTCTACAATTGCCTGCTTAACTTACACAGCACATATTTGCAAGGAGGGGCAGAGCATGGGCAGGACATAATCAGGGCTCCCACTTGTGCACATAACTTACAGAATACTATAAGATGTACACATCCTGCCACATTTAGGCACACTTACGCCAGCTGTATGGCTGGCATATGCGCAGATACCTAATATTAAGCACTGATACTAGTTTACACCAGTATTCTATAATGGAACCTAGGTGCCTAGGTTCTCTTTAAGATAGGCTCCTATTATATGGCCTTGGGGCACGTAAATGGAGGGACTCAGTTATAGAATAGCCCCTTTTGTGTCCATAAACAAAGGCTTTTTGCATAGAGCCCTCGATTTGGCTACAGCATTTTAGATAATAAAATACCATAAGAACTGCAACTGTGTTATCAATCCAATGAAAGATTACAGTATCTTGTGTGAAATAAGTTTTAATGTATGGAAAACATAACACATGTATAGCTGCTTCATAAGCATTAGAGAACCTGGCTCTTTGATATGCAGTTGAAATAAAGTAGCTTCTTTTATAGTCAGTGCATCTGTAATATAAGTGAGGGCAGCAGCAAAACAAAAGAAGTGATGGAACTATTGAAGCAGATGTTCCATGAAGCTCCTTCTGTTCAGAAGATAAGGGCCTGGCATAGAGCTCATCAGTAAAACATGAGGATGTGCTTGAGTAAAAAACTCATAGTCTGCTACCTACAGGCAATTGCCCACATCTCATGTAAACTGATAAATTAAAGATTCTGCAGTATTTTTCTTCATCTTGCTTTTGTCAAATGTAATCATTAGAATGTATATTTTGATATTTCACAATTTACAAAATAATGGCAATTGAAAATACTTATGCATGCCTTGTTTGTAAAAGTGCATTTTCCATTTGGTATTATCATGTCCTCATCACGTGTGTGTGTGTGTGTGTGTGTGTGTGTGTGAGTGTGTGAGTGTGTGTTTTATTTCAAATAATAGCATATGTGTTGGCCTGATGGCATACACTTGTGAAACCTGATCATGAAGTTACAATATCCCACTCTTAGAATAACAGCAGTAACTGATGATTTTTTTTGTCATAGTTTTAGATAAATGTGTTGTCATTTTTATGAGGATTTTGTTTTGCTACAGTTTCTAAATTCTTCCTCATTTGGGGAAATATTTATAAGCACGGAAATTTATATAACCACAATCAGATGTAAAAATGTGTAGATGTTTTATATAAACTAAAGAAGGCTCTGGAAATGTATGTATTTACATTTCTTATATACCACCTGCAAGACCGAATGTTACCAAAGCAGTGTACATTCAGGTACAGAAAGTATTCTTCTGTTCCAGGAAGGCTCACAATCTTAAGTCATTTGCCAAAGATCAGAAGGGGCTTCAGTGAAATTCAAACAAAATTCTCCTGGTTCTTAGTCCACTGCTCTAACCATTAGACTTACTCCTCCACAGCACACTATCAGATTCAGGAACACTGGGTACATGGACATTTACCATTGGGCAGAATGTGAGGAGCTACATTTCATGCAACTTTGGTTCTGCCAGAGTGTAGGCCAGTGGTGCTATAAAATATTCTCAGGGTATCACTTCCTCTTCTTCTTCCTTATTATGGAGTCAGGAAGATGGTCAGGCTATATGGCTGGCAGAACCATCACCGCCCATGGTTCTTTAGGGTTATACATCCTCTTGATGCCATTTCTACCGCCCCCCCCCCCCAATATGTGATTGTTATGCCTGAGACCCAGATTTGTCTCCTTCTCTTTCCTCTTGTGAAACCTTATGGTTGGACAGCATGGAACAGCATTACTATATGTTGGCATGTGCAACCCAATTGGCCACTTTAGAAAGAGGTTGGGGAAACTGGGTGGGACATGAGAGGATTGAAAGAATGCAGCCTGGATGCTGTTTGGTTCCTTCTTGCCAAATCTCATTCCTATATTCACATATTGTGATTCCTCCAGGAAGCCTCACTGAGTGAAGGTGAAAAAAGTGCAGAATTCAATCCTGGTGTCCCTCGAGACTCCCAGCGAAACCAGGCAAGAAACACTCAGAATAATTAAAAGGTGAAGTAAAAGAAGCTATTACAACCAAAAGATTGTCCTTCAAAGAATGGGAAAAGGATCCAAATGAACAGAATAAGAAGCAACATAAGCACTGGCAAGTCAGATGCAAAGCAAATGCTACAAATTAAATAAAAAAATAAAAGAGAATATGAAGAGACGCTTGTCGCAGAGGTAAAACTCACAGTAACAATTTTTTCAGGTATATCAGAAGCAGAAAAACTATGAGGGAATCCGTGGGACTGTTAGATCATGAAGGCGCAAAAGAAGCGCTCAGGGAGGACAAGGCCATAGCCTTGAATTCTTTGCTTCTGTCTTTACGGAAGAAGATATTAGAGAACTTACTGTACTGGAAATGACTTTCAAGGGTGATGATGCGGAGGAGCTGAAAGATATCTCAGTGAACCTGGAAGATGTATCGAGCCAAAGTGACAAATTAAACAGTAGTAAATCACCTGGACTGGATGGCATACATCCAAGGGTACTCAAAGAACTCAAGCAAGAAATTGCTGATCTGCTGTTAGTAATATGTAACCTGTCTTTAAAATCATCCGAAGTGCCTGAAGATTGGAGGGTGGCCAATGTGACGCTGATTTTTTAAAAGGGTTCTAGAGGTGATCTGGGAAATTACAGACTGGTAAGCCTGATGTCGGTGCCAGGCAAAATAGTGGAAACTAGAATAAAATTACAGAACACAGAGACAAACATTGTTTAATGAGACAGAGTCAGCATGGGTTCAGCCAAGATAAGTCTTGCTTCACCAATTTGCTTCACTTCTTTAAAGTGTGAATAAACATGTCAATAAAGGTGAGCCGGTTACTGCTGAGAAAATTAAAGAGTCATGAGATAGGAGGCAAGATTCTAGTGTGGATTAGGAATTAGTTATTGGAAAGAATATTTGAAGCGGGGGAGTCGGAGAAACTAAACGAATTCTCTGTAACCTTGGAGGATGTAATGGGTCAGTTCAGCAAGCTGAAGAGTAGTAAATCACCGGGACCTGATGGTATTCATCCCAGAGTATTAATAGAACTAAAAAATGAACTTGCGGAGCTACTGTTAGAAATATGCAATCTGTCCCTAAAATCGAGTGTAGTACCGGAAGACTGGAGGGTAGCCAATGTTACTCCGATTTTTAAGAAGGGTTCCAGAGGAGATCCGGGAAATTATAGACCGGTGAGTCTGACGTCGGTGCCGGGCAAGATGGTGGAGGCTATTATTAAGAATAAAATTGCAGAGCATATACAAAAACATGGACTGATGAGACAAAGTCAGCACGGATTTAGTGAAGGGAAGTCTTGCCTCACCAATCTAATGCATTTTTTTGAGGGGGTAAGCAAACATGTGGACAATGGGGAGCCGGTTGATATTGTATATCTGGATTTTCAGAAGGCGTTTGACAAAGTGCCGCACGTAAGACTCCTGAAGAAATTGCAGAGTCATGGAATCGGAGGTAGGGTATTATTATGGATTAAGAACTGGTTGAAAGATAGGAAGCAGAGAGTAGGATTGCGTGGACAGTATTCTCAGTGGAGGAGGGTAGTTAGTGGGGTCCCGCAGGGGTCTGTGCTGGGTCCGTTGCTTTTTAATGTATTTATAAATGACCTAGAGATGGGAATAACTAGTGAGGTAATTAAATTCGCCGATGACACAAAATTATTCAGGGTCGTCAAGTCGCAGGAGGAATGTGAACGATTACAGGAGGACCTTGCGAGACTGAGAGATTGGGCGTGCAAGTGGCAGATGAAGTTCAATGTTGACAAGTGCAAAGTGATGCATGTGGGTAAGAGGAACCCGAATTATAGCTACGTCTTGCAAGGTTCCGCGTTAGGAGTTACGGATCAAGAAAGGGATCTGGGTGTCGTCGTCGATGATACGCTGAAACCTTCTGCTCAGTGTGCTGCTGCGGCTAGGAAAGCGAATAGAATGTTGGGTGTTATTAGGAAGGGTATGGAGTCCAGGTGTGCGGATGTTATAATGCCGTTGTATCGCTCCATGGTGCGACCGCACCTGGAGTATTGTGTTCAGTACTGGTCTCCGTATCTCAAAAAGATATAGTAGAATTGGAAAAGGTACAGCGAAGGGCGACGAAAATGATAGTGGGGATGGGACGACTTTCCTATGAAGAGAGGCTGAGAAGGCTAGGGCTTTTTAGCTTGGAGAAGAGACGGCTGAGGGGAGATATGATAGAAGTGTATAAAATAATGAGTGGAATGGATCAGGTGGATGTGAAGCGACTGTTCACGCTATCCAAAAATAATAGGACTAGAGGGCATGAGTTGAAGCTACAGTGTGGTAAATTTAAAACGAATCGGAGAAAATTTTTCTTCACCCAACGTGTAATTAGACTCTGGAATTCGTTGCCGGAGAACGTGGTACGGGCGGTTAGCTTGACGGAGTTTAAAAAGGGGTTAGATAGATTCCTAAAGGACAAGTCCATAGACCGCTATTAAATGGACTTGGAAAAATTCCGCATTTTTAGGTATAACTTGTCTGGAATGTTTTTACGTTTGGGGAGCGTGCCAGGTGCCCTTGACCTGGATTGGCCACTGTCGGTGACAGGATGCTGGGCTAGATGGACCTTTGGTCTTTCCCAGTATGGCACTACTTATGTACTTATGTACTTATGACAGAAAACAGAGGGTAGGTTTAAATGGTCATTTCTCTCAATGGAGGAGGGTGAACAGTGGATTTGCATTGGGATCAGTGCTATTTTACATATTTATAAATGATGTTGAAATCAGAATGACGAGTGAGGTGATTAAATTTGCAGATGATACAAAACTATTCAAGGTTGTTAAAATACAAATGGACTATGAAATATTGCAGGAAGACCTTAGGAAATTGGAAGACTGGCCATCCAAATGGAAGATTAAATTTAATGTGGACAAATGCAAGGTGATGCACATTGGAAAGAATAATCCAAATCATAGTTGCCTACTGCTAGGGTGCACTTTGGGGAGCAGCACTCAAGAAACAGATCTAGGTGTCATTCATAAGTACATAAGTATTGCCATACTGGGACAGACCAAAGGTTCAACAAGCCCAGCATCATGTTTCCAACAGTGGCCAATCCAGGTCACAAATACCTGGCAAGATCCTGAAAAAGTTCAGTACATTTTAAGCTGCTTATCCCAGAAATAAGTAGTGGATTTTCCCAAAGTCAATTTAATAATGGTCTTTGGACTTTTCCTTTAGGAAGCTGTCCAGGCCTTTTTTAAACCCTGCTAAGCTAACTGCCCTTACCACATTCTCTGGCAATGAATTCCAGAGTTTAATTACACATTGAGTAAAGAAAAACTTTTTCCGATTCGTATTAAATTTACTACTTTGTAGCTTCATCGCATGCCCCCTAGTCCTAGTATGATGCTGCTAATTGGGTTTCTGCCAGGTACTTGTGACCTGGCTTGGCTAATGTTTGGAAAACAGGATACTGGGCTAGTTGGACCATTGGTCTGACCCAGCATTGCTGCTCTTATGTTCTTATGTAGGAGTGGTAATTATTGTAAATCTCCTAAACAAAGCAGTTCCTTCCCATAGTTACTCCTGTGCAAGGGACCCATCCTTAAATTAAAGAACTATAAATATCCCTATCTAGAAATACCAGAGAGCAGTTTTTTTTTAAGGGTAAAAAGTGGCTATCTGTTTTCTACACATAGTGGAAGCACAGAGGCAAGCATTGCACTCTGGGGAATGTAGATGGGTAGTAAGGTACCAATGAGAAACAGGTAGTGGGGAGGTGCTCAGGTCTTACATGGGCTGGACACAGGCTTAAAAACATTCCTGGACCACATAGAAAGGGAAGAGAGAAAGAACAAAAGGAACTCTCTCAGAGCTGGCCAGATGGAATAACCTGGAGATATGAGGACCCCAAAGTAGAGGCAGGGCCAGGAATAAGGTATGGGTTGTCAATTCTGAGGGCAAGGAGGTCTCTGAAAACAAAGTATGGTGAAGCCAGGAATAAGGTACAGAGTTTGGTGAACCAGGAATTTTGTCAAGCCTGGCCTGAGGGCAAGACCTGGAGCAGAAGCCCAAGGGCAGGAGTAAGATATGGGCTGGAAGCAGAGTTTAGTAAAGCCATAGGAGAGAAATTCTGATAAGCCTGTACAGAAGTAGTGCCTGTCTGGGTAAAAGAAACTGTTTATTATGAGGAAGTTGCTCTGTAAACTGAAGGTCTGAAACCAGAGAGTATGAAGAAATCAAGCTGTAAGAATTGCCAGGTTTTCATTGCAGCCCTGGTTAGACGCTACAGACACTATAGCCTGATCTAATTGATTCAGCTGTGTGCAAGGGGGCTTGAGATTTTGGAACTCCTGCTGCATTCCAACTGAAAGCTTATGTTTGATGCCCACAATCCTGAACAACAGAAAATCCTGGAGTAGATGGAAGATTGTTCTGTCACTGGAATGGTGAAGTTGTTTAAAGATGTATTTAATTGATGGGCTTATTTTGGGAAGTCTAGGGGCTGTACCAGTCTGCACCTGGAAGCTGTTGTAACCCTAGTTGAAAAGCTTTTTGTTTGATGCTCAAGGTAGATGTACTGTAAATGAAGACAGATATGAAGTGTTTCAGTCAGTCCAGGAGGCAGGGACAGTTTTGGTTTTTACTTCTGATTCTGGACTTTAAAGGGGTCCTTTTCCTAAGGTGTGCCAAAAAGTGGTCTGCGCTGGTATAGATGCATTTATTGGACGCGGCAGGTTCATTTTTCAGCGCATCTGCAAAAAAGGCCCCTTTTTTGGGGGCCAAACATGGACGTGCGGCAAAATGAAAATTGGTACGCATCCATTTTGGGCCTGAGACCTTACAGCCACCCATTGACTTAGCGGTTACGTCTCTTGCGTTAACCGGGCAGTAATCATCAGCACGCGTACAATGTCGATTACCGCATGGTTGCCACCGCGCACCAGAAAATATCCAGCACACCTACTGGATGTGTGTACAAAATGAAATTACCACCCAGGCCACGCTATAGCCAGGCAGTAGTTTTGAATTGGTGCATGTTGGGCACTCGTAGACACCTACATGGCTTAGTAAAAGGGGCCCCTATAATAGGGAAGAATAGCTGGGAGCTGTGCCCTGCTACAGATTTGTTTGCTGCTCTGAGCTCTAGAAGAAGGCCAGTCTATCCTGACACTAACCTGGGAAGCTTGCTTATTGTTAAAAGCTTATATAGCATAACTCGGAGAACTTATAAAAGCTGACAGTAAATAAAGTTATTGATTTCCTGCCTACCTTGGAGAGTGTGTTTCTAAGAGGGTCCTCATACACCCAGAATATAAAGGAGAATCCTGTGTCCAGCTCAGAGAGCAGTCTCACTGGCCTACTCACCAGGAGGGGGCGACAATATGTACTAATGAGACACGAATGCACCATGAAAACAGTAGATAATTAAAATTTTGATTAGGTTGCAGTTACAAATGTGAAGGATTTGTAACATTGTTCAATGATGTTCACCATAGTTATAGTTCTGTGTGGAACAAAAGAGAGGTTGAGTACCTGAGCTTGAGGAGAAAAGTGACTAGGGGCAAGGGGGCAACCAGAGCTACCTCTATGGCCAAGTTCTAATTGTTGCCTTTGCTGGCCAGGACCCAGTATGGTGGAAGACTGGTATCTAATGCCACCCTCAACTATTCTAGTGTGACTTAGATTTCTCTTCTCATCAGTAAGGTTTGAAAACTAATACACAATTACTTCATTTATTAGCATGCTTTTTGCATTTCTTCTGGCTCCCCAAGTCTCTATTTCACCAAAAATTACCATAAGTTGTCTTTTTTTAAACAAAATAGCAAGATACTTTTTCCTAAAGCTTAGCACATGCTACAAGAGCTTTCACCAAGTGCTACGAAGCCCATAAGTATAAAACAGGACACACAGCATTTATCCTCTAACTTTATAAAAGTCACCAAAAATTGCATGTGCAAATTTAATTGAATTACAAGCTAATTAGTACTAATAATTGTCTTTTTAACAAGCAATTATTGGCACTAATTACATTTAATTGAAAGTTACATGTGTAAATGTAGTCATGGGATTCATGCCTAAATTTTATATGTGAGTAAAAAAAAAGGGGCTCAGAAATGGGAGGGTCATGGGCATTTACGCATGTTGTAGAATAAGGGGGGATATGCACTCAGTTTAGGCATGTACATACTACTACTACTACTACTACTATTTAGCATTTCTATAGTGCTACAAGGCGTACGCAGCGCTGCACAAACATAGAAGAAAGACAGTCCCTGCTCAATGTGCACCACAGTTCAGCTGGTGCAAATGGCCATGCCTAAAGTTAGATGCGATTTCAGGTGTGAGCTTTAGTCTATAAACTGTGCCTAACTTTAAGCGCAGCTTATAGATTAGGGCTTTTTCCAGTGCCATATGTAGGATTCACCCTTTAGTGTATGCTAATGTTTGTTAGGACAAGCTAAGCTTAAGTAAAAAGGCCCCTATGTTTGCTGTGGTAGAAATGGAAATACGCAACATAATATTATAATCATTTGGGGAACAAGATGTATATTACCCGTTTAGCTGCAGACTTTGAGCAATTTTTCAAAGTGGAAATGTAGCCTAGTGGTTAGAGCAGTGGGGTGTGAACCAAAGCAGCCATAGTTGAAATTCTTCTTCTTCCATGAATGCTCCTTGTGATCTTGGCCATGCAGTTTCACCATAAAGGTCCTGATTAGATAATGGGACACCTATGTGAGAAGTCCAAAAGGACACCTATTATTTAAAAGGTTCCTAGAACTAGTCCTATCAACACAAGTGCAGAGACATACTTTTATACCTACACGGTAAAAGGATAAATTTGTGCATCCACTCTATAATAGGGGGCAATTCTACCTGTTTTTAAATCTTTGCTGAAGGCTCACCTTTTCACTGCTGCCTTTGGCTCCTAGCCGCTACTCATTTGCCCTCTTCCTCCCCTATTCCTCTTTACCCTGTAATTCCCTTGCCCGTAATGTCTTGTCTGTCTGTTTTACCTAGATTGTAAGCTCTTTGAGCAGGGACTGTCTCTCTATGTCAAATGTTCAGCGCTGCGTGCGTCTGGTAGTGCTATATAAATGCTATTAGTAGTAGTAAAATGCAGAGTATGAATTCTGTATCAGCATCTGGACACCCATATTCTATCAGAGAATAAAGCATAAGTCAGCACAATCACTTAGAACATACAAAAGTCAGGTATCAATGTTGACATGCAAATGTTGCACTTAGTCCCCGAATTCTATATATGGCACCCAAAAATGCATGCCGAAATTTGGTGCACATCGGGCATATTCCATAAGTGTAAGCACAACATAATTGACAAATGAACAGTTAATTGGAAATAATTCCAATTATTGTCACTAATTGGCAACAATTTGAATTTATGTCTGCATTTTTGTAGTTGGTAATCTATAAAGATGCGTGTGTAAATTGTGCGTGAGATCTGAAAAAGGGGCTCAGCCATAGGAAGGATATGGGCAGGTCAGGGGTATGCCTAGAATGTGCATGCAGTGTTATAGAATAAGACAGATCAGTGCCTAATTTAGACACAAAGATTTACACCGGTTCATTTGGTATAAATCCTTGCACCTAAAATTGGGCACTGATCCCAGCACTAAGCGCTGTTCTATAAATGGCACCCAAATTAAAGTGCTGTCTATAGAATAGTGCTTAGCACATATTTTTTGGCATCCACATTTAGGCGCCATGTATAGAATTTAGTCTTACATGCATAAGTATTGGACCTACCCACATGTACACTCCCTTTTCAGTTGCATGCTCTGCAGGTTGTGCACTAACCCCAGAATTTTATATATGGCACCTTAATTTCCGTACAGAATTCAAGCGTATTCTACAACAAAGCATATAAATTAATTGGTTAACTAGCTGCACACAACTCGCTAAGGGGCCCTTTTACAAAGGCATGTAGGCATCTATGCACATCTAACTCACATCAAATTGGCAGTACTGCATGCCGCAGGCGATAATTTCATTTTTGGCACGCATCCAAAACACGCGGTAGAAAATATTTTCTAGTTTCTACTAGTATGTAGACAACACCCATGTGGACTACAACACCCGTGTGGACTGAGGTTCCATCATTTCTTTTCAAGGTGATCAATATCGCTTCTTCCTTTCCCCTGGCTTCTGGCATTTCAGTCACTATGATATCATTTCTCATATACAGAGCTACTCCTCCACCTTTATGACCATCTCTATCCTTCCTAAATAGATTGTAGCCTCGTATGTTTGCATCCCATTCATTGGAATCATTGAACCATGACTCCATGATAGCAACAATGTCTAAGTCTGCCTCTAACATCAAGGTTTGCAGATCATGAACTTTGTTGCTTAGACTGTGTGCATTAGTGGTCATCTCTTTCCAGCTACATTTCAGTGGCAGTCTCATCTTCTGTTTAGTTTTTTTTTTTTTTGTCTCACTTCCTGCTGTATTGGTAAGAATTGATTTGCTAAGAATGTTGTTTTCATTGTTTTCTTTACTACTGTCATACCTTGTCTTTAGCTGGGGGTGACCACTTGAAGTGACCTGCCTCCATATGCCACCAGTTAAGTAAGTGATAAGGTTAGGACAGCATAAAGACTGTCCTATCAGCAAAGCTACACATGCACTGGTCTGAATATTGACTGGTAAATGGCAGCTTCCAGGTGCCCGCTGTGACCCCAATATTCAAGGCCAGTGCCCAGATTTGGCCCAGCTTGAAAAACCAGGCTCAGTTCAGCCTGCAGCAGTCAGCAGCTTAAAAACTGCTTGCCACCATGATCTGAATCTTACCCCCATTTATCTTATTTTAATACTTATATAATTTTAGAGGATTAATAAGTGTTTAAAATTCATGGAACATTCTCTTACTTTAACATACCAATAACTGTGAACCTCAATAAATCAGGGGACTTCTTCACTGACCCCTATCACAATCTCAAGCTTACAAAGAGTTGTCTGAGGAGTAACAGCAAGAAAGGAGCATTTAGAAAAGCATACACAACTTTAATTTCAAAAGAAGTACAAAACTATAAGGGTATCCAGCAGGAAAACAATAATAAGAGAAGACATGACAGGTAGGTTTTTTTTAAAGACATTAGTTAACATGCTCTCTTCATTTAAAAAAAGATTCAAATTCCTCCTTCTAACTTTGGTCTCTTTTAGTCTCAGTTCTGAAAAGATTTTGAAATATTTATGAGAAAGTGTTCATATGGTATTTGCTCTTCTTTTAGGGGATCTTTTACTAAGCCACGGTAGCGTTTTTAGCTCATGGTAGAAATCAGCTGCTGGTACATGCAGAAACGCCCATAGGACTACAATGGGCACCTCAGTGTTTACCGTCAGCTGATTTCTACCATGAGCTAAAAACGATACCGCAGCATAGTAAAAGATTCCCTTAGTGATGTTATCTCCCTGTTTCTGTGATAGAGAAAGATATTTGAGCTTTGTAATTTCTTAGCTATCCTTTTATCCTTTTGACATAAATCGGAAGATGGACGTCCATCTCCCAGAGATGTCCAAATCGGTATAATCGAAACCCGATTTTTGGACGTCTCCAACTGCAGTCCGTTGCAAGGATGTCCAAATTTCAAGGGGGTGTGCCGGAGGCATAGCTAAGGCAGGACTTGGGCGTGCCTAACACTTGGACGTCTTTGACCCATAATCGAAAAAACCAAGGACGTCCATGACGAACACTTGGACGTTTTCACCCGGACGTGTTTTTTTTACGAATAAGGTAAAAAAGGTGCCCGAAATTACCAGATGACCACCAGAGGGAATCGAGGATGACCTCCCGTTACTCCCCCAATGATCACTAACCCCCTCCCACCCTCAACAAAATCTTTAAAAATATGTTGTGCCAGCCTCTATGCCAGCTTCAGGTGTCATACTCAGGTCCATGACAGTGCATGAAGGTCCCAGGAGCAGTTTTAGTGGGTACTGCAGTGCACTTCAGACAGGCGGACCCAGGCCCATACCTCCCCTACCTGTTACATTTCTGGAGGAAACAGCAAGCTCTCAAAATCCCACCACAAACCCACTGTACCCATATATAGGTGCCCCTTCACCCATAAGGGCTATGGTAGTGGTGTACAGTTGTGGGTAGTGGGTTTTGGGGGACTCAGCACACAAGGTAAGGGAGCTATGTTCCTGGGAGCATTTTATGAAGTCCACTGCAGTGCCCCCTAGGCTGCCCGGTTGGTGTCCTGGCATGTCAGGTGGACCAGTGAAGTAGAAATGCTGGCTCCTCCCATGTCCAAATGGCTTGCATTTGGATGTTTTTGACTTGGACGTCTTTGGTGTCAAAAATCACCGAAAGTCAAAGACATCCAAATCCAAGGACTTCCAAATATAGGGACGTCCAAATTTAAGGACGTCCTTGCATTTGGATGTATTTGATGGTATTTTCGAAATGAAAGATGGACGTCCATTTTGTTTCGAAAATACGGTTTTCCCCACTCCCCAGTTTTGGACATTTTACAAAGACGTCCAAATCCAAACACAGACGTTTCTTTCAAAAATGCTCCTCTTGTTCAAACTACCATTGAGAAATGCAAAAATAAGAAATTGTGGGGGTGGAGCTTGCATGCCTAGCAAGATGGCTATATACTCTTGGCTCTTTACTGACCTCTAGCCTTCTATTCACCTTCAGCCTTCTTTCTTGAATAATATGAGGTTAAAGTGCACATTTGGGGGCTATTTTCACCCACTATGCCTTAGAACAGATTGCTCAATGTGTCACTTTGAGGCTTTTCTCCCTTTTTTTTTTTAATGTTGACATTAACAACTGCTGCAACTTGTGCAAAAAAAATTTCCATGCAGTGATCCTTAGGCCTATAACACTGCAAACTGCTGCTGCTTGTGGCCGCGATGCGGCTTTTTTGGAAAGTCTGTCAGGAGTTCCAGTAACAGCTCCCCAATCAGAACTGTACCTTCCTTCTAAACCAAGGAAGAAATATGCAGGGCTCAAGTACTGTTAGTGTGGTTTGCTCAGGGCAGCTTTGTAAGGGATAAAAGCTAAGTACCCTGCAGCTCCAGTTGGCTACAGCTTGACTAAAGCTGTACAACCATCTGAAGAATGGCAGCTTAGGAGGGCCCACATTTCCTAGGAGCTGAGGCCACAATTGTTTCCTCCCTTAATTATTATCCTAACCTGCTGTGACTGTCCATGAAGCTATCTACTCACAGTGCCTTTGTATCTGTTAAGAAGGAGGATTGCTGATAA
This sequence comes from Microcaecilia unicolor, assembly GCF_901765095.1. Lineage (NCBI taxonomy): Eukaryota > Metazoa > Chordata > Amphibia > Gymnophiona > Siphonopidae > Microcaecilia > Microcaecilia unicolor. Next base: position 523,072,157 of record NC_044031.1, read on the forward strand.
TTAACTGTGCAAGGCTTCTACTATGTAAGGGCCTGGGGGCGTCTGAACAGTGCTTTGAACATGGAGTACCAGATTCAGCATAACTGCAGTATAGAATGCTTATTTTGTCTCAGCTGGCAGTGCACAATTTGGCTAATTGATTGAATCTACAACATGAACTAATTTGGTTCTGAGATGCACCTTTAAAGTGATAATTTTTTTTCTTTTGACTTTTATCTCTTCAGACCTTATCTTTGACATAGTAACATAGTAACATAGTAGATGACGGCAGAAAAAGACCTGCACGGTCCATCCAGTCTGCCCAACAAGACAACTCATGTGTGCTACTTTTGTGTATACCCTACTTTGATTTGTACCTGTGCTCTTCAGGGCACAGACCGTGTAAGTCTGCCCAGCACTAGCCCTGCCTCCCAACCACCGGCTCTGGCATAGACCGTATAAGTCTGCCCAGCACTATCCCTGCCTCCCAACCTCCAGTCCCGCCTCCCACCATTGGCTCTGGCACAGACCGTATAAGTCTGCCCAGCGCTATCCCTGCCTCCCAACCTCCAGTCCCGCCTCCCACCACTGGCTCTGGCACAGACCGTATAAGTCTGCCCCGCTGTAAGACACTGAAGGCAGTTACACTGTGAGCCATTAGTTTGATCGTAATTGATATCTAAGAACAGCAGTCGGGGGATATCAAGAGTTTGATTTCTGTTTTCCCAGGTCCGGATTGCAATTGTAAAAGAACCCTTGAAAAAGCAGTCACTGCAAAACAGGCACCTGTCGAGGGAAAGACCAATACCTGGGGCATGAGAAGTACCTGGACTGGATAGCGAAGGACAGTAATAACACCAGATAAGTACATATGTCTAGGCTGGATGTAGACCACACAGCCGATAGTGCCGTTATTACCAATTTATTCCGGCTGCATTACTCGATCTGTAAAGGAAGTATGCATAACTACAGCGGAGAAGTATAGAAATGATTTAGGCTCCATCATTGACTGCATGAAAGTTAATATTGAATAGTTAGAAAGCACCACAAAGAAAAACTAAAAAAATATATAAATATTAAAGTAGAGGTAGGAGGGAGGTTGTCAATAATTAAATTTGTCGCCATTTAAAAAGATATACACCAAAATGGTGTAAAAGATTATTATGGTGACCAGATGAGACTCTCCCTCGATTAGTTAACAGCATTTAGTGGCGCATTAAGATAACAATATATACTTCGTAGATCTTCTCTACTGGTTGAAGTATTGAGTATCCTAGAAATAAGCAGTGGATTTTTCCCAAGTCCATTTTTAATAATGGTCTATGGACTTTTCTTTTAGGAAGCCATCCAAACCTTTTTTTTAAACCCCACTAAGCTAACCGCTTTTACTACATTCTCCAACAACGAATTCGAGTTTAATTACACATTGAGTGAAGAAATATTTTTTCCGATTCATTTTAAATTTACTACTTTTTAGCTTCATTGCATGCCCCCTAGTCCTAGTATTTTTAGAAAGAGTATAAAAGCGATTCACATCTACCTGTTCCATTCCACTCCTTATTTTATAGACCTCTATCATATCACCACTCAGTCGTCTTTTCTCCAAGCTGAAGTGCCCGAGGCACTTTAGCCTTTCCTCATAGGGAAGTCGTCCCATCCCTTTTATCATTTTCGCCGCCCTTCTATGTACCTTCTCTCTAACCATATTTTTTTCCTTACTACAGATAAGTTTACTGCTCTCTTTCGGATGATGTATGTGTTCAGATGTATGTGCAAGTGCGTGTGGAGAGATGAGCAGGTACACGTAGAAGTGTGTGCAGATGCATGTAACAGTGTATGCAGGTATGTTTGATTGGGAATGCAGATGCACGTGAGCAAGTGTGCAGGTGCATATGAGCAGATGTGTAGGTACTTTTGGGAGTGCAGGTGCAAAGAATCGTGTGTGCTTATCTGCATCTATGTACTTTATACTGGTACAGTTTCCATTGTAAGGAATTGAATGTTTTTTCAGGAAAATTTTTCACTGCTGCGAACACTTTACTGTGTATTAGCTATTCCTTTTTACCACTTCTTGGATCTCTACTTTTGTATTATTGATGTTTAGCCCTGTCTGTTATTCCAGGGCGATTTTTCTTGGCTGCATCCATTATATTGTGTGTTAGCTGCTTCTCTATAATTTGTTAGATCGCTGCTGCAGTAGGATTGCTTTCATAATTCTTACTGCCTGCACCTATATACCCCACAGAACTTGTTTGTGATCTCAGCTCTTTCTGCAATATTGTATAAAGCAGGAAGTGTATCGTACACTCTAATGGCTCACAGTTTTCCTTCATGTAATTGTCACTGAAGCGCTATCCCTTTCTTTGGAATGGTTATTTCAATTTTGTTGCCTTGAAAACATTTAATCTCCTGCATTAGGCAAACATTTTAATTGCAACCTGATGGCCTTAATAGCTTTCTAACTTAACTGAATCATTCGCTGAATAGAACAATGTTAATAAGTAATAGTTTATATGATATGACTAGATTTCCTCCTTTTTCAAGCATTTACTTTCATACAACCAACAAGCCTTTAATTGCTATTCTGGTGGCTTTAGTAGCTTTCTAACCTACCTACAAACTTTGTTGAGCTGCAATGCGTGAATATTGAGGTCTGGTTCACCCACAACTGGAATTCTTGCAACTGTGATTGCTCTACAAGTCCTTTTTCTATATTATTTCTGGGACCACAGACATTATTAATATTTGATCTTTTCGGTCACCATCTATGGCCACGGCTCATAAGCTGTCTTATGCTGCTGATGCTTCTAGACTCTCCCATAGCCAAAAACTGGGGGACTCCACTGCTTTGGTTTCTTCACCACTGGACTCTTCTACCTTACAACCACCAGTTCCTCCTGAGGATTCCACAATAACTGAGGCGGATTTCTTAGAACTGCTGGGAGAAATTAAGTCCTTTTGTGTGGATATGACTTCAGCTATTAAAGACCTGAAAGCAGAACTTAAGTCTTTGGATGAAAGAGTGACACAAAATGAAATAATTGATACAGTTACAGTTTTTCAAATTAAATTGCACAACCTTGACACACATAGCAAAGAAATCAAAGAAAAGCAGGATGACCTAGAGAACAGACAAAGATGCTGTAATATCCATATTCAAGGGGTCCCTGAGAGAATGAAAACCTCCACCAGTTTCTTACTGATCTTTACTCAATCTGTGTTCCTAACTCTAATGATACAACACTAAAAATTGAGCGAATTCACTGTATACAGTCCTTTTCTGAAATCAGTGTTCGCTTCCATAACTTTCAAGAGAAACATACTATTATGACAAGCATCAGAAGCAAAATCTCCATCAATTTCCAATGAGTAGACGTCAAGATCATCTCTGATTTGTCACAATTCATGCTACAGCATCATAGGGACTTACGCTCTATAACCCAGCTACTTACATAAGAACTTAAGACTAGCCATACTGGGTCAGACCCATGGTCCATCTAGCCCACTAACCTGTTTTCCAAACAGTGGCCAATCCAGGTCACATGTACCTGATAGAAACCCAAATAGTGGCAATATTCCATGCTACCAATCCAAGGGCAAGCAGTAGCTTCCCCATGTCTGTCTCAATAGCATCAAATAGATGTGGAAATGTCCATTTTCTCTGGCTTTTGAGTGGCAAGGATATAAACAGTATCTTCATACTACTGAGGAGCATGCACTGTGGGTGGTTATAGTTTCTGGGAAGGAGAACCCACCTACATCTCCTCATTCTAAATCGGACACATACAACTGGCAATTAAACACCCCTAAACGATGGAAGACTCCTAAGGATCGGCATTTCAACTCGGCCAACCTACCAAATGACACTAGTACAACAATGGGCACTACAGCTCCACCATGAAATACTTTACTCAGCATTTTATTTCATCATAACTTATCTGTTACCCTCCTAAGTATTGGGGATTTGATGTTAACTCATATCTTTTTGATAACTTTTCATATTTGATATACTTTGTTGAAATGTGTCTCTACCTTTATTCCAGCTATGCAGTATTGCTGCTTCAACTGTTTAGGGTTCAGCAAGTTTTACTCTGACAGTAATAGAAGCTGAACAATGTTAGCCTTGTTTTTCCTCTTTTTTTTTCAGATTATCTTGATGTAACTGATGTTTTTATTTTAAATTTGTGAGGCACATTTCACCAAAGTATTTTGGAAAATTGTGGGATATAAGTGTTTTGTTATAAATAAAATAAATAAATTGATATAATAATGTAAAGGAGTTTAGTGAGCTCTAAAAGCTCATGTAAGGTGTCCTGTTGCAGAATTGCAAGGGTGGGCCCAAATCCTTGATGAATACAGCCCACAACATGTTAAAGGTGAAGCAAAACAATTTATTAAGATGAAGACAAAAGGGATGACTTGTTCCTTTCAAAGGTGAGTAAAATATAATGGAGGTCTCTCCTCTCTGAGCCTGACTTAGCTGGGCAGAGGAGGTTTTATCCTGCTTGGGTGTCTCCCTCCCTACTGTGCATTTGCTGAGCCATCTCTCCTTGCTTTTCAAGGTGGCTCTGTGGAAGTGAGGGAGTGCCATTAAGGGGGAGCAATAACTTCCTATAGACTCCCTCATAAGGTCATACTAGTAGAACCTGACTTCCGGTTTGGCGGCCATGCTGTGTAGATACCCGTAGCTCCATGCCACAATCCCAACCTGATAAGGAGCACTGCTTTGCTAGGAAGAAGCCTGGTAGCGAAGTGAGAAAATGAGTGGACAGCAAAGTTATTGTAAATGACTATGGCTTGTATTTTAAAAACAAATTCAATGTCCACAATTTAAAAAACAGTACATGGTGAAGGCCACAAAAGGTCTATTGAAAAAGAACTGCTAGTGGCAGGGAAGGGGTCTTTTGCTAAAGCTTAGCTCGAGTTATCTGCAGCAGGGCTCATAGGAATAAAATCGGCTCTGCTGCAGATGACTCGAGCTAAGCTTTAGTAAATGACCCCCAAAGTTTGCTATGTGGAGTGCTGGAAAAAGAGCCAGATGATTCTGTCTCACTCCATCAGGAGATGCTAAAATTGGTACTTATAGAGATATGAGTTGTCAAGTTGGAGATTTTGGAATCAGTTTTTAATCACATAGGGGCCGTTTTACAAAGGCATGTAGGAGCTTATGCGAGCCCAACATGCGTTAATTTTGAGTTGTGCCAGCTACCACGTGGCCTTTGCAGTAATTTCATTTTTGACATGAGTCCGCTACACGTGCCGGAAAATATTTTTATTTTCTGGCGCGCGGACGGTAATCGGGTGGTAATTGGCATTTTACTAATGGAAAAAAGAAGGGCGTCCCCGACGAACACTTGACTGACTTTACTTGATCCTTTTTTTTTTATGACCAAGCCACAAAAATGTGCCCTAAATGACCAGATGACCACCGGAGGGATTCAGGGATGACCTCCCCCTACTCCCCCAGTGGTCACTAACCCCCTCCCACCCTAAAAAATAAAATGTGTAAATATTTTTCCAGCCTCTATGCCAGCCTCAAATATCATGCCCAGGTCCATGACAGCAGTATCCAGGTCCCAGAGCAGTTTTAGTGGGTACTACAGTGCACTTCAGGCAGGTGAACCCAGACCCATGCACCTGGGAGCTTTTTCTGAAGTCCACTGCAGTGCCCCCTAGGGTGCCCGGTTGGTGTCCTGGCATCTGAGGGGGACCAGTGCACTACGAATGCTGGCTCCTCCCACAACCAAAGGGCTTGGATTTGGTCGTTTCTGAGATAGGCATCCTCGGTTTCTATTATTGCCGAAAATCAGGGCTGACCATCTCTAAGGTCGACCTAAATGTGGAGATTTGGGCGTCCCTGACCGTATTATCAAAACGAAAGATGGCCGCCCATCTTGTTTCGATAATACGGGTCTCCCCGCCCCTTCGCGAGGACGTCCTGCAAGGACGCCCTCAGGAAAACTTGGGCGCCCCGTTTGATTATGCCTCTCCACACGCGCCCAACATGCGTCAATTTTGAGTTATGCCAGCTACCACGTGGCCCTTGCAGTAATTTCCTTTTTTACATGAGTCCGCTACACATGCCGGAAAATATTTGTATTTTCTGGCGCACGGACGGTAATCGGGTGATAATTGGCATTTTACACGCGTAGACTGTTACCTCCCAGTTACCGCGTGAGACCTTACCTCTAGGTCAATGGCTGGTGGTAAGGTCTCGGACCCAAAATAGATGTTCGGCAATTTTCCTTTTGCCGCACGTCTATTTTCAGGAAAAAGTTTAAAAAGGCTTTTGTTACAGGTGCACTGAAAAATGATTCTGCGCATCTACACTACCACAGGCCATTTTTCAGCGCACCTTAGTAAAAGGGCCCCATAGAGAAGTTGTAGCCATCCAGGAACAAGTAGAGGAGTTGGAAGGATGAGTACATAAGTTAGAAGAAGGCCAGGAGGCTGTGACATCATAGAGCACATGGCAAAATCAACTTCAATACCTTGTAGATAAAACTGAAGTATATGTAAATGACCAAAACAAAAAGTAGAGATTAGGTGAATCAATACTCAAAAATGCACAGTTTCAAACCAACTGCAGAATAACTATAATCTAAATAAAAGTTGAAAGAAAAAGACCCCCCAAAATTGGCAATGCACTATCCCCCAAATTCTATAAATGGTACTTTAAGTTGGGCGTGATAATTTGGGAGCATGGCCAAATTGTGTGTACAACTTGATGCACATAATGTGTACTTAACAACCAATTAGCGGCACTATTTGGCTATAATTAGAATTTACAAGCCCAACCTTATAGGCATATTCTATAATGTGGTGCACATAAATTCTAATGCGTGCAGCCGAAAAGGGCGCAAAGCCATGGGTATGAAATGGGTGAGTTGTGGGTGTTTAAAAAACTATGTGCATTATTATGGAATACACTCATTATGTGCCTAAGTTAGGCACAGGTATTTAGGCCTGGTTTTTTGGTGGCTAAAATGGGTGCACCTAAATTTTAGTTACAAAAATGGCACCATGGAGCGATACAAAGGCATTATAACATCCTCATTTTTGTTTTCCATTCCTTTCCTAATAATACCTAACATTCTATTTCCTTTTTTAGCCACAGCAGCACACTGAGCAGAAGGTTTCAACGTATCATCAGCAACAACACCAAGATCCATTTCTTGGTCCGTGACTCCCTAATGTGGAACCTTACACGACGTAGCTATAATTCGGGTTCCTCTTTCCCACATCCATCACTTAGCACTTACTCACATTAAATGTCTTCTGCCGTTTAGACGCCCAGTCTCCTAGTCTCGTAAGGTCCTCTTGTAATTTTTCACAATCCTTCTGCAATTTAACGACTTTGAATAACTTTGTGTCATCAGCAAATGTAATTACCTCATTAGTTACTCTCAACTCTAGGTCATTTATAAATATGTTAAAAAGCAGCGGTCCCAACACAGACCCCCCCCCCCCTGGGAACCCCACTAACTACCCTTCTCCATTGAGAATACTGACCATTTAACCCTACTCTATGTTTTCTATCTTTTAACCAGTTTTTAATCCACAATAGAACACTACCTCCTATCCCATGACTCTCCAATTTCCTCTGGAGTCTTTCATGAGGTACTTTGTCAAACGCCTTCTGAAAATCCAGATACACAATATCAACTGGCTCCCCTTTATCTGCATGTTTGTTCACCCCTTAAAAGAAATGTAGTAGATTGGTGAGGCAAGATTTACCTTCACTAAATCCATGTTGACTTTGTCTCATTAATCTATGCTTTTGAATATGCTCTGTAATTTTGTTCTTAATAAGAGTCTCTACCATTTTGCCTGGCACCGACGTCAGACTCACCAGTCTATAATTTCCCGGATCTCCTCTGGAACCTTTTTTAAAAATTGGCGTTACATTGGCCACCCTCCAATCTTCCGGTACCACGCTCAATTTAAAGAATAAATTACATATTACTAACAATAGCACCGCAAGCTCATTTTTCAGTTCTATCAGTACTCTGGGATTAATACCATCCGATCCAGGAGATTTGCTACTCTTCAGTTTATGGAACTGCCCCGTTACATGCTCCAGGTTTACAGAGAATTCATTAAGTTTCTCCGACTCGTCAGCTTCGAACACCATTTCCGGCACTGATATCCCACCCAAATCTTCCTTGGTGAAGACCGAAGCAAAGAATTCATATAATCTCTCCGCTATGGCTTTGTCTTCCCTGATTGCCCCTTTTACTCCTTGGTCATCTAGCGGTCCAACCGATTCTTTTGCCGGCTTCCTACTTTTAATATACCTAAAAAAAATTTACTATGTGTTTTTGCCTCCAACGCAATCTTTTTCGAAGTCCCTCTTAGCCTTCCTTATCAGCGCTTTGCATTTGACTTGACATTCCTTATGCTGTTTCTTATTATTTTCAGTCGGTTCCTTCTTCCATTTTCTGAAGAATTTTCTTTTAGCTCTAATAGCTTCCTTCACCTCACATTTTAACCACGTCGGCTGTCGTTTGGTCTTCCATCCTCTTTTGTTAATACGCAGAATATATTTGGCCTGGGCTTCCAGGATGGTGTTTTTGAACAGCATCCACGCCTGATATAAATTTTTGACCCTTCTGTTGTACGATTCCCTAATGTGCCTGTGCCACATGAACTTTATCTTACCACAGTTTCACTTTGTATTTGTTTACACAGGAGTCTGCAAACACCTCTCCAGTACTGTGTAAGCCACATTGAGCCTACAAATAGGTGGGAAAATGTGGGATACAAATAAAAAAATAAATAAATATCAACTCCGATCATATCATGATCACTGTTATCAAGCAGCCCTAGCACCATTGCCTCTTGCACCAGATCATGCGCTCCACTAAGGACTAGGTCTAGAATTTTTCGTTCTCTCGTCAGCTCCTGTACCAGCTGCTCCATAAAGCTGTCCTTGATTTCATCAAGGAATTTTACCTCCCTAGCATGCCCCGATGTTACATTTACCCAGTCAATATTGGGGTAATTGAAATCACCCATTATTATTGTGTTGCCCAGTTTGTTTGCATCCCTAATTTCCTTTAACGTTTCTGCATCCATCTGTTCATCCTGGCCAGGCAGACGGAAGTACACTCCTATCACTATCCTTTTCCCCTTTACACATTAAGAAATTATTTCTGTTAATGAGAAAACTTAGAAGAATATGTAACTGCTTTGATCTTCATACTTTTAGATTGGTTGTCCAAAGTTTGCTTCTATCTAATTTGGACTATAGCAATGCTATTTACTGTATACAGGCTGTCAATGGTCTTTTAAGGAAGATTCAGACTATTCAAAATACGTTTGCATGTCTAATAAATGCTCATAAATATAATAGTGTTTCCAGGGCCGCCGAGAGACTGGGCCGGGCCCGGGACAAGGCCGCCCCCGGGCCCCCACCCCGCCCCCTGGGCCCCACCCCCACTGCCACCCCCCAGGTTGCCACCGTCCCCACTGAGGGGGGCCCGGAGCCACAGTCCCACCCGCCTCCGCCACCGACCATCTGAAACCCTGCCAGCAGAAGTGCTGTCTTCTGACTCCGGCGTGTGCGGCCCACACAGACGCGCTCCTCTCAGCTGATCTTCGCTGTACTCTGCAGGGTTTCTGTGCGTCTGACGTCCTGCACGTACAGGACGTCAGACGCACAGAAGCCCTGCAGAGTACAGCGAAGATCAGCTGAGAGGAGCGCGTCTGTGTGGGCCGCATACGCCGGAGTCAGAACAGAAGACAGCACTTCTGCTGGCGGGGGTTCGGGTGGAAGGGGCCCGGTGGTGGTGGCAGGTGGGACTGTGGCGCCGGGTCCCCCTTGGAGGCCTGGGCCCCAGGAATTTTGTCCTCCCTGTCCCCCCCCCCCCCCCCTTCTCGGCGGCCCTGAGTGTTTCTCCATTGTTGCGGGACCTCCACTGGTTACCAGTGGAGGCTCAAATTCAATTTAAAGTTTGTATTTTAGTTCACAAAATTCTTTTTTGGACAGTCACCAGAACATTTGCTCAGTTGGGTCCAAATGTGTAAATAAAAACAGCGGTCTTCGACATAGTTTTTTTTTTTTTTACTTCATTACCCTAGTCCTACCAAAATGAAAATTAAGACTAATTATTCTGCAAGCCTCATGTTTCATGCCCCGCTGTTATGGAATTCTTTTTCTGTGCAATTAAGAAAAATGCAGAAGTTATCTACTTTTGAAAAGCCTTGAAAACATTTCTTTTTAAGAAGTTTTATGATTATACTTGGGGGTTTTTTTCTTCTTAATGTGTATTATTTAGTTAGATGTTAATTCACAGGATATGCCTGCTCCTCCTTGTTTTGATCCGCACTGACCTTTTGTGGGTAGTTGTGGAATATAAGAAGTAAAGTATTTTGAAAGTTTGCTGCCCCTTTCTGTTATAAAATGAGAAGCCTTGGATTAGAGACTCAAGTGTTCGCATTGTTAAATAATTTCTGGGTTTAAAAGAGAAAAAATGAAATTAAGTGTATTATTTCTACTAATATTGGACAATAAGTATGTTTCCAACAAAATTAATTGAATATACACCATTTGGGGTTTGAAGAAGCCAACCAGACGATCAATGTGGAATAATGATTCAGATAAAGAATTGGGGATAATCAGGTTAATACCACGTTCTTTCTGTTTACTGTTGTTTAATTTATCTTCTTGTCTTGTTTCACTCTCCCTATTTTGTAGTCTTAGGAAGAGTATAGAATTACCTGATTGAAATAATTCTTGTGTATTACTTTCTCTGTATTTCTGGCAAGTTATTTTATTGCTTGTAAATTTAAATTCTTATAAATAAAGTAAAAAAAAATTGAGAAGTCATAAGTGTAATGTCCTTAAGACATTCATCCCAGTAGGGCAAATCAGGATTTGTTTATGCTTTCTGTTTGCTATTTTTCTCCTTATACTCCTCCCTAGGTGTTGAAGATAGTGCCAGCAAGCTGCCAGGGATCAGAGGTTCATTCTCCATACAAGCAGACAAATGAGGCAAGAGAGCAACTACCCTGACTTTTTATATTTTGATAAATGTGTTTGGTTCAGTCATGAGCCTCGCTACTGATTTCTGAAACATACAGGCACCACACTAGGTTTTAGAGGCTATAGTTTATTGTCTCACTGTTGTTGGTGTCCTTTGTTTGGTACCCTCAGAAAAAGTTGGTGAGTTGCATGTTATTATTGCCAGCGGTTCTAGACTTTCCCCTGTAGATCTGTGGAAAAGGTGAAACATTGCATGGGCCAAGAACATAACTTCTCTAGAATTATTTATTTGGATTTTGCTCACACCATTTTCAGTAGTAGCTCCAAGGTGCGTTATATTCAGGTACACTGGGTATTTCCCTGACCCTGAAGGGCTCACTATCTAAGCCACTCCTCCTGGCCTTCTGAGCCCACTCTGAACTTGGTCTACTTTTGCTTGAAGCTGGTGGATCCTCTGCTTTCCTCCTGGGTCAAGAAACTGAGGCTTGACTAGATTTCAGAATATTAGTCAGTCCTTTTGAATTCAGGCTGCCCTCTCTCTGAAAGTGAGTTTTTTTTACATGGCTCTCTTATATGGTACATCCATTCTGCTATATGTAAGTATGCAGGGTTTCTGTATATAGTTCTTACTTGTATTGATTTAATAGTAAAATATATCAGTTGTTTAGGACAATCCAGTATATTACTAAACTCAAGCTTGTATTGAGAAAGCACTTCTATAGGGCCACAAAGAGACGTGGCCGGGCCCGAGGCAGAACTGGACCACTGCAAGCCTCCCCCCTCTCATGCCTCCCCCCCCCCACACACACATTTTTGTCTTTGCCTCCAAGGGGGGCCTAGGCCTAGTGTAGGCAAACCACCCGCACCACCTTCCCCTCACCCCCGCCCACAAACCTTTTTGTCTTTGCCTCCAAGGGGGGGGGGGGCTGGGCCCGGCGCCGGCATGCCGCTTCCTGCATGCCTTCTCCCACAGTCTGTCCTCTCCTGTACCTGTCTGTGCAGGGATTCAGGACTCAGGTGATTGCATTAACGTGATATCGTGCTAATGCAATCATCTGGGTCCTGACCCCCTGCACGGATGGGAGAAGGGGAGGACAGACCCAGAAGTAGGCAACAAGAAGAAGCATGCCAGTGCCGGGCCCGAGCCACCCTTTGGAGGCCAGGCCCAGGGAATTATGCCCCCCCCCCCCCCACACACACACACACACACACCTCTCGGCAGCCCTGCTGGTAAGTGCTACATGTTCAGCGTGCTTTCTCTCTCCAACTCCACAAGTTGATGGTACCTGCAGAATGACTTTATAAGTCAGGAATGAAATAACAGGGATTATGCATACTGTAATGAAACAGGTGGGGCAGCATTTTAGAAAGGACGGAATTGAGACATCTTGAGTTCTGCTAGTATTCTAGAATAGGATCTGCTGAGTGTTAACAGCAAATGCTCATGCTTTAGCAAATAACTCTTATCTGATCATTTACTAACAGTTACTAAGGAAATCTATAATGGGTGCCTAATAAATAAATAAATTCTAATGGATGCAAGGTGCTAAAACAGGGCTAAAACAGCAGATTAGTGCAGAAATACACTTACATGCCCAGTTACGGGGAGATTCTATATATGGCGCCTAAAAAATCCATACAGAAAACATTTCTGCCTAAGTGTATTTTGTAAGTGCTGCCTAGATTTAGACACAGTATATAGAATATGCTTAGTTGATATCCCAGTACCTAAAAACTACATGTGTCCATTTACACCCAACAAAAACATGGCGTAAATCCCGGTGTGTAGATTTAGGCACATTAAACCATATTCTATAACTACGCACATAAAGTTTTGGAACACCCATGAAATGCCCATAACCCCTCCCCTTTTTGCCTGCGTGCATTAAAATTTAGGTGCTCTGTATTACAGAATATGCTTAATGATTTGTGCGCATAAATTCTAATTATTGTCAATTATTGCTTGTTAAGTGCTGATAACAACACTGATTGGTTTGTTAAGCCAATTAAGTTATGCATGCTATTACATAATCTGTTTGGATTTCTGCGCAGAACACTAGGTATGCTACATAGAATCTGGGGGTTAAAGGATAGTGCTTAAGTGCATCCACCTGCAACTGCAAAAGGGGTGTTCCCATGGGAGGGACATGGGCGGATCAGGGTAATCCAGAAAATTGCACGCAGTATTATAGATTACCACAGATGCATGCCCAACTTGCGTGCCAGGATTTCTACCTGGTTTCAGTTGGTGTAAGTCCTTGCACCCAAAGTAAGGCACAGATTTCGGCACCTAATGCTAGTCTGTAAAGAGCACTCATCCCTGAATGTCCTTTATAGAATAGTGCTGGGTGGTGATTTCCTTTTTTTTGGCATCCATATTTGGGCACCATTTACTGAATTTTGGTCCTTAATGTGCAGTAATGCTGTTAATACATATTTGCCACAGGGCATATTTTCTGCAACAGGTAAATGGCATTAGGGTACACTGTTAGTAAATGACCTCTTAACGGTTTAAGTTGCGTGTCTTAGTATTTCTTATTTTTTTGAAAACAGATCTGAGCTTCTTTGAAGAATGGGTGATCAATAAAAGCAAGTAATCAAATAACTAAGGGGTCCTTTTCTTAAGCCATTTAAGTTTCTACGTACGCCCAAGGCACGCCAAAATGGAGTTACCGCCCAACTACCACATGGATCTTCCAGTAATTTCATTTTTGGTGCACATTCAATACAAGCATCTGAAAAATATTTATTTTCGGGTGTGCATAATGAACACGCGCCAAGTGGCATTTGATGCGTGTAGGTCATTACCGCCCAGATTCTTTGCCACTAGGTTCAATGGCTGGCGGTAAGGTCTCAGACCCAAAATGGACGCGCAGCAATTTTGATTTTGCCACACGTCCATTTTCGGCAAAAAAAGGTGTTTTTTACAGGCGCGCTAAAAAATGGATCGGCACGCACACAAAACCCACGTCTACAGTACCGTAAGCCATTTTTCAGTGTGCCTTAGTAAAAGGACCCCTAAATACATTGGGATCATTTGACTTAACTACATAGTACCTTTGAATCATGTTTTTAATGGGATGTGACTAATTATTTTCAAAATTAATGAATAACTTTCTGTAAGAAACATTTTAAAGTTCGGGATCTAGATGAATCAACTTCTTAATAAGTAAAACGATATTGTGCAGATTAGGTTCAATAAGAATCAAATAACACAGTGCTTCTACATTTGATAAGTGTTGCCTATCCTACAGTTTTAAGAAAACCCTGCCGTGCAAATGTAGCTATTCCTGTAAATACTATAGTCATCCATCATATTTGAGATCTAATCCCTGTCTCTGTCACCATGCCTGTCAATTGAATATCTCTTTGCTATCATTCTCGTTCTCTCTTTCTATCAGCATGTCTCATTATGCGCTAATTTCTACAGCATGACCAGAACTATTTAGACTAGAGTGAGTGCATTTATACAGAGGAAGTAATTACAGCATGCATACCTTCATGCACGGTGATGTATTTCCCCTTATTTTCATCCATTCTCCAATTAGACGATGATAATGTGAACAGCCTGATATGGGTGCAGCTAATGAGCCAATTATTTTACACAAGGCACACCAGTTATAGAGGAATGTTTTCTTTCACTTAATTATGTTTAAAAATAACAAGCATTCATTATTCTTTATATTGATGCTCACGCCTGTAAGTCTGTAATTTTTTTTTGAATAGGAATAGATGACTTGCTTATGCTGCTAGACTAAGAAATTAACAAGACACATAACAAAAGTTACAGCTTTAAGTGTTGCTGATAGTTATAATAGATGTTTTTAAGCCTGTTTGGGCCAGACACACTAAAAAGATAATCCAGGTTTGTGTGTCTATGAGATAAGCTTGGTGCATCTGCCTGTTTATTTCCAAACAACAGAATTACTACTTTTTACTTATTTATTAAGATTTATTAACTGCCTTTATGAAGAGATTTCCCAACTTACTTTATCTGTTATAAAACTTAGATTTCTTTTTCTAGTGAATTTTTAGTGGGGGGTTTTTAACATATTTTTATTTCACATCAGCAGGACAACTTAGTTGGTTTGTGGCAGCTGTGCTATCTACTTTAGTACTTCTGCTCCACCATTTGAGGTTGCGGAAAATATTCTACCTTCAAGGTTTCTTCAAGGTTTTCCAGAGCATATTAGCTGCAACCCTTCAATGATCAGATTTTGTAACTCCTGAGGCAGGCGTTCTTGCCGAAACATAGATCTGTATTGAGACCATCTGTTCTGTTGCATCTTACGGAGTAAATTCTATAAATTGCACCTAAAAAATTGGTGCTGAAAAAAAATCCTGTATTCTCTAAGCAAGCCTCAAGTTTGCTGAGGTTTATAGAATACACCAAAGTCATGTGTAAATTTAGGAGTGGCTATTTGCACCAATGAAAATGTGGGTTAGCGCAGGAGCCCTTATTACCACCTCAATGGGTGGCGGTAAGGGCTCCCCACCACATGGCCATGCAGTAAGAGTTCTGCTGCAGTAAAAAAAGGGCCCTGATGCGCAGGAAAAATGGCCCCTGCTGCAAGCGCAGGCCCCTTTTTTCCACAGGTTGGTAAAAGGACCCCTTAACTTTCCATTGCCCCAGATGCAAAATCAGTATCTGTATATATTATGTAAACTGCTTTGACTGTAACCACAGAATGTGGTATATCAAATCCCAATCCCCTTTCTCTTTTTTTTTCCTTTTGTACAGAATAAAATACAAACAAATGTACATTTTCAAGGGTGCCATCTTTCATTTTCTAAAACTGAAATTATGTTTTGATAAATTTGTAGTCGATCATTTTATTTTTCCAGTTGAGTTGGTCCTGGTCTCTCTTTACCACTCCCTCTTGTTTTTCTCTTAAATCATTTCTATTTTCTGTTTTTTCACTTTTCTCTTCTTCCCTTCCTCCTTTCTTTGGCAGTGATCCATTTATTTCATCTTTCTCCATTTCTGTCATCTCTTCTCCCCCTTCCAAGTTTGAGTCTCCCCTTTTCACCTCTCATCTACTTACCAGCTTTCCTCCCATTCCCTGCCCCAGCACATTCATTCCTCAGCCGCCTACTCCCTCTGTCTTTCACTCATTTTTACCCTCTGTACTCATCCCCTCCCCAGCCTCATCTATATTATCCCCAGAATCTTCCTTGCCAATATCTTTCTGACTCCAGTCCCTTTCTTTTGTCTTACCCACATTTAGGCTCCCATTCCCCATTTTAGGGGAAATTCTATATATGGCACCTAGAAAATCTGCCTGGAAAACATTTCCGCCTAAGTGTATTCTATAAGGGGTGCCTATATTTAGGTACGGTATATAGAATGCACTGAATTGATATCCTAGTGCCTAGAACTATGGCATAAATCCTGTCATGTAGATTTAGGCACATTCCCCTGGATTTTAAGTAGCATGTCTAGATTTACGTGTGTCTCTGTGTATTTTATAACTACTCACGTAGATTGTTTTAACAAGCTGTTAACAACACTCAACAAGCAATAACAAGCACTAACTGGCAAAAATTAGAATTTATGCATGTACATTGCTAAGCATAGTCTGTAATATACTGTGCATAAATTCTAATGCGCACAGGCAAAAAGGGGCATTGTTAAGGGCGTGGAAATTGACATTTTGTGGGCATTCCAAAATCTATGCATGTTGTTATAAAATATGGGCTAGTGCACATAAATCTATGCACAGGGATTTACTCCAGAGTTTCGTTGGTGTAAATGGATGCGTGTAGATTCAGTTACGTAAACTATGCCTAAGCATATTCTAAATACTGCATGTAGATTTACACTTGATATTTAGAATACTCTTAGGCATAATTACCTACTGTGCATTAATTTTAGGCACCATATATAGAAACAAGCCCATTGGGCCATATTCTATAACAATGCTTGTAAATTTTAGAAAGCCCACAAAATGCCCATTTCCCCTCCCATAACCACACCCCTTTTTGCCTGTGTGTATTAGAATTTAGGTACAGTGCATTGCAGAATATGCTTAGCAAGTTATGTGCATAAATTCTAATTATTGCCAATTAGTGTTCATTAATGCTTGTTAAGTGTTGTTAACAATGCTGATTGGCTTGTTAAGCCAATTAAGTTACAGGACAGATTCAGCTTCAGAAGCTGGAGAGCAAGGCCAGTGCTGGGAAGACTTCTACAGTCTGTGCCTTGATCATGGCTGAATAGATTTGGATGGGTTGAGGAACTTTTCAGGGGCTTCGATGTTAACTTCTGAAATTTTAGAACAAGGATAATGCCGGACAGAGGCTTCTACAGGCTATGTCATGAAAATGGCAAGGACAAATCAAGATCAGGTGTACAGTTGAAGTATCACATTATACTTTATGTAATGACTTTATCTTGTTGGGCAGACTGGGTGGACTGTAGAGGTCTTTATCTACCATGTTACTGTTCCCTTCCCCAGCACTAACCCATCTACTTACTTCTTTCTCTACTATTATTTTATTTATTTAGATTTTGTTCACACCTTTTTCAGCAGTAGCTCCAGGTGAGTTACATTCAGGTACATTGGATATTTCTCTGTCCCAGGAGAGCTCACAATCTAAGTTTGGACCTTAGGCAATGGAGGGTTAAGTGACTTGCCCAAGATCACAAGGAGCAGCAGTGGGATTTGAACTGGCCACCTCTGGATTGCAAGACCAGTACTCTAACCACTAGGCCACTCCTCCACTCCATTCATTCACATTGCCTTGCCTTTCCTTTCCCCAACATTAGTCCCTATGTCTACCCCTCTCTATCTTCCCCTGTATATGCCCTTGATTCTTCTTCTTCTTTTTCACTCCCTCAGCATCTGCCCCTTTCTTCAATCCTTCCCAACATCTGCAGCAACAATCCGCTTATCCAATCTTGGCATAAGCCTCCTTGCATCTCAGCTTCCTTCCAGCCCTAGCATCAGTCCCCTTCCATTCTTAGTTCCAGAATCATTCCTTTTCCATTCTTAGACATCCCCCCCCCCCCCCCCCAACACACACCTCTAGAATCAGTCTTTGACACAGCAGTGGAATTTGCTCTTTCCCTTCTGCCACTGTGCAGTTCTGCTAGCAGTGCATCTGGTACTATGGCAGATGCTAAAAGTGAGAAAAGACACTCCATGTATTTTTGCAAGAAACAGGAGGAGCTTGTTCTTCTATTTTAAACTGACCTAGTGTCAGTGAAATTGGAAGAAAAACTATACAGCATTTATAATCTTGCCTGAAATTATATGTGGAAGCTGCCAAGTGATTTTATTGTTTTCTATGTGTAGCTTTGTGTTTCTTGCTCTATTTGATGTTAAATGCGTGTATATGTGCTTGTATTTTTATATATATTTTACAAAAGAATCCGTGTTCTACAAATTCTTTAGTAAAATAATGGAAAAATGTGACGATCCCAATCTGGATGGTCCAAAATATACATAGAATTCCTAGGCAAAATGGGGCTTCACATATTTATAGCTATATGTAGATACTAGTGAGAAATGTCCTCCCCCACCACCCTCCCTCCCTCCCGAGTTCCAGACCCCCCCCCCGTCCCTCCCTTCTGATTTCCACACCTCCCTCTCCCTCCCTCCGTCCCTCAGTTACTTGGTTGCGAGTTTGTGATTAAAGTTCGCAGCGCTCTTCCCGCTGCTGTCACTGAATGTGTGGGACTCCCCACTGCTGTCACAGAATCTGTGGAACTCGTGCGTTATGCCTTCCCCGCCCCGCCCTCTACCTCATCGTGTTTTGACACGAGGGCGGAGGTACAGTGACTGCAGGCCCGCCCTGCCCTCTATGTCATCGCGTTTTGACGCGAGGGCAGAGCTACACCGACTGCAGGCCAAACCGGATATCTCGGGCGCCTTACGTTTCCGGCTTGAGGCTTCATTGGAACGTTGGAGGTGCCTTTTATATATATATAGATTCCAAAGCATTACATATTTAAGGCCTGATGTCTTTTCCCATAGATGGTGACTTTTCCAATACTTTTCAATACCACTGGTGTTACTTTTGTGAATTTATGACTTCACATATGAGTTTATCTTGTTGGGCAGACTGGATGGACCGTGCAGGTCTTTCTCTGCCGTCATCTACTATGTTACTATCCTGCTTATTTTCGAAGGCGAAGGGCGCCCATCTTCCGACACAAATAAGGAGATGGGCGTCCTTTTGCTAAGGTCGCCCAAATCAGCATAATCGAAAGCCGATTTTGGGCATGCTTTCCATTGCGGGAATGACCAAAGCTCAAGGGGGTGTGTTGGCAGTGTACCGAAGGCGGGACGGGGGTGTGGTTAACAGATGGGCATCCTTGGCCGATAATGGAAAAAGGAAAGGTGTCCCTCATGAGTATTTGGCCGACTTTACTTGGTCCATTTTTTTTTCGCGACCAAGCATCAAAAAGGTGCCCAAACTGACCAGATGACCACTGGAGGGAATCGGGGATGAACTCCCCTGACTTCCCCAGTGGTCACTAACCACCTCCCATCCTGAAAAAACAACTTCAAAAATTGTCTTTTTTTATTTTTTAGAGTATCTCCTTTGCTATGCCTCCGTCCCTGTGATGGCAGTTGAGGATGTCCAAAATGTGGATGTTTCTGTGAGAAGGACATCCATGCCTTTGATATGCCTCCAACAACCTCTTTATTTATTTATTTGGATTTTGGATCACAAGTAGCAGCAGTGGGATTTGAGCTAGCCATCTCTGGATTGCAAGAGCAGTGCTCTAACCACTAGGCCACTCCACCACTCCTCCACTTTGCTCCACTCCCTTGAAATTTGGCCATCCCTGTGTGTGTGTGGGGGGGGGGGGGGCAGTATGCAGGTGTGTGTCAGCGGAGGCATAACAAAGGCATGGATGTCCTTCTTTCAAACATTTTGGACTTCCTCAACTGCCCCCCACAGGGATGGCCAAATTTCAAGGGAGTGGAGTAGAGTGGAGGAGTGGCAGAGTGGCCTAGTGGTTAGAGCACTGGTCTTGCAATCTAGAGGTGGCTGGTTCAAATCCCATTGCTGCTGCTTATGATCCAGAATCCAACTAAATAAATAAAGAGGGTGTCAGAGGCATAGCAAAGGCATGGACATCCTTCTCACAGAAACATCCACATTTTGGACATCCTCAACTGCCGTCGCTTCCCCTCCTTAGGAAGGAAATTGTGTGTAAATGAGCTAACAGCGAGCAGCTCATTTGCATGCCTTCATGCATGCCCGTTCCTTTCTGAATTGGTAAGGGAAGAGTTTTTTCCATTCAGTTAGTGGGACCAGTGCACTACGAATGCTGGCTCCTCCCACGTCCAAATGGCTTGGATTTGGTCATTTCTGAGATGGGCATCCTCACTTTCCATTATCACCGAAAACTGGGGATGACCATATCTAAGATTGACCTAAATTGCATGATTTGGGCATCCCCGACCGTATTATCGAAACAAAAGATGGACATCCATCTTGTTTCAATAATACGGGTTGCCCCGCCCCTTTACAGGACTGTCCTTAGAGATGGGTGCCCCCATTCGATTATCCCCCTCCACGTTAATTTGGGTTTTTACAACTACCTTGTAAATCTACTCAAAAACTCATCCATGTATTTGTGTCCTACAACTCAAATATTACTTTCAATATGAAATGCTTCTTTTTCTTTTAAGTAATCATTCTCTCAGCTGCATTACATCCAGAAATTAACTAGTTAACTTCTTACAGAGATCAAATAGGTGATTGGATTCCATCAGCCTGAGAAATAAGCTCTATTTATTTGGTTAGTTTGTGTACTTATCTTCATTTCCAGTGTTTATTCATCCAGAGATATAGCTATTCAATATTACCATTTTCACTGACACAATTACTCATGCTATCCATTTAGAAAACTGATTCAGTTTGACTGTATCAATAAAATTTTGCTCCTCTCTTTCAACATGACAAGGACTTTATCGATGATCAAGTCAGAGGTTAGCAACAAAATCAAATCTTTTTTCAATCTTCTATTTATTTGAATAGGTGACAATCCTTGTTATCCTTTCCAACCTAACAAACGTTGGAAAGAATTACAGAAAGAGGGTCAAGAATATCTGTCTATCAATCTGGGGGTGAAATAACTCTCTAAATATTTAATGGAATGGGATGAAACTTGGCATGTGGGGAAAAAACAGTAAAAAGGCACACATATAAGTTTCTGAACCTATGCATTTCTATGCAGTCCAGAAACTTGCATACAGTACATAAGTATTGCCAAACTGGGACAAACCAAAGGTCCATCAAGCCCAGCATCCTGTTTCCAACAGTGGCCAATCCAGGTCACAAAAAGATCCCCAAAAAAGTTCAATACATTTTATGCTGCTTATCCCAGTAAAACATAGCAGTGAAGGAATTGCTCTTTTCAAACTTTTCTACTATCCCAACTTCCTAAACTGTCCCAACCCCTCCAACAAAAAAATGCGTGCACACACACAAACTGCCCAACCCTCAAAACTACCTCTGCAATTTCCCCAGCACCCCTCGAAATGCTCCAGCTCAAAAAAACTGCCTCTACAAACTAACCTGCTCCCAAAAACTACCCCCACAACTGCCCCACACCTTGCGAACAGTCTCAACCCCCACAAACTAACCCTGGCAACTTCCCCAGCACTCTGTAAAGTGCCATATCCCAAAAGATACCAACTGTCACTACCACTACCACTGCAACTGCCTCACCCCTCCCCCAAAACTACTCTTTGCAACTAGCCCTCTACCTCATAAACTGCCTTATGCCCAAGAACTACCCCCAACACTACCCTACAAACTGTTTAACCTTCAAAAACAACTTCCTCAACTCTGCTCCTACACTGCAAACTGTCCCATGCTCAAACACTAGCCCTGCCACTGTCCCACCACATCACAAACCACCCCACCCCAAACATTGCCCCAATCTATAAACCACCCCAATCCCAAAACCTTCCCCGCCATAATTAGCCCACTACTCTACAAACTGCCCCAGCCCCATAAACTACCCCCTTAATTTTCCCACTACCCAGTACACTACCTCCCATAACTGCCCCACTACCACACAAGTTGCCCTTACCCTTCAAAAACTATCTACTACCACTGCCCCATCACCCCACAGACTTCCACTCCCAAGAACTTTCCCACCATCATGAAAATTGTCGCACACCCAAAATAAACCCTCTGACAACCCTCTGAACCACTCTGCATATTGTGCCCTCGTAAAACTTCCTCTCCATGACCTCCGAATCACCCCATAATCTGACCCCTCCTTCCTCAATTACCTCCCACCTACCCCACACACAGCCCCACACACAGAACACATGCAGAGAACACAAAGACACACACACACTGGTGCAGAGTACAGACCTGTGGTGAAGAGGTGCTGGAAAGAGAGCTGCTGTACCTTGTGGCTGCTGAACAGAGGGGAGGGAGGCCTCTGCAGGAGGGCCCCAGGCTGAAAGGCCTAGCACACTTGGAGCTGAGAAACACCATGAATGGGAGGTTTCTTCCACCCGAGCCCCCAAGCATGCAACCAGGAGAACCAGGAGAGCCCAGGCCTGTGGACGGAGGAAGGACCAGAGCCTAGCGGCGCTTGCTAAGGAGCCAGCTCACCCTGACTTTAAGTCCTAGCCATAACATTCCTAAGCCGGGTGAAGAACAGAGGGCAAGAAGGCAGGGGGACTTGGCTCCAGAGCAGGGTTCTCTGCATGCAGTATCAGAGGAGAGGTGGAGGAAGATAGTAACAGAGAGTCTGAGGAGGACGTTAGTGAGAAAGAGGAGGAGGAAGAGTTCAGGCCTAGGGCCTGGCAGAAAAAAGAGGCCTCCTGAAGAGGTCATTAGAGTGGTGAAGAGAATTAATCGAGTAGAAGGTGAAATAGAGGTACTGAGGAAGCGGGTGAAACTAGCAAAAACTATGTGTAACCTGGCTTCCACTGGACCATGAGACAAGTATGTTAAGGGAGTTGAAGCACTCCAGAAGTGGCTTACAGCAAAGCAAAGGCAGCTGCAAGAACTAAAGAACAGCAGAGATAATCCCCTTCGTGAGGTTTTCCTGAACAGGGAACGCATGCAGCAGACCCAGACGCAGTCCCAGATCCAGCAGGAAGCGCAACCCAGAGACACACAGGACACTGTGGTTCCAGAGACCCCAGAGGCTATGCTGGAAGGGACAGCAGGGGAAGAGAAACAGCAGCAGGCAGAAGGAGGAAAAGACAAGCCTGACACAGATAAGTCCCAGTTATCACCAGTATTTTATTTCTTACAGGATTCCCAAGAGCTTGGCACTCCATCCACTTACCAACCTTGTGGAACAGGGGCACCTAGTCCAGTTGTGGCAGGCACTGTAGATAAGGAGGGGCTCCAGCACTGCATGCCGCAAGAGAGCCTGGCAAGTTTGGAACACAAAAGAGCTATGAAACTGAAAAAAATTCAAAAACATGCATTGTACTTAGAGAGCTGGCAGGGCATAGTTGAAACCACAGAGAAGAACTTAGGTTTGCTGGGAGAGACAGGGAGGAAAGACAACCTGGAGAATCAGAACAGTTTGAATGCTGAGGCTGGAGAAGAATCACTAGACACTGAACACGTACAGAAGTTACCAGGAACAATGTGAGAAAAAGCAGAGAAAAAACAAGGGGTTTTGCAGAAGGAGACAGAGACTGAAGACAATGGGAAAATACAGGAATGGAGTAGTGGAGTACTACAAGAGATGGAAGAAACTGAGAGCAAATATGGTGGACAGAGGGCGGGAACATCGTGGAAACACGACAGTCACTCATGGACAGAATTTAATAGGGCAGATCTCTGAGTGGGGTTGTCCAAGACAAGAGCTGCAGTCCAATCTCAATCAGAAGTGCTGATGACATCATGGGGGAAGCCTGGAGACAGGCAGGGGCTCCCAATAGATTCAGCCACTCATAAACAAGAAGAAAGAGCAGAAGGGAGCTTCCAAGAAACTCAAGCCCATCAAAGCAGGAGTCCGAGAAAGGAGAGAGAGAATTGTGGAGAGTGTCAGCTGCACCAGGAGGCGGAGCCAAGACCCAGACCGAGTAAGACAGTGCATGGAGGAGAGTGTCAGTTGCACCAGGAGGTAGAGCCAAGACCCAGACTGAGTATGACAGTGCCAGATACAGAGAAAGTGCATGGAGGAGAGTGTCAGCTGCACCAGGAGGCGGAGCCCAGACCAGGTTTGAGTGAGACAGTGACCAGTACGGGGAAAGTGCATTGTGGAGAGCATCAGCTACAAGAGGAGGCAGATCCCAGACCTGGTCTGAGTGGGACAGTTGCAGAGCAAGGGAGCGAGTGCTGGTTGGAAACAGCAGCAACTAGCAGAGGACTGGAAGCAGGACTTTGCAGAGGGGGGAGAGACAGAAACAGCACAAGTGAACTGAACATAGTGGGGTTAGTGGACATGGGACACGACGGAGGGAAAGAGAGAGGGAGGGAAGGAAGGCAAGAAGGGAATGTTGGGGAAGGGGAAATCCATTTTCTGGCCCGTTGCAGGGTCCCGGGAGCGGTGTTACCAAAAAAAACGTCGAAATGTTGTCCAGCTGCGTTGGGTGGGCACAGGGGTAGCACCACCTAGAGAGGTTGTTTTAAGAATGGTATTCTCCCTGGGCTTTATCCCTGAAGATCCGTATGCATGTATCCACAGATCTGTATGTATGTATCCACCCTGTGGGAATCCCTGAATATGATATCAGTTTCTTAACAGGGCGAGGATTGGACCTGTTTTGGGAAAAGTACACAGAGGTGCAGCATCAGGGTAGATGGATGGATTTTAAGGCGGTCCCCATCAGTAGACAGGACGCAGTCCAGATTACAATATTGCTACATAATGAGTCTCTCACGGCTGAAGACCCGTCCTACTGCTTGGGACGGTATGCCGAAATTAGGACTCCGTTAAGCAAAATACCAGACCAGAGCTGTGTGTGGCCCGGGGCTGGAGTGCCCTTTTAAAATTAAAACAGGCAGGCTATGTCACCCAACACATACCTTGAGCCGCATGCATTGGAAGGGATCGAATTCAATGCTTTTATGCAGAGCAACCCAGACAGTGCTACAGGTGTGGATCTTTCCGTCACTTAAGCATGTCTTGTACAGTTTTAAAGTGCTCTTGATGTGGCAGTACAGATCATGACACTTACGACTGCACTACCATACGCTGTAACCTGTGTGGGAGCTTGGGGCACCCTTTTAGCAAATGCCCATAAGCAGTGGTGTGCTGGTAAATTTTTAACAACAGGCTCTCTCCCCAATCCACCTCGGCGCCCCCCCCCCCCCCCATCCACCACTGTGCCCCCCCGTCCACTTCGGCGCCCCCCCCCCCAAAATTGCAGAGCTGGCTATAGCCGGGGGGGGGGGGCAATGCATTACTCTCTCCAGGAAAAAAATTTAAATGATCCCAGGTTCCAATCTAATTCACGTTTAATGTGGGATAAAATGCCATAAATAAGTAAATAAATATAAACTTTTAATGTTGAGCACCTGATTCTCAAAGTGAACATATTCCAAACACTATAATGAAAATAAAATGATTTTTTTTCTACCTTTGTTGTCTGGTGACTGTTTTTCTGATCATGCTGGCCCAGTATCCGATTCTGCTGCTATCTGTCCTCTTAACTCCATTTCCAGGGCTTCCTTTCCATTTATTTCTTTCCTCCTTTCTTCTTCATTTCTGGTCCTCAGCTTCTGCCGATTTTCTTCATCCATGTGCAGTTTTTCTCCTCTCTTCCTTATCCCTCATCTCATCTCCTTCCTCACTCTTCTCTCCCCTCCATCCATGTCCAGCATTTCTTCTCTCTCCCCTCCTCTCCCCTGCCCTGCATGCACCCATACCCAGCGATCCTCCTCTGCCCTGCCCTGCATGCATCCAGATGTCCAGCAGTAACCCTCCTCTGCCCTGCATGCACCCAGATGTCCAGCAGTGACCCTCCTCTCCCCTGCATGCACCCATGTCCAGCAGTGACCCTCCTTTCCCCTGCCCTGCATGCACCCATGTCCCGCTGTGTACCCTCCTCTCCCCTGCCCTGCATGCACCCATACCCAGTGACCCTCCTCTGCCCTGCATGCACCCAGATGTCCAGAAGTGACCCTCCTCTCCCCTGCATGCACCCATGTCCAGCAGTGACCCTCCTTTCCCCTGCCCTGCATGCACCCATGTCCAGCAGTGTACCCTCCTCTCCCCTGCCCTGCATGTACCCATACCCAGGGACCCCCTCCATCCACCCATGCCCAGCAGTGACTCCCTTTTCCCCCCTGCCACCCACTCCCGAGTTGTTTCGTGAATTCTTCTCCCTCCCGATCCGGTCCCTCACCGCCCGCTTGTTTTTTTAATTCTTCGGGGCAGGCAGTCTTGCCTGCCCGCTTCCAGCGCCGACTGTCCTCCCTTGCCGACTCGCACTTCAAAATGGCCGCCGAGACTTCAGCCGAAGTCTCGCGAGGCCGCCTCTGGAAGTCTCGGCAGCCATTTTTAAAGGGCGAATCGGCAAGGGAGGACAGTCAGCGCTGGAAGCGGGCAGGCAAGACTGCCTGCCCCGAAGAATTCATGAAACAAGCGGGCGGTGAGGCGGATCCGGAGGGAGGAAGGAGGGAGGGAGGAGAGCCAGAGCCAGCTCGCTATTTTCAACAACCGGCTCGCAAGCCGGAAGAAAATTTAACAACCGGCTCTTGCAAGCCGGTGCGAGCCGGCTCCAGCACACCACTGCCCACAAGCATCACACAGTCAGGCAGAGGGAGAGAGGAGGGGGGAGGAAGGGGCACAAGCAGAAGCTACAAGGATACAAGGACAGAAGCAGGAAGCGTTAAAGAGACTAATGGAGAAATCAAATACCGCTATCCACACAGAGGCAGGCACTAAGGGAAAGTGAAAGGGGGGGGGGAGAGGGCATCAGGTTTGGATCAAATTCAAAGAAGGGGCATTAGTGATAGGATGGAAGAAGGGGGGAGAAGAAGGGGAAGCATTGACCCTGGCAGGGAAACATGGAGGGAAGGGGGGGGGTCAGAGAAAAGAGGGAGAGGGGGATAGCCCGAGGAGGAAGAACAGAGATTCTGGAGAGCCAGAGTAATCGATATGCAGTGTTGCAGGTGTCAGGGGAAGGAGAGGGTGATCTCGAGGTGAATCCACCCCAAAGGGAGGTTTTGGAGGAGAAGAGGAGGGAGGGGAGAGAGGAATAAATCATCTGAAAGACTCAACAGAGAGGAGCCAGCAGTGTCACCCCCAAGTCTAGCATCACACCCTGCTAGTTTAACGAAGGGCTTCATGCAGGAAATAGAGGAGGGTAAGGAAGGGGTGAAAGGGGAAAGTGCTGGTCCAGAGGAAACCAAGAAAAAGAAGGGTAGAAAGAAAGCCGGGAAGATGACTCTGAGTGGGAGGATTTGGAATTGAAAGAAATTATACAGGATCCTGAAGAAATAAGTGCATAAGTATTGCCATACTGGGAAAGACCAAAGGTCCATCAAGCCCAGCATCCTGTTTCCAACAGTGGCCAATCCAGGTCAAAAATACATGGCAAGATCCCAATCACAAAAAATACAAAACATTCTATACTGCTTATCCCATAAATAGTGGATTTTCCCCAAGTCCATTTAATAATGGTCTATGGACTTTTTCTTTAGGAAGCCGTCCAAACCTTTTTTAAACTCCACTAAGCTAACCACCTTTACCACATTCTCTGGCAACAAATTCCAGAGTTTAATTACATTTTGAGTGAAGAAACATTTTTTCCGATTCATTTTAAATTTACTGGATTGCAGCTTCATCGCATGTCCCCTAGTCCTAATATTTTTGGAAAGCGTAAACAGACTCTTCACATCTACACGTTCCACTCCACTCATTATTTTATAGACCTCTATCATATCTCCCCTAAGCCGCCTTTTCTCCAAGCTGAAGAGCCCTAGCCACTTTAGCCTTTCCTCATAGGGAAGTTGTCCCATCCGCTTTATCATTTTTGTCGCCCTTCTCTGCACCTTTTCTAATTCCACTATATCTTTTTTTAGATGCGGCGACTAGAATTGAACACAATATTTGAGGTGCGGTCACACCATGGTGCAGTACAAAGGCATTATAACATCCTCATTTTTGTTTTCTATTCCTTTCCTAATAATACCTAACTTTCTATTTGCTTTCTTAGCCGCAGCAGCACACTGAGCAGAAGGTTTCAACATACCATCAACGACAACCCCTAGATCCCTTTCTTGGTCTGTGACTCCTAACGTGGAACCTAGCTATAATTTGGGTTCCTCTTCCCCACATGCATCACTTTGCACTTGCTCACATTAAATGTCATCTGCCATTTAGATGCCCAGTCTGCCAGTCTCTTGTAATTTTTCACAATCCTCTCGCGATTTAACCACTTTGAATAACTTTGTGTCATCAGCAAATTTAATTACTTCACTAGTTACTCCAATCTCTAGGTCATTTATAAATATGTTAAAAAGCAGCGGTCCCAGCACAGACCCCTGGGGAACCCCACTAACTACACTTCTCCTTTGAGAATACTGACCATTTAACCCTACTCTCTGTATTCTATCTTTTATCCAGTTTTTAATCCACAATAGAACACTTCCTCCTATCCCATGATTCTCCAATTTCCTCTGGAGTCTTTCATGAGGTACTTTGTCAAACGCCTTCTGAAAATCCAGATACACAATCCTGCTTATAATCAAAATAGAAAAACGCCTATATTGTGACCCAAATCGGGAGATAGACGTTTATCTCACAAAAACGAATAAAGCGGTATAATCGAAAGCCGAATTTGGACATTTTCAACTGCACTTCGTCGCGGATGCGGACAAAGTTGATGGGGGCGTGTCGAAGGCATGGTGAAGGTGGAACTGGGGCGTGGTTATCGGCCGATCAGAGATGGGCGCCTTTCGCCGATAATGGAAAAAAAATATGCGTTTGTAGCGAGAATTTAGGGCACTTTTCATGGACCCTGTTTTTCCACGAATAAGGCCCCAAAACGTGCCCTAAATGACCAGATGACCACTGGAGGGAATCGGGGATGACCTCCCCTGACTCCCCCAGTGGTCACAAACCCCCTCCCACCACAAAATATGCCGTTTCACAACTTTTTATTTTCACCCTCAAATGTCATACCCACCTCCCTGGCAGCAGTATGCAGGTCACTGGAACAGTTATTAGGGGGTGCAGTGGACTTCAGGCAGGTGGACCCAGGTCCATCCCCCCCCCCACCTGTTACACTTGTGCTGGTAAATGGGAGCCCTCCAAACCGCCCCCCAAACCCACTGTACCCACATGTAGGTGCCCCGCTTCACCCCTTAGGGCTATAGTAATGGTGTAGACTTGTGGGCAGTGGGTTTTGAGGGGGATTTGGGGGGCTCAACATCCAAGGGAAGGGTGCTATGCACCTGGGAGCTGTTTTACCTTTTTTTTTTTTTTTGTAAAAGTGCCCCCTAGGGTGCCCGGTTGGTGTCCTGGCATGTGAGGGGGACCAGTGCACTACGAATCCTGGCCCCTCCCACGAATAAATGTCTTGGAGTTATTCATTGTTGAGCTGGGCGCTTTCGGTTTCCATTATCGCTGAAAAACAAAAACGCCCAGCTCAAAAAAAGATAAACGTCCATGTTTTTTGAAAATACGGTTCGGTCCGCCCCTTCACAGACCCGTTCTCAGAGATAAACGCCCATGGAGATAGACGTTTCCGTTCGATTATGCCCCTTAATATCAACCGGCTCACCTTTATCCACATGTTTGTTCACCCCTTCAAAGAAATGTAGTAGATTGGTGAGGCAAGATTTCCCTTCACTAAATCCATGTTGACTTTGCTTATTTTCAAAGCACTTAGCCTCCCAAAGTTCCATAGAAATCTATGGCACTTAGCCTCCCAAAGTGCTTTGAAAATATGCCTCTTTGTCTCATTAATCTATGCTTTTGAATATCCTCTGTAATTTTGTTCTTTATAATAGTCTCTGCCATTTTTCCCGGTACCGACGTCAGACTCACCGGTCTATAATTTCCCGGATCTCCTATGGAACCTTTTTTAAAAATTGGCGTTACATTGGCCACCCTCCAATTTTCCGGTACCACGCTCGATTTTAAGAATAAATTACATACTACTAACAATAACTCTGCAAGTTCATTTTTCAGTTCTATCAATACTCTGGGATGAATACCATCCGGTCCAGGAGATTTGCTACTCTTCAGTTTGTAAAACTGCCTCATTACATCCTCCAGGTTTACAGAGAATTCATTAAGTTTCTCCGACTCGTCAGCTTCGAATACCATTTCTGGCACCAGTATCCCACCCAAATTTTCCTTGGTGAAAACCGAAACAAAGAATTAATTTAATCTCTCCACTATGGCTTTGTCTTCCTTGATCGCCCCTTTTACTTCCTGGTCATCTAGCCATCCAACCGATTCTTTTGCCGGCTTCCTGCTGTTAATATACCTAAAACGATTT
Source organism: Microcaecilia unicolor (assembly GCF_901765095.1). Taxonomy (NCBI): domain Eukaryota; kingdom Metazoa; phylum Chordata; class Amphibia; order Gymnophiona; family Siphonopidae; genus Microcaecilia; species Microcaecilia unicolor. The sequence continues at coordinate 523,102,529 of NC_044031.1, forward strand.
TTACTATGTGTTTTGTCCTCCAATGCAATCTTTTTTTCGAAGTCCTTCTTAGCCTTCCTTATCAGCGCTTTGCATTTGACGTGACATTCCTTATGCTGTTTCTTATTATTTTCTGTTGGCTCCTTCTTCCATTTTCTGAAAGATTTTCTTTTAGCTCTAATAGCTTCCTTCACCTCACTTTTTAACCATTCCGTCCTCCTTTTTTAATAAGCGGAATATATTGCCCTGGGCTTCCAGCATGGTGTTTTTGAACAGCATCCACCCAGTGCAAGGTAGACTGCAACCTGTTGCAGGAGACTTATCTGGATCCCTTGCAGCTCCTCCACCAGGACAAGATAGATTGGAAAGGGGGGCCCTTATTCTGGTCTCTGACCAAAGAGAGATGCGCAGGGGTGGAGGTTACGAGGGAAATAGAGGTGGAGATGGGGAGGTGTGTCGTATTAGATGTTTTAATCAGAGGGGTAGTAGTGCGAATCATCAACTTTTATGGGCCCCAGATTAGATGGGAACGCAAGCAGCTGTTGCTCTGAGTGAAACCATATTTATATACAAGCAAATTGGTGGTATTCGGAGGAGATTTTTATATGGTCTTACAGCAAGTGGATAGAAAGTTGTCCAAGCGTCAGGTGGGTTATGACAGCCTCCAGCTGGCAGCAATAGTAAAACAGGCAAGGCTGGAGGTGGCAGGCGGGAAGGGGTTTACTTTTAGAAGGGGAGACACGGAGAGCCATATTGACTGGCTCTTTGTAGGTGGGTCGGCTAGGGTTCATGGGCAGCCCAACAGATGGACGGAATATTCAGATCACCCCTTAGTTTCCACAGTCTTAACAATATGCGAAGGGGCGCATATTCCTTTCTCACTGACTTTGATGCCTGGCTTTCCTTCTTTCTTGAACCTTCATCTCCTTCCCTTGTTCTTGGAGATTTTAACACTCATGCTAATGATCCCTTCGACTCTTATGCTTCTCAGTTTCTTGCTTTAACATCCTCTTTCAATCTTCAACTGTGCTCCACTGTCCCCACTCATCAGAATGGCCACTGTCTTGATCTTATCCTCTTCTCAAACTGCTCACTCTCCAGTTTCTGTGCCTCAATTCTTCCTCTCTCTGACCATCATCTGATAACTTTCACACTTAAACACCCTCCTCCCCAATCCCATCTAATCTTAACAAATACATTTAGGAATCTTCAGGCTTTTGACCCTTCTACTCTGTCCTCCAGTGCTTCAAATCTCTTCTCTACCACTATGTTATCCAAGTCTGTCAATGAGGGTGTCTCTTCCTATAATACTATTCTCTCCTCTGCTCTGGATACTCTCACTCCTCCCATTCCCCGTTCTGTAAAACGTACCAAACCCCAGCTTTGGCTGACCCCTAGAATCCGCTACCTACGTTCCTGTGCCCGCTCTGCCAAACGCCTTTGGCTGAAATCCCGTGCCCATGCTGACTTCATACATTTCAAATTCTTGCTGCCCTCCTTCCAGTCTGCTCTTTTACTTGCCAAACAGGACTATTACATCCACTTGACAAATTCTCTTGGCTCAAACCCTCGGCGTCTCTTTGCCACACTGAACTCTCTCCTCAAAGTGCCTTCACCTCCAACTCCCCCTTCACTTTCCCCCCAGACTCTGGCTGAGTACTTTCATGATAAGGTTCAGAAGATTAAACTTGAATTCTCAACCAGGTCACCTCCACCTCTCCTTCCCTTAGTCCATTTTCTCAACCCTCCAACCCCTGCCTCCTTTTCTTCCTTTTCTGAAATCACTGAAGAGGAAACTACTCATCTTATTTCCTCCTCAAAACTAACTACCTGTTCCTCTGATCTTATTCCCACCCATCTACTTAACACTATCTCTCCTACTGTCATCCCTTTTATCTGTCATATCCTCAATTTTTCACTTTCCACTGCAACTGTTCCTGATGCCTTCAAACATGCCATAGTCACGCTACTCCTTAAAAAACCTTCATTGGACCCTACCTGTCCTTCCAACTATCGCCCAATCTCCCTCCTCCCTTTCCTATCCAAGATACTTGAACATGCTGTTCACCACCATTGCCGTGACTTTCTTTCATCTCAAGCTATTCTTGATCCACTTCAATCTGGCTTTCGCCCCCTTCATTCAACTGAAACAGCGCTTGCTAAAGTCTCCAATGATCTGTTCCTGGCCAGATCCAATGGTCTCTATTCTATCCTCATCCTTCTCGATCTATCTGCTGCTTATGACACTGTTGATCACAGCCTACTCCTTGATATGCTGTCCTCACTTGGATTTAAGGGCTCTGTTTTTTCCTGGTTTTCTTCTTATCTCTCCCAGCGTACCTTTAGTGTATACTCTAGTGGATCCTCCTCTATTTCTATCCCACTGTCAGTTGGTGTACCTCAGGGATCTGTCCTGGGACCTCTTCTTTTCTCCATCTATACTTCTTCCCTTGGTACTCTGATCTCATCCCATGGTTTTCAGTATCATCTTTACGCTGATGACTCCCAGATCTACCGCTCCATACCAGAAATCTCAGCTGAAATCCAGGCCAAAGTATCAGCCTGCTTGTCTGACATTGAGGCCTGGATGTCTCACCGCCATCTGAAACTAAACATGACCAAGACTGAGCTTCTTATCTTTCCCCCTAAACCAACCTCTCCTCCTCCCCCATTCTCTATTTGTGTGGATAACACTCTCATCCTTCCTGTCTCATCAGCTAGTAACCTTGGGGTCATCTTCGATTCCTCCCTCTCCTTCCCTGCACATGTTCAGCAGACTGCTAAAACCTGTCGTTTCTTTCTCTATAATATCACCACAATTTGCCCTTTCCTTTCTGAGCACACTACCAGAACCCTCATCCACACTCTTATCACCTCTCGCTTAGACTATTGCAACTTGCTTCTCACAGCTCTCCCACTTAGCCATCTCTCTCCTCTTCAATCTGTTCAAAATTTTGCTGCATGGCTAATATTCCGCCAGTGTCATTATGCTCATATTAGCCCTCTCCTCAAGTCACTTCACTGGCTTCCTATCTGTTTCCATACACAGTTAAAACTCCTCTTATTGACCTATAAGTGCATTCACTCTGCAGCTCCTCAGTACCTCTCCACTCTCATCTCTCCCTACATTCCTCCCTGGGAACTCCGTTCACTGGGTAAATCTCTCTTATCTGCACCCTTCTCCTCCACTGCTAACTCCAGACTCTGTTCCTTTTATCTTGCTGCACCATATGCCTGGAATAGACTTCCTGAGCCGGTACGTCAAGCTCCATCTCTGGCCGTCTTCAAATCTAAGCTAAAAGCCCACCTTTTTGATGCTGCTTTTAACTCCTAACCCTTATTCACTTGTTCAGAACCCTTATTTTATCATCCTCACTTTAATATTCCCTTATCTCTTGTTTGTCCTGTTTGTCTGTCCTAATTAGATTGTAAGCTCTGTAGAGCAGGGTCTGTCTGTTCAGGTGTACAGCGCTGGGTACATCTAGTAGCGCTATAGAAATGATAAGTAGTAGTAGATTTTGGAAACTGAGTGCGAAGTTATTAGAAGTAGAGGAGAACAGACAAGTCTTTAAGGACTTTTTAGCAGACCAAAAAACACTGTGGGAGGTGATGGATGATAAGGGAGCCTGGTGGGACATGGTAAAGGGGCGAGTCAAGGCCCTTTTCTGGTCCCTAGCCAGGAAGAAGAGTCGGGGTTACACACACAGTGCTGTCGTCTTTGCAAGTAATTGGACCACGTGGTCTCCAACCAACTGGAGAAGGGAGAGATAGAAGCTTTGCAGGCCCAGTTGAGGATGTTGCAATATGATCGATACGATTCTTTGCTTCTGGAAAGGGAATATAGGCATCGGTATTCCCCGGACTCTTTCCAGAATTGTAAGGTAGCAGTGGGACACAAGGTCATCTATGCTATGAGAGATGAAGCAGGACAGCAATTGACGGATCAACGTTCAATCGAGGCCAGGGTCATTCGGTATTGCACCCAATTGTGAGGGAAAGAGAGAGCTTGGATTCTAACTTCATGCTATCATACGTGCAGAGTGCCTCAGGCTTGGAAAAGGTTTCAAAAAGGGAGATGGAACAACTGCTCAGGCCCGTTACCACAGGGGAGGTAGATGATGCTATTGATACGCTATCGGCATGCACAACTTCGGGTCCCGACGGGCTGACCCCTGAGTTCTACAAAAAATTCCGGACAGTCCTGATTCCATTCTTAGCTGCAATTTTTATTAATTGTTTACAGAACGGGCGTTTGGCCCCTTCACAGCAGTGTTCTATTTTGGTTCTCCTCGCGAAGAAGGGAAATATGGAACTTATCGAGATCTGGAGACCCATAAGTCTCTGAATGTAGATAGGAAAATAATTGCCAGGATTATTTACAACCGTCTGGTCGGGGCAGTGGGTGGTCTCTTGTCTCCAGCACAGTTTTGCTCGCTGAAGAGGAAAGGGGCAGTGGAAGCAGTCTGTACCATCCGTGAAATAGTGGAAAGGAGTCAAGGTGGGACAAAGGGAAAGTATTTGCTGACCCTTGATCAGTCTAAGGCTTTTGACAGGGTGTCCCAGGAGTACCTATGGCTAGTGCTCTGGTGCTATGGGATACCTGACCAGTTTATAGGGTAGATACAGACTTTGTATCGCGATGCAAGGAGCAGCACTCTGATAAATGGCTGGGTGGGCAAGATCTTTGCCGTGAGGTCAGGGGTACGGCAGGGGTGCCCCCTCAGCCCCTTGCTGTACGTCCTTTCCTTAGATCCATTCCTCAGAAGGTTGAGTGGAGGGTTTAGCGGTCAACTAGAGGGCATCTCTTTGGGTTCACACACATGGCGATGAGTCACCTACGCAGATGATGTCACAATAGTGATCAGTAGCAATGAGAAAACCGAGCAAGTTCAGACCTGGATGGCAGATTACACACAGGTTGCGGGGGCCCAGATAAACCAGGATAAGAACTCCGCAATTTGGGTAGGACAGGGCAGACCAACTTTCAAAGTTCCAAGTCAGTACCCAGTAGCAAGGGATGAAGTATGGATCCTGGGTCTCTGAGTAGGCAGACAGGACTATGACACGGTCAACTGGGAGAAGGAGCTGGGGAGAGTCGAGGAAAGGTGGCCCAGTGGAAATCATATAAGTTGTGGTTCACGGAAAAACTGCACGTCATTAAGACCTATCTGATACCCCTTCTCCTGTTCATATCCAAGGTCTCTTTACTGCCTATATCATTACACGCCAGAGTATACAGCTTGTTTTCCCAACAACTGTGGGGGAACAGGATGAATATTATCCAGAGGGAGGTGACCTATTTGCCCAAAAGGAAGGGGGTTGGGAATGGTGAACCCCATGGTACATTTTAGTTGTTTCTTTTTCCAACAAAATCTGGGAGGGGTCTTGCGGGAAGGGAGGCCGGCGTGGGCAGATGGCATGGGCAGACAGCATGGCCTCCTGGCTTCAGCGGTACTTGAGGAATTGGGTGAGGGGAGGTCAGGCAATGCGAGGGAGGGCAGGATACTTGCCACAGTACATCTCACCTCTGTTGAGTCTGGTGAAGAGATGGGGTATCACAGTACAGGAAATCCAGAAGGAGGACAGGAGGCAGCTACATTGCCGCATTATTCAGACACACTTTTCAACACATCTAGCCTTGAGGGCCTGCCCAGGTCCAATACAGGAGGAAGGTCTGGTTTTCCTCAATTCGTCACGCCTGCCCCAGAAGATCGCGGACATGGCCTGGCTGACCTTCCACAGCCGGATCTATGTTCGAGCTAACATGAAAAAAAGAACAGCAATGATCGTAAGTGCCCGAGGGGGGAGTGCGTGTCGGAGGATGAAACAATGGACCACTTCCTCCTCAAGTGCCCGTTCAATCAATAAGTCTGTCAGGCAGTAGCCCGCCAATTAGGGATCCCTTTCTTCCACCAGCTATCCTATGCAGAATGGGCTTCTGGAGCATTTCCCAAAGGACAAAAGGAGTGGTGTAGGGAGACACTGTATATCATTGCTACAGCCCTCTGTTACTTCCTGTTGCAGGCATGCTGCCAAGCTTCATTACATCAGAAGTGGCTGTCTGTACAGGAGGTGGCAGAGGATGTGATACATTTTGTCCAGCAGCTGGCAGTGAGGGAGAGGGAGCATTGTTCTGGACTACAGTGGACAAGGTATTGGAGGGGTTTTTCGTTTCGGCCTCCCTGAGCAGGATGGTTTGGAAGGGGGGGGGGGGATGGATTTTGGCCAGTAAGGTTTTTGTTTATGTATTAGTTAGCAGGTTTTATTGCTTGTTTTTATGCTTGTTTTGTCTTGTTGCAAGTTTCAATAAAGACAATCAGGCTTATTTTCGAAAGAGAAGAGCGCCCATTTTTCGACACAAATCGGGAGATGGGCGTCCTTCTCTCAGGATCGCCCAAATAGGTATAATCGAAAGCCAATTTTGGGCATCCCCAACTGCTTACCGTAGCGGGGATGACCAAGTTCCCAAGGGCATGTCAGAGGCATAGCAAAGGCGGGACTGGGGCATGCCTAACAGATGGGCGTCCTCGAGCAATAATGGAAAAAAGAAGGGCGTCCCTGACGAGCACTTGGCCAACTTTACTTGGTCCATTTTTTCTTTCGACCAAGCCTTAAACAGGTGCCCGAACTGACAAGATGACCACCGGAGGGAACCGGGGATCACCTCCCCTGACTCCCCCAGTGGTGACTAACCCCCCTCCCCCAGCCTCAAATATCATACTCAGGTCCATCGCAGCAGTATTCAGGTCCCTGGGGGGGAGGTGTGTGTGTGTGTCAGCGGAGGCATTGCAAAGGCGTGGACGTCTTTCTTTCAAACATTTTGGACGTCCTGAACTGCCCTCCCCCCCCCCCCCCATAGGGATGGCCAAATTTTAAGGGAGTGGAGGAGTGGCCTAGTGGTTAGAGTACTGGTCTTGCAATCCAGAGGTGGCCAGTTCAAATCCCACTACTACTACTTGTGATCCAAAATCCAAATAAATAAATAAAGGGGGTGTTGAAGGCATAGCAAAGGCATGGACATCCTTCTCACAGAAACATCTACATTTTGGACGTCCTCAACTGCCCGTTGCAGGGACAGAGGCATAGCAAAGGCGCCTAACACTTGGACATCCTTGACCCATACTCAAGCGAAGGCGCCTAACACTTGGACGTCCTTGACCCGTACTCAAAAAAACAAAAAAAGACGTCCCTAACAAGCACTTGGACATTTCCACCTGGAATTGTGCTTTTTTAAGGTTGTAGACATCTTTGGCATGTGCAGTGCAGCCACTCATAATGCTTGGCTGCTCTGCACTGGCTTCCCCTTCTTAGGAAGGAAATCATGTGCAAATGAGCTAACAGCGAGCAGCTCATTTGCATGCGATTTCCTTCATGCATGCCCGTTCTTTTCCGAATCGCTAAGGGATCGGTAAGGGAAGGGCTTTTTCCATTCAGTTAGTGCATCAGTTAGTCCACTACAGTGCCCCCTAGGGTGCCTGGTTGGTGTCCTGGCATGTCAGGGGGACCAGTGCACTATGAATGCTGGCTCCTCCCATGACCAAATGAGTTGTATTTGGTCGTTTTTGAGATGGGCGTCCTCGGTTTCCATTATGGCCAAAAACCGGGGATGACCATCTCTAAGGACGACCATCTCAACATTTATGTGGACCATCTCTAAGGTCGACCTAAATGTTGTGATTTGGGCGTCTCCGACCATATTATTGAAACGAAAGATTCCTGGTTTGTTGGTGCTTTGTTGCACTTCTGCCTAGTCTGATTTCTCGTATAGTTCCTTGTCTGTTTCTAGTTAGTCTGTGTGTAGTTTAGTTTAGGTTTATTGCTTATGTAACTGTGACCTCACCCTGGGCACGATAATTCACCCTACAATACCCTTAGAGTACCTCGGGCAAAATATTGTGTATCGGACAGGGTTAGAGTACAGACATTGAAACTAGCCCCGTCTCCCAATATCTAAAATGGGAAGAGGAAATAAAACTAAAATTTGTTATTATATTTTGTTATAACTCAGGAAAACAAATGACATTTACATTGATAATTCAATAAATCATTCTTTTTATTTATGTTATAGGTATGTGTAAAGTTCAGATCCGTTTAACAAATTATTATTTTTTTTTAGAACATCAACAACCCAACAGATCAACTCCTCCTACGTTTTATCAGATAAGTATAACTTAAACTTAGCAAAATTTCATTAACTAAATGTGCATTTAATCTTAAAGCTTTGTTTAAACGTCTCCCTTTTTCATAAGAATTGATTCTTTGTTCTTTTCTACTTCTCTTACAGGTCCCGTTTTCCAAACAGGTAAGTGTTTTTTTTTTAGCTTTTATTGTTTTGCTTTCTTTTCTTTTAGTTGTTCTATAAAAATGCAGCCTTCTGCAAACTGGACTCAAACCACTTAGCTGTTCTTCACGCTTTCTTGTATAACTTCTGTTCTTCGCCTTTCTTTAAACGGTGGGTACCATTTGCAGAAACAGGAACGGAATGAGGACCACTGAGAACTGGAACCAGGAGCTTGCACCTACTATCCTAATCTTTTAAAACTTAAAGGAAGGAAAACCCTAACTTCTCATTACTATAGTACTTTATTATACCAAACCTCAAAGAGAGGAAAGTCTTGCTTCCGTTTGTGTTAAGCCTAACTTACTCAGTGCTAACTATCCCAGTAAAATAAACAGATAATTAAGAAACCCTATGCTTCCAACCCCCCCCCCCCTTCAGTTTTTTTTAACTGAATTAATCAAAAGTATCAAATAACCCCTTTCAAACATTTATTACATACTTTAAGTTAAATTTTATTTCAGGGGTTTCAATATTTATGTGCCTGCTATCAATTTATTTTTAACGGTAAACAGCCAATTTCTTCTCACTAAAGTTTATTAGCACATCACTTGCTTGCAAGTGCTGTCAATACAACAACTTTCAAATAAATTAATTTTCATCAAAGACTGACAGACTTGGCTGTTCAATAAATAAGTCAACTTGTGATTTTTTTTTCCCTATGCTCTGCCTGAATATCAAAGTGGATGTCAGGAACTTTTAAATCCCACCTCCTTCAAATAACTACTAGTAGTTTCAAGACACAGAGCATAAAGTGGTGCAATACCTCTCAGATTTAAACTGAGCTTTTAAAACTCTACCTCCCACTCACACAACTCGGAGCCTCTAACAACCGCGTAGCTCCTCTGCATTAGACTTAATATGAGTTCATACAGGCACACTACTTTCAGGCTCAAATATACTTTTTTTCTTGACTTTTTAAAGTAATTTTTGAGTACTTCTGAAAGGACTCTCTTATAGACGTCCATTCAGTTACACATTACCCACCCAACTGTCCCTAAAGACAGTTTAGAATCTTTACTTAATCTCCCCGAGCTTGTGCCTTGAGCACGAGCCTCCTGCCCCGTTAAACCTCTTTTTTTTGTTAAAAACACAGCCTTTTTAGATTCAATCAAACAATTTTTGAACATTTACACAAACACAGCTATTCAAATAAAAACAAATATTTGTACCTTGAGGCTCCTGTAGCCTGAAAATCCTCCTTTCGTTGTGGCACGAGCCTCCTGCTTTTCTCCTTCACGAGCCAGCATCAGCTCGTGCCACCTCCGATGCACCCGGCTCTCCTCCTCTTCATCCTGGCACGTGCAGCTCCCACAACGCGACCGGCCACTTTGTTAAAACAAAAAAATGCTGGGAAAGTGCACCGGAGCACTTCCCCAGCCCCTCCGGTCCCCCACCAATTCTATTTTAATTTCGGAACCGGCTCAGTACCTTAAAATAAAGCTGGTTCCCTTAAGAGAAGGGAACCCTTGGGCCCTGCGTCAGAAATGTACGTTTGACGTCATTACGTCGACATCAGACGCTGATGCAGGGCCAATCAGAGCCCAGACTCTCTCCAGGCTTCCTCTCTTCGCCTTTGCTCTTCCTCACTGCTCCTCGATGCGGCCTCACTTCTGCCGCAGTAGCGCCGACGCGCCAAAAACACGCCGGACCCTGTCGTGGACACTGCCGACCAAAAAAGAACATGCTGGTGCAGCGAACATGCTGGTGCAGTGAACACAGCCAAAAATCTCCCCAGCAGCTGACGCGACGACTCCGGAGCCAGGTACATTTTCTTTTTTTAACCCTCTATGGGTTACACTTATTTCTTAGTCTTGTTTCTGGTTTGTATTCTTGGTCTAGTTTCTGTTTGTCTGTGTCTCTTGCTTAGTGGCTGCTCTGCAGCTTTCAGTCCTGTCTCTTTCTGTCAGTGTTTGTACCCTGTTTCAGTGGCTGCTTGTCAGCTTTCACTTCCTGTCCTTTAGCTTGTCCATTTCCTGTTTTGTGTAGTATTGTCTGTCTGTGAGTCCTAGCCCTGTTTCTTGCCTTGCTGCCTATGTTTATTTCTTTCCCCTCTGACCCCCAGTCCCTGTTCAGCCTAGTTGGTATCCAGTTCCTGCCCTGTCTGGTAAGTCTTGCCGGCCACCTGCACCCAGGGGCTCAACTCCTGAGGAACTGCGGTCAAGTGCAGGTGAAGGCTAGCTGTTCCTGTCAGAGTTCTGCCTTGTCTCTGGTGTGGGGTGGTTTTGCCTGCCACTGCTGCTCCACGGCAGTGGCCCAAGGGCTCACGAACCTAGTTTCTGCCGTGTAAACCTGACAGACGTGGGGTGAGAACAGAGCCTTAACCCTAACGCCAGCTCTGAGCTGACATAGTTAAGGCGCTATTCCACCCCTATGATCAGAGTGCTGTTCTCTAATCATAGGGACAGAATATAAGCAGAGCTCATTTAAATCTAATTTAAATGATTTCTGTGTTATTGCTTCATTCAAGCACTGTCAGCCTGCTTATCCTGGTGGAGGGGGAGGTAAATGCAGGCACTAGTGGCCTCTAGCACCCGCATTTACCGTGGTCATCGAGCCAACAGAGTTATAACAATCTTTTGAAAACGCAAGACTATGAGATGAGGCTTTGTACAACTCTCTAGTTCTTCTTGTCATTCTTAAAAACAGGCGGACCTAACTCGATTCAGCTTAAAATAAACACAAGGTATTCTTTTGAAAGAAAAGAATTAAAAGAAAACAGTGAGTCTGGGGCTAAAAATGCCTATTTTCTTTCCCGGGAGAAAAAAAGTTAAGCTGCGCACATTTTGTGCATCCACACTCCACATTTATCCTTATATCAATGATCACTATTACATAGGTGGGCACCCACCCAGATATTGGAAACACTTCCTCCATTCTTGAGCACTAGATCCAGCATCGACCCTTCCCTCGTGGGTTCCGTCACCATTTGTCTGAGCAAGGCACTTTGACAGGCATCCATAATCTCCCTACTTTTTTCTGATTCTGCAGATGGGACGTTCCAATCCACGTCAGACAAATTGAAATCTCCCAACAGTAGCACCTCCCCTTTCATACCAATCTTTTGAATATCTTCTATGAGATCCTTGTCTAACTTTTCCTTTTGTGCCAGAGGTCCATAGATAACCCCCGTGCGTATACAGGTTCTGTCTTCTCTTTCCAGGACGATCCATAAAGCTTCTTCTCAGTGGCTTACCTAGGGTATATGACACCCGGAGCTGGTCATTTTTTAACACCCCCTTCCAAAATTCAGTACTAGGCATACTGAAAATATAAACATCAGTGAAATTTCATATTGCATCCCGTCCATGATCTAAAGACAATTGGCCCTCTAGTATCAGATGACCTCTTTAAATCTGCTTCTGACAGATGCTGTCTCCATTTTTGAAGAACTAATTAGCTAATTAAGCGATAACAATTATTGGCAACAAGCACCTAACTGGTAGAAATTAGGAGTTACGTACAGATTTGCCATACACCTTATCCCATAACATGCACACCTAAATTTCATAGTGTACAGCTCCAAAAGGAGCATGCCCACAGGAGGAGGATGGATGGGTCAGGGGTGTTCCCAAAAATTAGGAATGATGTTATTGAATACCTGCATTTGCATGTCTAACACCCATGTCTTTGGCAGGCATAAATGCTCATGCCCAAAGTTAACGCACGAACCCAGTGGCGTACCAAGGGGGGGGCGGTGGGGGCGGTCTGCCCCAGGTGTCAGTGGGTGGGGGGGGGTGCTCCGTTGCAGACTGCAGTCAGCCCTCGTCTCCTCTCCATCCGGGGCTTTTAAAAAAAATCTGAAAAGCGGCATGGCAGGCAGCGCTTCGGGTCTGCCCTGCCTGCTTGTAAAAGAAAGCGCCAGCAAATCTCCTCGTCGACGTCACGACGTCGCGTCGTTCTCCCCTCACTGGGTACTGGGTCCCGATGTCGATGAGGAGATTTGCTGCTTTCTTTTACAAGCAGGCAGGGCAGACCTGAAGTGCTGCCTGCCATGCCGCTTTTCAGATTTTTTTTTTAATGCCCCGGATGGAGGCAGGAGACGAGGGCTGTCGTCGAAGGTGGTAGGTGGGTCGAGTTGGGGGGGCTTAGATGGGCGAGGACTGGGGAGGGGGGTTTCAGATGGGAGAAGGGGACTGGAGAGGGGAGGGGGGTCTCAGATGGGAGAAGAGGTGAGAAGGGGACTGGGGTGGGGAGGGGGATCTCAGATGGGAGAAGGGGTGGGGGTCTCAGATGGGAGAAGAAGTGAGAAGGGGACTGGGGTGGGGAGAAGGGGGGTGGGGGTCTCAGAAGGGAGAAGGGGATGTGGGGAGGGGGGTCTCTGATGGGAGAAGAGGGGAGAAGGGGACTGGGCTGGGGAGAAGGGGGTGGGGGTCTCAGATGGGAGAAGGGGACATGGGGAGGGGGATCTCGATGGGAGAAGGGGACTGGGGTGGGGAGGGGGTCTCAGATGGGAGAAGGGGACGGGTGGGGAGAAGGGGGTGGGGGAAGGGGCCATGTGAGAAAATGGGAGCCATGCCTGGGGCTGGTGGGAAAATGGGTATGGGGCTGAAAAGGGGTCCCTAATGCAAGGCTTGTGGATGAAGGGTCTGGAACTGGGGGCTGAAAAAGAGGGTAGGTGGGATACGGGGGCTAGTACTGGAACTGGGGGCTGAAAAGGGGCAGGGGCTGAAGCTGGGGGGACTGGGGGCTGAAAAGGGGACAGGGAGAAGTGTCTGGGGCTGAAGCTCGGGACTGGTGAGAGAAAAGGGCTGGGGCTGAAACTGCGGACTGGTGGGATAGTGGGGCTGAAAAGGGAGAGCAAGTGGGAGATGTGGGCTGGGGCTAGAACTAGGGGCAGGTGGGATAAGAGGGCTGGAACTGGGGGCTGAAAAAAGGGGCAGCGAGCGAGAGAGAGAGGGGACAGACGATGGATGGATGGATGGATGGATGGATGGATGGATGGATGGATGGGGGTGAGGGAGGGCAGACCGTGGATGGATGGGGGGGAGAGGGAGGGCAGACAGTGAATGGAAGGGGGAGAGAGAGAGGGCAGACAGTGAATGGAAGGGGGAGAGAGAGAGGGCAGACAGTGAATGGAAGGGGCAGGGAGAGAGGGCAGACATTGGATGGAGGGGACAGCAGAGAGGACAGATACTGGATGGCAGAGAAAGAACGAAGACAGATGCTGGATGGAAGGAAGACAGTGAAAAGAAGATGAGGAAAGCAGAAACCAGAGACAACAAACTGTAAATAAAATATATATTTTGGGGGGGGTTTTGCTTTAGGATAAAGTAGTATTGTAGCTGTGTTAATAAATGTTTATAATAGAACATGTAAATAAGGTAATCTTTTTATTGGACTAATTTTAAAACATTTTGACTAACTTTTGGAGAACAAAACCCCCCTCCTCAGGTCAGGTTAAGACACTGTAACACACTTTACTGTATTGACCTGAGGAAGAAGGTTTTGGCTTCTGACAGCTAAATGTATTAGTCCAATAAAATGGTATTTTATTTTCTTTATTTGTTTTATTTCTGTTTGTTAATTTGTAAAGTGGTGATTGGTATTTGTTAGGTTTTTTTTCAAATTTACATCTGCTATCTTTATATTTTGCACAGTACTAGGGGACATTTTCTGTTTCTGTGGTGTTGCATTGTATGCAGAGTCTGGCATCTGGGGTTCAGTTTAATTTTTGTCTAAATAGAAAGTTTATGATTACTTATTCTATAGTGGATTAGGGTGTATCTGTGTTTGTGAAAAAGACATGACTTTCAGTTGGCATTCACTATGCAGGATTGACAATCTGTACTATCTGTCTGGTTTCGTTTTACAATAGGTGAATTGATGTTCTAGTGCTCACTGTAGTGTTTAAGATGATTTCTTTTTCCTTGTGTGACTCGTAGAAATGACTGCTTATGGTATGGTAGAATTGCTCTATAGGTCCTGAGTGTTTTGTATTCTCGGTATGCCTAGTACTGGATTTTGGAGGGGGGTGTTAAAAAATGACTGGCCCCGGGTGTCAACTACCCTAGGTACGCCACTGCACGAACCCCCAGGATTCTATATATGGCGCCTTAATTTCTGCAAGGAAATCAAAGCATATTCTATAACAATGTGCAAAACTTAATTGGTTAACTAGCTAATCAGTGCTGAAATTAAATGTTAACCAGCAATTATCAGCACTAATTGGCATTAATTACGATTTACTTGTACAACTCGCTAAGCATATTCTGTAAAGTGATGTGCTTAAATTCTAAGTTGCATAGTTGAAAATGGGGTGTGGTCATAGGCAGGGCATGGGCTTTCCTAAAATCTATGAGCGTTTAGAATGCACCTACTCTGCACCTAATTTAGGTGTTAGAATTTATGCGAAGTAAAACATGATGTAAATGGCCATGACTAAATTTTGTCATGTGGAGAGGTGCTCATTGTATTCTATATACCGCATGGAAATTTAAGCCTATTCTATAAAATATAGGCATAGTTTAGAGAATACGCCTAGGCGTATTTTTTTTTCCGTGTGAAATTTTCAGGCGCCATATATACAATCTAGTCCAAAATGCACACTAAACTAGTATTCTGTAATGGTCGTTCCTCACAGAGCTCCCTTTACAGAATACTAGCTTAGTGCAGATCATCCCAATGCCTAGCTTTGGGTGCCAATTATTGAATTTCCCAGAGTAGTTCTGTATTTTATAAGTATATGTATACCTCGCAACTCTGCCCGAACTATGTTGCAAGCATAGTTGCAAGCACATATACATCCACACAGTTTTTTTATAACCCTATTCCGCATGTTTTCCTCATGGAAATCCTTTATAAAAATTCCCCCCACTCCTCAAATGTGTGCAATTTTCAACTTACTAAATGTCAGATAATGTTTCATATGTCAAGTTCTTTGGATGTATTAAAGTCAGCAGATAAACTAGAAAGTGCACACCATAATATAACCTACCAGATGTAACAACAATAAAACCAATTTTATCTTTTTTTGGAGGGTGAAATAATAGAGCACTTACTCTGTTTTCTACTTCTGTATATAACCATGCAGAAAATGTGACTCAGTGCATTCCCTTTTAATTAGCAGCAAGATGACTAATTTACAAGGGGATGCAATAACTGTCTTGAAAGAGAGCAATCTGGAACGCCACAATGCCATCAAATAAAACAGTTACTATGAAACAGGGTTTATTTTGCCATCACAATTGGACTTGAAGAAAACATTCTATTTGAAGAGTAAAAGTCACCAACAGGTTTGACAAATACAGAGTAAGGCACCGCAGACTAAACTCTACTAATTTTCACATATTTTAAAAACAAAAGAAGTCATGCAACATTACCAAATGTGAATCAGGGCTTCTAGTTCACAATGACGCATTGTTTTCTTGATCTATTAAGAGGGATTAGATACTGAAAGAACCCCTGCATACCAGTTGTCAGATTTCATTCAATCTGCCATTGCTTTAAGTAGAAAATTATAAAACCAACAGATTTAGAAGAGATTCTGTTTAGATGATACGAGGTCAATGTTCAGTGGCATGGCTACCATATAACTAGTACAGCATTACATGGGTCATTCCCACCCACTAAAGCCATTTTTACTGCTGAGGTAAAATGGCTGATTTGTCTATTTTCCTTATTAATGGCCACATGCTAATTTCCAACCACACACTGTGCACAATATTATGTATACTCTTATAGTGTTAACATGATCAATATTCCCCAGATTTTTTCTGTTTTAAGAGTTTTAAATTTTTTCATTAGGAGGAAAAAAGACCTGAAAATGTTGATTAGATAATGGCAGATGGGTACAGGCACAAGATAAAAGCAGGCAGTTCCCTTGAAAAAGCTGGTGGCGAAATGGGTCCCCGTCAGGATTGCTGCAAGAAGTTAAGTGCTGGCTATTTGTGCTTGATAAAAGAAGTTCTATTTTGATATTTTAATTGCAAAGAAAAAAAATTGAGGTTTTTTTGACCCATGATCGAGCTGTGTACCTATTTAGTGCTAAAAACTGTCTGTGCTGTGGCACTGAGAACGGTAGGTTTCTGAGGTCTTTTTTCCTCCTAATGAAAAAATGTAAAACCCTTAAAACAGAAAAAATCTGGGGAATATTGATCGTGTTAACACTATAAGAGTATATATAATATTGTGCACAGTGTGTGGTTGGAACTTGTTCTTTATACTTGTGCTACAGTTTCTGTATGAAGTGTCACATGCTAATTTTGCCATTAGCATATAGCCATTAGCACTTGAGCCCCTACTGCCACCCATTATATAGGCTATAAGGGCTCACAAGTTAAGCACGTACTAATCGGTTAGCACACAGCAATGTAGCTGTGCTAACCAATACGTGCAGAACAGGGGCGTAGTCAGACTTCGGCGGGAGGGGGGTCCAGAGCCCGAGGTGAGGGGGCACATTTTAGCCCCTCCTCCTGCCGCCAACCATCCCCCGCCGCCGCCGTCGCCACCTTTGCTAGTGGGGGACCCCAACCCCCACCAGCCGAGGTCCTCTTCTTCCGGCGCAGACTCAGAAACAGAACGAAGCCTTGCACCAGAAGGAGAGGACCTTGGCTGGTGGGGGTTGGGGTCCCCCACCAGCAAAGGTATCCAATGGCAGTGGCGGGGGAGGGTTTGGCAGCGGGAGGGGTGGTCGAGAGGGTCATCAGCAATGGGGTCCAGGGCCAAACCTACGGGGGCCCAGGCCCCCGTGGCCCCACAAAGCTACGCCACTGGTTCAGAACATGTCCACTCTCCACCCCCAGACCCGCCCCAGTACTGAAAAATATTTTTTAATGCAGGGATAGGGTATGTACATCCCAAAAATACCATGGGACATCTCGGTGTGCCCCATGGTAAGCCATTTTTGGTTGTGGTAAGCGCTCGTTCTGCATATCGGAGTTGGAAAAGGGTCCTTATATATTGAAAGTTATACATATTTTCAGTGGTGTAAAATATGTAAGTACTGCTCTGAAAATACACATATTAATTCCTGGATCTTCAGCAACAGTATCTGGGTACTACTACTACTACTATTTAGCATTTCTATAGCGCTACAAGGCATACGCAGCGCTGCACAAACATAGAAGAAAGACAGTCCCTGCTCAAAGAGCTTACAATCTAATAGACAAAAAAATAAATAAAGTAATCAAATCAATTAATGTGAACGGGAAGGAAGAGAGGAGGGTAGGTGTAGGCGAGTGGTTACGAGTCAAAAGCAATGTTAAAGAGGTGGGCTTTCAGTCTAGATTTAAAGGTGGCCAAGGATGGGGCAAGACGTAGGGGCTCAGGAAGTTTATTCCAGGCGTAGGGTGCAGCGAGACAGAAGGCGCGAAGTCTGGAGTTGGCAGTAGTGGAGAAGGGAACAGATAAGAAGGATTTATCCATGGAGCGGAGTGCACAGGAAGGGGTGTAGGGAAGGACGAGTGTGGAGAGATACTGGGGAGCAGCAGAGTGAGTACATTTATAGGTTAGTAGAAGATGTTTGAACAGGATGCGAAAACGGATAGGGAGCCAGTGAAGGGTCTTGAGGAGAGGGGTAGTATGAGTAAAGCGACCCTGGCGGAAGATGAGACGGGCAGCAGAGTTTTGAACCGACTGGAGAGGGGAGAGGTGACTAAGTGGGAGGCCAGCAAGAAGCAGATTGCAGTAGTCTAAACGAGAGGTGACAAGGGTACAGCCCAGTATTGAATATTATCAGAGTTTTAAAAATAAACCATGGTGGCCAATGCAGATTTAATATTACCTCCATTATTTATCATGTTTGGGAGTCATTTCATAAAGGATTTTTCATCATACACATTAAAAATACCTCATAAAATTACCCCCATGTACAAGTATGCACATACTTATACATGACCTGGATATAGGTATGTTGGAGGAGGAGTCTGGGCAGAGCATGGGATAGGTCGACAAGCAGGACTGAGCTGGGCATACAAGTAGGTGATTCTCAAGTTTAGGGCTGTTTAGTCTTGAGCTGTTAGTTTTTTTGAGCATCTCACACAGTCAAGCACAAAAGTTTTTAGTTCTTAGTAACAGATTGGCCAGCAGTACTTGGCGAAAGGTATTGTGCTTGGTTGAGGCTCAGTCCAAAGAACAACATGCAGCAAAAGCATGAAGGGAAGACCACGATAGTCATTTCATAGGTGGTATTTAGCAAGCCAATTGATAAGACTTGATCTTGGAGCCAAGAGGAAAATCTGCTTGCTCATATCCTAATGAGTACATGAAGACCAAACTAGGATTGCCACATGTTCTTATAACATTATAGTGGTGTGATCTCATCCCCCCCCCCCCCCCCCAAAAAAAAAAAAATGAACCTACCAATCAAAAGTAACTGCTGATGATGGGAGGCAAAGAGCAGAACCAACTACTAAATTGGGACTGTGTGATAACTCTTGTAAAAAAAAAAGTGCAGCCGGAGAGGAGAGGAATCAAAAAGGGTTAGGGGTGTTGATTACAGTGGAACTTGAGCTACCAATATGTAAGACAACAGTATGAATAGCTGCTGTGCTGTTGCCCCACATTTGCAAGTGTACTGTGGCTGTGACAGTGAGCACTGATTGAATAGTTCTAAAATGCATTATGAGAGCCTGAGTTTGCTTTCAGACATTTTGAAAATTGGAACATAACCAGTTATCTTTGAGATCTTAGAAACATAACCAATTATGTTAAAGACGCTGTACTACTGACCTGTTTGCCTTCACAAGGGCCCTTTTACTAAGCCGCGTAAGCGTCCACATGTGCCCAACAAGTGCCAAAATGGATTTACTGCCCGGTTACCGCGTGACTCTTGCGGGTAATTTCATTTTTGGTGCGCAGCCAAAAACTAATTTTTATTTTTGGATGTGCGTATCAGACGCGCACCGAGTGGCATTTGATGTGCGTAGGTCATTACCGACCAGTTACTGTGTGAGACTTTACCGCTAGGTCAATGGCTGGCGGTAAGGTCTTAGACCCAAAATGGAAGTGCGGCAATTTTGAATTTACCGCATGTCCATTTTCGGCAAAAAGTTTTTAAAAGACCTTCTTGGCAGGCACGCTGAAAAATGGATTGGCATGCACCTAAAACCCACGCCTACACTACCACAAGCTATGTTTCCGCGCACCTTAGTAAAAGGATCCCTCAGTTTGGCATTTGTGGGGGGGGGGGGGCAAAAGCCACTGAAGGATTAAAGGGGCAACCTCAATAGAGACTGTTTACTAAATCCTGAACTTAATGTCTATGAACTTGTCAAGACCTTATCCCAGCAAAATCACACCCAGACCATGCCCTCTTGCATTTGCATACACTTGGTCTAATAAATGTATACTCCAGGCTTTGTAAAATGTAGATTTTTATGCAAGACAAATGTTTAAGTGCCAGTTTATGCATGTATTAAACCCAAATAGAGTTTGTAAAATGAGGATTATAATTCCAAATGGAACCAATCTGCATCCCCTCTTTGTTTATTTCATCGTCCCAACCCCTCAGATGCCCATATAACCATTAACTTAGGATTTCTCTTTCAACTAACTGAGACCCCTTCCTTAGATACAACATTATTAAAAGTTCCTCAGTCTCGGAACTCCCAACCTCCAAGCTGTCAACTCCCTAACTCTATGGCTCCATTCCAGTGGTACTCTTCACCCATAGTCCTGCTTTTCCTCTTCCTGTCAACACTCCTCTGCAGTTCCATCTCCCTTTTTACCACTAGAGACCTCACAAGTATTTTCCTCTCCTCCAGAACACATTGCCAGGGAGTTTAAGATGCTCGCAGTTTTTTTCCCTTTATTTTTCCCTGTTCTAAATTTTGGCACATTTTTAGTTCTCATTGTAGCCATAGCCTTGCCCATCTCTTCTGGGATTGCTGCTCTCAAAGTCTTACCACTGACTAACAACACAATGGCAAAGGGAAAGGTCTACTTATGTTTTATTTTCTCCTTTCTGAGAATATCAGTGACTTCACTCTTTTCTTTTGGAACATAATAGTTGATATATCATTATAAATCTGCTGCTATAATTGACTACACTGATTTCTCTTGCTGGTCTGTTCTACCTTTAAGCTCTTCAGTCACAATGCAAATTCAGCTCTCTTTCTCTCTCTCTCTGGATGTTGGCCACTGCTTCTTTGATATTCATCTTCACTGTAGTATATTTTTATGGACTTCTGCCAACTGTTTTTTCAAATCCCTTCTTGTAACTGAGTTGGTCCATTCATTTCTGACACAGCCTTCCTCTGATTCCAACTTGGATATTGAGCCCTCTGTCACAACGGCACCACTGTGTTCCATTCACTGTTACTACCCAACTTATATCTCACATGATAAACAGATTGCAGCGTCTCTAACTTCCTGCGGGTCGACATCCCTTCTCCCTCTGCATGAATCACTCTCTTGACCAGGGTTGTATCCTGAACACAGCACATTTAAAGATGTCCATGTAGAAGAAATCTCTTGAATATTTATCAAATTAAGGGGCCCTTTTACTAAGCTGTACTAAAAAGTGGCCTGCGCTATTACTAGTTCGTGGGTTTCCTATGCGCTGAGGCCACTTTTAGTGTGGCTTTAAAATGGCCGCATTTTCCATTTGTTCAATTAATGGCCATGCACTAATTTCCCAATTAATGCTTGGCTATTAGCATGGAAGCCCTCACCAACACCTATATACTAGGCAGTAAGGGCTCCCGCACTAACCATGTGCTAATCAGTTAGCATGCAGCAATGTAGCTGCACTAGCCGATTAGCTCTGGATACGCCTACTCTCCGTCCTCAAACACACCCCCTGCACTAAAAGATATTTGCACATTGGAAGCGCACACTGACCTCCAAACTACTGCAGGATGCCTCAGCATGCCCCACGACAGGCGTTTTTAACCTGCAGTAAGCACACATATTATTTTGCATGGTGAGTTGCATTACATGTTATGTTGCTTAAACATACTAGAAGAGACACCTTGTTCCCAGCAAGGATTACCATTTGGCATTAAGTACTCTTCTGGCAAGGAAGAGGCAGTAATAAAACTGGTTTTATAGCTAATGACATTCTAAAAGCTTTAAAACAAAAAATTACAATACCTATTCACAATTTATTCTTCTTAATTTATAATCCACAGGCAAGTGTTCTTTTCAGATTGGCAGAAGAGATATAGGACATAAGAATGGTGAAATATTAAGGGGAAACAGAACAACACGGGATAGATTTTACATATCAATATATATATTTGAAAGAATAACATAGCCCTTCCCTATTAAAGTTAATTCAAACCTATTGTCTATGTAAAGGTATGTCAAAATAAGACTAGCTTTTGTAAATCTCTTTCTTATCCCATATCCCATGACTGGTAGCCTACCTCGGGCAAGACTCTATTTGCTTCCATGGCCCCCATTTTTCATATAAGAAACCTGAAACACAGTGCAGAGTGAGTGAGCAGCAGTAAGGAGAGGCCTGTGCAGGAGGTGTTGGTGTTCTTTCTAATAAGATCATTTGTGAAGAAGCTACATTGCTGGACAAGGGCAATGATTTGGTTCAGGGTTAGGAGGTGACATAGTCCAAGATATCATAAGGACTGATTCTTCACATTCTATTCCCGTGCTTTTCATTTTTTTAATATTACCTTCTACTTCAGTCTTTTTATTGTCTTCCCTTGCTAGCATGCAGAGTGCCCTGGTACTACCCAGATAAGGAAGAATTGCTGGGAATATTAGGTGCCACAGATACAGAGAAACTGTGAATGACAAATAAAAAGAAGCATAAAAATAGAAAATCATTCTGTTAGCCATGCAAGCATTTGGAGAATGGCAGAAAGCAGCATTAGGCTGAGGCAGTCACAACATATATTAAGATGCAGAGATACTAAAGTGGCAAGACATCTCCCAGTCATAATTTTTACTTTTCTAGTCATCAGACCAATTGAAGCAGGCAATCCTAAAGCCATCCTTATGGGATAACTGTGCAGAGGTTTGGGAGATGAACAGCTACATCCCATTGAAGACTTTTCTTTCAGAACCATTGGTCTACAATGAAAAAAACTACTGGTATTCCATATCATCAAGCAGATCAATCCATAGACTGGTGGGTTGTGTCCATCTACCAGCACGTGGAGATAGAGAGCAATCTTTTGCCTCTCTATATGTGGTCATGTGCTACCAGGAAATCCTCAGTATGTTGTCTATCTCAGCAGGCGAGCTCCCTCATTTGCAGAGTGTGGGAGAGCAACGGACAGGGTCATTGCTCTTCTGAGCTCCCTGGGATGGATCATCAACCGGGAGAAGAGTCAGCTATGCCCGACTCAGTCCCTGGAGTATCTGGGTGTTCGGTTCGATACCCAAGTGGGCAGAGTGTTCCTGCCGGACAACCAGAGCCTCAAGCTTCGGGCCCAGGTGGGCCGGTTCCTAGCCTCCACTACTCCTCGGGCTTGAGATTATGTGCAACTGTTGGGCTCCATGATGGCCAGGATGGAGGTAGTGCCCTGGGCCAGGGCCCATATGAGACCACTACAGCACTCTCTTCTACAACGTTGGACTCCGGTTTCGGGGGATTACGCTATATGCCTTCCCTTGGATCCAGCGGTGCGCGAGGCGCTGAGTTGGTGGCTGAAGCCAGACAAGCTGTCCGCCGGAATGCCTCTTACGACCCTGGAGTGGATTGTCATCACGACGGACGCCTGCTTGATGGGCTGGGGAGCCCACTGTCTGGGAAGGACAGCACAAGGGATATGGTCACCTGCGGAGGCGAAGTGGTCCATCAACCTCTTGGAACTTCGAGCCATTCGGTTGGCGCTGCAAGCGTTCCTCCAGGTTCTGGTACTGAGGCCAGTTCGGGTCTTGTCAGACAATGCCACGGCTGTGGCCTATGTCAACCGCCAGGGAGGTACCAGGAGCACCCCCCCTAGTCGGGGAGGCCATGAGGTTATGCCTGTGGGCAGAAGCGAACCTGGAACAGCTGTCAGCGGCTCACATTGCAGGAGTCCTGAATGTCAAGGCGGACTTTCTTAGTTGCCATACCTTGGATCCCGGAGAGTGGCAGCTGTCGGCTTGGGCATTCTTGGAGATCACAAAGCGCTGGGGAATGCCGACCTTGGATCTGATGGCAACCTCAGCCAATTGCCAAGTACTGTGGTTCTTCAACAGAGGTCGGGACCCTCGATCTATGAGGGTCGATGCTCTTCTCCAGCAGTGGCCGGTACAAGAGATTCTCTAAGTGTTTCCGCCCTGGCCCATGATGGGCAGAATCCTCGGCCGGGTGGCAAAGCATCCAGGCCGGGTGGTCCTGGTGGGGCCAGATTGACCCAGGTGTCCTTGGTATGCGGACCTAATCTGGCTCTCCATGGACGGTCCTCTGCGGCTTCCAGCGGAGCGGGGCCTCTTGCATCAGGGTCCCGTTGTGATGGAGGATCCCTCCTCCTTTGGTCTTATGGCCTGGCTCTTGAGCGGAAGCGGCTGAGGAAGAAGGGCTTCTCGGACAAGGTCATCGCCACTATGCTGAGAGCATGGAAGCACTCTACTTCTACTACTTACGCCAGGGTTTGGCGTAACTTTGCATCGTGGTGCGAGGCAGGCTCCCTATCGCCCTTCACTGCTCCAATTACTTCAGTGTTGAAGTTCCTGCAAGAAGGACTGGAAAAAAGGCCTGTTGCTCAGTTCACTTAAAGTCCAGGTAGTGGCTCTAGCTTGCTTCAGGAATTGACTGAAGGGTGCTTCCCTGGCTTCGCAGCCAGATGTGGTGCGCTTTCTTAAAGGGGTTAATCATCTGCACCCTCCTCTGCACTCAATAGTGCCTACGTGGAATCTCAATCTGGTGCTATGAGCCTTGCAGAAGCCGCCCTTTGAGCCCTTGTCAAGGGTGTCGCTGAAGGACCTGACATTGAAAGCGGTCTTTTTGGTGGCTATCACTTCAGCCAGAAGAGTTTCCGAGCTCCAGGCGCTCTCGTGCTGAGAGCCATTCCTGCGGTTCACTGAGGCAGGTGTGTCGATTCGCCCAGTGCTTTCCTTCTTGCCCAAGATTGTTTCTCGCTTCCACGTGAATCAGCAGCTTTGTCTACCCTCCTTTCATAGGGAGGATTACCCAGAGGAGTACCCTGCTCTCAAATGTCTGGATGTTAGATGAGTCATCATCAGATACTTAGAAGTGACCAATGATTTCCGGCAATCGGATCACCTGTTCGTGCTGTTTGCAGGCCCTCGTAGGTGTCTGCAGGCATCTAAGCCTACTGTGGCACGTTGGGTCAAGGAGACGATTGCGGTGGCTTATGTGGCTACAGGGAAGGTGCCGCCTATCCAGCTGAAGGCTCACTCTACTACAGCGCAGGCGGCCTCGATGGCAGAGTCCAGATCCATCTCCTTGGAAGAGATTTGTAGAGCGGCAACTTGGGCGTCGGCTCATACCTTCTCACGACATTACCGCTTGGATGTGGCTGCTCGGGCCAAGGCCCAGTTTGGAGCTTCAGTGTTGTGTTCTGGGATTTACATGTCCCGCCCTGGGTGAGTACTGCTTCGGTACATCCCACCAGTCTATGGATTGATCTGCTTGATGATATGGAAGGTAAAATTATGTATCATACCTGATAATTTTCTTTCCATTAATCATAGCAGATCAATCCATAGCCCCTCCCAGATATCTGTACTGTTTGTATTCTGGTTATATTTCAGGTTCAAGTTTAGTCATCAGTTTCTGTTCAAGAGGACTTCATGTTCAAGTTCTTCCAATTGGATTTGCCTTGAGTTGAGACGATTTTGTGTTACAGTGAGCTGCTGCTTCCTCTCCCCCCGTTTCGACGGTGGCTGGATTGATAACTAAATTATGCCGGCGATCCCTCCTGCTTCGTGCGGTTATAGGGTAGCTTTGTATCCCTCCCACTTCGGCGGTGTTAGGGTAAGCCAGCTCCTCCTGCGGTTGCGGTAGCAGGATAAGCCAGTTCTCCCCGCGTCGGCGGGTGTGGTTCCCCCCCCCACTTCGGCAGTGGTGGGCTGGAATGATCCCCCCCCCCCCCCGCTTCGGCGGTGATGGGCTGGAAAGAGTGTCCCTTTGTGGGTGTAATTCTCTATGTGCTGAGTCCTGCGAATGGAGCTTTGATATCAACTATACTGAGGATTTCCTGGTAGCACATGACGACATACAGAGAGGCAAAAGATTGCTCTCTATCTCCACCTGCTGGTAGATGGACACAACCCACCAGTCTATGGATTGATCTGCTATGATTAATGGAAAGAAAATTATCAGGTATGATACATAATTTTACCTTATCAGAGCCAAGAGACTGTAGGGCTGGAAACAGACCCAGCTATGAGACTTCCCATCTCTTTGCTGATGAAGAGGAGTCAATGGCAACTAATGGGTTCTCCCAGACTATGTTCCTCATCAGATGAGA
The DNA here is from genome assembly GCF_901765095.1 of Microcaecilia unicolor. NCBI lineage: Eukaryota > Metazoa > Chordata > Amphibia > Gymnophiona > Siphonopidae > Microcaecilia > Microcaecilia unicolor. Next base: position 523,128,173 of record NC_044031.1, read on the forward strand.
CACTAGCTCAGTAGTGTCTGAATCCATGACTGGATCTCAGCTATGTGGGTGCTGACACTGAATATTGGCATTTATGCACATTATATGCACATATACACATATGTATGTCATTATTCTAATGTAAGCTTCCTCAGGTTACTTGGCCCCCTGAGGAAGCTTACATTGTATAGTGAAACGGTGAGCCCCGTTGAGCAAGATTGAAAAAGCTAAGTAACATCATTTGTTTCAGCAACTGTTTAGCATCACGATTCAGCTCATTGCTTACAGGGTATAGTTAACCCCATATGTAGTCCTTATTCACACACAAGTGGAGTTTTTAACCAGTGATAAAAACGGAGTCAAAACAATGCTGGCATTTAAGTGCATTCAGTACACTGCTGCCATGCGGTGACTACTGAGGTCCTTTTCTCCACTTTAAACAGAAAAAAGAAAGCTACGTACTTGATACCACACACTCTTTAATGATTGGGTCAGTTAAGCTCATTTCAGCTTATTACCAGTACTTCTTTCTCATGGGCCAGGACTGCTCCCAGCTCTATGTCTGAGATATCCATTTGCACTATAAAGGAACAGTTAAAGGTAAGGTTCAGTAGGACCTTTCCTTCTTCTTTCTGACAAATCTTCTCTGGTGCTTTCTTGAGCAACAGGCGGGTTAATTGTGTTGTGTTGTTTTGTTTGTTTTTTGCCCTTTCCACAAAGTTTGTAATCAAGTATCTGTAATAGCTGAGTAACCCTAAAGAGGTTCTCATCTGCTCTTTTGTTTGAGGCAGGAGTCCTTGAGTAATGGTTTCTACATTTCTTTTCTGTGCTTGTACTTGCCCCCTTCCTGAGGAACATTCCAGGCGCCACCTCATTAATCAACTTTTTCTGTGTTTCAGGCTCTTAAGTTACAGAAGGGGCCGACATTTCTCCTCAAGGCTGGTCCTCCCTTTTGGTTGCAGCCATTTCCACCCTACGTCCTTCAAACAGTAGGAAAGCTTTCTTGGGTTCTTTCAGGCTTGGAGGACTCTTCTATAAGCTTCTGGTGTATTCTCTGCTTGTTCAAGGCTAGTAGCCTTAACTTCAAAATTTAAGGATCCCCTGTCTGGATTTGGAGCCTAGAATGAAGCTTGGCTGTTGCTTATTAGCAGGTTACACAGATATTCCATGTTTACTTTGGCCATAATGACTAAAGAGAGGGTATTTCGCTGTACAGAGATTTGTTTCTGTTAGAGAAATATGCAGTTGATCTCTCATAACTATGACTCACCCTGTTATCTTCTGTTTGTTTATAGTACCTGAACAACAAAGTATTCAAGAAGTACCTCTATTTTCCGCAACCTTACAAAGTGAAGATGTCAGGAATAATTAGATATTTGCCCCCATAAAATGTTTTTCATACATAAGCCCTCTTGAATTGTAGCAACATTCAAGAAATATTTTGATAGCGAATCCCTATTCCTTTTTTCTCCCTTGCTGACTTAACTCCATTGGAATTTTGATAATGATTTTGCCTTGATTTCTTAGGAGGGTTGAAGCTGTAGTTGTTTCTGCTGCTGCTGTGCACCATAGGCATGGCAGCATGTAAGCAAGACTTGTGATTGCTGAGCTCGTGGATAAGGAAATGCATAATTAAGGGCGAGAGACACTAGATATCCCATGAAAGCAACTTTTCTCCACTGCTAACTGATATTCTTTTCATATAGTTGCCCATGATATTCAGTGGCAGCCCGCAGGATGCTTATAAATGTCATAGATGCTGCCAAGGGGTTAACACCAAGAGCATTCTACAGTTCCAAAATATTCTTAAGGTTTGCATATTTTAGGAGTATAACCAAAAATAAATTCTTCACCAGGAACACCTAATCTATAAAAAATAAAGGGGGTCTTTTACTACAGCTTAGCTCGAGTTATCTGCAGCAGGGGGCCATAGAAATAAAATGGGCCCCGCTGCAGATAACTTGAGCTAAGCTTTAGTAAAAGACCCCCAAAGTTATTTAAACAATCAGTACAATTTACAGAAATGTATTATTTTTGAAAGTAGAAAGTGGTTTGGGTTTTTGATCTGTAGAAAAAAAAAGGTTGCTTTAGAATTAGTAACACTCACAGAATATCAGGTTTCTCCATTTCAGAAATGCAATTTAGCAAAATGAGTGTGGTTGGAAACTCTGGTCAGAATAACAACTACCTAGTTCACATACACCCTGGGGTTGCACAAGGGCCATACCAATTAAAGTAATAGGTCTGTGTTAGCTGGAAAGTGAGGTTTCTGTGTTTGGGCTGATTCCCAATTAAAATTTTCTCTTTGAAGTGGATTTCATTAAAGCACTGCAATGGCAGAACAATTGCTTATAGTGGCTGCTTTCATTTCAAGTGATAGTGGCATTAAATTTTAGGTATTTCCACAACAGACATATTGTTGGTTGTCAAGAATGCATCCATCTGTCTATCCATTCATTGCACATCTGCAAACATCCATAGGCATATGGAGTGCATGGGCAATCCTCAGCAAAGTGGCAGAAGGACCCTTAGGTATAGAGACCTAAAGATAAGGAGCCACTCGGTAACAGAGATGAAAAGGCCTTTGCAATAATGATTGTGCTGGAGTCGGCTGCTGCAGCATCAAGATAGTGAACAGGTCAGGCCCTGCTATATGAGCATATGCTGGGTAGTGTCATATGGTGATATATACTATAGGGGATTCAGTAAAAGTGCCAAATAACAAGAGGGGTTCAATGGTACCTCCATAAAAGCAACATGAGTGGTATGGCTGCCCTAACACCATACCTCAGAGTCTTGGTGGGCGTAATCTAACACCTCCCACTCCAATGAAAAACAAGAAGGGTTTGGTGACTCCAACGTAACATCTCTCACATTAGGGAAAAATAAGAGGGTCTTAGCAGCCGCACCATAACAGTTCACTCCCCCAATGGAGACAATAAGATAATGACCCTAGCAAAACACCTTTCACCCCCACCTATATACAGCATCATCCCTACATCCATACCCCTCCCTCTGAGCCCAGCATCATCCCTCTGTCCACTTCATTCCAGCATCTCCCTTCTGCATCCTTGTCCCTACTCCTGTGTCCCTATCCCTCTCTTGTCTAGTACTGCCCCTGTTTCACCATTCTCTCATGTTCAGCATCACCCTTTTTTGTCCTACCCCCAATGTCCAGCATCCTCCTTTGTGTCCCTATCCCCCAGAATCCAGCATCACCCTGTGTCCTTGTCTCTACCCCCCCCCCCCATTCTCTCATGTCCAGCATTGCCCTTCTTTGTCCTACCCACAATGTCCATCATCCTCCTCTACATCCCTATCCCACAGAATCTAGCATCACCCTGTGACCATGTCCCTAACCCCCCCCCCCCATATCCAACATCTTTGTTCTGTGACCCTGTTGGCCCACATGACCAGCATGTCCACATTATGCATCCCCCAAGTGTCCATATTCCCCTCCTTCATGTCCATATGATGCTGGCCCATATTTTATTAATCATTTCTTTTGCACTACTAGATGTACACAGTGTTGTACACATTATAAGCAGTTACTTTCTCTGTCCCTAGAGGGCTCACAATCTAAGTTTTTGAATCTGGGGCAATGGAGGGCTATGTGACTTGCCCAAGGTCACAAAGGGCTGCAATGGGAACCAAACCCAGGTCACCAGGACCAAAACCCACAGCCCATTAGGCTACTCATTCACTCCCCATTCCCACAGTCCAACATCTCTCCTTCTTCCTTCCTTTCTACCACACCCCCACCCCACCTATGATACTTTAAACCTGGCTTTGCCGGTGGCAGCAGTGATTAACACACGCTACCTGCACCCTGCCCAGAGCCTTCCCTCTGACATATGCCACCCATGCAGAAACAGGAAGTTATGTAAGGGAGGAGAGACAGCAGATGAAAGGCTCCAGGGCTTGCTGCAGTCAGCATGAGTTAAATGCTGTTGCTGCCTGCAAAGCCAGGTTTGAGGACTTACAGGCAGGGGGGAGGAAGGAAGAGGGAGAGATGCTGGACGCGCAGAGGGGGGCAAGGAGGGGAAAAGATGGAGAAATGTTGGACCCTAGGGGGAGGCGGACAAGAGAAAGAGGGATAGTGGTACTGCAAATTTTACCCAAACAAAACAAAGCAAAATACCAGATAGTGTGGCAGCAGGACAGATGAGTCACTAAATCCCTTGAAGGCCCTGACCGCGTGCAACTGCACACAGGAAAGAAGAGGCAAAAAAGTGATGAGGTTCCCAGCCCCCCGCTGACAAAGATATGGCCTCACTTGCAGTAATGCAACTAGAAGTGCCAGTAAAGATCCCTAACCTCTGCTATTAAAGATGTGGCCCAGCCCTCAGTAATATGACTAGAAGTGCCTGCAGAGGTTCCCAGTCCCTGAGAATAAATATATAATCCATAAAGAGAGAAGATTTAAAAGCAGACAGAGGAGAGAGGGTTGAATGGAGAAGAAAGGGGAGGAAACAAGGGGAAATGAAGAAAAAGGGGGTTGAGATGGTTAGAAAAGGAGAGGAATTAAAGAAGAGAGGGAAAAAAGGGGGTGGCTAACTCATAGCTTCATTCCCTTCCACCACACAAATCTCCAGACTAACAGCCACACCCTCTACAAAGACCCCTTTTCAATTTTGCACCCTACAGCCCCTTTCATAATCACATACCCCCAACTCTGGTGATCTGATACATCCAACACTCCTAAACACTCACAACCACAGTCTCCCACACACTTCACCCCACACAAACTGCACAATCCCCTATACCTCCACTCTCCCATACCCCCACACTCCTCACTCCCCATACTCATAGCTGCCCAGATATTATCAGTAGTCACACACTCACACTCATGCTCTCCGTCCACTCAGCAAAAGTTTGCCTTTCTGCAATGCTTATGACATGTACTTTTGAATTGTCTAATTGCCATTACCAAATGTTTTTTTGCTAGGTTTTTTTTTTGTTGTCCTGTGCAAAATGGAAAAAGAAAGAAAGAATACTAAAACAGTCTTATAAGATCAGCTGTTGTGTTTGCTTTTGTATAGTATTGTGTGATACACACCAAAAATAAGATATCACTTCATGTACATATTTTATTTATTAGTTTGGTTTAGCTTTATGCAAAGCCTCAGTAAGCAATTTAAACTAACTGGAAGGATTTGAAATGTGGGTTTCTACAGATCATGACAGACTCCTCAACGTACAGAGTTTATTCTTTTGTAATGAAACAGGTACAACACTGCCCCATAAAGGAATATCTGAAAAAAAATTGCATAACTAAAATCTCAAGTCTGCCCTCGTATTCTGTTTTTTTTTTTTTTTTTTACTTTTACTGATACTAAAACTACTGAACATTTGATTATATGACATTCAGTTTTTCATCATCAGATGATTCCGCCCCATCCCACCTTGTTTACCAGAAACCAGTATTCATTTACTGATATTTCACCATAGTCAGAACTACGATTTCACAGACCATATGACATTACATGAAGAATCTAGCAGCAGGCTTATTTTCGAAAGAGAAGGACGCCCATCTTTCGATACAAATTGCAAGATGGGCGTCCTTCTCACAGGGATGCCCAAATCGGCATAATCGAAAGTCGATTTTGGGCGTCCTCAACTGCTTTCCATTGTGGGGACGACCAAAGTTCCCATGGGTGTGTCAGAGGTGTAGCGAAGGCGGGACTGGGGCTTGCCTAACACATGGGCGTCCTCGACCAATAATGGAAAAAAGAAGGGCGTCCCTGACAAAAACTTGGACGACTTTACCAGGTCCTTTTATTTTTTTATGACCAAGCCACAAAATGTGCCCTAAATGACCAGATGACCACCGGAGGGAATCGGAGATGACCTCCCCTTACTCCCCCAGTGGTCACTTACCCCCTCCCACCCTCAAAAAATGTTTTAAAAATATTTTTCCAGCCTCTATGCCAGCCTCAAATATCATACCCAGCTCCATGACAGCAGTATGCAGGTTCCTGGAGCAGTTTTAATGGGTGCAGTACACTTCAGGCAGGCGGACCCAGGCCCACCCCCCCCCCCCCACCTGTTACACTTGTGGTGGTAAATGTGAGCCTTTCAAAACCCACCACAAACCCACTGAACCCACATCTAGGTGCCCTCCTTCACCCCTTAGGGCTATGGTAGTGGTGTACAGTTGTGGGGAGTGGATTTTGGGGGGGGGATTGGAGGGGCTCAGCACACAAGATAAGGGAGCTATGAACCTGGGAGCAATTTCTGAAGTCCACTGCAGTGCCCCCTAGGGTGCCCGGTTGGTGTCCTGGCATGTCAGGGGGACCAGTGCACTACGAATGCTGGCTCCTCCAATGACCAAATGGCTTGGATTTGGTCGTTTCTGAGATGGGCGTCCTCGGTTTCCATTATCAGCGAAAATCGGGGACGACCATCTGTAAGGACAACCATCTCTAAGGTCGACCTAAATTTCACGATTTGGGCGTCCCCAACCGTATTATCGAAATGAAAGATGGACGCCCATCTTGTTTCAATAATACGGGTTTCCCTGCCCCTTCCCCGGGATGTCCTGCGAGGACATCCTCAGGAAAACTCCGGCGCCCCTTCGATTATGCCCCTCTAAGGGGACCCTTTTACAAAGGTGCGGTAGGGCTACCACACAGGTAGCATGTGCCAAAACAGCACTACTGCCGGGCACTCCCAGGAACCCAGTGGTAATTCTGATTTTGGCATGCGCCGTTTCCTACAATAGAAAATAATTTTCTATTTTCTACCATGTGGGACATTCCCAGTGGTAATCGGCAGCGCGGCTACATTGGCGTGTGCTGCCTGATTGCCGCCGGGTTAGCAAGTGAGTTCTCACCACCCACTAAATAGGAGGCGGTAAGGGCTCATGCTGTAAATGGCCAGATGCTATTTGCCATAAATGTAAAATCAGCTTTTTTGCAGCCATGCTAAGAGGTGGTCAGAGCGCTTGGGAAAGCCACGTGCTACAGTTACCGCCAGCCACCTTTTAGCATACCTTCGTAAAAGGGCCCCTAATTCTTATTAGGAATGGGCTGTCATTTCCAACAACATGGGGAAATGTCAATGATATATTCCGTGTCATTGATTGTCATTAATAAATGGAAACAAATAGAAAAAACATGACATCTCATGATTTTTTTTCACCAACAATAATGTGCACTCTTTCGAAAGAATGAACACTACGTTCAACGAGGGTGCTATCTTTTGAAGACGTGCACACACTTTTCCTGCTAGTGCATCCATTCAAACCATTGCACACACAACCACTGTGCATGCGTACACTATCAGGAAAAGTGTGCCCTCTTTTGAAAGACTTTGCTTCCATGACAAAAAAATGGCCAAATGAAAATGAATAAAATGAACAAAATGACACATGAAAATTTTATGGTTAAAGCAAGGAGTTTCCATTATGCCAGATACTGAAAAATAAAGAATCAGAGACAATGGTAGAAAAGAAAAAAAATAAATAAATAGCTATCATGGAATTTAATTACATTTGTTTTACTGTGGTAAAGGTTACTTATAAAATCCCCTTCGAATATCCACTTTGGACACCCAGTCTGTGACAAACCAACCATGGTTAATGCACACAAAGCACCCTATGGATGGTTTTTCCTAAGGTCATGGTCACCAAACCATACCTGATTTATGCAGAGCACATGAAGGTGACATCTATAGCCCCCCCACCACCACCACCACCACCCTACCTCAATTGCAAAATCCTCCCCAATCCCCCTCCTTTTTATACCCCTTCCTTCTTTACCACACCCAAAAATCTCCTAGGATGGTTGGAGAGTCAAAACCACCCTTCTGCCTTGCCTTCATGGGAATTCTACTTTCTACTAGTACTTGTGACCTAGATTGTCCACTGTTAGAAACAGGATACTGTGCTTGATGGACCTTCAGTATGGCAACACTTATGTTCTTATGCTCTATGTGTACCAATCAAAGCAGGGATGCTCTAAATCCCTGCTTTGATTGGTACACAGAACTTCTAATGCACCAATCAAACTCCCCCCCCCCCACCCACCACCCTCTAGCTAACTCCTTGCACACTCCCATCCCCCTTTCCCTACCAACAAAGCAAAATATAGGCAGGAGGAAAGGCACTTCTGTGATGGCTCAGCCACATTAAGGCACCGCTGAGTAAATCTGGGGGGGGGGGGGGGGGTTCACTATGCAACTGGTTAAAAGAAACCAACAAATCCGGTGGGTAGAGATGAGGCCTGCTACTACGATTGTAACTGTGGTTTTTGTTGCCAAAGGATGTTGTGAAGGCATCTAGCAGGGCTAGGTTTGAAAAAGATGTGAAAAAGTCCATAAACAATAATTAGTCAAGCAAATGTTGAAAAGCTATTTATCATCTGTGGGAGGAAACTGCGAGAAATTCTTTGTGATCTGCTCAGTATTTTGTAGTGACCTGGATTAGCAACTATCTGAAAACAGGTTGCTGGGTTTGATGGAGCTTTATATTTTATGCTAATATTAGAAATACATTATGTATGTTGATATGTGATTTTATCTTTCTTTTATTGCAATTATGTATCATGTATGGTTTATGATTTTTTTTAGATTTTTTAAATGTTTACTATATTTTCACATACTTTTTTTTATTTTATATGAGTTTTTATAAATTTTCAATACAAAATCACAAGTAAATCACACTTAATACTACTACAAAAATGAAAACAGGCTATTATTTCCATAAGAACTGATAATTCATAAAAAGAAATAAATTCACCTGATCTCAAACCCTAGTTCACAATATTAACAAGGTACAGAATTCAATTACTTAATCATATGAAACAATGCAGAAGGTAAAAATGTTATCATGCAAATTTGTATATCTATTGCAAATGAAATTCCAAAAGATGTCATTTAATAGCCATCAATTGGTGATGCAGCTGCAAGAGCCAGGGATTCAGCCTGAGAAAAAATAGATAGTTGTTAAGGCTTACCCCTTGAAGTTTAAACATTTACAAGGAAAGTGCAAAACAAAGAAATCTATTTCTAGGACACCTGGTTCCAACATCTAAAATTATTTGCATCTTTCTTGACCGGATTTTGCCATATCTGGAAAGATCATACTCTACATCCCATAAATTGAACGTTCTCATAAGGTAGTCATCAGTCAGAATCACAGATTGGGGTCATTACTTTTTAAAAGTCCTTAATTAAAAAAGTAACAGTACTGGCTTCAAAAGTAGAAAGTCTTATCCAAAAAAAAAAAAAAAAATGCTCAAGCACTACTACTTTTTTTTATTACAAAATAAAAAGTATTCTTAACCAGATGGACTACAGAATCTACTATGTTTATGAGCAATGCTGTTTTGTGATTATATACCTATCAACTTGTAACTGTCTAGATCTCTGTTGGTACAATGGAACAGAAACTTTACAAATGAAATTATAAATCAAACTAGATACATAACAAGCGTGTTAAATTTATTTGTGGGATGACGGAGGAGGGATGGGGATTTTTGTTTTACATTTTCAAATGATTGCCGCTATAAACGTTTTAATACCTATATGCGTAGGTAGATTAATTTTACATTTGTAAATGGTTTGTCTTTTAATCACCTCCATGATAGGCTTCCATATGAGAAACCAGCAAGAAAGGGTGGAACTGGGAATGAGAAATCCTATCCGACAGAACAAGGCGACAAGCCACGTTGCTTCCTCTCCCCACCTCCTCTGCAACCCTAGGGGATCTGTTACTAAGCCGCAATAGCGTTTTTAGCTCGTGGTAGAAATCAGCTGGCACTAAATGCCGAGATGTTCACAGGAATACAATGGTCATTTTGGCATTTACCGCTGACTGATTTCTACCGCGAGCTAAAAACGCTATGCAGCTTAGTAAAAGATCCCCCTAGAGAGGTTAGACAAGCCAGAGAAAGAAAACTGCAAATGTCCAGTTGGCTCTGTCTTAACGCAGTGTTGGGCTGAGCGCTTAGCTTGCTGTAGCAAGATATATACCCGATCCGGTACTGCTGCAGAGTGCAGAACAGACACAGTGAAGATTCTGAGACTAGTTACTAGCAGTGACTAATGCTACCATCGCAGGCAGCAGGCAAGCAGCACTACAACTTTCTGGCTGCATGTGGAAGTTAGGGTTACCATATGTCTCCAGAAAAAGGAGGACAGATTGAGCCAGTCTGGGCTTAGTCTCCAGAAAATTCACTCAGCTGCATGTGGAGATCCCCACACGAACGTGCCAGTAGTCAGGTGACCTCTGATGCTGCTGGCCCATGTGTGTGTCAAACAGTATGAGCCTACATCACCCAGGCAGAGAGGTCCTAGTTCCGGGGAGGCTTTCCCTGCAGATCTGCAGAGCACTGCCAGCCCATCTCTGCCAAGGAGCTGCACCAGGTCCTGCAGCCCTGCCAGCTGGAGATACGTGAGCAGTACTAACGGAGGGGTTATGGGCAACTTGGTCAGGCTGTAGGAGCAGGGCTTCACTGAATACAACATGCACATGTGACAACTTCAGTGCATAAGTACCGCTTCCTCTGTGTCTTCCTCGCTTCAGTCAGCACAGCTGCACTAGTCTGTTACTATATTTGGAGGAGGCAGAAACAGGGGCCACCTCAGAGCACTCTGGGTAAGTGAGAGGCTGATGGTACACTTCCTCAGCCAATCATACTGGGAAGGACGACTAGAATTTCCAAGTATGTCAGGCACTGGCTTACATCTGATTTGGCCTGGACTTCCGGAAGTTCAGGCCCAATCAGCTGCAAACCAGTTCTGACATTGCCTGTAGAGGGGGAGAAGCAGAGGTATGGGACTTTCTTTTTTAATACTTTCTAAATTTTGGGGTATGTTTACTAAGGTGTGTTAACGTTTTTAATGCACCTGCAAATTTAAGGCACGTTGAACACTAACACACCTATATATTTCTATGGGTGCATTAGCATTTAATGCACATAAATGGTTTACACGTGTTAAAAATGCTAACACACCCATAGCGCTGCTTAATATACATAGGTGTTATACTTTGCTACTAAGTATAAAAGTACAGCTTACTTGTAACTTATTACAAGTAAAAAGTATTGCAAAAAAATATAACTCGTCACAAGTAAAAGTACTGCCAATTGTACTTAAGTACTGTAACAAAGTTCAACTATTTTTTACTGCTCATCTCTGGTCAGGATCCAAGGTACAAGTTATCATTAGAGTAGGTGAAGCAATTTGATTTGAGTCAGATTCCTCCAGGAATGTGATTAGCTCAAGACTAGCTGTTTTTACTAGGGCCAATTGGCTCACATCCTCTTATTCTTTTTGCCTTGCCTGAGGTAAATAAAATGCAGATGCTGTGATGGAATTTTCAAGTCTGTAGTAGCAACGTTTTCAAACCTTTCTAGTGGGGTTATAGATGGTAGATGAGGAAAATTTTTATAATCTTAGATTCCTCCTTCTAAGAGTATTTTCCAGATCCTCTAATTATTTTTATAGACAATTGTAAAATTGCAAGTGGCGTGGAGGAGTGGCCTAGAGGTTAAAGCACCAGTCTTGCAATCCAGAGATGGTCAGTTCAAATCCCACTGCTGCTCCTTGTGATCTTGGGCAAGTCACTTAACCCTCCATTGCCTCAGGTACAAACTTAGATTGTGAGCCCTCTGGGGACAGAGAACTATCCAGAGTACCTGAATGTAACTTACCTTGAGCTACTACTGAAAAAGGTGTGAACAAAATCTAAATAAATAAACGTCTCCTTCTGTGTCTGAGACACCACAGTCTTTTCTTCCAACAGTTACTCTTTGCTTCACAATAGCCAAATCTTGAAACTGTAGCAATAGGACTCTCTAACTGATTAACAATATTTTGAGGTTGAAATGAAAAAAGAATGTTCTAAATGTCCTTCCCATAGGAACAACATTATAAGCCCTCACCAAGACACACTTGAAGGTGGAAGTACTCTCTGTCAGTGGTTCAGCTACTGGGAGTCATGGGGCCTTGTCCCCTACAAATTGGCTCTGTGCCCATGATTTTCCTTAAAACCGGCATGCCAGACATGAGCGGAAGAGAGAGCAGGGCAGGCAATGCAGCAGCACCAGAGACCAGCGCTGTACAAATGCTTCAGCTGGCAGAGGTTGGGGAACCCCGCCAGCCCAGGCATGTGCAGCGGCGACAGTGGTGCTTCAGCTGGTGGGGGCTGGGGACCCCTGCCAGCCAAGGTATGTGTAGCGGCGGCAGTGGGTATGGAATGGCAGGGCGGCGGTGGGGGTGGCAGTGGGGAGGCAGGACAAGATGGGCCCCCCCCCACACTTTGGGCTCTAGCCCCTCCCACCTAGAGGTCTGGCTACGCCCCTCACTCATATTCTGTGCCATTGTTTTGCTAATCAGAATTTTAAGGATTCTGAGAGAGTCATTTTTAGAATACTACTCAGTGACAGCCTGTGCACACATGAATAGGGATACAGTACCTGTAATCCACTTCCTTTCAATATCCAATGTTTTTTATTCCATACCAATGGTGAAAAGTCACATTCTCAACCTACCCCCGTTTCAGCTTTTAGAAATTCCTTGTAAAAGATAAGTATTTCTTGTAACACTATTTTAGAATTCCCCTCAACACAATTTAAAACTTTGTAATTGGATCAGTCATCCCAGTCATATGTCTTTATTTATTTAAAATCATCTGTACTCCACCCGTCTTATATTCTAAGCACTGTACCAGAAAAATATCAGAAGTAACAAAATAGTAGTTACAAAAATTCCAGATAAGACTACATAGCACAAAATAATTAGATCTCCAAGCAGATCTAAAACTAAACTCTCTCTGCAAATGCCTGAGTAAATTGATACTTTTGACCTTCTTTTTGGAAAGTTAAAAGATCAGTCTTCAATCACAATTCCCTTGGCACGGCATTCCATAATAGTGAATCAGTAATTTCAAAAGCCCTAGCCCTAGGTAAAGACAGAATGGTATCATTACTGGTGGGCATAGCTGTAAACTTGACTCTGCTGTCCAGAAAGAACATCCTGGCTGACAAAAGAATTTTTCCCAACTCAAAACTCCCGGTAGAAATTTAAAAAGAGAATGGAACAGGTCCCTGCAAGATATCAAGCTACAAACTGTGCCAACATATATCACAGGACCCCATAGTCACTCACATAGGAAAAACATTCCACATAAGGGGATCTTACATATGCTGTTCCTTCAAATGTAGTGTTTAATGCCCTAAACAATGAGTAAACCACTTAGAACTGAACTGATTGTTTAGGGTATTAAATAAAGTTGCAGCTGATTTTAAGCCACAATTACTATATTGGTTTTATTTCTGATTTGGCCATATGGATGCCTATGTTATCAGTTACAAATCCCATCTCAGACGGTAACGTACTGACATCTCAACAATAACACTGTCCCCAAAAGAATGGTCCACGGTACCAATGAACTATCCTACCCCCTCCTCGAGTCCATGGCGGTACCGCACATGAACCACCCCCAAATTCCTCTACCATAAACTCCCCAACTGTTTCACGTCCACAATTCCACTGATAATCAAATGCACTTTCAACCCCGCCACTAGCACAGACCGCTTAACTTGTCACCGCTGCCCCACCCTCAGCTGCAGGCCGATGAAAATCCACACAAGTCTCTAATAAATCCTGAATACTAGAAAGAAAGATACATAACCCAATATCAGAAAGATGTACTCTATCAGTTCAAAACAAATCTGGACAATCTACAGTTATAAGATCATGCAACAAAATCAAACCCCCCCAAATTGACTAACAAAATGAGACACCTCAGCATTAACCTGAAGGCATTCAATCGCATGTACTTTGCCTGCTTCCCACCAGATTAAGCGGGGAATAATCTGAGACCAAATATGTCTGGCAGCTGGAAAGTAACAATGGATAATCAACCAAACCCGCTTCATTTGACAGATCAGCTCCACTCCTTTCAGTCATTACCACCCAGATAGACGAGAATAGCTGGAGATGAAAAACAGTGAGCTTGTAACAGCAAAGGAAGCAGTTCCCAACTGATGCCCCACAGTCCAAGTCACCAAATGGCACCAGACAATCAAGATATAAATGTGGACCCCAATGAGTTGAAGATGTTCTCTTCTGAGCTCAGAAGATATAGGAGTGTCTGTACAGCTAAACGCAAATTTCCTGAAGTACAGGACCTGTCACAGAGACTAAAGGAAATAACATTAGCAAACAGCAAATGATGGTCACACCCGCACATAACCCCTATAAGTATTATAACACCACCTTCCCATCTGTTTAATGACATCCCCAGACCCTCCCTAAGCAGCAACAGAACTAGCTGCTCCAATATGGAATGAATGTGTTCCGTACAATCTAGAATCCAGACCACAAGCAGACAACGTTTCAATACAGAAGTGAACTGGAACCTGGTTAAAGGCATACTATCCGCATGAGTAAGCTGACATAAACAGGCCTTCATGTGCACAGTGCCAAGGACAGGACTCCAAAGTCTCCACTTGATATAATACCACCTGGGCCCCTTTACCCAATTGATCAGTTTTAGAGTGTCAAATGTGAGGAACCAACCAACTCGGGGCAAGGCAGACATCATGAGATAACAGCCCTGAAGCACCACAATCCATCTTATGGCGTGCCACCAGTTCACTCACATGTAAAGTGCAGAAAAATGCAAATGAAAAGGCTGTACAAAACAACAATATCTCACACCCCGAAGTATAAACAGATGGCAAAACCCCCAATAATCGGGACAACTGATCATGCATGATAGGCAAACAGACCCAGTTAAGTAATGGGCTCAAAGTTATGTGCTTAAAACCTTGAAGCAATTTACAGACCACAAAATCAGCCATAGGATCCTCACCCCCTTGCAATTTACATAAAAAATGGAGACTAGCCAAGGCCACCATCACCAGTACCCCTGACCAACCCACCTGGGAAGGGAAGCTCAAAAATTTAAGCACCACCCATAAGGGATGAGGGATTACCACAGAGAGGTGCACCATGGACAAAAAATGAGAGAAATGATACCATCCCTCCACATAAGATTTCCAAAGCTAGGGAGGAATGCAATATATTCTTTATAGCATCTGGATCACATCCCACAATTTCAGAGGCATCTGACAAGGCAAGACATTCACACAGGGCACCAAATCTCAAAACCAAAGCCACTAAAATCAAGAAAGAGAAACAGCAATTTTATTAGTAACACTAGGAATGTGTTTGGCTGTCAGAGGTAAATTCAGTCTGTGACAAGGCTACCGCCAGGGTGGCTAGGATGAAGCAGTTAGACACTGAAATAAAAGTACCAGAAACCATTGCAAGGAGGGAGGCAGAGAGTAGTCTGGAGACAAGAGAATGGACTCCCAGCTCCAGCAGAGGGAGCCAGGGGGATAGCCAGGCTGAGCCTATAATTTCGTCACCCACTAGGGGGAGGCGGAGGGAAGAAGGTT
The DNA here is from genome assembly GCF_901765095.1 of Microcaecilia unicolor. Classification (NCBI taxonomy): domain Eukaryota; kingdom Metazoa; phylum Chordata; class Amphibia; order Gymnophiona; family Siphonopidae; genus Microcaecilia; species Microcaecilia unicolor. The sequence goes on from NC_044031.1 coordinate 523,143,565, forward strand.
AGTTCCCCTGGATACGCAATCAATATACCATGAGGCCCAGCTGGAATAGAGAGAGGCCCATGGAGAGGGAAGAAGATGATTAGATGGATTATATGGAAGGGGGGGTAGATCAGATGGGGGAGGAATCCCAGGAGGGAGGAAAAGCCTCTATGGAGTGGGAGAGTTCCAAGGCAGGGATGGCCAGCTCCTGAAGGTTTGGAAGTGGTGTTAAGAGGTAAGAGTAACCTGCTTCCCTGGAAGCCTGATTTATTTGGAAGCCTGCTTTATTTACCTGCTTTACTGGAAGCCTGATTTATAGAAAGCCTGACTTTGAAAACCTGCCTTGGTCTGGAAAAACCCTGATTGATTGGAAACCTGTTTTTGTTGGAACTTGTTTGTTTGGAGATAACCTGTGTACTGAAGTTTGAGACAGCTGTTATTGGCCTGATAATAAAAGCTTTTGACCTAGCCACTGTCTGCAATTGTGGTGAGCTCTGGAAGTTCGGTTGCTGGGTGGCTCCACCTTGCTGGGAAGCAGTGGACCTTTTTCGCAAGCCTCAATAATCAAAGAACGATAAGCCACAGTGGTTCACACAACAATAGACAAAAGGTAGTTTGCCAGTTAATCACCTCCACCACCACCATGTTATCTGACCAAATTCTGATTCTCCAAATGAGCCCTCCCCCCCCCCCCCCCCCAAAATCTACAAAGTCACCAACAATGGGAATAATTCTAAAAAAGCAATATTGGAACACCATCCCCGGTGAAACCAATTTTAAGGCCATTGTTCAGCACACCATTCCCCTTGGAACCAAATCCCTTCCTTCCAGACGCATCTGAAAGCAAAGGCAAATCCAAATTGGAAAACTTCAAGGCAGGCCAAATGTGTATGCCATTAAAATCCCGCTTAAAGGTTATTGCTGCCACCAGGCCTTTCCCCAGCTTATCACATAGCACTCTTTTTATTTTTACCCCAACAGTTTCCAGCTACTTCCGCACTATTCTATACAGTTCTTTCCTTTTTTGGAAAACTTTGGTGCAAGGCTGGTGCTTTTCTGCCTAGGTGCAGGAAGCCCAAAGTTCACTGAGAGGCCATCATAAAGAGTGTGCTTCAAGGTTGCTTAACTGCTATTAAAAATGCAGTCAGCCTCCTACTATTGGCTGCTTCACTGTAAAGCAGAGGTTCTCATCCCAGTTCTCAGGACACACCAAACCAGTCAGCTTTTCAGGATATCCACAATGAATATGCATGAGAGAGATTTACATCCTGAAAGCTGATTGGCTTGATGTGTCCAGAGGACTAGGTTGAGAAACCCTGCTCGAAAGAGGCCAGCAGTGAAAACACAGACACTAGAATAAGATTGGAAACAGCTTTCTGCTGCTGAAATTCTCATGATATAACATCTATACAGTATTCAGTATATTTTTGACCTGCTCAGCAAAAAGGTACCAAAAGTGGGGTATGTGACATTGATACCAAAAGATAGAGGGATATCAACTGCATAATCCTGACAAATTTCAGCCTCAGGTATGGACTAATTATGGAGGTATTTTACAAAGCGGCAGTAAGCCCAACGCGGACTTACCATTCGCTAATCCGGAACTATCGCTGGTCGACTGCAGCTGCCAGCAGTAGTTCCGGCTGGAGCATGCACCATTTCTGGTGCTCTGGAATTTTTTTCTGTAGCAGAGGTAATCAGGCATCACCGCTTGCTGCCCAGTTACCACCGGGTTACTGCAGGAGCACTTACCGCCTCCTCAGTGGGTGATAGTAAGTGTTCCCTGCCGCATGACCATGCGGTACGGGTTTATCTTACCATATGGCAGTTTTTTGGAGGACCGGCATTTTACCCGCTATGGTAAAAAGGGCCCTGGTGCATGGAAAAAAACAGCCCAGGCCACTACTGCAGGGCTGTTTTTTTCCACAGCTTAGTAAAAGGACCCCTATGTCTTTAAAAAATGAGAAACGTTTATCAATAATACCCAGTGTACCTGACTGTAACTCATCTTGAGCTACTACTGAAAAAGGTGTGAGCAAAATCCTAAATAAATAAATAATTGTGCCCAGAGATAACATATCCCACTTTAGGTACTTTTTTGGCGCAATTTTTATGCTGTAGAACATGAAAAACATCAAAGTTGTGAAAAAAATTAAATAGTCCTATTCTACTGACCCGAGTCTACACAAAATTTTCAAAATACTCAGAGTACCTGAATGTAACTCACCTTGAACTACTACTGAAAAAGGTGTGAGTAAAAAACCAAATAAATAAATAAAAATGAAAGTTGCCCAAATTTACCCCTCCAAATTTTTATACCCTTTATCTCTTTTATTTGTAACCTCTCTTTTGATACACTTTCACTCAATGGGTCACATTGAGAGGGTCTTTTACTAAGGCGTGCTCACGTTTTTGGTGCACGCTAAAATTGTGGGTGCTAAACATTAGAGATGCCAATGCATTCCTATGGGCGTCTCTAAAGTTTAGCACACCCACAATTTTAGCACGCACTAAAAATGTGAGCGCGACTTAGTAAAAGACGCCCCTAGTTTTCACTAAATATTCAAAGCTGATGAGTCAGAGAAAATGAATGAAATCTCTATAAACCTGGAAGATGTAATGGTGCAACTTGACAGACAAATTGAAGAGTACCAAATTGCCTGGACCGAATGGTATTCATCTCAGAGTACTTATAGAATTGAAAAATGAACTTGCAGAACTATTGTTAGTGATATGTAATTTATTTTTTAAATCAAGCATGGTAATGAAAGATTGGAGGGTGGCCAATGTAACGCCGATTTTTAAAAAAAGTTTCCAGAGGTGATCCGGGAAATTATAAACCGGTGAACCTGATGTCAGAGCCGTGCAAAATGGTAGAGACTATTATAAAGAACAAAATTACAGAGCATATGCAAATCATGGATTAATGAGACAAAGCCAACATGGATTTAGTGAAGGGAAATATTGCCTCACCAATCTACTACATTTCTTTGAAATGGTGAACAAACATGTGGATAAAGGTAAGCTGGTTGATATTGTGTATCTGGATTTTCAAAAGGTATTTGACAATGTACCTCATGAAAGACTCCAGAGGAAATTGGAGAGTCATGGGATAGGAGGTAGTGTACTATTGTGGATTAAAAACAAAAAGTAGGGTTAAATGATCAGTATTCTCAATGGAGAAGGGTAGATAGTGGGGTTCCCCAGGGGTTTGTGCTGCTGGGGCCACTGCTTTTCAACATATTTATGAATGATCTAGAGATGGGAGTAACCAGTGAGGTAATTAAATTTGCTGACGACACAAAGTTATTCAAAGTTGTTAAATCGTAAGAGGATTGTTAAAAATTACAAGAGGACCTTATGAGACTGGTAGACTGGGCATCCAAATGGCAGATGATGTTTAATGTGAGCAAGTGCAAAGTGATGCATTTGGGAAAGAGGAACCCGAACAATAGCTACGTAATACAGGGTTCCACATTAGGAGTCACCGACTGGAAAGGGCTCTAGATGTCATTGTTGATACGTTGAAACGCTCTGCTTAGTGTGTGGCAGCAGCTAAGAAAACAAATAGAATATTAGGTATTATTAGGAAAGGAATGGAAAACAAAATGAGGACATTATAATGCCTTTGTATCACTCCATGGTGTGACCGCACCTCAAATATTGTGTGCAATTCTCAAAAAAGATAAAGTGGAGTTAGAAAAGATACAGAGAAGGGTAACAAAAATGATAAAGGGGATGGGACAACTTCTTTATGAGGAAAGGCTGAAGCATTTAGGGCTTTTGGAGAAGAAATGCCTGAGGGGAGATATGATAGAAGTCTATAAAATAATCAGTGGAATGGAACAGGTAGACGTCAATCACTTGTTTACTCTTTCCATAAATACTGTGACTAGGGGCACGCAATGAATCTTCAAAGTTGTAAATTTAAAATGAATCAGAGAAAATATTTCTTCACTCAATGTGTAATTAAACTCTGGAATTCATTGCCAGAGAATGTAGTATAAGCAGTTAGCTTAGCGGGGTTTAAAAAAGGATTGGCTAGCTTCATAAAAGAAAAGTCCATAAACCATTATTAAAATGACTTGGGGAAATCCACTGATTATTTCTAGGATAAGCAGCATAAGATATATTGAATTGTTTTGGGATCTTGTCAAGTACTTGTGACCTGGATTGGCCACTGTTGGAAACAGGATGCTGGGCTTGATGGACCTTCAGTCTGTCCCAGTATGGCAATACTTATGTACTTATGTAATAACCTCTTAAAAGACTGAGCAGTCCTTTTACTAAGCTGTGGCAAGCACTAAAACGTACTTACCACAGGTTAAAATCCAGTACCCTGTCCCGCAGTAGTTTTGTGTTTGGCACATGCTACCCTCGCACTAAAAAATAGAAAATATTTTTTAGTGCTGGGGGTGTGTTTGGGGTGGAGAGTAGGCAATCCCAGTACTAATCAGTTAGTACAGCTGCAGATTAGTGCATAGTTAGTGCGTGGGACCTTACTGCCTAATAAATAGGTGGCTGTAAGGGATTCTATGGCCATTAATTGAAGAAATGGAAAATGCAGCCATTTTACAACAGCGCTAAAAGTGACCTCAGCACATGGGAAAGCCCCATGCTACTGAAACCGCAGCCCACTTTTCAGCATAGCTTAGTGATAGGGCTTGAGAATATATTTCTTTTGCCAGAGATGTTCTGTGAGTCACCTGCCTGTGCTGGCGGCGTTCACAAGCGATATCACTCGCAACACCTCTGAAAGACCACAAAGTTTCATTTTTGAAGACATAACAATCGTAATAATAATGATTGTCAGACACATACACCAAGACTCCCGAAGAAGGCACTTTTCATGCTGAAACATATTACTACGTCGAGTCATCCTCTATTAAAATTTCTAAGCCATATTAAGTGTCCTTGGTCTGTTTTGAAGAGCCTGATTCTGTTCCTACACCTCACTTTCTTCTGTCCTTGATTGAGCAACATTTATAGAATTCCCCCTTCAAAGGGCAGTTTTATAATTATGTGTCCCTGTTAGGCAACTCTTATGCATGAAATGTAGAGAAAATTACAATATAGGTGTAATACACCATGGGAATAGGAATTACTAAAGTGATTATTCCAGAGCCCTGGGGCAAGGGTGGTCCTTGTCAGAGGGCTGGAGTGGTATGATGTCCCTGGGTGGGAGGAAGCCCATCCCATGGGGAGTGGATTTGAAACAGAATGAAAGAGAAAAGAATTGCCCTTGTAGAGAATGACAAGAGGGGAGGAGTTGCAGAGGAGATAAAGGTTGGAATTATGCCCAGGAGGGGGGCTTCAGTTGCCTGATGGTCCGCTCCCAAGAGACCAGGAGGAGAAAAGGGGAATCCTGAGTGAGGAGTATGATTATTGGCTGTAAAGGAGGGTTGTGGCTCCTGAAAGTGGCAACCGGGATACTGTGTGTGCTATGGGTGGGCAGAGGTGAGACCCAGCCAGGGAGCAGGGGATTGGAGCTAGGGAGAGCTAAGTCCCAGGACCAGGGTACATCCAGAGGAGGGTCAACACTACAAGAGGGTCAGACCGGAGGAGGGTCTGACCCCACAGAGATTGAATTTGTGCTGAGAGGAGGAGAAACAGCCACTGAAAATATCACTGCCCTATAGGATAAGTATGGACTGGTGAACTGTATAATGCACATATTTGGTGCCCACAAAGTATCCCTGTAAATGTACCTGAGAGGAGAAGTGGTATAGGCATTCCCCTGAAGAACACCAGAAGGATTGGCTCTAAGTTGGACTTTATATAACATTTAGACTGCTTAATAAAATTTTGAAGTGCTGCCTGTGAAGAGGTGGAAGAAATAAACCATTTGAGTTTGCATAAGCTGTGTCTACTACTACTATTTAGCATTTCTATAGCGCTACAAGGTGTATGCAGCGCTGCACAAACATATACAGTGTATCTTTGAGCACAAGGCTACAAGTGCCTCCCAAACCTCCAGATCACTATTCCAGACCATATACCCACTCCCAAGCTTGACTACAGGTGAACTGGAATGGATGAGTGAGGTGAGAATGGCCCTGAATGTGAAACTGAACTGATCTGATTTATGGCCCAGGGCAGGAGTTAGCACACGGGTGAGACCCAGGTTATATAGGGCAGGCATAGGTGCTATAGTGAGTAACTGCAAGGGGGCAGAGAATGGGTGGGACATAGGTAGGGCTCCCACCAGGGCCACAGAGAGGGGGGACGGGGGCAAGATTCCCCGGACCTGGCGCAGGCTACAGAAATACCATTTTTTTCAGTGATGCTACAGCCAGCCTGACAGTCTCACTCAGTCAGACCTAGTCTCTTTTCCTCCCTTCCAACCCCCCCCCCCCCCCTCCCCTGGTCCTCAACTTTCCTCAAAATCATTGGCTATCAGGCAGCAGTGATCAAGAGACAATGCTCTGCCAGCCTCGGGTCTTTCTTCCTGCTGTGTCTGACTAATGCGGAAACAGGAAGTTCCTTCACAGGAAGCAGGATAGAGCCTGTGGCCTGGCAGAACAATCTCTCTCAATCACTGCTGCCTGCCACCCAATGACTTTACTTTTGACTGATGGTAGGTGAGGGGGGTGGCGACTGACGGGGGGGGGGGGGGCAGCAGTGGGGCCCGTAAGATTGTTTGCCCTGTGCCCGACTTTGTCTCTCTCGGTGGCCCTGGCTCCCACTTAACTTATAAGTTGTGTGCACTCCAGCCACATTAAGGTACCTGCAGTTACACCAGGTCTATGGCTGGTGTAATTATGGGTGCATTAATTTTAGGTGCACCAACACTAGGTTATGCTAGTATTCTATGGGGTGCCTAGCTGGATGTCCTTTTATTGCACAAATTAGCATGCAGTAACATTTACTACACAGCTGTTTATGCTTTCCAAAAATACTAGGACTAGGGGGCATGCGATGAAGCTACAATGTCGTAAATTTAAAATAAATTGGAGAAAGTTTTTCTTCACGCAACGTGTAATTAAACTCTGGAATTCGTTGCCAGAGAATGTGGTAAAGGCGGTTAGCTTAGTGGAGTTTAAAAAAGGTTTGGACGGCTTCCTAAAGGAAAAGTCCATAGACCATTATTAAATGGACTTGGGGGAAATCCACTATTTCTGGGATAAGCAGTGCAGAATGTTTTGTACTTTTTTGGGATCTTGCCAGGTATTTGTGACCCGGATTGGTCACTGTTGGAAACAGGATGCTGGGCTTGATGGACCTTTGGTCTTTCCCAGTATGGCAATACTTATGCACTTATGTACTAGCTATGCCCCTTACCTTGCACTAATTAATGTGGTGGTTGCTTGCCATGATAGGGGGTGGGAAAGAGGAAGAAAATAAGTGACCTATGGGCATAGACAACATTTGCAGTTAGCACAAGTAAGTTATCATGTGCTGTCACTGCTCAAGAGGAAGCAATAACTTCATCTTTGCTATCTGAATGCCTTTACCACTGCTCAATGATTTAAAACTTTATAATCCCACTGGGTGCATCTTAAGGTAACAACCCCCACGTCCTCACCCGTATCAGTATCTGAATCAACCCCACCCTCTTACCTTCCCCCAGCATTTATGAGCCTTTCTCTGGTCAATTAGGGGGAAGGTAGGTGTGATCCCCAGACCTACCAGCCTGGGTAGTACTGTAAAATTCAAGCTAGGGATCAGATCTACCATTTTAAAACCAGGCTGGTCCCTGAAGATCAGCTTCATCAACTTTTAAAAAAGTTTCCTGTGACAGGGACATCTGGGATTAAAGGTCAGTGCCACAATTTAATAACCAGGCTGGTCATGGGACAGAAGCATCTGGGATCAATCCTGTCCTACCTCCCCCCCCCCCCCCCCACACACACACACACACACATATGACTCACATTGATACCCCCAGTAAATTCCAGTGAGATTCAGGAGGTTGAGGTGCCTCAGGGTGCTGATTGGGAGGGGGAGATGCTGATCAGGTAGGTGAGATGGTTGAGGATGTTTTTGGTCTCTATATTTAAAGTTTCAGACCACTACAAATGCATGCAGATAGAGTGGTTGTTCTTACCACATTATCTGCTGAAACATTAACCATGTGGTAAATGTCTATCCCAGATACTGGCCATGCCCTCAACATTTACTGCATAGCTTTACAACTTATTGTGCATTATTTATTTTGCAATTTTAAGAACTTAAGCATTGCCATACTGGTTCAGACCGAAGGTCCATGAAGCCCAGCATTCTGTTTTCAACAGTAGCCAATCCAGGTTACAAGTATCTGGCAAGATCCCAAAATGGTACATTTTAAGCTGCTTACCTAGAAATAAGCAGTGGATTTTCCCCAATTCCATCTTAATAATAACTTATGGATTTTTCTTTTAGGAAATTATCCAAACCTTTTTCGAACCTCGCTAAGCTAATTGCTTTTGCCTCATTCTCTGGTAACAAATTCTAGAGTTTAATTACACATTGAGTGAAGAAATATTTTCTCAAATTTATTTTAAATTTGCTACTTTTTAGCTTCATTGTGTGCCCCCTAGTCATAATATTTTTGGAAAGAGTAAACAAACAATTCATGTCTACCTGTTCCACTCCACTCATTATTTTATAAACCTGGTAACTGCAAAACTTTACTGCACTTCAGTAAACAAGCCCCTAAATTCTTTTTTTTTTTTTGTGAAGAGGGAAGCATTTGGGCATGCCTGTAAGACAATCCACAACATTGTGACCGTGGACAAGTCACTTAACTCTCTGTTGTCCCAGGGACAACAGTAGTACAATGTACACCTTGACCCACTGTGGACAGTCCCAGTACTTGTAAAATGAAACTGTAAACCGCTTAGGTCTAAGCGGTATATAAATACTTAAAATGAATGAATGAAATGAATTGTGCTGATGTGGCCTCATTGGTCCTCATGCAACCTTGTGTATGGTAAAGTCAAAGTAAATACTGTAAAATTGAATGATAGGTGTCAATTTGAAAACATTGTTTAACTTGAACATCGGAAGCCCAAAGACTGCTTGTACTGTCTGTAGTGGAATCTGCCTCTATTTTCATTTTCAAGGTGATGTATTGATGCTGACTCTGGTGTGTCACCCTGAGTTACGTTGCAGTACATCAATCAATTCTCAGTTGCAAATTGACTTTTATTAAAATTTCCAAAATGTAAAACACAAAAAAACCCATATATTAGGGCCATAGCTATTTATATTATTTTGGTGTAGACCTCATGCTGTATGTGCTGACATTCTCAATAATAATTGTATTTATTGATAACTGCATTATATATATTTGATTTAAAAAAGGAGATGACTCATAAAGGTCAGTCTACAATGGGAAAAAATACCCTCAGCTATTCAAAACTAGGTGGGTATCCTTTTATTTAATTATAGCAGGGCAGTTCACCACAAACCTAATTATAATGTATAGTTTTCATGGCATTTGTTTTAATGATACCCAAGAGTTTTCTCATGGTAGTTCTTAGAAATTGGCATAGTGGCTATGCACTGGGTGTGTCAAACAATGTTTGTTTTGACAATAGTTAAATTTTAATGTTTTCATTTTGCATATAGTTTTAGCTTAGCTTGCAGTTCATTGACCTTGGAAAATATAACTTTTAGTAGGCAATTTTGTGGTTTCTTCTAGGATGCACATCAAGGAGAAAATTGATATGTATTCCAAATAGAACAATTTTAATTGCAGTATTTTTCTCCTGTTTTGTATTCAAAGTCATGGATAGAAAATAATTGTTTTACAATGCTTTTTCCCCCTTTAGCATGAGCATAAAATGGTCTCTGACTTGTCAAAATGGTAGTGAGATTAATAGATGTCGAAGATCTGAACCAGAATCATTAATTACTATTTTAACTACCATTAGAAAAGAGATGGGAGTTCAAATGATGTTTTCACCACATCACACTTTTTTCTTAGTCTATAAGGGATCCTATTACTAAGGGGGTCTTTTACTAAAGTGTGCTAGTATTTTTAGCTGATGCTAAATGCTGAGACGCCTATTGGAATATAATGGGTGTCTCAGCATTATGTTATGTTATGTAGGGCTTTTTGTCCGCAAATACCAATATTTTAGTTCATTGCAGATAACAATAAGAATCAAAGAGACATAACTCTGGGATATACATTAAAATCATAAGGATTTCCATAATAAACAAAAAAGCTAAAAGCGTAACAAGAAATTATAAAACAATAAAGCTCAACAACTTACTGCACATTAGTCAAAGAATTTTTGAAATAAAAAAGTTTTAAGAGTTTTACGAAATACTTTATAATTCCTTAGCAGGTGGATCTCTGAAGGAAGACAATTCCACAATGAAATACTACAATGAAGAGTCAAATAACTTCCTTAATCTAACAGAATAGACCAAAGGAAATTTTAACAGCATTTGATTGTGAGTTTTCATGGTATTTTAGAATTATGATATAAAAATTCCATCAAATCACATAAATAAGGTGGTACAAGGCCATGAATCATCTGAAACGTCATAATACACAGTTAAACTGTGCCCCAGCCTCAACCAGCTGCTAATTCAGCTTCATCAGCAGCAAAGTGGCTGATGTAAATCTGCCAAATGAAAAAATCAATTGTGCTGCTGGAGTCGTCCAATGAGTGTCGTTGTACAACCATCGAAAATGATATTACGATAGTCCAGTCTGGAAAGGGTCGAAGCTTGAACACAACAGTCCGCACTTATCGGATTCAGGATAGTTCAGGATCATTCTCATTTTTCTCAATGTGTGGAAGGATTTCTTAATTAAAGATTTTACATGAGTACAGAAAGTTAGTAAACTATCCACTTCCAACCCCAGAACAAAAATCAAAAGTAAAGGTGTTCCTCCAATGGAAAAATGTAAAGGAAATTTAGCGTCAGCTTCACCTTAGTAAAAGACCCCCTAAATGCAGTAACGGGTCCTTTTACAAAGGTGTGTTAGCATTTTTAGCACGTGCTAAACATTAGAGATGTCCATATATTCCTATGATAACCATTAAGCACCAAAATTTATTTACCGTATTTTTTGGACTACAAGACGCACCGGACCATAAGACGCACCTAGGTTTTAGAGGAGGGAAATAGGAAAAAAAAAATTTCCTTTTTCCCTCCTCTAAAACCTAGGTGCTCCGGTGCGTCTTGTCCGAGTTCGGGATCGCCCTCCCCTACTCACGTCACGCGATGTTCCCTGGTGGTCTAGTGACGTCGGGGCAGGAAAGAGCCCCCTCTTTCCTGCCCAGCGCGCTGCTCTCCGTCCTCCTGTATGCTGCCTGACGGTCTCGGCGAGATTCAAAATGGCCGCCGAGAATTGAAGTCTCGGCGGCCATTTTGAATCTCGCTGAGACCGTCAGGCAGCATACAGGAGGACGGAGAGCAGCGCGCTGGGTAGGAAAGAGGGGGCTCTTTCCTGCCCTGACATCACTAGACCACCAGGGAACATCGCGTGACGTGAGTAGGGGAGGGCGATCCCGAACTCGGGGGGAGGGCGATCCCGAACTCGGACCTCGCTACCTTCGGACTATAAGACGCACCCCCCATTTTCCTCCCAAATTTGGGGGGAAAAAAGTGCGTCTTATAGTCCGAAAAATACGGTATATAGAAGGGAGCTCACAATCTAACAACTTAACAGACGCTCCACTTCAGTCTATTCACATTCACATAGTTATTCAAAGGTCAATTGAGTCAGAGGATGTCACGACTGTGGCCGTGACCCCTCTCAGACTCACTTTATTTCCTGTGGTCAGCTTCTGAGCTGGTCTCTGTCTGTTCTTTGTGGGTTAGTTCTGTCTCTGTCTTTGTGTGCTGGCTGCATTAGATTGTCTGTGTGCTGTCACCCGTTCCAGATTTCAGCCTAGTCCGGTCCGGATCTTCCAGACTGCCAGTCCTGCTTGTTTTGTTTGAACCTGCACAGTACCCTTAGAGTCCTGGTGATTGCTGCAGTGAGTCTCAGCTGCTGCTGGTCTTATTAGCCATTTTGAAACCTTTCTGCTTGCCTTTGCATCATCTAAGGTCCCTGGTATGTTGGTGCTTGTTGCACTTCTGCCTTGCCTGGTTTCTAGCCTGAGATTCTTGTCTGTGTCTTGTTAGTCTGTGTGTAGTTTAGATTAGGTCCCTTGCTTGTTTCCTAGTCTTGTTTCTTAGTTATATTTTCTGTGTGTGATTCTTGTCTATCTGTGTCTTTTGTGGCTGCCTGGCAGCTTTTAGTTCTGTGTTTTGTTTGTCAGTGCTTGTTCCTTGTTTCTGTGGCTGCTTGCAGCTTTCAGTCCTGACCCTTATACCTGTCTATTTCCCTTCCTTGCCCTGCTGCCCCTGTAGGTTCCTTCCCCCTCTGACCCTCTGTCCTGGTTCTGCCTAGTGGGGTTTCCAGTCCTGCCTTGCCCAGTAAGTCCTGCCGGCCACCTGCAGCCCAGAGCTCAACTCCGGATGAAAAGTGGCCAAGTGCAGGTGAAGTTTAAGGGTACCTGCTCTGCTTTAGTCCTGCTTGTTTGCCTCTGCTGCAGCTCCAGTCTGGGATCCAGTCCTGTTCTGCCTAGTCTCCAGGGATGGTTTTGCCTGTCACTGCCGCTCCTCGGCAGTGGTCCAAGGGCTCACAAACCCAGTTCCAGCTTTGAAAGACGTGACAGAGGATCATAGTGGGATCTGTCAGACCAGTGTACTTTTCCCCTAATTTGGCTAAATGAGCCACGCATATGTCTATAAAGGGTAGTAACACAATCCTCATCAATCCTTAGATGTACCTCTTTATATTTTTCAGTATTTTTTAGCTTTTATGGCTTTTTCATTTTAAATATTTTAGTTATCAGTATATATGCTACATTCATCCCGTATTTTCAAGGTGGTACTTAGCTTTCATTAGATTCTTAATGTTGGAGACCAGATGTTACCCAACATTAAGAATCTAATGAAAGCTAAGTGCCACCTTGAAAATACGGAATGAATGTAGCATATATACTGATAACTGAAATATTTAAAATGAAAAAGCCATAATGTTAAGTTGTTGGCATATATTCCTATGGGCATCTCTAGCATTTAGCATGTGTTAATCATTAGCACATGCTAAAAATGCTACTGTGCCTTTGTAAAAGACCCCCTAAATTTTTGCAACATACCACACATTAGGTGCAAAGATGGACACAGTAAGTACAAGGGTTGTGCGGTAACTGTGAGGGGTGCCTCCAGCATTCCCCCTGCAGTTACTGCATAGACACGTTCCATACCATGTATTCATGTCAATGTTAACTGCATATTTGTCAGCATGTGCTAATTATTGTATGCTAACAGCTATGTGCAGTCCGTGCCCAATCTCCGCCCATTCCTCACCCAGTCACCATTCCCACTTGCACTAAGCAGTGTGAGATTTTTACCATGTTGGTAGTTCTTAGCATACAATAGCCATTAGCCATGCGCAGTTAGCCTGCTCTAAAATCTATCCTAACTGCTTAGCCCACTTTAATAAAAGAGCCCTAAAGTGCACTGATATTTTAATCCATGTTATGCGAATGTCACATCATTTGGATCTTATTTTTTCAAACAATAAATGTTTGCAGATTTGACTTTTGATGCCTGAACTGCAAGGCCTCATTATTTCCTATTGCAGAAGTTAAAGAATTTTAATGGCAAACAAAATGTAATCTTTGAGATTGTTTCATTTGTCTAGCCTAACCATTTTTTGATCAGATGGATACTTTTTCCACCTTTCAAAATAGTAGGTTTTTTGGGTCATGCATGCTCTTAATCATTACTCAGTTTCCTTTATTCAAATTCTCTTTCTCATGCTCGTAAGACAGAGAGGTTCAGCTTCAGGCGCAAGATCTGAACTCCTGTCATATTTTAATGCCTTGCTCCTATAGATATTATTTGATTTTAGTTCACAGATAACCTACTTAAAATATGTCAATGTGTTCTAAATTCTAAGATAAAATATTGATTTAATTCATAGCAATAGAGCAGTAACCATGTAAAAAGAATCCATATCCAATGTGCTCTATAATGCCTAGTTCAGAAGGATTTTTAAGAAGCTCTCATTTCATAGTCTGGTTTTAACTTCAATTTTCCTTTGACAGTTACATTTTCTTCTCACACACACACACACACACACACACACACACACACACAAAATACTAGCCAGTAACCCTCTGGGTAGATTAACAATGAAGCATGCGTAAATGCAAAAAGTATTTTTTCATCAATCTGAACTTAAGGTCCTATTCACTACAGATTACTATGATGGGCACAAAATAGCAGAGAAATTCATGTGAATAGTGCCTTAAATTGCACACAAGCTTCATACCAGAAGAAGAATGACTGGAAAAAAAAAAGACATTTCTGAATTCCTGGCAAATATTCCTTTTTTTATATGTCTTGGAAAAAAACTTTTTTATATATATTTTACCTTCTTTGAAGCACAGTAACATTGATACTAAAAATGGTTGCTAAGTGTATGCAGTGTTGTACAATAGTGAGAAGGATTCAGATTTAACACATCTCATCTAATTGGGTACCTGAAGCAGTGGGAGATAAATGGGCAATTCTATAAATGGGTGCCTAGAAGTACACAGCTCTTGCACACATCATTGGTACCACTAATTGGCAATAGCACCATATTTGAACTGGGCACTATTATTATTATTTGTTACATTTGTATCCCACATTTTCCCACCTTTTGCAGGCCTAATGTGGCTTATATATAACCGTTAACGGCGTTACCGATTACGGTCTGAACAAATACATGGTGTGAATGAATACAAAGTGATATTGTAATAGAATGGGGTACTTGTATGGTAGGTACAGTTGGGGGAACTTATAGAGGAAAAGGGGGAAGAAGAGTCAGGTAATGTTCGTTACAGTCTTTGGTTGCATTGTGTCGCAGGTGAACAGACATTTTTATGTTGGGTAGGTGGGGTATGCTCTTCCGAACAGGTCTGTCTTTAGTGCTTTCCGAAAATGCTCCCACCACTTTGCAATCCATGGGACAGCAGAACTTGTTCCTCTTCCCTCTCGTCCTTCTGGTCTTCCTTTAACATCTCCTCCTTGTCCTCTCTTAAGATTGCGTTTGCCTCTACTAATTCTTCTGGATCTGCTTCTGACCTATGGCCCAGTCACCTATTTATGGGGGTCTTTTACAAAGGCATGCTAAAAAGTCTAACATGCTAAATGCTAGAGATGCTTATAGGAAAATATGGGCATTTCTAGCATTTAGCACACGCTAATTCTTAGCATGTGCTAAAATCGCTAGCAAGCCTTTGTAAAAGGGGCCCTAAGTGCTTTGCAACCCATATCTTGCCCCTTTTTCTTCCTTTTGTTCAAACCAGTTAGTCCACTGGGGTAGTCTCCAGTACTTGGAAACATGCTTTCATTACCTCACACTTGAAAAAAACCTGACCTTGACCCAACCAATCCTGCAAGTTACAGACTCATTTCTAATCTTTTCTCTAAAGTTCTCGAGAAAGTGGTTTACTTTTAGATCTCTACTTTTCTTGACTCTTCTTTAGTTTTACACCCAAATCAGGTGGGTTACAGAAAAAAATTACCGATCAGTCTCTAACATTCCTTTCTTAGCAAATCTTTTAGAATGGACAGTCTGCATTCAACTCAATGACTAGCTAATTGAAAATAATTGGCTAGACCCATGTCAATCTGGCTTCAGAGCTGGCTATGGAACAGAGACAGTTATTGTGTCCCTTCTTGATAATCTGCACAGAAACCATGACAGAGGATGTGCCTCGATACTAGTGTTGCTGGATTTCTCAGCAGCCTTTGACATTGTGGATCGGTATCAGTGGCACAGTATTTACATGGTTCAAATCCTATTTGTCAAACAATCAGTTCTATTCAACAACAGCACATCATTACTTTGGGCACTGAACTGTGGGGTGCCACAAGGATACATAGAGGCATATTTTCAAAGCACTTTGGGAGGCTAAGTTCCATAGGTTTCTATGGAACTTTGGGAGGCTAAGTGCTTTGAAAATGAGCCCCATACTGTCTCCCATTTTATTTAATATCTACCTCAAGCCTCTGGTTGAGCTGCTTCACTCTGACACAAAATTCTATGTCTATGCTGATGATGTGCAACTACTTATACCCATTCAACTAGATCTACTCAATGCCTTGAGTAAACTGACTGCCTGTCTAACCGCAACTCAGGAATGGGAACAACGAACTCTGCCTGAGCCCAAGCAAAACAGAGATTCTTTGGGTACCTAATACAAGTGGACAAATACCTGAACTCCCCCTATAATCACAGGTCAGGAATCTTGGGATACAGCTAGACTCACCACTCACCCTGATCTCACACATTCCAACAACCTTTATAAATTGTCTCTATCACCTGCAGCAACTACAAAATCTCTCTCCATATACTGATGAGTCTGACCACAGTGGCCCATGCCACAATGACATCACAACTAGACTATTGTAATGCTCTGTACACTGGTCAAACCAAAAGAGTTTGCATCAGCTCCAACTAATTAAGAATGCAGCTGTATGACTGATAGGCTGTAAGTGGCATGACCATATCACACCCTTCCTGCAAAAACTACACTAGCTACATACCTTACAGGACTAAATATTAAACTCTATTTTTTATTTTCAAAGTCCTCACATAAAATGGGCCAGAGTACTTAAAGAATAAGTTAGCCCCTTACATACCTTTAAGACATCTAAGGTCCTCTCAAGAAGCATCATTATCTGTACCCTCATCAAAAGAAATTGTACAATGTGATACCTGCCAGCGAGCATACTCTGGAGTATCCCCCATGCTCTGGAATTTACTCCCTGAGGGGCTACATCTAACTCGAGACTATTTCTACTTCAGGAAGCATGTGAAAGCCTGGATCTTCTCCCAAACCTTTAATGCATAGGGTGACTGATTATACCCCACTCTGCACCTGGACTACTTGATACATACAACTTAGACCATGAGTACATAAGTGTTGCCATACTGGCACAGACCAAAGGTCTATCAAGCCCAGAATCCTGTTTCCATCAGTGGCCAATCCAGGTTACAAGTACCCGGCAAGATCCAAAAACAGTACAATACAATTTATTCTCCTTATCCTAGAAATAAGTAGTGGATTTTCCCCAAGTCCATCTTAATAATGGTTAATGGATTTTTCTTTTAGGAAGCTGTCCAAACCTTTTATAAATTCTGCTTAGCTAACTGCTTTTACCACATTCTCTGGTAATGAATTCCAGAGTTTAATTACACGTTGAGTGAAGAAATATTTTCTCCTATTTGTTTTTTATTTACTACTTTGTAGCTTCATTGTGTGCTCCCTAGTCCTAGTATTTTTGGAAAGAGTAAACAAGCAATTCACATCTACCTGTTCCACTCCACTCATTATTTTATAGACCTCTATCATATCTCCCCTCAGCCATCTTATCTCCAAGTTGAAAAGTCCTAGCCACTTTAGCGTTTCCTCATACGGAAGTTGTCCCAACTCCTTTATCATTTTTGTCCCCCTAATCTCTACCTTTTCTAATTCCACTATATATTTTTTGAGATGTGGTGACCAGAATTGCACACAGTATTTGAGGTGCAATCACACCATGGATCGATACAAAGGCATTATAACATCCTCATTTTTGTTTTCCATTCTATTCCTAATAATACCTAATCGGCATTACATTGGCCACCCTCCAATCTGCCGGTACCATGCTTGATTTTAAAGATAAATTATATATTACTAACAATAGCTTTGCAAGTTTAATTTTCAATTCTATCAGTACTCTGGGATGAATACCATCTGGTCCAGGCGATTTGCTACTGTTCAATTTGTCAAACTGTGCCATTACATATTCCATGTTTATAAAGATTTCATTCAGTTCCTCTGATTTGTCAGCTTTGAATACCATTTCTGGCACCGGTATCTCTCCCACATCTTCCTCGGTGAAAACCGAAGCAAAGAATTCAGTCTCTCCACTATGACTTTGCCTTCCCTGAGTGCCCCTTTTACCCCTCGATCATCTAGCAGTCCAACTGATTCTTTTGCTGACTTCTTGCTTTTAATATACCTAAAAAGGTTTTTACTGTGTGTTTTTGCCTCCAATGCAATATTTTTTTCAAAGTCCCTCTTTGCCTTCCTTATCAGCACTTTGCATTTGACTTGCCTTTACTTATACTGTTTCTTATTATTTTCCGTCAGATCCTTCTACCATTTTCTGAAGGATTTTCTTTTAGCTCTAATAGCTTCCTTTACCTTACTTTTTAACCATACCGGCTATCGCTTGGCCTTCCTTTCTTCTTTTTTAATACATGGAATATAACTGGATTGGGCTTCCAGGATGATATTTCTTTTCACTGTTCTTCTCATTTTATCACATTCTCCTTTTGAAAGTTAAATGCTAACATATTGGATTTCCTGATTGTACTTCCTCCAGAATCGATATCAAATCTCCTCATATTATGATCACTGTTATCAAGCGGTCCCAGCACCATTACCTCTTGTACAGATCATGCACTCCACTAAGAGCTAGGTCTAGAATTTTTCCTCCTCTTGTTGGCTCCTGTACCAGCTGCTCCATAAATCAGTCCTTGATTTTTCAAGGCATTTTATCCCCCCCCCTAGAATGCGTTGGTCAATATTGGGGTAATTGAAATCATCTTTCAATGTTCTAGCACTCTAGTTCTTCAATCATTAGTCTTCACAAAAAAAACTCCACTCTTCTTATTCATATAATGCATGTATCCACACCTACAGTGGGGGAAATAAGTATTTGATCCCTTGCTGATTTTGTAAGTTTGCCCACTGACAAAGACATGAGCAGCCCATAATTGAAGGGTAGGTTATTGGTAACAGTGAGAGATAGCACATCACAAATTAAATCCGGAAAATCACATTGTGGAAAGTATATGAATTTATTTGCATTCTGCAGAGGGAAATAAGTATTTGATCCCCCACCAACCAGTAAGAGATCTGGCCCCTACAGACCAGGTAGATGCTCCAAATCAACTCGTTACCTGCATGACAGACAGCTGTCGGCAATGGTCACCTGTATGAAAGACACCTGTCCACAGACTCAGTGAATCAGTCAGACTCTAACCTCTACAAAATGGCCAAGAGCAAGGAGCTGTCTAAGGATGTCAGGGACAAGATCATACACCTGCACAAGGCTGGAATGGGCTACAAAACCATCAGTAAGACGCTGGGCGAGAAGGAGACAACTGTTGGTGCCATAGTAAGAAAATGGAAGAAGTACAAAATGACTGTCAATCGACAAAGATCTGGGGCTCCACGCAAAATCTCACCTCGTGGGGTATCCTTGATCATGAGGAAGGTTAGAAATCAGCCTACAACTACAAGGGGGAAACTTGTCAATGATCTCAAGGCAGCTGGGACCACTGTCACCACGAAAACCATTGGTAACACATTACGACATAACGGATTGCAATCCTGCAGTGCCCGCAAGGTCCCCCTGCTCCGGAAGGCACATGTGACGGCCCGTCTGAAGTTTGCCAGTGAACACCTGGATGATGCCGAGAGTGATTGGGAGAAGGTGCTGTGGTCAGATGAGACAAAAATTGAGCTCTTTGGCATGAACTCAACTCGCCGTGTTTGGAGGAAGAGAAATGCTGCCTATGACCCAAAGAACACCGTCCCCACTGTCAAGCATGGAGGTGGAAATGTTATGTTTTGGGGGTGTTTCTCTGCTAAGGGCACAGGACTACTTCACCGCATCAATGGGAGAATGGATGGGGCCATGTACCGTACAATTCTGAGTGACAACCTCCTTCCCTCCGCCAGGGCCTTAAAAATGGGTCGTGGCTGGGTCTTCCAGCACGACAATGACCCAAAACATACAGCCAAGGCAACAAAGGAGTGGCTCAGGAAGAAGCACATTAGGGTCATGGAGTGGCCTAGCCAGTCACCAGACCTTAATCCCATTGAAAACTTATGGAGGGAGCTGAAGCTGCGAGTTGCCAAGCGACAGCCCAGAACTCTTAATGATTTAGAGATGATCTGCAAAGAGGAGTGGACCAAAATTCCTCCTGACATGTGTGCAAACCTCATCATCAACTACAGAAGACGTCTGACCGCTGTGCTTGCCAACAAGGGTTTTGCCACCAAGTATTAGGTCTTGTTTGCCAGAGGGATCAAATACTTATTTCCCTCTGCAGAATGCAAATAAATTCATATACTTTCCACAATGTGATTTTCCGGATTTAATTTGTGATGTGCTATCTCTCACTGTTACCAATAACCTACCCTTCAATTATGGGCTGCTCATGTCTTTGTCAGTGGGCAAACTTACAAAATCAGCAAGGGATCAAATACTTATTTCCCCCACTGTATATACAATACTCCAAGTTGAAGGCACACACCTTAGTAAACAAACTGGTGAAGCAAAAAAGTTTTTTTACTTAACTTGAAATGTTCTTAAAGCTGTCCATGCTTCAACCGCATATCATGTATCCAAAGCCTTGGGCCAAAGCCTTGGGCTTTGGATACATGATATACGGTTGAAGCATGGACAGCTTTAAGAACATTTCAAGTTAAGTAAAAAAATTTTTTTGCTTCACCAGTTTGTTTACTAAGGTGTGTGCCTTCAACTTGGAGTATTGTATATAGGTGTGGATACATGCATTATATGAATAAGAAGAGTGGAGTTTTTTTTGTGAAGACTAATGATTGAAGAACTAGAGTGCTAGAACATTGAAAGGTGGTTTCCACATGAAAAGCACTCTTTATGATTTTCTGAAGTCTTTTTTTCTCCACGTTTCATATGTGCTAGTGACTGTACACCGTCAATACTCGGTTGTATTTTAGTAGAATCATTTTTTCTATATAAGTTATTATTATTCTACTATCCCTGTGGGAATTATCAGGGTAATTGAAATCACCCATTATTATTGTGTTCCCCTGTTTCTTAGACTCCCTAATTTCTGATAACATTTCTATACCTGTCTGTTCATCCTGGCCAGACGGACAGTAGTACATGCCTATCACTATCCTTTTCCCATTTACACATGGAATTTGAATCCATAGGGATTCCAAGATATGTTTTATGTTCTAAAGAATTTTCAGTCTATTCAATTCAAGGCCCTCCTTAACATACAATGCTAAACAGGAGTGTGCTGGTACATTTTTAACAACGGGCTCTCTCTCCAGGCATAGTCAGCCCTGAAATTTGGGGAGGGGGACGACAGGGGTGGACTGGGAGAGAATGCATTTCTCTATCTCCCATCTCATGCGGGCACACTAGGCATACCTTTACTGGCAAGGATGCCAAGCCCCACCAGCCAATAAATGGACTGCCACCATTCCTTGATGCTTTTTCCTGGCTCTGAGCAGCATGCTGGGACTTCTCTCACATGCACCAGAAGTCCCAACCTGCTGCTCAGAGCTGGAAACAAGGTGCAGGGAGCAGCAGCAGTCTATTTACTTGATTGGCGGGTCTCAGCATCCCTGCCAACAAAGTAAAAGAGGAGGGGGCTCGAGCCCACATTTTGGAATTCAGTTGTTAAAGTAGCCATGGGAGGCCTACTTTAACAACTGACTCCCAAAATTCTTAAAAACTTAACCAACGGCTCTTGCGAGCCCGCTCCAGCACACCACTGATGCTACCCCTCCACTAAGATATCATTTGTACACTGGTATGACAGTGTCCTACTGGTTATCCTCCTACCAAGTCTCAGAGATATCTATTATATCTAATTTTTCATTTAGTGCAATATTTTCTAACTCTCCCATCTTATTTCTTAGGTTTCTGGCATTCACATATAGAGATTTCAAACTATGTTTGTTGTTCCTATTTACAACTTGCTCAGCGGTTAACAATAATAATTTGCAATCATTTGCCTGCTTTTTATTTAAAGATACCTGGTCTACTATGGTCTCTATTGCAACCTCGCTATCAGGATACCCTATCTTCCCTGTTTTGGTGATATCTTTGAAAGATACCTTGTTCCAAACTATGCGCTTTTGAATAACCTTTGGCTTTCCCCCAGTTTCTAGTTTAAAAGCTGTTCTATCTCCTTTTTAAAAGCCAATGCCAGCAGCCTGGTCCCACCCTAGATAAGGTAGAGCCCATCTTTCCGGAATAGGCTCCCCCTTCCCCAGAATATTGCCCAGTTCCTTACAAATCTAAAACCCTCCTTCCTGCACCATCACTTCATCCACGCTTTGAAACTCTGGAACTCTGCCTGCCTCTTGGACCCTGCGCGTGGAACGGGGAACACTTCTGAAAATGCTATCCTAGAGGTTCTGGATTTGAGCTTTCTACCAAAGAGCCTAAATTTGGCTTCCAGAACCTCCCTCCCACATTTTCCTTTGTCATTAGTACCCACATATACCAAGACAGCTGGCTCCTTCCTAGCACTATTTAAAATCCTATCTAGGTGATGCATGAGGTCCACTACCTTTGCACCAGGCAAGCAAGTAACCAGGCAATCCTCACGTCCACCAGCCACCCAGCTATCTACATGCCTAGAGATTAGCCACCCATCTATTTATCCCAACTGACTCTGAAGTATGCATAAGAACATTCAAGGTCAGATCAATGGTCCATCTAGCCCAGTAACCTGTTTCCAACAGTGGCCAAGCCAGGTCACAAGTACCTGACAGAAACTCAATTAGCAGCAACATTTTATGCTACTAATCCTGGGGCATGCAGTTGCTTCCCCATGTCTGTCTGAATAGTGGAGGAGTGGCCTAGTGGTTAGGGTGGTGGACTTTGGTCCTGAGGAACTGAGTTTGATTCCCACTTCAGGCATGGGCAGCTCCTTGTGACTCTGGGCAAGTCACTTAACTCTCCATTGTCCCAGGTACAATTAAGTACCTGTATACAATATGTAAGCCGCATTGAGCCTCCCATGAGTGGGAAAGCATGGGGTACAAATGTAGCAAACAAAATAGCAGACTATGGACTTTTCCTCCAGGAATTTGTCCAAACTTTTTTTAAACCCAGATGTGCTAACTGCTGTTACTACATCCTCCGGCATCTTGTCCCCATCTATATATCTGCATTTGGCCCCTTTGCTACATGGTAAGCTGTGTTGTAGAAAAGTATTAACATCACATCTATTTGATTTGAAAGTTCCAATGCATGCTTATTAGATGTTTCATTAATATTATGCTAACATTGTATTATATCTGTTATTTAAATGTCAGTGCTGTTAAATGTGAACATTTTTTATACTGTTTCATGGTAGTCCTATTATTAAGTTTTAATTTGCTGCTCTCAAGTTTATCTTATTCATTGTATTCATCTTTATATTTGGCCAAGTTTACTATTGTTATGCTGTTAACAAAATTGTACGTTTTATCTTAAACTGTACCTGCTGTACATCACTTTCAGTAAATCTCTTCATACAAGCAGTTAATGAAGCCTAATAAATAAATAAGTAAATTCCAATAAATAAATAAATAAGGCCGGGTACTATACAGAATATAATAAGAGCAGCCACCTTATAGTGTAATATTTGAAGAACAGAGGTCACAGGAAAAGAATCTCCTTAAACATAGCAAGGAATATCAAGGTCTATCATAAAGACGTTTTTAAAAGAGTTTTGCCAGTATTATTCTTCCTTATACACAAAGGACATTGTGCATGGCAAAGATAAGGTGACAGTGTTTTTAGCTAGGTTGTCACACTTTGATCAGGTGCTATTACAGGAGAAGAAATTAAAGAGGCCATTTTTACATTGCTTCTTCATAAGTTCCCCGGTTTAGATGGCTTTAGCAGCGAATCATACTGCGCATTTTCAAGTTTTTGAATGCAAAAAATAGAGACCTCCATCTACATTTTCTCAGCACAGCTAGGCCCTTGGGTTCTTTTAGAGAGGCATTGATTGAGGTATTGGGAAAGCCGAGACATGATCCTGTGCAAGTATATAACTACAGGGCATTTCACTAATCAATTTAGATGTAAACATTTATGCAGAATTTTAGCTGCCCGCTTACAACCAATGCTCAGTACAATAATTCACAGAGACCAGGCTGACTTGAGGAAGAATCTCTACAGAAAATGCTTGTCTCCTGTGAAACATATTGTGCCTTTAGTGGCAATCTAGCTTGATGCTGAAAAAAATGTTTATCTAAGTTGAATCAGTGGCGTAGCGAAGGGTGGGCTTGGGTGGGCCCAGGCCCACCCACTTTGGGCTCAGGCCCACCCAGTACCAGCATGGCTATAATGTGGCTGGCAGGGATCCCCAAGCCCCACCAGCCAAAACCTCGAAACAACTGTCCCTCCTGCATACCTTGTAAATAGCAGATCTTCGCCTGCAGTGAGCAGTGACTGATGCATACTGCTCGCACCGGCCCCATAGCCTTCGCTCTGATGTATTCTTGCTTAGGCAGAAACAGGAAGTTGCATCAGAGGAAAGGGTATGGAGCCAACATCAGCAGTGTGTATTAGTTGCTGCCCTTTGCCGGTGAAAATCTGCTATTTAAAAGGTATTCAGGAGAGGGAGGATATTTGAGAGACCATATGGCATGCAGGTGAGAGGAGAGACCACATCATCTGTGGGATGAGGCGGGGTTCTTCTGCCCACCCATCTTGGGCCCAGGCCCACCCAAACTTTGGTGTCTGGCTACGCCCCTGAGTTGAATGGGAGTCTCTCTTGAAGGTTTGCCATTAATTTGAGTTAGGAGAACAATTTCTTATGTGGTGAGGGTGTTATACTCTGCCCAGTCCACCCCGCCCTATTCCAGGCTGGAAACATCTTGGCCAGTCCTAGGTTTAAACTTATATCCCAAATCAGTGGGTTTGTGGTGCCTGATCCTGCCCATTGAAATCAATGCTCCAAATCCCATAATGCACCAAAAAGGGGGTGAAATCCAGAACTGTTTGAACATCTCCATCCTGGAACTGGGTAACTTGGTATCTCTGCGATTATGTATTAATAGTCACACCTTGCAGTCCATTTTGCAGTCTCGAATGAAGCATCAAGGTTGTCCCCTCTTCCCACTCCTATTTAATACTGCAATGGAGCCATTAGCATTAGTCATTTGGCAGGATTCAGATACTCATGGTTTTCAGTTTGAGAACATTGAATATAAATTATTGCTGTACACTGATGATGCTTTATTATATACAACAGCTGAGTCTATACCAGTGGTACTTATTGTATTACACTATTTCTCCTACTTGTCTGCTTATAAAATTAATGGATTTAAAACAGAAGTAATGCCTCTTAACTGCCTCAGCAATAGGGTTCATGTCACTCAATTTCCTTTCAAATAGTCATCAACCAGATTTAAGTATCGGGGGAGGGGGTTGTCAATCCTAGGGGACTGCCCTAGAATTTTATGAAAAGAAATCCCTTAAAGATGATTCAGGAGCTACTCTTTCAATGGCCCCCATTGTATTTCTCATAGTCGGGCTGTTGGGAAGTACTGAAGATAACAATTGCCCCTAAATTAACAATATACTAAGTAAGCTACCAATATTATTCCCAACAAGTTATATAAACCTATTAAACATCTTCTAAGGAATTTTTTTGAGGGGGGATAAGCCTCTGCGTATTGCTTTGTGAAAACTAAAACCATCTAAGCAGAATGGAGAGGGGGTTGTACAATGACCATTTTTCTTTTTTTTTTTGTTTGTTTTGTTAATTAAATTTTGTTAATCCAAATTCCAAACTGCAGGATGTGCCTTGCTAGTTAGCATTAGATCAGGAAGTCATTGGGCCCCTTGACACTTCCTGATATAGTTTGGGAGGAGAAAAGGCAAAATTGTGATGTATAAGTAAATGTATAGAGAATGCACATAAATGTATATCATCTTTGAAGCAGGTGTAAATTTGTTTGAGAGGATTTGCATGCTATTGGGGTCATCACATGAGCCCATTTTATAAAGGCACATAGCTATCTATGTTGCCTTTATAATATTTGGACTTCTTACATAAGCACCTGACTGTAAAATTACCCCAACAAAGAGAAATTTGGGATATCTCCCTCTATGAATAAATGTAACCATGCAGGTCAGAAAAGAGATTTGGGAGTAGCAAGATTAGTTCAGGGGAGAGAAAGTGTACACATTTTGAAACCTGTGCATGAATATTCTGTCCTTATATTTGTACCTGCTTCAAAGAAGGTGCAAACTAGAACGCTTGGAACTCGTCATAAGGATGTGGTAACATCAGTTAACACATCTGTTTTTAAAAAAGGTTTTAACAAGTTCCTGGAGGAAAAGTCCAAAGTCTGCTATTGAGATAGGCATGGCGAAGCCACTGCTTGCCCTGGGATTGGTAGCATGGAATGTTGCTACTATTTGGTTTTCTACCAGGTGCTTGTGACCTGGATTGGCCACTGTTGGAAACAGGATACTGGGCTAAATGGATCATTAGTCAGAATAAATATGACTATTCTTATGTTCTTAGGTGCCAGAAAGGGGGCAATGGGAGAAGGCGATTGAAAGGAGGGGTCTATTTTGGGTGGGTGGGAGGGAGAAGGATCATTCTGTGAGGATTAATTGGAAGCCTGGGCCAAAATAAAAGTTATGCAGGTCCCAGCCAATATTCAGTGGGGGTCCACATAGCTGTCTTATGCCCTCACATAAGCTCCAGTAGCCAGGACAGCAAACATTAGCCACAGATATTCGGTGCCAGTGCCCGAATATGGCCAGGCACAGAATATCTGGGGCTAATTTACCCAGCAATGGTCAGTGTTTAATAAAACGCTGACCGCCACCAGCTAAATATTGGCCGGACTAATTTTTTACCACTAGAATGGCTTCTTTTAGTTTTGTCAATTGTATACGAAATCTAGATATTCCCACTCTACAAACTCCTGTCTAACATGCCCACTTCATTTTTACAAAATTGGCACTCCAGGACTCCGATCTTTGTTACCCACCTCTCCCCTTGCTCTTATGTGAATTTGCACTGTTTGGTGATCACTGAAACTCAGGTTACAATATTAGAATTATTGCCTCCACCTCTGTAGGTTCAGTTAGCAGTTCTTAGGGGAATGCAAACTGGTTATGTTTAATTTCATTTGTGATTTTCTTTTTGTTTCAATTGGTGTTTCTTTTTGCTAAGTTTTGTTTTTAGTGCATGTTATTTGCAAATAGTGCATACTAAAAATATTTGGGTGAGGAATGTATGTTGAAAGAGTCTAGGATCAAATTCACAAATTTTCTTCCACAAAATCTTCAGTGTTGGCAAATAAAGCATGTTGCTTCCTCAGAATTTAACTGTGATAAAAATGAGTTAGAGTAATTTACAGTATAGAATATGTCAAAAGAAAGAAAAATATGAAAAATATCTCCATGAAATGTTTTTCTGTCTGTTTTCTTTCATACAACTTAATAACATCAAGACTAGTTGCCTTAGAGACCAGTGCAAGCTATTAGCTACTATATTAGTAAAAATTAATGTACCGCAGGGGAATTTATTGCAAAATGCACTTAATTAAGTCTTCAAGGCCATCCAAGCTATTCAGCCTTCATGAGTGTATTACAGTATTCTAGTTGCTTTTGTTCCATTTACCCTGCTGTATGAGTTTATATTCTTAAGTAAATGCCTTTTTCTGAACAGGAGATTTGAGTTTGTTAAAATATATAGGTTTGTAGCTTTCTCTGCCTGCAATTTATTTTTGAACCTGGCAATGTTCCCCTGCTTCTTATTCTCTCCAGCTCGATCACAAGGGTTCTGATGCCATGAGCTCTTATATGCATCAGATGGAGGTTTATCCCCTATTTTATATATCCTCTCCTCCCCAAATACTTAGGTCATTGCAACAACCATCCTAGGTGGGGGAACATGTAGCCTGGTAATTTTGGAGATGCCAATACCCACTAGATGAGGAAAAGAGGAGCTTGGATCAACCCAAAAACAAAAATTAATTCTCCACCAAAAACATCATTGCTACTTTAAACAGTGTTCCCAACATACTGCATTAATACAACACTCAAACCCTTTAACAATTTTACTGGGAAGGAAAAAGCTTCTACGAGTCTGCACGGATTTCCTGTGTCTCACTATCATTCATTGGCTCAAAAACCTCCCCCCCCCCCTTTTTTTTTGAAAAAATAATAAATGAAATCTTCTTAGTAGCATATCATATAGAACTAATGCACTTAACCTCTACGCATTTACCCAATTTTGCTCTTAATTTTCATACGGTTTTTGCTCCAATGATAGCTAGTGTTTCGCGGTCCACAAGCATTACTACATCGCTGCCTCAGAATGAATTTAGCTTTCCAGCGAACGTCCATACAGGAGCAGAGCATGGGCAGGCCAAGAGCATGTCACTAAGTGATGTGTGCAACTCATAGAATACTATCAGTTGTGCACATTGCATGGTTCACCTAGGGGCCCTTTTAGTAAAAGGTTGCCGCATGGCAACCTGGAGCTATCACTGGCCCAACGCGACCTCCAGCTGTGGTTCTGCCTCGAGTGCACGCCATTTCCAATTTTTAGTGCCGGGTTACCACAGGGAGTAATCTTACGACATGGCCATTTTTTTGCGTCTTTTTACCAGCTGCGGAAAAAATGGCCCCTGCTGCTATCGCAGGGCTCTTTTTACCGCAACTTCGTAAAAGGACCCCTTAGGGGCCTTTTATAAATCTGCAGCAAAAGGTGGCATTAGCATACCTTTACATGGGTCCTTCCCGTGTTCTAAGGCCACTTTTTGCTATGGCCAGAAAATGGCAGATTTTCTGTTGTCAGCATTTATTTATTTATTTATTTATTGAGATTTATTAACCGCCTTTATGAAGAGATTCACTCAAGGTGGTGTACAGTAGGTATAGTTTAACATAAAACTTATAATTTTGTTAAAAGCATAACAATAGTAAAATAACCAAGAATAAACATAAATACAGTAAATGAGGTAAACTTGAAAACAGTAAATTGAAATCTAATAACTGAACAACTGTGAAACAGTATCCAACATATACACATTTAACAGCACTGAAATTCAAATACCAATATCCCAAGAAACACCAATATATAAACTGGCATCAGCACCCAAGAAAAAGATCTAGGTGTCATTGTAGACAATGCGCTGAAATCTTCCCAGTGTGCAGAGGCAGCCAAAAAAGCAAATAGAATGCTAGGAATTATCATTCCTAATTCCTAATTAGCATGCTTAATGACGAACAGCCATTTGCTTGGAGTTCTGCATGTGCTCCATGGACCCTGATGCAGTATATCGAAACTCTGGCCACTGTTGACTATAGAAAAGCTGTGGTAGGTGTCCTAGCACTTTAAAGTTAAGTGAAAAAAAATGTTTGCAAAATAATTGTGTGTGTGCGCTAGGAGGTTTTTTTCAGCCTATGATGACGGTGAGAACTCCACTACTGCTAAAACAGTGTTGTTTGTTGATAGTCTATTGAGGCTTTTCCTCCCGTTTAAATAATTTACTTATACATGAAAACTGAATATAATTTCTAAGATATACTCAGTGTGGGATACATTTTTCTGTTTCCATTAGCACATGTTTATAACATCATTTGGATCCAAATTTCTTTTTATATTCCAACCATCTTGAAACTTTGTTCTTAGAAAATATTTGTCATCTTGTATAACAATTCTTTAAAACACCTTACAGCTTCAATTTGTATCACTTGCATATCTTCCATACAAGATTACATAAAATGCAATACACGGACGCCTCCATCTACATGCGGCACGTTTCACAATTCGCTGCCTCAGGGTGTGGTCACTGTGCATGAGTGGAATAAGTACAAAAATTGCAGACACCGATGCAATGTGGAGAAATTCCTCTGCACTTTAGATATGTGAAGTTTTTTGAAATGTTTTTTTCTGACCACTGTTAGGATAGAATGTAGACTGAATGTTTTATTCTTTAGTTGTTCAGACCACACCCTGAGGCAGCGAGTTACGAAACATGCCGCATGTAGGTGGAGGCGTCTGTGTACTACATTTTACGTAATCTTGTATGGAAGGTATGTAAGTGATACTAATTGAAGCTATAAGGCATTTTAAAGAATTGTTATACAAGGAGGGGCATTTTCAAAAGGGATGTCCAAGTTTTGATGAGGACGTCCTCGCAAAACGTCCCAATCCAGGGGCGGGGAAACCCGTATTTTCGAAACAAGATGGACGTCCATCTTTCGTTTCGATAATACGGTCAGGGATGCCCAAATTCTGAGATTTGGTCGTCCCTAGACTTGGTCGTTTCTGATTTTTGGCGATAATGGAAACCAAAGATGTCCATCTCAGAAACGACCAAATGCAAGCCATTTCTAGTGCACTGGTCCCCCTGACATGCCAGGACACCAACCGGGCACCCTAAGGGGCACTGCAGTAGACTTCATAAATTGCTCCCAGGTACATAGCTCCCTTGCCTTGTGTGCTAAGCCCCCAACCCCCCCCCCTCCACAAATGTAACAGGTAGGGGGAGGAATGTGCCTGGGTCCGCCTGTCTGAAGTGCACTGCACCCACTAAAACTGTTCCAGAGACCTGCATACTGCTGTCATGGACCTGAGTATGACATTTGAGGCTGGCATAGTGGCTGGCAACCAATATTTTTAAAGATCTTTTTTGAGGGTGGGAAGGGGTTAGTGACCACTGGGGGAGTAAGGGGAGGTCATCTTCGATGCTCTCCGGTAGTCATCTGGTCATTTTGGGCACCTTTTTGTGCCTTGGTTGTAAGAAAAACACGACTAGGTAAAGTCGTCCAAGTGTTCGTCAGGGACGTCCTTGTTTCTTTCGATTAAGGGTCGAGGACGTCCTAGTGTTAGGCACGCCCAAGTCCCGCCTTCACTACACCTCCAATATGCCACATTGAACTTTGGCTGTCCCTACGATGGAAAGCAGTTGGGGACATCCAAAATCGGCTTTCAATTATACCGATTTGGACGACCCTGTGAGAAGGATGCTCATCTTCTGATTTATGTCGAAAGATGGGCGTCCTTCTCTTTCGAAAATGAGCCCAATTATGACAAATATTTTCTAAGAATAAAGTTTCAAGATGGTTGGAATATAAAAAGAAGTTTGGATCCAAGTGATGTTATAAACAGATTTATTACTCACAGCTGGGTTGATGATATACAGAGATACCTTTGCTGATTTGGTAGACCAACTAAGGAGAGCCATTAGCACATGGCCATTAGTGCGTAGGTCTTTTGCCACCACCCAATCTGTAGGTAGTAAGGGCTCATGTGCTAATCAGTTAATGCACAGCAATCCTGGCAAGAGAGTTAAGAGACGACGAGGAAAGCAGAAACCAGAGACTAGAACTTACATGGGGCCTCTTTTACTAAGCTGCTCTAGCAATTCCAAACGCAGTAAATGAGAGGAAGCCCATTCAATTCCTATGGGCTTCCTCTCATTTGCCACATGGGAATTGCTAGCGTGGCTTAGTAAAAGAAGCCCGTAATTAGAAAACGTAAATGGCCAGACAACAAAGATAGGAAAAAATCATTTATTTTTAGTTTAGGATAAAGTAGTATGGTAGCTGTGTTAATACATTTTTATAAATACACATAGAAAGTGGAAATAACCTGATATCTTTTTATAGGACTAACTTTTGGAGACCAAAACTTTCTTGCTCAGGTCATGACAGGATAGTATAAAGTAGTATACTGTCCTGACCTGAGGAAGGAGGTTTTGGCTTCTGAGAGTTAATTGAAAGTTTTCTTTAGTCCAATAGAATGGTATCATCTTAATTTCCATTTTTTGTTTTATTTGTATTTATTAATTTGTAATGTAGTGATTGGAATATATCAGTTCTTGAAATTTACACATTATCTTTATATTTTGCACAGTACAGGGAAACCTGCATCACTTTTTCTGCATGTTCCTGTCAACACGCAACCTTGTACACATGTATTCACACCTTGTACACATGTATTCACATGCTTTACGTCTGGAAAATGCAACAGTCAACTGGAAACAGTACAAGTGATTGAAGAATAGTTCTAAACTCTTGTTTTAGAAAGTATGGCTTCAATCTCCAAAGTAAGCAGATTTTATGAAAGTTTGCTTTAGCAGCTGAGTTGATATGGAATTATCAAACTGAAACCCAAGATTGCTAACCTCAGGGGATAAAAGGATATTGCAATAGCCAACGTCCATAACAACGGCCCATTAGGCATACGAAAAGTGGACTGACTATAGATCTATAGAAGGCTTCAGGGTTTTTTTTTGCTACATTTAAAATTAGCCCATTTGTGGACAGCTATTTTGTTAATTGTCTTAATATAATTGGCAGCAGTAGTAATAACAGCTAGATCAATATTGGAGTCAATTGGGAGCAGGAACTGGATATCATCAGCATAAAGTCAATATTGCATGCCAAGGGAGTAATTTTTTAACTGTTCATTTATAAAAGTGTCCAAATATGTTCCTCTTTTATACCTAAAGGCAAAATAAGCACCTATATGTATCTAGAAAATAGATTTCCAGAACTATCCCCAGTAAACATGTATGTTCTTGACAAATATACACCTGCTCTAAGGCAGAAGCAAATATGTGTACACAATGGGTGCATGTACATTTTTTAGAATGTATACACATACATATCACAACTATGTTCTTGTTCTGCCAAAACTACACTTACAGGCATGGATTTTTCTGCACAATTTTATACTAGCCAATTTCCATATGCAAATATGCAGAAAATGAACTTTGAAATTAGCCCTGAGACTTCAGCACTACATGGGTTGCAAATAAATATTAAAATATATACCCCCCAAATTCTGTAAGTGGCACCTTAAGTTGTGCATATGAATTTGGCCGCATGGCCAAACTGAGTGCACAACTTAATTGATTAACAAGCAATCAGTGCCGATAATTGGTACTTAACCAATTAGTGGCACTAATTGGCTTTAATTCAAATTTACGTGCACAACTTTCTAAGCATATTCTATAAGGTGGTGCACGTAAATTCTAATGTGAGTGAAAGGAAGAAGGAAAGGAAAGAAACGGTGGGACGGAAGGTGGCAGCGATGGCCACATGAACAAAGATGTCCGAAAGGCACCAGTTAGACTTGAGAGATGATTACGCATCCAGCAAGAAGCGAGTGAATGTGGATGAATGGATGAGTGAGGTGCGCCAAGCGGCTCACACTCAGCTGGGTATTGTGGGAAAGGGTGTGCTTTCCTTAGCCGAGATGCCGGGAAAGTGAAGGAGTATGATGGTGGCAAGTTCATATGGCCATGCGCTCAGCAAATCTTTTTCATCCTTCAGCCAGGGTCTTAGTGCTGTGGAACTGGGGCCTAGGCTGTGGAGTACCCTCCTGCCTCCCGGAAGAGTGTGGCCTGCTGCTATCTTCATGGCTAGCAGGAATGATGCAGTGTCTGGCCTTGTGGCTGCGGCTGCCTACTCTTCTGGCTGGCTGGCGAGAAGTAAGAGCAGGCTCACCATCTAAGTAAGCATTTCTTCACATAACATGCAGGGCAGATGATAATACCTCTGTTTGGTTGTACACGGCTTAAGTTTTATCTAACTGGAGGAGAGGGAAGCCATTTAAATTCAAGAAAAAAACTTTTTAAAATAGATTGTGGTGGTATATGAAGTCAATTGGGCTTCTTGGTAACGTAAGTGATGGCAAAAAGATCCATTGGCTTATCTGGTTAGTCCAGTTATCTCTGTAGTGCAAGGATATATTCGCTTACTAGCTGAAAAACATGACTCCTCACCCTTTCCTTATGGGTTTCCTACCTTCCTGAGTAGATCATTTTTTAAAATCCAAATAAACGCATGACCCTTCTGCCTTGTTTCACCATCAATAATCAAGACTGCAATCAAAACTAGTAAGGCTGATGATGTTTGAGTGGCTAGCTTTCTTGAGCCTCCTCATGACCTGTCAAATGTATATTTTACTGTTTTGGGATCTTGCCAGGTGCATGTAGCCTGGGTTGGCCACTGTTGGGGGCAGGATGCTGGGCTTGGTGGACCTTTGATCTGTCCCAATATGGCAACACTTATGTTCTTATGACAAGCTGTGTGGATGAGAGCGCGCAAAGAGGATAAGCTGCATGGATGAGCTGGAGAGACAAGGGACAAGCTGTGAGGATGAAAAGGAGAGAGAAGAGGACAAGCTGAGTGTGGATGAGAAGGAGAGAAGAAAGGGAGACATGTCATACATGAAAGGAAGGGAAAAGGGAGAAATGCAGGACATAGAAGAGGATGGAGAGGAGAGGGGGACTTGCTGCTCATGGATGGGAGGGGCAGGAAAGGGGGATATGCTGCTCA
Source organism: Microcaecilia unicolor (assembly GCF_901765095.1). Classification (NCBI taxonomy): domain Eukaryota; kingdom Metazoa; phylum Chordata; class Amphibia; order Gymnophiona; family Siphonopidae; genus Microcaecilia; species Microcaecilia unicolor. Next base: position 523,177,642 of record NC_044031.1, read on the forward strand.
TGGTTGTTAGCTTTTTTTGTAAATATATATATCTTTTCTAATTTTGTATTTAAGGGAGTATGGAAGAAAATATATTTCTGTTACTTTTACCAGTATTTTCACTGCATATAGAATCTAGCTTTCTTGGGGGGGGGGGGGGGGGTCTCTAGTTTTTGTCTGCATGTTTTTTGTGGCCCCTCTTTTGTATCAGTTGAGGGTCTGCCTGTGCTACTGAGGTGATGGATTCTGCTAGCATGTAGTGTCTGTGTAGGAATCTGTAACAGCTTATTCTTGTTTCCCAGCAGTGGGTATATTGGTATATAGGGTGAGAAATAGTCTGACAGTAAATCATATGTCAGATTTAATGTCAATAAATTTATTGTGAAAAGAATTATCAGATTGGGATGAATAGCAAACCTAGGTTGGCTACAGATACATAAGTGCAGCGAAAATCAATTGGCCATTTGGAATTTACAGTAAAGAATTTTTTATGTTTTAATTTTATTTGTAAATTGATTGCTGTCTGCATATAACATTTGTACCAATAGAATGTATAATACAGTTACATACATATCTACATGTGGTGTTTTTTTGTTTTTTTGAGAGAGAGCCTGTTGTTTACCAGCATACCACTGCCCATACCCCCTAATTCTAGAATGTTGTGTGCCCAAATTTGGGACTAACACGTAAATTTGTATATGCAAGGTCAGTTGTGCTCATAATTTAATCATGAACTGATAATTAGTGTTAGCCAGCAATAATAGGCTATAATTTGCCTTAATTTGTGCTCATTATCAGTTATGCATGTGACTGCCCTTAGTTGGTATTCTGCAAGTTTCACACTCAAATTCCAGAGCATGCAACTTTGAGAGGTGTGGTGACGTGGGAGGGGCATGGGCAGGTCAGGGGCATATCAGGCTGTTGCTTGTGCAGAATAGAATGTTTTGTACTTTTTTGGGATCTTACCAGGTATTTGTGACCTGGATTTGCCACTGTTGGAAACAGGATGCTGAGCTTGACGGACCTTTGGTCTTTTCCAGTATGGTAATACTTATGTACTTATGTAGATTATAGAACACTAAAAAATAAAAATGTACCAAAAACATTTCTTTTTGTGGGGGCAGTAATCACAAATGGAAGTAAAAAAAACCCAGCACAAGAACAGTAAGGTATAGGAAAGCAAGGTTATCTGTGAAACAGGGGACCTTGGGCATTGAAATGCAATCTGGATGCTGAGAGATACTATCAGCATCAGTTTAGGACCGAGCCCTGACACAGCCTAGCAAAACATGTCATGTTGGCGTGGGTCTGAGACAGTGAAATTCTTTGTGAAATGGATCAAGGTATGTGATTTTTAGAAATCTATTTAAAAGGATTGGTTATTGAAAATTATTAAAAACTTGCTTTATGACATATAGGGCCCCTTTTACTAAGCCGCGTAAACGTCTACGTGTGCCCAACCCGTACCAAAATAGAGTTACTGCCTAACTACTGCGTAGCTCTTGTGGTAATTTCATTTTTGGCACGTGTCTGATACGCACGTCTGAAAAATAATTTTTTATTTTCTGGCACGCATAATAGATGTGCGCCAAGTGGCATTTGATGGGCATAGGTTATTACCACCCAGATTCTTTACCAGTAGATCTATAGGTGGTGGTAAGGTCTCAAACCCAAAATGGATGCGCGGCAATTATGATTTTGCCGCACATCCATTTTCGGCCAAAAAAAAGAGGCCTTTTTTACAGGTACGCTAAACAATGGATCGGCGTGTGACCAAACCCCCCCACACACACTACCTCAAACCATTTTTCAGCACACCTTTGTAAAAGGACCACATAGTTTCTGCGATACGTTGTGAGACCGATGATGATATAAGTGAGTTGTCAGACAGTGATCCTGGAATGAAACGAGTCACTGCCAAGGTCCCCTGTTTCACAGTTAACCTTGCTTTCCTATACTGACCTTTACTATTTTTGCGCTGGATTATTGAACACTAGCATTTACACACCTAACTGTCTATAGTCAGTCACAAGTATTTGCACCAGCCATTGAGCTAATATAAGTGTTAATGCCTAAGGTTAGACACACTCAGTTTTCAGGTCCCTAACTTAATCACAAATAGTATTGGAGGCGTAGTGAAGGCAGGACTTGGGCGTGCCTAACACTAGGACATCCTCGACCCTTAATCGAAAGAAACAAGGACGTCCCTGACGAACACTTGGGCGACTTTACCTAGTCGTGTTTTTCTTACGACCAAGACACAAAAGGGTGCCCGAAATGACCAGATGACTACCGGAGAGAATCGGGGACGACCTCCCCTTACTCCCCCAGTGGTCACTAACCCCTTCCCACCCTCAAAAAACATCTTTAAAAATATTGATTGCCAGCCTCTATGCCAGCCTCAAATGTCATACTCAGGTCCATGACAGCAGTATGCAGGTCCCTGTAGCAGTTGTAGTGGGTGCAGTGCACTTCGGACAGGCGGACCCAGGCACATTCCCCCCCCCCCCTACCTGTTACATTTGTGGAGGAAACAGCAAGCCCTCCAAAACCCACTGTACCCACATCTAGGTGCCCCCTTCACCCGTAAGGGCTATGGTAGTGGTGCACAGTTGTGGGTAGTGGGGTTTGGGGGGGCTCAGCACACAAGGTAAGGGAGCTATGTACCTGGGAGCAATTTATGAAGCTCACTGCAGTGCCCCCTAGGGTGCCCGGTTGGTGTCCTGGCATGTCAGAGGGACCAGTGCACTAGAAATGCTGGCTCCTCCCACAACCAAATGGATTGCATTTAGTTGTTTCTGAGATGGACGTCCTTGGTTTCCATTATCGACGAAAATCAGAAACGACCAAGTCTAGGGACGACCATCTCTAAGGGCGACCAAATTTCAGGATTTGGGCGTCTCTGACTGTATTATTGAAACAAAAGATGGATGTCCACCTTGTTTCGAAAATACGGGTTCCCCCCTCCTGGATCGGGACGTTTGGGAGGACATCCAAATCGAAACGTTGGACGTCCCTTTCGAAAATGCCCCTCCATGTCACATAGCTGAATATTTCATATTTTGCAAATTGCTAAAAACACACCTGATAAGACCATTTATCAATGACAAGAGCAAGCAATCCAATATATAATCTACAGATTGCAACAATCATGATTCCATCATATACTATTCTGGTTATCACAATGTTTTTTTAGAAAATGTGATTGTGTAATTGATATTATCTGGATTTGACCCTACATGTTCTATGTAACTAAGACTGGTTATCAGTTGTTTCTGTTACAATGTGAGTCACATTGAACTTCAACTTGTTTGGTTTAATGTGGGATATAAATGTCATAAATAAATAAATACATAAATAAATAAATGCAGACTTACACTAGTATTCTGTAACAGCAATTGTGCACCCAACTGCCCTTTTAGAATTCTCGCTTAGCACAAATCATCCTGGCGCCTAACTTTATTCAACTTTTTGAGAATCAGCCTCATGCTTAAATTTCATTAAATTTGATATACCGCCTACCTTTATCAGATCAAGGCGATTTACAATAGGAAGTATACAGTTATCCAAAAGAAAAGAACTCCAAATAATGTGGAGGGGCATAATTGAACAAAAACGTCTATCTCCATGGGCATTTATCTCCGAGAACGGGTCCGTGAAGGGGCGGACCGAACCGTATTTTCAAAAAAAATAGACGTCCATGTTTTATTCGACAATTTGTGAGCTGGACGTTTTTGTTTTTCAGTGATAATGGAAAATGAAAGCGCCCAGCTCAAAAACGAATAAATCCAAGGCATTTGTTCGTGGGAGCGGCCAGGATTCATAGTGCACTGGTCCCCCTCACATGCCAGGACACCAACCGGGCACCCTAGGGGGCACTTTTACAAAAACAAAAAAAAAGGTAAAAGAGCTCCCAGGTGCATAACACCCTTCCCTTGTGTGTTGAGCCCCCCAAATCCCCCTCAAAACCCACTGCCCACAAGTCTACACCATTACTATAGCCCTAAGGGGTGAAGGGGGCACCTACATGTGAGTACAGTGGGTTTGGGGGGGTTGGACGACTAAGCATTAAACAGCACAATTGTAACAGGTAGGGGGGGATGGGCCTGGGTCCAACTGCCTGAAGTCCACTGCACCCCCTAACAACTGCTCCAGGGACCTGCATACTGCTGCCAGTGAGGTGGGTATGACATTTGAGGGTGAAAATAAAAAGTTGTGAAACATCATGTTTTGTGGTGGGAGGGGGTTAGTGACCACTGGGGGAGTCAGGGGAGGTCATCCCCGATTCCCTCTGGTGGTAATCTGGTCATTTAGGGCACTTTTTGGGGCCTTATTCGTGAAAAAACAGGGTCCAGGAAAAGTGCCCTAAATTCTAGCTACAAACGCATACTTTTTTTCCATTATCGGCGAAAGGCGCCCATCTCTCCTCAGCTGATAACCACGCCCCAGTTCCACCTTCGCCACGCCTCCGACACGCCCCCGTCAACTTTGTACGCTTCCACGATGGAGTGCAGTTGAAAACGTCCAAAATCGGCTTTCCATTATACCGATTTATTCGTTTTTGTGAGATAAACATCTATCTCCCGATTTGGGTCGAAATCTAGGCGTTTTTCTCTTTCAATTATAAGGTGGATAGTAAAGCCTAACATCAATCACACTAGAAACAAACATAAAAATAAAAGAGGAACAATTGAAAGATGTAAGACAAAGAGCCACTAAAAAATGTTGCTCTCATTTTCTATATTAATAATAAAAGCTTGTTTAAAAAATGAGTCTTTAATAAACCCTTAAATTTATTAACATTTGCTTTTGCTCTTAGCTCTTTAGATAATGAGTTCCATAGAAATGGAGCAGTCCAGAAAAGGCCTTTGTGTGAGTAGATTCCCACTTAGCCCTTGAGAGGCAAGCCATAACCATAACCAATCTGTTATCTTGCAGAGATCTGAGGACCCTAGCCGGCGTATAAGGAATTATTAAGTCATGCAAATAAGAGGACTGCTGCCCATAATATGCCCTGTATATCAATGTCAATATCTTAAAATTTATTGTAAAGAAAAACAAAGGTATAATATGATCATATCTTCTTACATTAACTAGTAGTCTAAGGGCTGCATTCTGGAGGGTCTGCGATCTCTTTAAATTATGGCTTAATAATCCTGCATAAACAACATTGCAATAGCTCATTCAAAAACTAAACAGCGCATAAATCAGTGTATAAAGGGCACCAAAAGTTAGGCACCAAGATGCAGCATGCTAAGCGCAAATATTATAATAGCATCAACATGTACTGTATGTGCCAACAGTTAGGCATACCTACTTATGCCATGTCAATAGTAGGCATACATATGTGCACATAAATGCAATGGTATAGCCCATAAATAACAGGATCATGCATTTGGGTTGCAAAACCCCAAGGGAACGGTACCATTTAGGGGCTTAAGAACTTTTGTACATGAAAGAGGAGCGGGACTTGGGTGTGATCATATGTGATGATCTTAAGGTGACCAAACAGGTTGAAAACGCAACGGTGAAAGGTAGAAGAATGCTTGAGTGCATAGGGAGAGAAATGGTCAACAGGAAAAAGGAGGTAATAATGCCTCTGTATAAGATTCTGGTGAGACCTCATTTAGAATAATGTGTACAATTCTAGAGACCGCACCTTCAAAAAGAGGAGGGATATGTAGAATGTATTATAGACCCTCAGAGTAGAAGGTAGCTTCACCTGGTAAGCCACGTACTCTACTTGATGATGTTGACACATCAGAGGAGGCCATCAATGAAATGGAAAATGAGTTGCGTTTGTCATATGTGGAACAGGTGAGTTGATGGTGGTGGGTCTGAGAACAATGGTGCACTTGTGGTTGTGATCAAGCAGGCTTGCATTTGGCTTTGTAGGGGATCATCTGGAAGCTTCCACAGTACCAGGGCAAGGGGCACCATGTACCAGCATGGAGGACAGAAAGGATGGTGAGTAACATGATGTGCTGTGCTGGAATGGAATGGAATAGTAGTAGTGGTGGTTGGTGGGGCAGCTGGTTGTTATTCAGTTGGCTTTTGTTTGTTTTGTAGAGGGACATCTGGCTGCGGGCACTTCCACAAAGGTGCCAGGGTCTATAGAACCATGTAGCTGCCAGGACGACCGAGAAGAAGGTGAATACACAGTGACTTGTGTGTTGCGGGGATCTTGAAATAGGGTAACAGTGCTGTGTGTAAATTGCTTGAAGGTACATTTTTATCCCTTTATTTTTTCCCATTAATGGGTGTGGCCTCTAACACCCACACAGGAAGGAGTGGATGAGGAGCCAGTGGAGGAAATTGTGATCCTTGAGCTCTGCAATTTACCCCCGCCATGTGCCGTTGAGGCACCTAAAAATTGCCCTCCTGCCCCACTTCCTTCAGAGCCACAGCTTGATTGGCACCAGCTGTGGGAGAAGCAGGAGGAGTGGAACACAGATATCAACAGACTGCTGTCAGAGGGAGCTGGTCATGTACAGCATTCCACAGATGCCTTATGCGACCAGATGGAGCTCGTGTCCAGGGGCGTAGCCACAGGCGGGCCCGGGTGGGCCTGGGCCCACCCAATTTGGGGTCAGGCCCGCCCAGCAGCAATGTTCCTGCACAGCGAATCCGGTCGCAGGCTCAGCTTGCAGCGATTCTCACACGCTGCCTGCCGCTCAACAATCTCCTTGCAGCTACTAAGCGCTAACCCGGAAGCCTGTCCTCTGCCGCATCTTGACTGGGCAGAAACCGGAAGTTGTGGCAGAGGAGAGGCTTCCGGGTTAGCGCTTAGTAGATGCAAGGAGATTGTTGAGCGGCAGCCGGCAGGCAGCATGTGGGAATCGCTGTGAGCTAAGCCTGCGACCGGAATCACTGCGAGCTACAGGAACACTGCTGCTGGGCGGGCCTGCAAGGAGGGTGAGGGAAGATGGGGTGAAAGTTGCTGCACGGGGGAAGGGATGATGGGGAAAAGATGTTGCACGGGGGAGGGAAGATGAGGGACAGCAGCTGCACAGGGGGGAGGGAAGATGGAAGGAAAGATGCTGCACAGTGGGGAGGGAAGATGGAAAGATGAAGCATGGTGGGTGGGGGAGATGCTGCACGGGGAAGAAGGGAGAGATGCAGCAAAGGGGTAGAGGGGTGAGGAAGGGAGAAGTCTTGGCTGCATATGAGGTGGAGGGAGGGAGACATGCTGCATAGAGAGGGGATAGGTGGTGAGAGGGGGAGAAATGTTGAACATAGGGGTGGAGAGGAGGGAGAAATGGTGGGCATAGGGGTGGAGGGAAGGGAGAAATGTTAGACATGATGGTAGAGGGGAGGAAGGGAGAGATGCTGCATGGGAAGGGGAGAGAGATGTTGGACCAGAACACAAGGGAGAGGGAGAGAGACATGTTGGACATGATGGTAGAGGGGAGGAAGGTAGAGATGCTGTATGGGAAGGGGAGAGAGATGTTGGACCCAGAACACAAAGGAGAGGGAGAGAGAGATGGTGGACAGTGGGAATGAGAGAGGGAGATAGACATGGGGGTGGATGAGAGGGAGGGAGAGGTACACAGTAAGTGGTGAGCGGAGAAAATGATGGGCCATGGGGGAGAGGACAGGAATGAAGAAAGAAGGGGCAGGAAAATATAAGGCTACCAGGGTGGGGTGGGGAGGGGAGGGGATCAGATGCTGGTTAGAAGGGTGGAGGGAGGAAAACAGTGGGAATGGTGAAACCCTGTGGGAGAGGCCAAGAAGGGGAGGAGGGGGTGGCAAGGAAATGAATGAGAGATAGTGATTACAGAGGGTAGAAATATGGTAATGGGGAGTAGATTAAAGATAAAAGAGAAAGTAGGGATGGGGAGGAGTAAGGTGGGGAATGGGAGAGCTAGTGGGTGAAAGAAGAAGATGGAAATTTGATAGGTATTTGAAAAGTAAAAAGGAGACGAAGAAGGGTGAGAGAGAGGCAGAAAAGAGCTAAAAAGGAATGATCAATATGTCAGAGGCAGGAATAGTGAGGGGGCAGGAGAGAGCAGAAAAAAAATGGACTGCAGCTGCTTGAAGAAGAATTAGCAGACGACAGAAAGGAAAGCAGAAAAGAGAAATTGGAACCAACAAGATGGAAAAATAAAATGTCCAGACAACAAAGGTAGAAACAAAGCATTTTATTTTGAATGTTTTAAATAGAATATGTTAGCTTTTGGAAATGTGCATAGCAAATGTGTTTGTATTGTGTTCTGTAGAAAAGGAAATGCATCTCTGTTTTATGTCTCCAGTGTTGCAGTAATGCTATGTTTAACTTCTTGGGGTTCCCTTTCAATTTTTGTCTAAATATTTTTATTTCTAATTTGTGATCCCTTGTTCTGTATTTGGTGAGGGTCTGTTGGTGTGATAGTAATGGCAGGTGGGAAATTGGAGAGGAGGCAAAGAGGAGAGGGAATCGGGGAGGGGAGCCCTCCTTTATTTTCTGACCTGGGCCCAAGCAGGTCTAACACCAGTCCTAACCCTTGCTGTATAGCTGGTGAGGATTCCCATGCATCCCCAGCTAAGGACCTCCTCCAAAGGCGGCCAGAACTCTCTTCTACCAAGCTCTGGCAACAGCATCCTTGAGCCATCGACAGCTAAGCATGAGTGGGGTGCTGGCATCAGTGGCTTAGAGTCATTGCTGATGCTTGACAAGCTTGGTAAAAGAGAGTTCTGGCCACCTTCAGAGAAAGTCTTCAGCTGACTGAGCTTGAGGATCCTCATTAGCTAAAGTATTTATATTTTGAGGTGGAGGTAGGGCGGAGCAGAGAAAATTTTGTGCCCACCCACTTTGGGCTCAGATCCACCCAAAACTGGCTGTCTGGCTACGCCACTGCTCATATCAGATGCACAATGTGAGTGGCAGAATTTAGTGGCCAATGCACTGTTGGAGGAGTGGCAGAACTCCAACAAATGGGTAGAGAACCATCTCCAGGAGTTGCGTGAGCAACTAGAAAGGCATTCTCAGCAAGCAAAAAATTATTTCCTGGAGCAGCAGCAGCAAGCCGAAAGGCATTTTCTGGAGCATCAGCAACAGATGAAGATGCTCTTTCAGGGCCTCTGCCAGGAACTGAGGGAACTGAGGCACGAAGGCTTGCGGGATGACCCCACAGGCAATTCTCACAATGCAAATGGTCAGTTTTCCTTATCAATTCCTCTATCTTTCTGTCCCACTCACACTTATTCTCTCCCCCCCCCCCCAACCATTATGTTTTTCTAATTGTCTCCACCCTTGTTATCTTTTCTCTTGACAGCCAGGGCTACCAGCCATCATCTATTCCCAGCCCTTCTCCCAATGGTAAGTATCTTCTGTGACTAGTATATTCATATTTGCCCCCACCCATTATGTGCACTTTTAATTGTCTCCACCCTTGTAATTTTTTTCTCTTAACAGCCAGGACTACCAGCCAGCTTCCGTCACCTCGGCCAGTCGTACCCTCAACAGGGCCGCCGAGGGGGGGGCAGGGGGGACCAAATTCCCCGGGCCTCCAAAGGGGGCCCAGTGCCGGGGTCAGGCCACCGGCGCTGCAGTCCTCGGCCTCACCTGCCTGCCTCCTCGGCTCTAGGCCCCCTGCATTCGAAGAAGCGGCAGTCACAGATCACCTCCCTTCGGCCCTTCCCTCTCTGTGTCCCGCCCTCGCAGAAACCAGAAGTTACATCAGACGACGGCGGGACACAGGGATGGAAGGCCAGAAGAGAGGCGATCTGTGACTGCCGCTTTGAATGCAGGGGGCCCGGAGCCGTGGAGGCAGGCAGGTGAGACCGGGGACTGCAGCGGCGGGGGGAGCAATGGGGGCAGCAGCGGTGGGGGGAGCGACAGGGGGCAGCAGCGGCGAGGGGCGGAGGCAAGGCAGCCTTGCCCCGGGCTCGGCCTAGTCTCTCGGCAGCCCTGACTCTCAAGCCCTTCTGTCCTCAGATTTGGTACATTGTGAATTGTTGGGTATGCCATAGTGCCCCCCCCCCCCCAAAAAAAAAAAAAAATAAAGCAAGATCCATCAATACTTGTGTTTTTGTACCCTCACAGGAAACTCCATGACTGTACTGTATGTCGCCTGTCAGAGCTCCACCCTACAAGCAGTAGGTAGGGTGATATACTTATGTGTCCCCCGCAATGTTCAATGATGCCCCCACTTCCCATAGTGTTCATTTCACTACTTTGTAGCATGCACTCCTAATGGTTCTTTCTTTCTTTCTTTCTTTCTTTCTTTCTTTCTTTCTTTCTTTCTTTCTTTCTTTCTTTCTTTTCTTCAGGGAAACAGCCCAATCAAACAGTCCTGCGTGACGACCAGCATAGGACATGATGAAGATCAACTGTTTGCTTGAGATTTTCCCAAAAATATTTTGCTGGTTACGGTTAAAGGTTTACTGTTGTGATTGTACAATTTGGAAAGTTGATTTTTGTAGGAGAAATATAATTGTATTTGAAATAATTTAGCAAAGAACAGCATTGCTAGGCAACAACAAAAATATATTTATTCTAAATTATTGTATTCTGTCCCTGTTCACCCCTCTCCCTGTCCCCCCAATAAAGTTTACTGTTTCACAGAGAATGCTTGATTTTTGTAGGAGAACTATTATTGTTTTAGAAGCATGTTTGCATAGGACAGCGTTGCCAGGCCACAACAAAACATTATTTATTCAAAATTATTGTATTCTGTCCCTCGCCACACACCCCCTCCCACTAATACAAAAACTATCAGAACAGCATTTGCAGTCTCCTGCAACTGTGGCAAAGTACTCCCGGATAACTTCCCTTGTACCACGTTTCCCCTGGTAACATCAGATCCTCTGTCCGGGGTGTGATGGCCACCTCTGGTGGTACTACTATCTCGATCTCGAGTTGATGCTTCAGTGCAATGTTATGCAGCATGCAGCACACCGTCACAATGTCCACCACTTTATCAGGGGCATGTTGCAGGGATCCTCCTGATACATGCAAGCAGCAGAACTGGCTCTTCAGTACCCCAAAGGTAGGCTGAATAGTACACCTTGTCAAGATGTGTAGCTCATTGTAGCACTTCTCTGCCTCTATGCAAGGCACTGTGAGCAGAGTCAACAGCCACATCTTGGACCCATATCCAGTACCCCTGGAGGAACACAGCAGTACATTTTTATTGAGCTCACAGTATTGGTGCTACCACCTCCCTCCACTATCCAAAAACAAAGGCCGTTTCCTGAAGTCCCAGCACCACTTTTTAAACAGGGATGGATATGCACCCCTCTCTGACCCCCTGCCACATCTGTTAAAAGACAAGTAGCCATCCTTGTCCAAATCTCCCCTCCACATATTTTTGCCCAAGTGAACTGTTTTCCAGGATATAAGAGTCATGGCAGCTCCCATGACATCATGACACAACATTGAGGATCCTCAAGTTTGCATCATAGACCACCTGGACATTCAGAGAACATCTCATCTTGCGGTTGCGGTACTGGATTTCTTGATCCAACGGCAGGGTGAATGCAACATGGGTGCAGTCAGTGGCCCACAGGACATTAGGCATACCAGCAATCTTGAAAAAGTCCTGTTTAGTCCTCCACTGTTCCTCTTCCCCCGCTGGGTATCTAATATGCCGCACAACACATTTTTTTCAGGACTGGCAGAACTTGGATCATAAAGCTCAAAGAAAGAAAAGGAAGCAAGATTAGACCAAAGAACTGGTAATGATGCAAAACTATCTTCATGAACCTCCAAAGTCACCCTTCTCCAGTTTCCACTTACAAAGTTCAAATATGTTGAAATAGAGCAAAAGAGGTCATAATGTATGTGATCTCTCTATTTCTGTCTTTCTTTTTTTCACAATCTAAACCCTGTGTACTCTGTTGCCCAACCATAGGCTCAACACATATCAAATGTGAAGTCATGGGATAGACTGTGCACTAGTGGTCTTCACATGCTTGATGTACAGCATGGGGACTGGCCAAGGAGGTTAACAGTACCAGATAAAAATATAAGGGCATAGCACATCGATGGAAATGGGAAAGAAAAAGGGGAGAAGGAATGGGGTGGGGGAGCACAATGGAGTGGGAAGGCAAGAGGGGAGGAGAAAGAATATGGGGGAGGGGATAAGATAAGATAAGATAACTACTACCTGGGCAAGATGTATTGAAACAGTTGCCTGGTCCACACCACTGTTACCCCCTTATCACGTGCTGGAAAGCCCCTGTGGCAAGGAACTGCAGGACAATCAGCAGCTTCACCAGGCCAGGCACTGCATGGGATCTCACCGTGGGTGGGTCTATATCAGCACGGATCTCCTCAAACTGGTCATATATAGCCGTTCAGGACAGGAAGTAATCATCCACGACTTCCCTGTCTGACATGTGTTCCAAGGCCACCTGAGGATGGAACACACAGAGTGGGGATGGGGACGGGCAAGGGGTGAGATCGAAGGTCGCCTTGGCTCCCGTCTTGGCTTGTCAGCTTGCCTCGGCTCATCTTCAAAGTCCAGCTTGCCAGGTAGAATCCACCATCCATTTCTCAGGTTGCAGTGAGACATGTGTAAGACAAGCGCACAAATAGTGCACTCTGGTTTGTATGGTGCACAATTGTTGCTCGGCGCTTTTTTATAATGTGAAACCTTCCCTAGATTCTTTGCCGTAGCCTATATTGCCACATCATATGCATGCGACCACTCGGCCGACATCACTCCTGTTCCCATAACAGCTTGCACAATATCATTTTGAGTTTTTTAGATGAAGATGAAGACTTTTTGCGACGGATAAGAAACAGCATAGAGTTACTATTGTTTAATCTTTGAAAACCTTACCTCCCTCCTCATTACTTTAGCCACCAAAATAACCAGCTTCCTCACTACTTTAAAAATGGCTTACCTTAGGATCACACAAAGAACACATATTCTTAATGGTTTTAAACAAAATTTTACTTTTATGTATGAAAAAACAGGTTGGGGGCATATATACAAGGGGGCAGTTTTAAGGGAATGGTGGAATATATACAAAGAGGGATGGGAGATGAGGGTCTTCACATGAGAATGTGGAAAATATATACAAGGGGGGGGTTAAAGGGAATGCGAGGCAGAAGTCTGGGTGGGAGTGTGGATTGGGGGGTTGGGATTCCCTATGGGGGCGGGAGAAGGGAGCAAGGGGGTTGGAGACTGGAGCCCTGGGGAGGAGAGAAGATCATTGATATGGCCCAGCCAGGCCAATGTGGGAGGAGAGATACTCAAGTACCTGGGAAAGGTGCTCAAGTGTTTCTCCTTCCATACACAGCAGCTGTGTCACCTCCATCATCTCCTGTCTGCTAAGGTCTGGGGGAACAGGTGTGAGGGAGGATGCACAGTCTACGAGGGTTGGGGTGGAAGGAATAGGGGAGGTGCAGCGGTCGACTAGGGTGGGGGGGGGGGTGAGAGGGGACACAACACCTGCAAGTAAGAAGAAGAGCTATCAGACTGCATCTGCCCAGACCACCACTGACACATACACCAGTGTAGGCAGTACCTGTGAAAATCACCATGGACGAGTATGTACTGGAAATGAGTTAGGATGGGGGTTACTTCTTTGGAAGGACCCTGAGAAGGCAGCGCATGAGTGTAAGGGGTGGTTCCATGTGAGAGAGGGGGTACAGTCTGAGGGGGAGCATGGGTGGGAGAGGAGTGGCCCAGAGGAATGTCGGGAGGGGGCATGGATTGGGGAGAGTAGGGGTGCATGACTGGGGGGAAAGTAAGGGGGCTTATCACAGGGTAAGGAGGGGGAGAGGGTTGTCCAGGGCCAGGCAGTCTCACAAGGGGGCGGGTGGTTTTTTGGGGTCTCTTGGGGAGAGGGGGTGAGAAGAAGGACTGGGACAGAGGAGGAAATAAGGACAGGGATGGAGACCAGGGGCAGGACCAGAAGGGGAGAGAAGCGACACCTATCAAGGTCCTCTCCTCATTCTGCTCCTCCTCCTCCTCTTCTGAAGACATGTAAGCGAGGCAAGAGGGAAAATATCACAACCCCTAATCATTCAGGTCACCCATCATAGGTAACCCCATGGCCAACCAATGAATACCTGGGCTGTTGTCAAGATAGCCTCACACCTCTTCAAGCCACACCCTGTTATTCTTTCTAAGTGCCCTTGCGTGTTTCTTCAGTTCTTCCTCCTGAAAAACAAGAGACCCGCAGGTGTCAGTGTTGCCCGAGATAAAGTGCGTTTGGACAAAGAAGACAGTAGGGGAGGAAAGAAGACAGGGTGGGGGAGGGAGGTAACATAAAGGACAACATGCAGGTTTTTGCTTTTAATCTCCCACACACGCACACAAAAGATGGTCAAAAACCTGCATGTTATAGACTTATATGATATGTTGACAGCCATCCTATGAACTGACAATAGAGGCAGGAGGGAGGGAGCTGCACAGCGAGAAATGGTGGAAATACTCACTGATCTTGGGAACAAGGAACGCCTGTTGAAGAGACGCTGTGCCACTTCCCAGCCCTCATCCATTCTGGTTGTGTTCCTCTTCTTCCCCAGCTGTGGGAAGAGGAGCTTCTCATTTACAACCATGAGCTGTGCCAGCCACAGCACATCCATGCCAGAGAAGTTCAGCTTCCGGCTGCGGGGACCCTGCTGGCAAGCCATCCCTTCACCAACACAGATGTGCATGCACGGACACACACATGCACAAATAACACATTGATGACAGCACTTATGCATGCACTTCATGGACGTGCCATGTTCTATTGACAGCAGATGACAGCTCCTCAAAGCTACCGACAGCTCCTGACCACCCATAAAATTTCTTATTTTAAATATCTGTGCATCGTGTATTGAGATCATTTGAATGTAGACCGGCTATTTGGCATACATTTGCATTGGACTTTCATTGTGTGCTTGCGAGTGCGGGAAACTGCTCACTGTAAGCCTGTGCACATTTATCGCTAAATACCATGATCGCTAAACCGGGTGGCCAGGTAAGTTTTGTTGGAAACAGGATACTGGACTTGATGGACCTTCAGTCCATCCCTGTATGGCAACGCTTATGTTATGTTCTTATTTAAAGTCAAGGGAATAGCGTAATCAACAGGACATTTCCAAACAAATCCAAGGAGACGAAAGATGGTAAAATATTCTTTAATAGTGGATAAGACTCAACATGGCACCGTGTTTCGGCGAACACCTCCTGCCTCAGGAATCTACAAGTTAAAATACGATACATAAATATAGGTCCATGGAAATGTATAAAATCATAAATAGTATATAACTTTGTAAACATAAAGCTCAAAATGTACATATAACAATAAAAAAAATATATATATATAAAATGAATTAATGATTTTTTTAAATATATATTCTTTTTAAATATATATGTTTTTATTGTTAAATGTACATTTTAAGCTTCTTGGCGTATTCTATATACCACATGGAAATTTAAGTCTATTCTATAAAATTTGTTATACTTTAGAGAATACACCTAGGAGTAATATTTTTCCATGTGGATTTTTCAGGTGCCATATACAGAATCTAGCCCTATATGGCTGGTGAAACTGTGAGCAACTAAGTGTTATGTGTGCTGATACTGGTTATTCTAGCATTCTATAACAGAACTTAGGCATCTAGGTTCTGTTATAGAATAGGCATTTATCACGCAGCCTGGGGACACCTAAATGGAAGCACCCAGTAATAGAATTGTGCACTTAATATATTAATTCAGCATTTTGGAAACAGAAAGATTTGTATTTTTGTCTACTGTGAGTGTGTGGAAAGCTGATTGCTGAATTGCATTGAACACTTGAGATTTAAGAATGCAATTTTTGCATTCAATGAATTCAAAGGCATAATTTTTACTTCACCAGCTGTCTGGAATTTTTGTATATTTCTCTAAGTGATCATGAATTTTCTGCACAGACAACATGGATAAATTTAGCTTGACAGTTAGCAGGACATTATTGATTAAAACCTTTACCTCTTCTGCAGTTGATTTGCTTCTTAAAATAAATTCTTTCCTGCTGTTTCAAATTTTGGTTAGTTCTGTCAATAGATTTTTCAGAAGTCCTCAATTCAGATTTGTCAGCTGTGTCACAGCTTCCATGTGGGTGTTATGACTGATATGACATTTTAAATAATCCAATTTCCATTCACTCCATTTTTTGCCTGAGCTCCAAAGATAACGTCACTCGTTTCAAGGTATTCAAAAATGTCTCTGAGTCGCATGTTGTCAAAACCTGCAGTCAGGTCTGGCATATCTGTCTCAACTGTATGACCTGTCATTGATTCTTTTTTGAAGGTTAAACATTTTTTTCTTTTTGAGAGCACCAAATTTGTCATCCTGGGATTTGTATTTTAACATTTTTAATAGTGTTCTATACAGCAAGCTGAAATTGTGCTCCCCGAGTTGCATGGGACAGCAATGAGGTACTAAGATCTACTTACCCTGGCCTGGCTGGAGTGATGGTACAATGTTAATGACCTCCCTTGTGTGATTACCCTTTCATCAACCCAAGCATGTTCTTTCAAAATGATCCAAAGATGTACAATGAATTGGGGCAACAATGGAATGTTAAGATCTACTTAACCTGAGCCTGGCTGGAATGGTGGTTCAATGTGAATGGCCTCCCTTATGCAATTACCCTTGCAGCAAGCTGAAATTGTACTCCTAAAAGGATCCAGAGGTCTTTGCTGGATTGCACAGGCCTGAAAGGAGTAATGGCATGATGCATCCAGCATGGTTGGTGCACACAGCTTAGAGGAAACCATGTTCCTACCCCCCTTGCATTGTCCCTTGCTCTCCCTACCCTTTCCTATCTTGCACTCCCTCCCCTCCCTCCTTCTACTTACTTTATTCTCCAGCATTTCTTTGCAGCTGCTCTTCTGTTCTGGTGGGGGGAGGGGGGGAGTCAGGTCCCCTTGGGATCCCTGCAGCACACTCTATACTGGTTCAGTGCCGCCATTCTTTTTCTACTACTACTATTTAGCATTTCTATAGCGCTACAAGGCGTACGCAGCGCTGCACAAACATAGAAGAAAGACAGTCCCTGCTCAAAGAGCTTACAATCTAATAGACAAAAAATAAATAAAGTAAGCAAATCAAATCAATTAATGTGAACGGGAAGGAAGAGAGGAGGGTAGGTGGAGGCGAGTGGTTACAAGTGGTTACGAGTCAAAAGCAATGTTAAAGAGGTGGGCTTTCAGTCTAGATTTAAAGGTGGCCAAGGATGGGGCAAGACGTAGGGGCTCAGGAAGTTTATTCCAGGCGTAGGGTGCAGCGAGACAGAAGGCGCGAAGTCTGGAGTTGGCAGTAGTGGAGAAGGGAACAGATAAGAAGGATTTATCCATGGAGCGGAGTGCACGGGAAGGGGTGTAGGGAAGGATGAGTGTGGAGAGATACTGGGGAGCAGCAGAGTGAGTACATTTATAGGTTAGTAGAAGAAGTTTGAACAGGATGCGAAAACGGATAGGGAGCCAGTGAAGGGTCTTGAGGAGAGGGGTAGTATGAGTAAAGCGACCCTGGTGGAAGACGAGACGGGCAGCAGAGTTTTGAACCGACTGGAGAGGGGAGAGGTGACTAAGTGGGAGGCCAGCAAGAAGCAGATTGCAGTAGTCTAAACGAGAGGTGACAAGGGTGTGGATGAGGGTTTTGGTAGAGTGCTCGGAAAGAAAGGGGCGGATTTTACGGATGTTGTAAAGAAAGAAATGACAGGTCTTGGCAATCTGCTGGATATGAGCAGAGAAGGAGAGAGAAGAGTCAAAGATGACCCCAAGGTTTCAAGCTGAGGAGACAGGGAGAATGAGAGAGCCATCAACAGAAATAGAAAATGGGGGGAGCGGGGAGGTGGGTTTGGGGGGGAAAATGAGAAGCTCGGGTTTGGTCATATTTAATTTCAGGAGGCGTTGAGACATCCAGACAGCAATGTCAGACAAGCACGCTGAAACTTTGGTTTGGATGCAAGGTGAGATATCAGGGGTAGAAAGGTAGATTTGGGAGTCATCAGCATAGAGATGGTAGGAAAAGCCATGGGATGAGATTAATGAACCAAGGGAAGAAGTGTAGATAGAAAAGAGCAGGGGACCAAGAACAGAACCCTGAGGTACGCCGACAGGCAGAGGGATAGAAGTAGAAGAGGATCCACCAGAGTGAACACTAAAGGTGCGGAGGGAGAGGTAGGAAGAGAACCAGGAAAGGACAGAGCCCTGGAATCCAAGTGAGGACAGGGTATCGAGAAGTTTGCTGTGATCGACAGTGTCAAAAGCAGCGGAAAGATCTTTTTCATGCACCTCCTCTTACTATGCTTCAGCATAAGTTTGTTTGCATATTCACAAACCTATGCATATGGCTGGATGGACAGACGGACAGATCCTCCATAATAGGCAATTGTTGCTCTAGCAAAATATGCCCAAATAGAGGTGGAGATTTGCTAACTTTTACTGCTTTATATTTTACTCTTACCAATATAAGCTATTTAATTCCTAACAACAAAATGAAAATTTTGCTTTTACAGAAAGGATTGGCAAGATCAAAGGGAATGAGGGCTGTCATAATGAGTGAGAAGTGACACTGCAAAATGATATTAGTATTTTGGCAGGCACAGCAGAGATGGTTTAGCTTACGATTAAGTGCAAAATGGTGCTGCAGCCAGGATATAATGGCTGTTCCTATCGACACTTAAGACACTTTGACAATGTTGAACAAATGCTTTCACAGGTAAGTAAGGCCAGTGCAATGTCCAAACACTGATGAGGGTTTTTTTAATTACTGCTCTCAGAGAATGTTTTGAGCTAGCAGCTATGAAACAACTTAAATGAGCATGTTTCTAGACTTTATGCAGGATTCATTTACACAATATTGAATTTTCTGTTGAAACAGTAATGCCATCAGAGTTTATGCTCCTTGGAAATGAGCCAAATGTGATAAATATGCTTGAAGATGGGGAGCATGTAGGTTTTAGTGATCATAATATCATTAGATTTAAATTGCTAATGAGGCTATGTACAAGATGAAATAACACAAGGGCCCTGATGTTAAGAATGCAGACTTTAGGGGAATGCGAAATGCCATGGGACAGGAATTATATGATGTAGGGGAAATCTACTCTGGAAAAGTGTTTTGTAGTAAAGAAGCAGATGGAGAGAGTGCAATTAAACCTCATGTGACCTTGTGATCTTGGACAAGTCACTTAGCCTTCCATTGCCTCAGGTACAAAACTAGATTGTAAGCCCTCTAAGGACAGGGAAATACCTAGCATACCTGAATGTAATTGCCTGGTACTAATCAGAAAAGGTATGAGCTAAAAATCCTAAATCACATCTGCAAAGCTGTAGTAGGTAGATAATAATATGGTTAAGGTATAGTCCCCCTGATTCTATAAAGGTTGCCAAAAATTGCACATGTGAATTTAGGTGCATTCCCAATATGTGCACGCAATTTAATTGAATAACAGGCCAATTCGTGCCAATAATTTGCTTTTTAACATGCAATTACTGAAACTAATTAGATTTAATTGGGGCCAATGTGCATAAATTTAGGGGTGGGATCAATGCCTAAAATTTACACACAGTCCAAAATAGGGGGCATGGACATAGGAGGGTCGGGCATTTTGGGGTGGAACAGGGGCGTGGCTTTGACTTACACGTGTAAGTACAGAATAATGATGCTCTATAAATTTAGGTACGGGCATTTGCACCATGTTTTCATTGGTGCAAATGGCCATGCCTAAATTTATGCATGACTTTCCGCTTAAGTATGTTTTCTATAAACCATGCTGAACTCTAGGCATGGCTTATAAAATACTGCTTAAGCAGTTTTTTTCAGCACCAAATGTTTAGGCATCATTTATAGAAATTATCCTAGTAAGGGTAATATTATACAGCTTTTTCCATATGTAAACCTGTTTTATATGCTGAAATGGCCTTTTATAAAATATGTAAAAATCTAAGAGTCTATTATAAAGGCACTGCCTTTCTAAAATAGACAGCACGGATACATTGTATGAAAAGTTAGGAAATCCAAATCATCTCACATAAAACACTCCTAAACTCTCTCAATGGGGTAATATTCAGCCAGCAGCAGGCAATGGTTTTTTTTGTCCTATCTTTACCTGCCTAACTATCCATATAGCTGCTGCATATTGCTGTCTATAGAATTAGGTGGAACACCCTTGCTTAGCACTGTTCAGATACTACTACTACTTAACATTTATAAAGTGCTACCAGGGTTACGCAGCGCTGTACAAAAGGCCCAAAGCTGCAAGAATACTTATTGAAAAGGTAGATAAAGCTCTATATCTTTGGTTCATGCAAAAAAGATCCTTGGGCCACCCAATTTCTGGGCAACTATTAGCCAAAAAGGCGATGTTTTTCAATAAGCAACTTCAGGGGGATTCAGACTTCAAAACCAGTACTGGATGGCTTCGAAATTTCAAGCACCGCCATGGAATAAGGCAAATTGAAATCCATGGTGAAAAACTTTCTGCAAATTTGCCAGCAGCTAATGACTTTCTCCTTCAATTTAATGATCTTATCAAGAACTATGACCCCGATTGTGTTTATAATGCAGACGAAATAAGTCTGAATTGGAAATCACTCCCCCGTAAATCACTGGTTAGGCACAAGGAGCAATCTGCTCCTGGATTCAAGTCATCTAAAGAATGTGTCACACTGTTGGTTGGGGGAAATGCAACTGGTAGTCACAAATTGGAATTATTGCTGATTGGTAAATCTAAAAATACTCATGCATTCAAAAACATACATAACCTTCCGTTGTTGTACAGAAGCCAAAACAAATCATGGATGAGTTGTGAGGTTTTCCTTGACAGCACAACACTTGCTTCATATCGGAGGGTCATGGGATAGGAGGAAATGTCCTATTGTGGATTAAAAACTGGCTGAAGGATAGGAAACAGAGAGTGGGATTAAATGGGCAGTATTCACAATGGAGAAGGGTAGCTAGTGGGGTTCCTCAGGGGTCTGTGCTAAAACTGCTGCTTTTTAATATATTTATAAATGATTTAGAGATGGGAGTAACTAGTGAGGTAATTAAATTTGCTGATGACACAAAGTTATTCAAAGTCGTTAACTCGCGACGGGATTGTGAAAAATTACAGAAGGACCTTACGAGACTGGGAGACTGGGGAGCTAAATGGCAGATGACGTTTAATGTGAGCAAGTGCAAGGTGATGCATGTGGGAAAAAAGAACCCAAATTATAGCTACGTCATGCAAGGTTCCACGTTAGGAGTTACGGACCAAGAAAGGGATCTGGGTGTCGTCGTCGATAATACACTGAAACCTTCTGCTCAGTGTGCTGCTGCGGCTAGGAAAGCGAATAGAATGATGGGTATTATTAGGAAAGGTATGGAAAACAGGTGTGAGGATGTTATAATGCCGTTGTATCGCTCCATGGTGCGACCGCACCTTGAGTATTGTGTTCAATTCTGGTCGCCGCATCTCAAAAAAGATATAGTAGAATTGGAAAAGGTGCAGCGAAGGGCAACTAAAATGATAGCGGGGATGGGACGACTTCCCTATGAAGAAAGACTAAGGAGGCTATCCAGCTTATAATCGAAAGAGAAAAACGCCTATATTTCGACCCAAATCGGGAGATGGGCGTTTTTCTCGCAAAAGGCGCCCAAATCGGTATAATGAAAATCTGATTTTGGGCGTTTCCAACTGCACTCCGTCACAGAAACTAATAAAGTTGACGGGGGGGTGTCGGAGGCGGGACTGGGGCGTGGTTATCAGCCGAG
Organism: Microcaecilia unicolor; assembly: GCF_901765095.1. Taxonomy (NCBI): domain Eukaryota; kingdom Metazoa; phylum Chordata; class Amphibia; order Gymnophiona; family Siphonopidae; genus Microcaecilia; species Microcaecilia unicolor. The sequence continues at coordinate 523,199,292 of NC_044031.1, forward strand.
GAAAGATGGCCGTCTGTAGCTGATAATCAAAAAAAATGCGTTTTTACCGCGATTTTGGGTCACTTTTTTGGACCCTATTTTTTCACGAACAAGTCCCAAAAAAGTGCCCCAACTGCCCAGATGACCACTGGAGGGAATCGGGGATGACCTCCCCGGACTCCCCCAGTGGTCACTAACCTCCTCCCACCCAAAAAAAAAAACACTTTAAAAACTTTTTTCCCAGCCTGTATGCCAGCCTCAAATGCCGTACCCACCTCCATGACAGCAGAATGTGTTCGATCCTCTCACAGCCTTTCCCTGGGTCAGATGTGGCTCTCGGGTGCACTACAGGGTCACATCAGCATTGCATTGTGGTGGGTGTAGGGTATTGGGCTCCGTGATTTCATTAGCTTGTGTTACAGTCTCACGATATTGGTAGTTGGTAGGCTCTTCTCCCATGGTGCTTTTCCCCCTGCCTACTGGGTCAGAGTGTGCCCTGTTGTGTTTCCTGTTGTAGTCCATGCGGTAGTGGCCATTTTTATAAGCCAGTTTTAGTTCCCTTTCCTGTGTTAGCCACGTTAGAGAACTTAGTTCTTACCTTGAATGTGGCTGAAAGAGGGCATTGTACAGCATTCTGCCAGCTCGGACCTACTGCTAATCTCAGTACCAGGGAGACTCGTTGCCAGTGGGGCATAACCTCTGCAGTTAAATGTGAGTAAACGTGCTTATTCCAATAAAGGACATTTTTGGAGAGATTAGTCTTCAGGTGTCAACTGGTGTGCCAATGTTATACAGCAGCAACAAGTCCTAGAGGCCTACGTGTATGCAGGTCCCTGGAGCACTTTTAGTGGGTACCGCAGTGCACTTCAGCCAGGTGGACCCAGGCCCATCCCCCCACCTGCAACACTTGTGCTGGTAAATGGGAGGCCTCCAAAACCCACTGTACCCACATGTAGGTGCTCCCTTCACCCTTAAGAGCTATGGTAGTGTTGTACATTTGTGGGTAGTGAGTTTTGGGGGGGGGGTTGGGTGCTCAGCACCCGTGGTAAGGGAGCTTTGCATGTGGGAGCTTTTTCTGAAGTTCACCGCACTGACCTAGGGTGCCCAGTTGGTGTCCTGGCATATCAGGGGGGCCAGTGTACTACCAATCAGTTTGGAGAAAAGACGGCTGAGGGGAGACATGATAGAGGCTTATAAAATAATGAGTGGAGTGGAACAGGTGGATGCGAAGCGTCTGTTCACATTTTCAAAAAATACTAGGACTAGGGGGCATGCGATGAAACTACAGTGTAGTAAATTTAAAACAAATCAGAGAAAAGTTTTCTTCACCCAACGCATAATTAAACTCTGGAATTCGTTGCCGGAGAACGTGGTGAAGGCAGTTAGCTTGGCAGAGTTTAAAAGGCGGTTAGACGGTTTCCTAAAGGACAAGTCCATAAACCACTACTAAATGAACTTGGGAAAAATCCACAATTCCAGGAATAACATGTATAGAATGTTTGTACGTTTGGGAAGCTTGCCAGGTGCCCTTGGCCTGGATTGGCCGCTGTCATGGACAGGATGCTGGGCTCGATGGACCCTTGGTCTTTTCCCAGTGTGGCATTATTTATGTACTTACTAGTAAAAAAGGCCCGTTTCCGAAACCAATGAAACGGGCGCTAGCATGTGGTTTTGTGTGTGTGTGTGTGTGTGTGTGAGTGTGTGAGGGTGCGGTGTGTGTGCAGGTTATGTGTCTTTTTTTTGTTTTGTTTTGTTTTTTGCTTGGGGGTTGGGGGATGTGCTGTGCTGTGCTGGCAAAGTGAGTTGGATTGGTGTGTGGCTTTGAGGGTGTGTTTCTGTTGTATTGTGTGTGTGTGGTTTTGTCTGTCAAGGAGGTTTGTGTAGGGAGGTCTTTTTGTTGGTGAAATGTAAATGTGGTTGTAGGGGGGTCAGCCTTTGTTGAGTGTTGTTTTTTTTTCCATGGTTTTTTTTTGTGTGGTGCTGAGGCAGCAGTGTTGTTTTAGATGGGCAGAAGGTAGAGGAGCACGTTCTTTGTCTGTTGGTATTTTTTGGCCGTTTCAGGGCTGCTGTAGGGGAATGCTGGAAGAGAAATGTGCTGTTGGAAGCAGCGCCATCTTTTTCCATTGGGCTGGGGTTCTGGGCATCCTGGAGGTGGGTGACGGCTTGCCTGAGGATGGGGATGGTTGTTTTAAGTTGGCGGAAGGGAGAAGAGCACGGTCTCGGGCCGTCGGGGGGTGATCCGGTATGTTTGGTCCATTTCAGGCCGGCTGCTGGGGAATTCTGGAACATTTATGCGCTGCAGGAATCAGCGCCATCTTTTTCCGGGTGCTCGGGGAATCCCCGAGGTGGGAGACTGCTTGCCTGAGGCTGGGGATGGTTGGGCACGTCCTTGGCCGCTTCGGCAAAAGGGGAAGAGGAAGGGGGTGGGGAGTTACCTGCAGCCGCCTGAGAAACCATGTATTCTTTGTTTGTTTTGTATTATTAGTTTGCATTTCTGTTGAAGAAAGAGTGGATGCCTTTCGAATGATGGAGGTGGTGCGTCGGTGTGCGGTTGCTTCGTTAGTTTGGCAGCCAGTCTCCAGCGATTCCTAGGCAGGGAAGGAGTACTCCTCCCCCTTCCTTGGTCGCTGTTTGCTGCTGGCTGGGTCGCGGGTAATCCTTCCAGCTGGGCCGCAGCTTGTCCTGTTCGCCCACGTCCCAGATGGTGACAGGCACGTTGTTTTCCAGCTCCTCTGACTCCATGTCAAGTGATCCCAAATATAGTCTGTGCTATAGGCCCTCTGGCACTCTTCAGTACTGGCATTAGGCATTTAAAAATTTCTCCCCCCCCTCCCCCGGTCTATTTTTGCACATACCCACAGCAGGAATATTCTTCTCTCGTTCCAGTGGTGGTTCTGTGCTCTCCGTGCTGCACAGATAATGAGCCATTCTGCTGGGGAATGCTCCTCCCTTATTGTCACGTAGTTTCCTCTGATTGGTCCGTCTTACATTGCCTAGTGTTGCCTGGGAACAGTGTTGTGATGGTCCTTTGTGTTTCAGAATGTTGAGGGTGTTTTTTCTGATTGGTCCGTCATGCGAGGGCGGGGCAGAGAGACATAGTCAGTGTTCTGGCTTCACCACCATGAATCCATGAACCCTTCAGTGAGTGACTGAGTGACTTCAGAACGTTGTCTTCAGAACGTTGAGGGTGAGTTTTATTATAGTAGATATATATATATATATTCAGTTTTGTACAGGAAAACAAGGAGATGTCAATTTATTGTTGGACAATGCACCTTCACGTCCTACAGCTGAAAACCTAGAGCAAGAGAAAGGTAGATTGAAAGTGCTTTTTTTTGCCACAAATGTGACATCTTTAATGCAGCCAATGGATCAAGGAGTTATTGTTTCATTGAAACACCTTTACAGGAAACAACTGCTAAAAAAAAACTTATTTTGGCTGGCATGATCCAATTCATAGGAGACTTGAACATAAAAGATTGTTCCTACATGGTTGCTAACGCTTGGAATAATGTTATAAACCCAACCCTGAAAAACGAGTGGAACATAATTCTAAACAAAAAAAGAAGGACCCAGAGAGGGAGAAGATGATGTCCTTGAAAACATTGCCAGAGATCTTCTACAGGTTCCTGGTTGCTCTGATTGTGATGTTGAGAATGTCAGCAAATGGATATGCAGTGATGCAAATGATCCGGGGTATCAGATCATAATAGATTATGAAATTGTGGGATCAGTACAGGACAAGGAACATGAAGAATCAGAATCTGAAGATGATCACCAGGTTGATGCTGATTCAGGACCGACACATGCACAAGCCTTTGAATGTTTAAATACAGCGATGGCTTGGCTGGAAAAGCAGGAAGAAAGCAGTGCAATCCAGCTCCTTTTTCTGAAAACATTACATGATGTTGTAGTAGAGAAAGGAAAATCGGCCTTGAAACAATTAAGAATTACTTCATTTTTTAGTGTACCGTAGCGTATATACAGCATGAACAAGAAATACAGCACTGCACTGTACTTTAAAAAAACAGTACTTTTTGATTAGAACTACTTAACATATTGATGAAAATAAAACTAATGTTTAATATGCAATGCTGTAGTCTTGTTTTCTTTACAGAAATTGTACAACACGGGCATTCGGCATTCACTCAGTCACCCCCTTCTATCCAAACACCACACCAGAAGCCAATTTCTTTAACAAATGTGGATTTATTTAGGCCGCAGCCAGGTCCCAAAATTTTATTTACCGTAAACCTTCACATAAACCATCATTGGTAAACATCATTGATAAACATCATTGATAAACATCTCCCTCCGAGTACACAGCCCTTCTTGCTTATATTACTACAGGCTGTGCCGTCCAAGCACCCTGTTATATTACTACAGGCTGTGCCGTCCAAGCACCCTGTTCCTCTTCAGTGCTGTCTGCTATAGCACGCTGTGCAATCAAATGCATCCCGTACAAGGATGCATTTACCACTTTCACCAAAGCTATTGGCCCCCTGGCCGTCCAAGCCAGGAGACTAGCCGTGTCCATCTTGTTCTGTAATCCTGCCCGCATGCAGGCATAACATTTCGCTCAGTATTGTAACTTTCAACAGGTCATTAACATATACATAGTAACTCACTTTGGCATATTATCCAAATGGCGCTGTGTCTCCCTTCACAGCCCTTCTTCACCCCTCCTCCCTACCCGCCCCTTTACCCATCACCCTTCAATCTCTTATCCTTCCTATCCCCTCCCACTCCTCCCTCCCCCCCCCCCCCCCCCCCCCCCCCCACCCCAGGTTCTTCCTGAGCCTTCAGCCCGGTTGTAATCGGCTCCCCTTAAAGGGTGAGCCTTTCCATTTTCCAATTATCCAGACCACCTTCTGCAGAGGATAGTCCAGATAATCGGCATTCTACTGTATCCCCTTGGAAGAAACTTGAAGACAAGTATTTCAAAAAAATTTAAGATAAGTACTTGAATCATTAGTAATAAGGAATTTAAAAAAAATGAACAAATGTACAAATGAAAAGTGAAAAGTGAATGGCAACTTAATAATGGAGTAAAATGATAAAAAGAATTTCAAAAAAATACATGACAGAGATTAGATCCACGGACTGAAGATGATACAGGTATGTCACCTATGTCCAAAAAGTATGAGATTTTTATCTCAAAGGAAGTTCACCTCTGATGGTCCGTTATCATAAATAAGTAACTTAAGGGGTCTTTTACTAAAGGTTAGCTTGTGTTATCTGCAGCAGGGCCCACAGGTACAAAATAATTTGAGCTAATCATTAGTAAAAGACTCCCTTAGAGATTTTGATTTGCAGATGTGTTTATATGTGTGTTTATATCGATTGATCTGCATTCAATAGATTGATTTTATAATAAGGCCCTGTAGATACTAATGAACTAATGTTGCCATTAGCAGCTGGATGGCCATTTTAAAAAATGACTACATGAGCACTTACTGGCACCTATTTTGTAGGCAGTAAGGACCAGCTCTGGTTCCTAAATTTAGGCGCTGAGAAGAATTTGCACTGTGTTATTCTATAAAGGGCGCTCTGGGCTGAGCACTCTTGAGTATGGCGCTTAGACTGGATTCCCATGCCCAACTTTGAGTGCATGGACTTATACCAGCTGAAACCTGGTGTAAATCCTGACATGCAAGTTGGGCGCATAACCTCATATTCTATAGCACTGTGCCTAAATATTTGGAATTTCCTTGCCCACTCATGCTCCTCGCATGGCCATGCCCCATTCTGGGTGTCACACAAGACACTTTGGGTGCCCAGTGTTATAGAATTAACGCATAGGTAGATGTGCGTGTAAATCCAAATTAGTGCCAATTAAATGCAACAAGTCCAATAACCTCAATAATTTATGGCTAGCACCCAATTGACTGATTAGTTATGTGGTATCTGGGCTCCTTAGCCAAATCTGAGCAACCTATATAGAACAGGATACAAACAGTGAGGCAAAGAAAAACAATAAGGACAAACTGGATGCAGAACCAAAGAGACTTTAATGCACGATTATGTCAAGCGGCATTTATTGCACAAATCATTAGTGACTCGACACAGCTGTGTTTCAACAAACAATACCTGCACCAGGAGTCAAATGATTCTAAAAATAAATTTAACAAAAGCAATGAATTAAAAACATAAATAAACATGAATAAATACACATTATCAAGGGTTTTTTTTACCAAACAATGGAAAAAAGTGGCCCTTGGTGGCGTCGGCTCACGGGATTGGTGGGCGCTGACACCACTAAATGGCACCTTTTATCGCCATGGGTGAAAGGTAATTTTCTTTAAAGGGCCAGTAGATGGCTGTGTACTAACTAAACACATTGGCATATGACCATTTGCTGAGGGAGCCCTTACCGACTCCTATTAAGGAGGCGGTGAGGGCTCTGGTGGAAACTGGGCAGCATTACCAATGGGGCACCCCCCCCCCCCCCCCCCCCCCCCCCCCCGTGCAAAAATATTTTAAAAATCTTTTCTTGTGGAAATAGCACACACCAGAAGCCAGAACTACTGCCAGGCTCTTGAGTGAGCCCAGTGGTAGGGCTGATTTCCCATGCACAAACCCAGGGGTAGCCCTACCGCTGGATAGTAAAAGGACTCCTAAATGAACAACTAAATTAAAAACATACATGAAAAGACAACAAAACCCAGATATCAAAATGTAAAATAAAAGAATTCCAAAAAAGAAACAAAAGTATTTTCCTTGTCCCTAAACCTCCACACCACCACACCACCCTATACTCTTTCTCCTTTCCCCCTCCTCCTTTTTAATTTCCTTTCTCTCCATTTTTTCCTTCCCCCTCCCCTTTTTCTATTTCCCTCCTTTTTTCTTTCCCTTGAGCTTTCCTGTTCAGCATGTATTCCATTGGATTTTTTTCTATTCCCTGCAATGCAATCATTCACTTTAGGTGAATTATTCAAGGCTACTTGTTCTCGATTAATGTTATCCATCAGATGTCATTCTAGTGACACATTTCTGAGTAGGTCCTTGTCCCTTCCTGGTCATCATTGTTTTTGGTATACATACTTTTACTGTAATTTATTCTTAATTGAGATTCATATATTTGTTTTTACCAATTAATTATGCTTTTATGTGGTTAGTTTTCTTTTGTTCACTTTTTTATATGTTTTAAGTAATTCCATTGGTTTTAAAACTGTAGACCATTCAGTTATTTATTTAATTATCTATGATTGGCTCCATGTATCTTGTTTTGGTGTTTGTTTAGATGTTTTTAAACAATTGAATCTCTTTCACATTCTTTACACATGCCCTAGAAATGTTTAAAATATATCTTTTATGGTTGTTTCTTTTTTGGAATGCTGTTATGTTACATTTGATATACGGTAACGGAATTCAAACATGCGTGGGATAAACATAAAGGAATCCTGTTCAGAAGGAATAGATCCTCAGGAGCTTAGCCGAGATTGGGTAGCAGAGCCGGTGGGGGGAGGCGGGGCTAGTGCTGGACAGACTTATAGGGTCTGTGCCAGAGCCATTGGTGGAAGGCGGAACTGGTGGTTCGGAGGAGGGGATAGTGATGGGCAGACTTATACGGTCTGTGCCCTGAAGAGGACAGGTACAAATAAAAAGTAGCACATAAGAGTTTATCTTGTTGGGCAGACTGGATGGACCGTACAGGTCTTTCTCTGCCGTCATCTACTATGTTACTATGTTACTATTTGATGTTCAGTTTTTGTCACCTTTTCTTACAGGTTTTTTTAATATGTTTTTAATATAGTTATTTATTTAGGGGCCCCTTTACAAAGCAGTGGTACCTATACTGTCACATTGCCGTGCGCCAAATCGGGCCTACAGCTAGGTCGCTCAGGAGCCCAGTGGTAGTTCCAGCTTCTGGCGCATGGCAACTAGAGTGTTTTCTAACGGTAATCGGGAAGTGCCGTGTGCTGCCCAGTTACACCGGGCTACCACCAGATCCCCTACCACATAGCCATTCCCATCCCCCACCTGGAATTTTCCTTTTCTGGGTGGTGGTAAAAGGGAGCCTCAGCGGGTACCGACACCACCTCAGGGCCCCTTTTACCACCGCTTGGTAAAAGGAGCCCTTAATGATGTACATTTATTTGTTTATGTTTTTCATTCATTGCTTTTATTTATTTATTTATTTATTTATAGAATCATATGACTCCTGGTGCAGGCATTGTTTGCTGAAACATGGCCGTGTCACGTCCCTAATGATTTGTGCCATAGACGCTGGTTGACATAATCGTGCACTGAAGTTTCTTTGGTTCTGCATCCAGTTTGTCAATATTGTGTTTTGTTGCCTCACTGTTTGTATCCTGTTCTACTTTGTGTGAGGGTCTTTTCTTCTTCTCCTGTATACCAACCTATATAGGGGGAAAGGGCTCATGCAGTAATCCTGTGCATCCAAGTAGCACATGGTAATGTAGACACGCTAACTGATTTGTACAGGAATACCCATTCTCTGTCCCCCTGACATGCCGCCTCCAAGAAAAAAACTAAAATATATATTTTAGCATGAGGGTAGCATGTGCTGATTTGGCTGTTACCAAAGGATGCCTGACCAGTTTAAGCTGCAAGGTAGTAACACAACTTAGTAAAAGGGCCCTTAGGACAGGTATCATCTGCTTTTAGAAATATGGTAAAGTTTAGTTTAGGATAATTTAGCTTATTGACATTTGATATACCACCTTACAGTATTCAGTTTAAGCTTCTCTTATTGACCTATAAGTGTATTCACTCTGCTGCTCCCCAGTACCTCTCCACTCTTGTCTCTCCCTACGTCCCCCCTCGGGTACTCCGTTCTGTAGATAAATCTCTCTTATCCGTCCCCTTCTCCTCTACTGCTAATTCTAGACTCCGTTCCTTTTGTCTTGCCGCACCTCACGCCTGGAATAGACTACCCGAGCCTGTGCACCTAGCCTTGGCTTTGGCCGTCTTCAAGTCCAAACTTAAAGCCCACCTCTTTACCACTGCTTTTGACTCCTAACCTCTACTCACTTGCCCTGTCCTTTATCCTCACTTCTTTATTCCCTTACCCTTAATTGTTCTGTCTGCTTACTTGTCTTATCTAGATTGTAAACTCTTTGAGCAGGGAATGTCTTTTTTTGTGTATGGTGCACAGCGCTGCGTATGCCTTGTAGCGCTATAGAAATGTTAAATAATAGTAGTAGGAGTAGTAGGTATACAATTAATAAAATAAAAATGGAAAGGAACTCCAACCAAGGAAAGGAAAGATAAAATAGAACAGGCAGAAGAAGAGGAGCAAGAAACCAAAAGAAGGAGCAACTGCAAGCAATAGTATTTCCAATATTCTAAGTACCCTATTAGATGCTATGTGTAAAATTCTCTAAGGAGCCCTTTTATAAAGAGGCAGTAAGCCTGGCATGGGCTTACCACACGCTAATCTGGAGCTACTGCCAGCCCAACGCGGGCACAGGTGGTAGCTCCAGCCCTGGCAAGTGCTATTTCCTGCGCTAGGAAAAATCAGCCTGTATTTTTTAGCACGCTGCTAACCTAGTGGTAACCGGGCAGTGCTGCGTGCTACCTGGTTACCGCCGAGTTAGTGCAGGAACCCTTACCGCCACCTCAGTGGGTGGTGGTAACTGCTCCCCCTCGCAGAGCAATCTTACCACATGGCCATGGCTATTTTCTGCCTTTTTTTACCTGTTGCATTAAAAAGGGTCTCAGCATGTGGCAAGAATGACCCCCATCGCTAGCACAGGGCCCTTTTTTTACTGCAGTTTGGTAAAAGGACCCCTAAGACAGTTGCGGAATAGTTATTCCATCCATTGAATCTGTTCTTAGCCTTTACTTATGAATTTGATTTAAAAGTACTGTTCTCTTATTTTCTCATCTTTATCCATTGTTTTCACTGGAGTTTTAGATCACTGACCTTTGTTTTAATTAGTCTGATACAGTTGTGATATCACTTTAATCCCGAATGATCTTTACCTTCAAACTGCCTCCTCTTTTTAATTTTGTTATTATATTTATAGACCAATTTCCTTGAATGAGTTCAAACCAAAGTGATTTACAATGAAATGGATCAGTTAACAGGACATCATAATAAATAACACATTAATTAAAATATCTTTACAAATCCCTTTTTAACTATCAATGTTTACTTCTGCATTGTAACCAACATTTTCCACCTCAATCTATTTTATGATTTGTTGGGTCAGCCATGCCAGTCTTTTTCTCATTTGCCTGGTTAAATAATGATTTATCTGAGAAAATTATCAGATCTGAAAGTTACATCCCTCTGACTGATTAAAAGTATACATGGGCTTCCACAACCTGCATGCTTTGAGCAGACTACATTTCAGGGTTAAAGAAAGGACAAATCTGCATGGAGTGTTTTCCATGAAATTTTTCCCGCATAAAGAAAGATGCAGTGTCTGTGGATACTGTTTACCCACACACATCATAGATAATTTTTCATACAGAAGGCATTTTTCTTCAGTCCGTTTCAATCCTCTTACCTACCTCTCATCATTTACTAAATTCACAGACAAGGAAATTAGTTATTTTATCTCTTATTTAAACTCATTACTTTTTTCCTCTGACCCCATCCCCATATGACTCCTCAGCTTTTTTTCCTTCACTCATCCCTTTCACCTGTCATATCCTCTACCACTTTCCACTGCAACTAATTACTTTCAAACATGCTGCAGTCACACTACTCATCAAAAAATCCTTCTCTAACCCCTACTTTCCCTGCCAACTATAATCCTATTTCTCTCCTGATATTTACTTCCAAACTGCTTAACATACTGTCTAGATCCATTGTCTAGGCTTTCTTGAATCTCAGGCCATTATCAGCCCTCTGCATGGCATTGATCAAACCCTTGCGAAAGTTTATTAAGATCTTTTCATGTCTAGAACCTGTCCACTGCTTTTGCCCCTTTTGAACCCTTTAATCCATTAATTTTGACCCTTTTAATCACAGTTGTTTTGGGGGACTCCTTCATGTCTTGGTCTTTCTATCTCTAACACTGAACCTTTAAGGGTAATTTTATAAAGGATTGTTCATGCATAAACCCTATTTTATGTGCATAAAAGCCTCTTACACACAGGTAACAAGCATAGAACTACACTTAGTCATAAGGACGAAGGCCAGCTTAACCATTTGACCAGGTGAGGCTCTGGCACAGGGCGCCGGCAACTATGGATGCCAAAATACCTCTGGCCTCACCTGGGCTACAGGTAAAGCCTTTCCCCTCCCCCCTTGTACCACTCTCTGCCCTTCTCTCTTCCCCTTCCTTGGGGGGTCTGGCATTGTTCCCTTACTTCTCTCACTCCCCTGTCATCTTGTAAAGTTTATGCTGGTCACCGGCGGGAGCAGCAGCATGACAGGCTGCCTTTGGCCAGCTTACAAGAGGGAGAGAAGCCAGAAGCGATGCTATGGGAGTGGGGGGGGGGGGGGTGCTGCCAAAGCAAGTTGGTTCAGAGCAGCACTATCCCTTGAGCCAGCCCTGATAGGAATGCACCTTCTTTTATGTGACTCAGATATAGGTGTGATAGAGCAGAGTTTGGATGGTCATGATTTACATACAAATAATCAATAGTCAGTCAGCAGCAATCAGCATTTTTTGAACACTGACCACCGCAGGAAGAATTAGGCCTGGCTATTCCATGCTGGGCCATGTCCATTCACCAGCATTGAATACCCAGGGCTAATTCAGAATATACTAGCTGCTGGATCTTATTAGAAAGTACCACAAGACTGCCACTAGGGGTCATAATGGCCATTTTGTGACTGGAGCCTTGAGGGGCAGGAATGGATGAGCATCACTCCTGCCCATAGCCCCCCCCCCCCCCCCCCCCAGACAACCAGAGATGTACAAGATAGGCCGGGGGGTCCACAGGGGTGGAGGGTGGAGGGAACTTGATTAGGGCATTCCTGTCATTGGGGGTGGGAGGGAAGGGGATCCAGATCAAAGGGGAGGGAGAGGGGACACCAGCAACCTTGATGCTAATACCCAGAAGTTAACCAGGCACCGGACAATATTCAGAATAGTGCTTGGTTAGCTTAGTGGTATGTTAGGGCAGCCAGAGCCAGCGGAATGCGGTAAGCAGGGTATGCATGGCAGGGGGTGCCAACATTCAGGGGGCACCAGAGACTGCCATGCTTACCCTTGATTACCCTCCCCCCACCACCACAGCAATGCCTCCATCCCCCTCCCACGTACTACTACGTTGCCGCCTGCCCTGGTGGTGTAGTGGTCTCTGCGGCTGTGGGGGCAGGAAAGAATCTTACTCTTTCCAGTCCATTGCCACTACTCCATCTCCGACGCTCTCCACTTTTCTCTTCTGTGTCAGGGATGACCCCGCCATATTTTAAAAATGTCTGCCGCCAAAGTCTCGGCACCCATTTTGGGAAAACACAGCGGCGGCACCCGCAGCACAGAAGAAAAAAGCAGAGAATGCCAGAGATTAAGTAGCGGCAGCAGGCAGGAAAGAGTGGGATTTTTTTCTGCCCCTGCAGCCGCAGAGGCCACTACACCACCAGGGCAGTAAGCAAGGTAGGGGGATAGCGGCATTACTTGGGGGGGGGGCAGGTTTTGGCACAGTATAAGTCATCACAAGGATAAAATATAAGGAAACCAATGGACTGCATTAGGGGCTTAAAGCCCATTTAGTTATGTTAAAGCAAATGAGAGATCTGCATGAAAGAAAATATTTTTTTTTTGTTATTTTGACTTATGAATACCATTTGTCCCTGAAACATGCTCAAAACAAAATAATCCATTTGTACAAAAGAGAATGAGATGAAGATGTGATTCCATGTGCCCCAATGAAAGAAGAGTTTAATTTTACTTCCAATCTTTATAACACCAAGCTTCCCAAGGCAGATTAAAACAGTTAAGAAGAACCCATCAGTAAACTGGATATCCTCACTGAAATTTGGCCATATATTACTGTATTGTATAGAATAGTGTAGAAAAAGGAGCACAAAATATAGCTTTTATTAGTGCTGTTTCCACCAGTTACAATCATTTTTTTAAACAGTTTTAGTGATATTCAATTTTATTTCATGATATTTATATGTACACTAGTAAAAGAGGCCCGTTTCACAGCAAATGAAACGGGCGCTAGCAAGGTGTTTGTCACCAACACCTCTCCCTCCCTGGCCAACCCCTTCGTTATTCTTTCATTGCTCCGCCCCCAACATCATGACGTTTGACGCTAGGGTGGGGCCCGGAGCGATTTCCCACCCCCGCCTCCCTGCCTCCCTCCCTGCCAACCCCTTCATTGTTCTGCCATTGCTCCGCCCTCGAGGGCGGGGCCCAGAGCGATTTCCCACCCCCGCCTCCCTGCCTCCCTCCCTGCCAACCCCTTCATTGTTCTGCCATTGCTCCGCCCTCGAGGGCGGGGCCCAGAGCGATTTCCCACCTCCTCACGCCTCCCTGCCTCCCTCCCTGCCAACCCCTTCGTTGTTCTGCCATTGCTCCGCCCTTGAGGGCGGGGCCCGGAGCGATTTTGGTGGCTTCACCACCACGAGCCTTCGAAACTTTTTGAAGGAAGTCAGGGCTTGGCTTCACTGACGTCAGTGTCCTCAGAACGTTGAGGGTGAGTTTTATTATAGTAGATATGGGAAGCTTTCAAACAAATTAAAAAGCTGTCAAGTAAAAAAAAAATTGCTTTTGTTCTTCGCCTTTTAAAGCACTGAGCTGAAAAAAGGGGTGCAGGGTGAGAGAAGGGGGGAGAGAGAAGAAAGAAAGGCGATGCTGGACTGGGGGGTGGGGGGCACCAACTGACAGTTTGCAGTGGGGTGCCAGAGACCCAAGCACCGGCCCTGATGGCAGCTTTTTTTGCTCTCCAAACTTTAGCCACTGGTTAGCAGTCTGAATATTGCCACTAACTAATTAAGCACCACCTCTGTCCAGGCTCCACCCAAGCTCTGCCCACAGACCACCCCAGCAGTAACCGGACAATGCAGGGGCAACCCCACTGCTTCAAACACTGCATTGGCTACCAATCAAGGCAAGAATATTTTTCAAAGTGAGCACCCTAATCTTCAAGATACCATTTGGAATGACACCCAAATATGTGCTTAACATGATTGAACTATCCTCAAGAAATGCCAGCCCAGAAAACAGAAACTACCTACTCCTTCATCTACCCAACTGCAAAAACACCATCTATAAAACTATCTATACAGCAGGATTTAGCTACCTGGGTTCAAAATGGTGTAACTCAATACCAAAACCATAAGAACCACCACAAATCTCCTCCAGTTCACAAAAGAAATGAAAACCTACCTCTTCAAAAATTTCTACAGCTAATCACAAAGATATTGTCGCCTTCCTTTCAAATCTATCTCTTCAAAAACTATGTGAATAAATATCACCAAAACTCTGCAGCTGAACACAACAGTTACCACTACCTTTTCCACTTCAAATCTATCTCTTCAAAAACTCTATGAATAATCACACGAACTATAGATGCCTTCTTCATATTACATAACACTATTAACTCCACCAAAATGTAAATTGTAAGCCACTTTGAACTGAAACTTGTTTTTGGATAATAGTGGGATACAAGAATGCATAAGTAATAAATAGTGCTGATATTAAACGGCATTGTCCAGTTAAATGCCACTGAATATCGACAGATAGGCAGGCATAAATGATTTAATTGAACAGGAGTCTCTCCTGCCAGTTAAATCACTTTGGATATTCACCAGAGTCAGAATGTTTATAAAAAATGTTTTTTGTTACATTTGTACCCCACGCTTTCCCACTCATGGCAGGCTCAATGTGGCAGGCAATGGAGGGTTAAGTGACTTGCCCAGAGTCCCAAGGAGCTGCCTGTGCCAGGAATCAAACTCAATTCCTCAGTTCCCCAGGACCAAAGTCCACCACCCTAACCACTAGGCCACTAGTACTTTTATCGGAGTACTTTATCCATGAACATTAATATCTGCTTCAGAGCAGGCATAAAGATCTTTGGCTTCTTTTTTGCCATGCTCTCTGCTTTTTTGTAGGGATAATTTTATTACCATTTAACTTAATAGAGTGTCCCCTCATCATTGTGCTTTTTAAAAGAGTAAACAATGAATTCATGTTTACCCATTCTACTTCACCCAGGATTTTATAGACCTCTATCATATTCCCCCTTAGCCGTCTCCTTTCCAAGCTGAAGACTCCTAACCTCTGAAGCCTTTCCTCAAATGAGAGGAGTCCCATCCCCTTAATCATTTTAACCTTTGAACCTTTTCTAATTCTGCTCTATCTTTTTTTAAGATATAGTGACCAGAATAGCATACAATACTGAAGGTAGAGTGATACATAGACATTATAATATTCTTTGTCTAAGGGCCCTGTTTACTAAAGCACGTCAGTGTTTTTAATGCGCCTAAAATTAGCATACGCATTAACCATGTAGGCGCCTAGAGGGATATTGTAGGTGCCTATATGGATAACGCGTTTATATGTTTAATGCACATTAAAGATGCTAACGTACCTATAACGTGTTTGTTTGCTTTTTTGGCCATCACTACACATGGACAGAGAGCTTTATAGAGGAGAACTACAGAGATAAAGTAGTAAGATCCAAACTCCATTCTAGCAGTCCCTGTTGAGTAGCGAGTTTATCTAAAAGTTTAGCATCACCTTAATGTAGCAGCAAATGAACCTGTAGGTGACCTTCAGGTAATAAGTATATTTTCTGAAGAATAGGTCTTCAAGGGCTTACATGTGGAGGCAAAATAAATTATATCACCTCCTAGAGGACAGTGCAGATAAGAACATACATTCTATTATAATTAACACTCTGGAAAATTCTAGAATTAGGAAAATCACACTCACGTTTTTTGATTTATAGATCCAAGTCTACAGTTCCTGTTATTAGAATAAACTTTATTACAAGTCAAAGCAATTAAATAATAGCAAAGACAAATTTATATAGTAAGACAGAATCAGTATAGAGACTAAGGAACTTAGGAGAAGTAAAAATAACGCATACATAACCTAGGCCCAATTGAAGTTTTCTGATTATCTCCCTGTTACAATAAAGAGCTTGGCTACAACCTGATAAGTGAGGCCATCTTCAGCAGCTAGCAGTGTCAGTTTCACAGCTGCTGTTGGTTATGATGAGTCCCTCTCCCTAAAATGTGAAGTCTTTGTAGGAACAGTGATGTTTTTGAAGCTGAGAGATGATGACATGGGACCACTAGTTTGGTTCCAGTGATAACACCAAAGCCAGTGATAGCACGAGACCAATATTGTCCTTGAAGGTGCCAGTTATATACAGTTCTGGCTGTAGCACCTGGTCCACCCCTTGTTCTGGACCTTCTGACCCTATAAACCACAAGGACATCCATTTTGTATCATTAAGGGTGAAATTTCCAGACTCCGAAGAGTCTAGTGGCATGGGTGCTGTGGCCTTCCTCCATGCCCAGGCTCCAAAAGGCTTGATTGGCCTGACCTGAATTCTAGGTATAGCACAAGCAGTCCTTGAATAAATTCTTGGAAAAAGCATCTCTCTTTGGGACACAGCACTGTCCAAAATAATAGAAGGAAGTTGATAAACCAAGCTCTCACTGTAGTTATATCAGCAGGAGCCTAGCCCCTATATATACCAGAGAGAGATAGGTCAGAGCAGGTGTTCTAGTTTGGTAATTTGATCATTCGGAATGTAAACAATTCAATGTCTGGTGCAAAAATAGTGAACCTAACACATCACCTAGATAAAATTCTAGACAACTATCATGGTTCATGTGAATACTTGTCTGGAATGTTTTTACGTTTGGGGAGCGTGCCAGGTGCCCTTGACCTGGATTGGCCACTGTCGGTGACAGGATGCTGGGCTAGATGGACCTTTGGTCTTTCCCAGTATGGCACTACTTATGTACTTATGTACTTAGAGGAAGTATAACATTGACTGGATAAATGTTATATCAAGGAGCGCTAAGGAGATAAAACTCATAGACATAATAAGTGGCTGCTTCCTGGAGCAACTGGTCCAGAAAGGGACAAAGGGGGAGCCATTTTAGATCTAGTCCTTAGTGGAATGCAGGGCATAGTACGAGAGGTAACAGTGTTGGATCTGCTAGCAAACAGTGATCATTGTTCTGTCCTCTGACAGCCTTACCCTAATTTATAATGTGGCCATGGGATGAGTTTGATACCTTTGCTGTCATTCTCACTGCAGAGTCAAATGAACGATGCATTATGGGTGGTGTGATTCTCAGGGAATGTAGCTACACTGGCCTGTCTGCATAAAACTGTTTTTATTAGTTGTGCTATTGCTAGATGGCAGGCTCTGTTCCCATTGGTGGGTCTCCTCCTGCTCCCTGGGCCAGTGTGTGTCCTTCTCTATCCCTCTCACATGGAGGCAGTCTCCATCTTGTTAAGACAGCACCCTTTCCTGCCATACCCCCTGTTAATGTACTTGGTTTTTACCTTGTGTATATCTTACTGAAGAGATATTGCACTCCAGTCACCCAGCTCTGAGCTACTGACTTCTCAGAATTACATGTGAATTGGGGTGCCAAGGTTAAACGTCAGGATATCTAAATTTAGAGGACAATTTATGAGAGGCCTGAATAATCATAACATGATCAAGTTTAAAATAATATCTGGAGTGAAGCCACTAAGGAAATCTACTGTAGCAGCATTTAATTTTTAAAAGGGTGACTAAGATAAATTGAGGAAAATGGTTAAAAACAAGATAAAAGGATTGCTTGCAAATGTTAGGACTTTAAATCAGGCATGGATGTTGTTTACAAATACTGTCTTGGAAGCACGGACCAGATGCATTCCACGTATTTACAAAGGTGAAAAGAAGAGCAAACGACAGCCAACATGGTTAAAAGATAAAGTGAAAGAGGCTATTAAAGCTAAAAGAACATCTTTCAAAGAATGGAAAAAGAACCCAGATGAATCAAATAAGAAGCAACATAAGCACGGACAAGCTAAATGCAAGGCATTCATAAAGAAGGCTAAAATAACATTTGAAGAGAAACTTGCAGAGGCAAAAACTCACAATAACAACCTTTTCAGGTACATCAGAAGCAGAAAGCCTGTGAGAGAATCCATGGGACCATTAGATGATGAAGCAGCAAAAGGGGCATTCATGGAGGACAAGGCTATAGTGGAGAGATTGAATGAATTATTTGCGTCAGTCTTTAGAGAATAAGATGTAAGAAATCTACCTGTACTAGACTGTCACAGTTGTGGCCGTGCCCTTATGTTCAGACCCACTGTTTCTCTGTATCTAGCTCTGTGACCTCTCCAGTCTGCCTTTTTTCCCTATTGTTGTTCTTCCTGTAAGCCAAGCCTCACTTTGGTCTCCCTGCTTCTGCTTCATTTCCTGTTGTTGTTCTTCCTGTTAGCCAAGCCTCGCTTTGTTGTCCCTGAAGGCAAGCCTTGCTTTGGTCTCCCTGCTTCTGCTTCATTTTCTACTTGTGACATCATCAGCCTACTCCTTTATAAGGACCTAGGGAACTTTCCTACATTGCCTTTGCAAGAGGTCTCTTAATCTTGTGTTACCTGTTTAGATCACTTCCTTGCTTGGCTTTCTTCCTGAGAATCTTGCTCCTGAAGGTCTGTTCTGTATTTCTTTGAGTCTTGTGTTTCAATGCTTTGCTTTGTTTCTGTGTGTTTGCTTTTGTACCTTGATCCTGAAAGCCTGGCTCTAGAGCCATACCCTGCCCTTGGTGTCTGTATCTGTTTGACTCTACCCTTAGCTCCTGCTTTTAGTCTAACCCTGCTTTTGACTCTTGCTATAGTTAAGCTCTGTGTTTAAGCCAATCTCTGTGTTAAGCCAAGTTCTGTTCTTGTTTTCCCTGTTCTGTTTCCTGTGTGTGTAGTTCTTGTCTGTTAATTCTCTGAGTCTGTAGAAACCAGCATTGTCCATGATTACTTCACTACTATGCACCTGTGTCTGCTGCCTCTCAGTCTGCCTGGCCTTTTCCTTTCCAGCTGTGGGTGCTGGTAAGCACACTGCTTTATTGTTTGTTTGTCTTCCCCCTAGTCTGCTTAATCCTTTGCCTGCTATGTTTGCTTCCTGGCTCTTGAGCTCTGTTTCTGCCAAGTTCTGTTCCTGTTGTGTGTTTGAGCCAGGTTCTGCTCCTGCTCTATGTTTGAGGTAGTTCTGTCCCAGTTCCCTGCTAAGCCAAGTCCCTTTCAGTATCCTGTTCCAGCCAAGCCAAATCCCTTTCAGTATCCTGTTCCAGTCAAGCCAAGCCAAGTCTGTTCCAGTATCCTGTTCCAGTCAAGCCAAGCCCGTTCCAGAGTCCTGTTCCAGAATCCTGTTCCAGCCAAGCCAAGCTGAGCCCATTCCAGAATCCTGTTCCAGCCAAGCCAAGTCTGTTCCAGAATCCGGTTCCAGAATCCTGTTCCATCCAAGCCAAGATCGTTCCAGAATCCTGTTCCAGCCAAGCCTGTTTGAGAATCCTGCATCCTGTTTCAAAATCCTGAATCCTGTTCCATCCAAGCCTGTTTGAGAATCCTGAATCCTGTTTGAGATTCCTGAATCCTGTTCCAGCCAAGCCAAGTCCATTTCAGTATTCTGTTCCAGTCAAGCCAAATCTGTTCCAGAATCCTGTTCCAGTAAAGCCAAGCCAAGTCTGTTCCAGTGTCCTGTTCCAGTCAAGCCAAGCCCGTTCCAGAGTCCTGTTCCAGAATCCCGTTCTAGCCAAGCCAAGCCAAGCCTGTTTCAGAATCCTGTTCCAGTCAAGCCAAGCCGAGCCCATTCCAGAATCCTGTTCCAGTCAAGCCAAGTCTGTTCCAGAATCCGGTTCCAGAATCCTGTTCCAGCCAAGCCAAGCCCGTTCCAGAATCCTGTTCCAGCCAAGCCTGTTTGAGAATCCTGAATCCTGTTTCAAAATCCTGAATCCTGTTCCATCCAAGCCTGTTTGAGACTCCTGAATCCTGTTTGAGATTCCTGAATCCTGTTCCAGCCAAGCCAAGTCCCTTTCAGTATCCTGTTCCAGTCAAGTCAAGCCAAGTCTGTTCCAGTATCTGGTTCCAGTCAAGCCAAATCTGTTCCAGAATCCTGTTCCAGTAAAGCCAAGCCAAGTCTGTTCCAGTATCTTGTTCCAGTCAAGCCAAACCCATTCCAGAGTCCTGTTCCAGTATCCTGTTCCAGTCAAGCCAAGCCCGTTCCAGAGTCCTGTTCCAGAATCCTGTTCCAGCCAAGCCAAGCCTATTCCAGAATCCTGTTCCAGTCAAGCCAAGCCAAGCCCATTCCAGAATCCTGATCCAGCCAAGCCAAGTCTGTTCCAGAATCCGGTTCCAGAATCCTGTTCCATCCAAGCCAAGCCCGTTCCAGAATCCTGTTCCAGCCAATCCTGTTTGAGAATCCTGAATCCTGTTTGAGAATCCTGAATCCTGTCCCTCCATTGTTTATTGTCTTTCTTCTGTTATTCTTGTTGCCTAAATCCTACCCTGTCTTGCCTGTCTAGTTGTACTTTGTCTTGTCTCTTTCAGTCTAGTCCTGTCCAGATCCAGTCTTTGCCTTGTCCTTGCCTTGCCCTGTTTTGGACCCAGTTTTAATCTACTTCCGTGTTTTGCCTTGCCTTGCATTTCTTGGTCCCAGTCCCAATTTTAATCCATTTCTGAGTCTTACCTTGTCCTGTCTGGGTTCCAGTTCTGGCCCTTTGCCTTCTTCTCCTTGCCTCATCTGGATCCGGTTCTTATGTTGTCCATTGTATTTAGTTACCTCTGTCCTGCCTTGTTGAGTCTGTTATTTTATCCTAGTCCAGTCTGTTCTGATTCCTGCCTGTGTCAGCCCAGGTGATTTGTCTGCCAAAGCTCTGGCTTTGGTCCAAGGGCTCACCATTCCTGACAGTTGTGACACAGACATGGTTTTCAAGGGTGATGAAGCAGAGGAACTGAAAGAGATTTTGGTGAACCTGGAAGATGTCCTGAGCCAAATTAACAAATTAAAGAGTATTAATTCACCTGGACCAGATGGCGTACACATTATGGTACTGAAAGAACTCAAACAAGAAATTTCTGAACTGCTGTTTGTGATCTGTAACCTGTCATTAAAGACGCCCATAGTACCTGAAAATTGGAGGGTGGCCAATGTAACACCAATTTTTTAAAAGGGTTCCAGGGGTGATCCAGGAAATTACAGACCGGAAAGTCTAATGTCAGTGCTAGGCAAAATAGTAGAAACTATTATAAAGAATAAAATTACAGAACATATAGATAAACATGGTTTAATGGAACAGAGCCAGCATGGATTCAGCCAAGGGAAGTCTTGCCTCACCAATTTGCTTCATTTTTTTGAAGGCTTAAATAAACATGTCAATAAAGGTGAGCTGATTGATGTAGTGTATCTAGATTTTCAGAAAGCTTTTGACAAAGTTCCTCATGAGAGACTCCTGAGAAATTTAAAGAGTCATGGGATAGGAGGCAATATTTTGTTGTGGATTAGGAATTGGTTATTGGACAGGAAAGAGGATAGGGTTAAATGGTCATTTTTCTCAATGAAGAAGGGTAAATAGTAGAGTGACACATGGGACCAGTGCTATTTAACATATGTAAAAATGATCTGGAAATCAGAATGGCTAATGAGCTGGTTACATTTGAAGATGATACAAAATGATGCAAAGTTGTTAAAACACATGTGAACTGTGAAAACTTGCAGGGGGATCTTAGGAAAGTGGAAGACTGGGCATCCAAATGGCAGATGAAATTTTATGTGGATGAATTATTATTATTATTACTATTATTATTATTATTATTATTTATTGCATTTGTACCCCACATTCCCCCACCTATTTGCAGGCTCAATGTGGCTTACATAAATTTGTTAATTTTGTCATTACAGGGTGTCAGATCAGGTTCAGTTAGTAATGTGTAGTGATTAGGAAGGGAAAAGAAAAAAAAAGGGGAAGGAAGAGAGTGTTTAGGGAAATTATAGGGTAAGCGTTCAGAGTTGAGTGGTTTGGTGAATTCAAAGTAATAAACATTGGGAAGAATAATCCAAATCATAGTTACCTGATGCCATGGGCCACCTTGGGAGTCAGCACCTTAGAAAATGATCTAGGTGTCATTGTAGACAATACACTGAAATCTTCTGTCCAGTGTACGGTGAATGCCAAAAAAGCAAACAGGATTCTGGGAATTATTAGGAAATGGATGGTAAATAAGACCAAGAATACTATAATGCCTCTGTATCACTCCCTGGTGTGACCTCATTTTGAGTATTGCTTTCAATTCTGGTCGCTATAGTTCAAAAAAGATATAGTGGAATTAGAAAAGGTTCAAAGCAGAGCAACCAAAATGATAAGGGGGGAATTCCTCTCATATTAGGAAAGGATAAATAGGATATGACTCTTCAGCTTGGAAAGGAAATGACTGAGGGGAGATATGATTGAGGTCTACTAAATCCTGAGTGATATAGAATGAGTAGAAGTGAATCGATTTTTACTCTTTCAAAAAGACTAGGGGACACATGGAGGGGTATTTTTAATACAAAGTCTAAATCTGACTTTGGACATTTTGCTGAAAACATCCAAAAATCAAGTGGTGAAAATGACCATTTTCAAACCAGAAAAACGTCTATCTTTTTTCCTTGAAAATGACCGTTTCCTAGATGTTGTTGTGCTAAATACGTCTATCTTTTTGGACCATTCTCCTAAAAAAAAAACATCCAAGTGAAAAAGTCGCAACATGAAGCCATTAGGACATAGGAGGAGCCAAATTTCCTAGTATACTGGCCATACAGGCATCCCAGCAGAGCAGTTGGGCACTGCAGTGGACTTCACATAAAATGTCCTAGGTACACATCTCACCATTACCCCCTTATATTGTATGATGGACTCTTCAAAACCCATGAAAAACCTGCTGTAACTAATTATACATCACTACAATAGTCCTTATAGCTAAAGGTGTCACCTATATGTGGGTACAGTAGGTTTGAGGGGGGGGTTGAGGGGCTGACACTTTCCACCACAAGTGTAATAGTTAGAGTGGATTGTGGGTCTGGTTCACCTTCTCTACAGTGCACTGCACTTACCATTAGGCTATTCCAGGAACCGGCTTGCTGCTTTAATAGGACTGACCATAACATCTGAAGCCATAAAGACTAGTATGTACTGTTTCATTTACATTTTTGCAGGGTGGGAAGGGGGTGTCATTCCTTTATTCCTGCTGTGGTCATCTGGTCATTTAGGGCCCCTTTTTTGTGGCTTATTTATTAATAAAACAGGTCTAGACCAAATTGTCCAGCCTATAGCCCTGGATGTTTTTGTTTTGTTCCATTATGGCAGAAAACACCAAAGCCTAAGAAATAAAATGGGAGAGTTAGGATATATTGTACTAAATGAAAAAATAGATGTAATAAGCATTTCTGAAACCTGGTGGAAGGAGGATAATCAGTGGGACACTGTCATACTGGGATACAAATTATATCGCAGTGATAGGGTTGATCGAATTGGTGGAGGGGTAACATTGTATGTTAAGGAGAGCCTTGAATCGAATAGACTAAAAATTCTACAGGACATGAAACAAAACACATCTTGGAATCCCTATGGATTGAAATTCCATGTGTAAAGAGGAACAGGATAGTGATAGGAGTGTACTACCGTCCACATGTCCAGGATGAAGAAACAGATGTAGAAATGTTATCAGAAATTAGGGAGGGTAACAAACTGGGGAACACGATAAAAATGGTTGATTTCAATTACCCTGATATTGACTGGATAAACGTAACATCAGTACCTGCTAGAGAGGTGAAATGCTTTGATGGAATCAAGGATTGCTTTATGAAGCAGCTAGTACAGGAGCCAACAAGAGGGAGGAATGATTCTAGACCTAGTCCTTAGTGGAGGGAATGATCTTGTGGAAGAGGCAATGGTGCTGGGGTCTCTGATAACAGTGATCTTAACATGATCAGATTTTATATAAGCTCTGGAGTAAGTAAACACAGAAAATCCAATACATTAGCATTTACCTTTCAAAAAAGGAGACTATGATAAAATGAGAAAAACAGTGAAAAAACAAACTTAGAGGAGCAGCTACAAAGGTCAAAAATTTATATCAGCCGTGGGATGCTGTTCAAAAATACCATCCTAGAAGCCCAGGCCAAATATATTCTGTGTATTAAAAAAGGAGGAAGGAAGACCAAACGACAGCTGGCATGGTTAAAAAGTAAAGTAAAGGAAGCTTTTAGAGCTAAAAGAAAATCCTTCAGAACATGGAAGAAGGATCCGATTACATAAAGAAAGGCAAATCAAATGCAAAGCGCCGATAAGGAAGCAAAGAGACATTTTGAAAAGAAGACTGAGTTGGAGGCAAAAATGCATGGTAAAAACTTTTTTAGGTATATTAAAAGCATGAAGCCAGCAAAAGAATTGGTTGGACCGCTAGATGACTGAGGGGTAAAAGGGGTACTCAGTGAAGACAAAGTCATAGCGGAGAGATTAAATGAATTCTTTGCTTCGGTCTTCACCATGGATGATATGGGAGAGATAACGGAGCCAGAAATAGTATTCAATGCTGACGAGTCAGAAAAACTAAATCAAATCTCTGTAAACCTGGAAGATGTAATGTGCCAATTTGACAAACTGAAGAGTAGCAAATCGTCGGGACCGGATGGTATACATCCCAGAGTATTGATAGAATTGAAAAATGAACTTGCAGAACTATTGACCAAATGCAGATTTATGCAACTTTTTGGACAAGTTTCAATTTTGAAAATGAGCCCCTAAATGAAGTTATATGAAAATACTTTTAAAACAAATAGGAGGAAATATTTTTTCACTCAACAAATCGTTAAGCTCTGGAACTTGTTGCTGGAGGATGTGGTAACAGCGGTTAGCACATCTGGGTTTTAAAAAAGTTTGGACATGTTCCTGGAACAAAAGCCCATAGTCTGCTATTGAGATAGACATGAGGAAGCCACTGCTTGCCCTGGGATTGGTAGCATGAAATGTTGCTACTATTTGGGTTTCTGCCAGGTACTTGTGACCTGGATTGATCACTGTTGGAAACAGGATGCTGGGCTAGATGTACCATTGGTCTGACCCAGTATGGCTACTCTTTTGTTCTTATGAAGATGTGAGAGTACGGCTCTGGAAGACAATAGGCTTTTAGGTAGAAAATTGTACCTCAGCACCTGCAAGGTGGCATTCTTACAAATGTTTTCAGTGTTTCATGTGCCTCTCCACAGAAGCAAGCAGAAGAGGAGGCAATGGTTGAAGGGAGATGTGTTTAGGAATGTTAGGAATTGGGCAATATTTTGTAAAAAGGATTATATAAAGGATGGACTATACCTTCACCAGGGTGGAATTCATCTGCTGGTGCAAATGTTTAAACAGGAGAATGAAAACTGCTCTCACTAGAACCTAGAGATTGTTAACATTTGCTCAGTGGCTCATAGTTTGGAGTGAGGGATCTTCCAAGGATACTTAACTAAACAGGAAATTTAGAACATCCTAATAGAATAATTGCAATAAAGGGAAAGGTATTCCAGGTGCCCTCAGGTAAATAGCAGAAAGATTCTGAATTTTTCCTTTCAGTTGTTGGGCAAGTTATAAAAACAAACAAAATACATACACTGAAATATCTATGTGTGAATGCTACAAGTCTAAAGATAAGATGGAGGGTTTTAGAATGTGTAGCTCTGAATTAAAATGTAAATATAGCTGGCATTTCAGAGAGCTGGAATAGAGAGGACACTGTCCAGCTCATTTTCGAAAGAGATCCCCGGCCATCTTCCGTCACAAATCGGGAGATGGCCGGCGATCTCCTGAACCCGGCCAAATCGGTATACTCGAAAGCCGATTTTGGCCAGCGCCAACTGCTTTCCGTCACGGAGCCGGCGAAACTTCAAGGGGGCATGTCGGTAGGGTAGTGAAGGCAGGATGGGGGCAGGTCGGGTGTGGGATGGGGAAAGGACAGGGGCGTGCTCACGAGATGGCCGGCTTCGCCCGATGATGGAAAAAAAAAGCCAGGCTTGACGAGCATTTCGCCGGCTTTACTTGGTCCCTTTTTTTTCACGACCAAGCTTCACACAGGAGCCCCAACTGACCAAATGACCACCGGAGGGAATCGGGGTTCACCTCTCCTTACTCCCCCAGTGGTCACCAACCCCCTCCCACCCAAAAAAAATAAATAAATAACTTTTTTGCCAGCCTCTATGCCAGCCTGAAATGTCATACCCAGCTCCCTGACAGCAGTATGCAAGTCCCTGGAGCAGTTTTTAGTGGGTGCTATGCACTTCAGGCAGATGGACCTAGGCCCATCCCCCCCCCCACCTGTTACACTTGTGGTAGTAAATGGGAGCCCTCCAACCCCCCCCCCCAAACCCACTGTACCCACATGTAGGTGGCCCCCTTCACCCCTTAGGGTTATGGTAGTGTTGTAAAGTTGTGGGTAGTGGGTTTTGGGGGGGATTTGGGATGCTCAGCACACAAGGTAAGGGAGCTATGTACCTGGGAGCTATTGTTATTTTTTTTATTTTTTTGTTTTTAGAAGTGCCCCCTATGGTGCTCGGCTGGTATCCTGGCATGTGATGGGGGCCAGTGCACTACAAATGCTGGCTCCTCCCACGACCAAATGCCTTGCATTTTGCCGGGTTTGAGATGGTCGGGCCCGGTTTCCATTATGGCTGAAAAACGAAGCCGGCCATCTCCTCTACACCCGATGTAGCCGGCTCCAACCGTATTTCGAAAATACGGTTGGCTCCACCCCCTTATGACGCCGGCCCCGAAGATAGCCAGCCAGCTATTTGGCCAGCGCCGTTCGATTATGCTCCTCTGTGATACCAGGATAAAATGATATCACGATAGATTGGATCAAATTAGTAGTGGGGTGGTTCCATATTTTAAAGATACCATAAAGTCAGACAGAAGAAAGTTTTTCAGGAAACAAAATGAACTGTGAAATCTTTCAGGCTGATATAAAGCTAGTTTCCCTTTACTGGCCACTGAGGAATGTATAATTGCCCTATCTGTATATTTTCAAATATTACTGTATATGAATAGTATCAGGCCAAAATATGTTTAATGGCCCAACACTGTCCATATAAGAAATGGGTGGAAGGAGAGTAGAGTGAGGGTGAGCCAAGAAATTTTCCAGGTAGTAGCAATAATTTAGCTGCTATTTGAATCATTTATACATATGAAGGGCAACTCTATAAGTAGGCACGCATGGTTACACACCCCTTGTGTGCATAAATGCAACAAAGAGCAGCACTTATGTGCATAAGTAACATAGTAAATGTCAGCAGATAAAGACTTGCACAGTCCATCCAGTCTGCCCAGCAAGGTGGCCAGAATTGAATCTGGCACTCTGTACCAGTTCTGTTTTTTCATGATTAAACACTGGTGTACTTAGCCTCTGTCTCTCCTTGCCAATTTTGGGGCACAGACTGTAGAAGTTCTACTATCCAACAAGTTGCCATCGAAGTCCACTCCAGCCTTGATCCTGATCTGTTGTTGCCATTTATGGACCCATACCATAGACGTCTTCTGATTATCTCCCCATTGTAATAAAGAGCTTGGCTACAACCTGATAAGGGAGCCCATCTTCGGGTGTCAGCAGTGTCAGCCCATGTTGATAACTATACCCCTATGTGTCAGGCACATGTATGTGTATGTTGGTATTTGAGAACATATATGTGTGATGCTGTTACAGAGGGGGAAGAAAGAGAAGAAAAACACTGGCAGATTAAGGGGAAGACAGTAGTAGTCTAGTGGTTAGAGCACTGGTCTTGACATCCGGAGGTGCCTGGTTCAAATCCCACTGCTGCTCCATGTGATCTTGGGCAAATCACTTAACCCTCCATTACCTCAGGTATAAACTGTGAGCCCCTCCAGGGACAGGGAAATCCCCAGTATACCTGAATGTAACTCACCTTGAGCTACTACTGAAAAAGATATGCGCAAAATCCAAATAAATAAATAATCCCTTCAGTAGAGTTCTGTACAAAATAAGCAACTTGCCCTTACATATGCCAGGTTGACTCTCAGCATCAGAACTGTGAGTAGTGCTACCACTTTGAACCTGGGGCTTGGACAGGGCAGGTACTGTACCTGCTCCACATATTAGATACCAGGGAATGTGTTGGTAAGTAAGTCAGGGAATGCCAGGATATTGTAAAGTGGATCCTCGTTTCTCAACGGTTGCAGCTCTCCACACACTGAAGAACACCTTCCAGTACTGCTCTTTTTTTCTCTCAGAACAATGAGGCTTGTTATTGCCTAGGAGGGGCTTCCCTCCTTCCCTCCGTTGTGGCACCAAAACACAAAACAAAACACGGTTATCATTCACCTTTCTCAATCCTGCTAGTTTCCCAGTGCAGGCTTCCACAGCTGCTTCCTCTCCCTCCCTCTTGGGGAAGAGTAGCAGTAAAAAAAAAAAGGAAAAAAAATACCCTGTTCAGAGTAGCGGGGTTTTCCCAAAACACAGTTCACTTTTAGCCAAGCTTTACCCCACTGCTCAGTTTAGCCAGGCTTTCCAAAACACAGTTCAGTTCTAGCCCAGCTTGCAAAAAACACAGTTCAGTTCTAGCCAAGCTTTCAAAACACAGCTCAGTTTAGCCAGGCTTTCAAAACACAGTTCAGTTCTAGCCAAGCTTTCCAAAACCCAGCTCAATTTAGCCAGGCTTTCAAAAACACAGTTCAGTTCTAGCCAAGCTTTCAAAACACAGCTCAGTTTAGCCAGGCTTTCAAAAACACAGTTCAGTAATGGCTTTGCGCGGGCTCAAAGCCTAGGGTCCCACCCTCTTGGTCAGTCATTCTCCTACTTGACCTCCTCCCGCTTGACCCGGCTTGGCCCCGCTACTTCCTTGGCTTTCGCTGAGCCAGAGCTGAAAAGTCCATCGGCTCTTCCAGGGTGTTCTCCGGTTCAGTCAACTCCATAGGGCAAGGCTCACTCTCTGCTTCTCTCTCCTCAGGAGCCCAATCCATATTCTCCTCGCCCCGCCCTTCTCCCAGCTGCTCACCCTTTCTTTCATTAAAGCTCTTTGGTGGCTCTTCTTTCTCCACCCACCTGTTCCACCACCTCTTCCACCAGGTTGGAGAATCTGCCTTATTCCTTCCCCTGCGGCCCTCCTCTGGAGACTCCTGGGAATGCACATAGTTTCTCTTATCCCCGGTCTCCCTTGGGGCATGCTGGGAGTTGTAGTTCTTTATTTCTAGTTTTTTCCTGGGGAATGCCTGCCTATAACGGGGGTATTCTGGCCTATCACAGGGTTCCATTGGGGCCTGTCCTACATACTCTTTACAATATGTAGGGGGGAAACTGGGCTCACTGTAAATTGAGGGAAGGGCTAGTAGTAGGGGTATGAATGTGGTTGGGGGAGATTAGGGTGGAGGGTGATCAGGATTGGAGGGTATAGATGTACCACCAGAGCAGAATATTCTCTTGTTTGATCCAGCACCACATTACATGCGTTGGCAAATAGTCTGGGTTTACCTACACTATCTGCAAATGCATGTACCACGGTGCCCGTGCAGTAACTGTCTGCCCTGTGCGTTTACCACACAGGCTTTGCACGTATTGCACTTTAAGTTTTGCATTTAAGGTGCTGTACAGCAAAAACTTACTGCATAAAAATAAAAGGGCCCCCTAATTATTTTCAACAACTTAAAATTCAGAATGGTTTATTTATGTAATAACATGCTCCCTGTTGAGGTCTTGGCTCTTTCAGATGTCTTTCATTGTGCAAATGGTTCCATTAATATGGACTTGAGGTGTACAGGATAAGGCTGTGAGTATGAGTCTTCACACTCTTGTATATTGATTATTCACGTTCTGACACCTAAAAATATACCTTTTAAAATGCATAAAGGCAGGAGGTTGTTTTACTTGACCTGCACAATATACTCTACATTTTCAGTGTGGAAGAACGGGTATGGAAACACTTGAAATATAATTAAGAATAAGAAAACAAAATATGTAGATTGAGGAAGGCTTCACACACCTCTCTAACCCCCGTTTACTAATTTGCACTAGCGGCTGCCTTGCGCTAATGCTGAAACAGCCCATTCACTCTGCTTGGGCTGTGTTGGCATTGCCACATGGAAGCTGCTAGCATGGCTTAGAAAACAGGGGAGTAAGTGACCACCTGAAACAAATGGCATCTCCCAGAGTTTGAAATGAGATCAAAATCAAGAAAAGGGCTGACTGCTGAGAATTTCCTAGAGGCTTCAGACTACCCACATGTGAATGACAAGAAAACTACCAAGTGGGGGGGGGGGGGGGGGGGGGGCACGGCAGCCTTGCCCTGGGCCTGGATCTCTCTCTCGGCAGCCCTGGGTAAATAAGCAGTATGAATACTACACAGGTCACTTAAAAATATTTTTTTCTTCTAAACACATTTTCTTAATTGCCAGCAACATGCCTGTTTTGGAGAATCATACATTGCTTAACAACATTAGGTATCAGTATATGAGAAGGGCTGGTGGTGGCCTTCTTGTGGTTGTCACTTGTTATGTCTGACCTGTGAATGTGAGAATCAGGATATGCCACAGGTTTTTACCTTCTGGCAGTTTACTAAAAATGCATGCCAATTTCAGATGTAAACTGACAAATGTGCTATCACAATGAGGGAGCATATTTTGCAAATGTGTAGTTTTGTGGATATTGTCAAGATTAAGGAATTGCTTTGCAGTCTCACACGTTTCTGCAGCCTCGGTGTATGTGTGTAAGGTTCACAGGTTCAAATCTCAGCATGAGTGGTTCAATCTTTCTCTTTAATCCTTCTGAGACGGATAAAATGAGAGCCAATTATAAGAAGGTAATAATTATGTGTGACCTACTGTACCTGTGTAGCACTCTGAGCGCTTAGAATATGAGATGCTTGTATAGAAATAATAATTATTATGATGATGTTGATTATCATCTTGCAAGGTTTCATATTTTAACTAATTACAACTGGAGTAAAATGCAAGACTAAAATCACATTGCTTTTGTTTAGATTTATGAATTACAAAGTATTGCCCATAAGGTTCCCCTTCTCTGCATGTCCTTTTTAATTGACGCCCAAATTCCCCCATGTATATACCTCTCAAGTTACAAAATCTATTCAAACTCGGAGATTATATTAAAGCCTTGTACAACACGGCTTGCTGCTAGCCATTATTATTTATAATTTATACATGCTAGGTTTTCTTAAGCACATATGATGCCAATTCTATTCACCCTTTTGAAGCCAGGGTTGAACATTTTTTTATTCTTTCAGATGTAAGCAAAAGGTTATGACTGCTTGCTTTTCTAATTGGTACCAGGTATGCTGCAGCATCATGTTACCAGCAAAAAAACAGACGGCCAAATATTATTGAACAATAACTATGTGTGCAAATCGAACGGATATCTTACATACATATACTTCTACCACCTTGACTTCTAATGAGAAACACTGGCTAGATGGTCATGTCCTGCAGACAATCTGCGGTCACATGGAAAGCAAACTGTGCTTGCCTAATGATGATGTGCAAAAAATTCACAAAGAAGGAGGAAAAAGAGAGAGAAAAAAACGTGGTTTTCTTGGTTAATTCCCAGCAAGCTGAGAGTTTAATTTTCCTGATAGAGGTGAGAAATGAGACAGTACAAATGGTGCCTGCATTTTCGAAAGCTTCCTTCTATTTTCTTCCAATGGAAAATGCCCTGGAAAATAGAGAATATATGAAATGTCCCTGTCGTGAGTTCCACTCCCACCTAGCAAGAATTAAAATGTGTAATGACGTCTTTTACAAATGCTGGTTTGATTTTTTTTTTCTTTAAAAATGAGTTTAAAATTAAAGTAATTAACATCTAAAGAAATGATTACCTAAATATGGCAAGTTGAAATGGAGCTACAGAGAAACTTTTTTTTTTAGTACTACTACAACTATAACTTAGCACTTGTAAAGCATTCCTTTAAGTAAGTAGCAATGTGCAGACATCTATTAAGAGACAATCCCTTCTCTGTGGAGCTTCTTTAGTCCAGATATAGACGAAAGAAAGGAATTAGAGATGTGCATTCATGAGATTCTGTTCATATGGGTGTTTAAAGTACATAAGTATTGCCATACTGGAAAAGATCAAAGGTCCATCAAGCCCAGCATCCTATTTCCAACAGTGGCCAATCCAGGTCACAATATACCTGGCAAGATCCCAAAAAAGTACAAAACATTTTATACTGCTTATCCCAGAAATAGTGCATTTTTCCCAAGTCTATTTAATAACGGTCTATGGACTTTTCCTTTAGGAAGCCGTCCAAACCTTTTTTAAACTCCGCTAAGCTAACCGTCTTTACCACATTCTCTGGCAACGAATTCCAAAGTTTAATTACACATTGAGTGAAAAAAAGGTTTCTCCGATTCGTTGTAAATTTACTACATTGTAGCTTCATCACATGCCCCCTAGCCCTAGTATTTTTGGAAAGCGTAAACAGACGCTTCACATCTACCTGTTCAACTCCACTCATTATTTTATAGACCTCTATCATATCTCCCCTTAGCCGCCTTTTCTCCAAGCTGAAGAGCCCTAGCCACTTTAGCCTTTCCTCATAGGGAAGTCGTCCCATCCTCTTTATCATTTTCGTCGCCCTTCTCTGCACCTTTTCTAATTCCACTATATCTTTTTTGAGATGCGGTGACCAGAATTGAACACAATATTCGAGGTGCAGTCGCACCATGGAGCGATACAAAGGCATTATAACATCCTCATTTTTGTTTTCCATTCCTTTCCTAATAATAACTAACATTCTATTTGCTTTCTTAGCCGCAGCAGCACACTGAGCAGAAGGTTTCAACGTATCATCAACAATGACATCTAGATCCCTGTCTTGGTCCATGACTCCTAATGTGGAACCTTGCATGACAGCTATAATTCGGATTCCTCTTTCCCACATGCATCACTTTGCACTTGCTCACATTAAACTCATCTGCCATTTAGACGCCCAGTCTCCCAGTCTCGTAAGGTCCTCTTGTAATTTTTCACAATCCTCCCGCAATTTAACAACTTTGAATACCTTTGTGTCATCAGCAAATTTAATTACCTCACTAGTTACTCCCATCTCTAGGTCATTTATAAATATGTTAAAAATCAGCGATCCTAGCATAGACACCTGGGGAACCCCACTAACTACCCTTCTCCATTGAGAATACTGACCATATAACCCTACTCTCTGTTTTCTATCTTTTAACCAGTTTTTAATCCAGAAGGCAAGATTTTCCTTCACTAAATCCATGTTGACTTTCTCTCATTAATCCAAACTTTTGAATATGCTCTGTAATTTTGTTTTTAATAATAGTCTCTACCATTTTGCCCAGCACCGACGTCAGACTCATCGGTCTATAATTTCCCGGATCTCCTCTGGAACCTTTTTTTAAAAATTGGCATTACATTGGCCACCCTCCAATCTTCCGGTACTACACTCAGTTTTAAGGACAAATTACATATTTCTAACAATAGCTTTGCAAACTCATTTTTCAGTTCTATCAGTACTCTGCGATGAATACCATCCGGTCCTGACAATTTGCTACTCTTCAGTTTGTAGAACTGCCCCATTACATCCTCCAGGTTTACAGAGAATTCATTAAGTTTCTCCAACTCGTCAGCTTCGAATACCATTTTTGTCACCGGTATCCCACCCAAATCTTCCTTGGTGAAGACCGAAGCAAAGAATTCATTTAATCTCTCTGCAACGGCTTTGTCTTCCCTGATCGCCCCTTTTACTCCTCGGTCATCTAGTGGTCCAACCGATTCTTTTGCCAGCTTCCTGCTTTTAACATACCTAAAAAAATTTTACTATGTGTTTTTGCCTCCAAAGTCCCTCTTATCAGTGCTTTGTATTTGACTTGACATTCCTTATGCTGTTTCTTATTATTGTCAGTTGGTTCCTTCTTCCATTTTCTGAAGGATTTTCTTTTAGCTCTAATAGTTTCCTTCACCTCACTTTTTAATCACGCCGGCTGTCGTTTGGTCTTCCGTCCTCCTTTTTTAATACGCAGAATATATTTGACCTGGGCTTCCAGGATGGTGTTTTTGAACAGCATCCACACCTGATGTAAAATTGTTAAACCTCGCAGTCGCTCCTCTAAGTTTATTTTTCAACGTTCTTCTCATTTTATCATACTCTCCTTTTTTAAAGTTAAACGCTAACATTTTTGATTTGCTATCCACCTTATAATTGAAAGAGAAAAACGCCTAGATTTCAACCCAAATCACAAAAACGAATAAATCGGTATAATGGAAAGCCGATTTTGGACGTTTTCAACTGCACTCCATCGCGGAAGCATACAAAGTTGACGGGGGCGTGTCGGAGGCGTGGCGAAGGTGGAACTGGGGCGTGGTTATCGGCCGAGGAGAGATGGGCGCCTTTCGCCGATAATGGAAAAAAAGTATGCATTTGTAGCTAGAATTTAGGGCACTTTTCCTGGACCCTGTTTTTTCATGAATAAGGCCCCCAAAAGTGCCCTAAATGACCAGATTAACACCAGAGAGAATCGGGGATGACCTCCCCTGACTCCCCCAGTGGTCACTAACCCCCTCCCACCACAAAACATGATGTTTCACAACTTTTTATTTTCACCCTCAAATGTCATACCCACCTCCCTGACAGCAGTATGCAGGTCCCTGGAGCAGTTGTTAGGGGGTGCAGTGGACTTCAGGCAGGTGGACCCAGGCCCATCCCCCCCTACCTGTTACAATTGTGCTGCTTAATGCTTAGTCGTCCAACCCCCCCCCCCAAACCCACTGTACCCACATGTAGGTGCCCCCCTTCACCCCTTAGGGCTATAGTAATGGTGTAGACTTGTGGGCAGTGGGTTTTGAGGGGGATTTGGGGGGCTCAACACACAAGGGAAGGGTGCTATGCACCTGGGAGCTCTTTTACCTTTTTTTTTGTTTTTGTAAAAGTGCCCCCTAAGGTGCCCGGTTGGTGTCCTGGCATGTGAGGGGGACCAGTGCACTACGAATCCTGGCCCCTCCCACGAACAAATGCCTTGGATTTATTCGTTTTTGAGCTGGGCGCTTTCATTTTCCATTATCACTGAAAAACAAAAACGCCCAGCTCACAAATTGTCAAATAAAACCTGGACGTCTATTTTTTTCGAAAATACGGTTCGGTCCGCCCCTTCACGGACCCGTTCTCGGAGATAAACGCCCATGGAGATAGAGGTTTTCGTTCAATTATGCCCCTCCACGTATACTTACTTCAAAGCTAATATCAAATCCGATCATATTATGATCACTGTTATCAAGCGGCCCCAGCACCATTACCTCCCACACCAGATCATGTACTCCACTAAGGACTAGGTCTAGAATTTTTTCTTCTCTCGTCGGCTCCTGTATCAGCTGCTCCATAAAGCTGTCCTTGATTTCATTAAAGAATTTTACCTCCCTAACATGCCCCGATGTTACATTTACCCAGTCTATATCAGAGTAATTGAAATCACCCATTATTATTGTATTGCCCAGTTTGTTCGCATCCCTAATTTCCTTTAACATTTCTGCATCCGTCTGTTCATCCTGGCCACGCGGACAGTAGTACACTCCTATGCCTATCCTTTTCCCCTTTACACATGGAATTTCAATCCACAGTGATTCCAAGAAGTGTCTTGTTTCCTGCATAATTTTCAATCTATTTGATTCAAGGCTCTCATTAATATACAATGCTACCCCTCCACCAATCCGATCCACCCTATCACTACGATATAATTTGTACCCCGGTATGACAGTGTCCCACTGGTTATCCTCCTTCCACCAAGTCTCAGAGATGCCTATTGTATCTAATTTTTCATTTAGTGCAATATATTCTAACTCTCCCATCTTATTTCTTAGACTCCTAGCATTGGCATATAGACATTTCAAAGTATACTTGTTGTTCCTATTTACATCATGCTTAGTACTTGACAGTATTAATTTGCAATCTTTTGTCTGATTTTTATTTTTATTTAAGGACACCTGATCTACTACGGTCTGTTTTGCAACCTCACTATCAGGATACCCTATCTTCCCTGTTTTGGTGATATCTGTGAAAGACTGTCGGCCTCCCCCCTGTTTCTAGTTTAAAAGCTGCTCTATCTCCTTTTTAAATGCCGACGCCAGCAGCCTGGTCCCACCCTGGTGAAAGTGGAGCCCATCCTTTCGGAATAGGCTCCCCCTTCCCCAGAATGTTGCCCAGTTCCTAACAAATCTAAAACCCTCCTCCCTGCACCATCATCTCATCCATGCATTGAGACTCTGGATCTCTGCCTGTCTCTTGGGCCTTGCGTGTGGAACAGGTAGCATTTCAGAAAATGCTACCCTAGAGGATCTGGATTTGAGCTTTCTACCTAAGGGCCTAAATTTGGCTTCCAGAACCTCTCTCCCATATTTTCCTATGTCATTGGTACCCACATGTACCAAGACAACTGGCTCCTCCCCAGCACTATCTAAATTCTTATCTAGGTGACGCGAGAGGCCCGCCACCTTTGCACCAGGCAGGCAAGTGACCAGGCGATCGTCACGTCCACCAGCCACCCAACTATCTATATGCCTAATGATCGAATCACCAACTACAACAGCTGTCCCAACCCTTCCCTCCTGGGCAGCACTTGGAGACATATCCTCTGTGCGAGAGGATAGTTCATCCCCTGGTGGGTAGGTCCTGGCTACAGGAGTACTTCCTACTTCACCAGGGTGATGCTATCCTTCTAGGAGACCTCCCTTCTCCAAGGTAGCAAAAGGGCTACCAGACTGGAGGTCTCCTCTATGAACCTCTCTGTCTCAGCTCATTCAAGTCTGCTACTCTAGCCTCAAGAGAACGGACATGTTCTCTGAGAGCTAGGAGCTCTTTGCATCGGGCACACACATATGACATCTCACCAACTAGGAGATGATCATACATGTGACATTCAATGCAAAAGACTGAATAGCACCCCTCTCGCTGTTGGACTGCTGACTCCATCTTAGTGTTTTTGAGTTTTTCTTTAATTTAATACTTGCTACAGTATTAAGGATATTAGCCTACTATAAAAGTGTCTTATAATGTATATAGTATATTGTATGATTTATTTAGTGTTTCCTTCTTAGATGGTAATGAAATGTATTTAAAACTCTGTAAGAGCACTCCTTGCTTGTTACCCTAATTACAATAACTGACTATAAATGAAGAGTTGTCCTAGGGGTGGGCGAGAAGACTAAACTAGATCCTGCAGTGCCTGCTAGATTCTGTTAATGCTGTGGTACAAGTTTTTAAAACTAAGCAGAAACAACTATGGAGATTAGTTGATAAAATTGCTTTTTATATTTTTATTTTGCTTAACACTATTTTATATTTTTATTTTGGCTAACACTAACCTACAATTCCTCCTTTAAACCCCAATCTTTAAGTTCCCAAAGCACAAAGCAAAATAACATTCACTTACCAGAGAAATGTCCTCTTCTCTCAAAATTTTTGAATAAATTGAATACTTATCAATCAAACTTAAAGTTTACTTTCCATCATCATACTCAAGGATTGGAATTTCTGGATGTTTGGGTTTATAGAGTAAATAGATACATACCACTCTTTACCAGAAACCTGCAACACGTACTACTTTATTACATTTTTCCAGCTCCCATCCCTACCATCTAAAGGCTGGCTTACCCATTAGCCAGTTTTTAAGAATAAGAAGAATTTGTTCAAACAATGCTGCTTTTGAAACTCAAGCATTAGCAATGATAAAACGGTTTCAAGAACGGGGCTGCGTAAAGCATACCTGAGAGCAAAATTTTTACAGAGGGAGTTCCTACTTCAATATCACTCTAAAGCAGAAGATAAGTCAATAGCAGCAATTCCTTACTCTCCTCTAAGCTCGAAGATTAACAGTAGTATCCATCTGAATTGGCAGATGCTTCAAATATATGATTGTTTTCAGGAACACCCATTATGTGCATATAGTCGTAGCAAAACATTAGGAAAGATATTCACTTACAAACGTTTGGATTATATGAATGAGTCTTTTGAAGCTTTGGGACATTATGGATGTGGATCTTGTCAGTGGTGTGAGAGTCCTACGTGGCAATATCCTTCGAATGGAAGTTTGATCTATGCTCGCTCTCATACTATGTGTCTGACCAATAACATAGTGTATGCAATTATATGCCCTTGTCAGAAAGTATATATTGGCAGATCGAGTCGGTTTGCACGTGCCCGTTTAAATGAACACAAATCCAGAATTAAGAATCAGGAGCTTACGGCACCATTAGTACCGCATTGGTTGGATTGTCATCATTCACTCACTGATTTAAAATGGAGAATCCTGGATCATGTGCAGATGGGGTAGGAGGGTGGAAATGCGAGTCAACTTTTAAACTTTAAGGAACAGCGGTGGATTTTCCAATTACAAACTCTACAACCTGCAGGGCTTAACTCTGAGTTGGATTGGTGGTCTCTGATGTGATTGGAGGATGAGGTATTTTGTGTGAGCCAATCAGATCTTACATTCTGTGATCAGCTGTGGATTATTTAATCAGACAGGTGTGCTGGGAAATTGCGGCCATTTTTACATGTTTTTGTAGGAGCAGGATGATTCTGTAGCTGTAAGTACATAAGTGTGCACAAGGGGAATATTTATCTTATACTATTGATGAAAGCAGCAGAGGGAAATGTATGAAGATCATAATTAATTTTTGTTTTTCCAGAGAACCTCTTCCCTGAGGAAGACATCGAAACCTGGCCATGTTGGCGGAGGTTCTCCTGTTGTTAAAATGCTGCTATGAAATTTCAATTCTACATTAAGCAGTAAAAAAATACTGTAAAGATATATTTTTTTAAATCATAAGAAAATGCTAAAAAAAACAAAAAATTATAGAAAATAAGTGGGTTGATCTATGAAGATTTGCGACTCAACCATTTCTTTGGATGAACATTGAACATTATGTTCATATGGTGAGAGCAGCATCATTATCTGATGATCCCCAAATAATGAAGAGTGATTACCATAAAGTGTGAGACTATTTGCTACAGAGAGATATATTGTTGTTATTAAGTATAATGAAGTATATCGTTTAGAAGAATATACAGTTGTTTGGGGCAAAGCATAAGCCATATCCCAGAAATAAGCAGTGGGTTTTTCCCACGTCAATTTAATAATGGTCTATGGACTTTTCCTTTAGGAAGCTATCCAGACCTTTTTTAAACCCCACTAAGCTAACCGCCTTTACCACATTCTTTGGCAATGAATTCCAGAGTTTAATTACATGTTGAGTGAAGAAACATTTTCTCCCATTCGTATTAAATTTGTTACTTTGTAGCTTCATCGCATGCCCCCTAGTTCTAGTATTTTTGGAAAGAGTAAACAAACGATTCACGTCTACCTATTCCACTCCACTCATTATTTTATAGACTTCTATCATATCTCCCCTCAGCCATCTTTTCTCTAAGCTGAAAAGTTCTAGGTGCTTCAGCCTTTCCTCATAGGAAAGTCGTCCCATCCCCTTTATCATTTTCATCACCCTTCTCTGTACCTTTTCTAATTCCACTATATCTTTTTTTAGATATAGTGGAATTAGATGCGGCAACCAGAATTGAACACAGTATTCAAGGTGCAGTTGCACTATGGACCGATACAAAGACATTATAATGTTCTCTCTTTTGTTTTCCATTCTATTTGCTTTCTTAGTCGCTGCAGCACACTGAGCAGTTCAAAGAAGAGCAACAAAATGATAAAGGGGATGGAACTCCTCTGATATGAGGAAAAGCTAAAGAGGTTAGGGCTCTTCAGCTTAGAAAAGAGATGGCTGAGGGGAGATATGATTGAGTTCTACATAATCCTGAGTGGTGTAGAACAAGTAGGAGTGAATTGATATTTTACTCTTTCATAAAGTACAGAGACTAGGGAACACTCAATTAAGTTATATGGAAACAATTTTTAAAACAAATAGGAGGAAATATTTTTTCACTCAAAGAATAGTTATGCTCTGAACTCTTTGCCGGAAGATGTAGTACCATCGTTTAGTGTATCTGGGTTTAAAAAAGGTTTGGACAAGTTTCTGGAGGAAAAGTCCATAGTCTGCTATTGAGATAGATGTAGGGAAGCCACTGCCTACCCTGGGATTGGTATCATGGAATGTTGCTACTATTTGGGTTTCTGCCAGGTACTTGTGACCTGAATTGGCTACTGTTGAAACAAGGATACTGGGCTAGACCCAGTATGGCTATTCTTATGTTCTTATCTGGCCCACTAGACTTCTCCTTGTTTTTTCCTTCCCATCTAGATTTTTTTTTTCATCTTTTGCTTACATGAGAATGGTGGCAAGGTTTTGCCTTTGCTATTTTGCTTCCTGAAGTAGTTCAGGAAGCAAAATAACAGAGGCAAAACCTTGCCAACATTCTCAAGTAAGCAAAAGATGAAAAATAAGGACTGGCAGAAAGAATGAGACACAACAGAAAGTCGTTTCTGTTGTGTCTCATTCTTTGAGTTCTTACAGACTAATGTTTTCCCTCATCTAGCTAATGTTCTGCATCTCTTTTATTTGACACAGAATAGTTTTAACTTAATTTACTAATTCATTGTGCTCCTCCACAATAGCTTATTTGTTTTTCTTTAACCCAGTCTTCTAAAACCTCTCCTGTGGACCCAACAGCCGGTCAGGTTTTCAGGATATCTACAATGAATATGCATGAGATAAATTTGTCATTTTTAATATTCTGAAAACCCGACTGGCTGTCAGACCCCCAGGAGAGATTTAGGAAGCCCTGCTCCACATGCATTCTTACCTATTCGGTATGTTTCAGTTGTCTGTGTCCTATGTAATCCTACTTCCTTTTTTGACATTACCTTACTTGATCTTCTTCATAGCTCTAACACCCAGCCACTGCAGCCCCCTTCCTTCCTGCCGTTGAGGGCAGGATTTATGTACCATAAGCCACACACAGGGGAAAGAAGCCTGCAGATGGAACTAAAACAGATCTCTGGGCAGGAACAGGCCAGAATAAATTCCAGACAGACAGCATTTGACTCCCTAGCTCAACCCTGCCGGAGAGAGCACAGAATGGTGCTACTTGGTAGAGCATGGATCAGGACTGGCTTCACCATCCTAACCTTTAGGAAGACAAGTTTCCTAGGGTGGAAGCTTTTGACGGGCAACAATCAGTAGCCACAGACAAAGGGAAATAATAGGTCTTGACAGTCACAAACTCAAAGAATATCAGCGCAGAAAAGATGGGCAGTTTCCAAATAACTGTTCTAACCAGGTAAATGGCTTTTGGAAATCACTCTTGTTATCAGTTAGAGCTGCTAACATGTGGTACTGCTTTAGTGTGCATTAACCATGGAACTGTGGGGGAAAGAAGGATATATAAGCATAACTCTGATGGCTAACCCAGTTAGTTTAGGATACATTTGCTCTTAATGTCCGTGTAATGAGATTCACAGTGGGAAGCTGTCTGGAAACAAGGAGGGATTATTTATTTGGGGAGACAGAGGAATTCCTGTAGGAAAAGATGAAAGACATGGGAAAGGTGATGCTGCCTTAAGGAAGTAGAGAAGAACAAACATCTGGGAAATGGACACTAATGGGAATCTGGCCTGAAACCTTATGGAAGGGATGAGTAACATCAGGTGAGGCCGACAGAGATTCTATTTAGAAAGCAGGATTTTTCCATTAGGTAGACTAAAGGGAAGAACAGAATTTTCCCAGGATCATGCATTAACAGTATTAGC
Source organism: Microcaecilia unicolor (assembly GCF_901765095.1). Taxonomy (NCBI): domain Eukaryota; kingdom Metazoa; phylum Chordata; class Amphibia; order Gymnophiona; family Siphonopidae; genus Microcaecilia; species Microcaecilia unicolor. The sequence continues at coordinate 523,240,858 of NC_044031.1, forward strand.
ACATGCTAGTGCAGTAATACATGTTAGTAACTGTAGCCATATAACACATATGAACAATTATTCATTTTTACAGGATCATTCTAGGAGGGGTGATACCTGGGTGATCATGATTAATGAGTTCAAATACCAGTGTCCAGGGGGGAGGGGGGATTGGTCCTAGTATTCTGAAAGTTAATTGGAAGGGGCAGAAGGCTGTTTTACTTAGGAGCTTATTTTTGAAGCATATAGACATCTCAAAATGTCCAAATGAATCCCAATTTTACAAAGGAAGAAAGTGGATATCCAACACTGCAGTATGCAGAGATGTCAAGAGTGGCCCATCCCAATTGCTGGATGCTAGAGATTGAAGAGCAATGAGTGAGATTTTTCTCGCGGGCCCCAGCCATGTCTAAAACTAGTTCTAGTAAGTGCATATTCCAAAAACTGGCATTTTGCAATCAATAAATAGAAAATAAAATTATTTTTTCTACCTTTGTTGTCTGGTTATTTCATTTTTCTTATTAGGTTGGTCCTGATCTCTGCTTTCTTCTTTCTTCCCTTAATGGTCTTGCCAGAGTCTCCTTATCTATTTGGTACTTCTTTTCTCTCCATGTCCACCATCCATCTTCTCTCTGCATCCCTATCTGACCCATTATCACCCCTGTCTTCCCACCATGTTGAGCGTCCCCCCTCCCTAATCCATATTTCCCAACCCCCATGTGCCAGCCTCCCTATGTCTCTCTGTCTTTCTCTCTTCCTTCTCTCCTGTCTCTCCCTCTCCTGGCCAGCATCTCTCCCTCTCTTCCCTCCCTTTGCCCCCCCCCCCCAGGGGTACAGAAAGTGTTCCTTTCTTTCCTCACTCCTGTTCTCTCTACCCTTTGCAAGACCAGAACCTCTCCCTCTTCCTTCATTCCCTGCAGGTCCTGGTACCTCTCTCTTCCTTGCCCCTCCCCCCAAGTCCAGCACCTCTTTCCCTCTCCGTGTCCTCTTTCTTCCTCAGCCCCTTACCGGATCTCCCTTCCCTACCTGTCCAGCACCTCTCCCTCTCCTCAAGTCACTTCATTGGCTCCCTATCCATTTCCATATACAGTTCAAGCTCCTCTTATTGACTTACAAGTGCATTCACTTTGCAGCTCCTCAGTACATCTCCACTCTTATCTCTCCCTACACTCCTCCCTGGGAGCTCCATTCATTAGGTAGATCTCTTTTATCTGTACCCTTCTCCTCCACTGCTAATTCTAGACTCCATTCCTTTTATCTTGCTGCATCATATGCCTGGAATAGACTTCATGAGCCAGTGCATCAAGCTCCATCTCTAGCCGTCTTCAAATCAAGGCTAAAAGCAAGTCTGAGGAGTAACCTAGTGGTTAGTGCAGTGGACTTTAAAACAAGAGATTCAGGTTCAAATCCCATTTAACTCCTTTTTATTGAGAGCCCTCCATAAACAGAAAAATACTTACTGTATTTAAATATAGCCACCTGCAAGCCTGAAGGCTATTGAAGTGGTGTATATTCAGGTACAGTATATATTTTTCTCTTCCTGAAGGGCTCTCAAATTATAAAATAAAGTGATATTTGAACCTGGGTCCCTTTGTTTAAAGTTCACTGCACCAATCACTAGATTCCCCTCTGCTCTGCAGGTCCATCTCTGTGGCCACTCTTCTAAGAATGCTGCCAGACAGATGTCCTTTGTCTCTGCTTTTTTGCCGTTCATATGTTGGACATTCCAGTTTGTAAAATGGTTGTTCGTGCTGGACGTCCTCAGCACACAGAAGCACATCTCGTGTATTTTCAAACAGGAAATCCTGAATCATTTCTGTTGAAAAACACATGTGAGATGGACATCTGTTTTGGACATTATAAGATGGAGCTCTCTATTCTGACTTGGATGTCTTTTCAGAAATGCCCCTCTTTATGTGCCTGATAACCTTGCACCAGCCCTGGCATGGAACGTTACTAGGGGGAAAAAAACACAGAGCAGCGTCACTGGAGAGAGAAGGTGGTGGCCTGGAGCAATGCCACCGAAGACAGCACTGAATGAAGTCATGAGAGGGAGAGGCTATTGCAGCAAGCAATGGTGCTGCCAGAGATAGACTGTCATACTACCCTAGAGCATATAAAAGATCAGAGTGAGGGGCAGCAAGGAACAGTAGCCTCAAAGAAATTTGAGGGGGCGGAACAGCAGCAATGATCCAGAGTCTTACCGAAAGTCAATATTTTCCTTCATTGCACGGTAGATAGTATATTCTATGGCAGTGGTTCCCGAACCTGGTCTTGGAGGCACCCCAGCCGGTCACGTTTTTGGGATATCCACAATGAAAATTCATGAGGGAGATTTGCATGCACTGCCTCCACTGCGTGCAAATCTCTCTCATGAATATTCATTGTGGATATTCCAAAAACCTGACTGGCTGGGGTGCCTCCAGGATCAGGTTTGGGAGCCACTGCTCTATGGTAATTGCCAGGGGCAGGGCCAAGTATTACAGGAAACTAGAGTTCTTAGGTAACGCTTCCCAGATTACTTGGTAGCTAAGTGGTAATTTATATACAGCATTCATGTTTAAGTGGAGGACTATTTACTAAGCAATATTAGATATTTAACATGGCTTTTAATGAATGCTAACAGGGTGTCACCATGTTAGAGTAAGTGTTAAACCTGGCAGATAGTGCTTCCTAACACAGGGGGGTACAGTACAGCAGATGAATGAATGTGCCTTGAGGTTAAAGTGGAGGTTGTTACCACTCATAACTACTATTGCAGTCGATAACATGGTGCAATTAGCTATAACTCCAGAGGCAAAGCTAACAGAGATATGCACAAGTAAAAATTTCTTGGTTCATTTGTGGAAATTTGGTTCTTTCTCCACATTTTCTTTTTCTTTTTCAGTTTGTTTCACACATCCATTACAATAAAAAGAATTAAAGTGAATTAGAATCTTTTAATGCATGTAAATCAATTGTATATTAAACCAATTTTGAACAACTTAAAGGCCAAATTCTATTAATAGCACTGAAAAATCAGTGCTGAAAAAAACGGTACTGAGCACTTATCTATATAAGGTGCTGAAAGTCAGGCACCATTTAAAGAATATGCTTAGTGCCAGGATCAGCGCCTAACTTTAGAAGCAAGGATTGCACAAAGTAAACCCTGATGTAAATAGGCACACATAAATTGTAGGCATGCCCCTGATTCGCCCATGACCCTCCCATGGTTGTACCTTCTTCCTGGAGGCACACATACATTTAACATAAGGATCCCCATGACTAAAACTGCACACGTAAATTTCAATTAGTGCCAATTAGTGCTAATGATTGATTATTAGCACCCAATTATTTGGCTCAATATTCAATTAAATTGCAAGTGCAAATGCAATTTAAGCACCATTTATAGAATTTCAGTATAAGGGGGCAGTTCAATAACTGGATTCTCCCTTTTATGTGCCTATTCTACAACAGAACCTGGGTGCCCAGATTCAGTTATAGAATACGCAACAAAGCTAAAGTACGTAATGGACATAACACAACTCTTCCGTTGTATGATTCCCTAGTGTGGCTGTGCCACATGAACTTTATCTTACCACAATATCACTTTGAGGGGAATAATCGAACGGCATCGGCGATCTATTTTGGCGGCGCCACAAACAGCTGGCCGAACCGTATTATCGAAAAAGATGGCCGGCAATCTTTTTTTTTGATAATACGGTTTGGCCCGGACAAATGCCAGAGTTCGCCAGGTTTGAGATGGCCGGTTTTGTTTTTCAGCGATAATGGAAACAAAAAGCGGCCATCTCAACCCCGGCTAAATCCAAGGCATTTGCTCATGGGAGGAGCCAGCATTTGTAGTGCACTAGTCCCCCTGACATGCCAGGACACCAACCGGGCACCCTAGGGGGCACTTCTAAAAAAAAAAGAATATATATATATATATATATATATGCAAATACCTTCCTAGTGCATATCTCCCTTTCTTTGGGTGCTGAGCCCCCCAAATCCCCCCAAACCCACTCCCCACAACTCTACACCATTACCATAGCCCTTATGGGTGAAGGGGGGCACCTACATGTGGGTAGAGTGGATTTTGGGGGGGTTTGGAGGGCTCAACACTTACCACCACAAGTATAACAGGATGGGCCTGGGTCTGCCTGCCTGAAGTCCACTGCAACCAACAAAAACTGTTCCAGGGACCTGCATACTGCTCTCAGGGAGCTGGGTATGACATTTGAGGCTGGCATACAGGCTTGCACCCATTAAAACTGCTCCAGGAACCTGCATACTGCTGTCATGGAGCTGGGTATGATATTTGAGGCTGGCATAGAGGCTGGAAAAATATTTTTAAAACATTTTTTTTTAGTGTGGGAGGGGGTTGGTGACCACTGGGGGAGTACAGGGAGGTCATCCCCCATTCCCTCTGGTGGTCATCTGGTCAGTTTGGGCACCTTTTTGAGGCTTGGTCGTGAAAATAAAAGGACCGAGTAAAAGCGGCGAAATACTCATTAACGCCGCTTTTTTTTCCATTATCCGCGAAAGCCAGCCATCTGGTAGCCACACCCATGCCCACCCATGTCCCGCCTTCACTATGCCACCGACACGCCCCCTTGAACTTTTGCCGGTTCGGCAACGGGAAAGCGGCGAAGGTGTCAAAAAAGCACCTTTCGATTATACCGATTTCGCCGCTTTTGAGAAATCGCTGGCCATCTCCCAATTTATGTCGGAAAATAGCCGGCGATCACTTTCGAAAATGAGCTGGTTTGTATTTGTTTACACAGGAGTCTGCAAAAGCCTCTCCAGTACTATGTAAGCCACATTGAGCCTACAAATAGGTGGGAAAATGTGGGATACAAATGTAACAAATAAATAAATAAATACCAGCATAAACTGGCATCAGTGCACCTAACATTTAGGCACCCTCACGTACACCAGTCATAGACTTGGCCTAACTGTAATAGCGAAAATGCAGAATAGCATGTGTAACTTACAATATTCTGTAGGTTACATGTGTAAGAGGCAGCTCCTCCCAAGCCACATCCATGTTCTGCCCCTGTGAATTTCGTTTGCTTTTATACACTGTGACACTTACATGTGCCCTTGCTGTACACTTACCCATGAAAGTGTCGGAATTCTGTATATTTACACGCACAAGTGGTGCATAAATGCAGGCATCTACTACTATTACTATTTAGCATTTTTATAGCGCTACAAAGCGTACGCAGCGCTGCACAAACATAGAAGATAGACAGTCCCTGCTCAAAGAGCTTACAATCTAATGGACAAAAAATAAAGCAAGCAAATCAATTAATGTGTAGAGGAAAGAGGAGAGGAGAGGAGGGTAGGTGGAGGCAAGTGGTTACAAGTCAAAAGCAATGTTAAAGAGGTGGGCTTATAAAATTGCCTTTTACATTTTTTTGTAAGGGGAACTAAGAAACCAACCTCCATTTACTAAGCCGCACAGCAAAGCTGACATAGCCCGTTCAAAGTGAAAGGGCTGTGTCGCCATTAGCACACGGCAGCTCCTAGCATGGTGTGGAGGCATATTTTCAAAGCACTTGGACTTACAAAGTTCGTGGAGGGGTATTTTCCATATTACGTCTAAGTACGACTTTGGACATTTTGCAAAAAAAAACCATCCAAAATCTCAATAGGAAAGAAGGTCATTTTCAAAAAAAGAAAATGTCTGTTTTCTATTTTCAAAAATACTGTTTTGAACAAGGTTTTGTAATTTGGATGTTTTGTTTTTTGGTCCATTTTTGAAGAAAAAAAAGTCCAAGTGCAAAACACACAAAATCAAGTCATTGGGATGTAGGAGGAACCAGCATTTTTAGTCGACTGGTCCCCAAGACATCCCAGGAAAGCAATAGGGCACCCTAGGGGGCACTGCAGTGGAATTCATAAAATGGTCCCAGGTACACATCTCACCATTGCTCCTTTATCTTGTCTGCTGAGCCCTCCAAAACCCACCCAAAACCCATTACCCTCAACTGTACACCACTACCATAGCCCCAGGGCTTTTTTGAGGGGGTACTTGGGGGTACTGAGTACCAGCACCTTTTCCGTTGTCTGCTAAAATTGACCCATGGACCTCAAGTTTTAATGAAAGAGCTCAGGCTCTACACACCAATTCTGCCTTGTCATAGGTTCTGTGACTGGTTGCAGGGGGCCTGGCTATTGTGGGGAGGGTCCCTCAGTGATTACCCCCACCCCTGAAGGGTGGCCTAGCATTTGAGTACCGGCACCTTTTTCACTAGAAACAGTGCACTGCATAGCCCTTATGGGTGAAGGGGGCACCTATATGTGGGTACAGTGGGTTTCTAGTGAGTTTTCTAGGGCTCACAGTTTCCTCCACAAGTGTAACAGGTGGGGGGGGGGGGGGGGTATGAGCCTGGATCCACCTTTCTGCAGTACACTGCACCAATGCCTAGACTGCTCCAGGGACCAACATGCTGTTCTAATGGACCTCATTATAACATCTGAGGCTGGCAAGTAATGGTTTAAATCACAATTTTTAGGGGAGTGGGAGGGGGTTAGTGACCACTGGGGGAATAAGGGGAGGCCATTCCTGATTCCCTCCATTGGTCATTTAGGGCACCTCTTTGTACCTTATTCAATATAAAAACAGGTCTAGCTCAAAACGTCTTAGTTTTAGTTCTGGACGGCTTTGTTTTGTTCCATTATGGTTGAAAAACGTCCAATTGTTGTGACCCTTGAGGCAGACGGTTTCCCCCGCCGAAACACAGCCAGTGTCGGGTCGTTCTACTGGTGCATTGAATAAAAGTTTTATCAAGCAATATCTCCTGTAGTGGTTGGTCCTATGCAGTGCAATTTTTCTAGCACTAAAGGTGCCGGTACTCAAACACTAAGTCACCCTTCAGGCACGGGGTGATCACTGAGGGACCCATCCCACAATAGCCAGGCCCCCTGCAACCGGTCACAGAATCTATGACAAGGCAGAAATGGTGTGTAGAGCTTGAGCTCTTTCATTAAAACTTGGGGTTCATGGGCCAATTTTAGCAGACACTGGAAAAGGTGCCGGTATTCAGTACCCCCAAGTACCCCCTCAAAAAAAAAGCCCTGGACCTATGGTAATGCAAGATAGCAACCATCAGGACTGTCCCGAGTTAGAAACGCACCATGTGCAACACACCCCCTAGCACTCCCATCCCACCCACTGGGTTGTTGACAAGCAGGGGAGGCAATGGATGGGATGCCGTTTTGGTGCCCCATCTCCCTTGTATCCTGTGCGTAACTTGCTACAGCCCTGGCAACCATTTCTTCATGCTAACAGCAAGGCTGTCTTCTCCAAAACGCTGGTAGCACCACCAATAGTTAATGCAAAGCTATTGCATTTAACAGACCTTAATTTTGGATGATAACACATGTTAAGTGTAACACCTTAGTTCAGCTTATGAAAGAGGCCCGTAAGAAAATTAAATCAATCTGTTCTTTATCCCTCCGTCCCCACCCCCTTTAGTTAGGGAACATGTTTCGTGAAGCCTAAGTACCCTACCATACTCCAAATAACCAATTTTGGCTCTGGCTTTGGTATCCATGCAATGGTTAACTGAATGAAGTACATGGCTAGCGTAATCAGTCGAGTTTCTTACATGCCCTTTAGAGGAAAAGCTACTTGTCTTTCACAGTGCTATAGAAATAAGAAATAAATTAGCAGGCCGAACTTTGTTATTATAAAATTCAGATGTGAAGCAGACAGTTCTGCAAAGCAAGACTTCTATCAGGCTGACTGCTCTAAGCAGTTCCAGACTCAGGTCCTTTCCGATGACCTATTCCCTCCCAGGGCTTTGGTATGAAGTGAGCGTTGAGCTCTGGTCCTCATTATTAGCATTCTGCCCTCTAAGAAAGAAAGACAAGAGGTGTTAATCCATGAAACAAAAACAGAGAGCAAGGAATTCCAAAACTAAAGCACCAAGGACAAAGAATGAACCTATAATCTTTCCAGACAAGATCCACTCCTAAATAATTTTCCTGATAAAAGAACTTATGTTCTAAGTATTAGACTATAGCACAAGGCTACAAGGCTAACAGCTAAAGTCAAGATAATGTCAAATAGGTTAAAAGAAACCAATAAGTCTTTAAAACTATATTACAATTTGAGGAAAGCTTGCTGCTGTCACAGTGAATGCTTCTTTTGCTGTCGTAGAATATTACAACCAGGAAGCCAACCCATTAAACAGCTACATTAAATGTATATGCTGTACATGAGCAACTGTCATTTTGAAGATTGTGTGATGCATACACAATAGCACGAGTGGGTAAGGAAACTAGTGCATATGCTTTACGTATGTTCTGGATTGTTAAACCAAGGGTATGTAGAAGTGTCTCACATACAAGAGGGCTTGTGCTAGTTGCAGGTTGAGGTTTCAACAGGACATTAGTGTGTGTAAAGATTTCTAGGAGACACCCCCAAGCTCTGTTTTCAAAAGGGAACAGAAAAGATTACTCAGGTAATTTTAAAAGCACATTTCTGTGGATGACATGTTCACATATATTTTTGTTAACATATGTTAAACTTTGGAAACAGCACACATCAATTATAAGCATGAAAATGAATAACTGCAGCTCAAAAAAAATTTGTCTGAGTATTTGTTTTGCTCACTTAAAAAAAGGAGCACAGTGGTCTGTGTAAAAAATGGGAAAAACAAGCAACCAAATAATTAATTTTCTCTTTGAGGAGAAATCAAATGCTGCTAAATGCCAGTCTTCCTCTGCTGATCTTGTACACTTCTGTTGCTAGGAAAAAAAAAAAAAAGCCCTGTAAAACAGTATTTACAAGATCCTGCACAGCATGAACTCATTCTTATGGGTAGAACAGGAGAACGGATATCATGTTCTTTATACAACAGCACAACCTAGTGGCCATAGACAAGATCGCTAATAAACTCGGTACATTCACCCTGAATCTGACATTTTCCCTTTAGAGAAAGCGTCCTCAACCAAATCAATCTAGATGGATCCAGTATGGAAAGTACTCTTAATTTAACTGGGTTTAATTCTGAATTTATCAGCATACATGTAGATGCAATTACTGTATTCTTCACTCATTAAGGAGAGGAAAAAAAGAATGCATTTTTACTGCCTCATCAGAAAATGAAATGCTGATTCACAGATGCTGGATGACCATTTTGCTAATGCACCTGCAGTGCTAATAACAAACGTACTGAGCAAGCAGTGGAGCACATCTACATTTTATCCTTTATGTCACTTCTTAATTTGAACAACTTGTTAATAGAGACTACAAGCTAGTCCCATGAGCATGGGCTAGCTTGCTTATTAGGAGTAAGCTGATGACAACAACAACAACACACACAAAAAAAACTAATTTTAATACCACAAACAATGGATGCAGTCCAGGCAGACAGAAATAAAAAGGCACCAGGTTCATTACCCAGTTCACTTTAATCTTTGGAAGTTCATTTAGACTTTTCTTTCCAGGCAATTAGTTAAAATCTTAAAAGCCCTGGTGGCAATTGGTGTTTTGTTTTTACTGAGTGATATTTTATAGAATATATTAATAGCAAATAGAAAATTCTAATGGCTGGGATGTTTATTTGAAGGGCAAAAGGAGATACAAATTGCATACATTAAGCAGGGCTAAGCATTTGGCTATCGCAGTCTGATTTTTGCCAGAGAGAGAGTGATGACAAAGAAAGGATTCATCTTTCTTATTTATAAGATGTGTTCTAGTAATAGGAATTAAATGTGATTTAGTAAGAACATGCAATCCTTCCACCTATTGGCATTTCACTGCAAGACCATTGTATTAAGGGACGGGGGGGGGGGGGGGTCTTAATTATTTGTAAATCACACAAATCTGAAATATTTTTGTCCTTTTTTTTATTTTTCACCCTCCTCAAACATGATTTGGATCCAATGAGCACAGAGAACACAGTAGCTCTTATAGGTCAGTCTTGAAATTATAGCTAAATCTCAGCTCCTGAGGTGCACTGACTGTTTATATCTACAGGAATTTATGATGTCTATACCCTAAATCCCTGGCCTCTCTTTTACATTGACTTCTTTACTATTTGCTGCTTTATTTTATGGTGATCTCCTGCCCTCTATAAATATATCACAGTTATTTAACCTCAGATCCCACCCTTAGCCTTCTGTATTTCATAGGGGATCTATTTGTTACATATTCTGCTAACCGGGGTCTCCTAATCCTGCCCATTAGCACCTGCTACTTTTTATTGATGTTTAAATTCATACTATTCCCTACATCTCAACTTGATGTTATTTTATTTCACAGCCCAGGAGCCGTTAAAGCTAGTTTCTATTTTCCTAAGATTATATTTAAGTACAGTTCTTGTTTAAAATCTCCCAGTGACTGAGGTAATTTCCTCTAAAGTATTTTATCTATATGAAGAGAAAACAGATGTATTTAACAGTGATAAATTACACTTTGGTGTATTTAATTGCCCATTGTTGCTTTAAAAAAAAAATCAGCATTATAAAAATCTGACCTAATCCTAATTCTGTGGAGTAATTAAAGTTTCTGTAGGAAGCGAGAAATAATTCCCTTGTTTGGACTGGGGTACCTATTATATTAGTCTGTAAATACATAAAAATGTAAAGAGAAAAAAGGGAGAAAGGATTATAGAATGGTGAAAACCTTTCATCTGATGTTAAAATTGTTAAGAAAATACGAGTCAGTATTATGCAAATTCTGACCTAATCCCAGCAACATGCTGGATGGTAATTGTGTTTTCTTTTAAAGGGGACAGGGCCTACAATAATTATGCCTTGTTAGTGTCCACATTGCTGTATTTTTCATTTCTGTATTTTTGTGGCAGTTGACAGAAAAGCAAGAAAAATTGACATATTATAAACTAATAAAAATAAATAATGCCAGAATCTGGCCGGAAGCAGAGCGTACTGGAAAGCTAAATCGATGCATTAATCACACAAATTTTCGAAGAAAATATACTTTGTGCAATAATGAGAAAACAACCTATCTTAAACAGAACCAAATATTAAAATTACAGGATTATGGCTGTATTTCTTCATTCCTTAGGTCACGCATTATAGAAATGTTTGACATTAACATCCCCCACCACCATCCCCTTCACCATCCCAGTTTGATTTTATGTTATTATAAGCCAGGGAAATACTCAGCGTGTCTTTCATATTATATGTATAATAATCTAACACCTGCTATTCCTGTCCTGCATTATAAGAAAAAAGATCAGAACACCAGTGAATGAAAATTTTAGTTCAACACACTTTTCTTTCCTTGAACTACAGCATTTGTTCAAAGGCTTTCAATATGTTCTGTACAACAGGATTTCCCAAATATATCCTGGGGACCTCCATGGCTACTTAGTTTTTCAGAATATACACATGGATGAAAGATTGATAGTTGCAGCCCAAGACAGTGGATTGCAGATGAGTTGGTTCATAGCAACCACAGGAAAAAATGGTAAAATAGACATATGTAGATTCTGTAAGGAAGAATTGGAAATCATTACTCATCTGGCTGTCAAGTTCTGATGGGAGAAAATTCCTATTCAGAAATACACAATAAGACAGCACATCTCACCCACTGGAAACCTTATAAACAATGCACCATCACTGCACCAGAATAGCACTAGGATTATGACACTAACCCCCTTGTTTATTAAGCCGTGCGGCAATGCCAACACAGCCCATTCAAAGTGAATGGGCTGTGCTGGCATTAGTGCATGGCAGCCACTAGCACGGCTTAGTAAACAGGGGTGGGGGGGTAAGGGAATTATGGAGAATGAAGAGATTGTGAGCACCTGGGACATCCCCAGATAAACTGGTAAGAAACTCAATAGAAAACTGGGTATGGTGGCAAAAGAGAAAATCACAAGATTTGCACTGATAATAGAAGTTTTAAATAAATAAATACAACACACTTAGCATGCAAAAGGGAAAACTAACACAGAACACTTTGCAACATCCCACATTAAGCTATTTTTGCTTCAATAGGCGCACATTATTGCCTCATACAGCTTAATAAAAGGGTCCCGTGGAGGGGCATAATTAAATGAAAATGTCTATCTCCATGGGCGTTTAGCTCCGAGAACGGGTCCGTGAAGGGGCGGACCGAACCGTATTTTCGAAAAAAATAGACGTCCATGTTTTATTCGACAATTTGTGAGCTGGGCATTTTTGTTTTTCAGTGATAATGGAAAATGAAAGCGCCCAGCTCAAAAACGAATAAATCCAAGGCATTTGTTCGTGGGAGGGGCCAGGATTCGTAGTGCACTGGTCCCCCTCACATGCCAGGACACCAACCTGGCACCCTAGGGGGCACTTTTACAAAAACAAAAAAAAAGGTAAAAGAGCTCCCAGGTGCATAGCACCCTTCCCTTGTGTGTTGAGCCCCCCAAATCCCCCTCAAAACCCACTGCCCACAAGTCTACACCATTACTATAGCCCTAAGGGGTGAAGGGGGGCACCTACATGTGGGTACAGTGGGTTTGGGGGGGGTTGGATGACTAAGCATTAAGCAGCACAATTGTAACAGGTGGGGGGGATGGGCCTGGGTCCACCTGCCTGAAGTCCACTGCACACCCTAACAACTGCTCCAGGGACCTGCATACTGCTGTCCGGGAGGTGGGTATGACATTTGAGGGTGAAAATAAAAAGTTGTGAAACATCATGTTTTGTGGTGGGAGGGGGTTAGTGACCACTGGGGGAGTCAGGGGAGGTCATCCACGATTCCCTCTGGTGGTAATCTGGTCATTTAGGGCACTTTTTGGGGCCGTATTCGTGAAAAAACAGGGTCCAGGAAAAGTGCCCTAAATTCTAGCTACAAACGCATACTTTTTTCCATTATCGGCGAAAGGCGCCCATCTCTCCTCGGCCGATAACCACGCCCCAGTTCCACCTTCGCCACACCTCCAACACGCCCCCGTCAGCTTTGTACGCTTCCGCGATGGAGTGCAGTTGAAAACGTCCAAAATCAGCTTACCATTATACCAATTTATTCGTTTTTGTGAGATAAACGTCTATCTCCCGATTTGGGTCAAAATCTAGGCGTTTTTCTCTTTCAATTATAAGGTGGATAGTATGGTTAGTCCTAACAGCCATACATATAGGGCTCCTTTTATAAAGCCGTACTAGCAATTCTGGCATAGCAAATGCAACAAAGCCCATAGGAATTGAATGGGCTTCATCAAATTTGCTGTCATAGAGCCTGATGAGCACTATTTTCATTCACATTTTTGGAAGTAAGGGGGGGTCATCCCTGAATCCTTCCAGTGGTCATCTGGTCATTTAGGGAACCCTTTTGTGTCTTATTTGTTAGAAAAACAGGTCTAGACCAAAATGTTGACTTTTTCTCCCTAGACGTTTTGGTTTTGTTTCATTATGCCCTAAGTCCACTTTAGTCTCGCCTTTAAAATGCCCCCAACATGCTCCTTGTGATTTGGATTCACTGCAGATGAAATGCATAGATAGATGTCTGCAAAACAGGTTTTGAAAATACCAATTTGAACGTTTGGAGAAGAAATCCATCCAAATGGTGCTTTCTGACACTTTTTGAACATTTTTCTCTTTCGAAAATGAGCCCCGTGGAGGGGCATAATCGAACTGGGTGCCCATCTTTAAGGACGCCCATCTTTAAAGGCGCCCTGGCAAAGGGGCAGGACATCCCGTATTATCGAAACAAGATGGGCGGCCATCTTTTGTTTCGATAATATGGTCGGGGACGCCCAAATCTCAACATTTAGGTCGACCTTAGAGATGGACAACCTCGGTTAGGTCCAAAAAACATGCAAACTAGTATATAAAGGCATCATCCCTGTGCCTAACTTTGGTCAACGTATTCAGAATTCCCCCATTGTGTGCAGTTCTGGTAACCGCTGCATCTAAAAAAGATATAACGGAATTAGAAAAAGTACAGAGAAGGGTGACCAAAATGATAAAGCAGATGGAAGGAGAACCTTACGAGGAAAAATTGAAAAGGCTAGGGCTCTTCAACTTGGAGACAAGACAGCTGAGGGGATCTTGCCGGGTATCTGTGACCTGGATTGGCCACTGTTGGAAACAGGATGCTGGGCTCAATGGACCTTTGGTCTTTCTCAGTATGGCAATACTTATGTACTTATGTAGGCCTAAAAATTAATGAGTGGAATGGAACAGGTAGGCATGAATCACATTTTACTCTTTCCCCAGGAGCACACAATGAAGTTACTAAGCAGTACATTTAGAACAAATTGGAGAAAATATTTATTCAGTCAACATATAATTAAGCACTGAAATTCAATGCCAAAAATGTGGCAGATGTAGTTATGGTAAAAGGGTTTGGCCAAGTTCCTCAAAGAAAGTCCCTAAACCATTATTAAGGTGGACTTGGGAAATTCCACTACTTTCACTAATGTTTACTCTTTTGGGATCACCAGGTACTTGTGACCTGGATTGGGCATTGTTGGAAACAGCATACTGGGCTTGAGGGACTTTTGGTCTGTCCCAGTATGTGGATGATTATGTACTTATGTACAATATCACTAGAGCAAACTAACCACTGATACTCTCTCTAAAGGGTAAAACAGACACCTTCACTATATACTGTAGAAGGTTCCAACATGGGTCTCCTAACCAGATGTATTATATACCCTGCTACAAGGAAACCTCTGGGATCTAAATGTAATAATATAACACTTCTACAATACTGATGCAGTATTTAATCACTTGGGCCCCTTTCTTAAATCAATAGCCACAACTGTGATGGATAAAACGAAAGGGGATGGAATTCCTCTCAAATGAGGAAAGGCTAAAGAGGTTAGGGCACTTCAACTTGGAAAAGAGATGGCTGAGGGGAGATATGATTGAGGTCTACAAAATCCTGAGTGGTGTAAAACGAGTAGAAGTGAATCGATTTTTTTACTCTTTCAAAAAGTACAAATACTAGGGGACACTCAATGAATTTACATGGAAATACTTTTAAAACAAATAGGAGGAAATATTTTTTCACTCAGCAAATAGTTAAGCTATGTAATTCTTTGCAGGAGGATGTTCTAATAGTGTATCTGGGTTTTAAAAAAGTTTGGGCAAGTTCCTGGAGGAAAAGTCCATATTCTGCTATTCAGACAGACATGGGGAAGCCACTGCTTGCCCTGGGATTGGTAGCATGGAATGCTGCTACTATTTGGGTTTCTGCCAGGTATTTGAGACTTGAATTGGCCGCTGTTTGGAAAACAGGACACTGGACTAGATGGACCATTGGTCTGACCCAGTAAGGCTATTCTTATGTTCTTACATAAGAAATCTGTCACATCATGCATCTCCTCTGCCAATTCTGCTGGTTTCTGTTCACATATCATTCTTAATTTCTAGTACGTTTTTCTTTTTTGGCAGATTCTTGTACCTGCTTTTTTTCACTTCTCAGAACCAGAAATAAATTCCTTTGTTCCAAACATTAATTTTTGTTCTGAACACATCATTCACATAGCCACTTCCTGCTTTTGCTCTTTAATTCCATTTTTTTTGCCTTTACTTTTGAAACAAGCTACCTCCTTTAATCTGCCATGCTCCCCCCCCCCCCCCCAATTTCCACTTTACAAAATAATGTCTATAACATTGCTTGCTCTCCTGTACCCTTGTGATCTTGCTATTTAATATTTATAGTTTCTGGAAACCATTATTGAATGAAGTAATGTTGTTGCCATTGTTAATATACTTCAAAACGGTGAAAAAAAATACGCTGGCAAACAAGTTGCAGGTGATACTTTTTCATTGGCTTAAGTTATTATATTTGCGACTAGCTTTCAGTAATTATACACCCAGCATCAAGTCAGTACAAAATGAGCTAAGGATGATGTTGCCTGCATGTGCAACCTATCTGTTGGTTAGATTGCAAACATTTGCATTTGTGTAAAAAATGGTAAATAAGAACAGGATTAGGGAAAAACATTTGCTATGAGCAGGCATAAATGCAGGCAACTACAGTTAGGTGCAGTCTAGCCATATTCTATATCAACGTACAAAGCAATTGGGAATGCCCCCAGAAACACCCATATCCTCGCCACCAAATATGTATATGTATCAGCGCTGATTGGCTCATTACTCAATTAAGTTACGCATGCTAAATTGGACATGTGCACTACCTGGTTACCGCAGGGTTAGCGTGGGAGCCCTTACCGCCATCTTAGTGGGTGGCAGTAAGTGCTCCCCCTTGCATAGCCATGTGGTAAGAGCAATCTTATAGCATGGCCATGTCTATTTTTCAGTCTTTTTTATCCAGTGCAGTAAAAAGGGTCACAGCATGTGGCAATACGCAGGGCCATTTTTACCGCAGCTTAGTAAAAGAACCCTTGAGTTATCTCAGCCACAATAAAGTCTTCTGCTGTAACTGCATATGTTTGCTTTCATACTGCCATCTGCTGAGTTTATTATGATGGTGATGATTATTTTAATGACAGCATTTTATTTAACAAAGATCCCTTTTGATGGGTCCTCATCACATGAACATCAGCTAGTAACTTCAGTGGTAACTTTTCAAAAAAAAAGTGCTCTCTTTCAGTCCCTAGAGGCCATTTTCTGCTCATCTCAATCACTTTGAGTCTGGTTTCTTGACTGTTACTCCTCCAGGAAGGATCCTGATCACACAGTAATGTCTAATACTTCAACAGCAGTCTACCAACATCACAGAATGCTCATTCATAGTTCTCCTATGGAAGATTTGAACATTACTCTTCAAGCATGAATCTTGTATTTACCAGCAAATGACTGAGGAATTTCATGCTGACATTGGAGCAAGAATTACATTGAATTGAAGCTCCTGATGAAGCACCAAAATGAAATGGATGGCCATCATCAGGCTAATATAAGTGTTGTATTTTGAGAAAGTTATTTGAGTTATAATTCCATTGAGAGTTTTGCACAGTTGGGGACTGCACATCATTGTTATATTACTCAAAATTATTAAAAGAAGAAGTAACGATATGGAGATTTTTTGACCAGTGAATGACATTTGAGCCCATAATAGACACTGTTTTCAAATTGGTGTCTTGAGGTATCTGAGATCTTTATCCTCCATTTTTTATTGTGGTTATCTCTTTGAGTTTAATTCTTGCCCCAAATTTGCATATGTAGTTCTCCCAATTTTTCATTC
This sequence comes from Microcaecilia unicolor, assembly GCF_901765095.1. Taxonomy (NCBI): domain Eukaryota; kingdom Metazoa; phylum Chordata; class Amphibia; order Gymnophiona; family Siphonopidae; genus Microcaecilia; species Microcaecilia unicolor. Next base: position 523,257,932 of record NC_044031.1, read on the forward strand.
TTGAACTTGTCTGTCAATTGTCTCCTCGACAAATAGATCATTTAGATTAAATGCAGAGTACATAGGGTCCTGTTTCAGATGGTGAAAGATTTCATGCATCACCCAAGCGTCTCTTTGTGCCTCAACAATGCACATAACCAGTAAAGGGACATAAGGATTCCATATGTTCCAGAGATTCCATACCAGTCTTTTAAGAAAACAATCTGCCCTACTCCAGCTAGGTAATCTTGTTTCACCACTTCTGCCTGGCTATAGCTACAGGTCTCTCAGTAGTGCAGGGGGAACTGGAACATTATCATCAGTTTGATTCCTCATGTCAATTGGTTTCCATTGGCGGGAACCCAGTTTGTTGCCTCTTCTCCAGATATTTTAAAACTCTCTGCCATTATGCAGTATACTTCAGGTCTGGAAACATTCTAGTCCATTGATATTCCAAACAATAAACTACTGACCATTCCCACTGCAAGACAAACTTAAATATGTTGACAAGTCTTTATTTTTCTGAGACAACTGCTTGCCACAGATGTAGTGCTGGTAGAGATGATGCTGCTGGCTGCTTCCAGCTTCTCAGCCCACCAAGCAAGCAAATGTTGGTGTTCCATATGATGTCATTACTTACTCCTTGTCACGGAACCCGGGATGGTGAACCCTTGGGCTACAGCCAGGCTGCAGCAGACAAGTCCTCTGGGGAGGCCCAGAGCAGAGGCAAACCAGGCACTGAATACAAACAAGAAACCAGACATGGCAAAGAGACAGAGCACACTCAAGACAAGGTGAATCCAGAGCCTGGCTAAAGCAAAAACCAGGAACGGAACTTAACAAAAGCAGGAACCAGGAACAAAGGAAGGACACTCATACAGGCCACAAGGCCGAACAGGAACCCAACCGTAACAGAGTCTAAGTATATGAGCCAGAAGGCCAAACTGGAACCCACTCATACCAGAGGGAATGGAAAACAAACAGAATGGAATCTCTTGAGCAAGTACTACTCAAACAGTGTAAACACACTGCACTAAACAGAGCCACAAACAAGGGGTCAAAAGACCCTACACACAGGCACAAAGAAACTGAAGAGGAAAGGACAACCCCACTTAGACTCATATGGGAGAACCCACAAGTAAAAGATAAGAAAACCATACAGGGAGGCAGCACAGGGCTGTGCTTAGAACCACAGCTATACATGAATAGTCCTAACCAAGTCAAACAGAAATCTCACAGAGAGGTAGCTCAGGGCTGAGCTAGTAGTCCCAGCTAAACGAAAGAGCTGTCCACTCGTGCCACACAGACAGGCAGCTCAAGGCTGAGCTAGCAGTCACAGCTAACAAAAGAACCACCCACTCAAACACAAACAGAATCAAACAGAGAGGATGCTCAGGACTGTGCTAGAACCACAGTTATAAACGAATAGTCCTAACCAAATCAAACAGAAATCACACAGAGAGGTAGCTCAGGGCTGAGCTAGCAGTCCCAGCTAAATGGAAGAGTTGTCCACTCGTGCCACACAGACAGGCAGCTCAAGGCTGAGCTAGCAGTCACAGCTAACAAAAGGACCACCCACTCAAACACAAACAGAATCAAACAAAGCTCAGGACTGTGCTAGAACCACAGTTATAAACGAATAGTCCTAACCAAGTCAAACAGAAATCACACAGAGAGGTAGCTCAAGGCTGAGCTAGTAGTCACAGCTAACAGAAGAACCACCCACTCAAACAGAACCAAAGAGAGGATGCTCAGGGCTGAGCTAGTAGACACAGCTAAATGAAAGAACAGCCCACTCGTGCCACACAGAGACCACTCAAGGCAGCACTAGTAGTCACAGCTAAATGAAAGAGCAACCCACTCAAACACAAACAGATGCCAAACAAAGAGGATGCTCAGGGCTGAGCTAGTAGACATAGCTAAACGAAAGAACAGCCCACTTGTGCCACACAGAGAGACCGCTCAAGGCTGTGCTAGTAGTCACAGCTAAACGAAATACTTAGCTTTTGATTTCAGCTACAGCTTTTAAATTTCTTTATATATATACAATTGGAGACCAGATGTCAACCGACACAGATCCATGTTTCGCGTTAAGAAACGCTGTTTCAAGGTAGTCTCCACAAATATGTTAAACAATCTCCATCAAGATCGTTTGGGATACTACCATAGCCCTAGTATCCCAAGATTCCTGAACTATGACTTTTAAGGGGAGTTCATACTTCCCAAAAGGTATTTTGAAATTGGGTATTTCTCCATTTGTGTTTGGTATCCAAAGAATCACTATCCTTGAGATAAAACCTAGTTACCTCTGATGCTTGTAGTTAAAAGTAAAAAGTGGAAGACAGTCCTGAATGATGATTTCTCAGTGAATCAAATGAAACAGCAAAACCTGGATCAGGATTTTACTATTTCAAACCTCAACATGCAAACAATAGATCATCTCATCTTAAATTTTGCTGTTCAGGAAATGTAGCCTATGAGAACACTGGAGTTGCCCGTGTTTGTTGAATTGATGACTGGACTCCAGCCAAACAGAACAGTGATGAGTTCAGTCAGTTTGAAGTGGAGATGAAGCAGAAACTGGTTGCAATTCTTGATGAAGAGATCTATGTCTCTACCACAACAGACTGCTGGTCATCCAATAGAAAATTTTACATTGGGGTAAGAGGAAATTTGCTTTTCTGGCCTTAAAACTGAAGGGTTCCCACACATTCTTGATTGAGTTCTTGAAGATATTCAAACAGAGTTTGCCATCAGATGAAAAATTGTTAGAACAACAACAACGGACAATGATTCCAACTTTATGAAAGCTTTCTCTGTAATTGGACAGCATGACAATGATTATAAAGATGGAGATGTAAGTGATGAATTATACAGCACTACTGTAGTGTAGATGATAACAACAACAACGATGATGATAAAGTATTCTTTGCTATAAGGAATTCAAGTGTTTCAGACAGAGATTCCCTTAATCCGTATCTGCAGACCCAGTCAAAAGGCATCAGTAAAATTGCAGCCTGGCCTGATTTGGAAGAACCTTTTATAAGTACATAAGTCTTACTGGAATAAACCGTAGGTCCACCAAGCCCAGCATACTGTTTCCAACAGTGGCCAATCTAGGTTACAAGTACCTGGCAAGATCCCAAAACAGCACAATACATTTTATGCTGCTTATCCTAGAAACGAGCAGTAGACTTTCCCTAAGTCCATCCTAATAATAGCTTATGGACTTTTTTTTAGTAAGCTAACCAAACCTTTCTTTAAACCCTGCTAAGCTAACTGCTTTTACCACCTTCTCTGACAATGAATTTTAGAGTTTAATTACACATTGTGTGAAGAAATATTTTCTCTAATTTGTTTTAAATTTACTACTTTGTAGCTTCACTGTGTGGCACCCAGTCCTAGCATTTTTGGAAAGAGTACACTACAGATTCATGTCTACCCGTTCCACTCCACTCATTATTTTATAGACTTCTATCATATCTCCCCTTAGCCATCTTTTCTCCAATCTGAAGAGCCCTAGCCACTTTAATCTTTCCTCATACGGAAGTCATCCCATCCCTTTTATCATTTTCATCACCCTTCTCTGTACCTTTTCTAACTCTGTTTCATCTCTTGTTCTTTTGTACCTACACTCATGCCTTCTGGACACTAGCATGAGACAAAATTCAAAAAAAGTTGCACATCAGTGACCCCCTGATGTATGAGCAGGGGTGGACTGACCATTTGGGCAACTTGTACAGCTTACCAAGTCTCTTCCCTGTCTTTCCTTCTCCATGACAAAATTTTGTCTAAAATATCCAATTTATGTGGGGCGCACAAGTTTTCATGAGGGCGTCCTCGCAGGATGGCCCCGCGAAGGGGTGGGGAAAACCCTTATTATTGAAACAAGATGGGCGGCCATCTTTCGTTTCGATAATACGGTCGGGGACGCCCAAATCTCAACATTTAGGTCGACCTTAGAGATGGTCGACCTAAATGTTGAGTTGGTCGACCTTAGAGATGGTCGTCCCCGGTTTTCAGCCATAATGGAAACCGAGGACACCCATCTAAAAAACAACCAAATCCAAGCCCTTTGGTCATGGGAGGAGCCAGAAGTTGTAGTGCACTGGTCCCCATGACATGCCAGGACACCAACCGAGCACCCTAGGGGGCACTGCAGTAGACTTCAGAAATTGCTCCCAGGTGCTTAGCTCCCTTACCTTGGGTGCTGAGTCCCCCAACCCCCCCCCCTGCAAAACCCACTACCCACAACTGTACACCACTACCATAGCCCTAAGGAGTGAAGGGGGCACCTACATGTGGGTACAGTGGGTTTCGGGTGGGTTTTGGAGGGTCACATTTACCACCACAAATGTAACAGGTAAGGGGGGATGGGCCTGGGTCCGTCTGGCTGAAGTGCACTGCACCCACTAAAACTGCTCCAGGGACCTGCATACTGCTGTCAGGGAGCTCAGTATGACATTTGAGGCTGGCATAGAGGCTGGCAAAAAATATATATTTTTTTTTTAGGGTGGTAGGGGGTTGGTGACCACTGGAGGAGTAAGGGAAGGTCATCCCCGATTCCCCCTGGTGGTCATCTGGTCAGTTCGGGCACTTTTTTAAGGCTTGGTCGTAAGAAAAAATGGACCAAGTAAAGTCGGCCAAGTGCTATTCAGGGATGCCCTTCTCTTTTCCATTATCGTCCAAGGATGCCCATCTCTTAATCATGCCCCATTCCCGCCTTAGCTACGGTGCTGACACACCCCCATGAACTTTGGTCGTCCCCGCGACGGAAAGCAGTTGAGGATGCCCAAAATCGGCTTTCGATTATGCCGATTTGGGCAACCCTGAGAGAAGGACACCCATCTCCCGATTTGTGTCGGAAGATGGGCGCCCTTCTCTTTCGAAAATAAGCCTGATGTTCTCCACTCGAGCTCAGCTGTTGGGGAAGACTGGATACTATAAAAATGTCTGTTGCACCTATTATTCTGTATCATATGTCAATGATCCTGAGTTATTTTATGCCCCATTTTTATAAAGCCATTGACAAGGTTCTCTCTGCCTTCCTTTGGAAAGTCAAGAGACAACATATTGCCCTGCATAATCTCCAACAGGAAAAAGATAAAGGTGGTGTTAATTTTTTCCATTTTTTAAAATACCACACAGCTTTTATTTTCAGACAGGGAGTTCTCTGGTTTTGCGACACTTCCTTTACTGTATACCCTTCCTGGCTCCAACTTGAAAGAGATGTTATTGCTCCCATGTGTCTGCACTATATCCTGGGAGCGATCTTACCTTCAAGTCTTAAAGTCAGTGCTATTCTTTCATCAACTTTATCAGCACTGCAGGACTTAGGCAACTCCTTTCAAACGGGATCTCTTCTATGACTCTTTTACCTTTGTGGTGAAATGCTCCACAGGGTTTGTTGTATTTTATACTGCACTGCAGCGATATTAGTATCAGATTCTTCTTTACTTCTGCACCCACATTTTGTGGTTTTCATTGCAAGTGTTTGACCCCTAAAGCAGACAGTAGGTTTGGATATTTGGATCAGGTTGGCCCTTTTTGACATCTTCGAGATCATTTCTCAATTGGATCTTAATGTGTCCTCGGAACAGTCTTTCTTTTATTTCCACCCTAACTTTGTTCCATTATAATCTATTTCATGATTTGTTCTTGATAATGCACCATCTTGCTGCTCTATTTCTGTATATCTTTACTGGATTGTTTTCTTACGTTGGATAATTTTATGTTCTACCTTCTATAATGTTCATAAATGTCAATAAAACATGTTGAACCCACAATAAAAGAACTATAATTACAAGATATAATTTTTGTCCCATTAACCCATGAAAATCCTGTGTATTATAATACTGAATATAGCACACGCAGAGAGAGAGAGAGAGAGAGAGAGAGAGAGAGAGAGAGTGCGTGTGCTATATTCAGTATTATAATACACAGGATTTTCATGGGTTAATGGGACAAAAATTATATCTTGTAATTGTAGTTCTTTTACTGTGGGAGCCTTTACTAAAGTGTACAGCTAGAGCACACCAATAAGCTATCAAAGGAAAGTGTTGTGCAATATTTTGCTTGTTGTATGCTACTGATTTTTAAAAAAATTAGAAATATGTTTGGAAGAGGGGGGTGCATGATGGGTGGAGAGTGTGAATTTATGTGTTATTCAGCTAGCATGTTATGATTAGCGCACACTAACAGAATAACACAGAGTTAACGTGGGAGCACTTAGCCCCTCCCACATAGGTTCTGGTAACTGCTCCCATGTTAATTGTTTGCAGGTAAATAAAAAAAAAACCTATAAAAAGTGCTGCATTAAATCTGGGCTTAGCATTTAGGAAAGTCCTGCATTAAAACAAAATAAGTCTAGATTTTACTGCACTTCAGTATTTTGTTTTGTGTGTGAATTATATCATCTCGTGCTTTAAAATTAGGTGAGATCTTTCTTCCTTTCCCATTTTTCACTTCCCCTCTATATTCTTTTCTGTCTCTTTTTCTAGCATTTTTTCCTTTCTCTATTGTATCATCTACCCTTCCTTCTCTTTCCCTTCAATGTTTGTCCATATAATGGCAATGGGAAAAAAATCTGGTGAGGAAGAAAGTAAAGAAATTCAGTATACTTTCTGTGCCACTTCTATTCCTGCTTCTCTAGGGATCCAGCGCCATCAGAATTAGATCCACGATCAGTCACCATGAGCGTTCATTTGCACTCTCAACTCACTTAGTCCAGTCCTCAGATGGGGGCCTTGCACTATGGTTCCTTCTGGAACCCTGCAATCATGAATTCTAAATCTGGCCCACCCGCTGCCATTGTGATGCAACAATTGAGACTCTTTCACCCTGCTTCCCGTCCCCTCCCAGCACTATGAACTCTGTTCCTGCATCAACATCAGCGGATGGAAGACCTGTCCCAGGAATTGAACTTAGGTTCTCTGTATAGCAGTGCACAGCACTAGCATTAAGATACTGGGACGGCTCAGGAACTAAACTTTTACCCTCTTCTTTCCCTTTGGATTACTTAACATCCACTGGATCATATGGGCAGTTGAAATATACGTAATTCATGTGGTATAGTATTGTAAACATGGATTCGTCCCAATATGTTGTCACATTCTTTCTGAACCCAAACACAGAAGACGCATACAGAGTTGTGGTTAGACTTAGGGTTGCTGACTGTTATCCCATATTCACTTATATGAGCCAGCAGTAAGCACACAGTTCCCCAAAAGTAAATCCTTAGAACACAGCATTCTCAAATTCCAATATATATAATGAAAACTTGCTTCAGTGATACAAAAGCAAGTCACAAAGCCATAGTTGAATCATGGGGAAAATAAGGACATTATCTCCAGTGTTCTCACTCTGAACTAATTTAAAAACCCTAAAACCTTTATAGTTTTTATATTGCCTCTATAATATACTGGTGACAGTTGCAGTCAAGTAATAAAAGGTTGCGAGATTAATTAAGTTGTTATACAGCTCAGAGTATGTTGTATCAATGGCATTAGTTAGTTAAAGAAAGTATTAATAAATAATTTCGCAAATTAGCAAAAGTTTAGAATAAAAACTGAAATTATGAATTGGTTAGTTATTATGGCGTACCCCTCTTTTGGTGATTTTTATACAGGGATTCATAGCTCAAAGGGTAGGTATGGATAGACTCTAACAGTCCTATCCAAAGCACAAGGAATGTAATTTTAAATCTATGCCATGTCTTCAGGACTGCTATCCAGACAACAGGCAGTATTGAATATATGTGAACACTTTCCATATAGCTATTCAATTTAAGCTAGGACAGCCTTTTAGCTGGCCTAATTTTAATTACATAGCTGTACAGATAGCAGCTAAATATCATAGAGCTAGGCAAAACTCCCACCTTGGTACTATCCAGACAATGCCACCGAAAATTGGCAGACAGAATTTATTCCTATAAGCTACTAGAAAGAGGAATAGTTATGGTATATATAGCTACCAATGATATAGAAAGGTAAAATAGGGAGGTTCGTAGAAGACAAATTTAATTTTGGGGGTAGGAAATTGAAATCAAGAACCTTCAAGGATCCCTAGAGGCAGGACCCCAGAGGCAGGCTAAGGTCTAGTCTTAATATATGGATGAGGCAATGATGCAAGAAAGGGAGCTTTAGGTTTGTTAAGAACTGGCCTACATTTTGGGGAAATGGGAGACTATTTTAAAAGCATGGGCTTGGGCTTAACCTTAACCAGGGTAGAATCAGGTTGCTAAAGCTAATATTTAAAAAAGGTGATAGAACAGATTTTGAAAACTTGTCCCTGGGGAAAAGGTGGCAGTTGCTCAGAGGTACATGGTTCAGATTAAGGTATCTTCAATGAATACTGGCAAAATGAAGATGTCAGAATATCCTGATAAATAGGTTGCTATAAGGGCTAAAGAAGTTGAGCTGTTAGATTCCAGTTTAACCCTATCAACCACTAGACAAGTTGTGAATACAAATGTAAAATAAACAAACATTTTAATTGTATGTGAATACAAGAAGTCTAAAAAATAAAATTATAATATATGGTGCTAAATGAAGATTTAAGAATAATAGCAAATTAAATTGAAGGAGGGGGTGATGCTGTATGTTAAAAAGGACAGAGTCAGGCAGGATAAAAGTCTTTCATCAAATAAAAAGCATGGTGGAATCCTTATGGATAGAAATTTCATATCTGATGGAGAAAAGTATAGTTGGGGGAGTATACTACTGTCTGCCTGGTGACACTGAAATGCTAATAAAATTAGGAAAGTCAACAAAACTGGCAACACAATAGTAATAAGAGATTTTAATTAGCCCACTGTTGATTGGGTAAATATCTCATTGGGAGATTCTAGGAAGATAAAGGGGCTTTTTTAACAAACAGCGGTAAAAGGTGGCCCACAGTGGCCTCGGCCACAACAAGCAAAATATTTACTGCTGGTAAAAAGGCCTTTTTTTTAAGGGCCAGTAACTTGCCATGCAGTTTTTTTTTTTTAAAATGTCGCAAAGCCATTTACTACTGGAGCCCTTACCACAGTGGTGTGCTGGAGCAGGCTCTCATGGGCTCGCGAGAGCCGTTTGTTACGTTGTTAAGAATTTTGGGAGCCGGTTGTTAAAGTAGGCCTCCCCATGGCTACTTTAACAACTGTCTCCCAAAATGTGGGCTTGGGCCCCCTCCTGAATTCATTTTTACTTTGCTGGCAGTAATGCTGGCCCCACCAGCCAAGTAAATAGACTGCTGCTGCTCCCTGCTCCTTGTTTCTGATTCTGAGCATCTGGCTGAGACTTTTCATGCAAGCGCAAGAAGGTTCCATCATGCTGCTCAGAGCCAGAAACAAGCAGCAGAGAATTGTGGCAGTCCATTTATTGGCTGGTGGGGCTCGACAAAGGTATGCCTAGCATGCCCGCACAAGGGAGGGGGGAGAGAGGCATGTATCCCCCCCCCCCCCCCCCCAAAAAAAAGAATTTCAGGGTCAGCTATGCCCGGAGAGAGAGCCAGTTGTTAAAAATTTACCAGCACATCCCTGCCTTACCACCTCTGGAAATGGCATGTGAGAGACCTGGAACTACCATCGGGATCCGAATCGACAAACCAGCGGGATCCCTACTGCCCTATAGTAAAAGGGCCCCAAAGTTTTTGAATGTCATACATAGCTGCTTTATAGCTTGTCCTAGAACAAACAAGATAATAGATCTAGTCCTCAGCACAATGTAGCACCTGGTGCAGGAGAAAATTGTGATAGGGCCATGTGGCAACAGTTATTATAACAGTTATCAGACTGCATAAACTCTAGAGGGAAGATAGGTAGTAAAACCACCGCAGTTGCCTTTAACTTTTAAAAATTTGAACTACTGAGTAACAAAATGAGGAAATTAGAAAGAAACTAAAAGATGGGGTTTCATGTTTGCAAGTAGCATGGACACAGTCATCAAAACCCATACTAAGTGTATTCTGTGCATTAGAAAAACTTGAAGGGGAGACCAAAATATTCCCAGCAAAATGGTGAGGTAAAAGATACTATTAGAACCAAAAAGACATTTGTCAAAAAAGAAAGAAAGAGCAGCTCCAGATGAAGAAAATAGAATAGAACATTTAATAAATGGCAAATTAGAAGTAAAGCTTCTGTAAGGCAAGCCAAAAGGGAATTTATAAAGAAACTCGCCACAGAGAAAAGTGTTAAGAACTTTCTCAAGTACATTCAAAGCAAAAAGCCTCCATGGAAGTCAGCTGGACTGTTAGGTAACCAAAAGATGAAAGGGGCTTCTGTGTTTTCTGAAGATGTCATGGAGGAACCCATGTAAAAAAAAAAAACACTTTGATGGTGATGACACATCAAAGTGAACCTGGAAGATGTAATGGGACAAGACTGAAAACTAAAAAGTAAGATAATCACCACCACAGACTGCTATACACCCTCACAAAAATGAAATTACAGATCTGTTTCTGGTCATCTTTAACCTAACATTAAAATCAGCTCCATTACCTGAGAATTAGACAGTTCCATTGTAACACCGATCTTTAAAAAGGTTCCAGAGATGATCAGGGAAATCAAGACAGGTAAGTCATATAGTTTCTGGGTAAAATGGTAGAAGTTAATCTAAAAACAATTACTGACCATATAGATAGATGTGGCTTTTAATGGGGAAGAATGAGCATGACTATAGCAAAGCTAAGTCATGCCATATCAATCTATTAGATTGTTTTTGAAAGTGTTAATAAACATCTGAATAACAATGAGCAAGTTGATATAAAGTCCTCTTTTGCACAGGGCTTTTAGGCAGGATTTGGAACACCCAGTTCAGGACGTATACAATTACATAAGAGCTTAAGAGCATAAGTGTTGCCATACTGGGACAGACCAAAGGTCAATCAAGCCCAGCATCCTGTTTCCAACAGTGGCCAATCCAGGTCACAAGTACCTGGCAAGATCTCAGAACAGTAAAACAGATTTTATGCTGCTTATCCTAGAAATAAGCAGTGGATTTTCACAAGTCCATCTTAATAATGGCTTATGCACATTTCTTTTAAGAAATTATCCAAACTTTTTAAATCCATCTAAGCTAACTGCATTTACCACATTTTCTGGCAACAAATTCCAGGGTTTAATTTCATGTTGAGTGAAGCAATATTTTCTCTGGTTTGTTTAACATTTACTCCTTAGTAGCTTCATTGTGTGCCCCTAGTCCTAGTATTTTTGGAAGAAGTAAACAAGCAATTCACGTCTACCCATTCCACTCTACTCAGTGTTTTATAGACCTCTATCATACTCCTCTCAGCCGTCTCTTCTCCAAGCTGAAGAGTCCTTGCCACTTTAGCATTTCCTCATAGGGAAGTCATCCCATCCCTTTTATCATTTTTGTCACCCTTCTCTGTACCTTTTCTAATTTAGCTATATGTTTTTTTGAGTTGCAGTGACCAGAATTGCACACAGTATTCGAGCTTCAGTCGCACCATGGAGCGATACAAAGGTGTTATAACATTCTCATTTTTGTTTTCTATTCCTTTCCTAATAATTCCTTACATTCTATTTGCTTGCTTAGCAGCCACTACACACTGAGCAGAAGGTTTCAATGAATCATCAACAATCCTTTTCGTGGTCAGTGACTCCTAATGTGGAACCTTGCATCACTTGAAATGTCAACTACCATTTGGATGCCCCAAAACATTCAAATAGCTATTTTTGAAATCCATTTTCAGACATTTTTCTATGCAAGCCATCTGAAGTGTATCCAAATCACAAGGGGGAATGTTGTGGGGGGGGGGGGGAGGGGTGTTAGAGGCAGGATTTGGGTGTTCCTAACACTTAGACATTTTTCTGCCATAATGGAACAAAACAAAAATGTCCAGTGCTAAAATCTAGACTAAGGGCCAACACACGGTCTTTCTTTAAGATCTGCCTTGCGATTAAAAGCTAATTGTCTGAGATACCACATTTTCTGCATTCCCTCCTCTTCATTTCTACTTGGCTAATTCTTTCTTATCTTGTGCCGTGGTTTGTGTAATTCTGTTGAGTTTCTCTAAACCTCGTCTGTTCTTATTCCACTGCATTTTAAAAACTGATATAGTTTCACTGCTAGCGAGCCCACATCTTGCTTCTTAGGCCCTCCCACCCTACCCTTCAGCCCAAACAGTGGTATAGTAAGGTGATTTAATGCAGCTTTGGAGATAGGTTTCACAACTAACACATTCTACAGATCCTTGGAGATGAATGTTGAAACATTGGGGATCTCCAGCAAAGGGATGGAAGATCTTGTGCAGAAAGAGGACAGCTGGACACAAGTCACCAGATCCTGCAAAATCAACTCCACAACTCCATCTTCTGTTGAATTAAAGAATTGATTCGAAGCCCTGGAAGAAGAAGAGCTGAAAACATCTCATGAACAAGAGGAGACGATGATCAATAATCCCAAAGCCACTGGATCAGTGGCCAATAAGAAGCGAAAAGTAGTAGTTGTTGGTGATCTCTTCTGAGGGGTACTGAGGTGCCCATCTGCAGACCAGACATGATGTCCAGGGAGGTGTGCTGTCTGCCTGGTGCCAAGATTCGAGATGTAGCAGAAAGATTGCCTAGACTCATCAGGCCTACTGCCCACTATCCTATGCTGCTTATCCTTGTTGGCACAAATGATACTGCCAAGTGTGAACATATCAAACATGACTTCATGGATCTGGGTCAGAGGGTAAAGCACTTAGGTGAGCAGTCGGTGTTCTCCTCGATCCTTCCTGTTGAAGGTAAAGGCTGAATGAGGGAAGCTCACAATTCTGGGGCTAAATGTGTGACTGCATGGATGGTGCCAACACAAGCGCTTTGTTTTCCTGTACCATGGGATGATATTCCAAGAGCTACTGAGCAATGATGGTGTCCAGGGCCGGTCTTAAGGCGAGGCGACCGAGGCGACCGCATAGGGCCTCGTGCTCAAGGGGGCCTCGCACTCAAGGGGGCCCTGCGTGGCGCGCCTCCACCCCGCCCCTGCCCGCCCGAGTTCCAGTCCCCCTCCCTCTGAATTTTAAAAGTTACCTCGTCGGGTTACAGGCAGCGCAGCGGCAGGAGTGACAAGCTTGCGAGCTGCTCGGCGCTTCAGGAGCCTTCCCTCTCTCAGCTCTGGTCCCGCCCTCATGGAAACAGGAAATGAGGGCAGGACCAGAGCTGAGAGAGAGAGAAAGGAAGGCTCCTGAAGTGCCGAGCAGCTCGCACACTTTTCACTCCTGCTGCTGCCTGTAATTCGACAAGGTAACTTTTAAAATTCAGACAGAGGGGGACTGGAGCTTGGAGGGAGGCCTCAGAAGGAGGGGAGCCTTGGAGCTGGGAGGGGGGCCTTGGAGCTGGGAGGGAGGGAGGCCGGCCTTGGAGCTGGGAAGGAGGGTGGGAGGCCGGCCCCCTTGGAGCTGGGAAGGAAGGAGGCCTTGGAGCTGGGGAGGAAGGAGGAGCCCTGGAGCTCGGAGGGGGGCTGGGCCCTGGAGCTGGGTGGGTGGGAGGGAGGGGGCCCTGGAGCTCGGATGGAGGGGGTCCTGGAGCTCGGAGGGAGGGAGAGGGGCCTCGGAGGGAGGGGGATGGTCCGGGAGCTTAGAGGGGATGGCCTAGGAGCTCGGAGGGAGAGGTGGCCGGCCCTGGGCTAGGGTGGGGGCGGAGCTAGGATGGGGCCCCATCAAATTGGTCTGCACAGGGCCCCGCACTTGCTACGACTGGCCCTGATGGTGTCCATCTTTCAAGGAAGGGATGAAGTGTCTTCAATAACAGTCTGGCTAAAGTAAAGTACTAAAGAGGGCTTTAAACTAAATTTGCTAGGGATGAGTGAGAAAAACCCCAAAGTAATTAATAATCATCAGGAAAGTAAGACATCAAATACCTTTATAGAAAATGGAAAAAAAGAATCATATCTGGAGAGCCCTGTATACCAATACCCAAGTATGGGAAACAAATTTCTAGATCTATAGGCTGCAATGGTAGAAGCCGACTTGGATTTAGTGGTTGTCACAGAGATATGGTTCACAGAGAACCATGACTGGAATATAGTTATACCTGGCTATAATCTAATCAGGAAGGACAGGAAAGGAAAGGAAAAAAGGGTGGAGGAGTGGCATTATATGTTACGAATAATATTAAAGTGACAGAACTGCAGGACATATGGGGTAAGAAAGAAGTGCTGTGGGTTAAACTGGGAAGAGGAAAAGGAAAATATATTTACATTGGTGCTCTTACATTGGTGTAATATACAGGTCACCTTCACAGTCAGAAGAATTGGACAGAGACTTAATTGAAGACATCCACAGGATAGCTAGGAAAGGGGAAGTACTACTGATAGGTGATTTTAGTATGCAGGATGATGATTGGGGAGTCCCTGATGCACAGTCATCCAGAAGCAAAGAGATCTTGGATTCTCTACAGCAGTGGATAATGGAAGCAACATGGGTTGGAGCTATTCTAGACCTTGTGCTTACAAAGAAGAACATTGTTTCTGATGTTATGGTGGGAGATCATTTGGCATCTAGTGATCACCGAATGGCATGGTTCAATATTAAGATAAAAGGGGAGACGGCTTATTCAAGATTGAAGGTCCTAAATTTCTAAAGAACTAACTTGGCCAAGATGGGGGAATTTCTCAAAGAAGCATTGGTTGGAAGGGAACAGCTGAAGGAAGTAGAACATCAGTGGGAGAAACTGAAAGGAGCTATTTTAAAAGTGACAAACCTTTATGTTAAAAAATTACATAAGAGTAAGAGGAAAAGAAGGTCGCTCTAGTTCTCGAACGCAGTAGCTGCAAAGGTAAAAGAAAGAAGATTAGCCTTCACAAGTTACAAGAGGACTCAGAAAGAGGAAGACAGGTAAAAATACTTAGAAAAGCTAAGAGAAGCTGGAAAAGCTGTCAGGAAAGTGAAGAGACAAATAGAAGAAAAGATAGCCAATACAGTAAAATTGGGGGACAAGATGTTTTTCAGATATATAAGTGACAGGAAGAAGTGCCAAAATAGCATTGTGAGACTCAAAGCTGAGGGGGAGAAATATATAGAATCCAATAAGGAAAAAGCTGAACTGCTTAACAATTATTTCTGTTCTGTGTTCATGGATGAAAGGCCAGAGGTAGGACTGCAAAAAACAAATGCTAAAGCAGATGAATGTGTGGTAGACCAGGACTGATTCTCAGAAGACTGTGTTCGTGAGGAACTAGCTAATCTAAAATTAGACAAAGCGATGGGGCCTGATGGGATACATCCGAGGGTGCTCAAGGAACTCAGAGAGGTTCTGGCGACTCTGCTGTCTGACATCTTCAATGCTTCCTTAGAGTCTGGAATGGTCCCAGAGGACTGGAAAAGGGAAGATGTGGTCCCTCTGCATAAGAGCGAAAGTATGGAGAAGGCTGAAAATTACAGACCTGTCAGTCTGACCTTGGTAGTGAGTAAACTAATGAAAATGCTTCTAAAGTGGAAGATTGTGAAGTCTCTCAAATCGAATGGGCTACAGGACCCGGGGCAGCATGGCTTCTCTAGAGGCAGGTCGTGTCAGACAAATCTGTTTGATTTCTTTGACTGGGTGACCAAACAGTTGGATGTGAGAGAGGCGCTAGATATGGTATTCTTGGATTTTAGCAAAGCCTTTGACATGATTCCACACAGGTGACTGATTAATAAACTGAGTGCCTTTGGTATGGGACCTAAAGTGACTGACTGGGATAAAAACTGGTTAAATGGGAGGAAACAGGGTAGTGGTAAATGGAGCTTGCTCTAAGGAAAGGGATATTATCAGTGGTGTACCACAGGGATCGGTCCTCAGGCCGGCCCTTTTTAACATCTTTCTGAGTGATATTACGGAAGGGCTGTCTGGTAAGGTCTGTCTCTTTGTGGATGATACCAAGCTCTGTAATAGGGTGGGCACCCCGGAGGGTGTGGATGGCATGAGGAAGAATTTGGCAAAGCTTGAAGAATGGTCTAAAAATTGACAACTAAGATTTAATGCTAAGAAATGTATGGTCATGCACTTGGGTTACAATAATCCAAGGGAACTGTACATTATAGGGGGTGAAGTGTTTCTGTGTATGAAAGAAGAGCGTGTGGGTGATTGTGTCCGAAGACCTTAAGATGAACAAGCAGGTAGAAAAGGAAATAGTCAAAGCCAGAAGGAAGCTTGGGTGCATAAGGAGAGGGATGACCAGCAGGAAAAAAGAAGTGATTGTGCCTTGTTTAAGTCTCTGGTGAGGCCTCATTTGGAGTATTGCATGCATTTCTGGAAACCACACCTACAGAAAGATATAAACAGGATAGAGTCAGTCCAGAGGGCAGCTACTAAATTAGTAAATGGTCTATCTAATAAAACATACAGGGACAGGCTTATGGACCTCAACATGTATATGGCTGGAAGACAGGCGGGAGAGAGGGGATATCATAGAGACGTTTAAATACCTCAGTGGCATTAATGTACAGGAGGTGAGTCTTTTTCAAATGAAGGAAAACTCTGAAATGAAAGGGCATAGATTGAAGTTAAGAGGAAATAGGCTTAGGAGGAATCTGAGAACATACTGTCAAGCCTCTTAAGACTTGTTAACTGTAAAGTCTCAATATCTTGAAGTATAAACTTGGCACACCAGAACGCACCTGAAGTCTCTTTCTTTTCTGAAGTTTCTTTTATTGAATAAATACAGATAATTTACTCACAGTCAGATGTTCAGAAGTGTTGCCCCAGGGCACAGAGACTCCGTAATTCTGAGAGCTGTATCAGTGGTTGGAGGTAGAAATCTGAGGAGAGGCAGCTTTATTGCAGAGGTGAAAAAATAGTTGAACAGGTAGAAGTAGTGACTGGAGAGTGCAATATCTCATTAGGAAGATATATTCAAGGTAAAAAAAACAAGTTCGTTCCAGGGAGTGTAGCAGGACAAGTGCTGTCTGAAGCAAGATGGAGAATGCCTCATGGCGAGGGAGAGGCTAAGAAGGGCTCACACAAGCCCAGGAAGGAGGGGGTAAATAGACCAATGGGGACAGAGCCTGCCATCGGGTAGCAAGGGGTGGTCCTAGAGAACAGCCCTTGACTAGAGGCAAAGGTCTTACCTGACTGACCTCTCAGGACAGAGATAGTAAGAATGACCAGGAAATTATCATGATTATCGCCTTCAGTAGGAATATGGCAGACCAGGGCACACAAGCAGATTGACCGCTAACAATGGCCATGGGTTGGCATGAGTGCATGCATGTTGATGTTTAGATGGAGTCTGTAGCACCTTGCACTACCTCTGCACTGCCAATGAAGGGATGGCTCTAACACTGGGTGTTGAAGGGCACTGACCGAAATATAGTTGGGTGATACTGTGAAGGCACTGACTGAAGCATTTGGGTGATGGTGTGATGGAACTGACTGAAACACAGTTGGATGATGGTGGCACCTATTCTGGAGCTCATAAGGTCTAGTATGCTCAGGCAACATATCAAGATACAGTTGGAAATTCTTTTCAGTCAGGCTGGTTGAACCCAATACATTTGGAATCATTTCTATATATTTCTGTTACATTTTCTCAGTCTCTGCATTGTGGAACAGTGCTTGGTATATTGGCAGTGGTGGAGAAGCCAGCTGGGCTGAAGAAGGTGATGAAAAATGTGGTAGAAGGAGGAGGAGTGAGTGCAATATGGAAATGGAGGGAGTAGAAAGGGGGAGTGAGTGCAAGAGGTGTGAGAGAACACCCCCACACTCCCTTGGGCATTCTCCCTTTTTGGTGACCCCTTCACATGCATGTTTGCCTTGTTATATTATTACATAGTTGTGTACAAGAAATTGACATTCCATATCCCTGTGAACACACAGTAGTATCTATGTGCACTTATTCATATAGTGCCCCCATACCTACAGCCACTGTCTATGCAGAGTAATGTTCACACACTCCACCCACTAAAATGTACTTCTTGCGATGTCCTCTTTGTCTCTCTTGAATAGACTATGTGCTCTGTCAAGCAGGGACTGTCTTTTATATATTTGTGTAAAGTGCTGCATATGTCTAGTGACACTACAGAAATTATAAGTTGTAGTAACAGCAGTAGTAGTAGTGAGGCTTGCTGCATTCACTTTTTATCTTGTTTATCTACAGCTTAAGCGCAGTAATTGCTGCCTGAGTCATTTGGCTAGTCCTACTTAATTGGATATATTTTCCAATTTATGGTCCTGTTTACTAAGCTGTGGAATTCACTAACTTGCAGTACCCCAGTACCACAGATTTGCAGTAAATTGTTTTCACATTGCTGCAGCCTGGACTATAGCTTGCTCCTTGGCCTTAACTCGGTTATGCTGTATTTGAAAGGACTATGCCTATGCTAAGTACAAATAAACTTATTCCTAATGTCGTTTCAAAGAACCCTACCTCCGATTCCGTCTGCCACATACCAGGGGAGTCTCCCTGGAGGGTAGTGAAGGGAGGAGACAGGAGTGATCCCTGAGTGCTCCTTGTGCTGGCCCCATTACATGGGACAGCCTTTCCTATATAGGGTAATAGATTTCATATTTGTACATTTGAATTGTGTAAAATGGACCAGATTCCTGTATTTCTGTGGTCCTCAGCGTTTAGTCTTTATAATTACCTGTGCTGCTTTCAATTCTGGCAGCTTATTGAGAATACCTGCCCCTGGGCAGGCTTAGAAGAGTAGGGTTTCCCTTTCCCTCTGATTGATCTCTGTGGACAAACAGTGGAAGGACATGGCAACTGGATTTTAGAACTATCCCTTAATAATTCATCCAGTGTGTCTAGAGAGTGCCTGAATACTCCATACTGAGGCAGCATATGGCTGCATAACATCCCTTGCAAACATAGAAAGCTGTGGAGGGGCATAATCAAACAGGGTGCCCAGGTTTTCCTGAGGACATCCCCGCAGGACATCCCTGCGAAAGGGCGGGGAAACCCGTATTATCGAAACAAGATGAGCGGCCATCTTTTGTTTCGATAATACGGTCGTGGACTCCCAAATCTCAACATTCAGGTCAACCTTAGAGACGGTCGTCCTTAGAGATGGTCGTCCCGATTTTTGGCAATAATAGAAACCGAGGACGCCCATCTCAGAAACGACCAAATCCAAGTCATTTGGTCATGGGAGGAGCCAGCATTCATAGTGCACTAGTCCCCCTGACATGCCAGGACAGCAGAAAAAGCTCCCAGGTGCATAGCTCCCTTACCTTCTGTGCTGAGCCCGCCAAAACCCACTCCCCACAACTGTACACCACTACCATAGCCCTTAGAGATGAAGGGGGGCACCTAGATGTGGGTAAAGTGGGTTTGTGGTGGGTTTTGGAGGGCTCACATTTACCACCACAAGTATAATAGGTAGGGGAGGGATGGGCCTGGGTCCGCCTGCCTGAAGTGCACTGCAGTACCCACTAAAACTGCTCCAGGGACCTGCATACTGCTGTCATGGAGCTGGGTATGATATTTGAGGCTGGCATAGAGGCTGTAAAAAATATTTAAACATTTTTTTTAGGGTGGGAGGGGATTAGTGACCACTGGGGGAGTAAGGGGAGGTCATCCCCGATTCCCTCCAGTAGTCATCTGGTCATTTAGGGCACATGTTTGTGGCCTGGTCGTAAAACAAAAGGACCAAGTCGGCCAAGTTTCCATTATCGGCTGAGGACGCCCATGTGTTAAGCACGCCCCAGTCCCGCCTTCGCTATGCTTCCGACACGCCCCCGTGAAGTTTGGTCATCCCCATGACAGAAAGCAGTTGAGGAAGCCCAAAATCAGCTTTCGATTATGCCGATTTGGGCGACCCTGGGAGAAGGACACCCATCTCCCAATTTGTGTCGAAAGATGGGCGCCCTTCTCTTTTGAAAATAAGCCTGAAAGTGATTTTTCACCTGTTGAGTGTTGGCTGCTGCTGTTGACTATGAGCTACCAACTGTTGCTGTAACTGCTTGGGCTGGTCTATAAGTACCTCATTATCAGTCATTGACAATTCTCCTGTCTGGGAGAGGTTTAAATTACATACACAGACTCATTCTGTATGGACAGAGTCCTAATCCAGATTAATTTTATTTGCACTCAACAAATTTAGCAGTGTTTACAACTATATGAAGATGCTGCATTCGTTGCCAAAAGCTGAACGTATTCAATTCAAAGCTTTTTGTATTTTATATCAAGTAATTCATGGTCTGGCACCTTATTTTCTGATTAATTCAATCTCTACATCTCTTTTTGGTTCTTCTTCAAGATTGATCAAGCAGTTACTTCTTCGTCCTGTGTATTTTGGTAAGATTCATTTTTTTTTTTTCAGATATTTAACACTATTTTTGGAGTTGTACTGATATCTTTATGGAATTCTTTTCCAGTTGATGTTAGAGTGGAATTGAATTATTTAAGATTAAGGAAACAATTGAAAACCTATCTTTTTAGTAAGTGTTATAAGTTTTTATGAAATTTCATCTATATTTTGTTTATTGATAAATTTTATAAGTAAATCGCAATGAACCCTTAATCAGGGGATATAGCGATTAATAAGCATAACATTGACATTGATAAGTGTTCCATTTGATTTATTCATTTGTCATCAATTATATTAAATGTGAATCTGGATGAAGGATTTGGAGTCACCCTTATTTGGTGGAAAAACAGTTTCAGTACAGCCACAGGTTTACCTATCAGGATATACTTGGTAAGAAGAACTTGTAGAGGCCTGAATATTCCTGCCCCCTGTGTCCTGCTAGGCTCAAGCTACCAAATATAGGAGTGCTCCTAAAACAAAAACTCCAGGTCTCTGTGTGATCATCTTCTCTGCTAGCAGATCTGGGCTTTGAAGTGGTTGTGTTCTGGATTTAGCTACGCAGCATTTGCTACTTGAGCTACCAGGTTGGTTGTGTTTTGTTGGATCTTAATTCATCCTTACCTTTCTATTGGATATTGGTCAAGATCCATCATGTGTGCACTATAGAATGGAACGACTTCCCTATGAGGAAAGGCTAAGAAGGTTAGGGCTCTTCAGCTTGCAGAAAAGGCAGCTGAGGAGTGATATGATAGAAGTCTACAAAATAATGAGCGGAGTAGAGCGGACAGAGGTGAAGCGTTTGTTTACACTTTCAAACAATAATAGAACCAGGGGACACAAGATGAAGCTAGAATATGGTAGATTTAAAACAAATAGCAGAACGTTTTCTTTACTCAGCATGTAGTTGGACTCTGGAACTTGTTGCTGGAGAATGTGGTAGCAGCGGCTGGCCTTACGGAGTTTAAGGGGGATTTGGACAGATTCCTGAAGGAAAAGTCCATTGAACATTATTAATTTTTTTTTTTTTTTTTTTTTTGGGGGGGGGGGTTGCCAGGTTCTTGAAGCCTGGATTGGCCGCTGTCAGAGACAGGATGCTGGGCTTGATGGACCCTTGGTCTTTTCCCAGTATGGCGGTGCTTATGTGCTTATGATTCTTTTTCCCCTGTCAGAGGAAGCAGGTTTGAACCTATAATATCCTCTATACCACTGCATATCATTTACCACCAGAGCCATGGGTCCAGGTACAGCTCAGCTCTATTTATTTAGCTATAAAAAAATATTTACATTTACCTTATACTATAGCTTATCCATGATCCTAAAAGTAGAGCTATATGGCCATTTTTGATCATCTTCTCTGCCAGCACTTATACGGTCTGTGCCAGAGCCAGTGGTTGGGAGGCAGGGATAGTGCTAGGCAGACTTATACGGTCTGTGCCCTGAAGAGCACAGGTACAAATCAATGTAGGGTATACACAAAAAGTAGCACATATGAGTTATCTTGTTGGGCAGACTGGATGGACCGTGCAGGTCTTTTTCTTCCGTCATCTATATGTTACTATGTTATGTTCTCTGCCAGCACATCTGGGATGTTAATTGGTGATCTTTTGCATGCTACTGTTCAACACTTACCACTTGAGCCACTACAAAAATATTGTGCAGACTTCTCTGCCATCCTTTCTCCCTCACACATGGGCTGAGAACCTTGTCACATGAGAAGCCAGAGCCAGATAATAGTCACATATCCCCTTTATGCCAATGTACAGTACCAACACTGGACCATTAGTCTAACCCATAAGTGCAGATTTTAAGAACTCAGGTGGTACTGGAAATAGTCTTGAATCATATTCAGTAGGACTTTGTATTATTTGACTGTAACAAGGGAAATATGACCTCCGTTCACTGCTCTCACCTTTATCTATTGCATTCAATGTAATGAATAGTTTATCTCAGGCACACAAAACGAAGGGCATTTTTTCTTCTGGTTTCATATGAATATGTGTCATTTGCAATCATTCACTATAGTTCTCATTTAACTTTTTCGCAAATGAGTTTGAAATGTATTATATTTGAGTTTCAATCATATTCACTCAAACACACTCGAAGCTCAAATACCACTCAGATTTTGAGTTATGCTGGCTTAATCCCTTTTTTCTTAAGATGTTCTCTGGTACCATTATCTTTCAGAAAATTGCCTTCACATAAGTGTGCCTATAAGAAGTATCTGCCTTTGATATACTCTTAAATATTATTAATAAAATCCAATATACAACAAGTAGTTTCACCCCAAACTAAGAACCTATAGTACTTTCCTGAATGTATGCACGCACACACACACACACTTCTTCAGCCTGCATATTATGCCTGAATCTAAAAGCAAAAAAAACCCCACACAAAACATCCCTGTTAGAATTTTTAGATAGATAGATAGATAGATAGATAGATAGATAGATAGATAGATAGATAGATAGATAGATAGATAGATAGATAGATAGATAGATAGATAGATAGATTTTCTGTTCTTTTGGAAAGTAGGCTAAAAAGTAAAATGGCAGCGGGAGTGCTTCACTTCTAGCAGGACCTTCATGACACAGGCAGATGCTTTCTGTTCCAGGACAGGGCAATTAAAAGAGTAATACTAGATTAAGGAATTCCATTGACCAGGGGTTACTGCAGTACCCTTCACGTAGTAGTTGCCCAGGCAAAGGAAACTTTACTGAGAGGGGACAGAACTTATCTTCTCCTTGAAGTACTTCTGTTTCTTCAAGCTACCTCCTGCTGTTCCCTTGTGGGGAACTCTCTCTCTCTCTGCAGGTGTTCTCTGTATTATGGAAGGGCTCCAATCAGAACACACTGCCAGTGTCTCCTGCCTCAGTATTCAGGACTCCCACTCGGTACCAGTGGCGTAGCTACAGGGGCCACGGGGGCCTGGGCCCCCTCAAACTGGCTCTGGAGCCCCCAGTTTGGCTGATGGGGGTTCCCAACCCCCACCAGCGAAGATGTTTGTCCCGCACTGGTCTTACATTGCTGGCGCCCTGTGCTGGTTTTCAGCGCCACGGAGCATGCTTATGCATGCTCATGCATGCTCAGTTTCATTAAAATGAGCGTGAACAGTGCTGAAAGCAAGACAGGATGCCAGGCAATATAACAGCAGCTGAGACAAATGCTTTAGCCAAGGTACCTTCAAGCGGTGGTGGGGGGGAGCGGGAGTTGCGGCGGCAGAAGCGGTACCTTCCAGCGACAGCAGGGAGGCAGAAACGGCGGCATGGGGGAGCGGCGGGGGGGGGGGCAAAGGAGGTGGCAGGAGGGTGGCAGTAGGGAGGCGGGCCAAAATGTGCCTCCCTCACCTTGGGCTCAGGCCCCCCTCCCGACAAAGTCTGGCTACACCCCTGCTCGGTATTGTGGGTCATCTGGCAGGGGTAGGTTACCAAAGACCCAGAACTCCTTACACTCAGGACTTTTATTAGCTCTCTGGGACTGTACCTCACAATGATTACACCCTGGGGCTGTCAATAGCAACTCCCTATCCACAGTGACCGCCCTGAAAATCTTGAGCATTTTCAGGGAGGTCACATTTATGTACACACATATTCTGCTTAAGTGCTATTCTGCAAATACCTATTTAACTTGCATAGTGGGTATTTGGAAGGGGGCAAGCATAGGAGAGAATATACCAGCTCTAGAGCTAGCATAAGTTCAGGTGCCTGAATGTTAAACATGCTGATACCAGGTTTTACAAGTATTATATATGTTGACGCACCTAAAGGGAGGAACTCAGATATACATTTAATGATTTCTTTAATTATTTTTATTATGTTAGATTTGACGTACCACCCTTCACAGGGGCAAATGAATCAGAATGTTGTACAATCCAGGTGTTAAAAACAATCTTAAACATAGAGGCATCACTAAAGACAATGGGAAGAGGAAGGCAAAATAACACCACAATAAATATCAAGATCATCATAGAATAGAGGACACAAAAGGAGGGGAAACCAATAGTACAACATCATGAAACAGAGGAACCCTAAAGGATGGTAAGACGACTCCAAGCTAATCATTGTCAGGAGAAACAAAGGTCAAACAGCCAGGTTTTCAGATGTTTCAAATCTAGCAAATGAGCATTCTACATGCAAATAAGACAATGACATTCCAAAACAAAGTCGACAAATAAGAAAAACAGGCTTGACATGAAAAGTCAGACCTTTTGAGGACCTAAGATTGCACACTGGGACATAGGAAGTAAGCATACTACCAATACAGAAAGGCAGTCCAGTGGCCAAAATACAAATCTAATTCTCTCTGCAATCAGTATCAGTTTTACTGACATGGCCTGCATAAGTTGGAGTTGCTGACAATGAACAAGAGGAACTTCTGCCAATAAAGAATCGTCATAATCAAGTCTATTTAAGATGAGTGCATGCATCAATATTTTTAGGGTTGATGCATCCAAGAAGGAGCTAAAGCAATGGTTTCAGCCCAGGCTTCAGGGACCACTTGGCCAGTCGGGTTTTCAGAATATCCACAATTAATAATCATGAGATATATTTGCATGCAGTGGAAGAAGTGCATGCTAATACATTTCATGCATTTTCATTGTGGATATCCTGAAAACTTGACTGGCCATATGGTCACTGAGGACTAAGTTGAAAACCACTGATCTAAATGATTTATTCACCAAAGATGTAATTCGGGGCCCAAAAGAAAGCTTGCAGTCTATTAACCCTATTGGGTTCAGCACACTTTTGTGCATGTTCACTTTTTTTTAATATCTCTCAGGCAAACCAGGGACAGATTTTGGAACCATTGACTCAGAGCATCACCTAACATGATAGGATATGTCATGTTAGAAACCTGAGGTTGGTTGTCAGAGATCCTGTGGTCTGACCAAGAACATGATTGTTGTTTGCAATAGTTACAGATGTTTTTCCAGTAGAGTGATCTAGATGTCTGTGTAAATTGCTGCAAATCCATACATTAACTTCCTAGACAAAGGAAGTCTACAAAGGCCACATGTGTGAACAAAATGTGAAAACAGTATTTTTCCATTTGCAAATAATTATACAATAATTTACTTCTATTGTGTTTTCACATAAAATTTAAAGATACACTTTCTTTGCAGGAAAATAAAAAGGGTGAACTGTTGCAAAACTCCCATACAAGAAAAGGTAGAATCCTACAAAATGAAGTGGAAATTACACGAATGTGTGTGAAAGTAGATTTGTAATTTTAAAAATAATCTGAAAAGGCAAAACTCTATATTCATCATTTCTAAGTTCTGAATACTTGCATGATTTTCCTGAAGATTTTTAATTGAAGGCTAAGGTTAACGTTTATTCTTATTCAACCCTTAACAAGGCAGAGTACAATAAAGCATTTGCAAAAATTACAAATGTAAAATTATGAACAATAAACGGATACAAATACAAATTCCCAAAACAAAATCATAAGTCAAATCACAAGTGACAAACTGCTTGAAACTGTGCCACCAGCTCAGAACACGCAAATGTGTACAATTTAAATACTAATAATCTGCAGACTACTTAAATGCCAATGCAAATAGATGACCTTCTAGTTCTCTTTTAAATAAGTAAGTATCCATCTACTTCCTAATACTGGATAGCAACTGGTTCCGTTTTTTTTGGGCCAGCAGCTGAAAGTGCACATTTTCTAGTCTCCTTCAAATGAATCAATTTAAATGAAGGGACTGAAAGCAAAAATGACCCTTCAGAATGTAAGGGCCTAGCACAATGCATTAGTCAAATATTGGGCGGGGGGGGGGGGGAGTTTACATGATGCATAGCCTGATGAATCATCAACAGTAACTTATAAATAATCAAAGATGTAACTGGTAATCAAAGCAAAGCACAGAGATGTGGAGTGATGTGATCAGATCTGGAAACTCCCTTGTGTCACTAGCTAGTGCTGTGTGCATTGCATGTGTGCCAGTCCCTTTTGGGACCCCTCATTGTTCTTTTTCCCTTCCCCAATGTGTGACTCGGTTCCAGTTCGGCCGTGAGGCCTGCACACTTGGACTCTGTACGAGTGGGTTCCCGTTCGACCATTCAGCCCACCTGAGTGGTCTATCTCCCTTTTTTGGTGGCACTAGTTGTTTGTCCTGAGTATGCGGAGTTTTGTGGCTAGGGTTTTGCTTAGCGCCTGTTTGGTCCACCCTAGGCCTTGGCCAAGGTCCTTCCTAAGCCTCGGCCTGGGCACAAGGGCTCATGAACAGTTTAACATAAAGAAGGCTAAGAGGGACTTTGAAAAAAAGATTGTGTTGGAGGCAAAAACACATAGTAATAATTTTTTTAGATATATTAAAAGCAGGAAGCCAGCAACAGAATCATTTGGACCGCTAGATGACCGAGGGGTAAAAGGGGCAATCAGGGAAGACAAAGCCATAGAGGAGAGATTTAATGAATTCTTTGCTTCGGTCTTCAACGAGGAAGACTTGGGAGAGATACCGGTGCCAGAAATAGTATTCAAAGCTGACGAGTTGGAGAAACTGAATGAAATCTCTATAAACCTGGAGGATGTAATGGGGCAATTTGACAAATTGAAGAGTAGCAAATCTCCTAGACCGGATGGTATCCATCCCAGAGTACTGATAGAATTGAAAAATGAACTTGTGGAACTATTGTTAATAATATGTAATTTATCTTTAAAATTGAGCGTGGTACCAGAAGATTGGAGGGTGGCCAATGTAACGCTGATTTTTAAAAAAGCTTTCAGAGGAGATCCGGGAAATTATAAACCAGTGAGCCTGACGTTGATGCCGCACAAAATGGTAGAGACTATTATAAAGAACAAAATTACAGAACACATTCAAAAGCATGGATTAATGAGACAAAGCCAACATGGATTTAGTGAAGGGAAATTGTGCCTATCCAATCTATTACATTTCTTTGAAGGAGTGAACAAACATGTGGATAAAGGTGAGCCAGTTGATATTGTGTATCTGGATTTTCAAAAGGCTCCAGAGGAAATTGGAGAGTCATGGGATAGGAGGTAGTGTCCTATTGTGGATTAAAAACTGGTTAAAAGAAAACAAAGAGTAGGGTTAAATGGTCAGTATTCTCAATGGAGAAGGGTAGTTAGTGGGGTTGCCCAGGGGTCTGTGCTGGGACCGCTGCTTTTTAACATATTTATAAATGGCCTAGAGATGGGAGTAACTAGTGAGGTAATTAAATTTGCTGACGACACAAAGTTATTCAAAGTTAAATCGCATGAGGATTGTGAAAAATTACAAGAGGACCTTACAAGATTGGGAGACTGGGCAGTTGACATTTAATGTGAGCAAGTGCAAAGTGATGCATGTGGGAAAGAGGAACCCAAACTAAAGCTATGTAATGCAAGGTTCCACATTAGGAGTCACCGACCAAGAAAGGGATCTAGGTGTCATCGTTAATGATACGTTGAAACCCTCTGCTCAGTGTGTGGTGGCGGCTAAGAAAGCAAATAGAATGTTAGGTATTATTAGGAAAGGAATGGAAAACAAAAATGAGGATGTTATAATGCCTTTGTATCGCTCCAAGGTGCAACCGCACCTCAAATACTGGGTTCAATTCTGGTCACCGCATCTCAGAAAAGATATAGAGGGGCATAATTGAATGAAAACGTCTATCTCCATGGGCGTTTATCTCCGAGAACGGGTCCGTGAAGGGGCGGACCGAACCGTAGTTTCGCAAAAAATAGACGTCCATGTTTTATTCGACAATTTGTGAGCTGGGCGTTTTTGTTTTTCAGCGATAATGGAAAATGAAAGCGCCCAGCTCAAAAATGAATAAATCCAAGGCATTTGTTCGTGGGAGGGGCCAGGAGTCGTAGTGCACTGGTCCCCCTCACATGCCAGGACACCAACCGGCCACCCTAGGGGGCACTTTTACAAAAACAAAAAAAAAGGTAAAAGAGCTCCCAGGTGCATAGCACCCTTCCCTTGTGTGTTGAGCCCCCCAAATCCCCCTCAAAACCCACTGCCCACAAGTCTACACCATTACTATAGCCCTAAGGGGTGAAGGGGGGCACCTACATGTGGGTACAGTGGGTTTGGGGGGGGGTTGGACGACTAAGCATTAAGCAGCACAATTGTAACAGGTAGGGGGGGATGGGCCTGGGTCCACCTGCCTGAAGTCCACTGCACCCCTTAACAACTGCTCCAGGGACCTGCTTACTGCTGCCAGGGAGGTGGGTATGACATTTGAGGGTGAAAATAAAAAGTTGTGAAACATCATTTTTGTGGTGGGAGGGGGTTAGTGACCACTGGGGGAGTCAGGGGAGGTCATCCCTGATTCCCTCTGGTGGTAATCTGGTCATTTAGGGCACCTTTTGGGGCCTTATTCGTGAAAAAACAGGGTCCAGGAAAAGTGCCCTAAATTCTAGCTACAAACTCATACTTTTTTCCATTATCGGCGAAAGGCGCCCATCTCTCCTCGGCTGATAACCACGCCCCAGTTCCACCTTCGCCACGCCTCCGACACGCCCCCGTCAACTTTGTACGCTTCCGCGATGGAGTGCAGTTGAAAACGTCCAAAATCGGCTTTCCATTATACCGATTTATTCGTTTTTGTGAGATAAACGTCTATCTCCAGATTTGGGTCGAAATCTAGGCGTTTTTCTCTTTCAATTACAAGGTGGATAGTGGAATTAGAAAAGGTGCAGAGAAGGGCGACAAAAATTATAAAGAGGATGGGACGACTTCCCTAAGAGGCTAGGGCTTTTTAGCTTAGAGAAAAGACAGCTGATGATATGATAGAGGTCTATAAAATAATGAGTGGAGTGGAAAGGGTAGACGTGAAGCTTCTGTTTACTCTTTCCAAAAATACTAGGACTAGGGGGCATTCAATGAAGCTACAAAGCAGTAAAATGAATCGGAGTAAATTTTTCTTCACTCAACATGTAATTAAACTCTGGAATTCATTGCCAGAGAATGTGGTAAATGTGGTTAGCTTAGCGGGGTTTTAAAAAGGTATGGACGGCTTCCTAAAGGAAAAGTCCATAGACCATTATCAAAATGGACTTGGGGAAAATCCACTGCTTATTTCTGGGATAAGCAGCATACAATGTTTTGTACTTTTTTAGGAATTTGCCAGGTATTTGTGACCTGGATTGGCCACTGTTGGAAACAAGATGCTGGGCTTGATGGACCTTTGGTCTGTCCCTGTATGGCAATACTTATGTACTTATGTACTTACTGTGTAGTAACTGCAAATGTTTGCAGCACTTTAATACAAATGCAGAAAATAACTCCATGATTTCAATAGGATCGTATCCTTGGGGTAGAAATGTTGTGAAACAGAGACTATCAGGCTTATTTTTGAAAGAGAAGGGCTCCCATCTTCCGACACAAACCGGAAGATGGGCGTCCTTCTCCAGGGTCGCCCAAATCGGCATAATCGAAAGCCAATTTTGGGCGTCCTCAACTGCTTTCTGTCGCGGGACGACCAACATTCATGGGGGGGAGGGTGTCGGCACCATAGCGAAGGCGGGACGGGGGCATGATTAAGAGATGGTCGTCCTCGGCCGATAATGGAAAAAAGAAGGGCGTCCCTGACGAGCACTTGGCCGACTTTACTTGGTCCATTTTTTCTTGCGACCAAGCCATGAAAAGGTGCCCAAACTGACCAGATGACCACCTGAGGGTATCGGGGATGACGTCCCCTTACTCCCCCAGTGGTCACCAACCCCCTCCCACCCTAAAAAAAAAATTTTTCCAGCCTCAAATGTTATACCCAGCTCCATGACAGCAGTATGTAGGTCCCTGGAGCAGTTTTAGTGGGTGCAGTGCACTTCAGGCAGGCGGACCCAGGCCCACCCCCCCCCCTACCTGTTAATTTGTGGTAGTAAATGGGAGCCCTCCAAAACACACCTGAAACCCACTGTACCCACATGCAGGTGTCCCCCTTCACCCCTTAGGGCTATGGTAGTGGTGTACAGTTGTGGGGAGTGGGTTTTGGGGGGCTCAGCACACAAGGTAAGGGAGCTATGCACCTGGGAGCAATTTCTGAAGTCCACTGCAGTGCCCCCTAGGGTACTCGGGTGGTGTCCTGGCATGTCAGGGGGACCAGTGCACTATGAATTCTGGCTCCTCCCATGACCAAAGGGCTTGGATTTGGTCATTTTTGAGATGGGCGTCCTCGGTTTCCATTATGGCTGAAAACCGGGGACGACCATCTCTAAGGTCGACCATCTCAACATTTAGGTTGACCATCTCAACATTTAGGTTGACCATCTCAACATTTAGGTCGACCTAAATGTTGAGATTTGGTCATCCCTGACCATATTATCGAAATGAAAGATGGACGCCCATCTTGTTTCGATAATACGGGTTTCCCCGCCCCTTCGCGGGGCTGTCCTGCGAGGTCATCCTCATGAAAACTTGGGTGCCCCAATTGATTATGCCCCTCTTTGTGATTTGCTATTATTGTTAGAATATACATACCTTGACAAGTAAACTGTCAAAGATTATAAAATAAAATTTAAAAAAAAATAGAAGCAGAGCTGCCAAGTTCCCAGTTCAAGGAAGGAGATTTTTAGGCCTGTCCTCAATTTCTGACAGCTCTGCCTTGGTTTATTATGGAATCTACAGTGCTGATTTCAGGCAGGAGAATTTGGGAAATACAAATACCACAATGTCTAGAATGAAATATCTTCCTCTTAGAACAGAAGAATTTTGTGGCTTTGTTAGAAAATGTGTGGCATACCATATTCGTTATCCATCTTCTTCTTGCAACTTCTTAGAAGATTCTCTATTATAACTGCATTCGGTCTAGTTTTCTGCTACTCAAGACATACCTACTTCAGTTCTAATGGAAGTTAAAATATATATGTTATAAAACAAGTAACTTTATTTCAGTGTCACAATATGGAAGAAAGGTAGAATAAAGGGTGTATGAGTTGGATGTCTTGACAGCATCTATACCAGCCTCCTGATATATGACAGCTATGGGCCATTAGACATCAGTGTCATAAAAAGTCATAAACACCATGAAATGTTATGCTCTCAATGAAAACATTACATTTGATGCATTTTTGGTTGAAATGTGTCAGAATGCACCTTCTGAAATGATGTTTTTGAGCTTTAACAGCACCAAGCTCCCTATGGATCTGCACTTACCTTGGAAAATAGGATTGCTAATATCGTATGTCATTTTCCTTCATTTTAAAGCAGAGTACACCACGTCTATTCAGAGGAGAATGCTCAAATGTAATATTCATTTTGAGCCTATGTGAATGTAATTCACAAACAACTGAGACTTCTGTTTTCCTACTTTTGTGATCTCTCCTCCATCTTTTTTGCATCCTCTCCATTTCAACCTTTGAATTTCTCTATTACAGCCCTCTCTTGGTCAGATCATTTTTTACTGTTGCTTGGTCTTTTTTTTTCCTCATTCCAAACCCATGCTAAATTCCTCAAGGCTAAATCAGAACCAGCCCCAATTTAAAAATATCGCCTATATACCTTCTCTGTCTATACTGTTCCCAGTTAACGTCTCAGAATGTTCTTTGAATGACCAAGTTCATATTTGGGATGAATAATTGACCCTCTGACATAATCCTAAAATTGTGAGATCTATTTCTCATTCTGCTGCTGGTCAGAAACAACCTTGGCACCATCATGGGTTACAGTTACTGAAAAGGCAGGCCTGCAGAGCAGAGAGACTTTGATGTAAACATCAAACATCTCCCTCATTACAAACCTGTAAATATCACAATAATATCTATAATTCTCAGGTGAAACTGGCAAAAAAAATCCTACTATGAGAAAATTACTGCATAAGAACATAAGTGTTGCCATACTGGGACAGACCGAAATCCATCAAGCCCAGTATTCTGTTTCCAACAGTGGCCAATCCAGGTCACAAGTACCCAGCAAGATCCCACAACAATAGAACAGATTTTATGCTGCTTATCCTAGGAATATAACAAAATATTTAAACACACATGAATACAAGTGTATTGCTTCTTCAGCTTATTGAGAGTGGAGTAGTCTCATATGTAACACACGATAGAGGTTATTTGATTTTTCACCCACTGACTGGGTGTATTATCTGTGTGTATTGTCTAATCATTGACTGAACCTCCACCACCCTTTGCTAATCTTATATATGAAGATATATTTCTATTTATCAATATGCTATCATCTAATTTTATACAGCACTTAGCTTGAACAAGTTGGTGCTCTTAAAACCCCTGCTTATCCTAGGAATAAGCAGTGGATTTTCCCAAGCCATCCTAATAATGACTTATGGAATTTCTTTTAGGAAATTAGCCAAACCTTTTTTAAACCCTGCTAAGCTAATTGCTTTTACCACATTCTTTGGCAATGAATTCCAGAGTTTAATTACTGGTTAAGAAATATTTTCTCCAATTTGTTTTAAATTTACTACTTAGTAGTCTCACTGCATGCCCTACTAGTCCTAGTATTTTTGGAAAAACTAAACAAATGATTCAAGTCTACCCGTTCCACTCCACTCAGTATTTTATAGACTTCTGTTATATCTCCCCTCAGTCATCCCTTCTCCAAGCTGAAGAACCTTAGCAGTTTTAGCCTTTCCTCATAGGGTAGTCATCCCATCTCCTTTACCTTTTGTTGCCCTTCCCTGTACCTTTTCTAATTTTGCTATATCTTTTTTGAGTTGCAATGACCAGAATTGCACATAGTATTCAAGGTGCAGTCACACCATGGATTGATGCAAAGGCATTATAACATTCTCATTTTTGTTTTCCATTCCTTTCCTAATAATTCCTAACATTCTATTTGCTTTCTTAGCTGCCGCTGCACATTAAGCAGAGGGTTTCAACATATCATCAATGATGACACCTAGATCCTTTTCCTAGGAAGTGACTCCTAATGTGGAACCTTGCATCATGTAGCTATGGTTTTCCCACATGCATCACTTTGCACTTGCTCACTATAAACGTCATCTGCCATTTGCATCCTCATCAAATTCATCAAGAGCACTATATGGCAATGTTATTCACCTTATCACTCAACGTCTGGTAGGCTCACCATCTACTCAACTTTCAGCAGACGCTCTTGTTTACTATTTCTCTTCTAAAATTGAATGACAGGAAATTATTATCATCATATGCTACTTCACAAACTATTTCCTCTACTGGTTCACTAACAGTTCTGCGTAATGATACACTTTTATCAACTGGATGGAATTCTCTTCAAATTCCAGGTCTTTGAGAAATATCCAATGTCCTTTTATCCATGTGGCCTACTACTTCATAGTTGGACCCTATATCATCTACTTGGTTTAAATCTTCTGAGCACAGTCTCCTTAGTCTTACATATGGTGGCACAGAGTTTATCCTCTGTGAAGAGGGCAGTGATATGACCAATCTTAAAAAACAGTACGCTTGGTCTTTCTATTCCTGCACATTATTACCCTGTCTCCAATGTTTTATAGAAAATTGTTTTCAATCAACTTCTTACTCAAGTCGAACACTGTTTGAACTACAAGAGTCCATTGGTTGGTTGTATTATACATCATCTAGCTCTCTTTTTGGTGTCACCTTTGCTGTGTTTTGCTTGCCTCCTGTCCATTACCCATCCTTTCCGGGTGAAACAACCTAAGACTGTGACTGCAGCACTGGTGCAACAAGCGATCTTCCTTTGGACCAGACTTCCCTGTCTGTCCATACTTTCCTCCAAAGGAAGGCTCCGAACAGTCTCTTTCCTGTTCCGGCTCCCAGGCTGGGATCCCCTACTTCCCACTTGGAGCACTACTCCATTTCATGGTAAATGTTTAACTGGCAGATACCTCCTGCTTGGTCAGCCTTAGTTTCTTCAACCCATCCAGGACACCTCCCTCTCCAGAAGGATCTCGGCAGGGATAGACGCAACCAAAGATCTCGTACTATCCCCAACAACCATATTTATTAACTACAAACTCCACCCCTACTGTCATTCAACAACCAGGAACATTTCCCTCAGCTTCACACTCTCCGTTACCAACCAACTTCCCTCCCCCCAGTGACTCTAGGGAGGGTTCCCTAGATGGAAGATTACACCTGAATTAGACACTATTGAAAAAGGATACTGGGCTAGTTGAACTTTTGGTCTGATCTGGTATGGCAATTATTCTTATGTAATGTTCTTCTGAAGCAAACAGAGAGACATACATTGAAAGCATGAAAAAAAACCTAAGCATGATAAGTCAAAAGGGGCATTTTTGATATGATGTCTAAATCTGATTTTGGACATTTGCTGAAAACATCCAAAAATCAAGTGGTAAACATGGCCATTTTCCAACCAGGAAAATGTCTTATCTTTTTGTTTGGAAAATGGCTATTTCTCAGATGTTTTGTGTTCAGTGTGTTTTTCTTTTGTGACCATTTTTGAAAAAAAATCATCCAAGGGAAAACCGCCCAAAAACAAGCCATTGGGACATATGGAGGGACAGCATTCTTAGTTGACTGGCCACACAGATTTCCCAGCAGAGCAGTGGAGTACCCTAGGGGGCACTGCAGTGGACTTCACATAAAACATAAAGGTCCCAGGTACACATCTCTCCATTACCCCCTTATATTGTATAGTGAGCCCTTCAAACCCTACCAAAAACCTACTGTACCAACTGTACACCACTACAATAGCCCTTATGGCTGCAGGTGTCAC
Organism: Microcaecilia unicolor; assembly: GCF_901765095.1. Classification (NCBI taxonomy): domain Eukaryota; kingdom Metazoa; phylum Chordata; class Amphibia; order Gymnophiona; family Siphonopidae; genus Microcaecilia; species Microcaecilia unicolor. The sequence continues at coordinate 523,292,745 of NC_044031.1, forward strand.
CTATATGTGGGTAAAGTAGGTTCTTGGTGGGTTTTGGAGGGTTCACACTTTCCACCATAAGTGTAACAGTTGGACTGAGATATGTACTGACCACTTGGCTACTGCAGGATTCTGCTTGCTGCTATAATAGGACTGGCCATAACATCTGACACTGTCATAGAGGCTGGTATGTACTATTTCTTTCACATCATTGGGGGGTGGGAGGGGGTCAGTGACCACTGGGGGGTCATGCCTCAATCCCTCCACCTCCAGTGGTCATCTGGTCATTTAGTGCACTTTTTTGTGACTTAATGGTGATTGAAACAGGTCTAGTGTAATATATGATAACATATATTAAATGTTTTTTCCTGGGGCTCTGGGGGAGCTTTTTCCAGGGTTTTGGTGGATGGTTCTGGCTGGAAAAGGTTTAAAGTTTAGTTTGGGAATTGTTAATGGAGTTAGCTGAAGAAAGTGTGAGATGTTTCTTAAATATGGTTTTATTTTTCAAGAAATAAACCATGATTAAGTGGGGATTGTACTTTAAAATGTTCCTTTCTGTTTTGGGTACAAGTCAGGTTAAAATTAACTTTGAAATTCTCTGTATAGAAAGTTTTGCAGTAACTTCTATGGGGGAAGGAGATTCTAAACAGATCAGAGAAAAAAAAAACAGTCTTTAGCTGACAAGCTGATTGGTTGAGGGACATCAGGTGTTCCTCTAGTGGGGGTGAGTTGCCAGGGAGACTGGTGAGTGAACTGAAGACCAGAGAGCAGGGAAGTCTGGGAAAGAAAAAACGTATGGTGTGTCTGTGTGAAATGTAAGAGGAATAAAAGTATATTTTATGAGTTTAAAGTGAAATGTGACATTGAAAAAAGGTACTCTGAAATTGAAAGTGAGCTGAGGTGAGTGAATGTTCCAGTATAGCCCTGAATTTCCAGAGATAAGTGATTTACCATTTTAGGGTGAGAGAGGCTTTGATTTGTGGTGGGAATTGTACTACACGAGAAAGCCTATAAGGGTGTCAGGAAAAAAAATGTGTAAGGATTTTGGAAGGACTGAGAGGTGAATCTGATATTTGGAGAAAGTTGCTAGTAGGCAGTGTCTGTGTGGAAAGTGTGTTTTGTGCACATGTTCAGAGTTCAGTACAAGGTTTGTCAGGTGGCAGATTAAGCCCTGCTTTTGTGTGAGAGTGCTGTATTCTCCAGATTGATCTGATAGCTGTAAAGGGAAATGTTATGTTTATATGTGAAGTCTGTGAGATGCAATGTTGTATTACCATTTGAATATGGAATGGGTTACTGTGTGAGATCTCTGAATGCAGTGTGAAGCCTGCTGGATTTTAGAACAGGGAATCAACAGTGAGAAATAGGTTTTGTAGTGAGAAAATCTTTAACTTATTTTATTTCAATTAGAGAGTGTGGCCACAGTATTGAGAACTGATTGTCACCAGAGTGGATTCCGTTCCTGGACAAGCAGGGAGTTGTAAGGTTTTTCTTCCCTGATTAATTTCTTTATAAGTGAGGTTTAGGGAGAAGAAATCTGGGGGAGTCATTCTCTGAAGAGTTCCAGATGAGCTCCAACGCAAGAAAGACATCACCTAAATAAATTCAACTACAGCTAAGTAACATTGCCAAGGGTGTTGAAAGAAATATATTATTTTTTCACAACATTTTAAGGGAAAACTAAAGAACAGAACAGCATCAAATATTTAAAAAAAACCCATGTTTTCCTGACTTGCTAAGTGTTCTGGGTTCAAGTGAGATCCTTGCACAAACATCTATAATACCCATAAAGACTCAAATTCTGACATCAATAGCAAGGAAAGAGTATTACTACTACTACTTAACATTTCTAGAGCGCTACTAGGGTTACGCAGCGCTGTACAATTTAACAAAGAGAGACAGTCCCTGCTCAAAGAGCTTACAATCTAATAGACAAGTGAACAGTCTAGGGGCAGTCAAATTGGGGCAGTCTGGATTCACTGAACGGTAAGGGTTAGGTACCGAACGCAGCATTGAAGAGGTGGGCTTTAAGCAAAGACTTGAAGACGGGCAGGGAGGGGGCTTGGCGTAAGGGCTCAGGAAGGTTGTTCCAAGCATAGGGTGAGGTGAGGCAGAATGAGCGGAGCCTGGAGTTGGCGGTGGTGGAGAAGGGTACTGAGAGGAGGGATTTATCCTGTGAACGGAGGTTACGGGCGGGAACGTAAGGGGAGATGAGGGTAGAAAGATAGTGAGGGGCAGCAGACTGAGTGCATTTGTAGGTAAGAAGGAGAAGCTTGAATTGAATGTGGTATCTGATCGGAAGCCAGTGAAGTGACCTGAGGAGAGGGGTGATATGAGTATATCGGTTCTGGCGGAATATGAGACGTGCAGCAGAGTTCTGAACAGATTGAAGGGGGGATAGATGGCTAAGTGGGAGGCCGGTGAGGAGTATTAAAACAAATATCTGATTTTGACAAAAAGACAATTTAAATATTTATCTGAAAAGGTTCTTTTCTGCCTTTTTAGGGGATTTTGTTGAAAGAAACAGAAAAAGTTAAGGGTATACATGTAAAACTACATTTGAATGTTGAATATGTTATTGCAGTTCTGTTAAGCTTCGCACTAATTGTGAATTTGAGTTTATTTGAATGAAAATTTGTTTGCATTTGTATTCAATAAAGAAAACAATAATTTGCAAATCTGAAGGTGCGGTTCCTCCAGTTCAGGAACAAATCCTAAACTTAGATTCTTTTCCTCCTTTATTCTTTGAGAGTAAAGGACGAGGTTAGTTTATTTGTTCCACTCCCTCGGCTGTGAGTGTGTGTTCCCTGGATATTCGCCACGACTACAAACATCAGGTATCTGGAAGCACATCACTACAGTCCAGGCGAGAGGGGTGGCAATACTAGACCAAAACATCTAACTTTTAGCCCTGGAAGTTTTTGCTTTGTTCCATTATGGCAGAAAAACATTCAAATTCTGGGAATGCCCAAATCCCACCTCCAAAACACCCCAACATGCCCCTTTGTGATTTGGACACTCTGCAGATGAACTGCATAGAAATAGGTCTTAAAAATGGGTTTTGAAGATAGTGATTTGGACGTTTTGGCAAAAAAAAAAGTCCATCTGCTGCTTGGTGCTAGTTTTTGGCCTTTTTCCTTTTTTTGAAAATGAGCCTCTAAGAGGGGCATAATCGAACGGGGACGACCATCTCTAAGGGTGCCCATCTCTAAGAATGTCCTGGCGAAGGGGTGGGGAAACCCGTATTATCGAAACAAGATGGGCGTCCATCTTTCGTTTTGGTACTATGGTCGGGGACACCCAAATCCCAACATTTAGGTCGACCTTAGAGATGGTCATCCTTAGGTCATCCTTAGATATGGTTGTCCCCGGTTTTCGGCGATAATGGAAACCGAGGATGCCCATCTCAGACATGAGCAAATCCAAGCCATTTGGTCATGGGAGAAGCAAGCATTCATAGTGCACTGGTCCCCCTGACATGCCAGGACACCAACCGGGCACCCTAGGGGGCACTGCAATGGACTTCACAAATTGCTCCCAGGTGCATAGCTCCCTTACCTTGGGTGCTGAGCCCCCCAACCCCCCCCCCCCAAAACCCACTCCCCACACCTGTACAACACTACCATTGCCCTAAGGAGTGAAGGGGGCACCTACATGTGGGTACAGTGGGTTTGTGGTGGGTTTTGAAGGGCTCCCATTTACCACCACAAGTGTAACAGGTGGGGGGGGGGGGGGAATGGACCTGGGTCCGCCTGGCTGAAGTGCCCTGCACCCACTAAAACTGCTCCATGGACCTGCATACTGCTGTCAGGGAGCTGAGTATGACATTTGAGGCTGGCAAAAAAAAAAATTTACGTTTTTTTTTAGGGTGGGAGGGGGTTGGTGACCACTGGGGGAGTAAGGGGAGGTCATCCCCGATTCCCTCCGGTGGTCATCTGGTCAGTTCGGGCATCTCTTCCAGTAGACATCATGCCTGGAAAAAGTTAACCTAACATGCTACACAATGGGCATCAATCACTATTTCATTGATCTTCACGCACACATCCATGTAAATGCACTATAGCCAGCTCATGCTCCAGGTATGCATGTAAAGAGTCGCATGTCACCTCAGCCTCACTCTCCAATGTTCTACTTGGATTAGACACAAGACAGAACAGAGAGATTGCCATCAACAAGAGCATCAAGCACATGCCCTTTGCTTAAACCAAGTGCACCTGATCAACCTTGCCCTATCTAGTTTCACAAAATGAAATCAGATATTGAATAATAGGATTGAAATTCTCATACTAGAGGCTACTTGGCATCATCCATTCCTGAACTGTATAGATAAACAGCTTCCACTCCTAGATCAAGATTCACCAATTCTACTCCTGTTCGGCAGAGATGCACTCGAGCTACGCAGTGTTCATCAGCTGTGTAATTGTCCTCACTATACCTGCTATACTTATCAATTTAACCTTGAGTGGGAAATAGGGGGCGAGGTATCCTTAACAGGATATGCAAATCATACAGTCTGCACCTACACTATTAATGTGCTACAGAATGGATAAACTTTACATCTTTTTCCAAACTATGTGCTAACTACCTCTCCATCGGAGAGATGCCCAGCTACAACAAGCAGCCAGGCTGAAATCCTCAGACCCATGTGAGTGACACCCATCTGGGAACAATGCCTGAGGAGCTCATTATTCCTTACCACAGAAGTTGATGTCAAACCTACCCCCTCAGTGGAAGACAAAGAATTTCTGAAGATAATAAACAAAGAATTCTGCAAATAGAAGACAAACAGCTGGGTAGCTCCTCTCTCATTTTGCACACCAAGGCATCAACTCCCCTTTAACTAAAAAAATTGGCCCTCTCAAGTCTCACCCTACTATGTTGTACCTTAGAGAAAACACCATCAACAAAGCAACCCCATGTGCCTTCATGAAAGACATGTTCAACATTGATCACACACAGTCAATCCTATCTCTCAAAAAAAGAGGTATATATCATTCACAGAAACTAGGTCAAATCAAAATCATATTTGATTCAAGTGTTTAGTTTCAAAGCACCTCTTTAAGCAACATGCTCAATGTTGGACTTGTCCTAACCAAGAACCTTTTTGGGAATTTTAATCTGTTTCAGAAAACAGCCCATTTCCATAATGGCTGATATCCAACAAATCTTCTATTGTTTCATTGTTCATTAAAGCTATGGAAACTTCCTAAAATTCCTGCAGTACCATGAAAATGATATTAACAGATTTTTTGAGTACATGAAAATAGCATATGTCTTCGATAACAGTCCAAGTTTCAGAATTTTGGTAAATTAGACACATCGATGCTCCAAAAGCTGCAGGCAATTACAAATATTCAAATATAGAGATTGTACCTTCTTATCCTCTTTGAAAGCATGTTAAGCACTGGTTGAAAGAAGTGAGCAAAAGTGGACTATGATGCATTTTGTTAAAGGAGTTCAATGCAAGGAAATGTGAATTACAGTAAGATCAAAGGCAGAAATAAACAGCTCAGGCCATTGATCGTAAATGACTACACTGCTACACTAGTACTTTTTTGTCATATCATCCTCAGGAAGGTCTTATCCCTGAAACTCCTAGCTACAGTCAGCTAAACTATTAGGCACATTAGGCAGTCCCCTAGAGCATCAGCTTCTGGGGGGAGTGACAAAGAATAGCTGTAGTCAAATTCTTCAAGGAGTGGTATTAAGGTGATCGTAATTTTTGGGTGGGAGAAGGAGCTAAGAAGCCTAAAAAATAATTGAGAGGACAAAAGGTTGAAGGTTCACCTGTGCACTTAACGCATTTGCACCAGCCCTGCTCCTAGTTCTTCACTGTTCATTTCTTTTTGTTCTTGCTTCAAGAAGCTCAGACTCAGAAAGAAGCTTTCCCCAGGATTCTATATATTACGCCACGATTTCCGCGTGGAAATCAATACATATTCCATAACAATGCTCATAATTTAATTAGTTAACAAGCTAATCAGCGCTGATAATTAGATGTTAAGCAATTATCAACACTAATTGGCATTAATTGGCAGGAAGAATTCATGTGCACTACTTGCTAAGCGTATTCTGTGATGTGGTGCGCGTAAATTCTAAGTCGCATAGTTGAAAAGTGGGTGTGGTTATGGGAGTGGAATGGGCGGGTCATGGGCATTTCTAAAATCTATGCGCAATGTTATAGAATACGCCTGCTTTGCACCTAATTTAGGCTTTGGGACTTACACCAGGTTTTAGTTGGCATAATTGACCGTGACTAAATTTAGTCACATGGACCAGCGCTCGGCGTATTTTATAAAGTACCCATAACTTAAATTGTACTTTATAGAATATGCTTTAATTTCCGCACAGTAATCTTGGCGCGATATATAGAATCTAGCCCTTTGTCTGTACCTCACAGATTTATCTGCAGCTAGATTTACTAGTCAAACACTTCCCCACCATAGTCATGGCTCTATATCTGTGCACTATGCAGGACTGTGCCTGCTTGTAAAATATGCCAATTTACCATGCAAACTGAATGGTTTTCTACATCACATCCAAAACCTCAAACTCCATTACAGTAATTGGGACTGTAACATCAAATGAATGTCCTACTTAAATTTAATTAAGCTATTATACTTTTTAAACATTAGTTACACATACTTTACTATAAATTAATCAGGTTAGTTTGTGTAATTCTATTTTGCATCACATGATAAGAAGCTGGTCAGTGCATATAGAGCTTGGATAGCTGGATGCACATATTTTCCATGGATAAGCAGGATACAATCAGCCACACATGAGTGTCATTATCCCTGATGGCACCAGGTCAGATCCACTCTCCCAGAGCCTAGGAGAATCTACAAACTTCTCCAGGCATGTGTGTGTGTTCCCTCCTGTGTGACTGTTTCTCCTCTTCCTCAGTCTATTTTATCTACCTAGCAAAGCCGTAATGGATCTTCTCTCTCTCTCTCTCTCCATTTCATTAAACTTTTTTCCAAATAAGACCTAAAGACACTAATCCAAAGGGTGATAATGGTACCAGAGGGATTTCAAACTTGGGCTCTCACATAGTACACACAGAATGCTTTTGAGAAAAAAGGACTCTATGATTACCTAAGACATTGACCCAAAGAGGGACCTGTGGGTTTCTTATTCTGAAAAAAATCACCGAAGGGGCTCAGATTCAATACCTACAGATCCCAGTGCCAAGAAAATGCACAGGGCCCGATAATCAAAATTATTTAAACGGCAAGGAGAAAATGAATCACCTGTTTGGAGCTAACCAGGCATTTTCAGTGGCACTTAACTGGATAGTATCACTGAAAATGCCTGGTTAGCGCCCAAGTCAAAACCAGCTATTTTGTGGGTGTTCTGGGAGGGTGGAGTCAGCACTTAACCAGCTAAGATAACCGCATAAATTGGATTGTATGAAACGCAGTTCTTCATAGCCAGTTAAGTGCTAAATATCACTCTTAAACGGCTATGTGTTTGCCGGCTCCATATACCCGGAAATTCAATGCTGGAGCCCGGACATGGTCTAAAATTGATTTACCAGGTATAACCCTGGCAGCAGTCAGCAAAACACTGATCGCAGCTGGCTGAATATCGGGCCCACAGTGCTTAGCCCCACGAATGAGAGAAAAATTCCCAAGTGTATTTTAACAGGAAGCACAGTGTTGAAATTCAAACAAACTCAATCCAGTGCCCGCAAACCAGTCCACTGAAGTTGATAATGCCTAAAGAAGTGGGAACATTGGACCAGTAAGTATACTGCTGAAAGAATGGGGAAAAAAGAGAGGCATGCCTGCATGCTAACAATGGCCAAAGCTCAGCTTTCTTTACTGCCAGGGCTCAGGAGCAAGCCCAAGGCAGCCCAGACCAGCAGAGGTGTCCCTCCAGTGCTGAGAATAATGCCATTCAGTCCGCATTGAGATGCCTGATGCCCCACCCTCAAGACTCCATGCTACTAAGCATGAGTTGACAATGAAGTGCAGCACTCTGAGTGCTCTTTAGCCCTCACTCTTGAACAAAGCATCAGCAGACCGAAGAACTCAATGAGGGTCTGAAATATAAAAAGCCAGCATAGAAGGGTTATCTGTTCCACACCCCATGCAACCTAGGGGCATGGATTTTGTGGCACCTGCCAACACCCTCACCCAGAATGTCAATACATTCTTTTAGAGGTTTCAATTTCACCTTAGCCTTCACTAACAACCAGGAGACACCTTAGCCTTCACTAGCAAGCAGGAGATTGGGTCAGTGATGTTTTCTTGTCAGTGCTATGCATAAGTGGCCCTTTATATGGGGTGAGATCAGGTCCTTAGCAAGCTTTCCACTCTGTACCACATTTGGCCAGTGTTGCAAGCTGGGCATTTGAAAAAAAAATAGAAATCATCTTCCATTAGGCTGCAGTCTCTGCTTACCTTTGTCCCATTCTGTCTAGGATGCAGTCATTCCCAACAGGCTAGACACAAAGTGCAGCTTCAAGGAAGAAAGAAAGAAATCATAAATTCCATGGTGCATCATATATTCAAATATTTTCCCACTTGCAGAGCAGCCTTGCTCCTTTCAGTTAAAGGTAATGGCAGAGAATGAAAGTATTAAAAGACTGCATGGGATTGAAGTGTGGTCCCTGCTCTTTGATTTCATTTTAAATGTCTTTGATCTCCCTCAGCCCTTTCCAATATGGATCAGGGTGAGGCTTGCTGACGTGGTGAATAGGGGCACTATTTGGAGCAATGCAGAGTACGATGACTTTACCCCATTCCTTTAATACCTCAGAGCAGGTTGTGAATTGGAGACAAAAAAAGAAAAGTTTAAATCCTGTTTCCAAACCACTCAGAAAAATGAGCTGCTTAACATCTTGCAATGTCTCAATATTTTCCAGCCTCTTGGAAAATGTTAAATAAATATTAAGCAGGGACTTAGATTACCAGTCAAAATACAAGCTAAAAGCATCTATTGGTGCAAAAGCTGAACCCTCCCTACTTTCCTTCTGCAAATATGTGGCTAAAACAAACAGAATTTTAACAGTAACTATATCCAAACACCCAAGAAGGACAATGTCCTATGTGTGGAGTCCTTTTACATATTTAAGGCAGCCCTCAAAGCAGTGGCGTAGCCACAGGTGGGCCTGGGTGGGCCTGGGTGGGCCAGCGCCCACCCACTTAAAGCTCAGGCCCACCCAACAGTAGCACATGTTTATCAGTAGCTGGTGGGGATCCTAAATTCGGTCAGCTGAAGACTTCCCCCTGATGGTAACGAAAACACTACTCTCCACGATACCGACACCTGCACATGCTCAGTTTTCAGCACATGCCTGTTGCAGACTGCCAGGGTGGAAAGAAGCATTTTCCTGCCAGCTGAGATCTTTTTGGGTGGTGGTTGGAGTGGGGGGGGGGGGGGGGGGAAGAACACTTGGTGCCCACCCACTTCTTGCCTAGGCCCACCCAAAATCTGTTGTCTGGCTACGCCCCTGCCTCAGAGCTCATCTTTCCCAAGAGGCCTTCCAATCTTAATAGTCATTTGATATGCTGGTGTAACCCCTCCAGCTGTTGATATTGTCTGAGTGGTTGCCTAGTCAATACCCGGGGTGGTGGGTAGAGAAGCACACAAAGAATTTATTTGTTTGGGTCTAGTGCTAGGCTCAGGAAAATCCCGGTAGGCCGGGCAAGCACAGCACCAGACAATGTTCAATGAATAACTTATTCCACACCAGTTGTCAACTTGAACCAAAACAAAATTTATGTTAACTCTAATTGATGAAACTAAAAATATAACAACAGTTCACAAACAAGTGGTCAACTTATATACAGCAATCCTCTGCTTCTTCTCTGCTAGCGTGGCTTAGTAAACAGGGAGATAAATCAGGCATGGATGTTGTTTAAAAATACCAACTTGGAAGCCCAGACCAGATGCATTCCACATATTTACAAAGGTGGAAAGAAGAGAAAACGGCAGCCAGCATGAACATAAGAAATAGCCATACTGGGTCTATCTAGCCCAGTATCCTGATTCCAACAGTGGCTAATACAGGTCACAAGTACCAGGCAGAAACCTGAAGGGGATGGGGCTATTTCCCCTAGGGGGTTTCACATTCATTTCTAACTCTTCTGAGGTTGGACTCAGTTTTAGGAAGAGACTTAGAGCCAGATGCACAAAACCTAACGAGCCCACAACTTGCATTTTAAACTGGTTCCAGGCAGTTTAAAACGCAAGTAGTTAACCGGGGGCATGCACCAATGGCATTTTTCCTGTCGTGTTAGCAGGCAACGAAAACGGAATGCAAATTATCCAAAGGCTATTATAATGAGCTGCAGTACCGTTGCAGCTCTTTATAATGAGATGCACTACCGTTTTTCCGATTCCCTTACCGTGGAAACCCTAACGTGAGGTCTGCACCTCTCGTTAGGGCTCCTTTGAGGGAATCGGAAAGGAAAAGGGCCCAAAAAAAAAGGTAAAAAAGAAAATAAAAAAGCAGCTAGCACACGTGAGGGGCGTCCTTTATGGACGTACTCTGCCTGCGCTTGTGAGGAACGTCTTTTCGCCGTTTTTTTTTTTTTTTTTAAGTTTTGTCTCCCCGGCGCTGCTCACCTTCTGTAGCAGCGAGGAGAAGAGAATCGGGGACCTGCGAGTCAATCCGGAGTTCGGGACATCCCTTTCCATTATGCTCCTCTTTCAGGTCTCTTCAGCCAATCAGAGTGCGTGTAGCTGACACCAGCAAGCTAGATGCGCTTTGATTGACTGAAGAGACCAAAGAAGAGGAGCATAACCGAATGGGACGTCCCGATTCTCCGACTGGCTACCAAGATAATGGTGAATGCAACGGAGCTACAACAAGTAGCTCATTTGCATTCCCTTTCCTTAGTGAATTCCCGTTCCCTACCGATTCGCTATGGAATCGGTAGGGAACGGGAATTACCGACGACTTTAGTGCATCTTCCTCTTAAGGCTATCTGGATCAGTCTGCCCCTCCATCTCTTGCTCTCTGTAAGCCCTGCCCACAGATTCACAACATGCATATATATGTATGTGTGCATGCACACATGTGCTCATACATTAGTGTTAAAATTAAAAATAATAATAATACACCTGACTCTATTTTGTGGAGCAATGGTCACTTTCTCACTCCACATTTCCAATCATGTTTGCTTGGAAGGGAAAAATTCTGCTACTCAACTCTTAGTCAAAACTAGAGCTGTTTCTGTATATCCACCAGCCTTTTCGGTCTCGCTCCTCTTCTATTACCATATACTAAACACTGACCTGGTAAAATGTGTCTGAGTAAATCACATCTAACATTGGATTCTAATTAGTTGTAATCTTATGTAATTATCTTCCATGGTGGTAACTCCATAGTAAAAGTTGGCCTTAGCTGACACCATATTTGATCTTTTTTGCTTCTATTTTACCTTTGTTAGTTTAATATCTGTGGAACCTATTCATGATTCTTACCTCCTATGCGTATTGAAGATTTTCTGTCAGCTATGTCTGTGACGAGGGTTAATCTCATGTTATAAATTTTGCTGCTCATGTTAAATGCTGTACCCTGGATTTAGTTTTGTTTAATGATATCACTGTTGAATATGAAGCAATCTGTCAGCCAGCCTCTCTGCAAGTTCCATAGTATGACCATTTAAAATTTTTGTTTTAAACAGTAACTCCCAGGGCATTAGCTGACATGCAGTGGCATAGCCATGGGTAAGCCCAGACCCACCCAGCAGCAGTTCACCTTTGTCAGGGCAACATTGGGAGTGACAGACTGGGTCCCCGTGGCTTGGCTTCTCCCTCCCTCCTGCAGGTCTACCTTAATAGGTGTTTTGCTTTATGGGGGTTACCAGCAGCAGCAACTCACTTCATGCTGTATATGGGTGACCCAGAAGCCTTCCCTTTGCCACGTCCTGCCCCTCTGAGTCAACTTCTGGGGCTAGTTCTGGGCAAGACTTCTACGGTCTGTGTCCTGAAAATGGCAGATACAAATCAAGGTAAGGTATACAAAAGAAGTAGCACATATGAGTTTATCTTGTTGGGCAGACTAGATGGACCGTGCAGGTCTTTTTCTGCCGTCATCTACTATGTTACTATGATTCCTTTCAAACTTCATCTCCTATTTCTGTTGCCTCTCCTTTCTCCATCAAAATAATGTAAAAGAACATCTCACTCTTAGACTACAGATATGAATAGCTTATTTTCCCCAAAACTCAAAACCCCACAAAGGATTGCCATGGATATTTCTGTATTAGGAGGCCCATCTTAGCTATTGCCAAAAGATCTCTCATTGCAAGTACCTTTACTAGCACCAGCTTGCTCCTTCCCTCAATCCCACAAAAAAATAGATATAGGAAAAAATAAATAAAAAAGCAAATAAATAAAGTAAAATAAAACAAAGATTCCTATCAATAAATAATTCCCATGCCAGGGAGAAAATCGTCTTTATCTTATCAGCTGCAACAGGTTATCTGTTCATACTATGAGGTTTCATTATTTCTTTGCTGAATCATATAGGACTCAATTTTATAAATGGCATCCAAATTTGGGTGCCCAAAAATGTGCACTAAACGCTAGTCTATAAACGGCACTCTGAGTTGGGCACCATTTACAGAATAGTGCTTAGCAGCAGGATCTTTGCCCAATTTTGGACCCAAAGATTTACACCAACTGAACCTAATATACAAAAAGGACAGGAGACCCTAGAGAGAGTTGAGAAAAGAGGAAGAGAGACACTAGCACCAAAGCAATGTTCAGACAAAGGTAGGAAAAAAGATTAGTTTTTCTAATTGTAATTTGTCAGCTTTGGGAAATGTGCCTTCCCCTGTCCTATCCTCCAGTCCCCACTACTTTGTGAGTGATGGTGTTAAAGGGGGGCTTTGTAAAAGGACCCCTCAGTTCAGTAACATAATACAGCAAAGAGATTATTGTAGCACACTTGGCATTATTCCAATAATTCACTTCATCTAAACCCTATAAGGAAGCAATCAAAGTTACTTCATTAGTGGTTTGCCATGCATGAAGAATAGCCAAGAATGCATCTTTTTTACTTCTGTAATTAAATACCCACAAGTAACTTCTTGGGTGAGCATTTAGGGCTCAAACTTCGGTGCTGAAAAAAAATCAGCGCTAAGCACGTTTGTATAAACAATGTGTATCCATTATAGAATCACGCATAGCACCGATTTCTGCACCTAACTTTAGACCCAGCCTTATGCCTGCTGGCACCCAAGTTAGGCATGCTGAGGCTGTGTTCTATTCATTTATTTTATTTATTCTTTTATTTTATTTGTTACATTTGTATCCCACATTTTCCCACCTATTTGTAGGCTCAATGTGGCTTACATAGTACCGGAGAGGCATTTGCAGATTCCGGTGTAAACAAATACAAAGTGATGTTGTGGTAAGATAAAGTTCATGTGGTACAGCCACATTAGGGAATCGTACAACGGAAGAGTTGTGTTCTGTCCATTACGTACTTTAGTTTTGTTGTGTTGCAGAGATCAGGCATTTACCGTATTTTTCGGACTATAAGACGCACTTTTTCCCCCCAAATTTGGGAGGAAAATGGGGGGTGCGTCTTATAGTCCGAAGGTAGAGATTTGGCTGGCTGGCTGGCCGGCCGCCCGCCCTCCCTCCGAGTTCGGGATCGCCCTCCCCCCGGCCCTGTCACCACTTCTCCCCTTACTCACGCGATCTTCCCTGGTGGTCTAGTGACGTTGGGGCAGGAAAGAGCCCCCTCTTTCCTGCCCAGCGCGCTGCTCTCCATCCTCTTGTATGCATTGCTGCCTGACGGTCTCAGCGAGATTCAAAATGGCCGCCGAGAATTGAAGTCTCGGCGGCCATTTTGAATCTCGCCGAGACCGTCAGGCTGCATACAGGAGGATGGAGAGCAGCGTGCTTGGCAGGAAAGAGGGGGCTCTTTCCTGCCCTGACGTCACTAGACCACCAGGGAAGATTGCGTGAGTAAGGGGAGAGGTGGTGACAGGGGCGGGGGGGGAGGAGGTAACCCTGAGGGCGATCCCGAACTTGGAGGGAGGGATTCGGACAAGACGCACCGGAGCACCTAGGTTTTAGAGGAGGGAAAAAGCAAATTTTTTTTCCTATTTCCCTTCTCTAAAACCTAGGTGCGTCTTATGGTCCGGTGCGTCTTATAGTCCGAAAAATACGGTATGTTGGATTGTTAGGGTATGCCTTTTTAAACAGGTTAGTTTCACACACCACCTTTTTGGAATGCCCCTTACATACCCATAGCCATGCCCCCTTTTCAGTTGCAAGCCAGTAGAGTTACGCATCATGCCTTATAGAATATCGCACAGCCAGATGCACATGCAAACTTTAATATATGCCAATTAACATCAATAGTTAGTTGTTGACACCCAATTATTGATATTGCTTGGCTTGTTAATTAATTTACGTGCACATCTTGGTCATGCAATTCAGGGAGTCATATATAGAATCCAGCGGTTAATGTGCATAAGGTTGTAGTGTGAAGGACTTTACTCAGTAGAGGATACCTGCTGTAATGACCTTTCCTGGTCTTACTATCAGTATCATATTTACACCTCCTGCGTGGTTCCTCCTTCACATTGGTACACCACTTTCCACTCCAGCAAGCTGATGCTCAAAATGTAAAGCTGACACTAGAGGTGATTAATGCCAGACTAGCACTGGTGTTACTGAGCGCAGAATGTTCAATGGAATCTAGTGTGTATGTATGTGCCAAAAATTAGCACAAATAGCATGCAAATATAGTCAAATGGATGTTAATGAGGTCATTTCATGCTCCCTCCCAATGCTCAGGGAACAGCGCACAAAACAAAGCCATCGTTACTGCTGAAAGCCTAACGCCAGCTCGGAGCAGGCATTAAGATGTTTGAAGAGAGGATTTCTTACAATTCTTTCTTTAAAATCTGCCAGTTTGGATTTCTTTTGGAACAGGAAGAAAGCCCATGCAAGCCTGTGCCAATACTAAGAAATAAAGGTGTGCGAATCCGAGCAACCTCAAAAGTGAAAGCACAAATTGGCGCCTGTTTCCAGTGTTTAAATATAAGCCTTCCAAGTAAAAAAAAAATTGAAAAGCTTAAATTTAAAGGCATAAAAAACAGGTGCTAATGTGTGCTGTGCTTTCAGGTTTGCCTGGCACATACGCACCAGAGCTCAGTTTACCACAAAACTCTTCTGCCATGCACCAAGCACATCCTCCCTTGCTTTCGCTTTTACAGCATGCAAATAATTTGAATACCATTTCCTTCGAGCACTGGCGAGCTAGTTTTCTGTTCTGTTCCAACAGTATGGGTTCAGCGCTGTTGCCTTTACCACGAGAGTTCAGAGTATCGGCCTGCAAATGTAGCTCCTCCTTCACTTGACAAACATAAGTACAGAGCACTACCACTGGATTGTCCTGCTATTTTAATGACATGCTACAAGCTATTACATCACATTTAAAACTGTGCCCATAAATTGCAGTAATTCTCATTGTTTAAGTGCCCTAATAATACATTTGATGCAGCACTAATAAAACACAGTGCCACACAATTTTCCTATGAGCTCTGTTGAAAACAGCTCTGACCACCACATGGGCAGATGATCAAAGCCCCGCGCTGTTCCAAACAGCGCTCTAAAAATAGTGCTGGAATAGCGCAGGGCTTTACCCCACGGATGATCAGAGATAATGCATGCAAATTTAAGCAGCGCAATTATCTCTCATCATTGGGTAGACATGCGGGCGAATTGTGCCGAGCATGCGCTCAGCACAATCCTCCCGCACTTGTTTGACATGTCTGGGCTGTCAAAAGCCCAAACCTGTCAAACACCCTGCCCTGTCAGTCAAACACCCTGCCCCGAGGCCAGAGCAACGGGGGCCGGAGGTCCGGTGGACCTCTGGTCCCCCCCAATGATCCCACCCCCCCCCCCCAGGTTCAGGGAGGGCTGGAGATCCAGTGGGTCTCCAGCCCCCCAAACCCCCAGAAAATGTCCATTGGCCACCGGCCAAACCCTCTCCCACCCAGCGAGCGACGGGGGAGGGGGGCTGGAGGTCCGGTCCACCCCGACTCCCCCCCCCCCCTCCAGCATTGGCTACCGAATTCCCTGGTGGTCCAGCAGTAGCAGTAAAAGAGACCCCCCCTCCCGGCCCCCCTACCTTGGTTGGAGGAGGGAGTAGCCTGCCTCCCTCCTCTTCCATGGGTGACGCCGCCGCAAAATGGCGGCGCCCAGCTCCGCCCAGTGCATCCTGGGATGTGCTGGGCGGGGCTACAGACCATATAAGTCTCTGTATTTCCAGAACAATCATTTCAGGTTCCTACATGAGTGAAATGGTAGGCATTGCTCAGCTCAGTGATTGGAAAGATCTGGGAGGGCAGACTGCACAGCTTCCACCCCAGCATGACTATTGGTGCATTTGTAACCCACCCAAGCAGCTCACATACCTTCAGCTCAGCTCCACCCTGGGGTTTTACTCCACCTTCAACCCAGTGTCCTGAACGGCACACAAACAAAATCTCCACTGGCAGAGTCACACGAGTTGGGTGTAGGCCAAGGCCAGACTTACTCCGGTAGGCTGAGGGTACTCTTTCTCTGGGCACTTTCAATCAAAAGAATAGTCAGCAGTCTCAGCTGCAAAACTTCAACTTGCTTTACTAGCAACCTGGATAAACACTTCATAAACTTGTTCTCCCACCTGAGACAGTTATCCCCAGGCACTCCTGCTTTGTTCCCAAATTGAGAACATGACTGCAGGCACCTTCTGCCTTGTGCAGAGCCTTCCAAACACCACACTTGCAAACTTTTCCTGCCTTGGTTCTCAGGACTTCCCCCTCAGTGAAACAGGTCTTGGCAGGGATGGGCTACCAAAGACCAGAATTTTCTCCACATAATTCCTTTTATTAATTCTCATGTCTTTACTCTGATTTCCTTACCAGGCTGTCAATACCTGCTCTGTCTCCTTAGTGACCACCATAAAAATCTTTTCTCCAACCCTTGAGACATTGGCTTTTTTTTTTTTTTTTGGGGGGGGGGGGGGTCAAATTTTAATTTGTTCCTCACCACTGAAACACAATTTGATTTACTTGCTCAATACCCTAGCACAGGGCTTCCCAAACCTGTTCTGGGAGTTCCCACAGGCAGCCAGGGTTTCAGGATAAGATCATGTGAACACAAGAATAGCCATACTGGGTCAGACCAATGGTCTATCTAGCCCAGTATCCTGCTTCCAACAGTGGCCAATCCAGGTCACAAGTACCTGGCAGAACCCCAATTAGTAGCACCATTCCATGCTACCAATTCTAGGGCAAGCAGTGGCTTCCTCCATGTCCATCTCAATAACAGACTGTGGATTTTTCCTCCAGGAACTTGTCCAAACCCTTTTTAAACCTAGATACGCTAACTGCCTTCACCACATCCTCTGGCAACGAGTTCTAATCTAGAGCTAACTATTCTTTGAGTGAAAATATATTTCCTTCTATTTGTTTTTAAAGTATTTCCATGCAATTTCATCGCGTGTCCCCTGGTCTTTGTACTTTTTGAATGAGTGAAAAATTGATTCACCTCCACTCGCTCCACAGCACTCGGATTTTGTATACCTCAATCATATCTCTCCTCAGCCGTATCTTTTCCAAGCTGAAGCGTCCTAACCTCTTTAGCCTTTCTTCATATGAGAAGATCTCCATCCCCATTATCATTTTGGTTGCTTCTCTTTGAACCTTTTCTAATTCTGCTATATCTTTTTTAAAATACAATGGCTACAATTGAACACAATACTCAAGGTGAGGTCACACCATGGAGTGATAGAGGAATAATATTTTGTATCCCTTTCCTAATAATTCCTAGCATCCTGTTTGCTTTTTTGGCTGCCATCGCCCACTAGGCAGACGATTTCGGGGTGCCAACAAAGTATATGCAGGGGATCAACCTGCATGAACTAGGTCTCCAATGTATGTAAGTAGATCTTGAACGTACTCATTATTCATTGTGGATATCTTGAAAAAAACAAGTGGGTGTAAAGTTCCCAGGACAGGTTTGGGAAGCACCGCCCTAGGGTCACATGTACATACCCTCTATGCTTTGATTACTGAGAAAAATTGTTTTAAAGTACACAATAAGTAAAGCTAGCAAACAATTTAAACAAGAATTCACCCAGACATTAATTGTTAGTTCATTGAAAAATTGGTTTTATACTGTCTGAACATAACAGTAATTAACATTTCAATTGGATGAACAATTAAGGCAGACTGAGCCATGATTTATCATAGACTTTCCTTTATTCTTACCTATGAGGAGAAAAAAGTGATAAACATTGTCCTTTGCCATTTTAACTGTATGTGGTTTCCATATTTAACACCACCACAGTGACTGCAGGAATTTAGTGATGTCTTTTGTACGTGCAGTTGAGAATTAATGTGTCTGTTTAAAGTCTGAGCACACACCTTGCAGATTCTTTTTCAACCCATCTCTTTTCTCTGCTCTGACTAAACATACTACAATCTCATGCAACGACAGCCTACCAAGAAAAACAACCAACATGGAATCCTGTGCAACACAACTCAAATGTTTACGTTAGAAAACTCTCCAGCTTGGATTACAAGGACAAACTCTACCAACCTCTCACTGAAAACAAATAACTAGGTAGTCCCTAAATATACAAATAAAAATATTATGGCTAGACATTGCCAGCCTGTCATTATAATGCTGACTGTTAATATCAATTAGGGAAGACTGCATATCAATTATTATTTGTCTGGGACATGAACTTCCTAGGCATAAAAGGAAGTGATGCAGCCTGCATTACTGTCTCCTCTCTTCAGCTAATTAGTACCGTTTTTAATGACTTCATCTGTCCAGGATCAATTGTCTAATGGAGAACAGTTCTCTGTCAGTTAATAAGGTGAAGAACTGTATAATGCAATTATGTCTGGCTCCAAAATAGTGCTTCCAATGACACTAAAAGAATCATCTCGAGGAATGAATAAGCTGAGGGAATGATGCAGCACTCGCAGGCTCATTCCAGGGCGAGTACCTAGTCTTCCAATCACGTGTCTATAAAACTCAGCAAGAAGATATTGTGCAGATCTGAAAACAAAAAAGAGAGAGAGAGAGAGAAGCATGAGATTGTGATCTATTAAATCTGGAAGTTTTATTATGGATAGAAATTAGAGGCAGCAAAGGTATTTGATGTAAGAAATAATACTGCTCTGGGATAGTCTGAATTTGAATATATATAATGATATCCCTAATATATGTACATATGACTTTTTTCCAAAGAGCAGTTGTCATTAAGGATTAAGAAATATTTGTAGTAACCTAAATAATTTTCTACATTGTCTCTCCAAAGAGAATGAACTAAACAGGATGCCAAATTGTGTTGGGCACATTATCTCCCTTGAGAAAGCTTTGGGCAAAATGGGAACCTACTTCCGGAGTACAAGATAAGTGTGCTTGATGCATTTTATATATGCATTTTATATATAAAAAAAATTTAATAAAAGAAAAATCATAATTGAAACATGAATTGGGTCATTATATAGAAGAAAATATAATAAAGCGAAGATAGGAGGTTTCTTGGCCAATGATGATTAAGTCTGGATTGTGACTATTTTTATGCTGGCTGCATGTGAGTACTACAGATGTTTAATGCGGCCTTTTTCCACCACATATATTTTCCATCCTGTTTTAAAGTGTTTTTCTTAAACCCAAAATATATGTGATATGAAATGATTATCTAAAGAGATTGTGGCATGTTCCTTGATATTAAATTTTAACTGCCAGACCTTTGACCATTCTTCTAATGTTTGGAGATCTCATCTCATGGTTTCTACTCCCTCTGGGGTATCCACTCTATTGGCTAGCTTCATGTCATCTGCAAAAAGACAGATTTTCCTTTTAACTCTTCAGCAATGTCTCTTACAAATATATTAAACAGAATCAGCCCCAGCACTGACCCTTGAGGCACTGCACTGCTCACCTTCCTTTCCTCTGAGCGTATTCCATTTACCACCACCCTTTGTCACCTGACAGTCACCCAGCTTCCAACCTAGTTCACCACTTTGGGTCCTAAGTTTAGCCCCCTCAGCTGAGGGACCATATCAAAGGCTTTGCCTAAATCCAAGTACATTACATCTAGCGCAGGGGTGATATGATACAGACATTCAAATATTTGAAAGGTATTAATCTGCAAACAAACTTCTTCTAGAAACAGGAAGGTGGTAGAACTAGAGGACATGAATTGAAGTGGAAAAAGGGGCCAACTCAAGAATAATGGCAGTATGTATTTTTTTCACCGAGAGGGTGGTGGATACTTAGAATGCTCTCCCGCAGCAAGTGGTGGAGATGAAAACCATAACGGAATTTTAAAATGCATGGGATACTCAGGAATCCTGTTTAGAAGGAATCGATCCAAAGAAGTTTAGCAAAAACTAGGTGGTAACACTGGTAATTGGGAATCAAAGCCAGTGCTAGGTGGACTTTCTGTGCCCTGACCGTGGCCTGGATAGATATGGATGGGCTGGACTGGAGCTTTTCAAGGGCTTCAATGACATCTTCAGAACTTATAGAACAAGGACGGTGCCAGGCAGACCTCTACAGTCTATGCCCTGAAAATGGAATTAACAAATCAAGATCAGGTGAGCCGATTGAGATTGTGTATCTGGATTTTCAAAAGACATTTGACAAAGTACCTCATGAAAGACTCCAGAGGAAATTGCAGAGTCATGGGATAGGAAGTAGTGTTCTATTGTGGATTAAAAACAGGTTAAAAGATGGAAAACAGAGAGTAGGGTTAAATAGTCAGTATTCTCAATGGAGAAGGGTAGATAGTGAGGTTCCACAGGGGTCTGTGCTGGGACCGCTGCTTTGTAACATATTTATAAATGATCTAGAGATGGGAGTAACTAGTGAGGTAATTAAACTTGCTGACGACACAAAGGAAAGTTGTTAAATCGCAAGAGGATTGTGAAAAATTACAAGAGGACCTTACAAGATGGGGAGACTGGGCATTCAAATGGCAGATGATGTTTAATGTGAGCAAGTGCAAACTGATGCATGTGAGAAAGATGAACCCGAACTACAGCTGCATAATTCAAGGTTCCACATTAGGATTCACCGCCCAGAAAAGGGATCTAGACATTATCATTGATGATACGTTGAAACCCTCTGCTCAGTGTGCAGCGGCGGCTAGGAAAGCAAATAGAATGTTAAGGACTATTAGGAAAGGAATGGAAAACAATAATGAGGACATTATAATGCCTTTGTATCATTCCATGGTGCGATCGCACCTCAAATATTGTGTGCAATTCTGGTCACCGCATCTCAAAAAAGATATAGTGGAATTAGAAAAGGTACAAACAAAGGTGATGAAAATGATAAAGGGGATGGGACAACTTCCCTATGAGGAAAGACTAAAGTGGCTAGGGCTCTTCAACTTGGAGAACAGACGACTGAGGGGAGATATGATAGAGGTCTATAAAATAATGAGTGGAGTGGAATGGGTAGACGTGAATCTGTTGTTTACACTTTTCAAAAATACTAAGACTAGGGGGCACACAATGAAGCTACAAAGTAGTAAATTTAAATCAAATTGGAGAAAATATTTCTTCACTCAATGTGTTATTAAACTCTAGAATTTGTTGCCAGAGAATGTAGTCAAAGCAGTTAGCTTAACAGGGTTATAAAAAGGTTTGGATAGCTTCCTAAAAGAAATGTCCATAAGCCATTATTAAAATGGGGAAAATTCACTGCTTATTTCTAGGATATGCAGTATAAGATGTATTGCACTGTTTTGCAGTCTTGCCAGGTACTTGTAACCTGGATTGGCCACTATTGGAAACAGGATGCTAGGCTTGATGGACATTGGGTCTGTCCCAGTATGACAATACTTATGTACTTATGTGTGCTTCCCTGGAGCAAGAGCCGGTGGTAGTGCATCCATGTGAATGTAAGCATGTGGATCACTCAGGTGGTAGTTTGCCTCTGTAGCACGCTCTGCCTTAAGCTTGCTTCTTTCAGGCTAGCTAGACTCTGGTGTAGAAAGACGTACTTTCTCTAAATCTGATGATTCTTCTGAGTCAGATTGTGACTTTGAGCTTTTATGTGCTAGGGTATGAGCCTTCACATATGCTGCAATTCTCTTCTCATGATCTTCAAGTCAATGTGGCTAAGCTGGTTTTCTCCTCCATCCTGACTTATGCCCGTTTCAAAGGCGAAGCTTCAGCCTTGATGGTGGTTGCTTCTTTCTCTTCCTGAAGCACCTTCAAGGCAATGTTTAACTCTGCCTGCCTTCCTGCATTCAGAAGTTGTGGCAGTGGCAACTGCTTTCTTTTCCTCTAAGTTTCTCAGTTTTTATGGCTGCTTCTTGCTGACTACAAAGAACATATGACTTAGCAATGTCAGCCTTAGCTCGGCCCCAGATGGCAGCTGATGTAGTTGTAAACTGACTGGAATGGCTGGTGTTCTGTGATCTGGAAGTTGTAGAACATCTAGAGGTTCTAGAGCTATGTCTAGAGGTGCCAGGATATTGAGATTCATTCACCCCAGCATGTGAGGTTCTGTGCTTTTAATTGCCTCTGTGACCATCTCTCTCTCTCTCTCTCTCTCTCTCTCTCTCTCTCTCTCTCTCTCTCTCTCTCTCTCTCTCTCTCTCTCTCTCTGCTAATCTATCTGCATAATTCCTTTCCTGCTTAAAAACTGGCAATATTCTTCTGACTTGTGCTGGTACTACTTATAGATTGATTGTAATGTCTCAACATGGAAGTTATCAGCTTTGCCTTTTTTTGATACCACACTTATTTTCTGACCTACTTTGAGCCAGAGTCTTTCAGGAGAAAGAGATACTTGTGAACTTCTGCGTCATAATTTTATCTGGCCTTTTCTGTAAGCTTGTGTGCTCTCTTTGAACTAGTAGACTGTCCATTCTCATTCATGTTCCCAGCATCATGTAGCTTGACTTGAAAATTTTGTTCAGTCTGCTTAGTTACTTCACTTTCTGACATAATAGAATCTGCCATTGCTATGCACTGAAAAAATAAATCCCTTTTTTCACCTTTGGGGTTTTTTTCTTTCTTTGCTTTCTTAGAACACCCTCTGCAGTGACTGTGAACCTTGGCTCTGTGCCAGAATTGTTACCTTTTCTCTAGAGCAAAATGGGGGGTGTGCAGTAGCTTCTTCCCCTTCTAGTACTCAGCACCTGTTTTATTTGATTATATATGCAGCTTTGAGCTCTATGTGAACAGGAAACAACTGTGAGATACAGTTTTCCTGCTTGTGAATTTTTGTTAAGAATTGCTCTTACAGGCTTTATAATTGTCAGTTATTCATACAGTAACTGTTTTAAAGCACTTTGAAATTTCTTACTTTCATTGACTTCCACAACTGAGTAGCTTCTTGAGGCAAATAAGAATTCCTTTATTCTGCCTTAAGTGTTGCTTGCACTTAAACTGATAATAGCATTCCTCTGTCACCACACATTTGATGCTTTGAGTAAATGCACTGAGACTTTATTAAACTGAAGCCCATTGCAGAACCTCAATATTTTACTATTCTGCCCTCTCACTTGGGTGAATGGCATGCATTTTAAACCAGAATATAACACATCACTATGAGAAGACTCAGAACTCATGAACCAAAATTTTCTTTAACGCAGTAATCAAACAAGGAAAAATAAAGTACAGTACAGATGTGCTGGACAAGAGTTTTTGACCTGCAAACTGGGAGTCTGCTCTCCACCAGCTCTCTCTCTCTCTCTCTCTCTCTCTCTCTCTCTCTCTCTCTCTCTCTCTCAAGTAAAAGAGGCTGTGAGATTGCAGCAACATGTTTAATAACAATGTTGTTTATACTTTTACACTAGTAAAATCTTGATAACATCATACAGTTAGGCAAACTTAAAAAGCAAATTTCAACAGCTAACAGAAAACAGCTAATCTCCATAGTCTTTTCCACTTAGTTTTAAAAGCCTTGCACCACAGCATTAACAGATAGAATCTAACAGCCACTGCAGGATCTAATTTAGTATTCCCACCCACCCTCCCCAACACCCACCCACCCCTAGGACAACTCCTCATTTATAGTCAGTTATTGTAATTAGGGTAACAAGCAAGGAGTGCTCTTATAGAGTTTTAAATACATTTCATTACCATCTAAGAAGGAAATACTAAATAAATCATACAATACACTATATAAAGTAAAAGACACTTTTATATTAGGCTAATATCCTTAATACTGTAGCAAGTTTTAAAATATTGGAAAACTCAAAAACACTAAGATGGAGTCAGCAGTCCAGCAGCGAGAGGGGTGCTATCCAGTCTTTTGCATTGAGTGTCACATGTATGATTATCTCCCAGTTGGTGAGATGTCATATGTTTGCGCCCGATGCAAAGAGCTCCTAGCTCTTAGAGAACATGTCCGTTCTCTTGAGGCTAGAGTAGCAGACTTGGTGGAGCTGAGGGAGACAGAGAGGTACATAGAGGAGACCTACAGGGATGTTGTAGAGAGGTCCCACCTCCAGTCTAGTAGCCCTTGTGCTACCTTGGAGGAGGGAGGTCTCCTAGAAGGAGAGCATCACCCTGGTGAAGTAGGAAGTACTCCTGTAGCCAGGACCTGCCCACCAGGGGATGTACTATCCTCTCGCACTGAGGATATGTCTCCAAGTGCTGCCCGGGAGGGAAAGGTTAGGACAGCTTTTGTAGTTGGTGATTCGATCATTAGGCATATAGGTGGCTGGTGGACGTGAGGATCGCCTGGTGACTTGCCTGCCTGGTGCGAAGGTGGCGGACCTCACGCGTCACCTAGATAGGATTTTAGATAGTGCTGGGGAGGAGTCTGCTGTCTTGGTACATGTGGGTACCAATGACATAGGAAAATGTGGAAGAGAGGTTCTGGAAGCCAAATTTAGGCTCTTAGGTAGAAAGCTCAAATCCAGATCCTCTAGGGTAGCATTTTCTGAAATGCTACCTGTTCCACGTGCAGGGCCCAAGAGACAGGCAGAGCTCCAGAGTCTCAATGCGTGGATGAGACGATGGTGCAGGGAGGAGGCTTTTAGATTTGTTAGGAACTGGGCAACATTCTGGGGAAGGGGGAGCCTATTCCGAAAGGATGGGCTCCACCTTAATCAGGGTGGGACCAGGCTGCTGGCATCGGCATTTAAAAAGGAGATAGAGCAGCTTTTAAACTAGAAATGGGGGGAAGGCCGACAGTCGCTCAAAAGCGCATGGTTCGGGAAAAGGTATCTTGCAAAGATACCTCACAAACAGGGAAGATAGGGTTTCTGGATAGTGAGGTTACACAACAGACCGTGGTAGGCCAGGTGCCCTTAAATACAACTAAAGATCAGACAAAAGATGTCAAATCAATAGTGTCAGGTACTAAGCATCATGCAAATAAGAACAACAAACATACTCTGAAATGTCTATATGCAAATGCTAGGAGTCTAAGAAATAAGATGGGAGAGTTGGAATATATTGCACTAAATGAAAAATTGGATATAATAGGCATTACTGAGACCTGGTGGAAGGAGGATAACCAGTGGGACACTGTCATACCGGGGTACAAAGTATATCGTAATGATAGGGTGGACCGGACTGGTGGAGGGGTAGCATTGTATATTAACGAGAGCCTTGACTCAGATAGATTACAAATTCAGCAGGACACAAATCACACCTTTGAATCACTGTGGGTTGAAATTCCATGTATAAAAGGGAAAAAAATGGTGATAGGAGTGTACTACCGTCCGCCTCGCCAGGATGAGCAGGTAGACACAGAAATGATAAAAGAAATCAGAGACACGAACAAAATGGGCAATGTGATAATAATGGGTGACTTCAATTATCCAAATATAGACTGGGTAAATGTAACATCGGGACACGCTACAGAGATACAATTCCTTGATGAAATCAAGGACAGCTTTATGGAGCAACTGGTGCAGGAGCCGACGAGAGAAGGAAAATTCTAGACTTGGTCCTTAGTGGAGCGCATGATCTGGTGAGGGACGTTATGGTACTGGGGCCGCTTGATAACAGTGACCATAATATGATCAGTTTTGACATCGACCTTGAAGTAACTGTACACAGAAAGTCAAATACGTTAGCGTTTAACTTTAAAAAAGGAGACTATGATAAAATGAGAAGAACGGTAAAAAAAAAAACTTAGGGGGGCAACTGAGAGAGTAAAAACTGTACAACAGGCGTGGACGCTGTTCAAAAATACCATCCTGGAGGCCCAGGCCATACATATTCCACAAATTAGAAAAGAAAGACGGAAGTCCAAAAGACACCCGGCCTGGTTGAAAAGTGAGGTGAAGGAAGGTATTAGGGCTAAAAGAAACGCCTTCAGAAAATGGAAGAATGAACCGTCTGAAAATAACAAGAAACAGCATAAGGAGTGTCAAAGCAAATGCAAGGCGCAGATTAAGAAGGCCAAGAGGGAGTATGAAAAAAGATAGCATTAGAGGCAAAAAAACATAGTAAAAAATTTTTTCGGTATATTAAAAGCAGGAAGCCGGCAAAAGAATCGGTTGGGCCGCTGGATGACCGAGGGGTAAAAGGGGCGATCAAGGAAGACAAAGACGTAGCGGAGAGACTGAATGAATTCTTTGCTTCGGTCTTCACCGAGGAAGATTTGGGTGGGATACCGGTGTCGGAAATGGTATTTCAAGCGGACGAGTCGGAGAAACTTACTGACTTCACGGTAAACCTGGAGGACGTAATGGGGCAGTTCGGCAAACTGAAGAGTAGCAAATCTCCTGGACCGGATGGTATTCATCCTAGAGTACTGATAGAACTGAAAAACGAGCTTGCGGAGCTACTGCTAGTGATATGCAACTTATCCTTAAAATCAAGCGTGGTACCGGAAGATTGGAGGGTGGCCAATGTAACACCCATTTTTAAAAAAGGCTCCAGGGGAGATCCGGGAAATTATAGACCGGTGAGTCTGACATCGGTGCCGGGGAAAATGGTAGAGGCTATTATTAAAAACAAAATTACAGAGCACATCCGAGGACATGGATTACTGAGACCAAGTCAGCATGGCTTTTGTGTGGGGAAATCTTGCCTGACCAATTTACTTCAATTCTTTGAAGGAGTGAACAAACATGTGGACAAAGGGGAGTCGGTTGATATTGTGTATCTGGATTTTCAAAAGGCGTTTGACAAGGTACCTCATGAAAGGCTACAGAGGAAATTGGAGGGTCATTGGATAGGAGGAAATGTCCTATTGTGGATTAAAAACTGGTTGAAGGATAGGAAACAGAGAGTGGGGTTAAATGGGCAGTATTCACAATGGAGAAGGGTAGTTAGTGGGGTTCCTCAGGGGTCCGTGCTAGGACCGCTGCTTTTTAATATATTTATAAATGATTTAGAGATGGGAGTAACTAGCGAGGTAATTAAATTTGCTGATGACACAAAGTTATTCAAAGTCATTAAATCGCGACAGGATTGTGAAAAATTACAAGAGGACCTTACGAGACTGGGAGACTGGGCGGCTAAATGGCAGATGATGTTTAATGTGAGCAAGTGCAAGGTGATGCATGTGGGAAAAAAGAACCCGAATTATAGCTACGTCATGCAAGGTTCCACGTTAGGAGTTACGGACCAAGAAAGGGATCTGGGTGTCGTCGTCGATAACACACTGAAACCTTCTGCTCAGTGTGCTGCTGCGGCTAAGAAAGCGAATAGAATGTTGGGTATTAGGAAAGGTATGGAAAACAGGTGTGAGGATGTTATAATGCCATTGTATCGCTCCATGGTGCGACCGCACCTTGAGTATTGTGTTCAATTCTGGTCGCCGCATCTCAAGAAAGATATAGTAGAATTGGAAAAGGTGCAGCGAAGGGCGACTAAAATGATAGCGGGGATGGGACGACTTCCCTATGAAGAAAGACTAAGGAGGCTAGGGCTATACAGCTTGGAGAAGAGACGGCTGAGGGGAGACATGATAGAGGTATATAAAATAATGAGTGGAGTGGAACAGGTGGATGTGAAGCTTCTGTTCACGCTTTCCAAAAATACTAGGACTAGGGGGCATGCGATGAAACTACAGTGTAGTAAATTTAAAACAAATCGGAGAAAATTTTTCTTCACCCAACGCGTAATTAAACTCTGGAATTCGTTGCCGGAGAAAGTGGTGAAGGCGGTTAGCTTAGCAGAGTTTAAAAAGGGGTTGGACGGTTTCCTAAAGGACATGTCCATAAACCGCTACTAAACGGACTTGGAAAAATCCAAAATTCCAGGAATAACATGTATAGAATGTTTGTACGTTTGGGAAGCTTGCCAGGTGCCCTTGGCCTGGATTGGCCGCTGTCGTGGACAGGATGCTGGCTCGATGGACCCTTGGTCTTTTCCCAGTATGGCATTACTTATGTACTTATGTAGCAAATTACAGCATAGGCAGTTTCAGTTCACAAAGGAGATATGCCACAGACTAACACTTACAGACCTAATAGAGTGAGAAAGGGGGCAACTAGCCCAGCATGCACAGAAAACAAGGCAAGCCAATAGAAAGAGTCCCAAATGATACAGGGAACTGGGCATGTGCTCTAGAAGAGCCTATTACAGGGAACTACAGGTTTATAGGGACATGACCCAATTCCCTGCCTCCATACAAATGGGGGGCAGAACACTCCTATCCTTTAAAGAGTAAAACCTTAAGAGTTGTAACTTTAAGGAAGGTTTCCCCCACTTGAATCTATAACAAATGTCTTATGAATACATTGCCTTAAATGTTTTATTCAGTGGATCAATATCATCTATTACTGTGCTGTTAATAATTGAAGTGATTCTCACAAAATAGACAGCTATGATGGGTGGCGATATTTAGATATAATGGTAGTATTGTATTTGCCCACTGAGGTCTCTGTTCATAAATATTTTGTCACTTATGTTGCCATGCCTTTGTTTTTGTGTAAATCCTTTATATAACCAACCTGTCTTCTCATTAGCAGTTTCAATAATTCAACATGTGTTACATGATTAGAGTACATATTTAAAGGGTAAACCCTTGGCAACAGCTTCATAGGTCAAAGAAAAGTACATTTCTGTAAATGCAAAGAGTACACCACATGCACATACACACATACATAAACCTAACATCATTTAATATATGGTATCAAATATTTGTTTTCTTTTTGTTTGTTTGTTTGTTTTTTTCTTTTAAAATTGCCACAATTTTAAAAAGATCATACCTCCCTTAGATCCAGGGATATTGTTGAATCATAATTACAACTAAAGGGTTCTCTGTGCCCTGGAAAGCAGAGAGGACAGCAATAAAGGAAAGAAAACGTAAAAGGTCATAATATGGTAGTGAAAACACACAGCAAAAATTAAGCAGCCAATATATTACTGTGCCTCAATATATGTGGTCAAATAGGAAAATTGTGTAGCACTGTGTTTTATTAGTGCTGCATCAAATGTATTAGGGCACTTAAACAATGAGAATTACTGCAATTTATGGGCACAGTTTTAAATGAGATGTAATAGCTTGTAGCATGTCATTAAAACAGCTGGACAATCCAGTGGTAGTGCTGTGTACTGTTATGCTAGAAACCTGGATCAGTTTCACTCTCAGTGCACTGGAGTGTGTTCTAGATGTTGCTCTGTAGCAATATCTACCAGCTTGTTTGGAGTACATTATTACTAGGTTCTAAATGGGACTATGGACCATGTTTATTGGGCAAGATGCATTGCTGTGACTCTCAAGCTAGCAAGAAGAGAAAGAAGGATGTAGTAAGGGAATAGAACCCTGGCAGCCTGCAAAAGGAGACTTAAGACATCCAAGAGAGTTGCTCTAACTGATACCTAGTATTGCATAACAAAACGTTGCCAGGCATAAAAAGAATTTAAAATACATCTCTTTTTATTTAAAGGGTGATAGGTTTATTTATTTATTGCATTTGTATCCCACATTTTCCCAATGTGGCTTACACGGTTCCAGAGAGATGGTTACAGATTCCAGAGTAAACGAGTACAGAGTGCATAGTGTAATTGATTAGAGCTTGCGTGGTTTGCCCCATATAGTTTATATGGGGTAGAATTGGGCGGTGAAAGATTTGTATAGTTGTCCGTTTTTGTGATTATTTAGGTTGTGTTTCAGTAGTCTGGATGTTTAAGATGGTTGTGTTAAAAGAGTGGATAGGAGCGATGTTTTCTTGCCAGTTAAATCCAAGGTCAAGAACCTGAGGGTGCTTGTGGAGGTCAGTTTTAGGTTGACATCGCAAATTGCAATGGTCATCACCTGCAGTATCTTTTTTTTTTTAATTTTTCAATGATTAGGAAAATGGCATTTTGGATTTGTGAGAACAATTTGACATCATTGATTCATGTCCTTGTAACATTGTGTTTGAATTACTACACTGCCTTATACATTGCTTTATCATGTAAAAACCGGAGACATTTGCAGTTAATCCAAAATACTGACACCCAAGTTTTGCCTGATTGTGGACTTAGAGACCATACATCACCACAGCCCAAAAAGAACTGATTCCTGTCTCCTTGGCATGCCAGATTTAAACTCCTTTGCTTGGTATTGGGTTGGGTCTTTCTTATCTCCAGAATCATTTGGTTCATTATGTTCAAACATGCTTCCTGAGATTACAAATGAAAGTTCTGCTGGCTGTACCTTCCTTTATGAGACTGGATTATTCAATGTTCATGGTAGAGCCTTTTTGAATATATATAGATAGATAGATGTGTGTAAATAGTTAAATAAAGCCTGTTTAATGTATTAGTCAGCTCTGTTCACAGCAGTTCTCCATTTGTTTGGATTTTTCCTGGGGGGGGGGGGGGGGGGGGGGGGGAGAAGAGGGTAATCTCGCTTGCTAATACTTTTCTTCCCCAGGCAGAGGCACCGAGCGCCAAATGACAAACAGAAACTGCCTATGGGAGGCTCTAGCCAGGTTATTTTTTATTTTTATTTTATTTTTGTTACATTTGTACCCCGCGCTTTCCCACTCATGGCAGGCTCAATGCGGCAGGCAAAGGAGGGTTAAGTGACTTGCCCAGAGTCACAAGGAGCTGTCCGTGCCGGGAATCGAACTCAGTTCCTCAGTTCCCCAGGACCAAAGTCCACCACCCTAACCACTAGGCCACTCCTCCACTGGACCCCGAATCCAGGACCACCCAGTTAGGGGGTGTTACACAGAATAAAAATGTTAATGTTAGATTAGATTAGATTAAACTGTCTGTTATGTGTCCTTGTAAAGCTCAGCATATATCTTCTTGCAATGTTACAATAATTGTAATATTGTATTGGGGCATTTCCATTTTCCCCATGCTAAGCAGACCTAAATGAAAAGGGTCAGTTACAGCATGGGAACACTTCTTCCCCCAAACTCTCAGAAGAACAAGCAAGGTCTCTGAAGAACAAAGGTTTCAGAAACCATAATTTCATCATTGTCCAGACCACAGTTTTCCCCCACCCCCAATACACATACTACCCCATGGTGCTGTAGAAACTTTCATCAGCAGGATGGAGCCCTCAGCAAGATGTTACTGGTTTGGATCTGAATGTGGATTTTAGATTTAATCATGGGCGTAGTTTGACTGTTTCATTTGGGGGGCAAAGGATGGGGCGGGGCATATTAGCATAATCATTTGCAACATCTATCAAGACAGAATTGGACAACATCAGTGAAGGATTGAAAGTTAAAGAATCCCTAGAGGCTTTCCAGCGGCAACATAATGATCTTAACTATAAGATTGAGCAATTTTGCTCTGACTTGCAGAAAATGAAGATTAGGAAGTTCCGCAGAGACAAAAAAGATTATGAGGCGAAGAACGTACTGTATATCCATGGTTGGAATCTAGTAATGAGAACGTACTTCAGCCATTTGAGGAAGATGAACGTAGCATTTCAGACGATAGTTCCTCTGGTCCTGAGAGACCTTTTTTAGGCAAAGGAAGAGGAAGATTTTGTGGGGACAGACAACGGCGAGGGAGACGAGCAGGAGATTTTTCGGATCCACCCCCGGGTTAACTGGAGCGTCCAGTCACATGCTCACGACAACAGTAGACGACTCGGTCATAGTGAACCTTTCCCTACATACACTAATGGCTGGTGAGTGTCAACTGCTTTCTAAGGGTTTGTCGTTTGTTCCAACTAGTTGACTTGACCCTTTTCAAATTAGGGTTGAGTTAGAGAAATTCCTAAGAATTCTGCATCTGAAGATTTTTTTTCTCTGACAGTGGTGGAGAGGAAATCACGCTGGTCTCCGGGACCATTGGACCCCATTCTGGCCTCCTTTCGCCTGTTGGTGTTAAAAGAATGTGAGAATCTGGAAACCGCTTCATGGAAGAACAGTAGATGCAGTCTGACTAAGACTGAAGCGGCAGCATTGAACTCTTTGAGACTCAACACCTCGATTGTGATAAGGAGAGCAGATAAAGGCAGGGCAATTTTGATACAAGAGAGGGATGTATACATTGCTGAAGTTCTTAGGCAACTGCACGTTAGTTCCGATTATAGAGAACTTGCAGTTGACCCAACGCCAGAATTGCAAGAACGAATTTTTCATCTCACCAGCGGAACGTATGCTGAAAGAGGTTGAGCAGATAAAGGCGGGGCAATTGTGATACAAGAGAGGGATGTATACATTGCTCAAGTACTTAGGCAACTGCACGTTAGTTCCGAATATAGAGAACTTGCAGTTGACCCAACGCCAGAATTGCAAGAACGAATTTTTCATCTCACCAGCGGAACGTATGCTGAAGGAATACTAACTCAGAAGGAATTCCACTTCCTCAACACCCCCCATTCTAAAACCCCTATGTTTTACACTCTTCCTAAAATCCACAAAACTTTGGTTCATCCACCTGGCAGACCTATCATCTCAAGCCGTGGTTTATTTATTTTATTTTATTTATTTGCTACATTTGTACCCCACATTTTCCCACCTATTTGCAAGCTCAATGTGGCTTACATTATATTGCAAAAGATATAGTTATGAACAGAGTACGAGGTTTGTTCTAAATTAATATATTACTATGTAAGAATTCTGCAGCCTTTGGTTAGTGGAGGAGAGTCTTATTTGAAAGATAGTAACCATTTTCTCCAAATACTTGCGCATAGGAGTCTAAAGCCCGTAGTTCAATCATGGCAACTTTAGACGTAACCGCACTTTACACAGTCATTCCGCAAGATGAAGCCCTGGAAGTTCTACAAGCTTTTTTAGACACCAGGGCGCTGAGCCGGGTTCTCGCCTCTTTCATTTTGGCTCTGGCGGGCTTGGCTATGAAGAAATTTTTTTTCTATTTGGAAACACACTGTAACAGCAGATCTCCGGGGTCGCGATGGGAGCCACGATGGCTCCCTCGGTGGCCAATTTGTATATGCAGGCATTTGAACAGAAATTCGTCTTCACCGCTGCACTGTTCAAAAATGTAGGCTTATGGGTTCGCTTTATAGATGACATATTTTTGTTGTGGACAGGAGAGGAACCTGATTTGCATCAATTTGACTCTCAGTTAAACACTTGTCATCCTCGTATCCATTTCACTGTACACATGGATCCCTGTGAGATATCTTTTCTAGATGTACTGATA
Organism: Microcaecilia unicolor; assembly: GCF_901765095.1. NCBI lineage: Eukaryota > Metazoa > Chordata > Amphibia > Gymnophiona > Siphonopidae > Microcaecilia > Microcaecilia unicolor. The sequence continues at coordinate 523,326,209 of NC_044031.1, forward strand.
AAGAACACCGGGAATAGCTTCACGACAACTATTTTTCAGAAGGAGACAGACAGTAATACTTTTTATATTATGAGAGCTGTCACCCTACAGCACTGAAGAATAGTCTACCTTTTTCCCAATTTTTAAGGCATGTATGTTCCAGAGACCAAGACTTCAAGCAGCAATTGAAAGATCTGACAAACAAATTACTAGCAAGAGGAAATCCAGAACAAGTTGTGCACACTGCATACCGCCGGGCGCGTTTCAATCACCATGAATCACTATTTTTACCTAAATCCAAGACTACATCGCTAGGGGACGATGTATTGACATATGTGATGCAATATAATTCAGCTTCACCACAAGTAGCATCTATTTTAAGGAAACACTGGTCATTAATATGCACCATGCCCTTGTTCAAAGATACCCGGATCTGTTTTGCCTACAGCAGAACTAAGAACCTGAAAGAATTTCTGAGTCCTGCTGTATTGGCTGATCCAGCCATAGCCAAGAGACAGCCTGCAGGTAACTTGGGCCATTCTAAATGTGGCAACTGCTCTTTTTGTTCAATCATGGAAGACACCTCTTTATTTGTTAACCCCGTTGACGGGAGAAAGTACGTCCTGAGAGCAAGCTCTTCATGCAAATCAACCCATGTCATTTATTGCCTCATTTGCTCGTGTAATAAATTATATGCGGGCCAGACCTCTAGGAAGCTCTCAGTCCGTGTGGCAGAGCACAAGAGCGCCATATAGACAGAGAGGATCGGGGTGCCCTTGGTAACACACTGTACTCAGCAACAACACGCCTTTTCAGACTTTAAATGTTTAGTACTACAAGCGATGTTTTGCTCCTCGAGAGGAGGAGATTTTCAACGTATCTTACTTCAGCAGGAGCAGAAATAGATATACAAATTATGCTCCCTGGAGCCAATAGGCTTGAACTCGCACTTAGAATGGTGCCATTTTTTCTAATTGAAGGCAGTGCTTGTGATTGGCTAGAAGCTTGACAGCGTCTGACATCATGACTAGCATTTATCACAGAGTCCATTCAGTGTGTCAGATGCCACGCGAAGCACAGTGGAGAGAACCTGCGGCTGTCCTAAGTAATGTGTTGGTAGGCTTGGAGTTCAGAGAGCAGTGAGGTGTGGACTGGTAGTAATTACCTGTTTCTCTGTCTCACCCACAGGAGTAACCCTGTCGCTAAGACGCTGAAGCAGCAGCGCGAAACGCTGGCCACCGTCGGCTTGGGGGCAGAGGGGTGAAGACAGCAGGATACAGCACAAGAGTTTCAAGTGCTGACAACCAGGAACACTGATATTGAAAGACGCTCTTTACTACCTTATTTTGAAACCTCTAAATTGCAGCCTGTCTGGGTGATTAATTGAGTAACCTGGATGCACTGAAAGTGAATAAAAGCATGAGAGAACATTGAACATTGAAGTAAATAAGAGAGAGAAATTTCCACATAAATGTTTGAATAGAAAAGAAATTAAAAAAAGAATAAAGCAGTGCAGAGGTCCGGAAAGTGTTCTGGCCAGTGATGAAGAGAGGATCAAGTTGACCTGGTTAGCTCTTTTAGATATATACTATCCAGGAGCTCTTTGAGACCTTTTTCCTTCCTGAAATAGGACCTAGTTGGACAGGCATGTGCATATGTGTAGTCTAGGCTGGGACTTGTCCAGCTTGTGGGAGTTTGTCGAAGTTCCGTATTCCCAAAAAAGCCAGCTCTTGCTCCCTTCCTTCCTTCTTTCTTCCTTACCCAGCACTCCCTCTTCCTCTCCAGTAGTATTTCCCCACCCCTTTCCCATACCAGGCCAGTGTAGACCTTAGAAATGCATAATGTCATGGACTCCGCCCCCCAGGAGCAGACCACGCCCACTTCCCAAATAAGATTTCTCTCGAACTGTAGTCAGTGGCCTGTATCCGGGCTGTCTGACTCCCAAAGGACGGTGTCCACACCAAAATATAGGAAAGGTTATAGGAAAGGAGGTAATTTAGGGAAATAAGGATAGAACAAGGGAAAATATAAGGTACAACAATTTCTAAACCAAATAATCAGTCCTCAATAAACTTTAAAATTTAACAATTTATTTGTCAGATAAACAAGCATATATATATACTCCTAAAATAACTACTTTAATTTCTATTTTCTAGATTATCGTCTCTTCAATTCGTTAACAAAACATCATTTTATAAACATCAGATAAGTATTCAAACGTTTGCTTTTCCTTTGTCTCTTATCTATTTGCAATTCTATTTCACTTTCTCTTTTCTCAAAGAATTGATACTTTTCTTCACTTTTGTTTTTCAGGTCCTGGACTCCACTCTATACAACCTAACGGTAAGTATGTTTAAGTTTATTTTCTTTTTATCTCTTTTCCTTTAATTTCTTTACCACACTCTGTTGTCTTCTTTGTTCTTGGCTGTCTCTTTGACTTTTCTTGAAACGTTGGGGCCCTTAATATGATCAGTATTCTTATGGTTAAGTATTTTCTTGTAGGATTTTCTTCTTTCACCTACACCTGTTCTTAACAAAATAACTGAAGAGAAAACCCTTACTCCTTAACTTTTTCTCTGGATGCCTAATAGAAGGGTTTAAGTTATACACTGGACATTCTAGATAATAAAAATAAATTAATCAAATACCCTAGACTAAATTTCCTATGCTAATTGACTTTTTTTTCTATTCTCACAGAGAGCTCCACTCTTCTTTACAGCTTTTCTCACTTTCCCATATACACTCTACAGTCACTCAATACTTAACCCCTATCTCAACTTTCATTAAATTTTCATACATAAAATTTATATTGTTTTCCTCTCAATCACTTTCATTTCATCATAAAACTCACTTTTTCACTAAACTTTGTCATTTAAACCATTTCCATACTTTGTAGGCCTTCACTTCGCACAGCTATTTCACACACACCCTTCTCCCTCTGTGTTCAGAAGCTCTCTCCCCAACTGCCCACTCGGCCGTTGCCTAGACAACGGAGCTTCCCTGGACATTCCGCCGTCCAGACAACCAATCAGGTGCTCTACTTGCTTTGGAATTCCTCCACCTGTCCGTCATGGAACCCCTAACCAAAATTCCATTCTCCATTTTAATCAACTGTTTACCCATTAAAAATCATTAAAAACATATATTTTCCCCAATTTTTACCCCTAAACTCTTCCCAATTAACTTCAAAATTTCCATGCCGCCTAATATAAATTTTCCCATAATCCCTATATTTTTAGAATTCAAATTAACCCTTTCCTTACCCCACAATCAAACATTACCCCATAACACTCCTCCGAAAACCCAAAACTCCCCAAAAACCTATCCAAAAATTAGAAGACCCCTTCCCGGACATAATATGTCGAAATTATTAAAATCGGACCATTTAAACCCCCCGAAGCACCCCAAAATGTCCCCCTATTAAATTAACCCCTTAAACCTCAATTTTAAAATTACACCCCCCCCCTAATTTACCTAAACTAACCCCCCTGAACACAAATCTGCAAACAGAATTTAAATCCGTTAAACCGTTCAGAATCTACGCCCCTCTACACCTATTACCACATTTTAAACAATATAAAAAATAAAATTTGGGGCTAAATACCCCCTTACCTGTATCCTTAAGTCCCCCACACATGACGACCACCAAAATTCCAGGTCCCGGTGATCTCTCCTCAAAAACAGAGGAAAAACAAAAAAACCTCCGTGGCCGGGCCCAAAATTTAGCCCCCGGCTTCGGCCTACTCGGAAAGACTCGCGTTGCCGGTTCGTGCATGAGGCGCGCCGCCTCATGCACACTCGCGCGTCATTCCCCCGAAGTCCTCTTCTCGGCGCTTCACGGGCCCGAAAAAGATCTTCACTCCCGGGGATGCGCTCCATCGGCCCCCGGGAGTTAAAAAAAACGCCGCTTCGCTTTCCTGCTCCCCTCCTCCGTACCGGAGCGCTCATCCAGCGCTCCGACTCAATTTTGCAGGTCCGGGGACGTTCCCAACCATCCCCGGACCCCGAAACGTGCTGAGCCTCGTCCCCAAACCTGAACCTGCATTACACAGGCCCCAAAATCCCTCGGGAGCGCCACTCTTCCCCCGTAGCGCTCCCAACCAGAAAAATGGCCTCCAAATCGGCCCCGAAATGGACCCCAGCCACAGATGACCCCAGAAGCCTCCAAAAACCTTGCTGCCTGCTCCTGCAGCATCGGAGACCCTCCAAAAACCTCCCAGGTAAGTATTTATTTATTTATATTTTCTTTAACCCCTAACCCCCTGTTACAATAAGTTCTATATGTAGATCCTTCAAGAGGTAGTGTGTCATGATTTAGGCTCTACACCCTTTCTGATGTTTTGGTGCCACCTCAGTAAGGCCAACACACAATCTCTCCACTGCAAAACACTATACACAAACTTGTGCAAAAACACACTCATAACCTTACCAAACCATAACAGCATTAATTCCAAGGACAGGACGAGCTACAACCTTATGTGTGGAAAGGCAGCACTGTAATTACACAGGGCTCTAAAACACCAGTACACAACCTAGTGAAAAAAAACCCAAAACAAAAAGGGCTGCAAATACTACACACTACCAGAATACTGCACCTTGATCACACATGAAAAACACACGACAACAGATATGATACAAGGAACTAGAAATAAAAAAAAATATGAAGGTAAAATACTGAACTGGAAAGTTACCTTAAGAAGTTAGACTCGGCATTCAGCAATACTAGAAAAATTGAAACTTACATGCAAAATATCACAGATGCACAATTCCAAAAGCTGACATATTCCAATTAATAAATTCTGAATAAAATACTTTTTTTCTACCTTTGTTGTCTGATCATTTAGTTTTTCTATTCACTTAGGTCCCAGTGTCTTCTGTTTTATGCAGTGTCTTCTTTCCATGTGATATTTTTTCACTCACCATGTCCACCATCCTCCTGTGTCCTTATGTGTCCTGTGTACCATCTGTAGCCCTGTCCCTATCCTTCCTCGAGTTTCAGTATCTGCCCTCAAAGTGTTCCGATCCAGCCCTTAAATTCAGCAGTTTTCCCTCCATCCATATCCAGCATTTCTCCTCACTCCCCTCCCTCCATCCATGTCCAGCATTTCTCCTCTCTCCCTTCCCCTCCATCTGTGTGCATCTCCTTCCTTTGTCTTTCCTTCCCTCCATCCTTGTCCAACATTTCTCCTCTCTTCCCTGCCCTCCACTCCATCCATGTCCAGCATTTCTCCTCTCTTCCCTCCCCTTCATCCATGTGCATCTCCTTCCTGACTTCTCTCCCCTCCATCCATCCATGTCCAGCAACTCTCCATTCTCTCCTGCCCTCGCCTCCATCCATCCAATTCCAGCAAATTTACTCTCTCCCCTGCCCCCTCCATCCATCCGTCCATCCATGTCCAGCAATTCTCCTCTCTCTCCTGCCCTCCCCTCCATGTCCAGCGATTTTTCTTCTCTCCCCCTGCCCTCCCCTCCATCCATGTGCATCTCCTTCCTGTCTTCCCTCCCCTCCATCCATGTCCAGCAACTCTCCTCTCTCCCCTGCCCTCCATCCATCCATCCATGTCCAGCAACTCTCCATTCTCCCCTGCCTCTCCTCCATCCATCCATATCCAGCAAATTTCCTCTCTCCCCTGCTCCCTCCATCCATGTCCAGCAGTTATCCTCTCTCCCCTGCCCTCCCCTCCTCTTCATATCCAGTGATTTATCTTCTCTCCCCCTGCCCTCCCATCCATGTCCAGTGATTTATCTTCTCTCCCACTGCCCTCCCCTCCCATCCATGTCCAGCGATTCTCCTCTGCCCTCCCCCTATCTATGTCCAACAATTCTCCTTTGATCCCCCACCCTCCCCTTCCATCCATGTCCAGTGACTTCCCCAGCTCCCCCTTTTCAGTCCCCGAGTTCTAGTTCCCTCCTCTCCATCCATGTCCAGCAACTCTCCATTCTCCCCTGCCCTCTTCTCCATCCATATCCAGCAAATTTCCTCTCTCCCCTGCCCCCTCCATCCATCTGTCCAGCAATTCTCCTCACTCCTCTGCCCTCCCCTCCATGACCAGCAATTTCTCTTCTCTCCCTTTCCCTCCCCTCCCTTCCATGCCCAGCGATTCTCCTCTGCCCCTTCCCTCCATGTCCAGCGATTCTTCTCTGCCCCATCCCTCTCCTCCATGTCCAGTGATATCCCCTCTCTCCCCGACAGCCCTCCTCTCTGTTCCTTCCAGCCCACCCCCGGCGTGTTTAAACCTTTTATTTTCAGCAGCGACGACAGTGAAGAAAACAGAACAGCAAGTGGGCTATCGGGGAGCTGAGGGTGGGAAGGAGGGACCAAGAGCGCGTTGTGCTGGTCCTGCATTTGTTTGTGCTGGTCCTACGTTTGGGGGGGGGGGGCAACGCCCCCCTCGCCCCTCCCAAACTACACCCATGGATTTAATTATTTGCTTTTTCTAAATCTAAACCCAGGAAAGTTTCGTTCAGGTACAGTAGGATCACAATGAGAAAAAGCACCATTGGTACTCTGGCAAATAAGTCAAGCACACTAATTCCCATTAGTTCTTAGTTTGTTGTGTTGAAAACATTCTAGGTCCAATGCAGCAAAAGGTGCAGATGTTGGGAAAGAACTAGCATGACATCTGTGCACAATTTTATGTGTACACAGTGCAGAAAATGATTTTGCACTGAAGCAAACCCTACACAAAGCCTGCATTAGATGCCAGTGCAGAGCATTTTAAAATCAAGGTTAATGAGGCTATTAGCTATTCCACTACAGTGCAGAGAAGTGCACAGACTTTAAGGCTGAGCACAATGCGGGAACCTTAATGCCACGTCTGAGGAGGCATTAGCTTTTTCTGAGGGTTAGCTTGTTCTTCAGCAGTAGCACCTTTGAGGATTTAATGCCTCTTCCTTCTTTGTGCTGTGAGCACAACAGCATCAACAACATTTTTCATGGCCTCCATGAAAGGCCTGGTCAAAAAAAAAGAAAAAAACGGAGGAATTGAATGTTCTGTGCTAAGGGCATCTACAGCTGTGCATCGGTCTGAGCAGAAAAGAAATTGTAATTGCACATATCTGCACATTGCTAGAACGCTATTGTGCACATAAGTATTGGCATTGCAAACATTTAATGCAGAGAATGGCGCTCCAACAGATGTGAGGTATGTGTCAATACCTTTTTCTGCTCAGATGTGCACAGCACTAGCTGCCCTTAAGACAGAACCTTGTGTGCTTTCTCTGAGTAGAGAACAAGTTTTGCACACGGGTCCTATTTATATACCGGGGTGGACTGAGTGTACTCTGGAACCCAAAGCACTGAGAATACTCTGGGCCCCCCACCATGCTGCTGCTGCCACCATCACCAGTGCCCCCACCCCGCCGTGCTGCCTCCCTCCCACTGTGTTGCCACTCTCCCCCCCCCCCCCCCCCCCCCCCACACACACACACACACACCTTGAAGGACCCTGGTGGTTTAGTGGCTGTGCCTTCTTCAGGGGCAGGAAATAAATCCCCTCTTTCCTGCCCACCCATGACTCTACTCTGCCCGGTATGGCGCCGGTTTTACAAAATGGCTGCCAAAACTTTCCACGGTAGTCTCGCCTTTCGCAGAGACTCGGCAGCCATTTTGCAAACACAGCGGTGCAACCAGGGACAATAGCAGCAGCGGCCGCTAGACCAACATGGCCCCGTGGGGGCTGTAGTGTACGACGGCGGGCAACAGAGCAGAGCCTGGCCCTTGGGCACTGCCCAGTTGCCCATATGGTCAGTCTGCCTCATATATAATTTGTTCTCTGCATCGGTGACCAAGATTGTGTGTTAAACTAGTATTAGAAGCCATGTGCTAAGCCTTCAGTACATGGCTGTAATGCAATTTTCTGCATCAGCCTCTCTGTGGAGTACAATGAAGAAAAGGACTCTGGAGAGGAGGCAAAGCCGCAGATTTTGAGATATGTCCTTACCTGCATTTTCTCCTTATACCTACTACTGTGTTTATGCAAGGTTCTCAGGGTTGTAAATGCATGTTACTGGATTCTCTTGACTGAAGTCAGGCTAGAATGGAATATTGTCAGTTTAGGTTTTGTGCCGAATAGCAAAATGGTTACTTTCCAATCAGATGCAGTTTTGCTATTCTTTGTGATCTACAGTTTTGTAGTCGAGAACCTGTAAGCTCCTGAATTTTTAATGATTCTTTATTGGTCAGTGAGGTTTTATTTACTTTTTTATTGGTTGCTAGAGTCTCAGTTAAAATTATCCGGAGAAAAGGTTTTCAAATGGACAAGGAATATAAAACAACCTTTATATACATTTATTGCTATTAGAAAAAATAGGAAGCTCTTAGAATTCTGAAGACAGATGCTTCGCTTTTCCAGTAGATACTTTTAGTAAATCTGTTGGGAAAAATATTTAGCACTAAAAAAGTGCTCAGCTCCTACATTGAATGCTGGTAATCATTGTGTAGGAATCACAAGTAGTCCAGGAGAAAAAAAAAGATGTGCTTTATTTCTACATTATTATTACAATTTTCTATGATCAATGCTTTCTTTTCAGAAAGTTTCATAAAAAGTTATATTAATGGTGCAAAGTAGAGACATGTCGAACAACAAATGGAAAGTAAACATATCATCAGTCATCAAACTTAGGGGAAAAAAGAATTGTAGATGAAAGCAAAAGGCAGTGTAGTGATTACAGTAAACAAAAGGCTAGAGGTAGATGATTCCACTAATGAGTGACAAGTAAAGCAAAGCAGCAGCAAATTTATTCATTTATTTCACAAATTTATGTCACGCATTATCTATCTAGTCTAAGCAGGCTACAAACAACATACACAATCATTACTACACAAATTAAATAAAACAAAACAATAAAATGCACATCAAAGATTATTCCCTAGAAATTAGACAAAGAGATCATAAACTGAAGAGGATAAAAAAGGAATTAGTGATTGAAGCTAGAGGCAGGCGGTATAGTAGACAAAAGAACTTAATAAGGTTGTGACTGAAGCTGCTTCTCCCCTCCTCTGGATTTGAAATTGCTCACCTTTCAGAGTAGTGAGCCCTTGGGCCATGGTCATAGGGCCGACTGTGACAGACAGATCACCTCAAAGGCCTACTCAGAGAGACAAAGGCAGGAAGCCTGTACAGCTGTAACTCTGGGGCTAGGCCAGGCAGGAACTCAGGAGCGGGACTTTAGCAGGAACCAGGGTCAAAGTTTAGGTAGGAACCAGGAATGAGACTCGGCTTTAGCTGGAACCAGGAACAGGGCTCTGGCAGAAACCAGGAACAGGGCTCGGCTTGGGCAGGAGCTAGGAACAGTGCTTAGCTTTAGCAGGGACCAGGAACAGGGCTCAGCTTGAGCAGCATCCAGGAGCACAGCTTGGCAGGAATCAGTAACAAAGCTTGTGATAGGCTTCTCACGGAAACACTGGGTTTGTGAGCCCTTGGACCACTGCCGAGGAGCGGCAGCGGCAGGCAAACCCCCCCAACCAGCACTGGGCTAGCACACCAGCAAGGCAGGGACTGCAGACACAGATAAGCAAGCCGGAACACATGGACTGGAACACACTGGACTGGAACTAGGCTTCACCTACACTTGATTGCCGTTCCCCAGGGGTTGAGCCCCTGGGTGCAGGTAGCCAGCAGGACTTAGAGGAAAGCTGGTACTAGAGCAAGCAGGCTGGAACACCAAGAAACTCACACTATTTGGCCACAACAGAGTTCAGGATAGGAATCAGGATTCATGATTTCCAAACAGGCTTGGCTGGAAGGAAACTGAAAGCAAGCAGGGCAGACACAAGCAAGAGGGGAACTAAAGCTGAAGACAACCAGCCACAAACAGAGGAAGAACAGATACTATACAAGGTACAGGACTTTAAGACAAGCTTGACTAACCAGGGTAGGACAGAACAGGGAACCAAACAAGACAGACTAGACAGGACACAAAGCCAGGCTACACAGACAAGAACTAGGGCAATGACTGAAAGCTGCCAAGCAGCCACTAAGAAAGACATACATACAAGCAATAAAGCTAGACTGAAAGCAGAACCTAGCAGACAAACAAACAGAGAACACAAAGGCTAAAGTACACACAGGCACCAAGATCTAAACACAGTACAGGACAAGGCTAAAGTACACACAGGAACTAAGAACAGAACAAGGCAAGAGTGCAACTGTACACCGGTTACCTTGAGACCCTTGGCAATGCAAAGGCCCTGCTGAAAGGGCCAGGTGCCTAATAAAGGCAATCAGCAGCTGAGGCTCAACTGCAGGAATCTCAAGTCAGCTAAGAGTGAGGCTAGCTGCCAAACTTCCAACCAAGTCTGGAGGGCTAGAATATCTGGACCGGACTGGAATGAAAGTCTGGACTGTGTAGGGAGACAGCAAGACAGTCTATGGCAGCCACTGGTTCTGACCACCAGAGGGCGAGGTGAGCACAGCCAAGGAAAATAGTCACCATTGTGACAGCTTGGCAGGAACCAGGAGCACAGCTTGGCAGGAACCAGGTACAAGGCTTGGCAGGAACCAGGCTAGCTTCTTGCGAAGGTGTGGTAAGCAGGACTGAGCTTCCTTAAGAGGTTTCAGCCCCAGCAGTGCCCAGGTGCACCCCTCCTCCAATGACCTGCCACCAGTCCTGATTTGCTGAGCCATGGCACACGTGTGAGGGCGACCACAGTAGCTGGAGGGTGTCACCACGGGATTCCGGATTGGTGAGGCAGGGTCACAGTAAGACATTGACAATTTACCTGTTCAACTAGACTTACAATCTACTGTAAGTTGTTGTACCTGCAGCAATAGAGATGAAACAACTTACCCAAGGTAACAAAGAGAGGCAGAGGGAGAAAAAAGAACTGAATGCTGGGTTCCCTGATTCTCAGCCTACCGCTCTAACCACTAGTCTACGCCTCCACTTCTTTATCTACGGCTGTTGGGTCTAATCAAGGACAATGGTGGCCACTGTTGCTGGGTAAAGAACCAAGGTAAAGCAAACATGTTTGAAAGGTCTACAAGTAGGGCACAGGATCTCAACACAGTCCTTGGCACACACCTAGCCAGTCAGGTTTTCGGAATACCCATAATAAATATGCATGAGAGAGATCTGCATGGAAACAGTGCATGCAAATTTATCTCATGCATATTCATAGTGGATATCCAGAAAACCTGACTGGGTTGAGAACCCCTGAAGTAGGGAAAGGATGGGAAGGTGCTAAGGATTCATAAGGCAATAAATGAGATGGTATGGTGAAAAGAAAATGAAAAATACTAGTCAATATTGCTATTTTAATTTAAATTTAATTTTGGATTTATAGTCCACCTTCCAAAGATGAGATCCCTGTCCAATGTAGATTACAGCAACAAATTCAATAAATATACTAAAATATATAAATGAATGAAATGCAATTCTATAAGTCAGTAGTTCCCAAACCTGGTCCTGGTGGCACCCCAGTCAGTCAGGTTTTCAGGATATCCACAATGAATATTCATGAGAGAGATTTGCATGCACCTCCTTCACCTCATTCAAATTTCTCTCATGACTATTCACTGTGGATATCCTGAAAAACTGACTGGCTGGGGTGCCTCCAGGACCAGGTTTGGGAACTACTGCCATAAGTAAATCCAGTCTACCCACGTTAACTAATAATCCTCTCAGATATGCTCACAGCAACATATTTAAAGAAAACAGTCACATTTTTAGCTGCCTCCAAATCATGTGAAGGGCAATTCTATAACTGTGACACCTTAATTGTCTCATGTACGAAGGCACTAACCCCAGGATTCTATATAGTGTGACTTAAGTTGCACGCAAATCCAGTCATATCCTGGATTTGCATACGCAACTTACCCCTCCCCCGTTTACTAAGCTGCACTAACAGCCACCATGCACCAATGCTGGCACAGCCCATTCACTTTGAATGGACTGTGTTGGCATTGCCGTGCAGAAGCTGGTAGCATGGCTTAGTAAACGAGAGGTTAATTAGTCAACAAGCAAATCAGTGCCGATAATTGCCACTTAAGCAATTATTGACACTAATTGGCATTAATTAGAATTTACACGCAGAACTGTCTAAGTGATGCGTATAAATTCTAAGTTGCATAGTTGAAAAGGGGGCATGGCCATGGACGTGGAATGGGCAGGTCGTGGGGGTTTCTAAAATCTATGAATGTGGTTCTAGAATACACCTGGTCAACATGTAATTTAGGCTTTGACATTTACACCAACCTTTACTTTGCGTAACTGCCCATGACTAAATATAGTCGTGTGAAATGAGCTCCCAGCATATTCTATAAACCGTGCATATATTTAGGCATATTCTATAAAGTACGCCTAAATTTAGCCGTACTTTATAGAATGAGCCTAGGCAATTTCATTTCGGCACCGATTTTTTTAGGTGTCATATATAGAATCTAGTCCGAAAGTGCTGTTCTATAAAGTAGCACCTAAGTGCTATAGCCCTAACTTCAAAGGAAGCATACACGTGGGTGAAACATGGGCGGGATATGGGCATGACTCTTTCTTATGCACGCACATTATAGAATACTATAAGTTACATGCACTGCATGGCACACTTAGGTGCATCATCTTGACAGTCATAGACCTAGCATAAGTAGGTGTGCCTAAACATAGGTACATCCATTTCAACTTACACTAGTATTCTATAGCAAAGTCTTGTTGCTAAGAGAAATTAGATCTTACCTTCTAATTTTCTTTCCTTTAGCCCCAAAGGATCAGTCCAGATTTATGGGTTATGCCCATCTGCAAGCAAGTACAGATAGGCCAGACAATAATTAAAACAATTCAATTGGGCAGAAATGGCTCCGGGCCGGTTGAATGACACTTAGCCATCTATCCGGCAATATTCAGCGAGAGATAACTGGCTATCTCCCGTTGAGTATTGCCAGTTAACACCCATGTGATATATCCAGCTATCCACTGATATTCAGTGCATCGCTGGCTAAGTTTGGTGACCAAATTAGACTGCCAAAATAGCAGGCTTATCATTGGCCAGTTTTAAACTTAACCAGCCAGTGCTGAATATCAGCTTGACCAATTAAATTTAAACTGGCCAAAAAACACCTGGATAGTCAATACAGGTCACTGGAAATGGCCCAGCTTTGAATATCTGTGCTGACCATCAACCACGGGAGGCATCTCGGCTATCTCCTGTGGTCTGAATGCCGGGCCAAGAGAGTACAACTGAGCTGTGCCTTATAATGTACCGTGCCTCTGGTTTCAGTTAGTATCCCGATAGTCAAGCAGTAGAAGTCTGAAATGTAGACAATAACTCCTGCCTCCTTACTTATGAGATATAAACGCAGCATCAGAAATAGAAATAAAAAGCTTGAACCATATCAACCTATGAACCAAAAGCTGAGCAAACCAAAGAAACATACAGAACAGGATGGGTTCTGGACTAATCCTTTGAGTCTAAAGGAAAGAAAATTAGCAAGTAAGATCTAATTTCTCCTTCCTTGTCATCACTAAAGGATCTGCCCAGACTTGTGGGATGTAGAAAAGCAGTACTCAGATCGGGAGAGAATCTGACACCCCTGCTGACAGAACTGAAGCCTTGAAAGAAGCTTCTGTCCTAGCTGCCACATCTAAATGATAAAGTTTCAAAAATTAATGACAAGAGGACCATGTAGCAGACACTACAAATTTCATCAACAGAAACTGCCCGTGTTTCCTCTATAGAAGTAGAAACATTCAAATAGAGTGAGCTCTGAGATCCAAAGGCACTCTCTTTCTCACCAGAAATAATCTGAAGAAATAGAGAGGGGCATTTTCGATATGACACCCAAGTACAATTGTAAACATTTTGCTGAAAATGTCTACAATCTCATCCCTTAATAATTTTTCAAACTGGAAAAACGGCTATTTTTTTTGTTTCAAAAAATTGCTATTTTCCAGATATTTTGTGCTCATTTTGTATATCTTTAGGTATCATTTAAAAAAAATAAAATGTCCTAGAGAGAAAAACACACAAAAGCCAAGGGATAGCTGTGTGACACCATCCTAGTAACTGGCCACACAGACATCCCAGGAGAGCAGAGGGGCAGCCAGTGGTCAATGCAGTGGATTTCACATAAAGGGATCCAAGTACAAATCCCACATTAATACTCTTAATTTGTATTGTGAGCCCTCTAGAAACAGCAAAAAAAAAAAAAAAAAACCTTACTGTACCTAACTATACACCCCTACAATGTTCTCAGGTCTGCAAGTGTCTCCTATCTATAACATAGTAAATGACGGCAGAAAATACCCTGCATGGTCCATCCAGTTCTGCCCTACAAGATAAACTCATATGTGCTACTTTTTGTGTATACCTTACCTTGATTTGTACCTGTCCTTTTCAGGGCACAGACCATGTAAGTCTGCCCAGCACTATCCCTGCCTCCCAACCACCAGCCCCGCCTCCCACCACCGGCTCTGGCACAGACCGTATAAGTCTGCCCTGCACTATCCCCACCTCCCGCCACCGGCTCTGCCACCCAATCTCGGCTAAGCTCCTAGGATCATTCCTTCTGAACAGGATTCCTTATGTTTATCCCACGCGTGTTTGAATTCTGTTACCGTTTTCATTTCCACCACTTCCCGCGGGAGGGCATCCAAGCATCCAATACTCTTTCCGTGAAAATAAATACTTCCTGACATTTTTCTTGAGTCTGCCCCCCTTCAATCTCATTTCATGTCCTCTCGTTCTACCGCCTTCACACCTCCGGAAAAGGTTTGTTTGCGGATTAATACTTTTCAAATATTTGAATGTCTGTATCATATCACCCCTGTTTCTCCTTTCTTCCAGAGTATACATGTTCAGGTCAAGTCTCTGCTCATACGTCTTGTAACGCAAATCCCTTACCATTCTCGTAGATTTTCTTTGCACTGCTTCAATTCTTTTTACATCCTTCGCAAGGTACGGCCTCCAAAACTGAACACAATACTCTAGGTGGGGCCTCACCAACGACTTATACAGGGGCATCAACACCTCCTTTCTTCTGCTGGTCACACCTCTCTCTATACAGCCTAACAACCTTCTAGCTACGGCCACCGCCTTGTCACACTGTTTCGTTGCCTTCAGATCCTCAGATACTATCACCCCAAGATCCCTCTCCCCGTCCATAACTATCAGACTCTCCCCGCTAACACATACTTCTCCCGTGGATTTCTACTCCCTAAGTGCATCACTTTGCATTTCTTCGCATTGAATTTTAATTGCCAAACCTTAGACCATTCTTCTAGCTTCCTCAGATCCTTTTTCATGTTTTCCACTCCCTCCCGGGTGTCCACTCTGTTACAGATCTTAGTATCATCCGCAAATAGGCAAACTTTACCTTCTAACCCTTCGGCAGTGTCACTCACAAATATATTGAACAGAATCGGTCCCAGCACCGATCCTTGAGGCACACCACTACTCACCTTTCCCTCCTCCGAGCGAATTCCATTCACCACCACCCTCTGGCTTCTGTCCGTCAACCAGTTCCTAATCCAGTTCACCACTTCGGGTCCTATCTTCAGCCCATCCAGTTTATTTAAGAGCCTCCTGTGGGGAACCGTGTCAAAAGCTTTGCTGAAATCTAAGTAGATTACGTCCATAGCTTGTCCCTGATTCAATTCTCCTGTCACCCAATCAAAGAACTCAATGAGATTTGTTTGGCACGATTTCCCTTTGGTAAAACCATGTTGTCTCGGATCTTGCAACTTATTGGCTTCCAGGAAATTCACTATCCTTTCCTTCAGCATCGCTTCCATTACTTTTCCAATAATCAAAGTGAGGCTTACCGGCCTGTAGTTTCCAGCTTCTTCCCTATCACCACTCTTGTGAAGAGGGACCACCTCCGCCGTTCTCCAATCCCTCGGAACCTCTCCCGTCTGCAAGGATATATTAAACAAATCTTTAAGAGGACCCGCCAGAACCTCTCTGAGCTCCCTCAGTATTCTGGGGTGGATCCTGTCCGGTCCATGGCTTTGTCCACCTTTAGCTTTTCAAGCTGTTCATACACACTCTCTTCCGTGAACGGTGCTCTATCCACTTCAATCTCATTTGTACTTTTTGCAGTCCATCGCGGTCCTTCTCCAGGATTTTCTTCTGTGAAAACAGAACAAAAGTATCTATTTATCAAATTTGCTTTTTCTTCATCATTATCCACATAGCGGTTCGCAGTATCTTTTAGTCTCACAATTCCCTTTTTAGCCATTCTCCTTTCACTTATATACCTGAAGAAATTTTTGTCACCCCTCCTTACATTTCTAGCCATTTGTTCTTCCGCTTGCGCTTTCGCCAGACGTATCTCTCTCTTGGCTTCTTTCAGTTTCATCCTGTATTCATCCTCGTGTTCCTTTTCTTGAGTTTTTGTGTATTTCTGGAACACCAACTCTTTAGCCTTTATTTTCTCAGCCACTTGCTTGGAGAACCATATCGGTTTCCTTTTTCTCTTGCTCTTATTTACTTTCCTTACATAAAGGTTCATGGCCCTATTTATAGCTTCTTTCAGCCTGGACCACTGTCCTTCCACTTCTCGTATTTCCTCCCAGCCCATCATCTCCTTCCTCAGGTATTCCCCCATTTTACTGAAGTCAGCACGCTTGAAATCCAGAACTTTGAGTTTTGAGTAGCCGCTCTCCACTTTAGCTGTAATATCAAACCAAACCGTGGCACCCACTCGGATATTTGACACGCTATCCCTATTTGTGAGCACCAGATCCAGCGTCGCTCCCTCCCTCGTGGGTTCCATCACCATTTGTCTGAGCAAACTGCTTTGTAAAGCATCCACGATCTCTCTACTTCTTTCCAATTCCGCAGACGGAACCTTCCAATCTACATCCGGCAGATTGAAATCTCCCAGCAACAGCACCTCTCTCTTGTATCCCAACTTTTGAATATCTGCGATCAGGTCTTTATCTAATTCCTCCAATTGTTTCAGAGGTCTGTAGACAACACCCACGTGTATAGAGGTTCTATCCTCTCTTTTTAAGGTGATCCATATTGCTTCTTCCTTTCCCCAGGTCCCTGTCATTTCGGTCGCTGTGATATCATTTCTCACATATAGAGCTTCTCCTCCACCCTTACGACCCTCTCTGTCCTTCCTAAATAGATTATAGCCTGGTATGTTTGCATCCCATTCATGGGAACCATTTAGCCACGTCTCCGTGATTGCAACAATGTCTAAGTCTGCCTCCCACGTCAGGGCTTGAAGGTCATGAACTTTATTGCTTAGACTGCGAGCATTTGTGGCCATTGCTTTCCATGTACATTTCCTGGTATGTGCTTCAACATTTGTGATTTGGGGTTGTCTTTTCTCTTTGGGTACCTTCATATCCTTTTGTTCCAACTTCATTTCTTTCTCTTCTGCCTCAGTTCTATTTTCAGGATCATCACCATGCTGTAATGGAGCAAAAAAATTCTATAGGTACAGTTTGGTATTTTGTGGGTTTTGGAAGGCTCAAAAATTTCCACCACATGTGTACTAGTTAGAGTAGGATATGGACCTGGGTCACTTTTCTACAGTCCACTGCACTGACCACTAGCCTACTCCTGGGACCAACTTGCTACTCTAATAGGAATAGCCATAATATCGGAAGCTGTCGCAGAGCCCTTTCTGTACTGTTACTGTCACATTTTGGGGGTGGGGGGGGGATGCGTTACCACTGGGGGATTAAGAGGGGGTCATGCCTTAATCCTTCCAGTGGTCAGCTGGTCATTTAGGGCACCATTTTGTGACTTAGTCGTGTTTGAAACAGGTCCAGATAAAAACAACCCAATTGGGGCCCTAGACAGTTTTAGTTCCATTATCGCTGAAAAACGTATCAAGGAAAGACTGTAGAGCAGCTGGCGAGTCAAAAACAAGGGAAGAGTTGTTAAGTATGATAGCCATCCATGCAGGATATTGTAGGCCATATCTTGCTCCTAGATCTTTGAGTTGTGGTCTCATTTGCAGAAATTGCTTCCTCTTTACTGCTGTTGTTTTTGAGAGGTCTGGAACAATATTTATTCTTCTGCCTTCAAATAAAATTGATGGAATAGACTTAGCTGTGGTGAGGATCATCAAAGTCTGTGGGTATCACAGCAGTTTTGCGATGATAGGGTGAGGACCTCTTGCTCTTGATTTTATCTTCCTGGGGAATGGTGGGCCTGCTCAAATTCTAGTTCCGTGTCTTATGATAGGTTCAAAATGGAGACCAGCCATGAATTTAGAAATTTCATGAGATTATTACCCACTGCGTGCATTGTTTTGTCTACTTCTGTTCGCAAGATCCTCACGTTGGTGTTCCAGGAGCGTAAGATTATCATTTAAGGTTTTCACATGTGTTGTAACTCGGTCGCTATGTTATCTGATTTTTTTCAACCACATCTAGTCTGTTTTGAAATTCAGACATTGAAGAAGAAAATGTAACCAAATCATTCTTGAGGCCACAAGTTGTTTCAAAATGCTTCATGGTAAGCTCTCTTAGTGCTTGAATTTCATCCATAAGGGCTTCTGATGTTGCTGTGTTGAGCCTATTTGGCACCATCTTCTCAGGGAATGGTAGATCACATTTGGATCATTTTACTCCCAAAGACGACGTTGAGCCAGCATCTTGTTTATGCGATTTGCTTGTAGACATCTTTTTTACTTAAAATAAAGATTTGTCCTAGAAAAACTGTGCCTGAAGACACTAGATTAGATCATTTTCTTATAAGCCTAGGATGGAGCTCTCCACTCATGCGTCCAGTTTGCTTGAGGTCATCTAATGCATCCAGAATTTTATTTACTATTTATTGATTAGAATATGTACATTTTTGGAATGTACATCTGCCAGAGCTGGTTTAGACATAGCTGGGACCCTGTAAGAAAACCTCACTCATTGGCCTTCAAACTCCAGTATAGCAGTTATAAATCTCCAGCTTCAGGATGGCATCTCTGCTGCTGGATTTACTGCAAGCAAGAAGAGAAAACTCCAGAACATGGTAAGTGTAATACTAAGTATTTGCAGGGCTTAATTAATTAATATCGAAAAAAGGAAATGGAACTGTGGAGCTGGGGGAAGGTTAGGTGGGCCGGTGGCAAGAGCAACTGGAGAAGGGGGCGGGATTAGGAAATACATTGACTGTTCTCTGCTCTGCTCCAGGTTTACCCTTTCCCTGAACTGGAGCAGAACTTCCCTGATGGCTCTGGAGTCTGAAAAGAAGTAGTAGAACTGTTTTCCAGGCTGTTTCCCCCAGAAATTAAGCCCTAATTATTTGTGATTTCAAGGGGCCTGGACCTTCTTTTTAATGAAGCCTTCACACTAAAATATACAAAAGTAGAGGTTGCAAAATAAAACATTTTTTTATATTTTATACACACGTGATATGTGTAACACATCAAGTCAGTTTCTTTTCTTCTTATGCAATGGTTTCAGGTCAGTAACAGGAAGAGTAGGGGCAGAATCCAGCAAGGGAAAGTAGTGCAAAATCTCCAGTCACTCTAAAATTCATAACCCTAGCATGTAGCATTCGACACAGAAAAAGCAAACTTAGACCTCCTGAACTGCTGATGGGAGAAGATGGTAATGCATGAATGATAACAACTTCAACACTGTATGAAAGCATTTCTCTCCACACAGTGGATTCCACACATACCCATATTTTTGCCTTGCAAGGAAAGGAAAAGAGGATTAGAGACGTGGTTTTTATTGCATCAATTTTTTTGTGCCTTTCATTTTTTTTTTTTTTTTTCTGACATTCTCATTGCTTCCTTTACTCCCACTAGCCAATTTGTTTGCATTTGGAAGGCAGAAACCCATCAAACATAGCAGGCTGCTGTGCTTTATGAGGTAATTTTCAGTGTAAAATCACTGCATAAACCACTGGGCCCAAGTGTGCTTGATGCATCACATTCTTGCTGGCCAGATATAAATTAATGAGTCGGCAAAAACAGAGATAGCTGTGGAAACTTAAACAAAATTAAGCCATATTTTAATTGATACTGCAAAAGACCTCCCAGACAGTGACCTTTTTAACTTTTCTTCCAGAGGGTAGGAGGGAGTCTATCATGAGATGGGAAAGAAAATATTTAGCCAATCAGAGCATTGCAGACCTGATTTTTAAAGTACCCAGGTATTAATGAAGCTGCAATGCAGATGATCATGTTAAGAGTGATGAAAGATTTTATTATGAGCAGCGCAATTGTGAATTGTGTGGTATATTAAGCATAGAACTGCAATAACTAATGACAGCAAGTAGTTTAGGAAAGTAATGGATAGCAGAGCTATAAAACGGGAGCTTAGAAATATATTATTATACTTAGTTGTAAAATCCTTATAAAAAACGAAAGATGATGTAGAAAGACTGATTGCCCCAAATTATATATCCATACCTAACTGCTGCCTTTTAAAAAAAGATATATAATGCTATATTTATAAGAACAAGAAATAAGTCACCATACCCCTCTGCAGTTTATGTCAAACTAGTTTATATCTGTCATAATCTTCAACTAAGGTGATGATTAAAAGTATTCAATTTATTTAAAATGGAACTGCAAATTCTGCCAAATTCCCTACCATGTACATAACTTCAGATTCTTAATTATTGCATAAAACTGGTCATTTTAGCTAGTGTCATGCATTGCTTCTCTCCTTTCATCTGCTATTGTTGTGGCCATACAAAGATTGGGTATGGTATTGAGAAGCACAAAATGAAATTGCAGCCCTATTGGTCCTTCTGCAATCGCCCAAAAGCCGGACCACAGATGTGGTATGGCGTCCTATGGATGTGGAAGGTAATGTGGCATCTGCTATAGTATGCTTCCTGGCTGCATTCATCATGCTGGAGATTTGCATGCACTGTCTCCACTGCATGCAAATCTCTCTCATGAATATTCATGGTGGATATCCCAAAATCCTGACTGGCTGGGGATCCTCCAGGATCAGGTTTGGGAACCACTGGTATATGCATAAATCTTATTTGAATGTTAGGGATGGGAATTAGAGCTGGCCAGAGGCTGGCATAAAAGTTATACACAGGGAGGTAAAATTCAGCCTTTATATATAAAACTTATATCTATAGAGACAGCTAGTATTTATCCCATGCATGTTTGAATTCTGTTACCATTTTCATCTCCAGCACCCTCTCTGTGAAAAGTACTTCCTGACCTTACTCCTAAGTCGACCCCTACTGTAACCTCAGTTCATGTCCTCCAGTTCTACCACTTTCCTGTCTCTGGAAAAGGTTTGTTGGTACTTTCAAATATTTCAGTGTCTGTATCATGTCACTGCTATCCGTCCTTTCCTCGAGGGCAGTGATTCCCAAACCTGGTCCTGGATGTACCCCGGCCAGTCAGGTTTTCAAGATATCCAAAATGAATATTCATGATAGAGATTTGCGAGCACTGCCTCTACCACATGCAAATCTCTCTCATGAATATTCATTGTGGATATCCTGAAAATCTGACTGGCTGGAGTGTCTCCAGGATCAGGTTTGGATACCACTTCTCTAGGGCAGGGGTTCTCAACCCAGTCCTCAGGACACAATTTGCCAGTCAGGTTTTCATGATATCCACAATTAGGGTTACCATATTTTGTCCTCTCAAAAAAGAGGACACATGTCCCGCCCATGCCCTGCCCCCTTTGCATCCTCACCCCGCCCCCTGTCACATATTCCCCTCCCCTGCCCCCCATCACCTCCCCTCCCCTTACTTACTATCTACTGCCCTGGTGGTCTAATGACCTCTTCGGGGCAGGAAAAAGCCCCCTCTTTCCTGCCCGGAGCTCTGTCCTTGCCCTGTATCCTGTTGCTGTGACGGTCTCGGGATTCAAAATGGCCACCGAGATTTGAAGTCTCGCGAGGCCGCTTCAACTCTTGGCGGCCATTTTGAATCCCGAGACCGTCACAACAACAGGATGCAGGGCAAGGGCAGCTCTTTCCTGACCCGAAGAGGTCACTAGACCACCAGGGCAGTAGATAGTAAGTAAGGGAAGGGAAAGCTAGGATAGGCCCGCTGCCCGCTTGTCCAGAAATCCAGACAAACGGGCGGACTGGCAAAACCCGTCCGGACGCCCGGACATGTCCTCAAAAAGAGGACATGTCTGGGTAAATCCGGACATATGGTAACTCTGTCCACAATGAGTATGCATAAGGCAGATTTGTATGTACTATCTCCATTGTATGCAAATTGGCTAGGTGTGTCCCGAGGACTGGATTGAGAACTCCTGCTCTAGGGTATACATATTAAGATCGTCAAGTCTTTTCTCATAGGTCTTGACACAAACCACATTCCTTTTTTTTTTATATAGAAGTTTTATTGAAACTCAAACACAGCCAAGAAGGCTAACATACAGTACTCAAAAATACAACAACTTTACAGTGTGTGAGTCTAAAACATAGAATATATGAAAGCCAAGGATACTTCTACTCATTTTTAAAGTTTTGAATTGTGAGCCACAAAAAACAAACTATCCCACCCCAGCAATAAACACAGGGGCCCTTTTACTAAGGCGCGCCGAAAAATGGCCTGTACTGGTGTAGGTGCGTGTTTTGGACGCTCGCAGGTCCATTTTTCAGCGCGCCTGGAAAAAAGGCCTTTTTTGTGGCCGAAAATGGACTTGCAGCAAAATTAAAACAAGCGCACGTCCATTTTCAGCCTGAGACCTTACCGCCACCCATTGAGTTAGCGGTAAGGTCTCACGTGCTAACCAGGCAGTAATCGTCAACACACGTAAACTGCCAGTTACCGCCAGGTAAGCGCCACACAGTAGAAAATAGAATATATTTTATACCACGTGTTATGAACACGCATCAAAAATGGAACTTCTGCCCGGGGCACATGGGGCACACCCCTTCCCGTGCACTCCGCTCCATGGATAAATCCTTCTTATCTGTTCCCTTCTCCACTACTGCCAACTCCAGACTTCGCGCCTTCTGTCTCGCTGCACCCTACGCCTGGAATAAACTTCCTGAGCCCCTACGTCTTGCCCCTTCCTTGGCCACCTTTAAATCTAGACTGAAAGCCCACCTCTTTAACATTGCTTTTGACTCGTAACCACTTGTAACCACTCGCCTCCACCTACCCTCCTCTCTTCCTTCCCGTTCACATTAATTGATTTGATTTGCTTACTTTATGTATTTTTTGTCTATTAGATTGTAAGCTCTTTGAGCAGGGACTGTCTTTCTTCTATGTTTGTGCAGCGCTGCGTACGCCTTGTAGCGCTATAGAAATGCTAAATAGTAGTAGTAGTAGTAGTAATTTGATGCACGTTGGACGCGCGTAGGTGCCTACGTGCCTTAGTAAAAGAGTCCCACAGTGAGCAAGGCACTGTAAAACAACAACAAAAAAAGAGGGGGGGGGGGGGAAGACTTTCCAGGTCAAGAAACCACATAACCATTTTTGTTGTTTTTCTCTGAACTGCTTCAAGTCTTTTACATCCTTAGCGCGATACAGACTGCAAAACTGAACACATTGTTCCAAGTGGCACCTCACCAACGACTTGCAAAGTGGCATCCACACCTCCTATTATAGTTACCCAGAAAATCAGGTCTGTTTCATCATTTCTAGGATCACAATTTTGAATCACTGGGCTTCTAGATCTCTCTAAGTCAGATGTTCTCAACCCAGTCCTCAGGACACACCTAGCCTGTCAGGTTTTCAGGATACCCCCAATGAATATGCATGAGATAAATTTGCATGCACTACCTCCACTGTATGCAAATCTATCTCGTGCATATTCATTGTGGACATCCTGAAAACTTGCTAGTTGTGTCCCCAGGACTAGGTTGAGAACCCTTGCTCTACGCAAACAAATCACAAACATGAGATGAAAGGGTCTCTTTTTTCCTACTTGTCTTGTTGGAATTTGTACACTTGTTTTAAAGAATGAATGTATGAAAAATACTCAGTTGAAGTGATGTTAACATGACATTCTTTTCCCATGAGTGGTTAGATTGGCTTCAGAATATTGCTTTGACCAGTTGTGCTCTCATGAGTTAGGAATGATATGTTCTTACAGCTATATATATTTTTCATATTTTACACAAGGCGATTATGTATTTCCCATTTACATACGTTTTGAATTAGTATTTTTTTTTCATGGAATGTGTATTAAGATCAGGGCTTTTTTTGAGGGGGTACTGAGTACCGGCACCGTTTCCATTGTCTGCTAAAATTGACCCATGGTCCCCAAGTTGTAATGAAAGAGCTCAGGCTCTGCACACCAATTCTGCCTTGTCATAGATTCTGTGACTGATTGCAGGGGGCCTGACTACTGTGGGGTGGGTCCCTCAATGATCACCCCACCCCTGAACCGTGGCCTGACATTTGAGTACCGGCACCTTTTTTGCTAGAAAAAACGCACTGATTAAGATAAAGGTCTGAGTAAATGATCTTTACAATTGTTTGTGTGTATAATTACTTCACAAAATGCCAGAGTCTTTGTTTGATAGGTATGGATAAAAGACATTTCCAAAAATTATTTCACTGTGTCTGAAACCTCATGTTGGGCCACATTTAAACTCACCTATCTGCACCCATGTGCTGAGTTCTGATATGTCATTTTTATATCGCTTTTGGAAAGGTCTTTTTATTAGGCATTTTTTATTAGCACTACATGGAACGTGTTTATCCAGATTCCAATTTTTGGCTGAAAAGTTTTGATAAAATTCAGAAATTGATTCAGTTTTACCCCAGTATTTTTTCCATTGAAAATACATGGTTGCTGTTGCACTGGAGAAAACCTGGAACTAGAGTTTGATAAATCCTTCCCCATCACCTCTTATATGGACCTTTTTACAAAAGCTTAACAAGCACTAATAGACATTAGAGCAGTAAGGGCCTTTTTTTTATCAAGCCACACGGTCATGCCGACGGAGCCCATTCAAAGTGAATGGGCTTTGTCGGCATTACTGCAATGGGCGCGGCTAGCGTGGCTTGATAAAAGAGGCCCTAAATGCTGCACGTCTATTTTATACCTATAGGTCACATGGCACTTAGGGAGGAGTGGCCTAATGTTTAGTGTAGCAGGCTTTGATCCTGGTGACCTGGGTTCAATTCCCACTGCAGCTCCTTGTGATTTTAGACAAGTCATTTAACACCCCCCCCCCCCCCCCCCCCCCCCCCCACCATTGCCCCAGCTACAAAAACCTAGATTGTGAACCCTCTAGGGACAGAAAAAAATGTCTCCATATAATGTGTACAGCGCTGAGTACATCTAGTAGTGCTATAGAAATGAGTAGTAGTAGGGTCCTTTTACAAAGCTGCTGGAAAAGTGGCAGGGACTGTTTTTCCCGCACACCGGCGCCCTTTTTACCGTAGTGGGTAAAAAGCCCCTAACAAAAATGGCCGTGTGGTAAGATTACTCTTACCATGTCACCATGTGGGGAGAAGCAATTACCGCCACCCATTGAGGTGGCGGTAAGGGCTTCCGCAGTAACCCAGTCGGGTTAGGGCTGCACTATAAAATAAAACAAATTTTCCGGTCTGCTAGAAATGGCAGACACTTGAGGCGGAACTATCAGAAGAAGCCTCATTGGGTAAGCCCACGTTGGGACAGTGGCAATCCTTGGTAGGCTGCCACCCGGGGCGGATTGCTGGTGCGCACCCTCCCCCCCCCCCCACTGGGTGCAGAGGCATCCGCCCCCCCCCCCCCCCCAGGTGCAGCACGGCACCCCCCCCCCCCCCCCCCCCCGCGCAGCTGTTGGTTCTGCTGGTTCCCTCCTCCCACTGCCCCGGAACAGGAAGTAACCTGTTCCGGGGCAGAGGGAACAGGGAACCAGCAGAGCCAACAGCCATGTGGCTGCTTTCTGCACCCTTCCAGCGGCGTGTACACGGGGCAGACCGCACCCAAAACCCCACCCTTGGTACGCCACTGCCAACGCTTTGTAAAAGGTCCCCTTAGTACACGTTAAGCTTTAGTAAAAGATCCCCATAGTAAATAATTTATACAAGTGGGCTTTCCAACTTCAAATGGCTCTAATGTTGGCACATATGATTTTTGTATTGCCTTCTGTTTATTTTTCTACTTTCCTAAAATAGGTACTTATAATAGGAAAGCAGTGTTAAAATGGTAGGAAGAAAGGAAATAAGAGTAGACATGTTTTGCTTGGGTTATGAAAGACTTTTATTCAGCTACGATTTTATTCATTAAAGTTTTGAAATCTTACTGAATGTATAGAGAAAAAGTATCTGGCACTGCATAAATATGATTTTCTTAAGATAGCTTCCATCCAGAAATAATACATAGTTGAAGGGCATGATTTCTTGCAAAATAAAAAAAAATGCTAGTGGATCAGTGCACAAGATTTTATTGCATTTTCTTTTGAATCTATTTTTTTAATTAAATTATAATACATTTGTAGATGGTTAAACATGAGATATTGTAATCTAATTCCCATACTTGAAATGAATTGAGGTTGACAAACCTCATTCACATAAACAGCTACAATCACCTTGTGGACATTTATATGGCAGCAAGAGAAAAGGTGTAGGTTGTTTGGTCCAATAAAATTATTTCTGATTTTCCACAATCATTTACAGGGCAAGTTCTCTGTGCTCTACTGTTCAACAGTCACATTATTTCATATCATATCATAGGTTATCATATCATGGCAAAGCAATAAATCTCAACATTTTTGGGATCTTTCCGGGTATTTGTGACCTGGATTGGCCACTGTTGGAAACAGGATGCTGGGCTCGATGGACCTTGGGTCTTTCCCAGTATGGCAATATTTATGTACTTATAATTTTCTATTTGTATTACATTATTTGTGTGACACACAGTGCCGGAAATATTGAGACCAGGGGCGTAGCCAGACTTCGGCGGGAGGGGGGTCCAGAGCCCGAGGAGAAGGGGCACATTTTACCCCCCCCCCCTCACAGACACAGAATCCTGCATGGCCGCGTTGCTGATCTGCAAGAGCAGGCTTCTGTGTCTGTGAGTCTGATGAGGCTGCACAGGCTTCTGTTTCTGTGAGTCTGACGTCCTGCACATACGGCCGCGCAGGCTTCTGTTTCTGTGAGTCTGACGTCCTGCATATACATGCGGTTATCAGACTCACAGACACAGAAGCCTGCCCTTGCAGATCAGCAACATACGTGTGGGACGTCAGACTCACAGAAACAGAAGCCTGCGCGGCCGCGTTGCTGTTCTGCAAGGCAGGCTTCTGTGTCTGTGAGGCTGCGCAGGCTTCTGTTTCTGTGAGTCTGACATCCTGCACGTATGGCCGCGCAGGCTTCTGTTTCTGTGAGTCTGACGTCCTGCACGTACGTGCGGGACGTCAGACTCACAGAAACAGAAGCCTGCGCAGCCGCGTTGCTGATCTGCAAGGGCAGGCTTCTGTTTCTGTGAATCTGACGTCCTGCACATACGTGGTGCCAAAAGTGCCAAAGTGGTGCATGTAGTTACCAAGTTTGTGTTTATGTTTTTTTTCTCAAGTTGTGATGCATGTGTAACCTTTTGGAATGCCCCGGCACACCCCTGAACACACCCCTTTTCAGATATGCTCTATGAGATTTAAGCTCCATGCCTTGTAGAATAGTGTGCAGCCAGATGAGAGTGGAAATCCTGATTAATGCCAGTTAACTGCAATAATTGGTTGTTAGCACCCAGCCTCGCTAATTAATTAACTTATGCAGGTATTTTGGGCATGTGCCTAAATTTAGTCATGCAAATTAGGGTGCCTTATATAGAATTTGGGGGGAAAATGTCAGGCAATTGAGGAAGGAAGTCTCTTTGCTTCAGAGCACCATGGTTGAGATACCACCTGTCTTATCTCAGACAGAAGACAGCATCACTGCATTATCCAGTATCAGTGGCGTACCAAGGGGAGGTGGTGGTGGGGGGGGGGGGGGGGGTCTGCCCCAGGTGCAGACAGCAAGGGAGTGTACAGAGCAGTCATGTGACTGTTGGCTCTGCCAGTTCTCTGCTCCCTCTGATGTCAACTTCCTTTTCCAGGGCAGGGGACTGGCAGTGCCGACAGCTGGGTGACTGCTCAGCACACCCCCTTGCTCAGAGGAAGGAGGTGCTCTGTCCCGAGGGGGGTTCCGACCCAGGTCGCAACCAAGGTAGGCACGCCACAGGCCTGCACCATCTAAACCTCAGTGAGAGATTTTGTTAATTTACAATGCCAAGGCTTCAAGAGTGCCAGATCACAAATGGAGCTTTCCTATCCCTTCGTAGAGTCATCGTGAAACCCAAAAGCATCTCTTGAACATATGGACTCTGAACTAAGGATGTGTGAAGAGGCCATTCAGGAAGTTGATCCAGTGTGTATGGTGTGATATCCCCCTTCTCACTCAGGGTGACCTGGTTCTCAATATGCAAATCATATGCAGGTTAGTGTGCGACCCCTTCTCACTCAGGGTGACCTGGTTTCCCCCTCAGCACATTAAGCAGGTCTCACCAACTGCATATTTCTCAGGCAACTCTTTATTCCAGCCCCTAGGCACACTTCTTCTAGCTTAACACTTTATGCTTTCATAGATCTTCACCTCGAGCCTCCCCACACAGATACATGAGCTCAGTACTATACCAATACTTTGGGGACTCTTAACCCCAGGCTTTGAAGCCTGCTTCTCTTAGTACTTCGGACACACAGTCCCTCTTTGAACACACAGTTCTAGACACACAGTCTTTTCATCTTCGAACACACAGTCCTACTTTGAACACACAGTTCTAGACACACAGTCTTTTCTTCTTGGACACACAGTCCTACTTTGAACACACAGTTCTAGACACATAGTCTTTTCTTCTTGGACACACAGTCCCTCTTTGAACACACAGTTCTAGACACACAGTCTTTTCTTCTTGGACACACAGTCCCTCTTTGAACACACAGTTCTAGACACACAGTCAAACTCTAATGCTTTAGGGACTTCTTACCCCAGGATTTTCAGCCTGCTGATCTCCTTTGGACACACTGTCCTCCACAAGTCCACAGGGTTAGCCAGTATCTTTCCAGGGGCCCTCTCTTCTCCTGCTGCTAGCTCACTTCCCTCCTTTCAGAACTCAGGTGGGGTATAAAGTGGTTAATTAGCCACCCAGGACCCAGCCCATAATCTCCTGCACCTGTGGGCCTCCCCGGGCTCTCCCCGGTCCTAGCGACCTCCAACTTCTTCTAGCGCCCTCTAGTGGCCTACACCGTATAGGACAGCCTCATACCTTCTCACAATGGTAAGAGACCATAGTTATTAAAATTGACTGTAAGGAGACTGCTTTCCTTCTCATGCCTTCCATATCTATTTTTTCACTATGCATATGTAAGCTGCACATTTAATTTACATGGTTCTCTTAGTGAATGGCAGTGTGGGTTTCATAACTGAAGACAGCACTGGTACCTGAAATGTAAGGACGTTATCTACTTTGGATACTTTAGGTCTTTGTTTTACCAGATGGGCGTGTTCTCCTTCCAAGAACTCTTTGGATAAATAGCAAGTAGGCACACTTCCCTTAGACACTGCCTGGATAGCAAGGGGTAATGCAGAACAAACAAAACTCCCAGTATCTCGAGACATTTGAGGCCACCAATATTGACGTGCCACAAGTTAAAGGGCTTTCTTTATTCCCAGATGTCCCACAAGTTTGGAGTCATGTGCCCACCGCAAGATCTCCCCCCTTAATAATTTCAGAACAAGCATTTTCACCGGAGGTACGGTGTTATGGGAAGCAGCCAGAATCTTTACAGGATCAATGACTGCTTGTGGTTTGGAAATGGCTCCAGTGGTATCAAAGGACCTGGAGAGGGTGTCTGCTCAAACATTTTTCCCCAGTGGGAAAGAGGCAGATCCACTCTGTTTGACAACGTAGAGAAATTGCTGCTGCTCTGAGGAAGGAAGTGCTGCACTGTGAATACAGCATATATGAATGGTTTGATATTTTTTTGTTTTGGTTTAAAGCATCTACATAGTGAGAACTCTGAAGATTTATCTGCTATCATTGTCTTGATACATTTTTCTTATATTCTTTTAGGTTGTTGGATTTTCTTTTGTCTATTAGGAGAAGGTCTGTTTTATTCCCCAATAGATATGTTATTGTTCCTTTTATGTTTTAGCCTGATGAGCTATATGACTTATTATCACAATTGTGGGTAAGTTTTATGCTGTACACTAAAAAGACATGGTATGTTTTGTTAATAGTTAATATCTCTGTAGTAAAGGAACTGTGTTTATTTTTTCCTATTCACATCTTGCTCAGTAGTTGACAGTGTTAATTTGCAATCTTTTGTCTGATTTTTATTTGAGGACACCTGATCTACTATGGTCTCTTTTGCAACTTCGCTATCAGGATACCCTATCTTCCCTGTTTTGGTGATATGTTTGAACGATACCTTATTCCAAACCATGCATTTTTGAATGACTGTCGACCTATCCCCAGGTTCTAGTTTAAAAGCTGCTCAATCTCCTTTTTAAAAGCCGATGCCAGCAGCCTGGTCCCACCCTGGTTAAGGTGGAGCCCATCCTTTCAGAATAGGCTTCCTCAGAATGTTGCCCAGTTCCTTACAAATCTAAAACCTTCCTCCCTGCACCATCACCTCATCCATGCATTGAGACTCTGGAGCTCTGCCTGTCCCTTGGGCCCTATGCTTGGAACAGGTAGCATTTTGGAAAATGCTACCCTAGAGGTTCTGGATTTGAGCTTTCTTCCTAAGAGCCTAAATTTGACTTCCAGAACCTCTCTCCCACATTTTCCTATGTCATTGGTACCCACATGTACCAAGACAGTCAGCTCGTCCCCAGCACTATCTGAAATCCTATCTAGGTGATTGATGCGTGAGGCCCGCCACCTTTGCACCAGGCAGGCAAGTGACCAGGCGATCGTCACGTCCACCAGCCACACAGCTTTCTACATTCCTAGTAGATATGTAGCCTTCATATACTTCCTCGTTTCTCTATCAGACAGAAAGAAGCGGATAAAAGGCCTTGCATACTTTACATATGTATTTTTGGTGTAAAGTGGCAATAAAAAGGTTGAACCCATCAAACAGGAGCTGTGATCAGGTCTTATCCCATGCATACTGCACAGGTCACAGATCAATGTAGGGAACCTCTCCAGCTTTGCTTTTGCTTGGGTACTAAATCTCCACAGATCGCACTCATTCACATGGTGCCTGCTTGTCTGCCTGCTTCCACACCAGGCCAAATGCACTGCCTAACAAGACTGAACTGCTAGGACTAGCCTTTATTTCCAAACATACTGGAAACAAGTGGAAGGAGTGCAGATTCACTCGCCTAGTTGGTACCTGCTTGCCTGCCTGCTTCCAGGCCAAGCCAAATGCACCAGCAGATATGCTGAACTGCCATGACTTACCTAAAGTGTGTCAGCTCCCTCCCCCTGCACCCCCCTCCCCCACCCCTGACATACTGAAAACAGGTGATGGGAAAGAGAGAGAAAGTGTGATCACTTCAGACCCAGTCTCAATCTGACAGGCAGGCCAGAAGATAAACTGGGAAGAGGCTGCACAGAAGGCTTTTTGTTTTGTTTTGTTTTTTGTTTCCTCTTTTCACTTCCTCTTCCAAAATCTTTAATTGGCCATCTCTCAGGGAGGCAACATGCCTCTGGCTCCTTCCCAAGAACAGGGAAGGAGGACAGTAGGCACTGCAGCCACCACCCCACAAGGATTGGAGAGAGGGCAAGGGGAGGGACCCAGCACCACCAGGTTTAGCACCCTGGGGGGTTGTGGACCAGTCTCTGCTCTGTCTGGATACTGCTGCTGAATATCTGGATATTTTTGCCTGCCATGACCAGTGTTTTTTAAAAAAATGCTGACTAGGAAAAACAAAACATGCTGACTACCACAGGCTCAATGTCAGGGTAATATTAGTTCATGTTTTAAGCAAGCAAATCTCATGTCCTAAAAACAGCATGGCCCAAAGTGACATTGTATATCTAATTATGGGCTCCTTTTACAAAGCTGCTCTACCACTGAATAAAAAAAAGCCAACGGGAATAGAATGAGCTTCTTTGCATTTAGTGTGCCACTAATCGGTAGTACAGCTTTGTAAAAGGAGCCCTATGTGTGATCATAGTCTGATTACAAAAAAAAACTAAAAGAAGGGGGAGGGGGATCTATCAGACCCATGCTTAATAATGAAAGACTTAATGTTGCTTCTCATTTCAATAATATTTATGGGAAAAACTGTACACTTTTTATTAAGCCATAACAGATAGACTCCTTAAAACCCCAGGGCTTGGGGATAGATTAAAGGTACTTTTACAAAGAGAATCTTTCTGAATTTCAACTTTGATTACCAAGACTCCTGTGAGACTTAATGAAGAATTCGATTTACATTCCTTTCTTGTAAGGCAGTAATTTACTTTGATTGGAGTTTAATGGAATAGACTGGAATAGTACTTTGTTATAATTAGAAGTGAAGTTTAGTGGTCTTTATGTCACAGTGAGCATTAATTAATAGGTGTTTAGTTAGTAACCCTTAATAATTCTATGTATGGATACAATTACATTTGAATAATCTGATTAGAGGTATTTAAGTGGGCTCTTTGAACATTTGGCAAAGCCTCTTAGGCCCAGATGCTCAAAACTTCGGCACTGTACAAAACAGTGCCGGAAAATACTGCCACAACAGCATCGAGGAATTACTTCCTAATGATCGATGCTAATAGTATGCAAATGATATATGCGCTATTAGCTTCGAGCATTAGGAAGTAAAGTGAGAGGATGGTGCCTGGCACATGCACTCAAGAGTTCTGCATCAAGCACAGCTCTTCAGCGCATGCCCAGAATGCCAGAGAGGAAGAGCTGCCGGCTGCCAGTAAGTGCAGCTGAAGAAGAATAAATCTGTCCCTTAAAAGTTATCTGTCTGCTCCATTTCTTAAATTAGACAGTGCTTTCCTGTAAGATGAGTGACACGGCACCTTGAGGACACATCATAAGGAGTTGCTTTGCTCCAGTATTTATAACCAGAAGCACACATTTATTTGCTATGCAGGTCTCACTGGCATCTTTTATGAGCACAGCTTTTGATGCATGGGGGAAATCCCAGTAATATCTCCTCTGAAGGGTGGTAACGCCCTGCTCCCTGTGCCTGACTATTAGCAAGGACAAGCTCCATAAACCTGAGTATCACTGCCATCTTCACTGCCCATACACCCAAATGCCAGGTCAGAGCTTGCATTCAGTTTGACACAGGAGGAGCGTCCTTCTTTGATGCACTGTATGCTGAGTATAGGGGAAGAATAGTGAATGAGCTCATCAGCATGTATTTGCATGTTCATTGCGCTATTCCTTCCTGTGCTCATTGGTTCCCACGCTCCAGGCCTTTGAACATCCTGTGCCAGTAAACATGAGCACTAGTCTGGTACTAATGGCCTCCAGCACCCACATTTACTTTTGAGCATCAGGGCCTTAATGAGCATAGTTCTTTACACAGAAAGTGTTCAGACCAATCTGTCATTGCTCCTATTTTAAATGTTTGTAATATATATTCACTGAATTTATGATTGCCCCAGAAATTATATTTTGGATTTCCTATGTTTGTAAAACTCTGAAATGTCTTTTAAAAATAAAAAAAATAAGTAAATTCGCCTTACAGGGTTTTACAATATTAATTTTTATTTTTAGAAAAGCTCAATTCAAAAATATACCACTGGAGGGCAGCAAAGTGTTTCTCTACATTTATTATATTAGCTGTTAAAGTAAACCAACACATTGTAATACCATTTAAGTACACTAGTATGACTTCTAAAAGAAAGACAATGCCGAACAATAAGATTATGGAGGTTAATTTAGAAGCATTATTCACAATCTCCATATAGAAATTCCAGCATTTACACATAAAAATGACATCTATATGTAAATGGCAATTTTAAAAAAGAGCTCAGATTTACACATGGATGTCCATAATATCTAAAAACTGCAAGGGAGCATTTGTTGCATGAGTAGATACAATCTTCTTCATTCCATAACAGGTCACTTAAACTTACATGCTGCATGCATAAATTTATAGAATGCTGCCATCCACATGGATAAAGTACACCTATCATGCCTAAATGCTATTTTGTAAGTATTCAAAAAAAGTGGCCTGCAGTAGTGTAGGCACTTGTATTGAGTGTGCACCGGGCCATTTTTTACCGCATCTACAAAAAGTGGGGGTTTTAATGGGAAAGGAAAAGGACTTGCAGTAAAAATGAAATCAGCAAGCGAACAAAAACAGCCTGAGCCCTTAATGCCACCTATTGATCTAGCGGTAAAGACTCACGCGCTATACGCGTGGTGACTGGTTGGTGTGCACGCAGATTACCACCGAAAACGGTGTGCGTAAGAGGAAATAAATAAATAATTCATCCAGGCATTATGGGCGCACACACAAAATATGAAATTACCGCCAGGAGGGCGCTCTAGCCTGACGTTAGTTTCATTTTGGCACGCACGTAGAGCCTACCGTGGCTTAGTAAAACGGCCCCTCAAATGGCATAGTGCATAACTGTTAGAGGGATGTTCACAGGGGAGGAGCATAGGCAGGTCATAGGAGGGGTCAACATTTACATGGGCAGCTTACAGAATACTGGTAGTTACCCGCATAAATGTCATATTTAGGTACAATCATTTATGCGAGCAATACATTTCGGTGTGCTGATGCAGGTTTACACTAGCCTATGCAAGTGTCCATATAGAATAGGCTCATTACCCACATTATTCAGTTCTCTAAATGGAGATGCCCTGTTATAGAATTACTTTCATAGTGAAATGTCTTCCAGGATCCTCTGCTACCAGAAGAACAAACCAAATACTGAATGTGGTCCAAGAAGAGAGTAAAGATTCTAATACTGGATATTGTGATAAACCTGGGGACAAATGATCTGGCCAAAAATAGCAAGTTGGGTGCATAGAGATCATTCCACAATCTTGGGGAAAAACTGTGTAAAACAGAGGAGTTCAATAAATGGCTTGAAACTTGGTGTAAAGTAGAAATTTTTAGATACATGGGAGGATAGGGCAGTACATGGAAAAATAACAGGCTGCACTGTAATGATGGGCTACATCTTTCTTTGACAGGAAAAAGGATTCTTGGGGAGAAATTTAGACAGTGTGTTTCTAGACATTTAAACTCTAGCCAAGTTTCGCTATGCTTTTTCAAAAGGGAACAAACAATCATTGACCTGTTTTGGTCCCTCACCTGGCCAGAATCAGGGGGACATGGCGTGCCTTCACTGTGTCACAGTATTGGGATATTCAATGGGTGAGATTGAATCAGTATGACATGAGTGGAAGAGATCTATGGTAATAATTTAGAAGTGAAGTTTGATGTGTGAACAGACAAGTATTACTTATTTATGACAAACTGGCTTACACAATGTTTCTTAACCCTCATGCATTATTAGCAAAATATTTAGGTGTTGTATTTTGTAGGTTAACTGCACACAGGGACATCCGTTTTGATACTTCCCTAGAGGAGGATGATCATACATATTGTTCTACCAGCTGCATCTAGCCATAGAAGGCAGTTGTGTATGTACATACCATCTATATATTGGAACGCCTAAATGTGTGATGATGGTTCCTCTGATTCCACCACATTTCCCCCTGGGAATGTAACGGTTTGAACAGAATAGAACTGAGCACATTTTGTTTTTTCATTTCACTATTTTAGTTAATTTGATATTTTGTTTATTAACTACTGGGTTTTTTTTCCATTAAGTTAAATTTTAATGCAAAGTGTAGAGTAATGTACTTGGGGTGCAAGAATCCAAAGGAGATGCACCAGACAGGAGGAGACAGATTGATAAGCACAGCTCAGGAGAGGGACCTTGGGTTGATGGTGTCTGAGGATCTCAAGGTGATGAAACAATGTGACAAGGCATTAACCACAGCCAGAAGGATGCTGGGGTGCATAGAGAGGGATATAACCAGCAGAGGAAATGAGGTATTGATGCTCCTGTACAAGTCATTGATGAGATCCCACTTGGACTAGTGTCTTTAGTTTTGGAGGCCATATCTTGCTAAGGACCAGGGGCAGACTGACTATTGGGACAATAAGGTAGTACCCAAGGGCCCCTAGCAGTAGGGGGCCCACTCTCCTCTAGCCTCCATTAGGTTTAATCACTTGGTAAGTGGTTAGGGGCCCATTGGCCCTTATTGAGCAGGGGCCCAGATCACTGTTAGTCTGCCCCTGCTAAGGATGTAAAAAGACTTGAAGAGGTTCAGGGAAAAGTGACAAAAATGGTATGGGGTTTGTGCCACAAGATGTATGAGGAGACACTTGAGGACCTGAACAAGTATAACCTGGAGGAAAGGAGAAACAGGGTATACTTTCAAATCTTTGAATGGTATTAATCTACAAACAAACATTTTCCAGAGAAGGGAAGGTGGTAGAACTAGAGGACATGAATTGAGGTTGCAGGTGGGCCAATTCAGAAATAATGTCAGAAAGTACTTTTTCACAGAAGGTGGTAGATGCTTGGAATGCTGTCCTCTGCAAAACGGTGGCGATGAAAACAGGAACTGAATCTAAAAATGCATGTGATAAACCCAAAGGAATCCTTAGCAATGACTAGATAGCAAAACCAGCAATTGAGAAGCAAAGCCAGTGTTAGGCAGACTTCTATGGTCTGTGCCCTGATCATGACTGAACAGATTTAGATGGGCTGGAGTGGGCTTAGACAACAACTTCAGTGTTTGGAGCCAGTGGCGTAGCTATGTGGGGCCACGGGGGCCTGGGCCCCCGTAGATTTGGCCTTGGAGCCCCCTGCTGATGACCCTCTCGACCCCCCTCCCGCCACCAACGGGAGGACGTCAGACTCACAGAAACAGAACGAAGCCTTGCGCCGGAAGAAGAGGACCTCGGCTGGCGGGGGTTAGGGTCCCCTGCCAGCAAAGGTAGGCAATGGCGGGGGAGGGTTGGCGACGGGAGGGGGGGTCGAGAGGGTCGTCGGCAGGGGGGTCAAAGTTGTTGGTGGTGGCGGCGGGGGGGTCAGCAACGGTGGGGGGGTCGGCGGTGCCGGGGGGGGCTAAAATGTGCCCCCTCATCTCGGGCTCTGGACCCCCCCTTCCTACCAAAGTCTGGCTACGCCCCTGGTTGGAGCACAAGGTGAGTGCCAGGTAGACTTCTGTGGTCTATGCCCTGGAAATTGTGGGGACAGATCAGGATACAGTATGAGTTTATCTTGTTGGGCAGATTGGATGCACCATGCAGGTCTTTATCTGCCGTCATCTACTGTGTTACTAATGTAACCTATGTTAGTCCACACACACATTTATGTTGGGCACACTATTAGCAGCCAAGTTCATAGAAAGTTAGTTATTTTCACTGGAAAATAAATCTGTTGGCTGCTTGCTATGTGAGTATTCCTTCATTGTTTTATTATTGCTACCAAGTACTACATATTTGCAGCATTCACTTAAAGCTTTGACTGGATGGCGCATACAAGTCTTTTTCTGCCATCATCTACTATATTACTATGATCTTAATTTGTTTATCCAGACCTTACATGCGCATGGTATTGCTTTGTAAACCCAAACGTGAAACCTAAGGGTAGTTGCACAATTAGCTATAAACTGTTTTTTCTGACATTACTTCTTTTGGACTGTTTTGGGTCCTACTGTTCTGTACATCTGCTGCCTAGAATTTTGGAAGATGGAAATGAGAAAATAAAAATTAAGTCTTGGATGTATTCTATAGAAGTTGTTTCCTTTTGCAGCGTGTGTATGGATGCCTATTATTATTATTTGTTACATTTGTATCCCACATTTTCCCACCTTCTTGCAGGCTCAATGTGGCTTACATATAACCGTTAACGGTGTTAGCCGATTCCAATCTGAATAAATACATAGTATGAATGAATACAAAGTGATATTGCAGTAGAATGAGGTACATGTATGGTAGGTACAATTGGGGGGAACTTAGGGAGGGATTTCCAATTTTATTTCATGATATGTTTATGCACATGGGAAGCTTTCAAGTAAATAAAAAAAAAACTGTCAAAAAAAATCCACACATAGACAATCATTTTTTATATAGAAATATATTTTATTTTCAGCATAAAGGCATATCGCGCAGCACTGAAAACAAATAAAGCAAGCTCTGGAATACTGACAAATACATTTTGAATATAGCCCTTCCCCCTTCACAGACCCCTGGAAAACTCCCCAACCCCCCCCCCCCCCAACTCCCCTTACATCTCTTCACCCCTGATCCCCTCCTAACATAAAGAATACAAACCCAAGCAGATTTAATAAAACAACAGAAACTGCACAAGTTTGCTATTATTTTCAATTGCATTTGCAAATGTTTTGCATCCCTCAATATTGGTGGCAAGATCACAGGCAATCGTAGGTGATTATTGGGCTCATTTTCGAAAGAGAAGGGCACCCATCTTTCGACAAATCGGGAGATGGGCATCCTTCTCCCAGGGTCACCCAAATCGGCATAATCGAAAGCCGATTTTGGGCGCACCCAACTGCTTTCTGTCACGGGGACAACCAAAGTTCTCGGGGGTGTATCGGAAGCATAGCGAAGGCAGGACTGGGGCATGCTTAACACATGGGCGTCCTCAGCCGATAATGGAAAAAAGAAGGGCGTCCCTGACGAGCACTTGGCCAACTTTACTTGGTCCATTTTTTCTTGCGACCAAGCCTCAAAAAGGTGCCCAAACTGACCAAATGACCACCGGAGGGAATCGGGGATGACCTCCCCTACTCCCCCAGTGGTCACTAACCCCCTCCCACCCTAAAAAAAACTTTTAAAATATTTTTTGCCAGCCTCTAATGTCATACCCAGCTCCCTGACAGCAGTATGCAGGTCCCTGGAGCACTTTTAGTGGGTGCAGTGCATGTCAGGCAGGCGGACCCAGGCCCCACCCCCCTACCTGTTACACTTGTCGTGGTAAATGGGAGCCCTTCAAAACCCACCAGAAACCCACTGTACCCACATGTAGGTGCCCCCCTTCACCCCTTACGGCTATGGTAGTGTTGTACAGTTGTGGGTAGTGGGTTTTGGGGGGCTCAGCACCCAAGGTAAGGGAGCTATGCACCTGGGAGCAATTTCTGAAGTCCACTGCAGTGCCCCCTAGGGTGCCCGGTTGTTGTCCTGGCATGTGAGGGGGACCAGTGCACTAAGAATGCTGGCTCCTTCCAGGACCAAAGGGCTTGGATTTAGTCGTTTCTGAGATGGACATCCTCGGTTTCCATTATCGCCGAAAACCGGGGACGACCATCTCTGAGGTCGACCTAAATGTGGAGATTTGGGCGTCTCGGACCGTATTATTGAAATGAAAGATGGCCACCCATCTTGTTTCGATAATACGGGTTTCCCCACCCCTTCGCTGGGACGTCCTGCGAGGACGTCCTCAGGAAAACTTGGGCGCCCCGTTCGATTATGCCCCTCCACGTGCCTTTATAAAATAGTCTCCCTGAACTATTCCCAATATAACATGAATTCTCATGCTCAGACTTATTCTGCTATGAGGCAGGCGTAAACAAGGAGGTTTAATGCATAAACATATGCCATCTTCTGTCATTAAACCTCCTTGTTTACACTTGCCTCATAGCAGAATAAGTCTGAGCATGAGAATTCATGCTCTATTGGAAATAGTTCTGGGTGACTATTTTATAAAGGCACATAAGCACCTATGATTGGCTGTATCGAGAATTATCTCATGGTCAGCTATTATGTGGAGTGGAGTGGCCTAGTGGTAGAACAGTGGTCTTGATATCCAGAGGTGGCCAGTTGAAATCCCACTACTGTTCCTTGTGATCATGGGCAAGTCACTAACCCCTACATTGCCTCAGGTACAAACTTAGATTGTGAGCCCTCCAGCAACAGAGAAATACCCAGTGTACCTGAATGTAACTACTGAAAAAGGTGTCAGCAAAATCCAAATAAATAAATTATACTATGCTTTTATAAACTAGGCACCTTTTTGTACTTTCCTCATAGGTATTCTGTATGTACTACTACTTAACATTTCTAGAGCGCTACTAGGGTTACGCAGCGCTGTACAAATTAACAAAGAAGGACGGTCCCTGCTCAAAGGAGCTTACAATCTAAAGGACGAAATGTCAAGTTGGGGCAGTCTAGATTTCCTGAGTAGAGGTGTAGTGGTTAGGTGCCGAAGGCGACATTGAAGAGGTGGGCTTTGAGCAATGATTTGAAGATGGGCAGGGAGGGGGCCTGGCGTATGGGCTCAGGGAGTTTGTTCCAAGCATGGGGTGAGGCGAGGCAGAAAGGGCGGAGCCTGGAGTTGGCGGTGGTGGAGAAGGGTACTGAAAGGAGGGATTTGTCTTGAGAGCAGAGGTTACGGGTAGGAACATAAGGGGAGATGAGGGTAGAGAGGTAAGGAGGGGCTGCAGATAGAGTGCATTTGTAGGTTAGTAGGAGAAGCTTGAACTGTATGCGGTATCTGATTGGAAGCCAGTGAAGTGACTTGAGAGGGGTGATATGAGTATATCGGTCAAGGCGGAAGATAAGACTTGTACAGTATAGGTGCTTGGTGTCTTAACTGTGCTAGGACCTATGTTCTTGTTGTTTTTAGGTAGGAGCCCTACTTTCCTGTGCCTGGGATGATGTAATAGGAATCAAAGGGGTAGATTCAAGAAAATGCACCAAAAATTAGGTACAAATAATATAGATGCTAAGTACCAATTCTATAGTGTCAATTGCATGCAAAATTGCTGTAATAGAATAGAGCTTAAGTTAACATGCACACACCTAACTTTAAGCATGAGCACTTATGCTATGTCAAAGGCCGGTATAAATGGTCATCCGTAAAGTTGGCAGTTACACGTATAGGTGACTTACTGTGCAACTGCGAGACATGCTCCTGATCTGCCCATGTGCATACCACCTTTCTAGTTGCGTACTATAGCATTTAGGCACTAACTGCTGGGTTCTATTGCATCTAGCGTTCCATGCCTAAATCTAAGTGTATTCCATAACAATGCACATAACTTAATTGGCTTAACAAGACAATCAGTGTTAACAGCACTTAACAAGCAATAATGAGCACTAATGGTCAATAATTAGAATTTACACCATAACTCAGGCTGCCATGGATAAGTCTCATCTGATCCTTCTCAAATATGGGAAGTGAGACAAGCCAGGAGGACAGGTCTTCAATTCTTCAGAGAAGTTTCAGAAGTCCCAGCCCTTTCATTAATGTCTGCAAGTTGGGGGAACTCCCTGAGAGGTCCTCATAATGCTCAATTGGATTCAACTGGTCTACTCAGAGGTAATTCTGGTAGGAGGATACCTGCGCCAGTTTTACCTGGAGTGGACCTGCTAAAGTCAGACCAATATAGTGTGGAACAGATATGTACTAGAGTTAGCTTTCCCAATTTCCAAAGCTTTTATGGAATACCCTTATGATTCAGCTATCAAAAAGGTAGCAATGGAGTCAGTGATGCTACTGTGGGTCATTACACCATGTCAGCTAGCAGAACAAGGTTGAGGGTGATCATTTACTTTTTTGTTCTAAAGAAAGGAGGATTGTTTTACCCTGTTTTCACCTTCAAGGGAGTCAATGTCTGTCTGCGAGTCTCCCAGTTCCAGATGGAAACCCTGCAGTTGGTGATCATAATGATCAAAAGGGAGGAGTTCTTGATCTTTCTGGACCTCTTAGATACCTATTTCCACATCCTGATTTGGTATCAGTAGCAGCAATTTCTGAAGGTTTTTCATACTATTACAACATTTCCAGTTCAGGCTTTTCCTTTTGATCTCACCACAGCTCCAAGGACCTTTTTCAAGGTAATGACAATGATGGCCTTCCTTCACAGAAAGGGTACAATCCTAGCTGGATGACTGGATGATTGAATCTAACCTTTGAAGGATTCTGCCTTTAGAAAAGCAGCCCTTGAGAAAGCTTTAACCTCTCTACACCCAGTATTTTAAAGCTTGAGTACTTTCCACATGTCTAAGCTGGTTTAGCAACATGAAAAAGAAGGAGACATTTAGCCTTTCCTTGAATCCTGCTAGACCAATTCAGTACCCTGCCATGAGGGTTTTTTGGCTTCTTACAAAAGTATCTTCGATGTAGATTATAGGTTAAACAGAGTTTATCCTAGCAGAGGAATTGGAACTGAGATGTTAGTTTTATTGCAATTTTTCTTCAGTTTGTTTAGGTTGCTGCCCACATGGCTTTTTCAAGCATGCACCTGCAAAGTCTGGGGCTGCACTGCTCCTTATTCGAGCTATGTTGTCATTGGAAAAGCTATGTTCCCTGTCTCCATTTACTGGCAGGGTGGCATAAATCCACACATCTGGACTGGTCTAGCAGGATTCAAGGTAAGGAAATTTCTCCTTGCTCTGTGCAGGCTTTGTTTTTATGCAGATTTTAATAGGAAAGGAAGCAAATCATATTTTTCATTAGTGATAGACATAATGGAAAAAATAGGCACCCCGACAAAACAGCCTTGTAACAAAATAGCCCTAGACAAAATGGCCCCTCCCACAAAATAACCCTTGATAAAATAAACCCTAGACAAAATACCCCCCTTAACAAAATAGCCCCCTAGAAAAAAATAACATCACAAAAAAAGATGATAAACCACAAGTGAAATCTTCACTGATAAAGTATTAGTTAAGAGTTCCAACATAGTCTGTTTATCTTAACAAAGGCATTTACCCAAATAGACTGTGTTCCAACTCTTAACCTAAAATTAGTTTTATCATTATTACCCAAAAAATGTATTGTGGGCAGGCCGTTTTAACAGTGGCTGTTATGTAGGGGGCTATTATGTCGGGAGAATTTTTTGTCAGGGCTATTTTGTGTGGGAGCTTTTTTTTATCAGGGCCATTTTGTCAGGGCTTTTTTTTGATGTGGCTATTTTGATCGGGTACTGGAAAAATACATTATGACTGAATCATATACAGTGATTGATCACATACAATCTATG
The DNA here is from genome assembly GCF_901765095.1 of Microcaecilia unicolor. Lineage (NCBI taxonomy): Eukaryota > Metazoa > Chordata > Amphibia > Gymnophiona > Siphonopidae > Microcaecilia > Microcaecilia unicolor. The sequence continues at coordinate 523,368,957 of NC_044031.1, forward strand.
GAGATTGTGAACTTGCTTTCTTTGTCTTTAAAGTTTAATTGCTAAATGATAAAATTTCAAAGTTTTACTGTTCTTTCATCATTGTATTCCTAGTTCAAGGGGGAAACTCCACTGCTTATTTATTATTATTATTTATTGCATTTGTATCCCACATTTTCCCACCTTTTTGCGGGTTCAGTGTGGCTTACAATATGAATTAAATGTTAGAAATACAATTTGTTACAGATTGGTTATGGATTACATTGTGCAGAGTTATGCGAAACAGTTGAGGTGTCGTTAGGGAATGTAACTATGGAACATAAACATTGAAACTTTGGAAGGAAACCCTGGGAGCTTGGAGGGTGATAAAAAGGCATGAGGATATATGGTATATATCTTTCTGTGAGTAAAGGTATGAGAGATGTGATATTACGGGAATGAGAATTCAGAGGTGAATGTATGATGCATTAGTGAACATTAAGTGTGGCCTTTATGTGTTTTGTTTCTTTCCGTAAATTTTTTCGAAAAGATGGGTCTTCAATAATCTGCGGAAGGAAGCTTGCTCGTTGATTGTTCTTAAGTTGTGCGGCAGTGTATTCCAAAACTGCGTGCTCATGTGAGAAAAGGTTGACGCGTGTAGCGCTTTGTATTTCACACCCTTGCAATTGGGGAAGTGGAGGTTAAGGAAGGTTCGGGATGATCTTTTGGCGTTTCTGGTTGGTAAGTCTATCAACTCGTACATGTAGGCTGGGGCTTCGCCGTGAATGATTTTGTGGACTAATGTGCATATTTTAAAAGTGACGCGTTCCTTGAGTGGGAGCCAGTGCAGTTTCTCTCGTAATGGTTTTGCACTTTCATATTTTGACTTTCCAAAGATGAGTCTGGCTGCTGTATTCTGGGCTGTTTGAAGTTTCCTCAGTATTTGTTCTTTGCAACCTGCGTATAGTGAGTTGCAGTAATCCAAATGGCTGAGCACGAGGGATTGCACTAGGCTGCGAAAGACGGATCTTGGGAAGTATGGTCTTATCCTTTTCAGTTTCCACATGCTGTAAAACATTTTTTGTTGTGTTAGCGTGAGTTTCAAGCGTTAGGTGGCGGTCGATAGTGATTCCAAGGATTTTTAGTGTTTCAGAGATTTGAAGGTTCAGGTTTGGTGTGTTTATGGCTGTGAATTCTTTTGTGTTGTATTGGGAGGTGAGAATCAGGCATTGAGTTTTTTCTGCTTTTAATTTCAGACGAAATGCATCCGCCCATGTGTTCTTGATGTGTAGGCTTTGATTGATTTTGTTGAAGATTTCGTTAATGTCTTGTTTCGGGATAAGCAGCATAAAATGTTTTGTACTTTTTTTAGGATCTTGGCAGGTATTTGTGACCTGGATTGGCCACTGTTGGAAACAGGATGCTGGGCTTGATGGACCTGTGGTCTGTCCCAGTATGGCAATACTTATGTACTTATGTGGTTCAATGTACAATTATGTATCATCAATATTGATCCAGCAACATCTTGCTGATGGAAAGTCACTTGACAACATAATGAATAAACCTCAAGCCATTGCACTTAATTAATATGAATCACATTTTCTAGAGTACTAAGGAATCCACCATGCAAGAATTCCAGTGATACATTTGTTTTGTGCTACTCTATCATCTCATCCTATGAATGATATAATAATCTCTTAAGTGCTAAAAATACTGTGCAATATCCTGAAGTTGACAATTCTCTATCACCCCCCCCCCCCCCCCAATATTCAGCTGGTGGCAGGTAGCACTGTTGATTTTTGCCATTGCTTTAAACCAGTGGCGTAGCCAAGGGTGGGCCTGGGTGGGCCAGGCCCACCCAGTAGCAGCACACCTATGATGATTCGCTAGCCCCACCAGCTGAAAACTCCCAACAACTGTCCCTCCTGCATACCTTGTAAACAGCAGATGACATGCAGGTGAGACAAGGAAAGACCAAATCACCTGTGGGACAGGGAGGGGTTCTTCTGCCCACCCATCTTGAGTCCAGGCCCACCCAAAGTTGGATGCCTGGCTACGCCCCTGCATTAAACCCGGATATTCAATGCTGGGCCATATCCAGCTGCCAGCATTGAATATCTGGGGTTTTTTTTTTAAGCTGGCTAGCTCATGTCCAGTTAACTTGATATTCAGAGCTAACCACACATGTGTTTGTGCATAAAGATAAGACAGCTATTTATGCAGTCCTATTTATGTACTAACACAGGCCAGTTAGCTCTGAAAATCTAGATCTAACTAGACTTTGCCACTGAATCACCCCCGGAACACCCCCAACATAGTGTACTTGCACTTCGGCACTAACCGCTCATTTTCAGTAAAATTAACCAGTTAAGTGCTGCTGAAAATGACCAGTTAGCTGCCAACAAGCTGCAAAGGTTAGGATTTTAAATTGGGCATGGACATTTTTTTAAAATACCATTTTGGAAACCCAGACCAGATGTGGTCCATATTTTAATAAAGGTTGAAAGAAGAGCAAATGACAGCCAGCATAGTTAAAGGGAGAAGTGAAAGAGGCTATTAGAGCCAAAAGAATATCTTTCAGAGCATGGAAAAAACATCCAAATGAAGAAAAAAAGAAGCAGCATAAGCACTGGCAAGTTTGGTGCAAAGCATTGATAAAGTAGGCCAAAAGAGAATACAAAGAGAAACTTGCCTCAGAGGCATGCCTTGGAATCAGCGTACTTGCAATCTTTTTCTGTCTCCTTTCCCCCAATGTCAGGATGTATCCCAAAATGTACCTGTGTCAATGACATCGGAATGATGATTCTTGTTCATTAGTGTCTTCCTGCACAATTCTATAAAGAGGGTGCCAACATTTAGTCACCAAGAATGCCTAAATGACCAAAATACCAGCATATACATTCCTATGTTTGCACATATATGTGCAAATGACAATATTCTGGCTGCATGCTATTCTGTAGCATGGCACCTAAATGCTGTGGTATTTTGAAAGTAGGGTTAATAATGAGTAGAGTCTGGGCAGAGTATTGGCGGTGCACACAGTTATGTGCATAAATTACAGAATGCAATCATTTACATATATATTTTTAGCAATCTAGGCACAAGCATTTACACCAGTACTATTGCTGGTGTGATTGGTCACGCCTAAAATATGCATGCATATTAGCGCTGCTATGTTAATATTCTATAAAGGAAAGTAGATGTCTGGTTTTCTTTATAAAATAAGCTCCAAACAGGTGCCCCTTTATAACATTTCCTCTTCAGTGCCTCCAGCTCCTACCATTACTGTTCCCTGAGCAGGCTGCCTCTTCTCCCCCAATCTCCTTTGCAACTGGAAATACAAAAACGCTAAGACAATAGTTCACAAGTAAATCAGGGAATGACCTAGAAGCAATAAAGAAAAAAAAAAGAGGTAAATTTCAAACCCTTGAAAAACATATTTGATGGTACTTATTCTTGAATTGCAGCCATTCTCTGTTATACAATACCAACTTTCACTTATACCAATACACAGAAAATGACTTACTCATACATACCACAAAGCCACTATCCACACAGCTAACTGGTTTAATTTAGGCCTGTGAGAAAGCTAATCTAACATAAACTGCTTAATCAGATGTGTGCCATTTGGATAGCAGGTAGATATTCCTGCGGTTTTGGCTTTTGTTGCAGTATGGTCTGGATCAGGGGCTTACTCTCAATCAGGGCCGCCGAGAGGGGGGGCAGGGGGGACAGTCGCAGTCCCACCTGCCCGCCCTCGGCTCCGTCGACCGTCTGCCACAGGGCCGGGCCCCCTCCATTCAAATCACAGCGCCTCACCACCTCGCTCCGTGTGAAAGCGCAGAAGCGGCAGTCTGCAGATTGCCTCCCTTCGAGCCTTCCCTCCCTGTGTCCCGCCCTCGTCTGACGTAACTTCCACGAGGGCGAGACACAGGGAGGCGATCTGCAGACTGCTGCTGCTGCGCTTTCACACGGAGCAAGGTGAGGCGCTGTAATTTGAATTCAGGGGGCCCGGCCCGGTGGTGGACAGAGGGGGGGGGGGGCAGCGGCAATGGTGATGACCTCGGGGGGGGGGGGGGTGGCCTTGCCCCGGGCCCGGCCCAGTCTCTCAGCGGCCCTGCTCTCAATTTGTTAAAGGTTCAGGTGCCATTGCTTACTTGCTATACAAGGCAGATAAGGGTAGCCCCTTTGCAGCCTATCCCAATATTCCCTGTTTTCTTTGGGTGGTTAAACAGATCCAGCCTCCTTGTAAGACGATGGTGCATCTATGGGATCTTAACCTGCTCCTGAGTGCTCTGTTGTGGTGCCATTTGAGCCTTTGAAGCATGCAGTTTTCAAGGATTCATCTTTAAAGGTTGTTCTTCTGCTTGCTTGCTATCTGTTCTGCTAGACAGATTTCACAGCACTAGGCTCATGCAGAGATCGCTACCTTTCTCTTTCTCTAGACCTGGATTCTAGCTACTGGTGGCAAGCACTTTTTATGTATATTCAGCACAGCCTCCTATCTGAATAGCAGCTCTGAATATATATATTTAAAAAAATCATTCAGCTAGCATTTATAAAAAAGAAAAGGCTTATCAATGGGTATTAATACCGACCTGATCATTTATACTGAGAATGGCTACATTTCAGCACACGCCGTATAATTTTTCATACCAACACTGGCTCCCAAATCCAGTCCCTTGTATAACGCATACATTCTGGCACGTCAGCAACTTGAACAGCCAGAATTTATGCATTCTGTAGGGGAAGAGTGAGTTAGAAAAAGCACTAATTCGATTGGCACCCACTGCCAGCCACATATGTGTTACTGCCTCACAAATGTTGTCTATAAAGGCAGGACTCCAAATGTACCATTCCTGTGCAGTTGCAGGAGGAACATTCTGGGTCCCTGCTCCAAAGAAGGTGCCAATCAAATCTAAACAGCAGGAGGTCTATTCTGATAATGGCCCAATTACATCTGAGCTTGAGTAAAGGGGAGGAGCTAGATCTTCCTCCTATAGAAAGTGTCCACCAAGGAGCAGCAGGGTCCAAGAAAGCAAAAAGGCAGACGATCTGCAAACTCTAAGACGGAAGATGAACAAAGCAGATCGTTAGGAGACAAAATGTAATTTATTGATGAAAACCAAATAAAATATATATTTAAAAATCAGCCCGATACAGGCCGTGTTTTGCCCAGCAGGGCTGCTTCAGGGGCTACAAAATAAATGATATAACATTTAAAAAATTCCTCATAATAAAAACATATATATTGTATTGTATGCATATTCATTGAATGTAGAAATATTAACAAAAATTACATATGTGTGTGTATTCATATTATACATTAAAATGTACATAAATACAAAATATAAAATAAATATAACACCAATATCCCACAGTAATAATAAATCAATCAAACTAGATACCCAATCAAGGGAGCAGAGTGGCGCAGCGGGAGCGTGCTGGGCCCATAACCCAGAGGTCGATGGATCGAAAAGATAAACTATAGCTTCTATGCATGTTATCAATAGATGACTTTAAAGTAACAGAACTTTCTGTTTAAATGTACATAAAATAAATAAATACAACACGAATATCTCACAGTTCTATCAAAATGGTCAGATGATAATAACATTAATTGATTTTCCCAGTAATGTGAGTTACAATACTCGTTGTACTTTGACCTTTGATCTTTCACTCCCTTATTTAATTTCCTGTGTTTGTCACAGCGTTTTTTCAGCGCTTTCAGAAACAAGAGAGTGTCTGATTGATTTCATGTAAGCCCCATTGCTTATCACCCTTTTTATCCTTCTTGTAAATTGTGGAAGTCGATTGATGTCTGACTATAAGGTTGGCATTATATTTTACTGAGGTATAAAAACTATAGCCCCCTAGTTGCTTGGTGGTTGCACCATACCATAGCACTGTAACTACTATCGTCTCCACAAAGCATTTGACTGATACATAATGAGTTCTCAGCCACTGTGTTTTATTGAAAACATTTAGGTGTAACATCATATACCTTTATTAAATTAGTTTTTTATAGCAACATGTTTTTGGTTTTTTAACCTTGGTTTTTAATCTTGTAACTGATATACGATATATTCACATTTAGGTTAGTACTCCCTTTTTTTTGGTATTTTTGATTGAGCTGTTTTTTCAACATATAATCAAGATGATCAATGATTGCGATCTTCTGTGCATGTGAGTCTTTATTTTAATTTAATTTTTTATTTTTCCATTTCTAGTTATATTTCATATTTTTATATGTACATTTCTATATTCTTATATCTATTTTTGATTTTTTTTTTCAGTTTGTTTCAGTTGCTTTCATCAATATACTGTATATCCATTATATTTTGACAGTAAAGGATTATTGTTTAGGTGGGTGTCTTCTGACTTTTATTTGGTTATGTTAATATTATTAAAATAACATAATATATTTTATCATTCTATTATTTTTTTATTTTCATTCATGTAATATAATAAAATATTGTTTGTATTTATATAAGCTATATGTTTTATCAAGCTAATATGCCTCCATGTTCTAGTAAGCAAATATGCTCTCTAGTTCATAATACATCTATTAATTGAAAATCATTTAAAGTTTATATATATATATACAGTATATATAGTAGTTTTTTGTTATTTCTTCTCTTTATCATCTGACCATTTTGATAGAACTGTGAGATATTCGTGTTGTATTTATTTATTTTATGTACATTTAAACACATAATTCTGTTACTTTAAAGTGATCTATTGATAACATGCATAGTTTATCTTTTGATTGGATATCTAGTTTGATTGATTTATTAGTTCAGTGGGATATTGGTGTTATATTTATTTTATATTTTGTATTTATGTACAGTTTAATGTATAATATGAATATACACACATATATATGTAATTTGTTAATATTTCTACATTCAATGAATATGCATACAATACAATATATATGTTTTTATTATGAGGAATTTTTTAATGTTATATCATTTATTTTGTAGCCCCTGAAGCATCCCTGCTGAGCGAAACATGGCCTGTGTCGGGCTGATTTTTAAATATATATTATATATATTTTTTAAATTTGTTTTTCATCAATACATTACATTTTGTCTCCTAACGATCTGCTTTGTTCATTTTCCACCAAGAAGCAGGTACAGGAACAGTCAATGGGGAGCCCCACCGAGAGACCCATCAGAGCCTTAGTTCACTGCCCTAGTAGAAACTAAGGGAAAGGAAGGGGAGGAATGTAAGAAATGTATAAAGATATGGCATTGTCATTTAATATATATATGATCAATAATAAGAATTCTACCGCATCATTACTTACCTGTTACTCTGTTTTCTTTTTATACCAGATTGCTCAACTCTATTATGTTATTGAATGGCGTATGCCATGATGGAACATTGTAAGCCACATTGAACCTGCAAATAGGTGGGAAAATGTGGGATACAAATGCAAAAAAAAAAAAAAAAAAAATATATATATATATATATATATATATATTGTGATAAGTATGAGGCTGTCCTATCCGGGGTAGGCTACTAGAGGGCGCTAGGAGAATAGGTGGAGGTTGCTAGGACCGGGGAGAAACCTGGGAGGTCCACAGGTGTAGGAGGTTATGAGCTGGGTCCTGTGTAGCTAATTAACCACTTTATACCCCATCTGAGTTGTGAAAGGAACAGAGGTGAGCTGGCAGCAGAAGAAGAGAGATCCCCCTGGAAGATACTGGCTAACCCTATGGACTTGTGGTGGACTGTGTGTCCAAAGGAGAGTAGTAGGCTGAAAATCCTGGGGTAAGAAGTCCCTAAAGTATTAGTGTTGGACTGTGTGTCAGTACTTATAGGAACTATGTGTTCAAAGAAGGAAGGACTGTGTGTCCAAAGAAGGAAGGACTGTGTGTCCAAGACTGTGTGTCCCAGTACTGAGAGAAGCAGGCTGCAAAGCCTGGGTTGGGAGTCCCCAAAGTATTGAAGCTAGGACTGAGCCCATGTATCTGTGTGGGGAGGCTCAGTGTGAAGACCTATGAAAGTATAAAGTATTAAGCTAGAAGAAGTGTGCCCAGGTGCTGGAATAAAGAGTTGCCTGAGAAATATGCAGTTGGTGAGACCTGTTTAATTTGCTTAGTGGGAACCAGGTCACCCTGAGCGAGAAGGGGTAGCACACTAATTTGCATATGATCTGCATAGTGAGAACCAGGTCACCCTGAGTGAGAAGGGGGATATCACTATATATATATATATATATATATATATATATATATAATAGGCCCTAGCTAAGATGTCTTTAAAAGAAAGCATTTTACTATATCTTAGCTGTTTGAATCATTGCACAAAGGAATCTGAAAGAAGCAGGAACAGGAGAAGGGGGAGGAAGGGGAAACAGGCTGAAATAGACCATTGCATGAAGCAAGGTCAGAAGGCGGGGAGCTGGACATCTGCAAGATAAGTATGAACAAAGACACTACAGAGAGGGAGAGAGGGAGAAATTCCAGCTGCTGTTACACAGAACCCTAGCAGACAGGCATGGGACCATCGGCCAATGAGAAAAACTTAGGGGCAGACATTTAAATGTAACTATAAAATCTGTGGAATCTTATAGAAATCTCTGTGTGTGAGTAAGCTCCCAGTTCAGAGCTGCACACACCTCAAACTCGCGAGAATGATTTTTGAATAGTAAGTTGCTTAATTCAGCTTTGATTCATCAATCTGATTTTATGAGTCCTATTTTTGTATAGGTTCTCTGGTTGTCTGGGGGCTATTTATAACAAGGAATCCAACACAGCAGCTGCCAACTTTAGTCTCAGCTGTCCTTGATGTGTTAAGGAGAGAACTGATCTCATATTAAGTGAACTGATTAGGGTAGGTCAACCGGATTCACAGCATGCCCTAAGGAAGGTTTGATCCCAAGGAGACTGAATCCTGAATCTCTCTCAGAGAAAATGTAGCATGAATAGAGGAACCCAAATGGGGAAGGGACTTGAAGCTGGAGATAGTGGAACCTGTGAATGACAACTACCTTAAGTACTAGGAGACAATGAGGGGCATAATTGAACGAAAACGTCTATCTCCATGGGCGTTTATCTCCGAGAAAGGGTCCATGAAGGGGCGGGCCGAACCGTATTTTCGAAAAAAAATAGACGTCCATGTTTTATTCGACAATTTGTGAGCTGGGCGTTTTTGTTTTTCAGTGATAATGGAAAATGAAAGCGCCCAGGTCAAAAACGAATAAATCCAAGGCATTTGTTCGTGGGAGGGGCCAGGAGTTGTAGTGCACTGATCCCCCTCACATGCCAGGACACCAACTGGGCACCCTAGGGGGCACTTTTACAAAAACAAAAAAAAAGGTAAAAGAGCTCCCAGGTGCATAGCACCCTTCCCTTGGGTGTTGAGCCCCCCAAATGCCCCTCAAAACCCACCGCCCACAAGTCTACACCATTACTATAGCCCTAAGGGGTGAAGGGGGGCACCTACATGTGGGTACAGTGGGTTTGGGGGGCGGTTTGGAGGGCTCCCATTTACCAGCACAAGTGTAATATGTGGGGGGGGGATGGGCCTGGGTCCACCTGCCTGAAGTCCACTGCACCCCCTAATAACTGCTCCAGTGACCTGCATACTGCTGCCAGGGAGGTGGGTATGACATTTGAGGGTGAAAATAAAAAGTTGTGAAACGGCATATTTTGTGGTGGGAGGGGGTTTGTGACCACTGGGGGAGTCAGGGGAGGTCATCCCCGATTCCCTCCAGTGGTCATCTGGTCATTTAGGGCACTTTTTGGGGCCTTATTCGTGGAAAAACAGGGTCCAGGAAAAGTGCCCTAAACTCTCGCTAAAAACGCATATTTTTCTTCCATTATCGGTGAAAGGCGCCCATCTCTGATCGCCCGATAACCAAGCCCCAGTTACGCCTTCACCACGCCTTCGACAAGCCCCCATCAACTTTGTCCGCATCCGCTACGGAGTGCAGTTGAAAACGTCCAAATTCGGCTTTCGATTATACCGCTTTATTCGTTTTTGTGAGATAAACGTCTATCTCCCGATTTGGGTCGCAATAGAGACGTTTTTCTTTTTCAATTATAAGCTGGAATATACCAGGTACTTATCCTTAACCCAGGGGCATAGCCAGACAGCAGATTTTGGGTGGGCCTAGGCAAGAAGTGGGTGGGCACCAAGTGTTCTCCACCCCACCAAAAAAATCTCAGCTGGTGGAAAAATACTTCTCTCCACCTTGGCAGTCAGTCTGCAGCAGACATGAAATGAAAACTGAGCATGCATAGGTGCCAGTATCTTGGAGAGCAGCATTTTCGTTACCATCAGGGGGAAGTCTTCAGCTGGCAGAGATTGGGATCCCCACCAGCTACCGCTAAACGTATACTACTGTTGGGTGGGCCTGAGCCCTATGTGGGTGGGCCCGGCCCACTCAAGCCCACCTATGGCTACGCCACTGCCTTAACCTATTCAATATGGGTGAAAAAAAATTACAGCACTGAGGGAACACAGAGAAACATCAAAAAGGGTTAAATAAAACACTGAAGGGAGAAGAACACAGAGAAGCAGTTGCAATCAATGAGATAAGGAGAACCACAGGGCTTAGGGGAGAATTCATCAAGTGGTGTTTCGGCCTTGACACACATTAAGGGAATTAGTGGAGGAGTATCCTAATGGTTAGTGCAACAGACTTTGATCCTGGGGAACTGGGTTTGATTCCCACTGCAGCTCCTTGTGACTCTGGGCAAGTTACTTAACCCTCCATTGCCCCAGGTACAAATAAGTACCAGTATATACTATGTAAACCGCTTTGAATATAGTTGCAAAAACCACAGGCAGTATATCAAGTCCCTTTCCCTAAAAGCTCATAGATATAGTATGGGCGTTTAGCATGCATTACCACTAAGGCCATAATGCCACTTGGTGAATTACCCCCTCATGTTTTGCCCAAATCAATTTACCATAAAATCTGTTTTGCTGTTCTGGGATCTTACCAGGTATTTGTGACCTGGATTGGCCACTGTTGGAAACAGGATGCTGGGCTTGATGGACCTTTGGTCTGTCCCAGAGTGGCAATGCTTATGTTCTTATGTTAATGTAAGGAGGAGAAAAGAGCCAAAATCACCAATGTCAAGAATAAGGAGCATGTAGAGTGATAGGGTTTAATGTTGGAGTTTGAAGTGTGTGGAATAACTCAAAGAATTTCTAGAGCTTTTCTATTGGAACCACTTTACATTATTTTTATCATTCTTTGTATATAATTGTTCATTAGTGAAGTGCCCATTAAGGGGGGGGGGGGGGGGAGTTATTTTAAGGACAATTGTCTCTAGTGTTCCTTTCACCTGTTTCTTTATTATGCCTATTAATATTTCATGCATAAAGGGAAGGTGACCCTATACCATCTGTGTGCTGTGAGTTAAATTTAGGAGGGCAGACGTACAAATTTGGCCATAGACACCACAAATTGATTATGTATCTGCCTCTGGAGTAACCCAATACATGAGGAGGCCGCTATACTTATAACCAAAAATTCTTCAGAATGGAATCTATATTTAATTCCTACCACCCTTCTGAAAATGTGGAGTAGTTACGAGTATCAAAATATGGTAAGGCAAAAACATGCCTCCCATCCTTGAAAAGCTCATTTACAGAAAATAAAACTTTTGTCAGGCTATCTTATTGTTCAAGCAGTGATTACATAGAGAAATAGGATTAATGTTAAAGGCTTATTTATGTTTGATGTATTCTATTGCTTCTGTCTACTGAAAAAAATAATACCTGGATGGTAAGAATTCTCATTATATGCTCAAAAGCTAAACAATTTTATTTTATTTATTGCATTTGTATCCCACATTTTCCCACCTCTTTGCAGGCTCAATGTGGCTTACATTATGCCATAATGGCAGGTGCCATTACCAAAAGGAGAGATACAGAATATTATTGCATTTAAAGTAGAGAAATATAACATAAATTAGAAATAAAAGGTATATAAATCATTTCAGGTGTAAGAGAACTAGGGTAATATGAAACATTCAATAAAGACATTTTGATTATAGTAAACAAATATCATGGTGAATATAGTAAACAAATAGTAAGAGATCATACAGTGGTGGAAATAAGTATTTGATCCCTTGCTGATTTTGTAAGTTTGCCCACTGACAAAGACATGAGCAGCCCATAATTGAAGGGTAGGTTATTGGTAACAGTGAGAGATAGCACATCACAAATTAAATCCGGAAAATCACATTGTGGAAAGTATATGAATTTATTTGCATTCTGCAGAGGGAAATAAGTATTTGATCCCCCACCAACCAGTAAGAGATCTGGCCCCTACAGACCAGGTAGATGCTCCAAATCAACTCGTTACCTGCATGACAGACAGCTGTCGGCAATGGTCACCTGTATGAAAGACACCTGTCCACAGACTCAGTGAATCAGTCAGACTCTAACCTCTACAAAATGGCCAAGAGCAAGGAGCAGTCTAAGGATGTCAGGGACAAGATCATACACCTGCACAAGGCTGGAATGGGCTACAAAACCATCAGTAAGACGCTGGGCGAGAAGGAGACAACTGTTGGTGCCATAGTAAGAAAATGGAAGAAGTACAAAATGACTGTCAATCGACAAAGATCTGGGGCTCCACGCAAAATCTCACCTCGTGGGGTATCCTTGATCATGAGGAAGGTTAGAAATCAGCCTACAACTACAAGGGGGGAACTTGTCAATGATCTCAAGGCAGCTGGGACCACTGTCACCACGAAAACCATTGGTAACACATTACGACATAACGGATTGCAATCCTGCAGTGCCCGCAAGGTCCCCCTGCTCCGGAAGGCACATGTGACGGCCCGTCTGAAGTTTGCCAGTGAACACCTGGATGATGCCGAGAGTGATTGGGAGAAGGTGCTGTGGTCAGATGAGACAAAAATTGAGCTCTTTGGCATGAACTCAACTCGCCGTGTTTGGAGGAAGAGAAATGCTGCCTATGACCCAAAGAACACCGTCCCCACTGTCAAGCATGGAGGTGGAAATGTTATGTTTTGGGGGTGTTTCTCTGCTAAGGGCACAGGACTACTTCACCGCATCAATGGGAGAATGGATGGGGCCATGTACCGTACAATTCTGAGTGACAACCTCCTTCCCTCCGCCAGGGCCTTAAAAATGGGTCGTGGCTGGGTCTTCCAGCACGACAATGACCCAAAACATACAGCCAAGGCAACAAAGGAGTGGCTCAGGAAGAAGCACATTAGGGTCATGGAGTGGCCTAGCCAGTCACCAGACCTTAATCCCATTGAAAACTTATGGAGGGAGCTGAAGCTGCGAGTTGCCAAGCGACAGCCCAGAACTCTTAATGATTTAGAGATGATCTGCAAAGAGGAGTGGACCAAAATTCCTCCTGACATGTGTGCAAACCTCATCATCAACTACAGAAGACGTCTGACCGCTGTGCTTGCCAACAAGGGTTTTGCCACCAAGTATTAGGTCTTGTTTGCCAGAGGGATTAAATACTTATTTCCCTCTGCAGAATGCTAATAAATTCATATACTTTCCACAATGTGATTTTCCGGATTTAATTTGTGATGTGCTATCTCTCACTGTTACCAATAACCTACCCTTCAATTATGGGCTGCTCATGTCTTTGTCAGTGGGCAAACTTACAAAATCAGCAAGGGATCAAATACTTATTTCCACCACTGTAGATAACTTGTTCAGGTAAAAGTTTTGGTGTCAATTCAATTATGAAGGACCTTTGTGATAAGTCTCATTAAACAGGTTGGTCTTTAGTAGGTTTCCAGAAGGTTACCAAATCTTGCGTTGTTTTTATGGCACTTGGTAATGCATTCCATGCTTGCGTACAGAGATTCAAAGTAGGATGAAAAGTTTTCCAAGTGTATTTTTTAATCTATAATATTTATTAAACTGGACTATAATTACAGAGATTGTTATAATTGAGCATATTTGCTCTGGGTCAAGAGGACAGAAATTTTGGAGGAGAAAAATGTATTAACTACTCCCAGAATCAGAATTTTGTGTCACTATAGAGAACAAAACTTGTAATAGAGGACTAGATTTACAGACAAAAATGAGACTGGTCTTCACTGGTTTACAGATTACATAGAAACAACTCAAAGACCACCTTGTTCTTTCCTCCATGAAATAGTATTGGAATACATTTTGTGGAAGCAGATAAACTAAGGAGCCTTTTTACTGTAGTGCAGTAAAGTCATTCAATTACCATGCAGTATGTGGTAGATTCTGTAAACGGTGCACACAGGGATAATCTGCACTATGAGCAAATTCTGTAAAGGTCACTTAGCACTGAGCACCCATTATAGAATTCTAGCTTAGCAAGCATTTCAGTGTCTAAACCTGGTGTAAATGCTCAAGTCCAACGACTGTCCTGTAGGGACAAATCCAAGTATTCTATAACTGTTCACCTAAATCTTTAGAATGCCCTCATCTCCCATGCCCCTTCTGTTGCCATGCCTCCTTTGTATTTGAATGCTGTGGAATTTAGGCATGCATGTTATAGATTAGGACGTAGGGCAGATATGTGCATATTTCCTAATAATTGTCAATTAAGTGCTTGTTAATGTCAATAATTGATTGACACCTAGGGCCCTTTTACAAAGCAGTGGTTAGCCTACCAAGGAAGGCAAAGAGGGACTTTGAAAAAAGATTGCGTTGGAGGCAAAAACACATAGTAAGAATTTTTAAAGCTATATTAAAAGCAAGAAGCCAGCAAAAGAATCGGTTGGACCACAAGATGACCGAGGGGTAAAAGGGACAATCAGGGAAGACAAAGCCATAGCGGAGAGATTAATTGAATTCTTTGCTTCGGTCTTCACCAAGGAAGATTTGGGAGAGATACTGGTGCCAGAAATGGTATTCGAAGCTGACGAGTCGGAGAAAGTGAATGAAATCTCTATAAACCTAGAGGACGTAAAGGGGCAATTTGACAAATTGAAGAGTAGCAAATCTCCTGGACTGGATGGTATTCATCCCAGAGTACTGATAGAATTGAAAAATGAACTTGCAGAACTATTGTTAGTAATATGTAATTTATCTTTAAAATCGAACATGGCACCGGAAGATTGGAGGGTAGCCCATGTAATGCCGATATTTAAAAAAGGTTCCAGAGGGGATCCTGGAAATTATAGACCAGTGAGCCTGACATCGATGCCAGGCAAAATGGTAGAGACTATTATAAAGAACAAAATTACAGAGCATATTCAAAATCATGGATTAATGAGACAAAGCCAACATGGATTTAGTGAAGGGAAATCTTGCCTCACCAATCTATTACATTTCTTTGAAGGGGTGAACACATGTGGATAAAGATGTGCCGGTTTATATTGTGTATCTGGATTTTCAAAAGGCTTTTGACAAAGTACCTAATGAAAGGCTCCAGAAGAAATTGGAGAGTCATGAGATAGGAGGTAGTGTCCTATTGTGGATTAAAAACTGGTTAAAGGATAGAAAACAGAGAGTAGGGTTAAATGGTCAGTATTCTCAATGGAGAAGGATAGATAGTGGGGTCCCTCAGGGGTCTGTGCTGGGACCACTGCTTTTTAACATATTTATAAATGATTTAGAGGTAGGAGTAACTAGTGAAGTAATTAAATTTGCTGATGACACAAAATTATTCAAAGTTGTTAAAATAGGAGAGAATTTTGAAAAATTACAAGAGGACTTTATGAGACTGGGCGTCTAAATGGCAGATGACATTTAATGTGAGCAAGTGCAAAGTGATGCATGTGGGAAAGAAGAACCCGAATTACAGCTACGTAAAGCAAGGTTCCATGTTAGGAGTCACCGACCAAGAAAGGGAAATCAGCGTTGTTGATGATACATTGAAATGCTCTGCTCAGTGTGCTGCGGTGGCTAAGAAAGCAAATAGAATGTTAGATAATATTAGGAAAGGAATGGAAAACAAAAGTGTGGATGTTATAATGCCTTTGTATTGGTCCATGATGCGACCGCACCTCAAATATTGTGTTCAATTCTGGACGCCGCATCTCAAAAAAGATATAGTGGAATTAGAAAAGGTAAAGAAAAGGGCGACAAAAATGATAAAGGGGATGAGACGACTTCCCTATGAGGAAAGGCTGAAGCATCTATGGCTCTTCAGCTTGGAGAAGAGACGGCTGAGGGGAGATATGGTTGGGGTCTATAAAATAATGAGTAGAGTGGAACGGGTGGACGTGAATAGTTTGTTTACTCTTTCCAAAAATACTAGGACTAGGGGGCATGCGATGAAGCTACAATGTAGTAAATTTAATATGAATCGGAGAAACATTTTCTTCACTCAACGTGTAATTAAACTCTGGAATTCGTTGCCAGAGAATGTGGTAAAGGCGGTTAGCTTAGTGGGGTTTTAAAAGGGTCTGGACAGCTTCCTAAAGGAAAAGTCCATAGACCATTATTAAATTGACCTGGGAAAATCCAGTGTTTATTTCTGGGATAAGCAGCATAATATGTATTGAGCTTTTCTGGGATCTTGCCAGGTATTTGTGACCTGGATTGGTCACTGTTGGAAACAGGATGCTGGGCTTGATGGACCCTTGGTCTATCCCAGTGTGGCAATACTTATGTACTTATGTCTTCCTGTTTGCCAATCTGGAGCTACCGCTGGTCCAACACGGGTGCCAGTGGTAGTTCCACCCCAGCTCACTGCATTTCCACAGGTCTAACCTGTTGGTAATCGGGCAGCACTACATGCTATGCAGTTACTGCCAGGTTAGCACAGGAGACCTTACTGCCACCCCACCCCCCGAATGGGGTGTCAGATAGACACTTTTCTGATTTACATCTGTGTTTCTGAGTAAGTGGTGTTGAAGAGTCAGATTGACTTGAAGAAAGAATTGTTTGGTTCTGTTAGTTTAAAAAAAAGAAAACTTGACTTGTTATTAGAAAACATTCTATTTCTAGTTCATTGCACTTCAACTATAGCACTTTTCACTGCATTTTATCTAGTTATCGAATTGATTGGTGTAATAAAGCTAATTACTGAAACTTTGTGCTTTGCATATTAATTGAAGCTGTAAAGGCTCCAGGGAAAATTGTTCACTACATTAAACATTTTTTTTTCTGTGTCACCCCTCAGTGGTTGGATAAACAGGGAACCAACCGTGACTTGAAAAATTATTTTCATAGTACTTACATCTTACCGCCACTGGGAGCACTACATTATCTCAGTTATTCAAAGAAGATAAAGTCAAGTCAGACTACTGAAAATTGTGGTCTACAGTGAACTGGAAAACTGGCTCACTGTAACTGATCAGAAATTTAAGCAGAGGACAAGGCAAGAAATTGCAATTGCAAAATTTACTGGATTATTTCTCCTGAAGTTAACATGAGTAGTCTCCAACATTTCCATTAAGTTCAAACTATCTGAGTAGCCTAATGACTCAATGACACCTTCTTCCTTATTCTCCTACCAAGGAACACAATAAGAATACAATACTTGATGGATCAAACGTGCCACCATGTATAATACTCGAGAGTGGACTGGTAACCAATGCAATGAGCAAAGGTTCAGAGATACATATTCAAAACCAGACGTGACTTCTAACAATTGAGCAGAAGTATTCTGTACTACTTGCAATGCAATTTTATGACTTTTATAGAAAGAAGAGTTTTTCAGGAACTCCATTTTTCCCAACATTAGTGTTATATTAGTATCCCATAAGGTTACTATCTGTTTATACTAGGGGCGTATCTAGACCCGACATTTTGAGGGGGCCAGAGTTAAAATGGGGGGGCACTAACCCCACATCACCCAGCATCGAGTTAACTCTGCAGTTCTCACAGTTCCACAACCCACACAACACCAGCCCAACCCAGCATCACTTCACCAGTATCCCCAAAGTTTTTTGTTTTGTTTTGGGTTTTTTTTTAACCTGGAGAGTCTGGATTCTCAGTCTGGTCTCTGGAGTGAACAGCAGGCAGGGCAGTGTGGAGCCTGGAGGACTACTGGTGCTGCTGCTGCAGTGATAGGCAGGCTAGGCAGCGGATGGTGGCTCTGGTCGGTGGTGGGCTCTTCAGTGCTCCAGTCCTCCTCCTCTGATGAGTGGTAACTGGTTGGTGCGAAGTTCACGAACCTGAAGTTGTGAGGCATGAGGCGGGTCATGGTGAGCAGCTAGCCAGGGCGGCAGTGAGGCACGACGAGGCGGTGAGCAACAGGGCGGGAGTGGGAAGAATTGTGGAGTCGGATGGCCGCTGACCTGGACCGGACTAGATCAGGCCAGACTTCGGTGGGAAGGACCGTGTGGACATCACGTCATCACAGAAACAAAAGCGTGCGGCCGCATTGCTGATCTGCAAGGGCAGGCTTCTGTTTCTGTGAATCTGACGTCAGACTCACGGAAGCGAAGCCTGCCTTTGCAGATCCGCACCAGAGAACAGGACTTGTTTGGCTGGCGGCGCCAGCAAAGGTACCAGTGGCGGCGAGGGAGGGTTGGCGGCGGGAGGGGGGGTCGAAGGCGTTGGCGGTAGGGGGGTCCAGGGCCAAATCTAGGGGGCCCAGGCCCCCGTGGCCCCATGCAGATAGGCCCCTGGTTTATACAATTGATTGATTTTAGTGTCTTGGAGCAGGTTTTTTTTAAATCTTGAGACAGAAATTTGGTAGAAACATCAGAATGTAAGTTGCATAACTGAGGCAAGCATTTAAAATACCTCCTATTCTTGCCAGCATTTTCCAAAGTGCCTCCAGGGACACTTTATGAAAGCATAATTTCTGCAAAGCTGTTGATATAACCACTGGAACTAGAACTGTCTGCAGGACAATTGCAGCTATGATCATTATAGTTCCAGACAACAATACAAGAATCAAGCATGTGCCGAAGGAATTCCTCTGCAGTCCAAGATTCATTCCAATTACTAACGTAGTTTCATCCTCTTAGTTATTTACTTAATTGAAAATTTTATATTCCTTCTACAACTAGGTGGATTACAAATCAACATACACAGGAAAAATAGAAAAGAAAACCGACATTATCAAACAGATCAGAATCATTGTTCTAAGCACAGTGCTCAAAGGGTAAACACAAATTCAGCTCCAGGCATGTTCAAATATGTCTTCAATAGTTTACCAAATTGATCCCTGTTGCTGCACAATCTCAAATAGCCTAGCAAATTATTCCAAATGTGTGGACCTGCTATCGAAAAGGCGGTATTCTGAGTATCAGCATATCTTACAGCCTGCAATTTAACATTGGCCAGTAACTTCAAATTTTCAGACCGCAAGGATTGTAAAGACTGATAAACTTGAATCACATCTCTAAGGTACCAAGAAACATAATCACAATACAACACTTGATGGATCAAAGGTGCCACCTTGTAGAGCACTCAAGAGTGGACTGGTAACCAACGCAATGAGCGAAAGATCGGAGATACATGTTCAAAATGAGACATGCCTTCTATCGATTGAGCAGAACATTCTGTATTACCTGCAATGCAATTCTATGATTGAGCACAAATGGTTTGCGCAAATGTACAGAAAACCAGCACATTTGTAAGGGTACACCTTTCAGAATAAGTGGTAACAATGTATCTAAGTGCTATTCTGTGAGGATGCACATAAATGGCATAGCATGTAAACTGGGATGGAGGAACAGGAACCTCTATGACTGTAGAGGAGTTCTAGCAGAGTAGGGGTGAAGGGGTGGCTCTTCCAACACAAACCATGGAGTCAGAAATCTTGTCACATATAGATGTATATATGATAATAAACACTGTGTGTGACAAGATTTCTGTCACACACAGTGTGTTGGAAGAGCCATCCCTACACCCCTACTCCATAGCATGTAAACAGGACAGTCACACGAGTGGAGCATGGGCAGGACATGGGCATGCCTCCCATTTATTAGTGTAGCTTATAGAATACTATACATTAAGCATACCCTTGCCATATTTGGGCAACCACAGATGCTGGGTTATGCTAATATTCTATAAAGGAATCTAGGCACCCAGATGCCCTTATAGATCAGGGCACGTAAAAGGAGGCACCTAGTTATGGAATTGCCCCCTTTGTGCCAGGGAAAACACTAGAATGGCAGGGACCTGTGGATAACTTGGGAATAATGGAGTTTCAGACTCAGGTAAACCTCATTGCTAGAAGGACCTGGCAATTTCTCTGTTGCTCCTATCCTTTCAACAGCCATCTTGATGAGATCCTGAGAGGTGACTCTGAAGACAAATGCATTCATGGAACCTAGGATGGGAATCAGAGACTCACAGGGGTAGATGGATGCCAATCTTCCCTTCCTCTTTCCCTGATCAGAGTTATGGAGTTCGCTCAATACTGAGGATGCTCAGTCACCCACAGCACTCACAGAGCTGGCAGCTATGATCAGAGTCAACCTGCCACCCTAGCCTCAAGATCAAATTCTGATCTAAGTGTTTTGAGAAGGATAAGCGTTCTTCCTCTGAAATATGTTGTCACCCTTAATTTATCTAGAACTGGATAACCATTGCTGAAAAGTGTTGTGGTTCCACATATAACCCAGTTCATAAAGGATTATTGGTGAATTTGACCAGATATCTGTGCTTTATATGTGTGTAACAAAAAAGTAATTTGATTTGATTTCTTACATTATGTGGTTATTTTAGAAGCCCTATTACACACGATGTCATCATTGATAATAAGTTGAAACCCTCTACTCAGTGTGCATCAGCGGCTAAGAAAGCAAATAGAATGTTAGGCATTATTACACTTATGACTCCCAGATCTACCTCTCCACACCAGAAATGTCAGCAGGAATCCAGGCCAAAGTATCAGCCTGCCTGTCTGACATTGCTGCCTGGATGTCTCACCGCCATCTGAAACTAAACATGACCAAGACTGAGCTTCTTATCTTTCCTCCTAAACCAACCTTTCCTCTTCCCCCATTCTCTATCTCTATGGATAAAACTCTCATCCTCCCTGTCTCATCAGCTCGTAACCTTGGGGTCATCTTCGACTCCTCTCTCTCCTTCTCTGCACATATTCGACTGCTAAAACCTGTCATTTCTTTATCTATAATATCACCAAAATTTGTCCTTTCCTTTCCGAGCACACTACCAGAACCCTTATCCACACTCTTATCACCTCTCACTTAGACTATTGCAACTTGCTTCTCACAGGTCTCCTACCACACCATCTCTCTCCCCTTCAATCTGTTCAAAATTCTGCTGCATGACTTATATTCTGCCAGTGTCACTATGCTCATATTAGCCCTCTCCTCAAGTCACTTCATTGGCTCCCTATCTGTTTCCGTATACAGTTCAAACTCCTCTTATTGACTTACAAGTGCATTCACACTGCAGCTCCTCAGTACCTCTCCACTCATCTCTCCCTACATTCATCCGCGGGAACTCCATTCACTGGGTAAATCTCTCTTATCTGCACCCTTCTCCTCCACTGCTAACTCCAGACTCCGTTCCTTTTATCTTGCTACACCATATGACTGGAATAGACTTCCTGAGCCGGTACATCAAGCTGTATCTCTGGCCGTCTTCAAATCTAGGCTAAAAGCCCACCTTTTTGATGCTGCTTTTAACTCCTAACCCTTACTCACTTGTTCAGTACACATGTTTTATCATTCCCACTTTAGTAATTTCTTTATCTCTTATTTATCCTGTTTGTCCTAATTAGGTTGTAAGCTCTGTAGAGCAAGGACTGTTTCTTCATGTCCAGTGTACAGCGCTGCGTATGTCTAGTAGCACTATAGAAATGATAATTAGTAGTAGTAATAGTAGTATTAGGAAAGGAATGGAAAACAAAACAAAAATGAGGATATTATAATGCCTTTGTATCACTCCATGGTGTGACCGCACCTTGAATACTGTGTACAATTCTGGTCACTGCATCTAAAAAAAGATATAGTGGAATTATGAAAAGGTTCAGAGAATGTCAACAAAAATGGTAAAGGGGATGGGATGACTTCCCTATGAGGAAAGGCTAAAGTGGCTAGGCTCTTTAGCTTGGAGAAAGGATGGCTGAGGGGAGATATGATACAGGTCTATAAAATAATGCTTGGAGTGCAACGGGTAGCTGTGAATTGCTTTTTTACTCTTTTCAAAAATACTAGGACTAGGGGGCACACAATGAAGCTACAAAGTAGTAAATTTAAAACAAATTGCAGAAAATATTTCTTCACTAAACATGTAATTAAACTCTAGAATTTGTTGCCAGAGAATGTGATAATAGCAGTTAGCTTAGCAGGGTTTAAACAAGGTATGGATAACTTCCTATAAGAAAAGTCCTTAAGCCATTATTAAGAAGGCATTGGGGAAAATCCACTGTTATTTTTTAGGAAAACAGCATAAAATGTATTGTACTGTTTTGGGATCTTGCCAAGTACTTGTAACCTGGATCGGCTACTGTTGGAAACAGGATGCTGGACTTGATGGACCTTCGGTCTGTCCCAGTATGTCAACGCTTATGTTCTTATGAAAATACCAGCATTTAGAAATTACACCAATGGTCCCTAATTGTTCTCATACCTCACACTAATGTTATCGTCTTTTTGTCTCACCTAGAATGTAAACCGCACTGAACCCTGGAAAGGGGATATTAGTGGTATACAAGAATTGATTTGAGTTATGTATATTGGAAATACAGACTATATAAATATTTCAAAGAGGCAAGAATTAAATGTACATGAATATTCCCCATTTCAGAAAGGGAATACACATGTATGGAGAAAACAAAGTTCCATATTGGGTTTTTCACCTGCTCGAATAGGTTTTTTAAAAAGTGCTTGCTTCAGTCAGAGATTAAAGGGGTTTTTCTCCATAATGCCATCTAGTTATTGCCCACCCTTGAAATGAAACCATGTTAAAATTGTTGCGTTACTACTTAATTGGCAGCACTTACACATGTAGGTTTATAAAAGGGACACTTATATGCTCTGAATCTGGATAAGGGATTTGGCGGGATATAAAACTTCAATAGTATAGTTTAAGTGTCAGCACTTACACATTTACTTATTTTAAGTATTTACATACTGCCTAGACCTAAGCAGTTTACAACTTCTTTCAGGTACTGCCACTGTCCCAAAATGGGATCACAGTCTAAGTAGTATATTGTATCTGGAGCAATGCAGGGCTAAGTGACTTGCCCAGGGTCAAATGGAGCTGCAGAGGGAATTGAACCTGGTTCCCCAGGATCTCAACCCACTGCTGACCATTAGGCAGCAGCAGGAATTAAATCCAGTTCCCCAGGTCCATAACCCATAGACACATGACTGCAGATAAGGGCTAAATGACCCATCCAGTCTGCCCTTCCTCAGTGCCCACTAACTCCTCTTTTTCCTAAGAGATCCCAAGTGCTTGTCCCATGCTTTCTTAAATTCTGACACAGTCTTTGTCTCCACGACTTCCATCAGGAGGCCGTTCCACACATCTACCACTCTTTCCATGAAAGAGTATTTCCTTTCATTCCTTCTAAGCCTGTTTCCTCTTAACTTCGTCCTATGCCCTTGAATTCTAGAGTTTTCCTTCATTTGAAAAAGACTCACCACCTGTATATTAACACCACTGAGGTATTTAAACATCTCTATCATATCTCCTCTCTCCCACCTCTCTTCCAGCATATATATATTGAGGTTCATGAGCCTATCACTATGTGTTTTATGACCGAGGCCACTAAACAATTTGGTAGCTACCCTCTGGACTGACTCCATCCTATTTATATCTTTCCATAGGTGCGGTCTCCAGAATTGCATGCAGTACTCTAAATGGGGCCTCACCAGAGACTTATACAAGGGCATTATCACCTCTTTTTTTCCTTCTGGCATCCCTCTCTTTATGCACCCAAGCATCCTTCTGGCTTTGACCGTTGCCTTTTCTACCTATTTGGCCACCTTAAGGTCATCAGATACAATCACCTCCAAGTCCCGCTCTTCTTTTATACAAAGAAGCATTTCAACCTTTATTTTGCACCGTGCCCTTGGATTCTTGCAACCCAAGTGCATGACCCTGCATTTCTTAGCATTAAATCTTAGTTGCCAATTATTGGACCATTCTTCAAGCTTTGCTAGATCCTTCTTCATGCCATCCACACCCTCTGGGGTGTCCACCCTATTACAGAGTTTGGTATCATCCGCAGTGGCGTTCCGAGGGGCGCTGACACCCAGGGTGGATCGCCGATGCGCTCTGCCCCCCCGGGAGCAGCACCCCCCCCTCGTGCAGCGCAACCCTCCCACCCGGCGAAGGGATACCCCCACCCCAGCGAAAGAACCCCCCCCCCGGGTGCATGCAGGTGGGGGGGGGGTGCCGCGCACCAGTCAGCATCGTTCGTTTCCATGCTCTCTCTGCCCCGGAACAGGTTATTTCCTGTTCCAGGGCAGAGGGAGCATGGAAACGAACGACACTGACCGGCGCACGGCACCCCCCGAGCGGCATGCACCCGGGGTGGACCACCCCCCCCCCCCCTTGGTACACCACTGATCATCCGCAAAGAGACAAACCTTACCAGAGAGCCCTTCCACAATATCACTCACAAAGATGTTAAAAAGAGCCGGTCCGAGGACCAATACCTGCGGCACACCACTGATGACATCCCTTTCCTTGGAGCAAGCTCCATTTACCACTACTCTCTATCTCCTCCCATTTAAATAGTTTTTAACCCAGTCAGTCACTTTAGGTCCCATACCAAGGGCATGATTCAGTTTATTAATCAGTTACCTGTGTGGAACTGTGTCAAAGGCATTGCTAAAATCCAAGTACATCACATCTAGCACCCCTCCCCCATCCAACTGTTTGGTCACCCAGTCAAAGAAACCAATCAGATTTGCCTGACACAACCTACCTCTACTGAAGTCATGCTGCCTCGGGTCCTGCAGGCCATTTAGTTTGAGAAACCTCACGATCCTCTGCTTTAGAAGTGTTTCCATTGGTTTACTCACCACCGAGGCCTGACTGACAGGTCTAATTCCCAACCTCCTCCTTATTTCCGCTCTTGTGCAGAGGGACCACATCCACCCTTCTCCAATCCTCTGGGACCACTCCAGACTCTCAGGAAGCATTGAACAGGTCTGACTGCAGAGCCACCAGAACATCTCCGAGTTCCTTGAGTACCTTCGGTTGTATCCCATCAGGCCCCATCGCTTTGTCTATTTTCAGTTTAGCTAGCTCCTCATGAGCACAGTCTTCTGAGAATTGGTCCCGGTCTACCATACATCCATCCACACAAGCATAGGTTTTCTGCAGTCCTACTCCAGGCCTTTCACCCATGAACACAGAATGGAAATAACTATTAAACAGTTCAGCTCTATCCTTATCAGCTTCTACATATTCCTCCCCCTTAGCTTTCAGTCTCACAATACTATTGTGGCACTTCCTCCTGTCACTTATATATATACTAGGGAAAAAGGCCCGTTTCTGACAAAAATGAAACGGGCACTAGCAAGGTTTTCCTCGGAGTGTATGTGTTTTACAGAGTGTGTGTGAGAATGAGTGCGTGATACAGAAAGAGTGAATGTGTGAGTGTGTGTGACAGAGAGAGTGAGACTGTGTGCGAGTGTGTGTGTGTGTGTGTGTGTGAGAATGAGAGTGTGTGCCAGGGGCCCCCTCCCTCCCAGTTTCAGGGTCCACCCCCCCTGCAAGGTCCAGTGTCCGCTCTCCCTCCCTCCCACCCACCCAGCTCCAGGGTCGTTTCCCCCCCCTCTCCCCCAGTTTCATGGTCCCCCCCTCCCTCCCTCCATCCCAGTTTCTGGGTCCGCCTGGCCCCCCTCTAAGTTCCAGGGTCGGCCCCCCTCCAAGTTCCAGGGTCCGCCCCCCTCCAAGTACCAGTGTCCATGTCCCTCCCTCCCACCCACCCACCCTGTTCCAGGGTCATTTCCCCCCTCTCCCCCTCCCTCCCAGTTTCTGGGTCCGTCTGGCCCCCCTCCAAGTTAGTTCCAGCGTTGTTGCCACCCTCTCTCCCTCCCTCCCTGTTCCAGGGTAGTTGCCCCCTCTCTTTCCCTCCCCTCCAGCCACTCACCTGCAACGTGGTGAAGCTGACTCCGTGGCTGAAGTGAAGGGGTTTTTTTTTTCTTCGTGTTCGTTGCTCTGTCACAATCTGTCGCCCCCACCTTCGTGCCTCTGATAGGTCCGCCGCCCTCGATGTCAAAACGTGATTTCGTCGAGGGTGGCGGACCTATCAGAGGCGCGAGGGCGGGGCCGACAGAGATGGTGACAGAGCGACGAACCTAACGATCCTAATGAACCCTTCACTTGAAGCCACGGAGTCAGCTTCAGAACATTGAAGGTGCCTTTTATTATATATATATATATATATATATATATATATATATATATATATGAAAAATGACTTGTGCCCCAATTTTACCGTGCCAGCTATCTTTTCTTCCATTTGCCTCTTCACTTTCCTGACAGCTTTTCCTGCTTCTCTTAGCTTTTCTAGGTATCTCTGCCTACCTTCCTCTTTCTGAGTCCTCTTGTAACGTATGAAGGCCAATCTTCTTTCCCTTACCTTTTCAGCTGCTACATTTGAGAACCAGAGCGGTCTTCTTTTCCTCTTAGTTTTATGTCACTTTTGTAACAAAAAGGTTTGTTGCTTTTAAAATGGCTCCTTTCAGTTTCGCCCACTGCTGTTCTACTTTCTTCAGCAGTTTCCATCCAACTAACTCGTCCTTGAGAAATTCTCCATCTCGGCAAAATTAATTCTTTTGAAATCTAGGACCTTCAATCTTGAATAAGCCCTTCTTCCTTTGTTTTAATATTGAACCACACCATTCAGTGATCATTAGGTGCCAAATGTTCTCCCACAGTAACATCAGAAACATTGTCTCCATTTGTAAGCACTAGGTCTGGAATAGTTCTATCCTGCGTCGGTTCCGTTATCCACTGCTGAAACAATTCTTCCTGTAGAGAATCCAAGATCCCTTTGCCTAACGGCCGAAACACGACGTTGTGTCAAGTCTTTATACCTCAATAAACATCTTTATTATTATATATCCTTTCAGTCTTTGGAATCCTTGGTCGTCCTCCCACTTTTATTTCACAGCCTCTAGATCTAGACATTTGATTCCCACACATAGTAACATAGTAGATGACGGCAGAAAAAGACATGCACGGTCCATCTAGTCTGCCCAACAAGACAAACATATGTGTATACCTTACCTTGATTTGTACCTGCCTTATTCAGGGCACAGACCGTACAAGTCTGCCCAGCAGTACTTCCCGCCTCCCAACCACCAGTCCCACCTCCCATCACCGGCTCTGGCACAGACCGTATAAGTCTGCCCTCCACTATCCTCGCCTCCCAACCACCCACCCCTCTTCCCCCACCTGCTCCACCACCCAATTTCGGCTAAGCTTCTGAGGATCCATTCCTTCTGCACAGGATTCCTTTATGCATATCCCACGTATGTTTGAATTCTGTTACTGTTTTCATCTCCACCACCTCCCGCGGGAGGGCATTCCAAGCATCCACCACCCTCTCTGTAAAAAAATACTTCCTGACATCTTTCCTGAGGCTGCCCCCCTTCAACCTCATTTCATGTCCTCTCGTTCTACCGCCTTCCCATCTCCGGAAAAGATTTGTTTGCGGATTAATACCTTTCAAATATTTGAACGTCTGTATCATATCACCCCTGTTCCTCCTTTCCTCCAGGGTATACATGTTCAGGTCAGCAAGTCTCTCTTCATATGGACATTGGTATACAAGGCTCTCCAGACATTACTCTTTTTTCTCATTTCTATAAGGGTATTTGGTGTTTTACCTTCCTGACGGTTATTAAAGACTTTGGGGTTTTTCTTACCCATCCTCAGCAAATTTAGTTTAAAGCCCTCTTTAGTACATTAGCCAGTCTGGTACTGAAGACACTTCATCCCTTCCTTGAGAGATGGACACCATCGCTGCTCAGTAGCTCTTGGAAAACCATCCCATGGTCCAGGAAACCAAAGCACTCGCGTTGGCACCATCATGCAGCCACACATTTATCTCCAGGATGCAAGCTTCCCTCGTTTAGCCTTTACCTTCAAGAGGAAAGATTGATGAGAACACTGCCTGTGCTCCTAGGTACTTCACCTTCTCACCCAGAGCCATGAAGTCATGTTTGATATGTTCAGTAGGATACCTAGCAGTATCACTCCTGCCAACATGGATGAGCAGCATAGGATACCGGTCAGTAGGTTGATGCGTCTAGGCAATCTTTCTATTACATCTCGAATCTTGGCACCAGGCAAACAGCACACCTCCCTGGACATTATGTCTAGTCGGCAGATGGGCGCCTCAGTACTCCTTAGAAGAGAATCTCCAACCACCACTACCTTTCACTTCTTATTGGCCACTGATCTGACTACTTTGGGATTTTTGATCATTGTTTCCTCCTGTTCCTGAGATGTTTTCATCTTGTCTGCCTCTGGTGATGTGAACCAATTCTTCAGTTCAACAGAAGATGGAGTTAGGGGGTTGATTTTGTAGAATCTGGTGACCTGTGTCCAGTTGTCCTCTTTCTATACAAGATCTTCTTTCACTTTGCTGGAGATCCCCAATGTTTCAACATGCATCTCTAGGATTAATTTTTCATTATCATAGATGCTTCTTAGTCTTGCCACCTCCTCTCTTAGTTCTTGTACTTCCTTCAAGAGGGATTCAAAGCACATGCATTTATCACATAAAACCAGAATATTGCCTTGGGCCAAGCATTCTGTCTGGATAGGGGCAGAAGCTGTAATGAGAGCTGCAGTTTTAGGGGTACGGTGTTTCTGTGCCATTCTTCAAGCATAGGAGCAGCTTGTACCTGTGGATGAAAGAAATGGAAGGTCTACCAAAGTCCCAACCCTATTTTTATTCCTACACCTGTTCTGTAAGTTACAGGAAGCAGGTAGTTTTATTATGAAATCTGAAAACCTGTTCAAATTTATACTCTGTGGGTATATTTCAATGTAGTTATTTGCCTAATATTGGGCACAGCACTAACCATTATGCCACTCCTCCACTTGTGTAAGTGCTGACACCACATGGAAGCTGCCAGGTCACTCCTGCATGTATTTTAAGAAAAGCTCTGGATTTCTCATCTCCCAGTCTGGGTGTCTCAATTCTAATTTTTATGTTCTATGTAAAATAGGGCTTTTTATATACCATCTTTCACAATAAAAACTGCATCAAAATGGTTTACAGATCTCAACACATTGAGTAATGTAAATTTGATTTATAGATTCACATGTTAAAAAAAAAAACAGTGTTTCTTTTCAACACACTTTCCAAATGCTTGGCAAAACAACCATTCCTAAAATGAGAGATAGATCATTCCATAACTTCAAACCAACAAAACTAAATCCTGTTTTCTGGTTTTTGCAAGTCTCATCATGAACAAAGGTGGAAGCTTTAGCAGTCCCTTTTGAGAAGACTCAGCATACATGGGAACTCACACCCTTAAGCTAATTTAACCTAAATTAAAATAAAACTATTGTGTTCTGAACATGAAACAAGACAGAAAAAAAATACTGCAAAGAGAAAGGGCTACCATAAAGGGCTACATTTGGTGGTGCTGTAAAAAAATAATTGCAGACGGTGCCTTTTACTAAACCTGTATTCTTAGTCTACTATTTCTGTTCATTAAAAATTGCTTCTTTGTTTCTATCAGCATTCATGGGAAATAAAATTCAGAGGAAAGAGCTGACTCAAGTTGTACAGTGTGGTAGCAGCCCTATTTCAGAAACATTCTGGTAAGCATTTTTTTTTTTTTTTTTTAACTTAGAAAAAATAATCCTTCAGCACTAAAGCATAAAGTTCCAATCTTTAAACATTAACCATGCAAGCTGCCAATGTGCAAACGATATGGTGATTAAGAAACAGAACTATATCCTCCCACTCTAGCTTGGAAAAGTGGGATCAGATAATATTCAGCTTGTGGTATGTCTAGAGAGATTTATAAGAAATGCTTTTCATACGTCTCATCACTTAAAATTCAATAAATATATGAATATTTGTCCTGCATGTCAATGTGTATTTGTATAAGTACTATGTATATCTCTACTTCAGAAAGCAGAGGAAAGCTTTACTCTTCTTCCAAGCCTTTAATGGAAGAACCAACTAACATGCTAGTCACACCCAAGAACTAACACCGGTTGCATTAGACAATGACATGGGGATGGGGACATGTGGTAATTCGTGGTTACCCATAGTAATGGTAAAGAGTTTGATATAAATTACCACAAATGTGGAGGATAAACTGCAACCACCCTGAGAGACTGGTAAAATTAGTTTTTCCCACAGTAAAGCAAAACCCTAACATTTACCGCAGATTACTGCATCCCCGTTCCCTGCAGCCAAACAAATCTTTGAGAAGGTTGTACCAACAGATCGAAATCAAAGGCTCAAGTCCATCAACAACTCAAGAACCTCACAATACACATTTCCAGAAAGCATCATGTCTGTGAAAGAGCCCTCCTCCAAAAGAATGGAAATGGATGTTAGACGTTTCCTGAGCTACTTCTATGGAACAGTCTCCTCTGAAGGCTGTTGTTAATGAATTGGACAATTATTGTATGTTGAAGTGATGCTGACAATGATGTTTTGTCATTTTGGAAAAATAAGCAAGCATTCTGGCCAAAACTAGTAAAACTTGTACAGGGGATCCTGTGCATTCCTGCTAACCAGCATGTCTTCTGAGTGGACATTTTCTATTGTGAGGATTGTGAAAGAAAGAACTAAACTCTACAGTGTTTCCCAAACCTGGTCCTGGAGGCACCCCAGCCAGTCAGGATATCCACAATGAATATTCATGAGAGAGATTTGCATGCAGTGAAGGCAGTGCATGCAAATCTCTCTCACGAATATTCATTCTGGATATCCTGAAAACCTGACTGGCTGGGGTGCCTCCAGGACCAGGTTTGGGAACCACTGAACTAGACTGAATCCTGATATTGTTGATAACTTATTATTCATCCACAGATTAAAATCATAACAGTATTTTAATTAAAATGTAAAATCTATCTACATCTACACAGCTAGCAAATTGGCCAGTTTCCTGTATTATGTTATGAGCAGACAAGTATCCCTCTAAACAATATAGTCAGACCCCATCAACTTGAAGCCACTGTGGCAACTGTAGCTTTCTTGAAATCTATTACTATTTTGTTCACTGCCTTGATGTGGTATATCAAATGTCAAATAAATAAAATATATACTTTGCCCTCATGTGCTACATTCACTTGCTTTTAGTGTTTGAACCAGTCCTCAGTGAGAGAGTGTGCATTTGGTTGACCAATACTCAGTCATTTATGGCTCCAACACTGTGGAAGAGAGACAGAGGACCCAGTTCCAAAGAGCTGGGTCTGGTAAATGGTGTGTGAGAATTATCAAGAACTTTTGAGAAATGTGAACTTTAATCTGACAATTTTGTGGGAGGTAATTTAACTCTTCCTGGTTTTGTGCTGGAGAGCTGAGGGAAAACAGTTTAAAACCCTTCCTTTGGTTTGTTTAGGTTTGTTTTCTTCTTTTTGAAAACTGAACTGTTGTGCTAGAAACTTGGCTGGAGGGGAGTGGGTAGTTTTAACCCTCCTAGTTTTCTTTTGAGAGCTTGTAAGGTTGGACTGTGAAGTTGACAAGCTCTGTAGAGTTAGAAGTGAGCAATTATGAGTTATTTTCTTGGTGCTCGGGAATTTTTGCTCTGAGCTTGATGACCACAAATCAAACATTGGAAGTTTTTGTTTAATGACTGCTCACTGCCCTGGCCCCAGTAGTGGAGAAGGAGGAAGGCTACATGGTGTGTGACCTAGGAATACAATTATTACCCTTCAGCTGTTTTAATGAACTAAAAACCAGGTATTTTGAACTTTACTAACAGCCATCTGTGTTTGGAACTTAAACCTTGCAATTGGTGGCACTGTGCTTGGACACCAAGGACTCCTGGACCAAATTATGATCTGGATTTTTGTTTGTTTTTTTCTTTTGCTGTTTCCTGTACCCCAGTACCAGGAGGAGGTTGGAAGATCCTGACAAGGTGACCCAGGTGGTGCCACGTCCTAGCGAGACATTACAGTATGCCTTTTTTAAATAATTTTCTGGGGATATCTCCATTGAGTAAATCTACTAATCATTTGTTGGGAATGTGTTTGAAAATCTGATTTAGAAGAACACAGTCTTTTTAATTGCAAGAATTAACTTGCTGGAATGCTATCACGTAAATTTTCTGGATGATAGCTATGATAATGCAGTATAGTATTCTAATCTGTAGATTTCCAATATATTGAAGTTAAAAAAGACCCCTGCTGATATTGAATATTAATATCCAAAAAACTTTACTGTGCTGTATCCTAACATTGTTCCAAAAAGATGGACAACTGGGATGGAACCACGCTGCTGACACTAACTTTTAAAAAGGAGAGAGAGCAGCTTTTAAACTAGAATGGGAAGGGTGGGAGTTGACAGTTGCCCAGAAGTGCATGGTTCAGTGTGGAGTATCCTTGAAGGATACTGTTGAAACAGGACATTCAGGAATCCCAGTAGAAAGGTTTCAAGGTTTCAACAATGCTGAAAGAAAGCCAGGTGTTTTTGAAAAGAGAGGCAAGAGAGAGGAGATATGATAGAAACGTTTAAATACCTCAGTGGTGTTAATGTACAGGAGGTGAGCCTTTTTCAAATGAAGGAAAACTCTGGAATAAGAGGGCATAGGATGAAGTTAATAGAGTAAATAGACTTAGGAGAAATCTAAGAAAACCCTCTTTCATGGAAAGGGTGGTGGATGTGTGGAATGGCCTCTCGGTGGAGGTAATGGAGACAAAGACTGTTAGAATTTAAGAAAGCCTGGGACAAGCATGTGGGATCTCTTAGGAAAAGGAGGAGTTAGTGGGTACTGAGGAAGGGCAGACTGGATGAGCCATTTGGCCCTTATCTGCAGTTGTGTTTCTATGTTTCTATGAGCAGGATAAAGGATGCACATTATCCCCGTCAATTTCTAAGCAGATTGTATATGCAAGGAAAAAACACAATTTGAAGTGCCTGTATATAGATGCTAGAAACCTAAAAAATAAGATGGAAGAACCTAAGAACATAAGAGTTGCCACACTGGGACAGATCAAAGGCCCATGAAGCCCAGCATCCTGTTTCCAACAGTGGCCAATCCAGGTTACAAGTACCTGGCAAGATCCCAAAACAATACAATACGTTTTATGCTGCTTATCCTAGAAATAAGCAGTGGATTTTCCCCAAGTCCATCTTAATAATGGCTTATGGACTTTTCTTTTAGGAAGT
The DNA here is from genome assembly GCF_901765095.1 of Microcaecilia unicolor. Lineage (NCBI taxonomy): Eukaryota > Metazoa > Chordata > Amphibia > Gymnophiona > Siphonopidae > Microcaecilia > Microcaecilia unicolor. The sequence continues at coordinate 523,402,075 of NC_044031.1, forward strand.
TATCCCCACCAGGGGCGTAGCTAGGTGGGGCCACGGGGGCATGGGCACCCTCAGATTTAACCCTGCCCCCTGCTTCCGCCGCCGCTGCTGACCCCGACCTTCCCCCGCTACATTCCAACCCTCCCCCGCCGCCATCGTGTACCTTTGCTGGTGGGGGTCCCTAACCCCCACCGGCCAACGTCCTCTTCAGCGCCGGTCTCAGAGTCCAGCGCTTTGCTGATCTGGATTCTGTTTCTGAGCTCTCCTGACATCCTGCATGTAGGAACGTGCAGGATGTTTCCTACGTGCAGGACATCAGGAGGACTCAGAAACAGAATCTAGATCAGCAACGCACCGGACTCGGAGACCTGCGCTGAAGAGTACGTCTGCTGGTGGGGGTTGGGGACCCCCACCAGCAAAGGTACATAAGTACATAAGTAATGCCATACTGGGAAAAGACCAAGGGTCCATCGAGCCCAGCATCTTGTCCACGACAGCGGCCAATCCAGGCCAAGGGCACCTGGCAAGCTTCCCAAACGTACAAACATTCTATACATGTTATTCCTGGGATTTTGGATTTTTCCAAGTCCGTTTAGTAGCGGTTTATGGACTTGGAGGTGGCAGCAGCGGGCAGGGGGGTTGAAAAAGATGGGGGAGGGGGCAGCAGCGCAGGGGGGGTCAAAAGTGGCAGGGGGGGCTAAAATGTGCCCCCTCACCTCGGGCTCTGGACCCCCCTCCCGCCGAAGTCTGGCTTCGCCTCTGATTCACACTAAACTAATTGCTTTTATGGGGCACCAGAGACAGGGATCTGACGACCTTCAGATTTGACTCTGTCCTGAGAGGGTTTCTACATTCTCCAATCTACTAACACTGCCCCAATTTGACTGCCCCTATCGGACCGACCGTTCACTTGTCTATTAGATTGTAAGCTCTTTGAGCAGGGACTGTCTCTCTTTGTTAAATTGTACAGCGCTGCGTAACCCTAGTAGCGCTCTAGAAATGTTAAGTAGTAGTAGTAGTAGTAACACGGCTACCACACTCCTCTACATTCTCCAATAAACTTTCTTCTGTTTGCTGGAGAGGGTGTGAAGGTATAGGCTCCTATATTCACATTTGGTGGGATTGCCCTATAATATGAGCTTTCTGATTGGAATGTAATAAATTGCTTTTGACTGTCTTTTCCATATACCCTAAGTTATTCCTGTTGCAGTGGGGGAATTCAGTACTAATGCTCTCACAACTTCAGATTCTCTTTCCTTGTTTAGCGATCATTCGCAGGGAGGTTGGCCGGGTTGGACATCTCAGAAAACACTGCATGTACCTAGCTTTAAGTCAATACTTGGGCGCATCTACTATTTGAACAGACTTACAGCCATTAAACATGGTTATTTGCCATCTTTTGAAAAACAATGAAAATTGTTTGAGACTTGGTATGAAAGCGACTCTGGGGCTTCGCCCTCATTGGGTTATTTTACTTGTTTTATGTTTTGTCTTTTCTGGGAACCCAATTATTTTTTTCTTGCTGTTTTTTTTTTTCGTATAGCTGTCCAATTTCGAAAATGTGACATGCTGGAGTTGGGTGGTGTAGTTGGATGGTGTAGTATCACCTGTTGCATTATTTGTATCTAGAGTTTTTTCTGTTTCTATGGGATTATGAACTTCTTTTCCTTCATGTACCACTTTAGGGGTTTTATTTAGAGGGTTTAATTTTTTTTATATATAGTTGCATTGTTGTTTTATGTTTATGTGTAAAATGTTCAATAAACAAAGTACAATACAAAAAAAAGTATGAAATTAATCTAAAAATAATACCCCAAAATGTGGGGAGTGGGAGGAACCAAACAAAAGCTATCATCGACATCACTTTTGTACATAATGGCTCATCCCTTTTTAGACAGATTGAGTTAGAGAATATAGTACTAAATGATGAGGTAGATATAATAGGCATCTCAGAGACTTGGTGGAAAGAGAAAACTCAATGGGACACTGTGTTAACAGGGTACAAATTGTATCGCAATTATAGAGAGGATCAAATTGGAAAGTCGGTTGCATTATATGTTAAAGAGGGAATTGAATCAAATAAAATAGACATTCCACATGAAACAGATAGCGGCATGGAATCATTATTTATTTATTATGGATAGAAATTCCACGTGTGAAGGGAAGGAATATTCTTGTAGGGCTGTACTACTGTTCGCCGGGACAGAAAGAACAGACAGATGAAGAAATGTTTACAGAAATTAGGAAAGCTGGCAAATTGGACATTACTATAATAATGAGTGATTTCAATTTCTAGATGTAATAAATGACTGTTTCTTGGCGCAACTTTAAACTTTTTGTATGAAGTCCATCAGAAGTGCATTCAAATTACAAGGGGGCATGTCAGGGGGGATCTGGGTGTTCCTACCACTTGGACATTTTTCTACCATAATGGAACAAAACAAAAACATCCAGGCTATAAGTTCAACGTTTTGGTCTAGACCTGTTTTATTAACGACCACTGAAGAGAATCAGGGATGGCCTCCCCTTACTCCCCCAGTGGTCAATAATCCCCTCCCACTCCCCAAAAATGTAATTAAAAACATTGCTTACCAGCCTCAGATGTTATACTCAGGTCCATTAGAGCAGCATGCAGGTCCCTGGAGTAGTCTAGACAGGTGGGCCCAGGCCCATATCACCCCTTATCTGTTACACTCGTGATGGAAACTGTGAGCCCTCCAAAACTCACCAGAAAGCACTGTACCCACATATAAGTACCCCCTTTACCCATAAGGGCTATTGTAGTGGTGTACAGCTGGGGATAATGGGTTTTGGGGAGCTCAGCAGACATAAGAGAGTAACGGTGTGATGTGTACCTGGGAGCTTTTATTTGAAATCCACTGCAGGCCCCCTAGGTTGCCCTATTGTTCTCCTGAGATGTCTGTGTGGCCAGTCTACTAAGAATGCTGGCTCCTCCTATTTTCCAATGGCCTGATTTTGTGCGGTTTTCATTTGGACACTTTTATTTTAATGGCCTAAAAAGATAAATGCAGAGAGCATAAAAACATCTAGCAATTAGCCATTTTCGAAAATAGTAACATAGTAGATGACGGCAGAAAAAGACCTGCACGGTCCATCCAGTCTGCCCAACAAGATAACTCCTATGTGCTACTTTTTGTGTATACCCTACTTTGATTTGTACCTGTGCTCTTCAGGGCACAGACCGTATAAGTCTGCCCAGCACTATCCCTGCCTCCCAACCGCTGGCTCTGGCACAGACCGTATAAGTCTGCCCAGCTCTATCCTCGCCTCCCAACCACCAGCCCCGCCTCCCAACCACCGGCTCTGGCACAGACCGTACAAGTCTGCCCAGCACTATCCCCGCCTCCCAACCACCAGTCCCGCTTCCCACCACCGGCTCTAGCACAGACCGTATAAGTCTTCCCAGCACTATCCCCGCCTCCCTACCACCAGCCCCGCCTCCTGATCTTGACTAAGCTCCTGAGGATCCATTCCTTCGGCACAGGATTCCTTTATGCTTATCCCACGCATGTTTGAATTCCATTACCGTTTTCATTTCCACCACCTCCTGTTTTGAAAATGGCTATATTCCCCACTTGAATTTTGGATGTTTTTAGCAAAACGTCCAAAGTTGAACTTAGATATCATATCAAAAATGGCCCTCTTAGTGTATTTAGACATTACAGAAAATAATAAACATGATAGATGCAAATATGACATGGGCAAGGGATGTAATGAAGCTTGCCAGGTGCCCTTGGCCTGGGAAGCTTGCCAGGTGCCCTTGGCCTGGATTGGCCGCTGTCGTGGACAAGATGCTGGGCTCGATGGACCCTTGGTCTTTTCCCAGTATGGCATTACTTATGTACAAATTTTCTTTATACTGTTTATTGTACAAACCAGGGATGAATAAAAAGGCTAAATTAGGACAACTGGTCACAGTTTTGTTTTTTAGTTATTTCTAATTTTTTTTTATTCAACAGTCTGTGAGACCCAAACAAAAGAAATATGACCAATAAAAACTTACAGCTGTGCTTATGCTTTGATCTGATACAGAGCTTTTGTAAATGACTCCATGGTGCACAGCTTTCTAGAAAGTAAGAATGAGCAAGGTGCAGCATGTGCCAATTAGATGCCAGAGAGTTTAGCACATTTGGTTTGGAATAGTAATACTCCATCTAATTTTAACACTCTTTTGATCAGCATTTCCAGAGCAAGAAATTCCAGCGGCTCTGTGCATAATGGGGAAGTACCCATGGGCGCACTTCAACAATCTAATCATTCCAGATAATAGCTTACATTTATGACTGAATTAATGCAGCGAAGACTAGAGACTTTAATTCAAATCCCTCTCATAGCTCACAACTGAAATGGGTTTCATGCTTCAATCTTATACTTTAGCCCATATAATTTGATAGCTTTTCCACAGTTCATTCAAAAGAAGTGTGTGTAGGCTTGATGTCATCTTAACTACCCTTTCATTCCCTCTGTAGAGAGAGGGCATCCCAAGGTCACAGGAATTGTGCTTTTAAGGAACAATGCAGAAGGGATGCTTTTAGTCTTACTAGTGGGCATGAAATTTGTAGTCTCCAGATAATCTGTAACACAGAAACATAAACTGTACATTTTTGCATAGGAAAGTCTCTGCTTTCTAATACAGAAATACTATATTTGGTTACTCAGCTATTATCAAATAATAGATGTTAAACTGGTTTTCACTGCTTCCATCTTGTAGTGCATCTGACAATAAGATATGCTCCTGCTGTATGTATGTGTTATGCATTATATTTCTGCTGTTGTGTTTTAAAATTCACTTTTTAACCCAAGCTGGGTGTCTTGCAATAGGGTGGGCTAGAAATTGAATAAATAAAATGAAGTTTGTTCTTTCTTTCTTTCATGAGACATTGAGCCTGTACTCCCAATAAAGCTCAGAACAGGTTACAACAAAATATACATAATTAAATAAAAATCAAAACCAAATACCAAAACAAACATAATCCATAAATAAATCAGGGAAAAATCATAAACCAACAGCAAATAAATAAGTAGTATTTAAATACCAAAACCTTTAACAGAGCAATAAAGTCTTAATTGCTTTCCTAATTCCTCATAGCTCAATAGATCTACAAAGAAAAGGGAGCTTAGGCATTACTGCCTAAGTCACAATGATTAAGGACTATAGCAGATATACAAATGACATGAGCTTCAGATGTTCTCTTTTAAACTGTTCTGTTCTTAATAATCTTATAATTTTACCCAGCTCCAATGCCAGCATTACCTCAAGTTTTAATGAAAATTAGAGACTTTCAGTAGTAGCTCTACAGTTTCATATTTGAGTTCCTTCAGAAATCTAAGGTTTATAAAATTAGAGCCTTCTGATTTTCTTCTATTAATCTTAACAATTGTTCTACTACATCTTCTGTTTCACCATAACAAAGAAATTAGCTTTTTATCTGCTATGGCCTTATCCTCCCTGATCACCCTTTTTATAATTAGTGATGCGTGAAGGATAATTGATCAAAGCTATTTACGTGGACAAATGATGATCCACTAGGGTAAACTTACCTGCCCTCAAATGGCTAAGAACTACATGCAGAGTTCTATGATATTTAAATATCTATGTGGCATAAATGCACAGGAGGAGAGTCTCTTTCAATTAAAAGGCAGCTCTGGAATGAGGGGGCATAGGATGAAGGTGAAAGGAGAAAGACTCAGAAGTAACCCGAGGAAATACTTCTTCACAGAATGGGTGATGAATATGCAGAATGACCTCTCAGTGAAAGTGGTGGAGACGAAAACAGTATCTGAGTTCAAGGAAGCTTGAGATGAGTACATAGGATCTCTAAAGGAGTGACGGGGAGAGTAGATGGCATGGATGAGCAGACTGGATAGGCCATTTTCTCTGTTTCTATGACAATAAGGGCAATTCTATAACATAGGCACTAACATTTATGCAATTTTATGTGTGTGTTTCATATAATGGTATTTACTGCAAAATTAAAGTGAAATAAAATTTTCCTGCATTCTATAAGTAATGAACATGTAAATTACTGCCCTGTTAAAAACATAACAGTAATCTGTAACTCATTGCAAAATGTCACTCTTCTTGTGAATGTGTGAACAGTGACTGGGTCACGTACTGACAGGGAAGGTGGCATTAAAAAAACCCAAGCAGCTGGCACGTCAATGCAGATTTCTGTACCACCCCTATCCCTGGTAATCTAGTGGCCTCCATACCTCCCTCTTCCTTGCCCTCTCCCCAACCAGATCCTAAACTCTCTCTCTACCCCAACATTAAAACAAAAAATTTCTGGTGGTCTAGTGGTCCTCTCCCTTCCCCCATCCTGACTTGGCCACCTCTAACTATTAAAAAAAACCTCTCTGGTGTCTAATGGCACCTCCTGATCTCTTTTCCAAGCCCCACTGGACCCCACAGTATATGAATGAGGCAGGAGCAATACCCACTTGGTCCCACCTCTGGTACCGTCATTGACAAAATGGTAGCACCCTGCTCTGTGTGGTGCATCCTGGGATACACCAGGCAGGCACCAAACAAAACAACCAACCAAAGAAAACAATCCTTCCACAATGTCAGAAGTCTAGAAAACAGTAGATGTCACTAAAACAAGGTCCCTGGATAGCCAAAAGGTAAAGGTTATTCTTAACGGCCAAAAAATGTGTTCATAATACAGTCTGAACTATGATATACAGGATTCATGTGTCACTCAAGTCTCAACACAAAGCCGTATTTCAGCAATAATGCCTTCATTAGGGGTTGTCAGAGCTGAAATGCACCTTTAAATGGAGGAGGACACCACTTGACACTCATTTGGAGCACTACTATTTTTAACTAGATTCAGGGTGCTCGTTTCTTGGATTTTTATTAACATTAGCTGCGTTTTGCAGGTTTTTTTTTTCAAAAGTTGGTTGCAGCTCTGGCAGAACCCCTGATGAAGGTATTATTGCCGAAACACGGCCTGTGTTGGAATTTGATTATCAAGTGCATTCTGTATACCGTATTTCAGACTGTATTATGCACAGATCTTTTTGGCTGTTAAGAATGAACTTTACCTTATGAACATCCTAGGACCTTGTTTTAGTGACTTCACTCATTCACGGGGCAGGACCAATCTACCATAAAAAGTAGACTGCATTTATGCCATGGAGCTAATGAAATGTCTCTATCTCCCCTTTCTTCCATAGAATACATATTGAGATCTTGAAGTCTGTCCCCAAACACTATGATGAAGACCACTGACCATTTTCGTAACTGCCCTCTGAACCAACTCCATCCTATTGTTACCCCACACTTCTGAAACAGCAATCTGGAGTGGAGGAATAGACTACTGCCTAGTGCAGCAGACATTGATCCTGGGGAACTGGGTTCAATTCCCACTGCAACTCCTTGTGACTCTGGCCAAGTCACTTAACCCTCTATTGCCCCAGGTACAAATAAGTACCTGTATATACTTTGTAAACTGCTTTGAATGTAGTTGTAAAAACTACAGAAAGTGTTATATCAAGACCCATTCCCTATTTTACCAGTTCTGTAGTGTGCTCCGGCCAGTATATCTCAGACCCAAGCTGGTGCTATTGTATTTAGATTTTAGCCACCCCTAGGGACTGACAATATTCCGTTCACTATACCCCAAACTGCTTTGTCACCCTCATATCCCTGTCTCTCACCCACCCATCTCTCCCTGTTTCCTCACCTTACCCACCCCTATCCTCTTCCCTATGAAACTGTCATTGGAATGCTTTTATGCTTCACCTATACAGTCTGATATTTGTCAATGATTGCTCATTTGTGATCTGAAGAAGGGTTACCTTTGAAAGCAAATCAAAAAATGTATTGTTAGTTCAATAAAGTGGTATCATCTTATTTTCTTCATGTTGCCTCCGATACTCTTTTTTACTTGTTTGTTTTTTTAACAATACCTAATTGTTAATATTGCATCCTAAAAAGGTATAAGCTCACTGTAGGGGAACCTTTTATAGTCAGTGTGTCTTGAGACAGAAAGGTAGGGTAATAGGCACCACTCACTAATTATGTAACTGCTCTGGGGTAATCTTATAAGACAAATAAATGCATAGTAACTGATTATACATTGCATAAACTTAGTAAGGTGCAAAAAATTGTTGATTAAAGTAATGTTTTGGGTTTGTGCTCAAAGCGAGGTCACTTTGTTTCCAAGGATGTCATTCCACATTCGGGGTGCAATCCCTACAAATGCTCTCAACCTCATCCTTATATGTTGCATGTCACACAGAGGAAGCACTCAGTAGTACTTCCTGAGATGGTACTACAAAGGGTTTTCTCCCATTTTCTATTGGTGAGGAAAATTTGTGTGATGCCCTCGGGGAATGCCTTTGCTGTGGAGTAAGAGGTGGGAGGACGTCCTGGGGGTCACAATAATGGAAGGCTGTAGAGCTTGCTCAGAAGTGGAGATATGTAGAGCCCAGCCCAGGGAGATGGGTGAGGTGATTTATAAAAAGGGATGGAGATGTGGAAGTGGGGTATTTGGTTACCCGGCCCCTGCCAAGACCCTGGGGACTGAGGGGGATCCTGGGGATGAGAAGCTGAATTTAGGGTTGTTGGTCACAGCAGCCTCTGCAGGACAGTAGAGGGGATGTGAGTTGAGTCCTTCACTTAAAGGGGGGAGTTTGGGAACAAGGAGAGCCTGGTGGAAAAGGACACCCCAGACAAGAGTGGAGTGAGAGAGAAGGAGCCTCATTCCTGAACAGAATTTGGCTAGAAGTCCCCGGGAACATCAGGGAGGGGACAGGGGAGAATTGTTGTTAAAGAATTACTGGATATGATTTGATCTCAATATGCACCCAAACTGTAAATAATAGATTTGATTACTGTTATTTGTTTGAGTTACTACAGTAAAGGAGAGTTTTAAGTTCACGTGCTGTGCTGAATGGTTATTATTTGCATGACGGACTAGGCTGTGAAGCTCAAGTAGGGGAATACCTTTCAGCCTTTAGGGATTTATCCTGGCCCCAGCCTGCGCCCAGCTCATCTGAAATACAATCTGTTTTGTGAATCCTGGTCCCAGGCACCTGACCTGGGGAACTTAGCTGGCACCCTTACCAAGATGTAAACCAGGGTTACATTTGTAATCATATGGCACAAAGTAACAAGCTCAAGACCAGAACAAATATCATTGTAAGAAGTAGACCTTCATCTCCGGTCATATGGTTCCCAGTACATTATTGGAATCCAGTAGTTCTCAATCCAATCCTCAGGCACACCTAGCCAGTCAGGTTTCAAAGATACCTTCAGTGAATATGCAGGAAATGGATTTTCATACAATGGAGGTAGTCCATGCAAATTTGTCTCATGCCTATTTATTGTGGATATCTTGAAAACCTGACTTAGGTGTGTCCCGAGGACTGGCTTCAGAACCCTGCTGTAATCTCTAGAATGGATGGTAGAACAGTATTAGACATCCTCCAGTTTTGCATCTTTCACTTTTAATCACCTACCTACTGGCAGATTCTTTCAAATAGCATTCCCCTCTTTCTTTCCCTCTATTCAACATCCCCCTTGCTACTTCCATGCTCTACCAGCCCATCATATTCCTTCCTTTGTCCTCAGTGCCTGGCATCTCTCTTCTTTCTAAAGATTTGCTAAGAGTAAGGAAACCTCTCTGGGAAGTGAACATATTTCATACTTCGTGGAGATTTTAATCTCCATTTTGAACTGACTGTAAATGCTGAAATTTCTTTTTCTAAGACAATTTTTTTGTGATGTAGGGCTTTATGTAATGAATCAAGGTAGTTCACATAGAGCAGGTTATATGTTAGACATAATTTCAGCCTTCTGCTATGATACGGGACATAAAATAGTGGGGGACTGGAATTCTTATGTGGTTCCTTGATCAGATCATATGTTGCAAGAATTTAAGATTTTTATGACAGCTGTTTCCCATTCATTTAGGAAGCCCAATTATGTAATTTTGACTAGATGGTGTATTGATGCCTCTTGTCTCTGGCAGGAGGTAGGTGTTCGACTCCCTCAATTGCCATAGGTCAAAGTTTATCAGCTACAAGATTTCAGGTCTGGGAGGAACACTGTTAAAGAAGTGTTGGATATGATTGATCCAATAAAATCTAAACAGATTAAGGAAGGCAGAGAATCTTGGTTTTCTGCAGGATTAGCTGAGCTAAAGCATAAATGTAGACAATTAGAGAGGCGTTGAGCCAAATCACAGAGAGAGAATGATTATTTAACGTGGAAGGCTTGTGTTCATCATTATCAAGTACAGATGAAATTAGCCAGAGGTCAATATTATTTGACTCATGTTTGTAACAGTATTAACCCTAGTCGAGAGCTTTTTCAATTAGTCCATAGCTTCACACAAACATCAGCAAGTATCTAGCTAAACACGCTTACAACTCAGAATTTTGCTGAATTTTTTGAGTCTAAAATACAAAAGATCTTAGCTACCATTCAGCAAGAAAAGCCAATATGGATATCTACATAAGTACATACAAGTATTGCCATACTGGGAAAGACCAAAGGTCCATCAAGCCCAGCATCCTGTTTTCAACAGTGGCCAATCCAGATCACAAATACCTGGCAAGATCCCAAAAACATAATATACATGTTAAGCCTCTATGGACCTCTTTTAGTTTAGCGGACAGTGAATGTATTCGGGCTACTATTAATAGGTTTGCTAAAGGGTGCTGCATTTTGGACCCCTGTGCAGCAGATCTATTAAGGTCCTCACCAGACCAGGTATGTTTCTGGCTTATAGATTTGATAAACTCCTTGTTGGAGAATGATGACTATTTAGAGGGTATGGGAGTTATTACCCTTAAACCTCTGTTAAAAGGGGATAAACTGAATTAATTGAACTGCAGTAATTATCGCTCAGTTGTAAATATCCCCAGATTAACTAACGTGATGGAAGCCATAGTGACTTCTCAATAGTAAGATTTTTTGGACTGTTTTGACTTACTGGATCTTTTTCAGTCAGAGTTTCATCCATTATACAGTGCAGAGATGGTTATCTTGTCACTTGGTTATCTTGGCATTAATGTCTGCACTTCAAAGTTACTTGGATAGGAAAATAGAGGTGCTTTTGGTACAGCTGGATTTGTCAGCAGCGTTTGATTTAGTTAATCACAATATGCTACTGTTGGATAGTTTAGGAGTAGGTGGGAGGGTATTGAAACGGTTTCAAGGTTTCTTGAAAAAGAGATACTTACAGGTTAGGTGGCAAGAAGGAGTCTCAGACTCATGGTGTAAAGAGCAAGGTGTATCTTCTATCCCCTATTCTTATTAATATTTATATGAGCAAATTGAGTATGTTATTGCACTAATGGAATGCTGAATATTTTTATATGCAGATGACATTGTATTGATTCTTCCTATCTTATCAGATTTTAACACTGTAGTAGCACTGATGAGGTTTTTATGGATATATCGAACTGGATGTCTCAACATTTAAAAAAAAATAATCCTGACAAAACAAAAGGTATACTCGAAGAGAGCAGCTTTAGAAGTAGTTAGTAACTAGGATATTGTTAGACTGCAAGATGTTGATATAGTTATTAAACAGGATATAAAGCTGTTAGGGGTCTGGTTGGATTCAAATTTAGCTATGGAAATAAGTGTTAATCATATGGTGCAGAAGGTCATGTTTTAAGTTGAAATTGTTACGCAGGTTAAGATATTTTTTTAGAGAGTCATAAGTTTCAGCTTATTATTCAGGCAGTTATTCTTACTTCTCTCGACTATTGCAATGTCAGCTTGCTGGGTTTTTCAAGTAAACAATTACAATAATTACAGGTTTTGCAAAATCTTTCTGCTAAAATCATGCAACACCATTTTTGCGAAGATTGCATTGGTTGCCCATAAGAGCGATGATCGAATTTAAGCTGTTTACTTTCATTTTTAAAATTTTATATGGTCTAAGCCCTGGATATTTAGCATATTTAATTATGGTATATAGACCATTTTTCCATCTACGATCCTCAAATGAATTATTGTTGGCACCTCCTTCAATTTCAAGATGGCATTTGAGTAGTACTAAGAACAGTACACTGTTTGGGAGAGCATCAGATCTTTGAAATAATCTCCCATATACAATTTGAAACATTTCACATTACATGACTTTAAAAAAAAAGGTGTTTAAACATGGTTATTCCAAAGTTATTTGTAATTTCTTTGGTTTTTCTGTAATGTAATGTAATCTAATATCAACAGAGGTGACTTGATAACATAAACATCTAAGTATTGGCACAAAACATTACCTTGGTATTTCAGAATATATATCTATAAATATTAATGTTTACGTGTGTATGTCTGCCATTTTAAAACCTATATGTCTATGTTTTCCCAATTAGTTACATAATCCACAATCATTTGGCATTAATATTTTTTGGAGAGAAAAACACTGGGGGATTAAGTGGATGACCTTCCCTATTCCCTCTTGCATAGCAAAGCCTAAAATAAGCACTTTTATGAAACATAGACATCCCTGGAAGCAGGAGTAAATCTTTACATTGATCTTCGGGGTCATAGATGTGCATTCCCCTTCTGAAATGTGGAATGCATGTACATTTCTTGTCCCCTCTCTAGCCCCACCCAAAATACACCCAGATCATGCCCCCTAGTCATATACACATATTTCAGATCTATACATGTAAATCCCAGCTTTCTAGAGTCAGATTTCCTACATTTAGTTGACGTGTTACATAGTAGTTGACAGCAAATAAAGACCTGAATGGTCCATCCAATCTGTCCAACAGTCACACTCGTTATCAATTCATGATTAAACCAACAATGAATGTAGTATACAAATACTTGATCCCAGTCTTTCTTTGCCATTTAAGGGACACAGACCAAAGACCTTTGACCGGCACTGTCCTTATGTTCTAATTACTGTAGTTGCTATCAAAGCCCTCTTCAGCCCATCCTAATCTGTCTTGCCATATATGGGACACAGACCCTAGAAGTCTGACCAGCACTGAACTGGCACCTCAAGGCTGGATTTGTGTTATGTTATGTTATACAAGGCTTATTATCTGCAAATACCAGAATTTAGTTCACTGCAGATCACAAATCAAGAAGAGCGAGACGTTATCCTCAGGAAATATGTACTATCATGATTAAAACATAATTGCAATTATAAATAAATATTAAAAATCATGTAGGGCCTCTTATCAAGCTGTGCTAACGGTTCCCACACAGCAATGCTGATGAAGCCCATTCAAAGTGAATGGGCTTTGTCGGAAATGCCGCACTAAGGACCACTAACGCAGCTTGATAAACAAGGCCCATAAACACTTAAATTATTCCAAATATTCATGAAACAGAAATGTTTTAAGGACTCTGTGAAATACTTGATAATTTCTAAGCATATGCATCTCTAAAGGTAAAGAGTTCCAGCATGAAACAATCAAATAGTGAATGAAGGAATTAAACAACTTCTTAGATCTTATAGGACAGATGGAAAATTTAGCAACATATGATCATGAGTTTTTCTATTATTAATAGAATTACCATGCAAGAGCTGTACCAACTCGTATAGGTAAAATGGTACAACACCATGAATGATCATAAATGTAATAGTATACAATTTAAACTTAGCCCTTGCTTCATCCGGGAGCCAGTGCAATCTCATGAGTAAAGGAGTGGCTGATGTAAATCTGCAGGCTGAAATAAATCAGCCATGCCACCAAATTATGAATAAATTTCAAATGCTTTCCAAGTGTCTTTGAGCAACCATTATAAATGATGTTGCAATAATCCATTGTAGATAGGGTTAAAGCCTGAACTAATAATCTAAACTTATCAGGATGCTCTCCATGTCTTCAGAGAAGCCCCTAAAGGTACTTCCCCTGCTGGGATTCAGATTTACCAGCCTTTATCAATGCTCTGTAATCACCAGTTCCAGGGTTTCCCCACTATAGAACAATCTCCACACCCAGCTAGAACCATATAGATGGCTCTGCATGAATCTCTTCCAAAGTCTAAAACCAACTATCTCAATGAATTCCCAACACACCACCAAATTGCTTCTTCCCTAAACTCATGGAGAGCAGGTTATTTTTTCCTGTATCCATACAGTGTGTAGGCAGCAAGCAGACTGTGAGTTTACCTTAGAAAGAATAAACCTGTTTTGTGTTTTAAAAGAACTTTACCAAGATTTCTTTTCTCTCCTTAACCTCCTCAAAACCCTCCTCACCGGATGGGGGGGGGGAGGGGGGTTCACTTGCTAGACAGATAGTGACCAACAATATTTCACCCTAAGCAGCTTTAAGTATATATGATCTTCTGAAAGCAATCTTTTAGAACAGTTAGACATATGCAGCTGCTGTCTCAACCTTGGTCACAATTATATATCAGGTCAAAAATATAAAGCACCTAAGAGTTTCATCTACTTAGAGTCATAATGGTGGGAATAGCTAAATAAACTGTACTACTTTTATTGAAACTTCACACAAATATCAGCTTAGTAAATAGGAGTGAGTACACCACAAACAGGTTTACAGCCTCAGAACTGTAACGGCAGACTTTTCAGCCATAGTCTACCTGGCTAGATTGTTGCTGAAACTTCCTCTAAAGCTAGCCAGCTAGGTTATAGCTACTATGCACATTAAAATTATTTTAACGTCGAGGCTCATTTCCAAAGTACTTAGACTTACAAAGTTCCATAGGTTACCACGGAACTTTGTAAGTCTAAGTGCTTTGAAAATACACCTCCAAAAGGACAGATAAGAAATGAGTACAGTCAAGAACAGAAATAATATACTGAAGAAATGGATATGTGAATAATTTGAAGATTCTAGTTTGTGACGTTGTTTGAAATTCCAAATGGACTTCTCCATGTCTGTTATGAATCATCATTATCTTACATCACAGATGTATTGCTGTTGCCACTGCTATGATTATTGGCCCGTTAGTGGGAAAAACTAAAACTGAAGTACTCAGGAAAATATTAAAAGGTCTGTACAGTTGGAATCAGATCAAATGGGCCATTTACCTCAGTTGGTTCTAATTTAAAGCAAAACATAATCCTTTGTCTCAGTTTTATAAATCAAGCAGCCATATTGATCCTGCAGAAAAGTGGAATCTGTGTAGGCTATGAAGAAGGAACTCTGTGGTCTCAAACGTTTCAGCACTAAAACATCATATACATTTTAAATTGAGGACCAAAAAAAAAAATCACATTAGTAAGACTCCTTTAAACCCTCCTTAATTGATTAATAAATATGATTTTCTGTTTTAAAAATCTGGCTAAACTGTTGTAATGGGAAATAAAATATTTTTCATATTTTTAGAGTAGTACTTTACCATGTGAAAAAGCACCAATTTATATGACACAGCACTCAAGAAGGTTTGCTCTGTTTTATGCTGCAATAAAGGTAAACTTCTTTTACACGTTGGTTTGATTTTTGCTGTTTTGAACTCAAGTTTCAGCAGAGCTGAAATGGTTTCCTGCAAAAGATGTTTGGGCAAGAGTTGACCATGCCATCGATGATCAAGCAGACAAATGAAATAAAATTGTTTTTAGTGCTTAAAAATGTGCTCTCTCTGTTGATATTGTTAAGAACATAAATGCAAATCATAGTCCACAAAAATATTAGGCAGGAAAGACTGTATATAGATAAAGTTATACTTTTGAGACTAGTAAAGTAATCCTTGTTTTCTGAAAATAAAAATATGCTTGGAACATTAAGTAGTTGTGGAGGATATCAGATATTGGTATACTGGGAAATGCCTCAATCTTACTACAGAACCCTAAAGGGATTCACAAAGAGCACAGTAACTTGGCATGCACTGGCATAGAATGGTCCCAAACATCTACCCCTCTGAGTCAATTCTCATGTTTTCAAGCAAGATCTAGAATTACCTAAATGCTAAACCAACGTCCCACCATAATTCATTATTAGGATTTGACTCATGGCCTTTTTTAGTTGTAGTTAAAGGTGAGTTACACTAAGGTACAGTAGGTATTTTCCAATGCCAGGAGGGCTCACAATCTAAGGGGCCCTTTTACTAAACCACGTTAAGCACTTAACATGTGGTTTACCAAATGGTAACTGCTAGCACAAAGCCATGTCATGGGTTTTCTGGTAATTTAGCAGTTGCTGCATGGTAAACCACGAATTAAGTGCTTAGCATAGGCAAAAGAGTGGGCATTGAACTCAGGGGTGTAGCTATGGGTGGGCCCAGGCCCACCCAAACTATACTCAGGCCCACCCAGTTGTCCTGATAGGATGTGCACTTTGGTGACTTTGTGCCACGGCTCAGTTGAGCCTCCACGACGTGCAGCGTTTCGGCAGCCGGCAGTGCTCCAGTCCTCCTCCTACCAGACTAATTTTTTTTCTTAATTCGAGTCCCCTTTCCTGATCTAGAAGTCAGTAGACCTCACTATGAGGTCTGACTGACTATCTTTACTCTGCTGCTGTGCCTTGCTCTCCCCCCCCCCCCCCCCCCCCCCGGTGTGCACGTTGGCGCCACAGTGCAGCAGGGGAAAATCTGCCGGCTGCCATCAGTGTTGCGGCTCCTCTAATGTGCCCTCGCTAGAGCAATATCGGCCTTTTCTTGACCCCTCCCCTCCCCGGCCACCCTCAGCACTCCCCTGCAGCCCCAGAACAGGTACAGGAGCCAGCACACGCAGAACGGAGCACGGTGCTCTCTGAGTCTGCACCGCCTGCGACCACATGCAAGCCAGCTCTCCAGGTAAAATAAATAAAATGTTTTAATTTTAATGTGTACAGTGTAATGTTGGCTAGTGGTGGCTTCCTGGTGGGGGTGGGCTCTTTACTGCCTAGGGCAAAAAAGGTATGTTTAATCATTAATATATCTTTTTTTTCCTAGGCAGTGAAGAGTCCAAAATATACCTTTATTTTGCCCTAGACAGTGAAGAGCCCACCCCCACCCAGAAACCCAATAACAATAAATTTTAGTAGTGCCCAGGTTAAAATTTTAAAAAGGTTGTAAATGTTGGTGGTTTTTTGGGTGAGGTTGGTCTCTGCATTGCCCAGGTTAAAAAATAAATGTTTTAAATTTAATGTAGGCAGGTCTCTGAGTGAAGGTGGGCTCTGCAGGACCCAGGACATTAAAAATTTTTTTTTATATTTAGTGCTGGTGTCCTTTGGGGGAGAGGGGAGGAGATGACAGAACATGGGGGATGGATAGGGGGTTGGACAGGACTGACACTAGGCTACAGGGAGGAGTGGGGGAGGGGTAAGGTAGGGCTGATACCTAGCTATGGGATGGATGGTGGGGATGAGCTGATACTGGGCTATGGGGATGGATGGGGAGGAGAGGGTAAGGTACAGAAGGGAAGGGCTGATGCTAGCTAAGGATGGACTTATGTCTGGTCAAATTTGATATGGCATAACGTAACTATATTTAAAAATATTGTTTTTTCCATTAAGTATGTATGGGGTTTATGTTGATGCAGGGCAGCTGTTGGGCAGAGAAATCCATCAAGTGCATTCTAAGGCATTATTTTGTAGTATGCCAAGAAACACTACTCATGCTTATATACATAGTGCCCACCCATGTTAGCTCTGGGCCCACCCAAAATGTCAGGTCTGGCTATGCCACTGTAGATGTACACAGGACAAAGAGACAGAGACTACAAACAGGTAAGGGAATGAAATATGAACTTGGGAACAGTGAATGGAGAGGGATAGGGGGAGGGGATGGGGGAGATAGAGGAAGGAGTAGTGGTGTCTGGGTTTGGGGGCTAGAAGGGGTAGGGAAAGCTGAAAAGGTAAAACACAAATGAGGCAGGTGAGGGTGAAAACGTTCCGACTACGGCACACAGACAAAGGGAACAGGTACTGAACAAACTCTCAGCTTTCTCTGCAAACAACGATTCAGCTTTCCATCCCAACAATGCTCTCACCACTCTCCAACTCCACAAAATTGCTAATGGGTCTAAAGAGAACTTCCCCCTTACCCTGGTCGCTTTTATTTCAGGTCTAACTAAGGACGCCCATGTTCCCACCCATGCGAAACCATTTTGCTAGCCGTTATACGCTGGAGGCGCCCATCTCGTAATGCCGCCCATAATACGCCCCCTGTGGGGACGACCATAGATGGGCGTCCTCGCACTGAGGATGTCCTTATGGCCCTGTTTTGATTATTGGATTTGGGCAACCTTCTTTCACAGGGACGCCCATGTGCCTTTTGTGTCACTTTTTGGATACCCTTCTCTTTCGAAAATGAGCCTGATAATCTTCTTACTTAGTGTATTTTAATTTTTGTTGCTAAGGCATACTAACTGCAAAAACTTAGCACACTTTAATAAAAGACCCCATAGTATCACTACAGCAACACTGAAACGGGGAAAAAAACACAGATAAAGACCTTATGGCCTACCTAGTCTGCCCATCCATGTCATCTACTATCCCTTTCTCTCCCTTACTTGTCCCAACCATGCTTTCTTGAATTTAGATACAGTCTTCCTCTCCACCAGAAGGCCATTCCATTAATTCACCACCCTTTCCATGAAGAAGTATTTCCTCAGGATACTACTGAGTCTGTCCCCTCTCACTTTCATTCTATGACCCCCTCAGTCCAGACCTTCCTTTCATTTGAAAGATACTCGCCTCCTTTGCATTTATGCCAAGAAGGTTTTTGAACATCTCTATCATATCTCTCCTCTTCTGCCTTCCTTCTAAAGTATACATATTGAGATCTTTAATTCTGTCCCCATACACTTCATGACAAAGATCACTGACCATTGAGTAGCCGCTCTCTGGATCAACTCCATCTTGTTTATATCTTTTTGAAGGTGCAGTCTCCAGAATTGTACACAATAGTCTTAAATGAGGTCTTACCAGATTTATATAGAGGTATTATCACCTCCTTTTTTTGCTGGCTGTTCCTCTCCTTATGTACCCAACCATCCTTCTAGCTTTTACCATCACCTTTTCTATTTTAAGATCATCACATAAGATCACACCCAAGTTCTGCTCCTCTTTCATGCACAAAAGTACTTCACCCCCAAACTGCACTGCTCCCTCGGGTTTTGCAACCCTGTATGTTTTTTTAGCATTAAAGCTTAGCTGTGAAATTCAGGACCATTCTTCAAGCTTTACTGGATCCCTCACATCAGTCGTTTTAAAGAGGCGCCAATAAAGGGAATGCAAGCTTCCAAATGGGAAGAGCAGCTGGGGACGTTTATCATTTTCACCCATAATTGAAATGAGGACACCCAAAACAGAGCTGGAAGAACATCATTAGGCTTCCTCATCATCCCAGACAAAAAAGTCTTCAAATGTTCTGGTGGCCAAAACATATATCTGTTCCCCCTGCAATTTCAAAAAGACATTTGCAAGGGAATACTTACGCTCCAATCTAAACATAGTAACATAATAGATGACGGCAGAGAAAGACCTGTACGGTCCATCCAGTCTGCCCAACAAGATAAACTCATATGTGCTACTTTATGTGTATACCTGACTTTGATTTGTATCTGCCATTTTCAGGGCACAGACCGTAGAAGTCTGCCCAGCACTAGCCCCGCCTCCCAACTACTAGTCCTGCCTCCCCCCCACCAGCTCTGGAAGGCAAGAGACCTCAAGATAAACTCCTTCCATGTAGTCTGAATATTCTTGTATAAATCTGGGAAGATACAGGGTTTTAATCCCATGAAAGTTGCTTCACACTTACTAAAATACATTTTGAACATATGATAGTGGTCCATAGCCCAAAGCAAAGACGGTAACCCATGGAACCAATGCAACATCAGAATCTAGAGACGTCTGCAAAATTTGTGAAATGTTCAGTCCATCAGGCAATGCTGTTCATTGCTGATGTGGGCCATCAACAGAAGAAATCCTTTTAGCAGGACATAGTAAATCCTCTCTAAAGGAGGTAAAGATTCCAAAGGGAAATCCAAAACTTAAATACTTTTTAAACATCTCCTTAGACAATATAACTGGATTCTAGAGAAAATTCAAAATCCTTAAATTAAACCTTCTCTTATAATTATCTACATTCTCAAGTTTAGCCAGAAGTCTAGTGTTGTCTTTAATCAGACTTTGAGATAACTGAGATAAGTCCTCTGTTTATCAAAAAAGTGAATTTTTGAAGCATGATCTCAAAAAATGTTGTCCTAGACCTCACACTTCTAAAATTCTTTAGTAGTTGCTATTAGTTCATCAAATCTGTCAATCATAATACCTCGCATAGCCTCAAGCACAATCCAAAATGGACTCCAAAATAACTACAGGTTTAGGCACCCCACAGTGTCCAGGCTTCAAAGCATGTTTCTTAGTGGCTTCATAAATCTCTTCTGCACCAGTCACTTGAGATTTCAATGGGCTATAGCCATCCGACAAGCCCAGTGAGAGATCTTCCACCAAATTGAGACACCAAAGAACCTCTCTGGGCCTACATGTTGGAATTGGCATCTTCTCCTAAAACTACTGCCACTGCCCTAGCAACTCCAGCATTGCTTTGATAGTGCTCATACTTCTGGGCTTGAGTATAACAGGAGACAACTGCTGTATCAAGCTTAATGTTGCTTCCAACCCCATGCTGCCTTGTCTCATGGCAGCAAACAGAGAAAAAAAACTGGTTCTCCTCCTCGATCCACAAATTGCTCAATCAGAACAGGCACAGGAACTGAAGGGGACTCAGTTGGGTAAGTCCTGACTTTTCCTTTGTTTACAAATAGCAGTGGAGCTCACCAGAAGCGGTAAGGCAGGCGACCTCCTACTTTGGCAACCATCTTGCTCTCCATCCTTTTTACCCTTTCTTTTGCCCCAGACTACATAAAAAACAATAAATGCCTTTATTCTAAGTATATATAAATTTTAAGTTTTGAGGTAGGGGGTAGCCCTGCTCCTTCCTATGTTAAAACAGTAACATTAGCTGACCACATTCAATAATATGCCCTACTGGTCATCCTGCACCTTTTTGTGTTTTGCCAGCTTTGAAGCAGGGGGAGATGAGTTTCCTTCTGCCTCAAAATTTTCTGAAAGAGTAAGGGATCTTGATAGAAACATCTTCATGAATGGATCTTGTTTGTGAGGTTGTGCTGGGGTGGTCTTCCATGAGTATGTTGAGGAGGGGCTGTCTATGGAGGAAGACAGCCCCCTCCTCAACATACTCATGGGAAAGGACATTATGAGGAGGTTAATAGCAGAATAGCAATGGACCCAGCTTTATTAATTGTCCTTGAGGTAGTGGGACCCAGACTGCATTTAGAGGGATGAAAATCCCTGCCCTAAACATCCCTTTCTTTTCGGATCAGTTAACATAAGAGACTTTGCAATACAGTATGTGCACAAATTGCTTTTTGAGGTAACATGCATACTAATATAAATAAATATATTTAGTGCATGCAGCATTGCCCTTTAAGTACTATTATAAATGTACCTTAAGTTTTTTGCATGAGTTGTAGTGCATAAGTACTTTTATAACCTACTATATCACTTATGAAAATATAAAAAAAGCTTGATCCCTTGAACTTATTGGTCTAATTCTAAATACAGTGCTAAAAATTGCATGCGTGTCCAATTTCTGCATGCAAGTTAATTGAACAAGCCAATTAGTGCCAATAATTGGGTGCTAATGATCAATTATCGGCACTAATTGGCATCAATTAAAATTTACACACATTTTTAAGCACCCGGATCTGCACGTAAATTTTGTACATAGATCTAAAAAGGGAACATGGCCATGGGTGGATCAGGGTGTTCCTGGAATTTACATGCAGGTTTATAGAAAAAGGAATATCCATGCATAATTTAGGCAAGAGAATTTATACCAGGGTTTACTTGATATAAATTCTTGCGCCCAAAATTGCCAAACGCTACTCTATAAATGGTGCCCAACTTTGAGCACCATATATAGAATAGCACTTAGTGTAAAATTTTATTGGCACTGATTTTTTGGCGCCATATACAGAATTTAGCCCTACATGCACAAAATAAAATCTTGGAATCAGTAAATGCAAATGTATCCATATTAATTATTTTAAAAACTCCTTTTCAAAAATGTGAGATTTTATACTATGATTAAAACTTTCCTATTCACTTCATCCCTCCCTCCCCCTTACCTTTATCTTGAAATCATATTGAAATTGGATAGTGTGACTAGGTTTTCCCTAGCTTGCTGCTTCTACTATGGTATCATTCCACACAACACCTCTTTCTCAAATCTTCCTGGCAGGCACCCACAATAGCTTATTGAGATGTTTTTGTAACTATAACTTTGTTACCATGGCTTTCATTTTCCATCAATTGCAAGAGAAACATTACAAGATGCTGGCATGTATTTGCTAATTTAAGAGCTGTGGGTTGGCCGGTGTACAGTATACAGCAGCATTTTAGAGTGGAAAGGACAGAAATCTGGAAGCAAAACTATAGGTATAGGAAGTGATTGCTTAATCTGCTGTGCCACCATGAGGCCAGAATAACCAATGCACAGAGAATAGCAATACAATACTACTGTTGGAAATATAGTACTTTCCTCACACGAGACTTTGTGTAATCAAATTTCTGCAAGAATCTTTCAAGTATCAGAGCAATCGCAGACATACCAGTAACTAAAAATAGGTGGTCTAACAGTAAAAAGAAGTTATACATTCACCAGCAGCCAATAAATTTGTAACTTCTCTATCCATAGCTTTTCTAACTTTATACAGGGCCAACTGTCTGACTGAATGTTCCAATATTATCTGTTTAGTTTTTTAAAAAATGTATATATCCTAGGCAGACTTCTACGGTCTGTGCCCTGAAAATGGCAAAGACAAATCAAGGTCAGGTATACATATAAAGTAGCACATACGAGTTTATCTTGTTGGGCAGACTTGATGGACTGCACAGGTCTTTATCTGCCATCATCTACTATGTTACTATAAAACAAATACAAAACTCACACATACAAATTAAAATAAGTAAAAACATCAACCAGTAATTCCTGTAGGAAATAAATAAAATTTCAAACCTTTTCTGAAACGAGATGATTATCATATTTCTCATCTCATCTGGCAAATCACTCCACTCTGTCACAGCCAGTTGTCTAAAAGCCCTGCCTTCCCATTATTTCTTATGAAAAACAGATTTATCTGGACATGTCAGTTACAATTTTTGACCGAATCATATAGGCCATCTTGGGGTATAAACTTGAATAAAGGGGCAGAGCAAGGAATCCAAGATGGCGACGGTCTGAACAGCCCAAACGGACGCGCTCTGACTTGTTCACGGGCTAACCTTGTGCGATTCTTACCCGATTTCAGATGGGTAAGAGGAGAGGCAGAGTCCGAGAGGCTGCTCCCCAGTATCTCTCCACACTCGTCCTTCCCTACACCCCTTCCCGTGCACTCCGCTCCATGGATAAATCCTTCTTATCTGTTCCCTTCTCCACTACTGCCAACTCTAGACTTCGCGCCTTTTGTCTCGCTGCACCCTACGCCTGGAATAAACTTCCTGAGCCCCTACGTCTTGCCCCATCCTTGGCCACCTTTAAATCTAGACTGAAAGCCCACCTCTTTAACATTGCTTTTGACTCGTAACCACTTGTAACCACTCGCCTCCACCTACCCTCCTCTCTTCCTTCCCATTCACATTAATTGATTTGATTTGCTTACTTTATTTTTTGTCTATTAGATTGTAAGCTCTTTGAGCAGGGACTGTCTTTCTTCTATGTTTGTGCAGCGCTGCGTACGCCTTGTAGCGCTATAGAAATGCTAAATAGTAGTAGTAGTAGGCTCCCCTTGTCTCGGGCGGAATGCCCCAATCGCGTCAGAC
Organism: Microcaecilia unicolor; assembly: GCF_901765095.1. Lineage (NCBI taxonomy): Eukaryota > Metazoa > Chordata > Amphibia > Gymnophiona > Siphonopidae > Microcaecilia > Microcaecilia unicolor. The sequence goes on from NC_044031.1 coordinate 523,425,793, forward strand.
AAAGCTGGAACACTTCCGAGTTTGATCCGGTCCCGAGCTGGCGTCGACTCTCTCTGCCGGGGCTGGCGCTCTGATGCTAGACAGCAGTGTAGACCGGACTTCCCTGAGCCCCGTCGAGCGTGCGGCACCCCCACAACCCGGAAGGGAAGCTTTTGATGCAAGCCCTAGCGCCATGGCCTCCGGATGAGAACCAGGTGAATAGGGAGGGAGCCTGCACGAGCTGACAACTGGAGCCCAAGCTGGACCGGGACTAACAGCTGCTCAAGTTTTGGGAAAAACAGTGAGTACCCTGGAGCAAGCTTCTGAGGCCCCCTTCCAGATTTTTTAGTGGGAAAGTTAGAAAAACCTGCTGTAGTGACACTGGAGTCACTGTGGGACTTAACTTCATCTACCCAATCTACAAAATTTAATCTTGAAAAATATGGAGACTATTAAAGTTCTTTCAGCGACTGTACTGAATCAGATGCAGACTAGTGAACTCCAAGCCTCTGAGGTTAAGAGGTTGTCAGAAAAAACTGAAAAATTTGAACTTGTGGGACAAACCTTAATTAAAGACAAAAACTATACTTTACGACACTTGGAGTATTTGGAAAATCAATCTAAAAGATTAACTTTGCAGCTTATAAATTTTCCTAGGTCTCCTTTGGTTGCACCAATTCAAATGGATAGAAAATACTTAATGGAAATTCTGGGAATGCCAGAGAATTCGTTGCCGCCTTTAACTCGTGCTTATTATATTCAAACTGATGGGAAGCCACCAGATAATTTACAACAAGGCGCAATGAATCTCACGGCATTTCTTGAATCTTCTCTTGAGGCTATTACTCAAAGAACCACATTATTGGTAACTTTTGCGTTGGAGATAGATAGGGACGCAGTCCTTAAACTATCTCTGAGACACTTGGATTCTCAGTTTATGGGTACAAAAATTAGAGTTTTTCCTGATTTGGCTCGAGATACTCAACAAAGACGTAAGATGTTTTTATCTTTATGTCCTAGAGTAATAGCTATAGGTGAAGATTTTCTTTTAAGATTTCCATGTGTATGTAGAATAAAATTTCAGTCTAAGCAATATCAATTTTTTGACCCAAAACAGTTGGAGGACTTTTTATTAAGCAGAGAAGAGGTTAATGTACAAGTCTAGTCACATATGCAACACTGTATGGCAGATTAGAGTTACCCGCTCAGGAATTAAGCTGCTCTTTTGATTAAACTTCTTTTGTGAAAATGCTTAATTTTTAAGTACTGAAATCTTTGTATGTCTTGGATCAATTATCTAAATTTGTGGTTGTTAGTTTGGAGCATTATTGAGGACTGTATATTTGTTATGTTTAATTGGATGCTTATTTTCAGATTTGTGTATTATCACTCAAGTATATATTATGAATGTTAAAATTGATAAAGAATTTAAAAAAGGGGCAGAGCAAAGGAGGAATCTGATATTTCAAAAAAAGATTAATAGGATTTTAAAGATCACAAATCAGTAATTCCCTGGTAACCCTCCATATAAGGCATTACAATAGCCAAAAAGCAGACAACAATGCTTTTACCACTGACCTAACAGGTCTTCATTCACAAAAGGTCTTAATTTTCAAATAAGTTATAATTTACCATAAACTTGTCTTACAACATTGGAAATATTAAAAAGGGGTTCCTATTTGGAGTGAGGTGAAGATAGGGTAAGAAATTATCAATTTAGCAGCAAAATTCAGCCCCTAATTGGATAATTTAAATGTTTAGTTTAAGCCTACTGAATAGCAGGTCTAGATTAAACAGTAGTGGTGACACAAAGACCCCACTATCCATATATTTAGTGCCATTAACTTTCCTGACAGTCATGCTGAATATAAAGAATAAGTTAAATATTAAACAAGGGATCTTTTTAATAAGGTGCGCTAACAGATTTAGGGGTGGAGTCTATATTTGGTGCCTAAAAAATTGGCACTGACTAAGGGTATTCTATAATTGGCGCCTAGATTTAGGTGCCAATTCTACAATACGCTTAGTTATTTCAGTGCCTAAATCTATGTGCATCCATTTACTCCAACAAAAATGTGGTATAAATCCCAGCGCGTAGATTTAGGCGCACTGGGCCATGTTCTATAATTAGGTGTGTAAATTTTGTTACAGAATATGCTTTGTGACTTGTACACCTAAATTCTAATCAGTGCCGATTAGTGCTCATTATTGCCTGTTAAGTGCTGTTATCAGCGCTCATTAGCTTGTTAGATTAAGTTACGTACATTGTTATAGAATCCACGCTGATTTTGGTACAGGTCTCTAGGTGCACTATATAGACTCTAGAGGTTAGTGTGTGCTAATGAATTAGTGTGCATTAAGGGCCATGCAGCCCACAGGTATACAATGGGCTGAGCGGCATTTAGCACATGCTGATCATTAATGCATGCTAAATCCAATGATCTCATACAACCATCCATTCATATGTCCTCATTCCAACTGACAGCCATTCTTTATTGTCCGTTCTAGTATACATCCTTGACACCTATTTGGTGTCCGTGGAGTGGTCACATAAACAACAAAAGGTAAAGTGTTAGTTATTACATGAAATTCTATACTGTAAGAAAATAAGTGTGGAATGTTAGATAGTAATAGAGCTTCTCATACCAGTCATTGTTTAGGGCATTGGTTCCCAAACCTGGTCCTTGAGGCACCCCAGCCAGTCAGGTTTTCAGGATATCCACAATGAATATTCATAAGAGACATTTGCATGCAGTAGAGGCAACGCATGCAAGTTTCTCTCATGAATATTCATTGCGGATATCTTGAAAACCTGACTGGCTAGGGTGCCTCCAGGACCAAGTTTGGGAACCACTGGTTTAGGGGATACATATTAGAAACATTCCCATATTGCCTTGTATTACATCCATTCCAATTTGGTTTTTGGTTTGTAAAAGTGAAGTTCAAAGGAAGCCATTTCATACATTCCGGACTTCCGTTCTTGAAATAGCGGCTCCCCAGTTGACATTCAGTGATGTAAAACTCTTTTTTGGGGGGCTAATAGAATTACAGTATAAAGGAACTTCCACTCCACTTGACAGATTTCGTGGTCCATGAATATATTAATGTCACCCAATAGAAGATCTTGATAGTTCCTTTCTATGGTGCACGGTTTTGTCTTTCTACTACTACTACTAAGCATTTCTATAGCGCTGCCAGGATTACGCAGCGCTGTACAAGTTTAGACATGGGGAAGGACAGTCCCTGCTCAAGAGAGCTTACAATCTAACGGTAACAAGCTATGTAGCCAGTGTAGGTATCAGGAAAGGGGAAGGTGGTTAGGCGCCAAAAGCAAGGGAGAAGAGATGGGCCTTGAGTAAGGACTTGAAAATGGGCAGGGAGGGCGCACGGCGTATGGGCACAGGAAGTCTGTTCCAGGCATAAGGTGATGCGAGGCAGAAGGGGCGGAGTCTGGTGGAGAAGGGTACAGATAGGAGTGATTTTTCCTGAGAGCAGAGGTTACGGGTGGGAACATACGGGGAGAGGAGGGTAGAGAGGTAATGGGGGGCTGCAGATTGAGTGCACTTGAAGGTCAATAGGAGAAGCTTGAACTGTATATGGTAGCGGATCGGGAGCCAGTGAAGCAACTTGAGGAGAGGGGTGATATGAGAGTATCGGTTCACGCAGTAGATAAGACATGCGGCGGAATTTTGGACAGATTGAAGGGGGGATAGGTGGCTAAGCGGGAGGCCAGCGAGGAGAAAGTTGCAATAGTCAAGACGAGAGGTAACGAGCGAGTGGACGAGGGTTCGGGTGGTCTGTTCAGAGAGGAATGGGCGAATTTTGCTAATATTATAGAGGAAGAAGCGACAGGTCTTAGCTGTCTGCTGGATATGGGCAGAGAAGGAGAGGGAGGAGTCGAAAATGACTCCGAGATTGCGGGATGAAGAGACGGGGAGGATGAGGGCGTTGTCAACAGAGATGGAAAGTGGGGGAAGAGGAGAAGAGGGTTTGGGTGGAAAGACAAGGAATTCAGTCTTTGCCATGTTCAGTTTCAGATGCCGGTTGGACATCCAGGCAGCGATGTTTGAAAGACAGGCCGAAACTTTGGTCTGGGTTTCGACTGTGATGTCAGGAGTGGAGAGGTAAAGCTGGGTGTCATCAGCATAGAGATGGTATTGGAATCCATGTGATGAGATCAACGAGCCCAGGGAAGAGGTGTATATCGAGAAAAGAAGCGGGCCAAGGACAGATCCTTGAGGGATCCTTGAGGCGAACAGAACTTCATTCCAAATTGTTAGTTTAGTACATTCCAAAAAAGAGTGTATTAAACTGCCCTGAGAGGCCTGACACTTAAGACAAGTATTATCACCCCAGAGGCCTAGTGTAGCTCCCCTTACTCTATTCAAATACATTCTATGCAGTGGTGTGCTGGTAACTGTTTAACAACAGGCTCTCTCCCCGGTCCCCCTCTGCGCCCCCCCAAATTGCAGAGCTGGCTATAGCTGGGGAGAGAGCCTGGGAGGGGGTGGCAATGCATTACTCCAGGAAAAAAAAATGTAATGATCCCAGGTTCCAATCTAATTCAGTGATCCTCCTTTCCCCTGCCCTCCATCCACCCATATCCAGCAGTGACCCTCCTGTCCCCTGCCCTGCATGCACCCATACCCAGCAACCCTTCTCTCCCCTCCATCCACCCATGCCCAACGACTCCCTTCTTTCCCCTGCCACCACCTCCCGAGTTGTTCAGTGAATTCTCCTCCCTCCCTCCGGATCCAGTCCCTCACCGACTCCTTGTCCTTTGAATTCTTCAGGGCAGGCAGTCTTGCCTGCCCGCTGCCAGCACTGACTCTCCCCCGCTGTCAGATCGCGCTTCAAAATGGCCGCCGAGACTTCAGCAGAAGTCTCAAGAGGCTGCCTCTGGAAGTCTCGGCGGCCATTTTTAAAGCGCGAACCAGCAGCGGGGGAGAGTCAGTGCTGGTAGCGGGCAGGCAAGACTGCCTGCCCCGAAGAATTCGAAGAACAAGGAGTCGGTGAGGGACCGGATCCGGAGGGAGGGAGGAGAGCCAGAGCCGGCTCGCGCTTTTTAACAACCGGCTCGCAAGTCGGAAGAAAATTTAACAACTGGCTCTTGTGAGTCGGTGCGAGCCGGCTCCAGCACACCACTGATATGTAATATTTTATATTGTGTTTCCTGCAAGGCAGCACCTTTTACATATACAGTTATGCTTTGGAATAGAGTCTGTAGGTCATGTGGGGTGGCTTCAAGGCTCAAGTCTTTTGATCAGTCTTTCGCTAAGTTCTGTAAATAAGTGTCTGTAGGTGAGTCCCCTCCCTAATCTGTACCAAATGGTAAGATTATTTAAAGTCAGAGTCACTTGTGTAAAGTAGCATTCCAAATAAAGCTCCAGAAAATGGAACAGAAATGCATTTCATCTTAAAAAAAGTATCCAAATTGGTATAATTTGAAGAAGATAAAGAAGCTTTGGCTTAAAAACATATTGACCAGAGCTATCTGCCCTAAAAGTGATAAGGGCAGGTGCTGCCATATGACGCAGAAACTGTTAATCTTCCTGGTTATTTAAGATGTTGTGCTAGTATACATATAATAGTTCAGGAAATTACAGTATGTACTGTTTTGTAAAAGCTTTTTAAAAGAGTGTAATTTTAAGGATGTCATTGAAGTTGTTTTTTTTTCTTTATAAGACTTAATGTACTGCAGATGTTACTTTCTGAATTGATATGATCTTGTTTGTGTTTCTTTCTTGTTTTTTTAATGTATGTATTTTCGTAACCCACTTTAGATAAAGCCGGATATACATTTTTAAACAGGGGCATAGCTGCTATGGGGCCACTGGGGCCTGGGCCCCCGTGGATTTGGCCCTGGACCCCCTACTGACGACCCTCTCAACCCCCCCTCCCGCCGTCACAGTCTGCTACCTTTGTTGGCGGGGGATCCCAACCCCCGCCAGCCGAAGTCTTCTTCCTTTGTTTGGTTTCTGAGTCTGACGTCCTGCATGTACAACGTGCAGGACGTCACACTCACAGAAACAGAACGAAGCCTTGCGATCTGCAGGGCTTCGTTCTGTTTCTGTGAGTCTGACATCCTGCACGTTGTAAGTGCTGGACATCAGACTCAGAAACCAAACGAAGGAAGAAGACTTCGGCTGGCGGGGGTTGGGGTCCCTCGCCAGCAAAGGTAGGCGACGGCGGGTGGGGGGGTCAAGAGGGTCATCGGCGGGGAGGATCAAAGTTGTTGGAGGTGGTGCTGGTGGCGGCGACAATGGCAGCGGGGGGGGGGGGGCTAAAATGTGCCCCCTCGCCTCGGCTCTGCCCCCCCCCCCCCTACTGCTGAAGTCTGGCTACGCCCCTGCACGCTACCCCAATGATAACAGAGCAGTGAGCGGCACTGCCTAATTACTGCTGGGTACACACTGGTGCTTCAAAAATTTAAATATTTTTGTAGCGCTGGAAATGGCGTGTGCTAAGGGTGGGAACTACTGCCAGGCTGCAGTGGTAGCCCAGTGGTACTTCCCTTTTAGTGAACGGTAAGCCTGCACTGGGCTTACTGCCACTTTGTAAAAGTGCCCATTAGGGTGCATGTGGAGAACTACTCTGTTGTGGTGAAACTTGGTGTAAGGTGGATCCGTTACTAGGGCCTGAAGCTCAATGACCCTGCGAGCTGAAGTGACCGCCAACAAAAACACAACTTTCCAGGTCAAATACTTCAGATGACAAGAATCAAGCTGCTCAAAATGAGCTTTCATCAACTGGGTGAGAACATCGTTGAGATTCCGTGACACAGTTGGAAGTTTCACAGGGGACTTTGTTAATGACAAACCTCACATGAAGCGAACAACTAGAGACTGTACAAAGATGGACCTACCCCCTACATGATGATGATAAGCACCAATTCCACTGGTATGAACCCTTACAGAGTTGTTTTTCAAACCAGACTCAGGTGTATTCAAGCAGTTTTTGTGTAGGATACATAGGACACGAGAAGGGGTCTGGGGCCTTGCCCTCATACCAGACAGCAAACCTCCTCCATTTGAAAGAATAACACCTCATAGTGGAATCTTGTCTGGAAGCCAGCAAAATGCGAGAGGCACCCTGCAACAAATCTAAAGATTTGAATTTTACATTCTCAAATCCAAACCCTTGAGAGCCAGGGATTGGAGGTTGGGATATAGAAGAGAACCCTGTTTCTGCATGATGAGGGTCAGAAAACATTCAAATCTCCATAGATCCTCAGAGGATAACTCCAGAAGAAGAGGAAACCAGATCTGCTTCTGCCAATAAGGAGTGATTAGGATCATGGTCCCTTGATCTTGCTTGAGTTTCAGCAAAGTTCTCTATGAAGAGTATTTGGGGATGTGCATAGAGATGACCCTCCCCCCAATCTAGGAGAAATGGAAAATTTTTATTTTATTTTTGTTACATTTGTACCCCGCGCTTTCCCACTCATGGCAGGCTCAATGTGGCAGGCAATGGAGGGTTAAGTGACTTGCCCAGAGTCACAAGGAGCTGCCTGTGCCAGGAATTGAACTCAGTTCCTCAGGACCAAAGTTCACCACCCTAACCACTAGGCCACTCCTCCACTTCGCAATAGGGCGATAGTTACATTTATTTGAAATGGGTTTTTGAAAGATCTTTGAACTTAGGTCTCAGAATAACAAGCTTCCAGGCCTCTGGAACTGTTCCAGAGGAAAAGGAGGAAGAGATCATATGAGAAATAAATGGTCCAAGCACTTGAATGGAACGCTTGACAAATATCGAGGGAATTGGATTGTGAGGGACTGTCGTAGATTTCATACCCCGCACAATAGTATGTAATTATGATTCAGATGTAAGTAAATGTTCTAGTTGGCAGTAAGGCATTAGAGCAAGAGTGAGCTGAAACACTGGGAGCTGATGAAAAAGTAGTGATCAGAGTAGAGATTTTATTACTAAAATAGTCTTCAAGATCCTGAGCAGTAGGTAGTACGTCTTGATCAACAGGCAGGGGATGAAGCACAGTTAAGGATTTCAGAGTTTGGTAAAGAATTGTTATATTAGGTACCTTGGCTATTTTAGAGGAATAATAATTATTTTTTGCTGCTAGAATTGCCAATTTATAGGAATGTGCTGTATCTTTATAAATAGAGAGAGTAAGCAAGGAGCGTTAGCATCTCAAGATATGTTCAACCTGTCTAATTTGATGTTTTTGTAGATGAAGTTGCTGTGGGGTTCTTTACGCTGGTGGGGTTTAACACATGTACTGTTAAGGGTGCTAGGGGTTTCAAAAGTGGTATGAAGCGATTTATTCCAGGTTCACACCTGTTCTGTGATCTTAAAGTATTGTAACTTATTTAGGTCCAATGAAGACATTTCTAAGATAGATTGGGGAGTTAGCTTACTAAAATCTCTAGTTTCTATATTGTGTATATTTTGTGTACCAGAGTCGGCTGCAGGGGTGAAAGAGAAAGTTAAAAGAGAGTGGTCTGTCCATGGTAGTGGGACTGAAGCAAAAGAACACGGCTGATGTGTGAATGATGATAGTGAGAGAACTAGATTAAGAATGTGTCCTGCATTATGTGTTGGTTTGGTCACATGTTGTATGAGATCCAAATCAGAAAAAAGAGCAATCAAATCGTGAGCAGCGACTTTATCAATTTGAATATTGAGGTCACCCAAAATAATGGCAACCCTAGAATTAATACAGTGATCCGTTAATAGTGTCTGAAGGATTTGAAATGAGTAGGAAGATGGTGGTTGTGGTGGTGGGGGGATGGTAGAGGAGTAAGAAATCTATTGTGGAGGAGGACCTCATTTTAAATTTTAATGAATCAATGGGTGGTTGGGAGTTAACCTGAAAATCAGATAGAGGTAAGGAACATGAGTAGATAACTGCTACACCACCATGATGATTATTTATATTACACATGAAAGAATTGTAACCTGCAGGGGCAGCTTGTTTTAAATAGGCTGTATCTGTATCCATATACCATGTCTCTGTAACACATAAAAGATCTAATTTATGGGCTAGATTAAATCATTTATAATATTATGTTTTTCTCGGGCTGATCATGTATTGAGGAGACCTATTTTCATAGGAAGCTTAGAAGGGGCTTGAGAAATTACAGAATGTGCAGATGGAACAGCTAAGAGTTGTCTTACTTGCATTCTACATACATGGGAGGTTGGCTCAATTGGGCAGCGGCTCCAAACAACATGAATCAGCTGTAACAGACACATGAGATAAAAATTCAAAAAGAGACTAATGACTTAGAACTTCCAGAAAATGGGCTCCATAGTTAAGGGTGCATACTTAGGGTGCATGCAAAGGAACATACAAAGGAGCAGGATCTGTTCCTTATGTGTGTTGGCGTGTGCATGCGGTGCGCCTGTACGTGGTGTGTACCGCTAGCAGATAAGAAGATAAAGTCACTACTGGTGACATCACTTCCGGTTTTGGGGCAAATGAGGCTTGCACAGGCAAGGCCTGCCTGCTCCCTCCCCCTCCAAACTTCCTATTTCATGCTCAAGACTCTGAGTGTGCCAGCCTCAATGCTTTTGGTGCTGTGCTTGTTGGAGCATCACCCCCCTGCAGGAGGGAAGTAGGGTATTAAACTCATTGTATGGGGCAGAGAAGGTGGAGAGAAGGAGAAGTTGGAGCAATGTTCCCTCAAAGGACTGAATTTGACATGAGCAAAACTTTACATTACATTTTGAGCACTTCTCACAGATAACACACACACATACGTAAAAGCTCGCAGGGAGGCTGGAAAGAATTCAATGAGACATGCTCTGCATGCTTTCCCTCCTTGTTTGCCTGTAGTTTGTCTATATTTATAGCTACTCTGAATTTTACTCAGCAGATGTATATCACAGCTTAGAGGTAACACTGCTCCCTCTGTACAAGCACTACTTTTAACAACAAGAACAAAAAAGGGGACAGTAGGGGATGCTTTTGAACATAGCAGGGAAGGACCCCTTCACTGTCCACCAACTATCTCCCCCAGTACCTCTGTTACTGATGCTATTATGCACACTAGTACACCAGGGAATTATGTAGCAAAAAAAATCAAAATAATGCAGCATATTAAACAGAAACGTATTTGCAGTAGTTTGGAAATATACACAGGTACTTTAATACTTGACTTTCTATCAGCCCTAGCTCACCCATCCAGCATCTTCCCATTAGCCATGTGAACAGTGATTCAGCAGCACTATAACACAATCCCTGAGGTTACTGGCAACCATATAATAATTTACCTATCAATGTTTTTGGAAGGTTGCCAAATGGCTACCAGGCTTCAGCTAAGCTAGTCTTTAGTAAGTGGTTGAGTTACCAAAGATTAGATACAGCTAATGTAGCTGTATCCATGCAGCTGTGGAATACATTGCCAATGGACCTGAAAATAATTTACAATCTAATCAATTTTTGCAAATCACTAAAGACCTATCTCTTCAACAAGGCATACCACAATGACCCATAACAGGAACTGTAATACATCACATCTTACTGATATTCAAAATGTTTTCTCCTTATGATTATTGCTTAGTTCTTGTAGATCATCTATATTCTCTGTAGTATACAAATTGCATCTATACTCTGAAATGACGTGCTATTAATCTATTTAATCTTCCAGGTCATCAATATTCTTTAGATAATACCAATTGTCTCTTTTACTCTGTAATGACGATCCATTATGTTAATCACATAATCTATTATGTAAGCCATGTACTCTAATATCAACTGTACCTTTTTACTCTGGAGTGGCAAATGCCATGAAGGAACATTGTAAGCTACATTGAGCCTGCAAATAGGTGGGGAAAATGTGGGATACAAATGCAGCAAATAAATAAATAATATGTGCTATCTGTATTAGCTGTATCTAATAGAGCTACAGGCTGAGAAATGGGGAGGCCTCTGCTGCTTCTTGAAAGCTTGGACAAGTCACTTAACCCTCCATTGAATCAGGCAGAAAACTTAAATTGTAAGCCCTCCAGGGACGGGAAAATATCTACTATACAGTGGTGGAAATAAGTATTTGATCCCTTGCTGATTTTGTAAGTTTGCCCACTGACAAAGACATGAGCAGCCCATAATTGAAGGGTAGGTTATTGGTAACAGTGAGAGATAGCACATCACAAATTAAATCCGGAAAATCACATTGTGGAAAGTATATGAATTTATTTGCATTCTGCAGAGGGAAATAAGTATTTGATCCCCCACCAACCAGTAAGAGATCTGGCCCCTACAGACCAGGTAGATGCTCCAAATCAACTCGTTACCTGCATGACAGACAGCTGTCGGCAATGGTCACCTGTATGAAAGACACCTGTCCACAGACTCAGTGAATCAGTCAGACTCTAACCTCTACAAAATGGCCAAGAGCAAGGAGCTATCTAAGGATGTCAGGGACAAGATCATACACCTGCACAAGGCTGGAATGGGCTACAAAACCATCAGTAAGACGCTGGGCGAGAAGGAGACAACTGTTGGTGCCATAGTAAGAAAATGGAAGAAGTACAAAATGACTGTCAATCGACAAAGATCTGGGGCTCCACGCAAAATCTCACCTCGTGGGGTATCCTTGATCATGAGGAAGGTTAGAAATCAGCCTACAACTACAAGGGGGGAACTTGTCAATGATCTCAAGGCAGCTGGGACCACTGTCACCACGAAAACCATTGGTAACACATTACGACATAACGGATTGCAATCCTGCAGTGCCCGCAAGGTCCCCCTGCTCCGGAAGGCACATGTGACGGCCCGTCTGAAGTTTGCCAGTGAACACCTGGATGATGCCGAGTGTGATTGGGAGAAGGTGCTGTGGTCAGATGAGACAAAAATTGAGCTCTTTGGCATGAACTCAACTCGCCGTGTTTGGAGGAAGAGAAATGCTGCCTATGACCCAAAGAACACCGTCCCCACTGTCAAGCATGGAGGTGGAAATGTTATGTTTTGGGGGTGTTTCTCTGCTAAGGGCACAGGACTACTTCACCGCATCAATGGGAGAATGGATGGGGCCATGTACCGTACAATTCTGAGTGACAACCTCCTTCCCTCCGCCAGGGCCTTAAAAATGGGTCGTGGCTGGGTCTTCCAGCACGACAATGACCCAAAACATACAGCCAAGGCAACAAAGGAGTGGCTCAGGAAGAAGCACATTAGGGTCATGGAGTGGCCTAGCCAGTCACCAGACCTTAATCCCATTGAAAACTTATGGAGGGAGCTGAAGCTGCGAGTTGCCAAGCGACAGCCCAGAACTCTTAATGATTTAGAGATGATCTGCAAAGAGGAGTGGACCAAAATTCCTCCTGACATGTGTGCAAACCTCATCATCAACTACAGAAGACGTCTGACCGCTGTGCTTGCCAACAAGGGTTTTGCCACCAAGTATTAGGTCTTGTTTGCCAGAGGGATTAAATACTTATTTCCCTCTACAGAATGCAAATAAATTCATATACTTTCCACAATGTGATTTTCCGGATTTAATTTGTGATGTGCTATCTCTCACTGTTACCAATAACCTACCCTTCAATTATGGGCTGCTCATGTCTTTGTCAGTGGGCAAACTTACAAAATCAGCAAGGGATCAAATACTTATTTCCACCACTGTACCTGAGAAAGCTGTGATCTAAATTCAAATCCAAAATACAGTACCAAGGATACTGTGAAGTAATACAAAAACACTACAAATGTCACTAAGGACCTAAAGAGCAAGTCTACCATACCATAATAGCAGTGTAACTTCCACAAATCACATAACAAGCACCTACTTAGGAAAACACAGCACCACAAATACTGCAATAATGTCAATAAACCCTATTGAAAAACTCAAGAAGCCAGATGAATACAGATCCATCCTGCACAGTTGATACTAATGAAAACCATGTCTGTTTTATATACACAGAACACAAACAGACCCCCGCGCAGTATAAAATAACTAATCACAAATTAAAAATAGAAATATGTAGACAAATATTAAACTGAACCCCCAAGATGCCACAGTGCAACTCCAAAGAAAGAGAAAAAGTGATGGATGTATCTGTGTACTGTGCAAATATAAAAACAGAAGATGTAATTTTCAAAAACTGACTTATTCCAATCACTATCAGTAACAAATAGAAATAAAACAAAAAATGGAAAATATGATGAAGATACCATTTTATTGGACTAAACATATTTTTCAATTAGCTTTCAGGGGTCAAAACCTCTTGCCTCAGGCCAGGACATTAAACTGCTGTTATGGTAATCTGTTCTGACACGAGAAAAGAGGGTTTGGTCTCCAAACATTAGTCAAAAATATATTAAAATTAGTCCAATAAATCACCTTATTTCCATTTTCTATATTTATTACTACTTATTAACGCAGCGGCGAATGACCGGTGAGCTGTCCCTGCACCCTCGGGCGGCCACCTCGCAGCGCCAGCGAAGAGCGACCTGGGCCCGACCACACGTCCAGCGGTGGACGTGGCTGCGGCGGGCGGGAAGGAGAGACCGCTGACTGCGGGCAGGGAACTACCGGGAACGGGGAACATAGCGGGTCCATTTGTGACGGCGTCGTTGGTCTCCGGCGCGGGAGGACGGTCCGGGTTGGCGGTGGCTCCCTGTTGCCTGCCTGCCGCGTGGCTGCGGCCTGCCCCCACCGTCGCTCGGCTGCTCAGAGCTCCCGCGGTCTCTCTGCCTCGGCCAGCACAGTCCGGGGGTGCCCGGAGTGTTCGGGCCCCTGCGCAGAGGGATCGGGCGGACCGTAGCCTGCCGCACTGGTCGACCGTGGTCCTGGGCACTGCCACCGCACTCCCCGGTCGGAACGGCCTGGGTGCGTACTTGCAGTGCGGACCACGGGACCGAGACGCCCGGGGCTTCACAGCGCCGACAGGAGAGTCCACCAGCCCGTTCCAGCCGGCCGATCCAACATCTGCAGAGGCTTCAAGGCGATCCAGCGTACGGGCCGACCGGAGCAGGGACAGAGACCGTGGGAAACAATCCATCAGCCACACCTCGTCCCTGACCAGTCTGTAGGCCCAGCTTCCCTGCCTGCCTGCTCTGCCTCATCCGCTCCATCTGCCTGCTTGCCCTGCCTCATCTGCTCCATCTGCCTCATCTGCTCCATCTGCCTGCATGCGCACGATCCAGCTTCTTCCTGCTTCCATGCTTGTTGTTCCAGTCCACCTGCCTGCTTATCACAGCCATCTGCTCCAGCTTGACCCAGCTCGTCCAGCCTGTACCACTCCAGCTTCTCCCTGCTCGCTCCAGCCCATCTCCACCACCCTGTACCAGTCCATCGATTCCAGCTTCTTCCTGCATGCTACAGCTTGATCCAGCCCGCCTAATCCAGCTCCATCGATTCCAGCTTCTTCCCGCATGCTACTGCTTGATCCAGCCCGCCTAATCCAGCTCGCCACCTTGTTCCACTCCGCCTGATCCAGCCCTGCTCGTCCCAGTCTGTCGGATCCAGCCTCTTCCTCCTTGTTCCAGCCACCTGCTCCAGCTGTTCCAGCCCGCCTAACCCAGCTTGCTCCAGCCTAATCCAGCTTCCCCCTGCGCGTTCCAGCCCACCTAATCCAGTTTGCTCCAGCCCGCCTGATCCAGCTCCCCCTGCTCGTCCCTGCTCCGTCGGATCCAGCTCTTCCTACTCATCCCAGTCCATCTACTCCAGCCTCCGTCGGATCCAGCGCTTCCTGCTTGTTCCTGCCACCTGCTCCGGCTGTTCCAGCCCGCCTAATCCAGCCTAATCTAGCTTGCTCCAGTCAGCCTGATCCAGCTCTCCAGCCTTCTGCTCCTGCTGTTCCAGCCCGCCTAATCCAGGCCCTCTGCTCCAGCCAGCTTACTCCAGTCTGCCTGATACAGCCTGTTCCAGTCCGCCTGCTTCAGCCTGTCCCAGCCTACTCCAGTCTGTCTGCATCAGCTTGTCCTAGTCCGCCAGATCCTGCTTCAAACCACTCCAGCCTGCCTCTCAACCTGACTACTAGCCAATCATTGACTTTCCACCAATCACCTGACTGTCTACCACCCCCCTGCTTCCCAGCCCATCTTCCTATCAGCTCATCACTCTCCTGCCCGACTGCTTACCCTCACCTGCCTGTTTCCCAGCCCACCTACCTTCCCTTTGAACACCTCAGTCACTACCCATGGCCCCCATTCACATCCTATTCCTTGCCCTGTCCCTCCCTAATCTTTTCCTCCTCTCACCGTTGTCTTCCACACGATCTCACTACCCATCCCTATCCTCTTCTGCCCTCCTCTACCTACCCCTGTCCCCCACCACCTCACCATCCCTACTGTCTTCCTCCTCCTTCCTAGCTCTCAACCTTCAACACCTCCTTCCTGCCATGAACCCTTCCCCTTTCCTCCTAAGCGCATCCCGTCTTCGCCGCCTTCGTCACCCTTCATCACCCACCCTTCTCCGCACTCTCTTGCTCCTTCTCCTGCTATCCGCGGGTGACATCAATCCCAACCCAGGTCCCCCACACCTGTCCTCATCCTAATCTCATTTATGCAAACGATCCCGCGTTATCTCCAATCTCATCCCTATTCCCCTCCTCCCCCCCTCCTCCCTCCCTTTCTCGTGTGCCCTATGGAACGCCCACTCAATCTGCAACAAACTTCCCTTCACCCACGATCTCTTCATCTCCCATTCCCTTCACCTGCTCGCCCTAACTGAAACCTGGCTCACCCCGGACAACTCTGCCTCAATCGCAGCCCTATGCCACGGAGGTTATCGTTTCTCCCATTCGCCCCGCCCAGTCGGCTGCGGTGGCGGCGTCGGACTACTACTTTCGCCCGCCTGCAGCTTCCAACCTCTCCACCTACCTCAGTCTCACAGCTTATCCTTTGAAGTTCACTCCATCCGTCTATTCCACCCATTGCCACTCAGAGTTGCAGTCATTTACCGCCCCCCTGAGAAATCCCTTCCTTCCTTCCTTACCGACTTCGATGCCTGGCTCTCCGTCTTTCTTGAGCCCTCATCCCCATCCCTCATTCTCGGTGACTTCAACATCCACACTGACAACCCTTCCGATTCGTATGTTTCTCAGTTCCTCACTCTTACCTCCTCCTTCAACCTCCAACTGAGCCCCACCACCCCTACTCACAAATCTGGCCACTGTCTTGATCTCGTCCTCTCTTCTACTTGCTCACCCTCTATTTTCTGCGTTTCACCTCTTCCCCTCTCCGACCACCACCTTATCACATTCACACTTCAGCACCCTCCCCCTCAATCTTGCCCAACACTAACTACTACGTCCAGAAATCTCCAGGCTGTCGACCCCCCCCACCTTATCCTCTACTATCTCTGATCTCCTCCCTTCCATCTTGTCCTCCATATCCGTTGACACAGCTGTCTCCACTTACAATGCCACTTTTTCCTCCGCTCTTGACACTCTTGCACCGTCCACCTCCCGGCCCACAAGACGTACCAATCCCCAGCCCTGGCTGACCCCTTGCACCCGATACCTCCGCTCCTGCGCCCGTTCGGCTGAACGCCTCTGGAGGAAATCTCGCACCCTTACTGACTTCATTCACTTCAAATTCATGCTATCCTCCTTCCAATCCTCCCTATTCCTCGCTAAGCAGGACTACTATATCCAATTGACCAATTCCCTCAGCTCTAACCCTCGTCGTCTATTCGCCACCCTCAACTCCCTCCTCAAAGTGCCCTCTGCTCCCACCCCCCCTTCACTCTCTCCTCAATCTCTAGCCCACTACTTCCGTGACAAGGTCCAGAAGATCAACCTCGAATTCTCCACTACTCCCTCTCCTCCTCTTCAGCCTATATCTCACTCTGTCATCCAACCTACCCAGGCCTCCTTCTCCTCCTTTCCTGCTATCACCGAAGAGGAAATCACCCATCTCCTCTCCTCCTCGAAAGCCACCACTTGTTCCTCTGACCCCATCCCCACCAACCTACTCAACACCATCACTCCTACCATCACCCCCACCATCTGTCATATCCTTAACCTCTCTCTCTCCACTGCATCGGTCCCGGACACCTTCAAGCATGCTGTGGTCACTCCACTCCTCAAAAAACCATCACTTGACCCTACCTGTCCCTCCAACTACTGCCCCATTTCCCTCCTACCCTTCCTCTCCAAGATACTTGAACGCGCCGTTCACAGCCGCTGTATTGATTTTCTCTCCTCTCATGCCATCCTTGATCCGCTTCAATCCGGCTTTCGCCCCCTACACTCAACAGAAACAGCACTATCTAAAGTCTGCAATGACCTATTCCTCGCCAAATCCAAAGGTCACTACTCCATCCTCATCCTCCTCGACCTCTCCGCCGCCTTTGACACTGTCAATCACAACCTACTTCTTGACACACTGTCCTCCCTTGGGTTCCAGGGCTCTGTCCTCTCCTGGTTCTCCTCTTCTCTCTCCCATCGTACCTTCAGAGTACACTCTCATGGTGCGTCCTCCTCCCCTATCCCGCTCTCTGTTGGAGTTCCTCAGGGATCTGTCCTTGGGCCCCTTCTTTTCTCAATCTACACCTCTTCCCTAGGCTCCCTGATTTCTTCTCATGGTTTCCACTATCATCTTTATGCCGACGACACCCAGCTTTATCTCTCCACACCACAAATCACTGCGGATACCCAGGCCAAAGTCTCGGCCTGCTTATCCGACATTGCTGCCTGGATGTCCAACCGCCACCTGAAACTGAATATGTCTAAGACTGAACTTATTGTTTTCCCACCCAAACCCACTTCCCCTCTCCCTTCACTCTCTATCTCAGTTGATAACACCCTCATCGTCCCCGTCTCATCTGCCCGCAACCTTGGTGTCATCTTCGACTCCTCCCTCTCCTTTTCTGCGCACATCCAGCAGATAGCCAAGACCTGTCGCTTCTTCCTCTACAACATTAGCAAAATTCGCCCCTTCCTCTCCGAGCACACCACCCGAACTCTCATCCACTCTCTCATTACCTCTCGCCTTGACTACTGCAACCTACTCCTGACCGGCCTCCCACGTAGCCATCTATCTCCCCTTCAGTCCATCCAGAACTCTGCTGCACGTCTTATCTTCTGCCTTAACCGATATACTCATGTCACCCCTCTCCTCAAGTCACTTCACTGGCTCCCAATCGGATACCGCATACAGTTCAAGCTTCTCTTACTCACCTACAAATGCACTCGATCTGCGGCCCCTCCGTACCTCTCTACCCTCATCTCCCCTTACGTCCCTACCCGTAACCTCCGCTCTCAAGACAAATCCCTCCTTTCAGTACCCTTCTCCACCACCTCCAACTCCAGGCTCCGCCCCTTCTGTCTCGCCTCACCCCACGCCTGGAACAAACTCCGAGCCCATACGCCGTGCCCCCTCCCTACCCATCTTCAAATCAATGCTCAAAGCCCACCTCTTCAATATCGCCTTCGGCACCTAACCACTTCACCTCTTCTCAGGAAAACTTATCTACCCCAACTTGACATTTCGTCCTTTAGATTGTAAGCTCTTCCGAGCAGGGACCGTCCTTAATTGTTAATTTGTACAGCGCTGCGTAACCCTAGTAGCGCTCTCGAAATGTTAAGTAGTAGTAGTAGTAGTTACTGCACCACTTTAACCTAAACTAAAAGTAAAATTAATTTTTTCTACTTTTGGTTGTCTGGCCATTTACTTTTTCTAATTGTATTGGTCCCAGTCTCTTGTGTCTGCTATGGCTGTGGCCGTGCCCCTGCCTCCAGACTCACCTTTCCTCCAGTGTTCTGGCTTTGTGGTTTCTCCGGACTGCCTTGACCCTGCATTGATGCATCTGCTATCTGGTGTTCATGCTATCCAAGCCTCATTATGGTCTATTCAAGCCTCATCCCAGGTTGTGATATCATCAGCAAAGTCCTTTATAAAGCATGTTGGAACTCTTATGCCTTGCCTTTGCAACAGCTCTTTTAATCTTGAGTTCGTGTTCCCTGTTTGGATCCAAGTCCTGCCTGGCTTTGTTCCTGTGAGTCTTGTCCCCGAATGCTTGTTCCTGCGTTTCTGAGTCTTGCACTTGAAAGCTTTGTTTCTGAACCATATTCCTGAAAGCCTTGCTTCTGCAAACCTTGTTCCTAAATGCCTTATTCTTGTATGCCTTGATTCCTGCTTGGCTTTGTTCCTGTGAGTCTTGTCCCTGAATGCTTGTTCCTGCGTTTCTGAGTCTTGTACCTGAAAGCCTTGTTTCTGAACCATTTTTCTGAAGGCCTTGCTTCTTTGTGTGGTTTCCCTTTACCTTTTGCTTGCTGTATTTGATGTTTGAATCTGATTGGCTGTGTGGCACAGCCTTGCTTCTTTGTGTGGCTTCCCTTAACCATTGAGTGGCCATGTGATCCAGCCTTGCTTTGCTTCTTTGTCTAGTTCCGCTTTACCTTGTTCCTGTTAGCCAAGTCTGTTTCTGATTCCTGTTCCTGATGCCAAGCCAAGTCTGTTCCTGATTCCTGTTGCAAGCCAAGTCTTCCTGATTCCTGTTCCTGCCTTGTTTATACTCTTGTTTGTTCTTGTTGCTTAGCTCCTGCCCTGCTTTGTCTGCTGTGTTTTGTGCCTAGCCTTGTCTCATTTCATGCAGTCCAGTCCTGTCCGGATCCAGTCCTTGCCTTGTCCTTTTCTGGACCCAGTTTTAATCTAGTTCCATGTCTTGTCTCGTTCTTCCTTGCCTTGTATTGCCTGGGTCCCAGTCCCAGTTTTAGTTACTTACTTATCATTTCTAAAGCGCTACTAGATGTATGCAGCACTGTACACTTGAACATGAAGAGACAGTCCCTGCTCAACAGAGCTTACAATCTAATTAGGACAAACAGGACAAACAAGAGATAAGGGAATATTAAAGTGAGGATGATAAAATAAGGGTTCTGAACAAAGTGAATAAGGGTTAGGAGTTGAAAGCAGCATGAAAAAGGTGGGCTTTTAGCTTAGATTTGAAGACAGCCAGAGATGGAGCTTGACGTACCGGCTCAGGAAGTCTATTCCAGGCATATGGTGCAGCAAGATAAAAGGAACGGAGTCTGGAGTTAGCAGTGGAGAAGGGTGCAAATAAGAGAGGTTTACCCAGTGAACTAATCACAAATTAAAAATAGAAATATGTAGACAAATATTAAACTGAACCCCCAAGATGCCACAGTGCAACTCCAAAGAAAGAGAAAAAGTGATGCATGTCTCTGTGTACTGTGCAAATAGAGATGAGAGTGGAGAGGTACTGAGGAGCTACAGAGTGAATGCACTTATAGGTCAATAAGAGGAGTTTGAACTGTATGTGGAAACGGATAGGAAGCCAGAGAAGTGACTTGAGGAGAGGGCTAATATGAGCATAATGATACTGGCTCAGGCTCTGAAAAACATCACAGTTCTCTCCAACAGAGCAGGAAAAAAAAAGACAGAAGAGGTTGTTCTTTATGAAAATTAGAATAATTACTTCAAATTATATAGAGTTAATCATGCACTCTTTACATTGGGTGAGACCTTATGGAGAATAAAAAATAGGGTGTGGCTTGAGAATAAATGATGGTAGGGCCAAAGTTACTGCACTGTTCTTTATGAGGTCAACTATTAAGTAACTACAATGGAGTTTGCACAAAAGATCATGCAAAACATTGGTTCTGTTTCATGACAGTAAGGGAGGCTGTATTTACATGGCATGTGAGGGCAAAACAGACAGATAACAGGAAAAGTTTTATGTTCATTCATGGAAAGATGAATAGCTTAGTACTGTGGGCTGAGCACCGGGGAAGCAAAGGTTCAAATCCCACTGCTGCTCCTCATGACTTTTGGTGAACAAACATATGGATAAAGGCGAGCCGGTTGATATTGTGTGTCTGGATTTTCCAAAGGTCGTTTGACAAAGGACCTCATGAAATGCTCCAGAAGAAATTGGAGAGTCATGGGATAGGAGGTAGTGTCCTATTGTGGATTAAAAACTGGTTAAACGATAGAAAACAGAGAGTAGGGTTAAATGGTCAGTATTCTCAATTGAGAAAGGTAGTTAGTGGGGTTCCCCAGGGGTCTGTGCTGGGACCACTGCTTTTTAACATATTTATAAATGATCTTACCTTGTCCTGTCTGGGTTCCAGTTCTAGCCCCTTTGCCTTGCTTTCCTTGCCTCATCTGGATTCGGTCCTTGTCTTGTCTATTGTACTTTGTTACCTCTGCCTTGCTTTGTCTAGTCTCCTGGTTTATTCTAGTCCTGTCTTGTCTAGTCCAGTCTTGCCTTTCCTTGCTTAGTCCTGTCTTGTTCTGACTCCTGCCTTGTGCCAGCCCAGGTGACTTGTCTGCCTCAGCTCCGGCTGCGGTCCAAGGGCTCACTATCCCTGAATCCGTGACATTCCTCTTCAATTGTCATTTTCTTTCCGTTCTTCTCCTTAGTCTTCAATTTCTCTACCTATGGTTTGCCATTTCTTTCCCTCACTCTGGCTCTTCTATTTCACTTCCTCTTATTTCCCACTCCCTCACTAACTCTATCCTCTTTCTTTCTCCCCCTATCCAGCATTTCCCTCTCTCTCCCACTTCCACCCAGTGTGTGCCCTCTTTCTCTCCCCCTTCCACACAATGTGTGCCCCCTTTCTCTCCCCCTTCCACACAATATGTGCCCCCTTTCTCTCCCCCTTCCATCCAGCATGTGTGCCCTCTTTTTCTCCTCTTCCATCCAGCATGTGTGCCCTCTTTTTCTCCCCTTCCATCCAGCATGCACCCTCTTTTCCCCTTTTCCATCCAGCATGTGCCCTCTATTCTCCCCATCCAGCATCTGCCCTCTCTCTCCCCTCCTGTCCAACATCTGCCCTTTTTCTCTGCTCCCCTCTCCATTCAGTGGTAGCAAAAACAAAGAAAAAGCAATGCAGGGCCACTCTCTTCCTCCTTTTGACTTCTGGATCTGCCCCTGAACAGGAAATGATTTCAAAGGGGGTGAGACCGGCACCCAAGAGGATAAAGAGAACAACCCCATGATCAATAGCGGAGATTGGGTGGCGACACCGGAAATTGGGAAACAAAATGGGAGCTGGGCAGACTTCTATGTTCTATGCCCTGATCATGACTGAATAGACAGGGAAGGGCTGGAGTGTAAATTTTAAGGGGCTTCAACGTTAGCTTCAGAACTTAGTACAAGAACAGTGCTGGGCAGACTTCTACAGTCTGTGTCCTGAGAAAGGCAAGGACAAATCAAACTCGGGTATACATATAAAGTATCAAATACCGTGTAAATGAGTTTATCTTGTTGGGCAGACTGGATGGCCCGTACAGGTCTTTATCTGCCGTCATTTACTATGTTACTATGTAACTACTGAAACAGCAGCAGCAGTGGGGTATTGAGTGGGAGTGGGGAGAGTCTGGTGCACCTCCTGCCCCTTCCAGATTTTGGGGGGGTGCCACGGCACCTGTAGCTTCCCCTATTCCAATGCCTATGAGTCACATGCAAATCACTAAAGGAAGGCAAAGAGACTTTGAAAAGAAGCTTGCCTTGGAGGCAAAAAGGCATAAAAACTACTAGACAATTGAAGGGTAAAAGGGGCATTCAGGGAGGGCAAGGCCATAGTGGAGAGACTAAATGAATTTTTTGCCTTAGTCTTCACTAAGGAAGATGTGGGGGAGATACCGATGCCAGAAATAATATTAATGGTTGGAAGAATGAAAAGTTGGAGGAACTGAAACAAATCTCAGTAACCTGAAAGTGTAATGGGGCAATTTGACAAACTACAAAATAGCAAATCACCTGGACCTAATGGCATAGATCCTAGAATACTGATAGAATTAAAAAAGGAACTTGCAGAGTTATTATTAGTAATTTGTTTTTAAAATCAAACTTGGTACCAGAAGATTGGAGGGTGGCTAATGTAATGCCAATTTTTAAAAAAGGATCCAGAGATGACCAGGGAAATTATAGACCAGTGAGCCTGATGTTTGTGCCAGGCAAAATGGTAGAGACTAATAAAGAAGAATATTACTGAGCATATACATAGAACACAAGAACAGCCATATTGGGGCAGGTCAATGGTCCATCCTGCTTCCAACAGTGGCTAATCTAGGTCACAAGAACCTGGCAGAATCCCATATAGTAGTAAGATTCCATGCTACCAAGGACAACAATAGCTTTCCCCACTTCTATCTCAATAGCAGACTATCCAGCTTATAATCGAAAGTGATCGTTGGCCATCTTCCGACACAAATCGGGAGATGGCCGGCGATTTCTTAAACGCGGCGAAATCGGTATAATCGAAAGCGGCATTTTTGACAGCATCACCGCTTTCCTGTCGCTTCACCAGCGAAAGGTCAAGGGGGCGTGTCAGATTAGCAAAGGTGGGACATGGGCGGGCATGGGCGTGGCTACCAGATGGCCGGCTTTCGCCGATAATGGAAAAAAAAGCGGCGTTAAGCAGTATTTCGCCGTGTTTACTTGGTCCTTTTATTTTCACAACCGAGCCTCAAAAATGTGCCCCAAATGACCAGATGACCACTTGAGGGAATGGGGGATGACCTCCCCATACTCCCCCAGTGGTCACCTACCCCCTTCCATACTAAAAAAATAAAACTAAAAACCTTTTTTGCCAGCCTGTATGCCAGCCTCAAATGTCATACCCACCTCCATGACAGCAGAATGTGTTGTATCCTCCGACAGCCTTTCCCTGGTTGCGATGTGGCTCTCGGGTGAGTGCGACACCTTTTCTGTTAGGTGCCCTGCAGAGTCACATTAGCAATGCATTGTGGTGGGTGTAGGGTACTGGGCTCCACTCCCATGGTGCTTTCCCCCCCTGCTAACTGGGTCAGAGTGTGCCCTGTTTTGTTTCCTGTTGTAGTCCATGCGGTAGTGGCCATTTTTGTAAGCCAGTTTTAGTTCCCTTTCCTGTGTTACCCACGTTAGAGAACGTAGTTCTTACCTTGAATGGTGCTAAAAGAAGGCATTGTACACCAGGGGCGTATCTGACCTGCGGCGGTAGGGGGGGCCAGGGCCAGAGTGAGGGGGCACATTATAGCCCCCCCCCCCGCCGCCGCCGCCGCCATTGCCGATCCCCCTCCCCCCAGCCGCTGCCATTGCCAACCCTCCCCCTCCGTTGCTCGCCTACCTTCGCTGGCGGGGGACCCCAACCCCCGCCAGCCGAGGTCCGCGTCCTCCTGCCGCTGCCGGCTGCCTTTGGTCCTTTCATTTTTCCATTGAAGCTGGCGCCGCCGTCGACGAAAAAGTTTCTTTTAAATCTGACGTCGCTGCACGTTGCACGTTGTACGTGCAGGACGTCAGACTCAGAAACAATTTCTGAGTCTGACGTCCTGCACGTACAACGTGCAGCGACGTCAGACTCAAAAGAAACTTTCGTCGGCGCCAGCTTCAATGGAAGAATTAAAGGACCAAAGGCAGCCGGCAGCGGCAGGAGGACGCGGACCTCGGCTGGCGGGGGTTGGGGTCCCCCGCCAGCGAAGGTAGGCGAGCAACGGAGGGGGAGGGTTGGCAGCGGTAGGGGGGGGCCAGGGCGAAATCTGCGGGGGCCCAGGCCCCTGAGGCCCCACGCAGATACGCCCCTGTTGTACACCATTGTGCCAGCTCTGACCTACTGCTAATCTTAGTACCAGGGGACTCTTTGCCAGTGGGGCACAACCTCTGATCTGCAGTTAACTGTGAGTAAACGTGCTTATTTCAAGAAAGGACTTTCAGAGAGATTAGTCTTCAGGTGTGAACTGGTGTGCCAAAGGTATACAGCAGCAATAAGTCCTAGAGGCTGTATGCAGGTCCCTGGAGCAAATTTAGTGGGTGCAGTACATTTGTGGGTAGTGGGTTTGGGGGGCTCAGCTCCCAAAGTAAGGGAGCTATGCACATGGGAGCTTTTCTGAAGTCCACCGCAGTGACCCCTAGGGTGGCTGGTTGGTGTCCTGGCATGTCCGGGGGGCCAGTGCACTAAAAATGCTGGCTCCTCCCATGGCCAAATGCCTTGAATTTGGCTGGGGCCTGAGATGGCCGACAACTTTCCATTATCGCTGAAAAACAAACCCGGCCATCTCAAACTCGGCGAACTCCATGGCATTTGGCCGGGCTAAACCATATTATTGACAAAAAAAGATGGCCGGCCATCTTTTTCGATAATACGGTTCCGGCCAGCTATAGCGCCGCTGCCAACATAGATCACCGGCGATCTATTTGGCCGGCGACGTTCGATTATGCCCCTCCATGGAATTTTCCTCCAGGAACTTGTCCAAACCTTTTTTTTTAACCCCAGATATGCTAACCACCAACATGGATTTAGAGAAGGGACATCTTCCCTCACCAATCTGTTACATTTTTTGAAGGGATATGGATAAACGTGAGCCAATTGATAAAGATGGGCATTTTAGAAAGGCTGTTCAACTCAGAATGTGGATGTCCAAGTCAGTACATCACAAGTGGTCATACATGTAAGATGTATGCCCAAGTGCTGGAAACATCTAACATGAACATCCATTTTACAAACTGAAATGTCCAAATTATGAACAGGACAAAACTTTTGTGGTAGCAAAGGAACGTCCATATTTAAAAAATGGGTACAAACATGTCCATATGGAGGAGTAGCCTAAAGCACTGTTTCCCAAGTCAGTCCTGGAGTACCTGGACATCCAACTCTGATAGCAGAAGGGGAAGGGACATTCATGTTCAAAAAGATGGATATCCATATTTAGACCTGGTACTTGGTGTGCCCAGGTTACAGAAAGGTGTTCTGATTGAGTAGTTCTCCATTGAATAGAAATAAAGGAAATCACAGTTGGTATTTTTCTGTTCCTGGAATGCTCACAATTAAAAATAAAAAACAAAAATTACAAAAAGCTACTGTGGAACTTGAATGGACAACCTCTAGATCTCTGCTTTGGCTCTCAGCTGGCTGCTTTAGGCCAGTGTTTCCCAAGTCAGTCTTGGAATACCCCCTTGCCAATCAGGTTGTCAGGGTATCCACAATGAATATGCATGAAAGAAATTTACATACAATGGAGGCAGTATATGCAAATCAATCTTATGCATATTCATTGTGGATATCCTTAAAACCTGACAGATTGGTATAGGATTTGATAAGAAGGTAAATGTTAATAAATCAAGGCCAACGGCAATTGATTTCCCAGTAAAACTCACACCAAACAGGGGATTTAACATTAAAATACATTTAATCCAATATTAATAAGAAGATGTTTAGAGGTTTTAACTTTTCCACCAAACAAATGTCAAACAATCTTTTTCCAGGATTTCAATGGTATGGCACAAGATAACATCACAAACACTTTCAGATAAGTATAACTATATTTTATGGCTAGACATTAAAATTTCTCTCTTCCATACTGATTCAGTGAAATTAATTTTATTAAGAACTAGATACTGTAAATTCTGTTTCCCTTTTTGTCTTACAGTTCAGAAACAACTTTAGCACGGTTATTGGAAAGAGGTAAAATTTCTCTCTCCTCTGTTCTTTTAAGTATATTGTCTAGTCCTGAGTGTGCATACTTTGTTTAAATTAATTTGTCACTTAGCTCTAGTAGTCCAACTTTATGTTTGCAGGGCACACCAGTGTTTTCTGGCTTTGAAAGTCCTTGGGACATATTGGATAAGAATCTTCTTCTTTTTATGTGTCTACTCTGACTTCAACCAAATCAATTAAAAAAAAACCCTGTCCTCCTAGTGTGTGTGCCCTTTTTAGTGTGTCCTACTCCAGCATGTTTCTATTTGTGTTTCTGTCTAATTTAAAAAAAAGACAATTGTGGACCCCTAAACTTACAATTCCAGCCCATAGCATCCTTCCATTCTCTCCCAGCTTTAAGTACTACTACTAATCATTTCTGTAGCGCCACTAAATGTATGCAGTGCTACTGAATAACACAGCACATACTCAGCGGTTAGCGCTATTACTGTGCACACACTATAGCTGCTTTACCAAGCCATTGAATGCAAACATTCTTTCAGATTTCCGTCATAGTTTACCATAAATTAACTCTATCCCTCCTATTTAACTTTTTTCCAAACATTACTCAAAGGAATTAAATTGAACATTAAGCCTCAATCTAATTCATATTTAGGAGCTCATTTTCAAAACAGAAAAACATCCAAAAAGCAGCAAAAAGTGGTAGATTTTTTTTTTTTTTGCCAAAATGTCAAAAACACAATTTAAAGATGTTTTTCCAAGTCTGTTCATATATAGTGCATCCAATCACAAGGGGGCGTGTCAGGGGAATGTTGGGGGTGGGATTTGGGTGTTCTCAAAACTTGACATTTTTCTGCCAGATAGAACAAAACAAAAACATCTGGGGCTAAAAGTTAGACATTGTGGTCTAGACCTGTTTCAATCACGACTAAGTTACAAAAAGATCCCTAAATGACCAGATGATCACTGGAGGGATTAAGGCATGACCCCCCCCCCCCTTACTCCCCCAGTGGTCACTGATCTCCTCCCTTCCTCCAAATATGTGAAAGAAACAGTACATACCAGCCTCTATGACAGCTTCAGATGTTATGGCCAGTCCTACTGGAGCAGCAAGCAGGTCTATGGAGTAGCCTAGTGGTCGGTGCAGTGCACTGTAGGGAAGGGAACCCAGGCCCATATCCCACTCTAACCATTACACTTGTAGCGCAGGAGCCCTTACTGCCATCTCAATAGGTGGCGGTAAGTGCTCCCACCCAAAATGGGCGCACGACAAATGCTTCACTTGCCACACATCCATTTCTTTTTTAAAAACCTGCCTTTTACCCACTGTGGTAAAAAGGGGCCTCAGCGCGCATCAAAAACACGCACCAATGCTAGCGCAGGCCCCCTTTTGCCGCAGCTTCTTAAAAGGACCCCTAAGTTTCTTCCTAAGTCGTGCCGGAATTCCATCTTAAATCAGTCAATCATTCTTCCAGCATTTTTCCCAAAACCATGTGCCCATCCTGGAGAAGTGTACTGCATACCTTGGACTGCATGTGAGAGAAGTTTGGGTGGGGGGATTGGAATTGGTGGGGGTGGGGATGTGGAATAAAATAACAAAATTGAATATCTAGGTCTATCTTAGCTGGTGACGGTCAGCTGACCACTGCCAGCTGAATATTGACCAGTGAGCTCCTAAATTTGTGTCCTATTTTCAACCAAATTTAGAAGCATAAGTTTTCAGCTGAAAAAATCATCTTAATTTAGCAACTTAAAAGTTATGCTTATACCTTCAGGCTTGCTAAGCTCCTAACTTGTTTTCCCTACCTTAAGTCTGCTCTATTTTATATGCTCCTAAATTTAAGCATTTAGTGAAAACGTTTAGTAAAAATTAATGCACTCTGCCCTAGTAAATTTTCAAAGAGGCTAACATAGGTGCATAACTCTCAAAGTTTGGACATAAATCCTTTGAATGTCAGGCCAATTGTTCCTTACTGCTTATATAAAAGTAAAATGCAACAAAATGACTAAATGGACATTTGAAAAAAAAAAAACATAATAGTATAAACCATGCCAAATACTGTTATGTCTCTCCTATTATACAGGTTGAAGTACGTCTGGAGAAATATGTCAAACCCACACAAGGTGGCACCAAACATTCACAGATTATGGTAACTCTGACAACAGCATCTTACTCTCTTCTTTAGAGTAGTGACTTTCAACTCAGCCTTCAGGGACCACCTGGCCAGTCAGATTTTCAGGATTTCCACAATGAATATGCAGAAGATGTATTAGCATGAACTTCCTCCACTGCATGCAAATATCTTTTTCATATTCATTGTGGGTATCCTGAAAAGCAGCCTGGCCAGGTGATCCCTGAGGATTAGATTGAAAACCACTGTTTTAGAAAGATGTGTGAGCACTGTCCAGATATATAAAGACAAAAACCACTAGCAATATAGTAATACGCAGCAAAAATATTTAAACCTGCATAATTATTCTAACATATATTCACACAAACTTCCTCCCAATAAGCACATACCTTAACCAGTGGACTTCTTGAAGGCCAGAAATAATCATAAATGTCAAACAATGATCATCTTTTTTTTTTGTTACATTTGTATCCCGCACTTTCCCACTCATGGCAGGCTCAATGCGGCTTACATGGGGCAATGGAGGGTTAAGTGACTTGCCCAGAGTCACAAGGAGCTGCCTGTGCCTGAAGTGGGAATCAAACTCAGTTCCTCAGTTCCCCAGGACCAAAGTCCACCACCCTTACCACTAGGTCACTCCTTTTGTGGTTTAAAAACTTTTGTATATAATTGCTTAATAATTCCGTTCTGTACTAGAAATGTCTCTGCGAGAGGTCAGCATCCTAGCACAAAGATGGGACCCTCTAGCTATAAGAGAACCTCTTACATGTTCCAAATAGCTCAACTTGGCATTCCTTGAATCACAAAAATACTAGGACTAGGGGGCATGCAATGAAGCTACAAATTAGTACATTTAAAACAAATCAGAGAAATTATTTTTTCATTCAATGTGTAATTAAACTCTGGAATTCGTTGCCAGAAAATGTGGTAAAAGTGGTTAGCTTAGCGGGGTTTAACAAAGGTTTGGATAGCGTCCTAAAAGAAAAGTCTATAAGCCATTATTAAAATGGACTTGGGAAAATCTACTGCTTATTTCTAGGATAAGCAGCATAAAATGTATTATACTGTTTTGAGATTTTACCAGGTATTTGTGACCTAGATTGGCCACTGTTGGAAACAGGATACTGGGCTTAATGGACATTCGGTCTATCCCAGTATGGCAACACTTATGTACTTATGAAATTAAGGACTGCTTTATGGAGCAGCTGGGTCAGGAACCAACAAGAGGGGGAACCATTCTGGACCTAGTCCTTAGTGGTACACATGACCTGATGCAGGGGATAATGGTGATAGGACCACCTGATAACTGATCATAACATGATCAGATTTGACATAATCTCTAGGAGTAAGTACACACAGGAAATCCAATACACTAGCATTTAACTTTCAAAAAGGAGACTATGATAAAATTAGGAGAATGGTCAAAAAAAAAAAAAAAAAAGAGGATTAGCTGCAAAGGTCAAAAATTTACATCAGGCGTAAATGCTATTCAAAAATAAACCAAACACAGTGAAGATGATACCTTCGCTGTGTTTGGTTTGTCTGTATGACTACGAGGGTTCCCAGGGCTTTTTTTGTGCCGGTACGCACTGGTACAGCATACCGGCACCTTTTTTCATCTGCAGCTGTCCTTACTTTGAGCTTCTCTCTTTCTCTCTCTCGTCGCTGCCTCTGCCACCAATGGTAGATGTCCTGAGCTTCTCTCCCAACCCCCCTCCCCCAAAAATGTTCCAACATGATTTTCCCCTTCTGAGCACTAACAGAGGCAGTGTTTCACATTCATCTGCCTGTCTTGCATCAGCCCAGAAGTCTTTCTTTCTCTCTGCCACACCCCTGCAGAAACAGGAAGTTACAGCGAAGGGGGCGGGGCGCAGCAGAGAGAAAAAGACTGCTGAGCCAACACAGGGCAGGCAGCTAAATGTGAAACGCTGCTGCTTTTAGTGCTCAGAAAGGGAAAACCATTTCAAAATGTACATTGGGGGTGGGATGCATTGGGGAATGTTTACCGATGTTGGCATGGGAGGGGGAGCGCAGGAGAGAGACATGGGGAGGGAGGAAATGTTCATCTGACCTGGGCACAAGGGGTGGGGGTACAGGAGAAAGACATGTTGGAGTGGAGGTTAGAAAAAGCAGGAGACGGCCGATGAGGTGAGCCTATCACACTGGTTCACCCAAAACAATAGCAAATGCTATTGAAAACAATAGCAAAAAGATAATTAGAAATAAGGGACTGCCTATACCGGGTACACCTGTAAAAAGTTTAAAGCTGTTCTAAAGTGTTCCAGTTGGATAGGCAGTGCCATCAAAGGTGGAGGAGAAAAGATTTTTTAAAACTTATTGGACAGCTTTTTTTTTAATAATATTTTTGTTAAATTTTTAAAGATACATAAAACAAAAGAAAAAGTAACAACATGTACTATAGTACAATATAATAAAATACACAAAGCTGAGTTCAAACAGCAAAGTTAAATAAAATTAAGCCATAGATGAGAGAAAAAGGTCTAAAGTTTCTTTTTAAAAAACCTGCCTTTTACCCACTGTGGTAAAAAGGGGCCTCAGTGTGTATCAAAAACACGCACCGAAGTTTCCATTTCTGATGACCCATTTTATGTCCAGGTATAGAGTTTGTTGCGGACTGCTCATATTTTTTGTAGAAATAAAGAAAACAGCAGTTATAAACTCTATTTTGTGCTCATTTTTCTATACAAGAAACTAAACGGAAGATAAAAATTCCACTGAAATGTAGATGGAAAGCGATGACCACAAATGCTCGCAGTCTAAGCAATAAAGTTCATGACCTTCAAGCCCTGATGTTGGAGGCAGACTTAGACATTGTTGCAATCACTGAGACATGGCTCAATGGTTCCTATGAATGGGATGAAACATACCAGGCTATAATCTATTTAGGAAGGATAGAGATGGTCGTAAAGGTGGAGGAGTAGCTCTGTATGTGAGAAATGATATCGCAGCGACTGAAATGACAGGGACCTGGGGAAAGGAAGAAGCGATACGGATCACCTTAAAAAGAGATGAAAGAACCTCTGTCCACATGGGTGTTGTCTACAGACTCCCGACACAACTGGAGGAACTAGATAGGAATCTGATTGCAGATATTCAAAAGTTAGGAAAGAAGAGAGAGGTGCTGTTGCTGGGAGATTTCAATCTGCCGTATGTAGATTGGAAGGTTCCATCTGCGGAATCAGAAAGAAGTAGAGAGATCGTAGATGCTTTTCAAAGTGCTCTGCTCAGACAAATGGTGACGGAACCCACGAGGCAGGGAGCGACGCTGGATCTGGTGCTCACAAATGGGGATAGTTTGTCAAATGTCCGAGTGGGTGCCCACATGGGCAGCAGTGACCATCAAACAGTTTGGTTTGATATGACAGCTGAAGTGGAGGGCGGCCACTCAAAACTCAAAAGTCCTGGATTTCAAGCATACTGACTTTAGTAAAATGGGGGAATACCTGAGAAAGGAGCTGATGGGCTGGGAGGACGAATGAGAAGTGGAAGGACAGTGGTCCAGGCTGAAAGAAGCTATAAATAAGGCCACAAACCTTTATGTAAGAAAAGTAAATAAAAGCAAGAGAAAAAGGAAACCAATATGGTTCTCCAAGCAAGTGGCTGAGAAAATAAAGGCTAAAGAGTTGGCGTTCCTGAAATACAGAAAAACTCAAGAAAAGGAACACGGAGAGGAATACCAGATGAAACTGAAAGAAGCCAAGAGAGAGATACGTCTGGCGAAAGCGTAAGAACAAATGGCTAGAAAGGTAAGGAGGGGTGACAAAAATTTCTTCAGGTATATTAGTGAAAGGAGGAAGATTAAAAAGGGAATTGTGAGACTGAAAGATGCTGCGAACCGCTATGCAGATAATGAAGAAAAAGCAAATTTGCTAAACAGATACTTTTGTTCTGTTCTCACAGAAGAAAATCCTGGAGAAGGACCATGATTGACTGGCAAAAGTACATATGAGAATGGAGTGGATATAGCACCGTTCACTGAAGAGAGTGTGTATGAACAACTTGAAAATCTAAAGGTGGACAAAGCCGTGGGACCAGACGGGATCCACCCCAGGATATTGAGGGAGCTCAGAGAGGTTCTGGCGGGTCCCTTGTACATGTCAACCTGTAAGTAAGTGGCTGTTTGATTTTGCGTGTTGGTTGCTGTTAAAGTACATTTCCCTTGTCACAATAAAAATTATTTAAAAAAATTGTTTAATAAATCCTTGGAGACGGGAGAGGTTCCGTGGGAGTGGAGAACAGCAGATGTAGTCCCTCTTCACAAAAGTAGTGATAGGGAAGAAGCTGCAAACTACAGGCCAGTAAGCCACACTTCGGTTATTGGAAAAGTAATGGATGCAATGCTGAAGGAAAGGATAGTGAATTTCCTGGAAGCCAATAAGTTGCAAGATCCGAGACAACATGGTTTCACCAAAGGTAAATCGTGCCAAATGAATCTCATTGAATTCTTTGACTGGGTGACCAGAGAATCGAATCATGGACATGCTATAGACGTAATCTACTTAGATTTCAGCAAAGCTTTTGACACGGTTCCCCACAGGAGGCTCTTGAATAAACTAGACAGGCTGAAGATAGGGCCCGAAGTGGTGAACTGGATTAGGAACTGGTTGACAGACAGACGCCAGAGGGTGGTGGTAAATGGAATTCGATCGGATGAGGGAAAGGTGAGCAGTGGAGTGCCTCGGGGATCGGTGCTGGGGCCGATTCTGTTCAATATATTTGTGAGTGACCTCGCCGAAGGGTTAGAAGGTAAAGTTTGCCTTTTTGCGGATGATACTAAGATTTGTAACAGAGGGGACACCCGGGAGTGGAAAACATGAAAAAGGATCTGCAGAAGCTAGAAGAATGGTCTAAGATTTGGCAATTAAAATTCAATGCGAAGAAATGCAAAGTGATGCACTTAAGGAATAGAAATCCACGGGAGATATATGTGTTAGGTGGTGAGAGTCTGATATGTACAGACGGGTAGAGGGATCTTGGGGTAATAGTATCTGAGGATCTGAAGGCAATGAAACAGAGTGACAAGACGGTGGCCATAGCTAGAAGGTTGCTAGGCTGTATAGAGAGAGGTGTGACCAGCAGAAGAAAGGAGGTGTTGATGCCCCTGTATAAGTTGTTGGTGAGGCCCCACTTGGAGTATTGTGTTCAGTTTTGGAGGCCGTATCTTGCTAAGGATGTAAAAAGAATTGAAGCGGTGCAAAGAAAAGCTACAAAAATGGTATGGGATTTGCGTTACAAGACGTATGAGGAGAGACTTGCTGACCTGAACATGTATACCCTGGAGGAAAGGAGAAACAGGGGTGATATGATACAGACGTTCAAATATTTGAAAGGTATTAATCCGCAAACGAACCTTTTCTGAAGATGGGAAGGCAGCAGAACTAGAGGACATGAATTGAAATTGAAGGGGGCAGACTCAAGAAAAATGTCAGGAAGTATTTTTTCACGGACAGAATGGTGGATACTTGGAATGCCCTCCCGCGGGAGGTGGTGGAGATGAAAACGGTAACGGAATTCAAAAATGCGTGGGATAAACATAAAGGAATCCTATTCAGAAGGAATGGATCCTCAGAAGCTTAGCGGAGATTGGGTGGCAGAGCCAGTGGTGGGAGGCAGGGCTAGTGGTTGGGAGGCGGAGCTAGTGCTGGGCAGACTTCTACGGTCTGTGCCCTGAAAATGGCAGATACAAATCAAGTCTCTACTCAACCGGAAGAAAAAACATATAGACTACCCAAGTCCTCAAATATAAATATTCCACCAAAAAATACTTGGGAAAAATTAAACTAAATAACCATTCATACATATAATCGTTAATATAATTATTTAAATTTTAGATTGTGCTCAGTCCATATCCATTACACCCATAGCGTTCCCAGGGAAAGCATGTAGTAGTGTTTAGATGGAACCATCATAGCACATCCTATGTTCCACCTCCTCAAAATGTATGCGTACACACCTACTGTTACTTGTAATGCAACTTGCAGTTAATGATATTTCAAATTTTTAAGACAGATCTCATTAAATCAACTATACATTAACAGTTAATTCTTATTATACCCCACAACAAATAACTGCAGTTATAATATGAATCATAATCTTAAGTAACACTCACTTATAAATCACATACAGCTTATAGTTACCACTAAATTCTACACATACCACAAATGCATACTCAAAAAAACCTGAATATGTAAAAACGAAAAACAAAAAAATAACTTCCCTGAGGAACCCAGTGTGCTCGTGCAGGTGATTTAAAATTTCATCAAAAGTTCATTCGTGCTCTTCAACACCATCTCACTTCTCCCTTTAACTCAAGCTGAGTTTCGAGTATCTTCCTCAGAAAGGGAACTACAAACATAAATTTACATTAATAATCTAAACATTATTTTCACCCTATACTAGAATATAATTAAATATTTATACAGCTTCAATTTCAAAACTTAAATTCAATTACTCACATAAATCCAATTCATTGTTACCATCAATGTCAGGTACTATCCCTGAGCAGGTAGTGTCTGGAACCCTCCTTACTCTCCAAACCAAACAGCTGCCCTACACCTTACTCTGTTCAAATACCCAAGGGGAACCTCCCCATTGGTTCCCATGCAGCCAATAAGATTGAGAGAGGGAAAGGGACTCACAATAGCTGGAAACACCCAAAATAATTTAAAGGGGCCATTACTCTCAGGGAATTCTGGCCCCACATTTCATAACCATTCAACCTCTCTATTTAAACCCCGGGGGTAAACAGTGTCCCACATATAAATAAACCGTTGTTCCTTCCTAATCAAAATATCACTCAGATTTCCTCCCCTCTGTAATTTAATTTGAAGGATCACTGTATATTTCAAATCTTCAATCTGATGATGAAACTCACTCCAATGCTCACTCAGAGGAGCTTCCCTTTTACAGGTACGGATATTACTAATGTGTTCCCCAATGCGTATTTTAATCTTCCTCTTCGTGTGCCCTATATAACAAAGTCCACATGGACACCATATACAGTACACAACTCCAGCCGAATTACAATCAGTCCTGCTATGCATGTAAAAATTTCGATGATTATTATTGGGTACACTAATTTTGTTACCCTCATAAACATGCTGACAATATATGCAGGATCCACATTTAAAATGTCCCGGTTGTTTGTGCCATTCCGGACACCGACCAGATAACATCTCTCCCAAATTACGCCCTCTCTTATACGCAAAACAGGGGCGATCTACCAAGGGTGCATGTACTTGAAGAACATGCCAATGTTTACATATTAATTGTCGGATCAAGCTGGACATATTTGAAAAAGGAAGTACACAAACCAGGGGAAATGGATTATCTTGATCCTTAGATTGCAATAGCCACTGACGTTCCGCATTAAGAACTGTAACAAGACAGAAAAGACTCCAGTTTGATATACTGACATATAGAGAGATAATCCCTCCATAAAGTAGATACACTGCAAAAGTCTAGACATCCCATTACCTTGCCCAGAATAAACTAGTGTCTAGCAGCCTAAACATCTACCTAGCATTTCACTGAAGCAAAACAGTACTATAATCTGTGACCTGGAACAAATACAGGATATTTCTGGAGCACATTTATTTATTTATTTATTGCATTTGTATCCCACCTTTTTCCCACCTATTTGCAGGCTCAAAGTGGCTTTACCTATGGACTTGCAACAGAAGGCAGCAGAGATCCACATGTTGGGTCACTCTGGACAAGAAGACTGAAAGCACTGTGGCACCTTAAATAGCATTTGGTGGGCACCCTACGTAGGTATGCGTTTATGTAATTTCCATGCACTATTCAATAACATGTGCCTGGTGTCAGGATGCCTATTTGACATGAGGTATTTTCTGACACTTGTGTACCTGAAAAACAGACATTTCCTTACAGTTTCAGAGAAGTGACAACACACCATACACACACACTAGAACTGCCAACTGTGCTTACTTGACTGTATGTGTTCGGCAGTGGTAAATGTGAGTGAAAAGGAATCTTTGTGCATATCCTTCAGCCCCACAGATCTCCATTTTCTTTGTAAGTTTAGTAGAGAGGTCATTTGGTGAGAGCTGCAAAGTGGTGTATGTTTTGGAGTTGAAGGAGGAGGAGTGTGTTGGTGATGGTTCTGATGTTTATTGTGTGGTGTTGATGCGATGGAATCTGAGGGAGGCCCAAGAGAGACATAGGGAGTGAGGCAGCACCTGGTGCATCCAGGAACACCAGTGGCCAAGAAAGCCACAGGCCCAAAGAAGCCTCACAGGCACTACCTCCACCAGCCCAGGTCCCAGCACCTCTACAAAGCTGGTCCAAGGAAGAGAAAGGCCACTAGCAAGACCTCGGAGCAGGGGCGGCTGTGAGCCACCCAGTTTTCTGAGCATGAAAATAACATGCTCATGGAAATGGTGTTGGCCAATTATGATGATTTATTTAGGAATGGCTGCATAAGACTATTGAAGGCCTCCAAGAACTGCATTTGGGGCTCTATAACAAGAGCTGTGAGCAACCTGGGGGTAGACATACACACCACAGAACAAATAAAGAACTGCTTTAGAGACATCGAATCTGACCTGAAATGCAAAAGACCTGCCATTGAGAGCCACGCAAGAGCAACAGGGGGTGGGAGACCCTGTGGTGAGACACTGACACCTGTGGAAGAGTGACTGGTAGCCACAGTTGTGCCGGAATATTTTGTGGGCCTAGGAGAGCAGTTTGACACTGAGGCCGAAAGAGCAGGTGGGTGTTCTGAAGTGTACAGTTCATATCTATTTTCAGGCTAGAAACATATGTACCTTTCTTACAGGGTTGGAGAGTGGATGGTATCCTAGTAAGCATAAGTCTACAGATTACCAGAAGAGTGGTCACAGACTAATCAGATTACCGAGCCTTACATGAGCCACATGCTGTACTGGACAATGTGCCAACTTCATGTCACAACATAAGCGTAATGAATGGTGCATGTACACCTGGTACCTGAGTGTCAGTGGCCTAGCTCAATCTTTGTCAAGTTGGTCTTGGAGTACCCCCTTGCCAGTCAGGTTTTCAGGATATCCACAATGAATATGCATAAAAGAGATTTACATATAATGGAGGCAGTGCGTGGTAATCAATTTTATGCATATTCATTGTGGATATCCTGAAAACCTGACTGGCAAGAGGGCACTCCAGGACTGACTGGGACACAGTACGCTAGGCCACTCGCAATCAGATACAAGGTGGCCATGCACATTTCCCCTGACTTTGAAGGTAGCACAAGTGGCCCACATGAATGAAGAGATATGCCGTGGAAAACAAACCAGCAGATCAATATAATATCCAAAAACAACTTTATTGAAGATACCGTACGTAAGACAAATGCCCATTTGTCTTACGTACGGTATCTTCAATAAAGTTGTTTTGGGATATTATTTTGATCTGCTGGTTTGTTTTCCACGTTGGATTTTGCAGATCGCTTGCCTTGTTGTTTTTTGAAGAGATATGCCTACGGGTTAGGACAGAACCTGGATTTGGGGGCTAGAGATGACCGAAAGGGTGACAGGACATATATCGCTGTAGCCACATAGCTTGTGTGAATTAGTGAAAAAGTACAGGGAATTTCTGTCTACATCCTAACATTGTCCACCCAGCTGGAATGTACAATCCTTGAAGGAACTGACAAGTAGTTTTGTTTTGTTTTTTCATAAAACAAATGGAAGCAAATGAATGAGATCTACTCATAGATTGGTACCTTATGATGATAAACAAATGACAGGCTAAGATTCTTTACCATAGTCATGTATGTACAGGAATAACTGGTTTGTGAATTTGTGGTTCATTACAAGACCCAGCCAAGTGCAGCAGGCGGCACAGGTGCTGAGTTCACCAGAGACAGAGGAGCTGAGCCTGCAGGAGTCACTGGAGGTATTGAAGACCTCATCGACAAAAGAGAAGCTGTCAAAGCAGCTCTTTCCAGATCTCGTGATGGGGGGGGGGGGGGAACCTCTCACTTCACCTCTCCACTGAAGTGGTGCAGGAGCAGGAGGTACAAAGGAGCAGGGCTTTTTTTCAGGGGGGTACTGAGTACTGGTACCTTTTCTATTGTCTGCTAAGTTTTAATGAAAGAGCTCAGGCTCTACACACCAAATCTGCCTTGTTATAGATTCTGTGACTGGTTGCAGGGGGCCTGGCCATTGTGGGGTGGATCCCTCAGTGATCACCTCACTCCTGAAGGATGGCCTAGCATTTGAGTACCGGCACCTTTTTTGCTAGTACAAACATACTGCAAAGGAGTGAGGAGCACATAGAGACACAGGAACAGGCTCGCCCACCTGTGCAGTAGCAGGCTGCAACTCATCCAAGTGAGCAAAGACTGACGGCACTACAATCCCTGCAGTGGCCATTTTGAGCAAATGGAGGGCCATTACCAAGGCATGCGGGATGACATCAGGGAGCTTCGTAACACCATGAGGGAATAGCTTCATGTCACCATAAGGGAGGAGTTTCAGGAGCTGAGACGGAGATGACAGAGAACATGCGGGAGGGCTATAGATTCATTGGAAAATGCATTCAGGAATTGATGGCTGCTATCCTACAGCAGCCTTCTCAGGAAGCACTACTGCCACCTCCTCAAGAACCACCACAGATGCACCATACCAACAGAGGGCAATGCTGAGCTGTAGAGCACATAGGCCAGACTTTCAGCCCCGACTCGAGGACAGATCTGGGTGGAGGAAATTAAGGTGTGGAGGGATGGAAAGGTTGGCAAGTTTTGGGTCATGATATAATTTGCATTCGGAGCTGCCCAGATGTGGCTTGAACATTATGGGGACAGCTATGATTATTTGCCTTAAGTGTCAAGTATGTGGATACAGAGAGCCATGCACGTCGGCATATCTGCGATTGGCCCTTTATGTCATACATGCCATTTTATTGTTAGGGATGAACATTTTGCTATACATGTAATTTTTCTGGTGGCTGGCTGACCTCATGGGAGTTTAGGTCTTCTGGCTCCTGCACCAATGCTTCTGCCACCATACCTGGGGTTAGTCAGCAATCATCCAGTTACATATATAGTTGAAATATTCTAGTAGAGATATATGAATAAGAGCATATTAAGATCAGAAAAAATGATAGGTAAAGGCAGTATCTGTAGCATGTAGAACTGTAGTGTTTTTGCCATGGGTTTGTACACTGCCCACATTATAACCTGTCTCTAAGATATCCCTAGCTTGACTCTCTGGCATTTATTAAGGGTTGATTTTAACTCAGGAAGCCTTAGCTAACTAGGATAATGTTCTCAGGCAGCTGTGGTGAGAGGAGTGTTATTTTGGATATACGATATATGAAGCTTAATCAGAGACATTAGTCAGCCTGACCTGTCAATTAGAGGTTCAGAGGCAGGATAATAGATGCAGTGTCTGTGTGTAAAATGTGGCTAGCAGCTGAGGTAAGCCAACTTGAGACAATTGAAAACACACATTGAATACACATTATAAGCAATAGCCAGATTTGTGGTTGAGAACTGCTGAGGCTGCTCAGCTAATGTTTTGTCCTTTCATATTGTAACAGAACTGTACCCCCTTCTCCGACAGGAGCATTCTGGTGTAAGAAGTGACCTGACCTGATACACATATTGTATATATGTATGCTCCTACCTGTGCTGACACCTCCATGAACCATATGTATTCCAGGTGGCTTTCTGTTGATCAGTAACCTTGCCCCTTGCAATGTCTATTTCTCAGATGCACAGAAATGACTGACCATTTCTGGTGCTGTCCTATAAGCTGTACTGTTTGAGACCAAATATAGGTGAGCATACCTGTGTCACATTTCCAATTGATGGAAGTTTCTGTGGTCTGATACCTCCTGTACCTTGTGTTCAGACACTCAGCTGAGACCACATGACTTTGTTGTACATGTCATAACAGTACTGACACCTCCTATACTGGACTATTGGCCTGCTGCTACAGTCTGCAAGTCAGATGGTTGTAGTACATGAGCCTCTTGGGTGAATATTAGCTCTCCCTTACCTAAAAATGTTAGACGTACCTGATAATGCTCTGTCTTTGGCACCATCTCCGATAGCTCTTCCAAGGCAAGTGCATGTAGTTCTGACTCCCCCCCCAACCTGGGACTACCATGCCCTAATACCGATAACATGAGCTAGGTATATTGAGAAAACAGTTTGGTTACCTGAGAACACAGGACCTCCCTTCTGGTTGCTCCTCTTTGAGTATTCTCATACAGCTCCACAATTTATTTGAGATGTCTGTAGTGTGACACTCCATACATGTGCCAAGGGTTCTCCATAGCTTGTCAGGTTGCCAAGCATCTACCAATCTGAACGTTGATATGGTGAGATAGGAAGGAATGAAATGCTAATGAGTTGGTATGGACCTTAGAAAATGTTACCTGAACACCTAGGTGAGGGTGGGAAGTGATAATGGAACACAATCTAGTTTATTTTCGAAGGAGATCGCCGGCCATCTTCCGACACAAATCGGGAGATGGCCGGCGATCTCCTAAAGCCAGCCAAATCGGTATAATGGAAAGCCGATTTTGGCCGGCGCCAACTGCTTTCCATCACGGAGCCGGCCAAACTTCAAGGGGGCATTTCGGTAGGGTAGCGAAGGCGGGATGGGACAGGATGGGGGCATGCTTTGAGATGGCCGGCTTCGACCTATAATGGAAAAAAGAAGGGCGTCCCTGGCGAGAATTTGGTCCACTTTATTTGGTCCCTTTTTTTTCAGGTCCAAGTCCCAAAAAAGTGCCTGAACTGACCAGATGACTACCGGAGGGAATCGGGGATCACCTTCCCTGATTCCCCCAGTGGTCACTAACCCCCTCCCACCCTCAAAAAAACAACTTTAAAATCTTTTTTTGCCAGCCTCATGTCATACTCAGGTCCATCGCAGCAGTTTTAGTGGGTGCAGTGGACTTCAGACAGGCGGACCCAGGCCCACCCCCCCATCTGTTACACGTGGTGGTAAATGGGAACCCTCCAACCCCCCCCCCCCAAAACCCACTCTACCCACATGTAGGTGCCCCCCTTCAACCATAAGGGCTATGATAATGGTGTAGAGTTGTGGGGAGTGGGTTTTGGGGGGGAATTTGGGGGGGCTCAGCACCCAAGGTAAGGGAGCTATGCACCTGGGAGCTATTTTAATTTTTTTTTAATTTTTAGAAGTGCCCCCTAGGGTGCCCGGTTGGTGTCCTGGCATGTGAGGGGGACCAGTGCACTACAAATGCCTTGGATTTGGCCGGGTTTGAGATGGCCAGCCTCGGTTTCCATTATCGGCAAAAACCGAGGCCAGCCATCTCAAACCCAGCCATCTCTGACATTTGGCCAGCCCCAACTGTATTATCGAAACGAAAGATGGCCGGCCATCACGTTCCAAAATATGGTCGGCCCCGCCCCTTCGTGGCGCCGTCCTCGGAGATGGGCGCCCTTACAGATGGGCATCCCTGTTCAAAAATGCCCCTCCATGTGGACCACATTAGAAGCAGCAAATATGGAAAAAGAACACAGCAGTGATATTTATTTATTTATTTATTATTATTACATTTGTACCCCGCGCTTTCCCACTCAAAGCAGGTTCAATGCAGCTTACAAAATAATAAGGATTACAAAGTATTGATAGAGAAAATATAAGTTAATAATATAAGTTAACTAGTAAAAGAGGCCTGTTTCTGGCACAAGGTTTTCCTCCCCAACACCCCCCCTTCTCCCTCCCTCCCTACCTACCTGCTGACCCCTTTGTCGTTCTGACGCCATTGCTCGCACCTCCTGAACGCACCGTACGCCATTGCTCTGACCTCAGTGTATGACGCCATTGCTCTGCCCTCGATGTCATCACGTTTGACGCGAGGGCGGGGCCCCGAGACTTGGCGATTTCGGTGGCTTCACCACCACAAACCCTTCGAACCCGTCTTGAAGGAAGTGACGTCAGTGGCTTGGCTTCACTGATGTCAGTGTCTTCAGAACGTTGAGGGTGAGTTTTATTATATAGGATAATGGAATGGCTCTACCAAAAACACAATACCTTGAGGACAAGCCTAGCTGCTGTATTTTGGATCATTTGCAGCCATTTTGGGACACCCTCCTTACATCCAGCATAGATGGAACTGTAGTAATCGAACTGAACTAAACCCAAGGATTGAACTAGCATTCTAAAGATGTCAGGTGAGAAATATGATCTGATTCTCCTCAGCTCCAAAGAGACCTGAAGGAGTTTTTCACTACTGAGGAAACCTGATGCTCGAACGTGAGGTGACTGTCAATTAATACACCCAGTACCCTAAGCGTAGTGTCTAATGAGTTGCCCATCTTCAAATCTTTGCTCAAAGCCCACCTCTTCAATGTCGCATTCG
This sequence comes from Microcaecilia unicolor, assembly GCF_901765095.1. NCBI lineage: Eukaryota > Metazoa > Chordata > Amphibia > Gymnophiona > Siphonopidae > Microcaecilia > Microcaecilia unicolor. The sequence continues at coordinate 523,468,563 of NC_044031.1, forward strand.
GCACCTAACCTTTATGCTTCTATTCAGGAAATCTAGACTGTCCCATTTTGTCTGCCCTATTTGACTGACTGTATATTTGTCCTTTAGATTGTAAGCTCCTTGAGCAGGGACTGTCCTACATAAGTACATAAGTACATAAGTAGTGCCATACTGAGAAAGACCAAAGGTCCATCTAGCCCAGCATCCTGTCACCGACAGTGGCCAATCCAGGTCAAGGGCACCTGGCACGCTCCCCAAACGTAAAAACATTCCAGACAAGTTATACCTAAAAATGAGGAATTTTTCCAGTCCATTTAATAGCGGTCTATGGACTTGTCCTTTAGGAATCTATCTAACCCCTTTTTAAACTCCGTCAAGCTAACCGCCCGTACCACGTTCTCCGGCAACGAATTCCAGAGTCTAATTACACGTTGGGTGAAGAAAAATTTTCTCCGATTCGTTTTAAATTTACCACACTGTAGCTTCAACTCATGCCCTCTAGTCCTAGTATTTTTGGATAGCGTGAACAGTCGCTTCACATCCACCCGATCCATTCCACTCATTATTTTATACACTTCTATCATATCTCCCCTCAGCCGTCTCTTCTCTGTTAAACTGTACAGCACTGCGTAACCCTAGTAGCGCTTTAGAAATGTTAAGTAGTAGTAAGAAATGTTAAGTATTTGGACGTGTTGTCAATAGTAAAATTATTATATACAGTACGATCGAAGGGGTTGGTTACTACATGAAATTTAGTTTTATCTCTATTTATCTTAAATGTAATCAGAGACATTAGTCAGCCTGACCTGTCAATTAGAGGTCTTAAATTTAAATTCGGAAGCCCAAGATTTCAACAAATCAAGACCAAGCCTAATCTTAGGGACAATTTCTGGAGGGCCACTCTTGGAAGGAATATAGATTGTGTCATTGTCCGCATAAATGAAAACTGCAGAACCCCACTGCTTCCAGTCTTTCACCTAATGGAGCCATCATAACATTGAACAGGACTGGAGATCGCGGTGAACCCTGTGGCACCCCGCAGTCAGGAGACCAGGATGGTGAGAGAGAACCTGACAACTTCACCTGATACATCTAGATTTTAGGAAGCCGCAAAACCATTGGTGAACCTTCCCACACAGTTTGAATTAGTCCAAAAGGCCTAAAAGCAACTCATGATCAACTAGGTCAAAGTCACTTGACATATCAAATTGCATCACTAAAAACTTAAAGCCTAGACTGATTGCTTTCCTAAAATCAGATACTAAGGTGGTCAAGATTGTCTCGGTACTATAACAAGGCCTAAAGCCTGACTGGGATTTATGCAAGAGGGATAAAGAGAAAGGTGATCCATAAGCTGAGTACCAACTATTCCCTCCATTACCTTACTCAACGATGGGATAGAAGTGACAGACCTGTAATCAGTAACGTCTCCCAATGAAGCTGAAGTGCTCTTAGGGATCGGGGTAAGTATTATGGAACCTTTCTGATGAGGAAAAGCATTCTGAGTCAGAATAAATGAGATATGAGCTTGAAGAAGGTAAGTGAATCCTGACGGTGCAGTTTTTAATAAATAACTCGGACAAGCATCCAGAAGGCAATGTGAGGAAGAATACTTTTACTATTAATACCTCAAGTATTTAAATGTCTATATAAAGAACTTCCCTCTCCCTCCTTTCCTCACGGTATACATATTTAGGTCTTCAAGTCTCCTCTCATACATCTTTTGGCACAAGTTCTATACAGCAGCTGAATATCACTGTTATCTGTATTGTTAGCACTGGTCACTATTGAATACATTTAATCAGCACCATCACTTCTACTGACAGCAGCAATGAATATATGTGGACATTTTCGATGCCACAGCCAGTGTTTAAAGCAAACACTTATGTACTTATGACATTGCCATTTGAATATTGATCCAATTACTTTTTATGGGTAGAAAGCTTGGAGATACCCTGATGTAGTCCATTCCATGCAACCTTTGAGGAAGATGTGCCTCCTTTGAAATAGAGGCAGTTTTGGCACTAGGAGCATCCCTTTTTTAAAATTTCCTCTTAAATGTTTGGTGGGTCATCAGGGTAAGGGAAGGGATTTTGGCGTTAGCTCATAACTTTTTCCAGTTGTAGCTCAAGATGACTTACATTCAGGTACACTAGTTATTTTTCTGTCCCTGGAGAGGTTACAATCTAAGTTGGTTTCCGAGGCGATGGAAGATTAAGGAACTTGCTCAAGATTACAAGGTGCCACAGTGGGATTTGAACCAGACATCCCTGGTTAGAAATGCACTGCTCTAAGCATAAGGCTACTGCAGGCTGATGTGTCTTTCTGGAGCTTATCCAATTAGAATATTTCTTAAGGGACAAAATTTGAGTTATAATAATTGTATTACTACTTACTTCTATAGCGCTGCTAGACATACACAGCGCTGTACACTTGAACATGAAGAGATAGTCCCTGCTCAACAGAGCTTACAATCTAATCAGGACAGACAAACAGGACAAATAAGAGATAAGGAAATAACTTAAGGCAGGAATGATAAAACAGGCATGGGAACTGAACAAGTGAATAGGGGTTAAGAGTTAAAAGCAGCATCAAAAAGGTGAGCTTTTAGCCTAGATTTGAAGATGGCCAGAGATGGAGCTTGACAGACTGGTCCAGGAAGTCTATTCCAGGTGTACAGTGTAGCAAGATAAAAGAAACGGAGTCTGGAGTTGGCAGTGGAGGAGAAGGGTATAGATAAGAGAGATTTACCTGGTGAATGGAATTCCTGGGGAGGAGTGTAGGAAGTGATGAGTGGAAAGGTAGCGAGGAGCTGGAGAGTGAATGCACTTGTAAGTCAATAAGAGGAGTTTGAACTGTATGCAGAAATGGATAGGGTGCCAATCAAGTGACTTGAGGAGAGGGCTAATATGAGCATAGCGACACTGGCAGAATATAAGTCGTGAAGCAGAATTTTGAAAAGATTGAAGGGGAGAGAGATGGCTTAGTGGGAGACCTGTGAAAAGCAAGTTGCAATAGTCTAAGCAAGAGGTGATAAGAGTGTGGATAAGGGTTTTGGTAGTGTGTTCAGAAAGGAAGGGATGAATTTTGGTGATATTATAGAGAAAGAAATGACAAGTTTTAGCAATCTGTTGGATATGTACAGAGAAAGACAGAGAGGAGTCAAAGATGACCCCAAGGTTACGAGCTGATGAGAATGTTATCCACAGAGATAGAGAATGGGGAAAGAGGAGAAGTTGGTTTAGGGGAAAACCATGGGATGAGATCAGAGCACCAAGGGAAGAAGTATAGATGGAGAAAAGAAGAGGTCCCAAGACAGAGCCCTGAGGTATGCCAACTGCTAGTGGGATAAAAGTGGAGGAGGATCCACCAGAGTATACATTAAAAGTGCAATGGGAGAGATAAAAAGAAAACCAGGAAAGAACAGAGCCCTGAAATCCAAGTGAGGACAGAGTATCAAGGAATAGGAGGTGATCTACAGTGTGAAAAGATAGAATACAGACCTTTGGATCTAGCCAGGAACAGGTCATTGGAGACTTTGTTTCAGTTGAATGAAGAGGGTGAAAGCCGAACTGAAGTGGACCAAGAACGGCTTGAGATGAAAGAAAGTCAAGACAATGGCAGTGAACAGCACGTTCAAGTATCTTGGATAGGAATGGGAGAAGGGAGATGGAGTGATAGTTGGAAAAACAGATGAGTCCAATTGTCACTCCCACACCGCTTGTGAGCCCTAGAGCCCAGGCCACAGACAGAAAGGAAGTCTAGGAGAGGCCTGAGGTAGACCAAACCACAATTAATAAAAGAAATAGCCCAAATGGTACTCACCCAGGACTCCAGCTCCTGAGGAGAGGTGCAGAACTCCTCACAGGTAGAAAACTTCAGGACACGGATGGTCTGCACTAACAGACTAGGTTGCACCCAGATAGCGGAAGTGGGGCCACAGGAACCGACTGGCTGCAGGCAGAACTTAGGGCCACCAGAAGCAGCAGTAGTATCAGGTAAAGCTGAACCAAACTGACAAGCAGGTCAGGGCAGACAGCACCCAGCACAATAATCAGAAGGAATACTGGCCAGAGCAAGGCTTCTGGCCACAAAACCCACACAGCCAGACACAAAGACCAAAGGGTTAACACAGCACACTAATCTTAGAGAAGGGGGTGGAACCACAGCAGACAGAACTAAGATGAACAAGTTGACAGTACACAGAAGACTCACACTGACCCGTCAACCGGAGAACACAGCCCAGCTGCAGAGGGAAGCTAATTAACCACACACCGAGAAAACAAACAAAGAAGAAAACGAAACACAGAACAAGTGCTGGCAACCAGCGCTAGGGAACACAAAGAGAAAGAGAGGCAACAGATATCTTCCCCTCCCCCACAGAGCAACACCTCTCCAAGCAGAGATAAGATAAGAGGCTTCCAGCAGGCACAAACCTATAACGCCAAAGCAACGTTTACCAGGAACTGCAGGTAAAAATAGATCCTGACTACTGATGTCTGAGCTGCAGACGTCAGCTACTACTCAGCTGACCAATAGCAAGCAAGTCCCTCCCAGCTACCCTAGCAGAGAGGTTCCCAGCCCCTCCCCAGCCTGCTAGAAGACATAAAACACCAATGAAGATTTTTTTGAGGAGTGGTGTAACTACAGCATGTTTGAAGGCATCAGAACAGTTGCAGTGGAAAGTCAAATACTGAGGATATGACAGTAGGAGAGAGAATGCAAAGTAGATGGGTGGAAATAGGAAAAGAGGAACAGGTAGTCAGTTTGGAGGAGGAAAGAAAATGTGCAGTTTCCTCTTCAGTGATTTCAGAAAAGGAGGCAGAGGTTGAAGGAGGGTTGAGAGAATGGACTGGGGGAAGGAGAGGTGGAGGTGACTTGGTTAAGAACTCAAGGTTGATCTTGTGAACTTTATCATGAAAGTACGCAGCCAGAGTTGGGGGAAAAAGTGAAGGGGGGGGGATGGAGGTGAAGGCACTCTGAGGAGAGAGATCAGTGTGGCAAAGAGATGTCAAGTGTTAGAACCAAGAGAGTTTGTCAACTGGATGTAGTAGTCCTGCTTGGCAAGTGAAAGAGCAGACTGGAAGGAGGTCAGCAAGAATTTGAGTATGAAGTCAGCATGGGCATGGAATTTCAGCCAAAGGCGTTTGGCAGATCGAGTACAGGAATGTAGGTAGTGGATTCTAGAGGTCAGCCAAGGCTGGAGTTTGGTACGTCTTACAGAACAGGGAATGGGAGGAGCGAGAGTATCCAGAGCAGCGGAGAGAACAGTATTATAGGAATAGACAACCTCATTGACAAACTTGGATAACATTGTGGTTGAGAAGAGGTTTTAAACTCTAGAGGACAGAGTGGAAGAGTCAATAGCCTGAAGATTCCTAAATGTATTGATGGAGATTGAACAGGACTGTGGGAGGGGGAGAGGAGAGGGTGTTTAAATGTAAAAGTTATCAAATGATGGTCAGAGAGGGGAAGAGCTGAGGCACAGAAACTGAAGAGTGAGCAGATGGAGAAGACAGTGGCCATTCTGGTGGGTAGGGGTAGTGTTGCACTGTTGCAGATGGAAAGAGGATGTCTAAGTGAGAAACTGAAAAGCATAAGTCAGAGGGATCATTAGCATGAATGTTAAATCTCCAAGAATGAGAGAAGATGATAAAGGTTCAAGAAAGAAGGAAAGCCAGGAGTCAAAGTCAGAAAGGGACTTACCAGGGGGTCAATAAATGACTGCTACTTAGAGAGGTAAAGGAGTGAATAGACGGATGGAGTGGACTTCGAAGGAAGAAAAGAAGGAGGCTTAGTGGACGAAAAGGTTGAAATCTACTAGAAGGTGAGAGTAGTAGCCAGACCCCACTTCCACAGCCAATTGGGCAAGGAGTATGGGAGAAAAGGTAACCTCCATGACACAGGGCCGCAGCTGAAGCAGAGTCATCAGGGCAAAGCCAAGTCTCAGTTAAAGCAAACAGATAGAGAGTACGAGAGATAAAGAGGTCATAGATATAAGAAAGTTTGTTGAAGTCAGAGTGGGAATTCCACATAGAACATAAGAAAGGCAGAGGAGGAGAGGAGAGGAACAGAAATTAGATTGGAGACATTGTGGTGTGACCTGCAGAATGAAAGCAGATTGGAGGACCAGGATTGGAATTGATATCCCCAGCGGAGAGAAAGTAGCATGGAGAAGAGTAGGAGAGGCATGACGACAGCGACGAAGATGAGATGTACTCAGACAGAATAGAGATGGTTGAATGAAAGGAAGGGAATGTTGAAGATTGAGAGCTGAGAGCTAAGAAGGGAGAAGACAAAAGAGATGGTGAGATGATAAAAGCAGAAGGTGGGCAATGTGTTCCTGCGGTATACAGTAGTTTCAGATGGAGAAAGAGATTGGGAAGGGACAGTACAAAGAAGAGAAACTGTACTGGAGCCATTGGGAATAGCAGAGGAAAAAATACAAACTGTGTAGAGAAAATGTTGGTGTATGGCACCTGCAGCAGAGGCCCTGGGTGGATCAGGGTGGACCTGGGAATCACCCCAGATAAGGCTGGGAGGATATGCAGATGGGCTGCAAGTCATCCATAGCACATGGAAAGCAGATGGTAGAAGCACTGGGCATCTGGATCTGAGGCCCTGGGTGGATCGGGGTGGACCTAGGAATCACCCTGGAGAAAACCGGGAGGATATGCAGATGGGCTGCAAGTCCTCCACAACACCTGGAAGCTGGTGGAAGCACTGGGCACCTGGAGCACAAGACCTGGGTGGACTGGGGTGGACCAGGGTATGTGCATTGAGACTCATATTTGGAAAAACAAAATATGAAAGTGCAAAACCCCTAAGAAAGAAACTTCACTGGCTCCCACTAAAAGAACGAATCACGTTCAAGATATGCACGATAGTTCATAAAATCATTTACGGAGATGCCCCAACCTACATGATAGACCTCGTCGCCTTACCTCCTAGAAATTCTAAAAGATCAGCCCGCACATTTCTTAATCTACACTTCCCTAGCTGTAAAGGATTAAAATACAAACTAACACATGCGACCAGCTTTTCCTACCTGAGCATACAGCTGTGGAATGCACTACCAACAAAATTGAAAACAATCAACGAAATAACTAACTTCCGCAAATCTCTGAAAACCTCTCTCTTCAACAAGGCCTACCACGAGAACCCGTAACTTAACTATAACACTTCACCACTCCATCCCGACTCTGAATGACGTCTTTCTATAACTGTTTGCTTAGTTCTTCTCTGTCATCCTTGATCTCTTTTAACACCAATTGTATCTTTTACCCTGTAATGGTGATGCCATAACAGATCTTTGTAAGCCACATTGAGCCTGCAAATAAGTGGGAAAATGTGGGATACAAGTGCAATAAATAAATAAATAAGATTCTAAAACACTATTTATATAAAACCCTAACAGAGACTTAAAAAGCTACACTGTTATCTTAACTAACTTTGCTAAATAAGTAGAGTAATTTCACAAAAAAAAGACAATGAAATTACCTATTCAACCCCAAATTAACCTTTCCCAAGTTTTAATGCAATTTCCAGCAGGGAAGATACACCAGTGAAGTTTTCCAACATTCAGCAGGAACTCTCTATTGTGTCTGGCACCATCAATAATTTTGAAATGTTTGGGCCTATGCTCTCAAATACTAACTTGTCTTATATCTTATATTATAAACAAAGCCTCCAGACTGGGGTGGGCCACAGCCCTAGCAATATTTTGTGAACACAGCATCAGTAACTTGACAGCTTCAGGGTGGAGCTGGAGATTGATTCATGGTCACTCACTCCAACCAGAACGATGTTCCACTGTCTGTTGAAAATAATTGGGTCTGCCAAAACCGTTTGGGCAGCGGAAACCATGGGCTTTCTACTATCCTGAAAAGGACTGCATGTTCCCTCTAAATACTTAATTACTCTCACCTTGTATCTGCTCATGATGGTTTTACACAGTCTGGGCAGTAGCAAGCTCCATAATTAGAAAGAAACCCAATAGTCAGTAGATATAGTGATATAGTTTATTAGCATCAGTATCTTACCCAAAGACAGTACAGGCAAATTAGGCATTCACCTCCGGTACATGATGGAACACCACTTCACACTGCAGGTGCAGTCTGATCTTTCTCTTCAGCCTTCCGCACCCCTCTGCCCTCTGGAGTCTTCTGTAGCCTTCTCATCTGATACCCTTCAGACTGCCCTTTTTATACCCTTCTGACTCTATTCATTCGAATGGACCCTAGCTTTCTCACCAGAGCTCTTTGGCCCTTATCAGTTGATAAGAATGACTTCACGTGTTCCCAAGCTCTAAGTATAAACAAAATAGGTTCAGGACAACATCTGTGAACAAATGACTTCACAGGTCATTTTGCCCTCTTCAGCTCCCCCCCTCTACTTGCATCTGACCCACTACTATCTTCCATTAGCCAAAACATCTTCGCTCATGACTTCTCGCAGGTGCCAGTCCCAGCATTGTTGACAAGAGCAAAGTCCCCCTCCCTTGTCAGCTCTCTGGGAACTCACTTCAGCTTTTGCTGCAGTGAAATATATTTTGTGTCAAGAGATGATTTTTGATTTTAAGAGGCCTAGCTCTTTGCCTGAGCCATTGGCCTGTATTTCACTGAGAGCAAGGGCTAGCATATTTCTACTACTACTGTTGCAGGAATTGAGATAGGAATTTGTGATACTTCAGGAGTCAGACAGCACACACCAGTATGAGAGAGAAATCTTCTTTATTTGCCAGCAAACAAAGCAGGACATCAGTTCTAGCTCTCTTCTCCTCTCTCTCAGCTCTCTGTGTCTTTGTCTCAGCTGCTTCTCTTCTTATGCTGTCTTCTCCTTCTTCTGTCTGTTCCTTCTGTCCTTCTCTTTCTTCTGAGCTCCTTCTGACGTAAACTGCTTCTGCTCCCACTTAAATAGGGTCCTAAGCCCTCCTCCTAGCCTAGCCTAGCCCAGCCCCCTTTACTCCCAATTGGTTAAGACATTGATTGGCTACCTTGCCTCAACCAATCATTACTTTTGAAATATCAGTTACATAGGTTCCAGACATCCTAAACTGACCTCTGACCTGGGGCCCCTTAAGCCAGACATTTGGTCTCCAGTCTCTTACATGTTATTATGATTGATTTCTCATATTCCTAGTCTGGTTCATACTAACTGCTAACTAAACTCTGGCATTCATTAAAGAGGTCAAAAGCCAATCTTAATTAATAGCATACATATCAGGTTATTACTTCCAAGACCATTCCTGCATTTTACCTATAATTAATCAAGGAGAAGAGAGCTGACTAGTTCTGACCTTTTTCACCTCTCAGCTCCATACACAGAACTAGCTAAGACCATAGTTAATTCAAAACACATGTTGATCTCCTCACAGCAGTCTTTGCTTGAAATGTCAGACAAAGAGTAATACAGGATTTAACAGACATTCTACATAGACACAAAACTTATTAATTTACACAGAATACAGCATATTCTAAAATAAGCATAATCAGATATATCTATATCTAAGCTATCTACATATTAAGCACTTCTAAATAGTATTTCAGCCTATTCTTAAACTACAATATGTCATATGTCTGGCTCGTGCCTGCTTACAAAACTATTCAGTAAGCCTAATAATTTACAGATGTGCCAGCTAGCATTGGTAATTCACAAGGGACAGAGTTTCATTTCTCACTGACCTTTCCTAACCTTAGCTCGGCCAAACTAGACTCTAATTAATTCCAGCCTGCATTCCTTCACTACTTTGCTGGCAGAGTGAAAAGAATTCAAACTTCAAGCTTTTAATATCATTTCTTATATATATATAATTATTTCTCAGAGTTAACACTTTCTTTGCCCATGGCTGCCTCATTCCCCCCTTTGAGACTAAAATCAGCTTATGCAGAAATAAGTCTCACATCTCAAACTCTGGAGATTATAGTGATCCTAACTAGGAATAGACTTGTGAATCACCATTACCCTACTTGTTAAGGTCCGACGGCATACTGCCGAAGCACATGAGGCCAGGAAACAAAACAAAAACCCTGCTAAAACTAAGACTATTAGGGAAATGAACAAGGGACGTATCCAGGAGGTCAATGACCACCACCAGGAGGTAAGATCTAACCCTCCTCGGTAATCCTCCACATTAAGGCTAGCCAACTGTAGGACTTTATCCATGGCATGCCTAACTACATGCGTCCTATTTATGACAATAGTACAGCACTCTGAAGAATTTAGCACTGTGCAGAGGCCACCCTGGGCTGCAAAGAGATAATCAAGACCCATACGGTTATACCGAGAAACTATACTTAATTCATTAATTTGATCCTGCAATGCATTGACTACCACGTTCAGCTCATGAACTAAAACATGGAGTAGGGATTGAAGTCTCCGGGTAGCCATACCTAGTTCAGTAATACCCGCTACCGGGCCTCCAATTGGAATCCAGGCCGTGGCAGAAAGGGCTACAAGTCTCTTTTTAGTCAGAGGATAAGTAGAATTAATATACTGGAGGGCTAATTCAATCGCCTCATCCTCTGTGGCAACGGAGGAGGGTAAGGACAAAGCCTCTCGCTTAGAGCGGTGCGGGGATAGCGGCTTAAGAGGAATAACTTTAGGAAAATAATTCAAGGTTACCAATACACAAAAATCATATGTGGGGGGAAGAATCATGTGGAGGACATTATCACAGAGCCAGTAATGACCAAGGAGAGGGTGAGGAAAGTTCCCAATAAATGTTGGCTCAGGCTGGACAGGGTACTTAGGGTGCCCATAATGCGAGCCCCTATCCCAGGGGGAACGAAGACGAAATGGAGACTTTGCACACCATAGGCGCCAATCCCCAATTGTGACAGGCTGCTCATTTGTTAGTAACTCTTCATACCCCGGGGACTTATGAAAGTAGAAAATAAGCTTGGACACTATAGTCTTCTCAGTGGTACGCTTAGGAGCCAGATAATCACCTGGGTCATAATCTACAGGTATGGTAGCAGGGCACATAGGAGTACCTGGAGAAACTACCCACACAGATTCTCCTTTTTCTGGGAGAACATTAGTATAGTTACAGGGAATGGGAAGAACAGTTGAGATGCTTCTTGTTAAACAAAACACTCCAGAGGCTGGATAGGGAGACGTAAAAACTGGCCTTAGAGAAGATTCAGAGGGGGAAGTAGCATTATAAAAGGACCACCAAGTATAATCCTGGCTCCAAGGACCTGAACTCGAAAAGTAGGGAGGTATAAGAGCTGGGAGTTGCACAGGAACAGGAACAGCTGGGACATCTGTGGTATAAGGAGAAAATCGGGAACACACAATACAAGGGGAAGTAATCTTTGCTTGGCTAATTAGTTCCTGGACTGAGTGTAACCAAAGGTTGGAGCGAGTTGGGGTATTAGGAACAAGGAGGCAAGGAGTAGAAAACAACAAAAGCATCCAAACTACTAACATTTTCTTTCTTCTTAATCTAAAACAAATACAGCAAACTAATTAAGCAATAATATTTCAACAGTCTGTGCTAATCACAGATTACTCTCATATAATGTTCTCAGTCTTTGAGTTCTTATACCAGTTGGGATAGACCCTCAACTGACAAGGATCAAGCTTTCAAATTCCAAAAAAGCCAGAATCAGGCAAGAAAGAGTCTCAGTGTGAAGCCGAAGTTCAGCCGCTCCTGCAGTATGCAGTTGACCCTTCTTTTCAGCTAGTAGATTCTTTGGTTCGGGTCAAGCGCAACTTCAATGGCTCCGCTGGATCACTTTCTGCTCTCCACTGTCTAGGCTCCGTCTGATCCGTGCTGGGCTCAGTCTGATCAGCAGACTTAATTCGAGACCAATGGACCCATGGAGTAATCCCTGCGACCTTCACAGCTGTAGGGGTAGAAAGCAAAACAGTAAAAGGTCCTTTCCATCGGGGCCCCAAAGGCTGAAGCCTCCAGTCTTTCACCCAAACTCTATCCCCTGGCAGGAAGGAATGTACCTGAGCCTGGAAGGGGACAGGGTTTATTTCTCTCACATAAGACTGAAGCTCAGAAATTATCTTTCCCAAGAGGGCTACCTGCTCCTGCACCTGGGTAGACCCTAAAATCCCTATGTCTCCCTTAATTCCCTGTAAAATGGCTGGGGGCTTCCCATACACAATTTCAAAGGGAGAGAGGGCTGTTCCTTTAGTTGGGGTACATCGGAGGCGGAAGAGGGCTAGTGGCAGTGCCTGTGGCCATTTCAGTTGGGTTTCCTGACAAATCTTTGCTAGGCTATTTTTCAAGGTTCTGTTTGCTCGCTCAACCTGCCCTGAACTCTGGGGACGATAGGCACAATGCAATTTCCAGGTAATGCGCAATGCGCGGGACAGGGCCTGAAGTGTAGCTTCAACAAAGGCGGGACCATTATCTGAACCTATGGCAAGGGGCAGTCCATACCTGGGGATGACATCCCTAAGGAGGGCTCGAGCTACTTCTGTGGCTTTCTCAGTGACTGTAGGATATGCTTCCACCCACCCAGAAAAGGTACAGACCATGACTAAGAGGTATCGGAACCTACCGCTCTTGGGCATTTCTGTGAAGTCTATAACTAGGGACTCAAAGGGTGTTAGACCTCTAGACTGAACTCCTGGTGGAATACGGGGTCCCTGACGAGCATTATTCTGGGCACAGAGAGTACATCGGGCAGAGGCAGTGGCAACCAGACTATCCAATCCTTCCAGCACCACTACTCGACTGAGTAGACGGGCTAGTGCTGTTTTCCCTAAGTGTGATAGGTCATGAGCTTGAGACACTACAGGCCAAGCTAGGTGGCGTGGCACCAGAACTCTGGTATCAGGGAGATGTAACCAGCCATCAGGTCTCCTTACTGCACCTTCTTCTTGAGCCCATTTCTCTTCCACTTGGGTATACATAGGTGTCCATTCTTGCAATCGAATTTGGAACAGGGGAGTCACAGTAGTTGCTGGGGGTCCTCGAGCAGCTTCCTTGGCCACCCGATCAGCATGGCGATTCCCTCGGGCCACTGGAGTATCTATTCTTTGGTGTCCCCTACAGTGAATGACAGCTACCTTCTTAGGGGCCCACACAGCCTCTAGCAGCTGAAGTATTTCGGGTCCATACTTAACAGGTTGGCCTGCAGCATTTATGAGTCCCTTTTCCTTATACAAAGCTCCATGAGCATGTAGAGTTGTGAAGGCATACTTGGAATCAGTATAAATGTTAGTCACCAGTCCTGCTGCTAGCTCCAGAGCTCGTATGAGGGCCACAAGTTCTGCTTTCTGAGCTGAAGTTCCTTGGGGCAGGGCTCTTGCTTCTATCACCTTGTCCTCTGTCACCACAGCATAGCCTGCCAGTCGCTTGGAGTTCTCCACATAACTGCTTCCATCTGTGAAATAAATTACATCTGGGTCCCTCCATGGAACATCTTTAAGATCTGGTCGACTAGAGTACACTTCATCCATGGTTTGGATACAGTCATGATCCGGTGGTCCCTCAGATGCTGGCAAAAGGGTGGCAGGATTAAATGTAGCCACTGTTTCCAGGTGTATCCGTGGATTCTCACACAAGCTAGCTTGGTACTTAACCATGCGGTTATTTGTAAACCAGTGGTTGCCCTTATACTCCATGAGGGTGAGAACTGCATGGGGGACTTTAACAACCAGTTCTTGCCCCAAGGTCAACTTATCAGCTTCCTGGACCAGTAAGGCTGTTGCTGCAATGGCCCTCATGCAGACTGGCCATCCTTTAGCCACTCCATCCAGCTGTTTAGACAGGTATGCAACAGGCCTCTGCCAGGATCCCATCATCTGGGTCAGCACACCCAGAGCAACCCCCTGTCGCTCATGGACATACAGTGAGAAAGGTTTCTCCACATCAGGAAGGCCTAACGCAGGGGCTTGGAGTAGGGCTTTCTTTATGGCAATGAAGGATTGTTGAGCAGTAGGTCCCCATTCAAATGGTTCCTTTTCACCCCCCTTTGTGGCTTGGTAAAGGGGTTTCGCCATCAATGCAAAATTTAGAATCCAAATTCTGCAAAATCCGGCTGCTCCCAGAAATTCCCTAACTTCTCTTCTGGACTTGGGTTGGGGAATTGCAGCTACCGCTTGCTTCCTACTAGCATCCAGTCTCCTACTTCCCTGGGAAATACAGAAGCCCAAATACTTCACTTCTGACTGACAGAGTTGGGCCTTTGAGCGTGAGACCTTATAGCCTGCATCCAAGAGTAGCTCCAGCAATTCTCTAGTAGCCTCAAAACACTCTTCCTGGGTCACTGCTGCAATCAGGAGGTCATCTACATACTGGAGTAAAACTCGCCTGGAAGGCTCAGATTTAAAAGTCTTAAGGTCTTGTCCTAGGGCTGTCCCAAAAATGGTGGGGGAATTCTTGAACCCCTGTGGCAGGCGGGTCCATGTATACTGAAGCTTCCTTCCTGTTACTGGGTTTTCCCATTGAAAGGCAAAAAGCAATTGACTGGCTGGGGCCACCCGAATACAAAAGAAGGCATCTTTTAGATCTAGTGTTGTGAAATGGGTAGCCCCAGAAGGTATCAATCCTAGCAGGACATATGGATTAGGCACTACAGGGTGTAATGAGATAGTGGATTTATTGACCACTCGTAAGTCTTGGACTGGCCGGTAGTCCTCAGTCCCTGGCTTCTGAACTGGCAATAGTGGCGTATTCCATGGAGACTGGCAAGGACGAATAATTCCATGGGATAACAGACGATTCAAATGTGCTTGAATCCCTTCCAGAGCCTTTCTGGGAATTGGGTATTGACGAAGATGGATTGGCCGGGCACTTGGAAGTAAGTCTACATGTACAGGAGGAATATTTCGGGCCAACCCTGGGGGATTATCTTCTGCCCATACCCCACTGACCTGAAAGCTGTCTGCCAGGGGTAGGTCAACTTGGCCATGCGACTGATGCAGCCGCCATTCTTCTTCAAGAGGGCAGCAGAAACTCAATATACCCTTAGGGCTGGATGTTGGGGGCCGAAAGGAGACTGAAGTCTGGCCATCAGAGTCAAAAGAAATTTGGGCCCTAAGCTTGGACAGCAGGTCTCGACCTAACAAAGGGATTGGACAGTCTGGCATATACAAGAATTCATGAGTGACTATGTGTGAGCCTAATTGGCATCTACGGGTTGTCAGAAAGGGCCTCCGGTTCTGCACCCCCGTGGCTCCCACCACTCGGACAGTTTTTCCAGACACAGGCGCTAATCGCTCTGTCACAACAGAATGTTCAGCTCCTGTATCAATCATGAATGGAATTGAGCGGCTCCCTATAGTTAGCTTGACCATAGGTTCCTGGGAGCCCAGTTTGTAGGAACCCGGTCTGTCCTATTCGTCCCATTCTGCCATCTCGGCTATCCCGATGATGTCAGATTCAGGAGGCTCATATCTTCCCTCTCGAACTCGGCCTCGGCTTCCTCGATCTCCTGGTCCCCTTCTCAGTCCCTGGCGCCTCTGGGGGCATTCATCTTTCCAGTGCCCTCTTTCCTTACAATAGGCACACTGGTCCCTCTCCAATCTTGGTCTGGGATTCTCCCCCCTTGGCCGGGATTGATTGAAGGAATCTCGGGGCCTGGCTGGTGGTCCGGGGTCCCACTTTGGCTTCCCATTAGCTAGAGGTCGACCTCGGTTAAGGGTGGAATTAGTAATGGCTGCCGCTAAAAGGTCGGCCTTCTTCTGCATCTTCCGGTCAGCCTCTCGGCGCACCTCCTGATCTCTATTAATGAAAACCTTGGTTGCGATCTCAATTAGCTGGGTGGTATTCATCCCTGCGAATCCCTCCTGACGCTGCAACTTCTTCCGGATATCTGGCATACTCTGGGCCACCAATGCGCTATTCACCATTCTCTGGTTTTCTTGGGCTTCAGGGTCAAATGGGGTGTATGTTCTGTAGGCTTCAATTAGTCGCTCTAGAAAGGCCCCAGGGGATTCAGTTGCCCCTTGGAGAATTTCAGAGACCTTTGCCAGATTAATGGGCCTCTTTATGCCTTTCCTCATACCTTCCAGTAAGTCCCGGCAATAGCCAGACAACAGTTCATAGTGCTGCCCATCATTTGGATCCCAAGCTGGAGCTGCGCGAGGAAACCGAGCTCTAACCCATCCCTCTGGATCCTGTGTCCCGTCGGGAACACGCTCTCGCGTGATGGCCTCAGCATTTTGCAAAATCTTCCGCCTCTCCTCAGTTGTGAAGAGGGTCAGGAGAAGTTGTTGACAATCAGTCCAGGTTGGGTTATGGGTGGCCATAATGCTAGTCACTAGGTCCACCACTGCCTGAGGCTTTTCAGTATAAGAGGGGTAATGCGTCTTCCAATTCAGGAGATCGGTGGTTGTGAAGGGTACATACTGGTAGGCCTGTGCCTGTATAACCTGACCCTGATTATTAGGATCCGGTCGAGTGGTAGTTACCTGACGAAGTGGCAGAACTCTCGAGGAAGTGGGGATGGAACCTGAGGTAGAGCTAGGAGCTACCCTCCTATCATGCTCAAAGGTGATTGCAGCAGGTCTAACCCATTCAGTGGAGGTGTGTTGAACCCCTGAGGGATGGGGAGGGGTACTCATAGACTGAGAGGTGGTCACAGGTGATTCAGTCCATTGAAAGGGATGCCGGGCCCCTAATGAGTGGGTAGGGGTGCTAGAGGGAGAGGCTGGGCTGTCAGGAGTTGAGGAGTCAGGGAGTGGAGCCCAAAGTGGGTCTACAGAGGTTAACAGGAGAGGATTTGGCACAGAAGGGTAGAGGCCAGGTGAAAAGTCCAACCTAGGATGTGGTGGGGTTCGCACAGGAGGGGAAGAACTATCCGGAGAAGCCTGTACTGGAGAGGCTTGAGCTGGGCGGCGTGGATCTCTAGGGGCGGCACGGAACCCCAACAATGGGCCATAAGGTGGTGGCTCAAGGTCTGAGGGGTCATCAGAGAGTATGGGTTTCTCGGACAGGGTAGGGGCGGAAGCCACCGATTGGGTGGTAAGCTTCCTGGGGCTCTTTCCCTCTTCTAGTTTAGATTTTCTAATCTTTCTTTGAACACGACCTAACATGAATTTTACTGGGGATCCCATATAAGTTTTCAACCACGAGGGAGGGTCAGTCACAAGGCTGTCCCAGGAATCTATATAAGGGAGTTGTTCAGAATATTCTGGTTCTCCTACAACTATGCTGTAGACCTTCCGGATTACTTCAATATCTAAGCTGCCACTAGGGGGCCACCCCACTCCCATAGATGGCCACTCAACTTCACACAAGGTTCTTAAAGTACCTGAGCTTAAAGTCTGTCCATAATCATTAATTAAAAAACCTTTCTTGAAATTTCTAAGCATACAGTCTAGGGGGGTAACAATTTGTCTAGATGATGTCCCACCCATAATGCTTACAATTACAACACACAAAAGGGAGGGAGTTTTTGAAAGTGCAGTAAGGGGTCTGCACTCTCGAGACACTAGGTAGACAGACAGCAATCGCTTCCTTCCGTTGCTGACCAATTGAACTCGCGTTAATTGGAAATGCAGCTATAAGAAGTCCGCACTCATTTAATCATTCACTCATCACACATTCCATACAGAAAATCCCACCCAACAATTTCAGATTTCTCAGATACAGATAAGCTCAAGCGTTTTCGCTTCTAGTCCCCGCGACTAGAAGGTACTAAGGCCTTTGCTGAGAATTGATCAGATTCTCCTTCCCTCCTTCTTGAGGGGCTGGTTTACAATTTTCTAGCTAGAATTACAATACAAAATACAGAATACATACCCGGCGTATGTTCTCCAGTCAGTTGGGTGCTGGGATTAATGCAGGATTCAGAATCCCACCGCTGCCACCAAGAATTGTTGCAGGAATTGAGATAGGAATTTGTGATACTTCAGGAGTCAGACAGCACACACCAGTATGAGAGAGAAATCTTCTTTATTTGCCAGCAAACAAAGCAGGACATCAGTTCTAGCTCTCTTCTCCTCTCTCTCAGCTCTCTGTGTCTTTGTCTCAGCTGCTTCTCTTCTTATGCTGTCTTCTCCTTCTTCTGTCTGTTCCTTCTGTCCTTCTCTTTCTTCTGAGCTCCTTCTGACGTAAACTGCTTCTGCTCCCACTTAAATAGGGTCCTAAGCCCTCCTCCTAGCCTAGCCTAGCCCAGCCCCCTTTACTCCCAATTGGTTAAGACATTGATTGGCTACCTTGCCTCAACCAATCATTACTTTTGAAATATCAGTTACATAGGTTCCAGACATCCTAAACTGACCTCTGACCTGGGGCCCCTTAAGCCAGACATTTGGTCTCCAGTCTCTTACATGTTATTATGATTGATTTCTCATATTCCTAGTCTGGTTCATACTAACTGCTAACTAAACTCTGGCATTCATTAAAGAGGTCAAAAGCCAATCTTAATTAATAGCATACATATCAGGTTATTACTTCCAAGACCATTCCTGCATTTTACCTATAATTAATCAAGGAGAAGAGAGCTGACTAGTTCTGACCTTTTTCACCTCTCAGCTCCATACACAGAACTAGCTAAGACCATAGTTAATTCAAAACACATGTTGATCTCCTCACAGCAGTCTTTGCTTGAAATGTCAGACAAAGAGTAATACAGGATTTAACAGACATTCTACATAGACACAAAACTTATTAATTTACACAGAATACAGCATATTCTAAAATAAGCATAATCAGATATATCTATATCTAAGCTATCTACATATTAAGCACTTCTAAATAGTATTTCAGCCTATTCTTAAACTACAATATGTCATATGTCTGGCTCGTGCCTGCTTACAAAACTATTCAGTAAGCCTAATAATTTACAGATGTGCCAGCTAGCATTGGTAATTCACAAGGGACAGAGTTTCATTTCTCACTGACCTTTCCTAACCTTAGCTCGGCCAAACTAGACTCTAATTAATTCCAGCCTGCATTCCTTCACTACTTTGCTGGCAGAGTGAAAAGAATTCAAACTTCAAGCTTTTAATATCATTTCTTATATATATATAATTATTTCTCAGAGTTAACACTTTCTTTGCCCATGGCTGCCTTACTACTACTTATCATTTCTATAGCGCTACTAGACGTACACAGCGCTGTACACTTGAACATGAAGAGACAGTCCCTGCTTGACAGAGCTTACTGTCTCTGCTTGCAAACTCATTTTTTTCCAGCTACAGTACAAACTAGTCCAACCACAACTCTCAAGTAACAACAATCCATCAATGACTATTTTTCACTCCCTCCCCACTCTAATATACCAGGTTTGGTTTCTTATCAAAATAAAAACTACACAGTAGGATGATTCCCGAATGGCATTAAAAACAAACTGAGCAAGTACTTTGTACTGTCCCAGTCCCACGCTTTGTTGAAATAAAAACGGTGTTTATTTGCCCTTTCTGCACGTGTGCTGTCCGGCATTTGACGTCGTCTTCTTTGGGAGGAGTCACGAATCAGGTGGGCGCGACTGGCGCGCGAGAAAAGAACGCGTTCTTAAGCAATCTGCGTGCAGATAGCAAATGTTTGCTCGGTGCGGGTTCCGACTAGTTTTGGTAGCGCGTGCCTGGTGGATCTCGAAGTGACAGCGTGTGCATTTGCAACCGTCACCAGAGCTGCCGGATGTGGAGGCGCGGAGCGCCGAGAAATAACCGTGTTCAGGCAGGTTCATAACGGGAAGAGAACCGAGAAGTAAGTGCAGCGAGTGAGCGAGGTGTGTGGAGGGGAGATGTACACTGAGAAGCAATTACCTAACCAAATGTAATTAGCACCGTCAGACTTTGTTGTGCGTAAGCCTGGGTTTGAGCCGTGGTGCAAGTTAAATGCTATTTTGTTTCTTTCTGGGGAGGCACTTAACTTGGGTAACTGGAACTGTGGAGGAATACAAACTGTTTGCGTGTTTTCTACTGCTTTGCACCCAAAAGGTGATCAAAAATGAATGATTAGTGGATTTTGGAATTTCTGAGGTCCCTTTGTCCTTCATTTGGTTTACATTTTATTTGCTGTCTTAAACGTAAACAAGGAAAACCAAGTAATGAGAGACCTGAATGTACTGTTTTTCAAGCAGTTTTGTTGTGTTGCCCAAACGGTTTTGAAAGTAGAGCCACACAATTTTGCATAGAGCTATAGAAAAATCATAGAGAAAGCACATGTAGAAAATAAAACTCTTTGAAATGGAGAAAATCCAGAAGAATCAATACATTACTTATGGTAAGTAGTTGCCATCTAATCCATTGTAAAAAAATAAAATTGCCTAGTTGAAATTAAATGGTAGAATGTTCCACATGAAATAATATCTAAAGGCAAGCCTAAAGCTGGCAGTTTTTTGTTAGGATGGTCCCTACTAGGCCATTCTCTGTTGCTAAGCAACAGCATCTTCTGTCTATGACTAAAAGCAGCCAATATAAACATATGGTTTCAGGAGAAACAAAGAAAAATAAATTGGCTAGAATCTAGAAATCTCAAGTACATAATGCAAAATTAATTGTGTGTAAGCAAAAGACTGTATGTAATTACATGTTGAGGCAATAATAATGAACATTTTTAATCAGTGGAATGGAAATAAGTGGTGAAATGTAAAGAGAGAGCATATGTTGAAGCTAGGATCAGCAGTTAAAGTGGGCTGCAATGGGACAAAAAGGCACAACTGGGAGTGCACACTTTTATTAAAGAAGGTGCACTATTTGCACAAAGTGCACACTCTTTCCCAAGGGATGCAAAAACTAGTAGTTGTGCGCAAACCATTGTGTCCATTGTCATAGGAGTCAACTTTTCAAAATGATTGGGGGGTGCTGAAATTTTTTTTTTACAGGTGGTGCATTCCCCCTCCTCCTCCCTCCGAGGTTCAGGCCCCCCTCCCTATGAGTTCCAAGTCCCCCTTCCTCTGAATTTTAAAAGAATTCTTACCTCGGGGTTACGGTGGCAGCAGCGGTGAAAAGCGTGCAGGTTTCCCTTTTCTCTCAGCTCTGGCCCCGCCGAGCCTGCACACTTTTCACCGCTGCTGTCGCCGTAACCCCGACGAGGTAAGATGATGACTTTTAAAATTCGGAGGGAGGGGGCCTGGAACTCGAAGGGAGGGAGGAAGGAGGGATGAAGGGAACTTCCGGTGGGTGAAATATTGGGGATGCTCGAGCACCCACGGAGTCAGCGCCTATGTCCATTGTGTATGCACGCCATCTCGAGAAATAGTGTGCATTTTTCTTATAGAAGGCACACTATATTTTCTAAGACTGTGCACTAGTTTGTGCATGTGCATCCCTTGGGAAAGAGTGTGCAGTATGTGCTGATAGTGTGTCTTCATTATGAAAAGTGCACTCTATGCATAGTGCTTACTCTTAACTGTGAATATTTGTTTTAAATGACTGCCCATTTCTACCATCAACATCCCCTCCTTTCTGTGGTTGGGGTGCCCCTTCCTCTGCCCAGAGTGTTATCTAGCCCATAGCCAGCTTTGAGTAAAGAAATGTTTCAAATAACAAGTGTGGAAGATAGGTGGACCATGGCTCATGGACTTCTTTCCAGGCCTTCAATGGGGCTTTGTGTGTGGCTTTCTCTTGAAGGACAGAGGGGTAGGGAGTGCTTGGTTTAACTTTATTCTCTCTCCAAATCATTCAAGTACGCAAATAACTAGATGTCATTCAAAACAGATTTCAAAGGATGAATGTTGTATCTGCATTGAATGTGTTCATGATTGGGAAAGTAGAGAAAAGAGGAGATACAATTTGAAAAGAGCAATTCCCTAATTATTATGTTTCACTATTAAAATTTCCATGCTGCAGAAGCAGATACTGCATGTCCTCTAGAAATGTACTGGCCCATGTTACTAGGGAACTGGTTTTTCTGGAGCCCTGTTCCAGTGTAGCCTATTTTCAAGTTTAATTTGTCTTTTTACTGGGTTTTTTTTTTTTATTTCTTTATATCAAATTTGGTCCCCTTCTGCTAGATTTTAGAAGAATTATTTTGCCTCCAGAGAGAGATTCTCAAATATTTGTATACTATTTCTATCCAACATCTGTCAGTTTGGAAAGAAGAAAAAGGTTCAGACTATATGGCAAGAAAAAGAGAAGTCTGACTTAGAATGGTAGACAGAATGTCAATTTTTTTGCAGTTGTTTGAATGGCACTGTACCTTTAACTCAAGAAGCATGAGCAATTCAACTAGGTTTAGTTGGGTTAGTCATGGATTGGAAATGTGGAGGCAGCGTTTGCAGTCCCTGGGAAAGTTGTAGTTATGGTCAGGGCTTTTTTGAGGGGATACTTGGGGGTACTGAGTACTGGCACCTTTTCCATTGTCTGCTAAAATTGACCCATGGACCCCAAGCTTTAATGAAAGAGCTCTGACTCTACACACCAATTTTGCCTCGTCATAAATTCTGTGACTGGTTGCAGGGTGCTAGCTATTGTGGGGTGGGTCCCTCAGTGATCACCCCACCCCTGAAGGGTGGCCTGGCATTTGAGTACTGGCACCTTTTTTTGCTAGAAAACATACTGGTTATGGTGCAGTGGTCACACTTCTGGCACTGTTATAAGATTCCAGAAGGAGTCAAAATGCTAAGGACTGTCAAAATAACAACTAGGTTAGGTGAGTTGGGAAGGAGTATAAAAATAGGGAAATATCACCAAATAGGTGCAAGTGAAGGCTCATGGCGCCATATTACAATCACAGTTCGGATTTTGCTGTACGACCAAAGGAGCAAGAAGAAACTGAAAGCTCCCTCCACTCCACCAAAATAAAAGGGTCAGGGATATAAGAAAAAGCAAATCTCCAAAAAATGGAGACATACACAGTTATGGCTGATCTGTAACATGAAGATTAAAGAGGGAAAAGCAACTGTCAGAGCATTGTAAGGAAACAGGACACATTAGTTTTTCAAGCCCAATATTTTCAGCATACATACATAACAAAAATGTATTGCTTCCTTGTCACTTGCAACAGATGAATCCAGGAACTAGTGGGTTAAGTCCACCTACTAGCAGGTGGAGATAGAGATAAACAAACTATAGGCAGTGATGCCAGACGGCCAGCTCCTTCCTCAGTTAGTATGTCTCTATCTCACAGGTGGTGGACAGCTTTTTCTTCAGCTCCTGGGCCCAAGGCGTCTGAGGGTGCTCCTGGGCCGGTGGCCAGTTTGAGCCGGGGGTGGCGGACTGGTGGGGTCCCCTTTGGCAGCATACGCAGCTGCTGGGTCCCTGCTGCACCTCAAATTCCTTCTGAACAGGCTTTTGCTGTTCCTTTCCTTTCCCTGTTTGTTTCTGCCTCCTCACTAAAAAAAAAAAAAAGAACCATAGAATTTAAGCACAGGGAAGTATGTTTTTGCTGAGAGCAGGTTTGTGTTGCTGCTGTCCAAGTCCTGTTTTCTGTTGCCTGCTTGTCTGAGCCTGCCTCGAAGTGGAGTCGGAGAGTTTTTTTCTTCGGCTCAGCTGTCAGTTCCCGAGCTTTCCCGGTCTGGGGTAAGTCCTGCTGGGTTCCTGTTCGGGGGTGGGCAATGGCAGCGGAGGCAGTAAAACACTGTTCCTGATGCAGGAAACGGCATTCAGCGGCGGGCCTTTGCAGCGCAGGGTGTGCTGATTTGGTGGGACTCGACGGAGCGTGCCCCCCCCCCCCCCCGAGAACATGCTTTCCTGCCCGGAGCCTGGCAATTCTCACGCCATTTTGCGATCTGTCACGGAGACGGCTCCGGTAGCTGGTAGGGGAGTCGGGGGGGGGGGGGCGTCAGGCACTGTGAGCGGTGGTGCAGGTGCCATGGCCACGACCTCCTTCGTTGCAGGGGAGGGGTTTTTGCCAGAGTTTATTTTGCTACTCCATCAGACGTTTTTTTGAAAAGGGCCTTGTCCCCCCCCCCCCCCCCTCACGTGGCTGCGACAGCTTCGGCCTTTGATCCTCTCAGGGGGTCTGGGGGTAGCCAAGAGATTTTGGGTTTTCCCCCAGAGGATTTCTCCTCCCTTAAAAAGCCTAGGTTTTGGGGGGAGTCTGAGGAGGGGTCCTGCATACAGTTGCCTGCAGCTCCCTCCGTGGTGGCTCTCTCAGAGCAGACAGGGGTAGAGGACGTGGAGGACAGTGTCCTCACTGACCAACCGGAGGACTCTTCCGCCATGAGGATTTTCCATAAGGAGGAGTTCTCCTCCTTTATCTCTCAGGTGCTGGAAGCCCTGAATATAGAGGACCCTGAGGTTGCAGCTTCTCAGACGGTCAACTCCAAGATGGCTAGTACCAGACAACCTTCTAAGGCCTTTCCAGTACATGAAGCATTGAGAAGTTGATTTTGGCCCAGTGGGCGGATCCGGATGGGGGTCTGAAAGTAGCCAGGGCTATGGCCAGGCGGTATCCGATTTCAGCGGACCGTTTAGTGCAGTTTGCTCTACCTAGGGTGGATGCCCTGATGACGGCGGTCACTAAGAAGATTACTCTTCCAGTGGAAGGTGGTGTGGAACTTAAAGATATGCAAGACAGAAGGCTAGAGGCCTCTTTAAAACATGCCTTTGAGGTGGCCGCTTTGACACTTCAAGCTTCTGTTTGTAGTTCTTATGCGGCTAGAGCTTGTCTCAGTTGGCTACATTCTGTCATGGATTCGATTTCGGAGTCTGATATACCGGGAACTCCTCAGATGTCGCTGATGGATATTGGGCTGGCATACTTGGCGGATGCCTTGTATGATTTGGTCCGTGCTTCGGCCAAACTCATGGCCTTGATCGTTTCCTCTCGGCATCTTCTGTGGCTCGGTCATTGGGCCGCAGATATGGCCTCTAAGCAACGGCTCATTAAATTGACTTTCCGAGGGAAATTGCTTTTTGGGGAAGACCTAGAAAAGATTGTTAAAGATTTGGGGGGTTCCAAATCTCAGCGTCTTCCGGAGGATAGACCCAAGTCTACTTCCAGGCAGGGAGCCTCGAGGTCACGTTTCAGAGAGACGCGGTGGTCCAATGCAGCCTTTCAGCATCCTCGTTTTGGGCAGCGTTCATCCTTTCGCAATGAGAAGCATTCGGCTGGACCCCCTCTCGTCAGGGGGCTCCTTCTTGGGCCTCTCAATGATGGGGCGCAGGTCCACTCGGGAGGAGAGCAGATCGGTGGTTGGCTTTCTCTGTTTCTTCCAGAGTGGGCCAGAATTACTTCGGACCAGTGGGTCCTCGATGTGGTGCAAAAAAGTGGGAAAATGTGGGATGCAAATGTAACAAATAAGTTACAAGCTAGAATTCTTCTCTCCCGTCACAGACTTTTTTCTGGAGTCCCGCTGTGTATCGTGGGCCAAGAGGACAGCAGTTCTGCAGTGTTTGCGAGACCTGGTAAGGATAGGGGCTATTGTGCCTGTTCCTCCTCTCGAAAGGTGCACAGATCGGTACTCCATCTTCTTTGTGGTTCTAAAGAAGGGAGGGGCTTTTCGGCCTATTCTCGATCTCAGAAAAGTAGACCAGTTTTTGCGGGTTCGTCACTTCCGCTTGGAGACATTAATGGCAGTTATTGCTGCTGTTCAACCAGGTGAGTTTTTGACGGCTCTCGATGTGAGGGAAGCTTACCTGCACATTCCCATTTGGCAACCCCATCAGAGATTTCTCAGATTTGCAGTGCTGGGTCAGCACTTCCAGTTTCGGGCCCGCCCTTTTGGAATGGCCACTGCCCCACACACTTTTTCCAAGGTCATTGTGGTGGTGGTGGCGGCAGCGTTCCTGCGGAAGGAGGGGATTCGAGTGCATCCATATCTCGACGCCTGGCTGATTCGGGCGACGACAGCAGAGGAGAGTCGAGTGGTCACCGACTGAGTGATTGCGGTGTTGCAATCCTCAGGTTGGGTGGTCAATATGGACAAGAGTCATCTGGTTCCTGTTCAGAGTCTGGAGTATCTTGGAGTGCAATTCGATACGAAGCGGGGGAAGGTGTTTCTCCCCGAGGGGTGAGGAATCAAATTGCTTTCTCAGGGACGGACCTTATTGAGTTGTTGCGCTCCCTGAGTGTGGGACTATGTTCAGCTCCTCAGTTCCATGACGTCAACCTTGGAGGTCATTCCATGGGCAAGGGCTCACATGCGGCCTCTTCAGAATTTCCTTTTGAGCAGATGGTCGCCGATGTCGCTGGATTATCAACGACGCCTTCCTTGGTCGAGTTGGGCCAGGGACAGTCTCCCGTGGTGGCTCCAGTTACCAATTTGCAGGAGGGTGTTTCTCTGGCGTCTCCCAATTGGGTGGTAGTCATGACGGATGCCAGCCTTGCGGACTGGGGAACCCAGTGTCTTCATCTAGTAGCCCAGGGATCGTGGACCCCTCTCGAAGTGACTTGGCCAATAAATCGTCTGGAGTTGCGAGCAGTCGTGAATGCACTGCGGAGTTTTCAGGACCTTCTGCGGGGGCAGGTGGTTCGTGTATTCTCGGACAACACCACAACGGTGGCCTACATCAATCGGCAGGGGGGCACTCGCAGTCTTCCCTTGGCAGTGGGAGCGTCTTGTCTTCTAGTATGGGTGGAAGCGCATGTTCAGGGTCTGTCAGCAGCGCACATTGCAGGTCAAGACAATGTTCAAGCGGATTTTCTCAGCCAGACTTGGACGCAGTGGAATGGACGCTGTCGGACTCGGCTTTTTGGCTGATCTGTCAACGTTGGGGAAGACCAGTAATGGATCTCATGGCCATGGCTTGCAATGCCAAAGTTCCCCAGTTCTTCAGCCGCAAACGGCAGCCAGGATCTGCAGGATTGGAATCTCTTCTCCAGCCATGGCTGGAACAACAGCTACTGTATGTTTTTCCTCCGTAGCCTCTGATAGGGAGAGTTCTTTGCTGCATAGGGCGGCATCGGGGGCCAGTCGTTCTAGTGGCCCCAGACTGGCCCGACGGCCGTGGTATGCGGATCTCATTAGATCACTCTCAGAGCCACCATTGTGATTTTCCGGTGACTCCCGATCTGCTGCATCAAGGGCCAGTTCAGATGGAAAATCCCTCCCGCTTTGGTCTTACGGCCTGGCTATTGAGAGTCACCAGTTGAGGAAGAAGGGATTTTCAGGACCAGTCATTTCCACTCTTTTGGGGGCATGGAAGCACTCTACTTCAGCAGCATACACGCGAGTGTGGAAAGCTTTCTCAGCATGGTGTGCTTTGCGTGCTGAATCGCCTTTTCGGGCGGACATTCCGGTTATTCTGGAGTTCCTTCAGCATGGTCTTCAAAAGGGATTGGCATATATTTCCCTTCAAGTGCAGGTGGCCGCGCTAGCTTGTTTTAGGGGCAAACTGGATGGTTCCTCTTTAGCAGCTCACTCTGATGTGGTCCATTTCCTACGCCGGGCTTTTTGGCTTTGGCCTCCTCTGCGGCAGCTGTGTCCGGCGTGGCATTTGAGTGTGGTACTGCGAGCCCTCCAGGCCCCACCATTTGAGCCGTTGAATAAGGTTTCTGAGAAGGATCTAGCGCTTAAGACAGTGCTTTTGGTGGCCATTGCTTCAGCTAGGAGGATTTCTGAAATTCAGGCTTTGTCTTGGAGATCTTTTTGCAGTTTTCTGAAGCAGGGGTGTCGATCCGGACGGTGCCGTCATTTTTACCTAAAGTGGTTTCAGCTTTCCATGTCAATCAGGCGGTTTATCTTCCGTCTTTTCAAAGAGAGGATTATCCGGGGGAGTTTGCCTCGCTGCGTTTCCTGGACGTGCGGAGAGCCTTGTTTCGGTACTTGCAGATCTCTAACGCGTTTTGACGCTCGGATCATCTCTTTGTGCTCTTGTCGGGATCGAAAAGAGGTGAGGCTGCTTCTAAGGCTTCCATTGCTGGCTGGATTAGGGAAGCCATTGGAGCGGCATATCTGCTACAAGGGCTGGCGTCTCCAGTGGCCCTGAAGGCGCATTCTACTCGGGCACAGGTGGCTTCTTGGGCGGAGGCGGAGGCCTTATCTCTGGAAGAGATTTGTCGGGCGGCTACTTGGGCATCCCGTCATACTTTTGCAAAGCATTACAGGCTAGATGTGTCTGCTTGGGAGGATGCGAGTTTTTGGGCGTGAGTGTTGGGGTGGAGAGCGTCGGCTTCCCACCCTACTTAAGGAATGCTTTGGTACATCCCACTAGTTCCTGGATTCATCTGCTGCAAGTGACAAGGAAGGTAAAATTATGTCTTACCTGATAATTTTCTTTCTTTTAACGCAGTAGATGAATCCAGGATCCCTCCCTAGTTCAGCCGACGTTTTTTTCATTTCCCGCGCAGTGTAGCTATTTTTTCCTTCCGGGTTCTTTTTTGCAGAGTTCAGACAGATATGGGAACATGGAAAGGATTCCGATTTCTGGATCAAGTTGCAGTTATTTTGACGTTCTTATTTGGTTCTCTGTTTTTCATAGTGAGGATGGTTTCTGGTGGTTGTTGGTTTCATATTTTTGGCCTTGGCAAATGCTTACGAATGACATACTAACTGAGGGAGGAGCTGGCCGTCTGGCATCGCTGCCTTTAGTTTGTTTATCTCTATCTTCACCTGCTGGTAGGCGGACTTAACCCACTAGTTCCTGGATTCATCTGCTGCGTTAAAGGAAAGAAAATTATCAGGTAAGACATAATTTTAACATACCAGCCTTCATTGAGTAGGCGATGTTGTCACAGAGAGGACTTGTATGGTCAAAAGAAACAAACTGAAATTACCACTAAGTTTTCTTTAAACTTAGAAAACAAAAGAAGGCACACATGGGTATGTTTGTTATATAATAACATAGATGATGATAGATAAAGACCTGAATGGTCCATCTAGTCTGCCCAACAAGATAAACTCATAGCTTATAGTATGATGTGATTATTACTTATTCATACTTGATCTGGTCTGTCTTTGCCATTTTCAGAGCACAAACCATAGAAAATTGCTTGGCATTGGCCTTCTTCCCCAACTACTGGAGTGGCCGTTGAAGCCCATCCAAATCTGTCCAGCCATGATTAGGGCACTGGCCTTATTACCCAACTAATGGAGCTGACATCTAAGCACTGCTGACTTTGTTTTGAATCTGTTCTCTTTCCATACAGGAAATCCCACAGAGTTTTGTATACCGTTATTGAGGAGTAGCCTAGTGGTTAGTGCAGCAGACTTTGATCCTGGGGAACTGGGTCTGATTTCCCACTGCAGCTCCTTGGGACTCTGGGCAAGTCATTTAACCTCCATTCTTTAGTGTCCCTACGGACTGGCCCAGATTGTGACGGGTTGTGCACGCGCCTTCCAGCAGGTGGAGACTGAGAATTCTGAATCTACAGAGTGAGCCAATAAGAGCCCGTGCTAGGTAGAGAAAGATCCAGTAATCTCAATTCCAGCAGGTGGAAGGTTGTGAGCCATTCAGTCTCTCTGTTTCTTGCCAAGATTTTTCTTCTTGGCATTTGTGAGTACTTTCATTTCTTCTGTGCTCCTGGGGTATTTGCTGACCTGTTCATTTGAGACTGAGGTCCGCGGGGATCTATTCTAGCCTCGGGGTTGTCACACCCGGGTGGCCGGGTCCCTCCCCCCCAGATCCTCCCTTCTACAGCGTTTGTATTTGCTGTGCTATGAATTGCCTTAGCCTCTTCAAGGGAAGAGTGACTAGACAGGGAGAGGCAGCCGATTAAAAAAACAAACAAACAAAAAAACCACAGGGAAGTTATTATAAATCACTTTGAAGTCAGAGAGTAGTGTTTTCTTGCCTCTATGGTACAGAATAGGCGGGCATACCGGTTCTCCTGTGTCTGTTTTGTTGGCTGTCATCTCCTTTGCTTCCCTTCGGCGTTATCAGTAAAAAAAAAAAAAAGAGAGAGCACGCGGCTTTACTGTGATGGCTGAGAAGCTTCGCCGGTGCTCTGTTTGTCAGCGCTGCGGTTTAGGCACGAACGGCTCTTGCAAGTAATGCACAGCCGTTATTCAGCTGGGCCGGTTTCTTCGGTGGCGATAGCGGTGGTGCTTTCATTGGGGGGTGGCTAAGACACGGCGGTAGAGAAGGAGAGTTCGGCGGTCCCGATTTCAGCAGGAGCCGCAGCCATCTTGTCTGCTCCAGCGGGGCAGACAGAGCAGTTTGTTTCTCTGCCAGCTCTTTCAAGTCAGTCACCTTCGGATGCCTTTGATCTCTTCCCTGCAGGGTCGGTAGGGGGCTTCCCCCCCAGAATTCGTACTGCACATGTACAAGTCTTTCCTTTTGCAGCAATCTAAGCCTTCTCCTGTCTCTGCAGGTAAGAGACCTGCAGTAGGACAGCTTGTGGCTGCTAAGAAACCTAGAGAGTCTGGTGTTTTGGAGGACAACTTTGTGCCTGACCCAGATCAAGAGATGCCAGACTTAGAGGAGCAGGAAGCTTCTCAGGTGATTTAGAGGAGGACGCCAGACAGGGGGACTTGGGGTCGGATCCCTTTGTTCCTGGAGAAGATCAGTCTGTTCTTAGGATTTTTCATAAGGAAGATTTGCAGGAATTGATTTCTTTGGTCTCCTCTACCTTACATTTTGAGGAGGAGGAGTTGCCTGCCCCAGAGCCCCGTAAGATGGACCTCTTAATAAAAGGAGTTCGCAAGCCAGGTAAATCTTTTCCCATGCAACAGGATATCAGAGATGTCATTCAGGCGCAGTTGGACGTCCCTGATTCGGCCTTCAGGCTGGCTAAGTCTACGGTCCATCTCTGTCCAGTTCCTGATGCGGACAAGTCTCTTTTGAAGCCACCGGTGGTGGATGCTGTGGTCTCAACTGTCACTAAGCGAAACACAGTCCCTGTGGATGGGGGCACACCGTCCACCGATGTCTCGTGAGATTGCCTCTGGAGGTTGCAGGATTCAGGGACAGGTATAAATAAATTTTGCCTTTATAAAATTATGTGCTATTTATATGCATAAATTAATGCACCCATTACTGTTCCTAGAATTAGATGCATGGAAACAAAATATACTGCTAAACATGTTTAAGCCTGAAAACCCCAGTTAGTTAAAAAATGCAGCAGCCTTTTCCTTATAAATAGGCTCTGTGTAATTGGATAGAAAAATAAGAGTGTATTGTACAGATAATTCTGTGGCCTCTTTTTGTTTATTGGCAAAAACTCTACTTACTGGGACAGCTGTCTCAATGTAAGGCAAGTTGATGACATTGCAAACCAAAAATAGCAAAGCTGTTTTGGATGCTGGGAACTGTCAGTGTGAATATGTATGTACCCAGCCTGAGGCCTTCTATAGAAGGATTTTTATAAAACCCAATAAAAAGCAGTAAGTCAGTTTTATTTTATTTTAGGATTGTATGAAACACAATCTTTGCTTTGTATTTCGATCAGTGATAATTGTTTTTAGTTTGTTGAATAACTGGTTTTTAATTTTTGTTTTTGCTATTACCTGGGGTGATTTTTTTTTAGTTTGTGGCATGTAAACTATATTCTGTTCAGTATAATTTTCTAAAATTCCTACAGATAGAGTAAAACAAAATTCTATAGTAAACATATTTTCCTTTGTTAACAAATAAGCAGAAAGTGCAGTTTATATGGAATAAGATGTTTGACTTAGTATTATGGAGAGACGGATGTTACATTTGCTGATGATTAAAACAACTGTACATTTATGCTACACATTTAGGCTAAAATAGAATTAAGTATTGAGGAATATTATATACTGTTTATGGCATGTACTTATAGTTGCAGGGATAAGGCAAAGAGTAATGGGATTTGGTATAACACCTTTCTGTGGAATAATCAAAGTGGTTTATATTTATTATATGCAGGCATTTTCTCTATTGCTATTGCTAATCTTAAGTTTTTTTTGTACTTGGGGCAATGGAGGGTTAAATGACTTGCTCAGTCACAAGAAGCTGCAGTGGGAATTAGGGCTGTACCAAATATTCGTATTTGATTCAGTTGGGCCCAAATAACATTATTCGTATTCAGCCAAATAGTGATTTAAATTCAAATATGAATAATCGGTGATCTACTGTGCTAAATCCTACTGAAATAAACATTTGATCTCTGGTTTCACATTGCTTCTTTTATTATTTTGTTATATTAAAGATCAGTGCCCATTATTTGTATTCAGTATTTGGCTAAATAATATTTTTCATTCTCCGAGGATAAGCAGGCCATATTATTCTCATATGTGGGTGACATCATCTATGTCGCCCGGTGCAGAACGCTTTTTCAGCATAGTACAGCTTTAAGAGCATGCAACTTTGAGTGTCTCCACTGTGCATGCGTGAGTGCCTTCCTGCTCCCTGCAAGAGCACAGGACCACCAGTCTATCTTCATTCACTGTGAGGAGAGAATGTGCTGGTATGTTACTGCTTTTTGAACTCTTTTGTGCCTTCCCTTCATGTATTTTTTTTTTGCCCGATTTTGCCTTTTTTTTTTTTTCAGGAGATTTTCCTTCCCTCCTCTTTACAGTTTTTAGTTATTTTTCCCTCACTTTTAATTTTCTTTTTTTTCCGTGCTCACGAGGCCCACTTAGGCCTGAGCTTCAGTCGGGATTTCCCCCCTCCTTTTTTCTTGGTGATTTGCTCCTTTTTCTATCACCATCGAGTTGTATGATTTGGCCACAGCTGTTTTTCCTTCTATGTCATCAAAGGTTCCCAGTGGCTTGAAGCGCTGTGCTCGGTGCAATCGGACCATTTCTAGAACGGACACCCATTCCTGGTGTCTCCAGTGTTTGGGGCCTGAACATAACCCTACCAGCTATCTTCTTTGCCTGTGTATGCAGAAAAGAACACAGCTGTCCAGAGATGCTCAGAGAGAGAGAAAAGTTTTTGAGCCTGGTCCAAATTGTCAGCGTTGGCACTTGCACCAGCATCAGGTGCATCGGTCCCTATGGCTGCTAGACCCATATCCGACACTGGGAGTGGACATGCACTGAGCAGGTTTCCGCTTGCCTCAATGCTGTCTGCTGTGTAGGGCCCCCGGGGCCAGTCAGCATTGGACCCAAAACTGAGGAGGTGTGAGGATTTGACATCATCCTCATTGGCGTTGCTAGTGCATCGGTCTCTATGGCTGCTAGACCCATGTCCAGCACTGGGAGTGGATGTGCACTGAACAGGTTTCCACTTGCCTCGACGCCGTCTGCTGTGTAGGGCCCCCGGAACCAGTCAGTATCGGACCCAAAAATGAAGAGGTGTGAGGATTTGACATCATCGTCATTGATGTTGGCACCGGGCCAAAGCCAAAAAGCCCAAGCATCAATCCTCTTTGACTCATGTTGCTGGGAGCACCAGAGCACCAAGGGATCCGGTCCCTGAGCAATGTCGACACCAGGAGGAGTGCTCCCCCCTCCATCGAGGAGGTACCGATGCTGGGGTCTCCATGTAGCCGGGACCAGGTACCTGATTCGACACCAGGAGTTCAACAGCCTGTCTCTGAACCGATGCCCCAGCCTTTCCCGATGTCGGCCCTTGAAGAGCGTATCCAGGCCATATTCCAGGAGCAGTGGGGCATCCTGCAGCAGAGTGGATTGGCATCAGGGGTGCTTATGCCAGCCATTCCTTTTTCTGCTGCTTCACAAGGCCCTCAGCCTGTGGCGAGGTCACTGACGCCAGCCCGCCCATACAGGTGGAGCTTACATCTTGACGCTGCTCCAGGTAAGGACCAAATTCCTCACACTTGAGGCAGGCTTGGTCTCAGCTCTTCTATGAGGTGTTCTTTGCTGACACTGATACGGAGCGCTCATGGGTGTCTGCTGAGGACCCTAGGTACTTCTTGGAGGAGGACTACAGTTCCCTTAGCGTTGCAAGATTTCCACAAAGGATAAGTATGCCAGCTTTGCATTTTTTGTTTCAATATACAGGAATTTCAATTAAGTGCACTAATTTTAGAAGGAAGCCCATTGATGTTGGTCGGGCTGAGCAATTCTGGTAAATATAAAGGTTTTTGGTTTTCTTGTTTCACTTTTGGGCTAGATGCATAAGCTTTTAATAGGAAAACATTTTTGATTCTCTATTTTATGTAGAAATCCTATGTGTATTTGGGGCCATACCTTTGGAATTCCCTACCCCCTTTATCTTCATACTGAACTGTCCCATCAAAAAGTTAAATATTTTTTATTTCAGTTAACCTACAGGTAATGCTGCTCTCCCTTTTCTTATCCTTTTTTACCTGCCCTTTCTCTCCCTCTTTTATTTGTATTTTTTCTCTTTTGTCCCCAGCTCTTCTTAGATTATTTTTCATTGCTCCTTTTTCTTTTCATTGTTTTTAAAATTGGTATCCCATCTGATCCCTCTCCACCAGAGGTGGAAGTCTCCACTTAAGAGCTTCTCCTTCCCAGCTTTTGTCATGGAAATGGCAGCTGCCTCCCCAAGAAAATTGATACCATGTATTGGATCCAGAGTCCCCCTGGGTTTGATAGGCTGCAGTTGACTCATCATTCCCTGGTGGTGGAATCCACATTCAAATGAGCCAGAAGTTCCAGAAACTTTTGCTTCGGCTCCCCCAGACAGAGAAGCTCAAACTCTGGACTCCTTTGATTAGAAGATGTATCAGGTTTCAATGCTCACCTCCCATATACAGTCAAACCTTCTGAACACAAGACTCTACTTGCGGAACCTGATGTTCAGTATGACTGACTTGGCAGATTCTGTCCCGCTGGAGCAGGCCAAATCGCTTCGCCAGCTGGCCAAATAGCAGAAGGTGTGCCGTAAATTCCTGGCCAGGGGCAGTTAACGATACTTTTGATGTGGCATCCAGGATTTCTGCCCAAAGTATAGCAATGCAGATACTCTCATGACTGCATGTCTCTGACTTGGACACAGTGGTCCAGAGTTTGGCGGATGCCACGTACTGGGGGATAACCTTTTTGAAGAGAAGGTGGAGGAGGTCGTGGACCTCATGAAGAAGCAAACTGATACCATTGATATTTTCTCCCAGCGGACACCTTCTGCAACCTTCTCATCAAGGAGGTTTTTGGGCAAGTCACAGAGAGGTTCCTACTACTCAGGCATAGGTACATGCCATCTTCTTGTCCTCCTCAGCAGCCTCAGTCCTAGCACGCACCTTCTTGTCAACAGCATGCACCTAAGGCCTAGCAAGCTCCCAGTCAAAACGGGGGACAAGTTTTTGACTGGCTCCAGCAGAGCAGAGCCAGCTTAAAGGTTGACCATGCTGGACGATCTACTAGTTGGATGGGGTTGGGGAGGCTGAGGCTGAGTTTTTTTTTTCCAAGAAAGGTGGTTCCTTGTAACCTCCTACCGGTGAGTTCTCCAAATATTCTGTCTCGGTTACACCCTGCTTTGGCATCAGAGACCACCAGATTGCCCTCCAAGAACATCTTGCATCAGTTCTCATCACAAGGAAGTACTGACAGAGGAAGTCTCCACCCTTCTGAAGGCCCATGTGGTCAAACCCGTTCCACCAGGGAAAGAAGAGAAGGGATTCTATTCCAGGTATTTCCTTGTCCTAATAAAGACAGGAAGGGGGGGATGTGTCCCATCCTAGACCTAAGGGCCCTGAACAAATTCCTAGTCAAAGAAAATTTCAGGATGGCTTCCCTGGGCACCCTTTTTCTGATGATTTAGGCTCAAGATTGGCTATGCTGTCTGGACTTAAAGGATGCCTACACTCATATCCCAATACTTCCTGTGGCCTGGAAGTATCTCAGATTTCAGGTGGGAATACATCATTTTCAATACTGTGTGTTGCCATTTGGCCTCTTAGCTCCCAGGGTTTTCACCTAATGTCTAGCAGTAGTCGCAGCATTGCTACGCAGATTGGGAGTCCATGTTTTTCCCTACCTGAATGATTGACTGGTTAAGAGCACATTGAAGAAAGGTGCTTGGGAGTCCATACGGAGAACTCTTTGGGTGCTAGAGCTATTGGGGTTCGTTTTAAACTACCCCAAGTCCCATCTGCTGCTGGTTCAGCAGTTGGAGTTCATTGGTGCCCTGCTAGACAAGCAGCAGGTGTCTG
The DNA here is from genome assembly GCF_901765095.1 of Microcaecilia unicolor. Classification (NCBI taxonomy): domain Eukaryota; kingdom Metazoa; phylum Chordata; class Amphibia; order Gymnophiona; family Siphonopidae; genus Microcaecilia; species Microcaecilia unicolor. Next base: position 523,504,273 of record NC_044031.1, read on the forward strand.
CCTTTCTCCCTGTTCCGAGGGTGGACCTCAGGTTCAAGCCAGCCAGCAGGTCACAGCACAGCAGATGTTGAGGTTACTAGGCCACATGACCTCCACTATGCATGTCACATGAGGACTACCCAGTGGACCCTAGAGTGTCATCCGGGTAACACCAGATTTGATTCAGTCCCTTCTCTGGTGGACAATTTATTCCACTTTGACTGTGGGACTTCCATTCCAAATTCCTCAGCCCCTAAAGGTGCTGGTGATGGATGCATTCCACGTGGGGTGGGGAGCTCACTTGGATGGGCTTCACACTCAGGATGCTTGGTCAGCTTAGGAGACAGGTTCTTCAGATCAGCCTTCTGGAGCTGAGGGTAATCTGGATGCACTAAAGGCTTTCAGAGATTGGCTGTACAACCAAATTGTGCTCCTTCAAATGGGCAATCGGGATGCAAGTATTACACCGACAGACCAGTTGAATGTAGCAATGGGATGTCCAGAAAAGGATGGTTGTCAGAACCACATACCTGGTGGGCAAATCCAACACTGTGACAGACTGAGCAGGGTCATGCCAACCGCACGAGTGGTCAATCTGCATGGGTGTTGCCTGTAAGATCTTCAGAGTGTGGGACACCTCCTTGGTGGATCTCTTTCCTTTCAATCACAAAGTTCCTCGGTACTGTTCCATACTTGGGGCACATGACAGACTAGCGTTGGATGCCTTCTTCCTCAATTGGGGGAACAGCCTTCGGTTTGCGTATCCTCCCATCCCTCTCATGAGGAAGATTTTGCTGAAACAAAGGCAAGACTGGAGAACTGCGATCCTGATAGCCCCATATTGGCCCAGGCAGATCTAGTTCCCTCTTCTTCAGGAGTTCTTCTCCAAAGAACCTCGGAGATTGGAGTGTTTTCCAACCCTCATAAAGCAGAGCGAGAGATGTCTTCTACATCCCAACCTCCAGTCCCTGGCTCTCACAGCCTGGATGTTGAGAGCTTAGAATTTTGCATCTTCCTCCAGGGTCTTGCTGGCTTCCAGGAAAGATTCCACCAAAAGGTGTTATTCTTTCAAATGATCCTGGTTGCTGTTTGGTTTGAGTACAAGGTCCTAGATCCTCTTTCTTGCCCTACACAGACCTTGCTTGAATACTTTCTGCAACTCTCTCAGGTCTGGTCTTAAGACCAACGCCGTAAGGGTTCATCATAGTGCAATTAGTGCTTACCATCACTGTGTGGAACGTAAGCCCATCTCTGGTTGTTCACTTCATGAGAGGTTTGCTGTTGTCAAAGCCCCCTGTCAGACCTCCGCCTGTGTCATGGGACCTCAACATCGTCCTCAGCCAGCTGTTGAAAGCTGCTTGATTCCTGTCTGAAGTACTTGACATGGAAGGTCTTGATTTTTGGTGGCTGTTACTTCTGCGCACAGGGTCATTGAGCTTCAGGCCTTAGTGGCTGATCCATCTTACACAAAATTTCATCCTAACAGAGTAGTTCTCATGTACCCTAAGTTCCTGCCTAAGGTTATGTCGAAATTCTATCCAAATCAGTCTATTGTCCATCCAACATTTTTTTCCCAAGCCTCCTGGCCATCCTGGCAAAAGCATACTGCACATCTTGGACTGCAAGCAAGCACTGGCCTTTTACCTGGAGCGGACTAGGCCCTATAGACAATCCACCCAGATTTTCTTTTCTTTTGATCCAAACAGTATGAGGGTCACTATCGGGAAATGCACCATCTCCAGTTGGCTGGCAGATTGCATTTCTTTCATTTATGCCTAGGCTGGATTGACTCTTGAGGGTCATATTTAGTCTCATAATGTCAGAGCCATGGCAGCGTTGATAGCCCACTTGCAGTCAGCCTCTATAAGAAATTTGCAAGGTTGCCATGTGGTCTTCAGTTCACACATTCATATCTGACTATTGCCTTGAGCAAGATACCCGACGCGATTGTCGGTTTGGACAGACAGTTTTACAGAATTTATTTGGGGTCTAGAATCCAACTCCACCCTCCTAGGCTCGTTTTGTTCTGTTCCTGGCTATACTTTCACTCAGTATGTATATAGTTTCAGGTTAATCGCTATTTCAACTCATCGTTGTGAGTATCAGTTGTCCTACTGTTGTTGTTGTTTTTGGTGAGCCTGGTAGCTAGAGATTCCCACATGTGAGAGTAATATGGCCTGCTTGTCCTCGGAGAATGCAAAAATACTTACCTGTAGCAGGTATTCTCCGAGGACATCAGGCCATTCATTCTCAGATACCCTCCCACCTCCCCTTGGAGTTGTCTCTTATAGCTATTGTACTGTACTGGTGGACCCGCTCTCTCATGGTAGGCTGGAAGGCACACATGCATGCACAGTGGGGATGCTGTTGCGCGCTCTTAAGCTGTACTATGCTGTCAAAGTGTTCCTCATTGGGCAACGTGGATGACGTCACCCTTGCGTGAGAATTAATGGCCTGCTGTCCTCGGAGAATACCTGCTTTCAGGTAAGTATTTTCACTTTATTTGTATTCAGACGAATAGTAAAATATGCTATTTGGTACAGCTCTATTGGGAATTGAACCCAGTTCCTCAGCTTCCCAACCCACTGCACTAACTAGTAGGCTACGCCACAAATTTTGCTCTTAAAAGAAAATGGAGATTGTTCCTCCTTGGTAGTCTTCTTTCAATCCTCTCTTGCTCTTTGATTTTGTCATGTCAAAGAGCAGTAACGATCTGCCAAACCTGCATAGCTAGACCCAGGAGTCAACTGAAACAACTACAAATGGAGAGTAAAATTGAGGACAATGACTTGCTCTTGTTTTTCCTTTGAAATTGATTTTAAGTAAACAGTTCATATTGATACTTAGAAGTACAAGATACATGTATTGACGTAATCTTAGCCTTGTTAGCATACCATAGCCACCATCTTTTATGCTTTCACAAGTTTGTTTCTTGGGCTTTTACAATTCTTTGATAACAAAAAGCTTAAGCTAGGGGTCCCGAAACCTGTGTTGGGGGACCCCAGACAGTCAGGTTTTCAGGATATCAACAATGAATATTAATGAGATTTTGTATACACTGCTTCCTTGGTATTCAAATCTATCTCATGCATATTCGTTGTGGAAATCCTGAAAGACTGTGTGTTGTTGTCCCATTCCCCCCCCCCCCCCCCCCCCCCCAAGAAAGGTTTGGGAACCTCTGGCTTAAGTAGTAGCAAGTACAGCCATCCATTATCTTCACATAACTTTAGACTTTTATTTTCAAAGTGTGTGTTTTTTGCAAAAGACAGTTAAGGATAGAAAAATTTGATTCATTTCTTATCCTGCTAGTCTAGTCCAAACCAATGGATTGTGCCATCCTACCAGCAGGTAGAGGCAGAGAAACTGAAACTTCCATTGTGTCCCCAGATCAATCCAGAGACTTGTGGGTTATGTCCCTCCACTAGCAGGTTAGATAGAGAGAACATGAAGTTCGCCCCTAGAGGGCATGTGCAGCTAGCCTAACTTCAGTATTCTCTCTATCTAGCAAGTGAAGAGACATATTGTGCAGCTCTGCAGTGATTTGGCTCCTATCCCGTTCCCTCAGGGGTTGTTAAGCTTATGTTGGGGTTACACCTGGTGGTGCCAGGTCCCTACCCGTCTCCCCCACCAGCCTGTCTGCTTCCTCAGGGAGTTAGTTCTGTCGGTGTTTCTCTCCTGCCTCTTGAGGGAAAAAAAAGATACAGAACGGAGATCCCTAAAATTAAAGCAGCGATTCCTGGCTCCAGACTTCAGAGGTATGTGAGCGCTAGACGGGGAAGCAGGCTTTGGCCCGATGTCGGCATCAGAAACCATCAAGAGGTGTTCGCGCTGTGGTGCGCATAAGACGGTGTCCAGGGCATGTGAGAGCTGTGTCAGGGCCTTGGGCAAGCCCCGGCCGGAACAGGCAGACCGCTCTGCAGGGGGACAAGCGGCGGAGTCGACCGATTCCCACATGGCAGGAAAGCCATTGTTGCCGGCAGCGTGTGGGTCGGCCACCGCCATTTTCTCCCCCTCTGCTGCTCAGCCACAGGTAAGCGCGGCGGTGGGATTGCAGCTCTCAGCTGTTTCTGCCCCAGAGCGCGGAGTCTCGGAATCTCCTCTCTCGGGGGTGCTGCATACAGCGGCGTTTTCTCCGGAATTTGTGCTCCTCATGCACAAGGCTTTTTTATTGAAAGCAGTGGGGGGGGGGGGGGGGGAGGCGAGATGGACGTCATTTTGGATAGTCAGCGTGGCTCTTTTACTGATTTCTCTCATGCAGCCCCTAAATAGGCCCGTTTTGAGTGTTTTGTCCCAGGAGCTGAGGGGTTGGCACAGTCTGACTCTGATGAAGCTCAGTTGTCATGGGATTCCCTACAAGAGACCCTGGAAGACGGAGAAATGCCGGTGGGAGAGGGTGATGACCCTATCGCGGCAAGGCTTTTTCGTAGGGAGGAGCTTCCATCTTTTATTATAAAGGCAATGGAGATATTAAATATATCTGCCCCTGAACCCCCGGCTCAGTCGGGAGGTGCGCCCTCTATTATGTCGAGCACTAGGACTCCGTCCCGAGCTTTTCATATTCCTGAGGCCATGCAGGTGCTCATTAAGGCACAATGGGATTTGCCAGAGGCCAGCCTCTGTCCCTTACGGCAGGAGGATTTGGACTCCTTGCGTTTGCCGACAGTAGGTTCGTTAATTACTGCTGTGACAAGAAAACAACTTTACTAGTGGAGGTCGGCACCGTCCTCCGAGATCCGCAGGATCGAAGACTTGAAGCTTCAGTGAAGGCATCATTCGAGGTAGCGGCATTGTCATTATAGGCCTCAATTTGCGGATCTTATGCGACAAGAGCTTGTCTGTCCTGGGTTCAGCATGCGGCGTCTACTAAAGACCTGGTTGAATGCCTCCTGGCGTTGGAGTCGGGTTTGGCTTCCCTGGCGGATGTCCTTTATGACATTCTCCGAGCTTCAGCTAAGGAAGTTTCGTTGGCCATGTCGGCCCATAGATGGATTTGGCTGAAGCACTGGGCTGCAGATGTGGCATCTAAGTCCCGTTTGGCGAGGTTGCCTTTTAAAGGGCGGCTCCTCTTTGGGGAGGAACTTGCTCAGATTGTTAAGGAATTAGGAGATTCCAAGGGTCGTTTGCCAGAGGACAGAGGTAAGTCCCAGGCGAAGACCTTCAGGCCTCGCTTTAAGGAGGCCAAGCGTTATAAGCCTGGTAGATCCGGGGGGGGGGTTCAAAGCCCCGTTTTCAGCAGAGACCGCAGCCCTTTCGGCCGGACCGCCGTCAGCCTATCGCGGCCTCTTGCAATCAGTAGGGCAGCAGAGGTACCCAGTGGTGGGGCCTTGGTCCATTCCTTTCCAGCAATAGGGGGACAGCTGTCTCAGTTCGGGAAGGAGTGGGCCGGGGTAACTGCATACAAATGGGTGCTGGACATCATTCGAGACGGCTACAAGTTGGAGTTCGCCCGTTCACTGTCAGACAGCTTCCTAGAGTCTCCTTGCAAGTCTCCACTAAAGAGAGCAGCGGTACAGGATACTCTGTCAGAATTACTGCACTTAGAGGCAGTAGTTCCGGTACCTTCGGCCGACATCGGCCAGAGTCACTACTCTATTTACTTTGTCGTGCCAAAGAAGGGAGAAACGTTTCAGCCAGTTCTAGATCTCAAGGCGGTCAACAGGGCCCTCAGAGTGAGGCATTTCAAGATGGAAACTTTGCGCTCCGTCGTGGCGGCCGTGCAACCGGGAGAATTTCTGACAGCTCTCGATCTAAAGGAGGCATACTTACACATTCCCATTTGGCGACCTCATCAGCGCTTCCTGCGCTTTGTGGTTCTGGGACAGCATTTTCAGTTCCGAGCCATGCCTCGCACCTTCTCCAAGGTAATGGTGGTAGTGGCAGCTTTCTTGCGAGCAAGAGGGGTGCAAGTTCACCCGTATCTCAACGACTGGCTCATTTGTGCGCCATCTCAGGAGGAGTGTGCCCGGGCTACGCAGTCGGTCATGAATCTTCTGCATTCGCTGGGCTGGGTGATCAACATTCAGAAATGTCACCTCATGCCGACCCAGACTTTGGAGTATCTCGGCATTCGGTTCGATACTGCTCAGGGCAGAGTTTTTTTCCCGGAACCACGCAGGTTGAAGCTGCTGCGGCAGATTTCCTCACTCCTACAAGTAGTGGCTCCGAAGGCGTGGGACTATGTTCAGGGGCTAGGGTCGATGGCAGCGACGCTGGACGTGGTCCCTTGGGCCAGAGTCATATGCGTCCATTGCAGTGGTCCCTACTCAGCCGTTGGTCCCCGTTGTCGGAGGATTATGTGGTTCGGATCCCGTGGGAGGCTCGGGCTCGTTTTGCCATGCGCTGTGGTGGCTCCAGCCGGAGAATCTTCTTCGTGGTATGTCCCTCGCCACTCCGGAATGGCGGGTAGTCACGATGGATGCCAGTCTGTCTGGCTGGGGTGCTCATTGCCTGGGTGTGTGGAGTCTGTCGGTGGCTCGCTTATCAATCAACCTTCTGGAATTGCGGGCGATTCTGCTGGCACTGCAAGCCTTCGAGACATTAGTGCTGAACCAGTCGGTACGAGTTCTCTGCACAATGCGACAGCGGTAGCCTATGTCAATCGCCAAGGAGGCACTCGGAGCACTCACTTGTCAACGGAGGCTCTTTCCCTCTGCCGCTGGGTGGAGAAGCGTCTCTTTCTTTTGTCAGCGGCTCACATCGCAGGAGTTCTGAATGTGCAGGAAGATTTTCTAAGCCGGAACCGGTTGGATGCGGGGGAGTGGGAGCTCTCTCGAGTGGCGTTCGACTGGATCACGTCCCGTTAGGGGATGCCGATAGTGGATCTAATGGCCCGGTTTTCCAATGCCAAGGTGCCCCATTTTTTCAACAGAGGCAGGGAATTCGGGTCCGAAGGAATATACGCACTGTTGCAAAGGTGGCCGCAGGATCTCTTGTATGTCTTTCCTTCATGGCCCATGATCGGTCGGGTGGTTGGCAGGCTTGCGCGACATCCAGGAGTAGTCATTCTGTTGACTCCAGATTGGCCCAGGCGTCCTTGGTATGCGGATTTAGTGCGTCTGTTGGTAGACGAACCGTTGAGGCTGTCAAACATTCCCGATCTTCTGGTTCAGGGACCGGTGATCATGCAGGATCCCATCCCATTTGGTCTTACGGCTTGGCTATTGAGAGGTCGCGACTCAGACGCAAAGGATATTCTGAGTCGGTGATTGGGACAATGTTGCAGGCGCGCAAGCAATCTAATTCTTTGGCGTATGCTAGGGTCTGGCGAACCTTTGTATCTTGGTGTTCATCGTCAGGCATCTCGCCGGAGTCAGCCCCTCTCATGACTATTCTAGCCTTTTTGCAGGAGGGGTTTGAGAAGGCGCTGTCATTAAGCTCTCTTAAGGTACAGGTGGCAGCGTTGGCCTATTTTAGAGGCCGCTTAGGTGGTCGCTCGTTGGCGTCTCATCCAGGTGTAGTTCGTTTTTTCCGAGGCGTTAGCCATGTTAGACCCCTCGAGTGCCGGTGGTGCTGGAATGGAATCTGAACCTAGTACTGCGGGCGTTTAGCGGGCTCCGTTTGAGCCAATCTGTAAGACTTCTTTGAAGGATCTGACATTGAAGACGGTATTTTTGGTGGCAATGGCTTCGGCCAGAAGGGTATCGGAACTTCAGGCTCTGTCGTGCAGGGACCCATTTCTGCGTTTTTCGGAAGCAGGGGTCTCGATTCGTACGGTGCCATCCTTTCTACAGAAGGTAATGTCTCGTTTTCACATCAACCAAGAAGTGAATTTGCCGGCCTTCAAGCGGGAAGATTACCCAGAAGATTTTTGTCAGTTGCGGTGTTTGGATGTAAAAAGGGCCCTGATGGCCTATTTGGATGCGACTAATTCCTTCCGGAAGTCCGATCATCTGTTTGTCCTGTTTGCTGGACACAAAAAGGGAGATATGGCTTCTTAAGCTACGATCGCTCGCTGGCTTTGGGAGGCGATCTGGTCTGCTTACCTTTCCATGGGGAAGCCTCTTCGTCTTCAGATTCGAGCGCATTCAACTAGGGCTCAGGCTGCGTCATTTGCAGAGTACCGGCTGGTACCGTTGGAGGACATTTGTAAAGCGGCTACTTGGGCGTCGGTTCATACTTTTTCTAAACATTACAGGCTAGATGTCGCTGTGTGTCGGGATACGCTTTTTGGCGCTTCCGTTTTGGCTTCCGGGAGAGTTCGATCCCACCCTTCTTGAGGATTGCTTTGGTACATCCCACAAGTCTCTGGATTGATCTGGGGACACAATGGAAGGTAAAATTAGTTCTTACCTGACAATTTTCTTTCCATTAGTCCCATCAGATCAACCCAGAGGCCCTCCCTGGGGTTCATGTTAGCTGATTCTGTATGATGTATATGGAAGGTTTTGGTATGGTTACTGTTGCTTCTGTTCACGTTCTACTGTTAGTCTGGAAGTTTTGGTTTAAACAAGTTATTAGAAAACAGTTGTTACTGTGGAGCAGCTTGGAGGTTTTCCTTCAGATTATATGCTGCTTTCGAGAGGCAGGAGAGTGAACTATTATTCAAATGATTTCTTACTGCTTTGGTATCGTATACTGAAGTTAGGCTGGCTGCACATGCCCTCTAGGGGCGAACTTCGTCTTCTCTCTATCTTTTTATTTTTTTTTTAATTTATAACCATTTAAATTTTTACAACAGATAAAACAACTTGCCAGAAATACAGAGAAAGTAATATATAGGAATTATTTCAATCAGGTAATTCTAATCTCTTCCTTAGACCACTAAATAGGTAGAGTGAAACAAGACAAGGAGATCAATTAAACAGTAAACAGAAAAAAAAACGTGGTATTAACCTGATTATCCGCAGATATTACTCATCTAATTCATTATTCCACATTGATCATCTGGCTGGCTTCATCAAGGCCAATAAGGTGTATAGTCAAATCATTTCATTGAAAACATACGTATTGTTCAATATTAGTTAGAAATAATAGATCTGATTACATTCTCTTTTAAAAACCAGAAGTTATTTAACAATACATATACTTAAGTCTCTAATTCAGATCCCACTGACTAAAGTAATCCCAGTTTTCACAGGCTTCACTCCTTTTAAAGTAATAATTGAGGAAATATTTCTGAAGAAAATTTAGGAGTCATACCCGGAACCCTGGGAAAAACAATAATCTCGATATTAATCATCTATAATAATCATTTTATTATTCAAAGTTTCTCGTCTGTTATCATTTTCAAGATCATAACCACTTCTTGCTCGTATAGAATCAATTTTTCACTCTCAAAGGGTTCAGTTAAATTGTCCATGTAACTCTCTAATAAAATTATATCTGAAACAAAATTATTTACTGCCACCGTTAGGTCCCGAAGCACCTTCCAGATGGTATTCAATGTAACCTCCACGGGAGCCAAAAACTCCAAGTTGATTTCTCTTAGGTGTTAGGAGTGGTTCCGCCGATTCGGGTTCTGCTGTAAACGTCCTCCGTTTCAGCATATGCCTCTAACTCACTCCTCCACTCCTTTGGACATGTTGGTTGAATAATTCGGGAGCAATGGAGTTGTTTTTTCCAGGTCCAAGAGCGTTGACGCTCCTTCGCCAGCGCTAATCAAAGGACTCGCCAACCCTTTCATCTGTGGGTAGTTCGTCATGCAGCGGTCCCGCACTTGCTGCTCAGGGGACAAAACGCTGGCCATTGGCGGCTGACTGCCAGTTGTCCCCTTCCTCTCAGTTAAGGTAACTGCAATTGCAGAGAGGAAATTTACGTAAAGAAGACAAAACTTCAAAGGGCAGCTGGGCCGTTGGGCATACGAACTTCAGGTCGCCATCTTACCACTCTCCCAGTTTGGGACACTCTTTGTCTGGTTTCTCCTCAGAGGCCTGACTGATATGGGTAACCCTTCAGCATAGACCTGAGTCATTGAAACACAGAAGCCCCTCCACCACTACAAGGTGGTGTCCCTTCGGAGGGGGTGTTCTCTCTATCTAACCTGCTAGTGGAGGGACATAACCCACAAGTCTCTGGATTGATCTGATGGGACTAATGGAAAGAAAATTATCAGGTAAGAACTAATTTTACCTTCTCGGGTGTAGAAGATATTTTTGAGGCATGGTTGCGGCCCACACTTGTTCTCCTTTGCGGGTGTCTGTTCCTCAGCGATTGATTTCTTTCTGCAGGACGGGTTGCAGAAGGGCCTGGCCTCTAATTCGCTTTGGGTGCAGGTGGCGGTAGCCTGCTTCTGGGAGAGAGTGTCGGGCTCTTCTCTGGCTTTGCACCCGAATGTGGTGCATTTCTTGCAGAGTGCTTTGCTCCTCCACTGCTGCGACCTTGTTTGCCCTGAAACCTCGTTCTTGTTCTCCAAGCATTGATTTGGATTCCTTTTGATCCTTTGCAGAAGGCTTTGCTTAGGAGCTTATTCGCAAGCGGTTTTCTTGGTTGCCAATTCTTCAGCACGCAGAGTGTCTGAATTTTTAGCGCTGCTTTGCCGAGCTGCTTTTCTGCAGTTTGCTGACTCTGGAGTGACCTTGCATATGATTCCTCCTCTTCTTACTGGCTATGGTTTGGCCTTTCTTCATCAGCCTCTCTTTTTTCTCTCCTTTAGGGAGGGGGATTTTCATGCAGAGTACGCGGAGCTTGGTCTTCTGGATGTTCAGAGGGTTCTTCGGCATTCGCAGATGTCACATGTTTTTCAGCGTTCTAATCTTCTCTTTGTCTTTCTTTCTGGTTCTTGCCGTGGGATGACGGCCTCTGATCCAGCTATTTCTCATTGGATTGCAGATACTTTTTTTCCTTGGATTTTTTTTTTTTTTTTGGAAGGTCGCATCCTGACAGTGGTGTTCAAGCTCATTCCACGAGGTTGCTATCTACTCTTGTGTGGAACGGGTTTGCTTTCGCTATTCAGATGCTGCCTTTGCAACAGCTATTCTGTCTCGAAGAGTGGCAACTTACCACCCTCATTAGGGTTTGCTTTGTACATCCCACCGGTTCTTGTATTCATCTGCTGCATATGCTAAGGAAGGTAAAATTATGCCTTACCTACTGATAATTTTCTTTCCTTTAGTAGCAGCAGATGAATCCAGGATCCTGCCTTCTGTCAGCTGCTATTGTTTTTCCTGTCTGTTCTTGTCCTGGTCTTCAGTTTCAAAAAACAAAAACCAAACATACAAACAAACAAAAAAAAAACAAAGGGAAAGAAAAAAAAAAGAGGAGAAAGAGAATAGAAACCACTGAAGAGGAGTCCATCGTGATCATGGTTTCTCTTAAGTCGGACTGATGAGTTTCTGTTGTCTTTGGTTGGTGAGGAAGGCTTCATGGTTTCTCGTCTGATTCTGCTTTGTGATGAGACATATACTGAGGTGAAAGAGGGAGCTGACCATCTGGTATCACTGCCTTCAGCTTTGTAATCTCTATCTCCACCTGCTGGTAGATGGACACAACTCACCGGTTCCTGGATTCATCTGCTGCTACTAAAGGAAAAAAAATTATCAGTAGGTAAGGCATAATTTTACCTTCTCGCCCCGTTCAGCATTGCCTTCCTATTGCACTTTGTTACACTCCTACCTGGCTGCTCCTGGTGGCGGCCATCTTGGAAGGTTCAGTTGAGGGGCAGCCATCTTGAGAGGTGCATTTGATCAGTTCCTGAAGGACGGCCATCATGAGTAGAGCATCTACATCGGTTCCTGAGGGGCAGCCATCTTGAGAGGCTTATTCCTATGGGAGTGCCCAATGAGGTTCCTTGCCCGTCAGCTGTGGCAGGGATCTCCTGATGAGAGGCCTATTTAAGAACTAAACACAGTCATCAGTTTGCTTCAGCTTCTATTGTTGTAGAGGTCGCGGTCCATGTCTGTGTTTCACAGCCAGCTGTCCTGTGTTCCTGTGCTTCGACCCGTGGATTGTATCTCGACTACCCGTTGTGTTGCCACCTGCCTCGATTCGGGACTGTTCCTCGACCATCCGCTGTGTGGCTGTTTCCCTAGTTCCTGGACTGTGCCTGCTCTCCCGCCTGCCTGTTCAACCCCGTCGGTTACGGAAGTCCTGGTGGCTGCCTGCACCTGGGGGCTCAACTCCCGGGGAACTGCGGTCGCTTCTCAGGTGAAGCTAGGGGTTGTCTGACTGCCTGACCAAGTGCAGTGTCACTCCATCTACGTCGTGCTCAGTCGGGGCACAAGGGCTCACTACTCCAGTTGTAACACTTCCTCAGTGTTCCTATCTCCCCTCCCCTTTTCCCAGCATTGTCCCCATCCCGTGTCCTTATCTATCCTCCTCTTTTTCAGCATCACCACCTTCTGTGTCTTTATCTACCTCCCTTTGAGTATCATCCTCTTCTGTGTCTTAGGCGAATCAGCAGTTGGCCGCAGCAGTGATCAAGATAGGATGCCAGCATTGGGGCCTTCCTTCTGCGAGTCATGCCGATGCAGAAACAGGAAGTTGAAACAAGGTAGGCAGGACTCGCAGAGGGAAGGCCCTGACGCCGGCAGCCTTTCTGAATCGCGGCTGAGTCGCAGAAGATGCTAAGAAAAAGTACGGAGGAGGGCTACATAGAGCGGGGGCAGAAGAAAGGGAGAGGGATAGATGTAGGACTCACCGGGGAAGAAGGAGAGAGAGAGAGTTGGGGCTTTAATGTACCAATGGGCAATTGTGTGGCTGGACCCCCTTTATGCAGGGGCCCGGGTCAGCTGCCCCTTTTGCCCATTAGGTAAAGTGGCCCTGTTTGCCGTCTTATTCATTCTGCCTTGTTACTAGAAATACTGACTAATCAAGGAGCATGCTGTCCCATGTGGCAGAGTTCAGTTTGGAACTCTCTATCTCCACCTGCTGGTAGGTGGTCATAACCCACAAGTCTCTGGATTCATCTGCTGTGACTAAAGGAAAGATTTATTTATTTTATTCATTTGGATTTTGCTCACACCTTTTTCAGTAACATAGTAGGTGACGGCAGAAAAAGATTTGTACGATCCATCCAGTCTGCCCAACAAGATAAACTCATATGTGCTACTTTATATTTATACCTGACCTTGATTTGTATCTACCATTTTCAGGGCACAGACCATAGAAGTCTGCCCAGCATTAGCCCCGCCTCCCAACCACCGGTGCTGCCACCCAATCTCCGCTAAGCTTCTGAGGATCTATTCCTTATGAGCAGGATTCCTTTGTTTATCCCACGCGTTTTGAATTCCATTACCGTTTTCATCTCCACCACCTCCTGTGGGAGGGCATTCCAAGTATCCACCAGTCTCTCTGTCAATTCTACTACTACTACTACTTATCATTTCTATAGCTCAAGGTGCATTGCATTCAGGTACACTGGGTATTTCCCTGTCCCTAGAGTGCTCACAATCTAATTTTGTACCTGAGGCAATGGAGGGTTAAGTGTCTTGACCAAGATTATCAGGTAAGACAAAATGTTTCAATAAGAGAAAATGTTCCTCATGCTGTTTACAGAAACTGCTTTTCTAGAACTCTTTGCCTTTTCTGGCTCTGCTATTTTTGTATAATTGTGTAATTTTTATTTTCTTTCTATTTGAACTATTATAATGTTGCTTCTGACGTGGGATTGGCATTTTGTCAAATAGAATGTTTATTTTATTGCCGTTTATTTGAATTCAATCTGTTCTAGGTACTACTATGTGGATATTTGGTAGCAATGACTGTTGTTGAATCTATTGCCATTTATTTGAATTCCATCTGTTCTAGGTACTGCTATGTGGATATTTGGTAGCAATGACTGATGTTGAATCTACATATGCAGATTTTATTGCTTCAGGAAGATCCGGCAGAAGGAATGCACTCCATAATATTCTTGCATCCTCTGATAGCGGGACTACAAGTGATTTAGCCTTAAAACTGGCAGAAATTAATATAAACAAGGATGGTAAGTACTGATTACCAATGCTGTTGAAATTTTTAAGAGGTATAATTTTGTAGACTCCTACATAAAATATTTGTAAATGTATTTTCCATTGACAAACAGGATTGAGTTATAAGAAAATAGCATAAGAGTAGCCATACTGGGTCAGACCAAGGGTCCATGTAGCCCAGTTTCCTTAGCGTATGCAGCAGATGAATCCAGGAAATGGTGGGTTGTGTTCAACTACCAGCAGGTGGAGATAGAGATTACAAAGCTGAAGGCAGTGATACCAGACTGCCAGCTGCTCCTTCACTTCAATATATCTCTAATATCCAGCAGGTGGTGGACGGCTCTTCAGCAGCTCCTGGATTTGTCTGTTGGGACTACTCCTGGGTCCTGTGGGCCAGTTGAGTTTAGGGGTGTCTGGCTGGTGGTGCCAACTTTGGGGGCATACTCAGTCTTCTGGGTCCCTTCCTTACCCTACCCCCCCTTGCTTCCCGGTCTTTAGCGCTCTAGTCTTCCTCACCAATAAAGTGGGAGAGCTCCTTTGCCTTTAATTAATCGGCTTTTTAAAAAAAAGGAGTAACAGGAGAGATTTCTGACAAGATCGGGCAGTGCAGGGATTCCCTGTCTTTTAGTACTGTACTGTGCTGTTCAGCCTGTGTTTCGGTTGGGCAACAGGCTGTTGCGTTGGTGGGACTTTGTTCCTTGAGAGGCACTGGCTGTTGGCGAGTCCTTTCCTTTCTCTTTTATAGTGTGGGGGTACCGTGCTGTAGGGATGGCGGCGCAGGCAGTTGAAAGATGTTCCAGCTGCGGTAGCAGACACTCCACAGTGGGAAACTGTGTTCTGGAGTGGGAAGCAGTGAAGTTCCTCTTCCCGAGCAGCATGTTTCCCGCACTGATGCGGCGGGAACGTGCGCCATTTTGCCAGCAGCTGATATCTGCTCCTGTTATTTCCCCCTCTGCAGCTTTGATGTGTGCGTCGGGGGGCGGCTCTTCTCTTGGGGCTCCTTCGGGAGACTGTTGGTCCAGGGGACCTTTTGTTTTTCTGATGCTCCAGGCTTTTCTTCTCCACAGGGCCTGGCCTCTGCTTCCTTTTTCAGTCATTCCTTTTCCCCAAGGGGCTCCTTCACTGTATTTGCATATGATAGTCCAGGTTCCTGTGATGGATCCGGTTTTGAAAAGGCAGCTCTGGGCGCTGTTTCTGAAGTAGGATCTTTCTGTCCTGCCTCAAGTTTCTCCGTCTCATCTCTCGCCCTCCAGGGAGTCTTTGGGGCTCATTTTCAAAGCACTTTGGAAGGCTAAGTGCTTTGAAAATATGCCTCAAAGTGTCCTATCTGCATGGACAATTTGAAAACAGAGAGATCAATCAATAATATAGTTCACAACTTTATTATAAAATAATCGCCTGACACAGACTGTGTTTCGCCTACAAGGGCTGCGTCAGGGGCTCTACAATAACAAATAATAATGAAACCAAATTAAAAATGTGTATAACATCATCATAATGTGTAAAACATGATTGAATACCAAAAATTGTACATAAAATATAAATAATTAAATAAAATGCTTGGAAGGAAAAAAGTTTGAAAACCATGACGAAAAACATTAAAAATAACTAGTAACTAAAATGCCAATATACACTATTTCTTTTAATGGTACATTTTACCAACAAATAAAGGGTACCGCTATGGGTGCCACATTTGCACCCTCTTTGGCTAATCTCTATGTACGGGAGTTCGAAAATAAATATCTCCATACTTCGGTTCTTTTTGATAGAATTGATCTTTGGAAAAGATATATAGACGACATCTTGTTGGTTTGGAATGGGACGGAGTGTGAACTAATCAAATTCCATAAATGGCTAAATACTCTAGATACTAACCTTAAATTTCAAATTAATTATAGTAAGAAAGTGGTACCTTTTTTAGACATTAATATCACTATCAAGGATAATAGGTTTGTTACAGATATCTATCGAAAACCAACGGATGTGAACAAACTATTGAGCTACACGAGCTGTCATATTAGACCACTCAAGGATAATCTACCGTACAGTCAGTTTGTACGGCTGAGACGGTTGTGTACAGATGAAACGTACCTACCAGTTAAGATCGGGTGACATGAGAAAACGTTTTTATGATAAGGGATATCCAAGGACTGCGATTGAAAAGGGTTGCCAAAAAGCATCTAGTGTCCTTAGGTCTGCGCTCTTACAGCCATCTAATAATAAGAAGAAAGGGGAAAAAATAGTATGCACGCTTCCATATGTCTAACTCTATTGTTAGAATCCTTAAAAAAACATTGGCATATAGTACAAGGTCTGACTCCATTTACTAACAGAGACTTGATGATTGCATTCAAACGAGAAAGAAATCTGAGGGACATGCTAGTACTATCTGCAATGACGAATACCACACTTTTAGTTAGAAATTTACCAATGAGACACTACCCTTGAGGTTCGTGCTCTGTATGTATGGTGAATGTTAAAACACAGACGTTTTATATACCATCTTCAGGGAAAAAGTCAAATTTCTAATTACAATACTGCAAATGTTGTTTATGCTGCCCTATGCCTATGTGGACTGGCATATATAGGGAAGACTAAGAGAAAATTAAATGTCAGAATTATAGAACATAGAAGTGCACGGAAGAGGAATTCACAAGATAAACCATTGGTAGAACATGCTATGAAATTAGGACATAGATTTGAAGAGTTTCGCTTTTGTGCTTTGTTTGTACTCAAAAAGACTTGGAGAGGAGGTCCTGTTGACAAACAGCTGTTGTGTAGAGAACAAGAATTTATTTTCGATCTGGGTGCTCTACATCCAGATGGTCTGAATATGGAAACTGACTTATCTGTCTTCCTTTGAGATGGCTCATACATGTTGGATTTTTTTTTTTTTTGAGTAGTAGGCATTTATGCTGGTTTGAACTTTTGAGATTAAGACGTTAGGAGAATATATATCTAATCCCAAGTAGACATCAGTATGTTTGTATGCACTACAATATGTTTTGGCTTTGTGCATCTGTTGTATTTGCTGACATTCCTGGCTATATTGATTTGTTAATTTATTTACCTTGGAGATTGAATATTGTGCTATGTCTGTGCCCTGAGATTGATTTGCTTATTATATTGGTTGTTATTTGGATGAACATAGATATACATCTGGTTTTTTCCTTACTGCATCTAAGGTACTGGGTGCTTTGGGTATTTCATGCATTTGGTAGCAATTATTATTAGCATTTGTCTAGCGCTACCAGACGCATGCAGCGCTGAACACCCGATAGCTCATTGCATATCCATAGATATGACGTAAACTTCAGTCCCGACGTAAGCTCTGTTTCGTGAGCACAAATGTGTACTCTGGTATTTTTACAATTCTTTTATACTTAAGATTTTTAGTCATTAAGTAAGACAATGTGGTTTTTCTAAGTTGTGAAAAATTTTATTGGTCTTTTTCGATTGGATTTAATGATTTATTTATATATTTAAATGAGCTCACACGTTTTTTTAGTTTAACAGTGATTTTTATGTTTTTAAGCAATTTTCATTTTGCAATTGTTTCTTTGCAGCTTGGATAGAATAGAAAATAATAAAAACTTTTAGATAGTTTGCTGATGTATTTGGTGACCTTTGACACGAGTTTAAGTATAAAAGACGCTTGTTTTTTTCCAGCAGCTGATTGATGCAATCATACGATGCCCGTCCTTTGAACGGAGTAAGTTATAGTTTTTGCAGAGTTCTCCTCGCTAGAACGTGTTAGTGCTGTACCTTACTACTTTATATTTGTTTTTAGTGTTTTGACCCTGATTTGGAGGAAGGCATCTCGCTGGGTTTTTTTTGCTCTGCCTTGAGCCTTATCTCGATTGCGGTGAGTGATCTATTTTATTTATTTATTATTTATTTAATTTTTGCCCACGTATGATTCAATGGGTTTTGATGTAAACACTACACATCTCAGATATACATCCAACTTATACAGCCATACTCTTTTCGTTATATATTAGCACTCAATGACACTCTAGTGATCAGCTGTAGGTATTTGCTACTAAGTATGCATGTCATTATGGTTTTTTTGTTTTGCGTCTATGTTACTTTATTCATTCAATTTTGTACCAAAGCTGGAATTGGTAGTTTTCCTATGTACCCACATATATAGCCGTTTTCTTTATAGTGTATATTGGCATTTTATGACATTTTAGTTACTTATTTTTAATGCTGTTTGTCATGGTTTTCAAACTTTTTTCCTTTCAAGTATTTTATTTAATTATTTATATTTTATGTACAATTTTTGATATTTAATCATGTTTTACACATTATGATGTTGTTATAATTTTTTTTAAATTTGGTTTCATTATTATTTGTTGTTGTAGAGTCCCTGACACAGCCCTTGTCGGTGAAACACAGTCTGTGTCGGGCGATTATCTTATAATAAAGTTGTGAACTATATTATTGATTGATCTGCTCTGTTTGTTTCCACGTTGGATTTTGCGTATCATCTGCCTTCTTGTTTTTTGGGACCATCATTGCATGGACAATTTGGACAGGAGTGAGGCAGTTCAGGAGGAGTCTGATGACCTCTGTTTGGTGCGCCTTTTTCTTAGGAATGAGCTTCCTTCGCTCATTTCCAGTGCCTTGGAGGCTTTCCACATGGCTGACTGAGACGCGCAAGCAGCAGCTACAGTCAACCCCAAGATGGCCAGTACAAGAAGGCCATCTAAGTCCTTCCTGTCCATGGAGCTAGTCAGGGGTTTATTTCAATTCTGTTGGATGACCCGGATGGGGGCTGGAAAGTGGTTAAGGCAATGTCTCGTCTGTTCCCTTAGGCTATGGAGTTTGGGGAGAAATGCCTCCTCCCTAGGTGGATGCTTTGTGCACAGCAGTGACTAAGACCACCCCTCCCTCCACCGAGAGTGGAGGGATCGGCGCCCGGAGGCTTCTCTAAACTGCGCTCTTCGGGTTTCTTCTTTAGCCCTCCAGGCCTCTGTCTGCAGTTCGTACGCTGCCAGAGCTTGCCTTAGCTGGTTTCAGCAGGCTCTCGAGCAAATCCGTATTCGGAGTCTGGATTTGGTGGCTCTGTCTCCCTGATTGAATCAGGGTTTACTCTTTTGGCAGGCCTCAGTTGATAGATGGTGATGGTGGTGGTTTCTTCCCACCGTTTGTTGGGGTTTCATCATTGCCTGCGGACAGAGCGTCTAAACTGCGTCTTTCACTGCTGCCCTTTCGAAGTAAGCTTCCCTTTGGAGAGATCTAGAGAAGATTGTTTAAGACTTGGCGACTGGGGGTCACGTGATGCTATGCACAGGAGCGGACGTTAGCTACTTCGCTCCTGCCAACTCCTCGAGAACCTTGTGGATAAACAGCGGAGATTCGGGCGACCTCCGACCCATTTTAACAAGATATCCTGGAGGAGAGACTTATGATCAACCAGACCCGGCGGTGAGAATCAATGGCGGCGAAAACACTTAGAAAAGATAAGGAGAAAAACCGGCCGACAAATGACAAGATGGCAGCCCCGGCTAGTCCGTCTTCCTCCCAGGTCAGCTCTGTGTGGACGGCCGAAATAGTTGGGGAGGTCACTAACGCGCTGGAAACTATACTAGAAAACAAGCTGGGTTCGCTGGAATCGAAATTAGAATCATTGCATAATAATGTCGCGCAAATTAAGGAAGACATGGCGACCTACCAGCAGCGGACAAGCGAAATGGAAGACCGCATGGCTAAAATGGAGGCCGGCCATAGCGAGATGGAAAAACAGCTATCTCAATACGCTGACAAAATTGAAGATCTCGAGAACAGGTCGAGACGCAATAATCTTCACTTGGTGGGTGTAGCGGAGGATCGAGGGGACCGCGATCTGAGAAGCTACTTGGAGAATTGGCTCACTAAAGAACTGGACCATCCACAGGAGTTGGGCCCTTTAAGAATCGAGAGGGCACATCGGCTGAGACCAAAACAAACCAATGCAACAAGACCCAGAGTGATTATCTGTTGTGTATTAAATTTTGCACATAAAACGGCTATTCTGCAGGCGCTGAGAGGCGGGAGAGAGCTGCGTGTTGGAAATCAGAAAATACTCTGCTTTCAAGATTATTCAGCCGGAGTAGCAACTAGGAGAAAGCAGTTTTCGCCTGTTTGTTCTGAACTGGCTCAACGCAAAATCCCGTTTGCCTTATTATATCCAGTGAAGCTGCGCATAATGCACAAGTCGGAGACAAAGTTCTACACTACAGCAGAGGAAGCCCGTGCCTTTATAAAAGATTTGGATACACCTGGTGCAAGTTGAAAAAGAGCTGTTAAGCTTAAATGGACGCCTATAGCCAGTTGTCAAGGGTCAAACTCTTGGCGAAGCGGCAGTGAAACAATGCAGATCTGTACATGTTGCTGCTGAGTGGACTGGTGAACTGATCTATATCAGCACTTTTTGATGGCCTGCTGTTGCTGAAAAAGGTCAGTGGCTGGGAAAATAGCCAGAGTTTAAAGAGAGAGAAGGTTATCTTCCATGCAGTTTTCTGGCTCCTAGCTGAAACGGTTCATTTACTCAGGAACAATTGATACCATTTGACTGGTTGATTATAAGATTTAATGCAGTAGTAAGAGAGACCAAGTACAGTCGAAAAATGTTGTGTTTTTTTATTTATTTTCACTGTTTAGAATAAATATTGCTGTTTGTAATGTTTTTGGTTCCCAGAATGGGGTGAAATGGAATAACAAGGGAATGAAAATAGTAGTTGGCAGAGGCTTCCCTGGATTTCTCAGTAATAAAAGCATGGGGGTCACTGGTTGATGGTTGGTAGATGGGGGGGAGGTTGCCCGATAAATTTGATGAGTTGGTTGTCAGGGTTTAGAGAAGGGGCGTTCGAAGTGACCTGAATCCCATAGGGATAGAAGGGGGAAAAGGGGGGATTCTGGAGGGGAACTGGGTGGGGGGATGGGTATGGGAGGGTGGGAGGGTAATGGAAGGTATAATTAGGAAGTTAGCTCAGGGGTATGAATGGAAAGAAGTAGGAGTAGATTGGGGATTATGCTGTAAGGATGAGACAATAAAAAATGTGTTCTATTACTGGAAGGCAAGGAGTGACATGAGGTATGGGGGAAACATCAGTGGTTTGTGGAAGAGGGGCCAGAGGCTGGGCTGGCTCCTCTTGTTAGATAACAGACTCAAATGGCTTAATACTGTTGTACACTGTGAGGGGGGTGCTTAAGATTGTTACCTGGAACGTGGGGGGCATACACTCCCCAATAAAAAGATCAAACATTTTTGCATTATTTACAGCATATTAGAGCGGATATAGTATTCCTCCAGGAAACACATCTGTCTGGACAAGAACATGCTAAGCTTGCAAGGTGGTGGGTGGGAGAATGTGTGGCATCAGCAGCCACGGGCCGAAAGGGTGGTGTGGCAATACTCATTCAAAAGGGGGTGGCAACACAACTTACTAATATAGTGCAAGATCCCGAGGGACACTTTGTCTTTGGAACAGCTACAGTGGCACGGCAACAGGTGATGCTTGGTAGCATCTATGCTCCAAATCAGCTTGACCTCCAATTTTATAAGAAATTGGGGACGATCCTAACAAACGTGGCATCCATCCCCTTGGTGCTAGGAGGTGATTTTAACACGGCATGGGACCCCACTCTAGATAAATCTAATCCCCCGACTGGACCAAGATCTAGAAAGCACGTGAAGGGGTTGCCTGATTTTTGCTCATTATTAGATCTTATTGATGTGTGGAGGGCCAGAGCACACAATACTTTTTCCAGGATCGATTATTTGTTTACCTCTAGAGCGGCCTTTTCGGATATAGGAGAAGTTGAGATTGGTCCTTGTGTGATCTCTGACCACGCTGCAGTCTGGATGACATGGACTGGTGGGAGCCAGAAGGAGGCAAGGGGGGGGGGGGGGGGGTAGTCTTTCCCTAGCTACCTTTACAAGGATGTGAATTTTCGGGAATATTTGCTAGCCAAATGGGGTGAATATTCACATTTTAATGCAGTACCAAATGTAGATGCCACACTCTTCTGGGAAGCGGCAAAGGCCGTTCTAAGAGGGGACATAATAAGCTATGTTAGCCACCACAAGAGAGCTAGAGATAGGGAAATCCTCCGATTGGAAAAACAGTTGCTGGGTTTGAGGAAACAATTTAGTGTGAACCCGATACCAAGGGTTAGACAAGATATAATAGCAACCCAATGTGCTTTGAACTCACTGATACATGAGCGTGCAGTTAAATCCCATACGTATTATAAATTTCATCTTTATAAATAGGTTAAAAGGGGGGGCAAGATGTTGGCTCGCTTAATTGCTCCTAGGTACACTTCTAAACAAATTCTAACTATTCGAAATGACAAGGGGCAATTGCTTCACACTGATAAAGAGATACATGACGTCGTCCAAAATTTTTCAAGCAATTGAAAAAAATACTTCTTGACATTAGTCCTGAGTCTGCCCCCCTTAACCTCAATTCATGTCTTCTAGTTCTACCGCCTTCCCGTCTCTGGAAAAGGTTCATTTGTAGATGAATACCTTTCAAATATTTGAACAGCTGTATCACGTCACCCCTGTTTCTCCATTCCTCCAAGGTATACATATTTAGGTCAGCAAGTCTCTCCTCGTATGGTTTGCAATGCAAATCCCATACCATTTTTGTAGCTTTTCTTTGCACTGCTTCTAGTCTTTGTACATCTTTAGCAAGATATGGCCTCCAAAACTGAACACAATGCTCCAAGTGGGGCCTCACCAATGACTTGTAGAGGAGCATCAACACCTCCTTTCTTCTGCTGGTTATGCCCCTCTCTATGCAGCCTAGCATCCTATGTGCCCCAATGAAAGGAGAGTTTAATTCTATTTCCATTTAAATTTTTTTACATTTTATTTATAAGAATTTAATTTTACAAGCACTAAAATAACTTGCCAGAAATACGACAAAATAATACAAGAATTATTTCAATCAGGTAATTATAAACTCTTCCGTAGACCACAAAATAGGGAGAGTGAAACAAGAAAAGGAGATCAATTAAACAACAGTAAACAAAGAAAACGTGGTATTAACCTGATTATCCCCAGTTATTTATTATCTGAATCATTATTCCACATTGATCGTCTGGTTGGCTTCTTCAAACCCATAACGGTGTATAGTCAATTTATTTCATTGGAAACATACTTATTGTCCAATATTAGTGAAAATAATACAACTGATTTCACTTTTTCTCTTTTAAAACCAGAAATTATTTAACAATGCAAACACTTTAGTCTCTAATCCAATTCCCACTGATTAAGGTAATCCTAGTTTCACAGGCTTCACTCCTTTTGAATAAATATACTAAGAGGAATCATTTCAGAGGAAAAAACTTTAGGAGTCATACCCGGAACTCTGGGAAAACAACAATCTCGATATTAATCATCTGTAATAATATTCATTTTGTTCAAATTTTTCTAGTCTGTTATCATCTTCAAAATCTTAACCATTTCCTATTCCTGTAGAACTTAATTTGCCGTATCAATTTTTCATTCTCAGAGGATTCAATTAGATTATCCATGTGGCTCACTAATAAGATTATATCGGAAACAAACTTATTTACTACCACCGTTAGGTCCTGGAGCGCCTTCCAGATGATAGTCAATGTAACCTCCACGGGAGCCAAAAACCCCAAGCTGATAGCTCTTGCGGGTTTAGGAGTGGCACCGCCGACACGAGTTCAGCTGTAAACGACTTCTGTTTCAGCATACACTCCTAACTCACTCCTCCACTCCTTTGGACATGGTGGTTAAATGATTCGGGAGCGATGAAGTTGTTTCCAGGTCCAAAAGCATCGACGCTCCTTCGCCGGCGCTAATCAAAGGACTCACCAACCCAGTCATCTGTGGGCAGCTCATCAAGCAGCAGTCCCACACTTGCTGCACAGGGGACAAAACGCTGGCCATCGGTGGCTGACCCCCCGATTGTTCCCTTCCTCTCAGTTAAGGTAACTGCAATTGCAGAGAGGAAATTTCAAGTAAACAAAGACAAAACTTCAGAGGTCAGTTGGGCCGTTGAGTGTACGAGCTTCAGGTCGCCATCTTTTCACTCTCCCTAATTGGGACACTCTTTGTCTGGTTTCTCCTCAGAGGCCTGTCTGATATGGGTAACCCTTCAGCATAGCCCTCTGAGTCATTGAAACATGGAAGCCCCTCTACCACTACAAGGGGGTGTCCCTTCGGAGGGGTTCCATTTAATTTGAATATATTCTATCACCTTTATAATACCAGGCTTCCCAAGGCAGGTTACAACAACAGTTAAGATGAACCCATCAGGAAACAGGATATCCTCACTGAAATCTGAACATCTGTATTGTATAGAACAGTGAAGAAAAATGAGCACAACCAACGGAGTTTTATAATTGTGGTTTCTACCAGCTACAATAAATTTTGACGCTGTTTTAGTGATATTTAATTGTCATTTCTTTTCTCCTCCAGCTTTTAAGGCACTGTCTGTCCAACTGAAACAGCTTTAGACTTCTCCACCCCACCTCCCCTCGAGTCTTACATTTTTCGCTCCCTCTCTCCCTTTCCGCATGGTCATTTTCACTGACCTGAAGCGTTTTCCCTCCGCCACCGGCGATTCACATAGTCAGCCTTCTGCCACGTCGGAGCCTCTTCTCAGGCGCGTTCCTCCTACTATAATGCAACTTCTTGTTCTGCAGAGGTGGGATGCGCCTGAGGAGAGGCGGGAGAGAGCGGCGGAAGATGTAAGAGACCTCGGGCACTGCTATGGTAAGCAACAGTGCCTTGGGTGGCAGCGGGTGGGCGAGAGGTGGGGAAATCCCGAATTGAGAATATTCAAATCGATTTGTCCAAAACGAATAAAACAATTTGAATCATGAATTGGACAGCACTACTGAATATCACACAACCAGCTATATTTTATCTAGCTGCATATTCCCAGATATTCAATTCAGGTGCCTGGGATGTGGCCTAGCACTGACTATCTGGGAAGAAAGCTGGCACAAATGCTGTAATTCAGCTCTGCACCTATTGTTGAAGGCTCCTGTGAATGCAGAATTTATGCTTGCATTTAACATTGTGACAATGCAGAGTCAGGGGTCATTAAAGAGGGGACTTAATGAAAGAGATTTCCTATGGTGCTGGCTCATTGCAATTAAAAAAAATATATATATGTGTGTGTGTGTGTGTGTATCTTCACTGTTTTCATAGCTGACTTCATATTCAGTATTCTAGTATGTGTAAAATCATAATGAATATGCTAATGTGCCAAGCCCCCCCCCAAATGAAAGTCAAACTACACCCATGGCCCAAACTCACATGACACTCCTTTGTACAAACCCTCCCAAATAAATGTCCATTTACACCTAGCATACTCAATTCACCCACCTAACGTGTAACAAGCACAGCTAAATACTATACACCAGCAACATTACAAACATAGTTCATGAGGGCGTGTCAAGATGGCGGTGTGACAGGATGGTTTGTGAGACGCTGCTACTCGGCTGGAATTAAAGAATAATCCTTTACCTTTTAAAATTATGCCTCATACCAAATGGAAAGGGACGGTGAGGTTAGTGCCCCCGCCTTCCTCAACTTCGTCCTCGATCCAGCCGAGTTTGGAGCGCTTCTTCGCCGGGACCTTCCAGGTATTGAGGGGAGTGGATCTTATAGTAAGCGAATCTGGAGAAGCGGCGCCCTTACAGGGAGATGAGACATCCCTCTCCCCTCCGATATCGCTGATTCCTCCGTGCCCAGCATTAGCAGCTTCGCTAGAGGGAACCCAGAATGCCACCGGAAGTGTGACGGAGGTGGAACCCAGCGGGGGACTAGCGTCGCTACAGAAGTCGCTGAGGTCTGAGGCCCAAGAATCGCTTGGAGCTTCAGAGAAAATTCCGGAGGTTAATCTACAAAGGATTTGGCTGATGTTAATCAAAATGGACTCAACCTTACAGAAATCTTCAGGTGAAGTGCCCCTTCTCCGAGGACAAGCAGGCTGCTTGTTCTCACTGATGGGTCGACATACACGGCGGCCCAGGAACGGCAATTTGCCAGAGCAAAACAAACAAAACTTTGCCAGAGCCTTCCATGCATGCGGGGTGCGTTCACCCACCCGTCGTGTGAGAGCCCCGCTCAGTTTTTTCTTTTTCCGCGGTGGAGAGTGGGTGCTACGTTGGTCTCCTCAGCCCAGAGAAAGAGCCTTTGTTTTTGCCGATTTTTTTCGGAGTATTTCTCCCTCTTTAGTTTTATTTTCTTTACCCTGTATACAAAACTAAAAAAAAAAAAAAAAAGTCCCTTATTTCTTAGTTTGGCCCCTTTAAGTTGCCTTTCGTTTTAGATGCGGCCCTCTTAGGCCGCGCGTACGCGTTTCTCATTTTTGGGCCTTTTTAATTTGGCACAATCGAGAATTTTGACTTTGCTGCCGCTATTTTTCCGTCCATGTCATCGAGGACTCCCAGCGGCTTCAAGAAGTGTACTCGGTGCAACCGGTCAATCTCAGGTACCGATCCCCACGCATGGTGTCTTCAGTGCCTTAGGCCTGACCATCGCCCAGACACGTGTAAGTTGGGTCTTAGCCTTAAAAGGCAGACACAAGTGTTGAGAAAAGCTCTTCAGGATCGTCGTTTTGGAGCTTTGACAGGTTCTTCGGTGTCAACAGCGGTACCGAGGTTGGCGGCGTCAATATCGGCACTGGAGATGGCATCGATTTCAGGAGCGCAGGTAATGGTTGTCCAGAGACCACCACACGCTGGGAGCAGTGAGCCGTCGAGTGGGTCTCCACGTGCCTTGAAGTCTCCTGCTGTGCAGGCCCCCCAGGATGACCTCTCTTGGACCCGACCCCGAGGAGGCGTGTGGATTCCACGTCCTCCTCGTCGGTACCAAGGAGTATTGATGACGTGCATCAAGCGAAGGTGAAGAAGCATCGTCATTGGTCTCCTTCCAAGCACGGTACCGGAAGCTCTGGGGCGTCGAAGGATTCGGCAGCTGTGAAGCACCGACGCCGGGAGGGCCACTCACCCTCCATTCAAGAGGTGTCTGTGTTCGGGCAGCCCAGTACCGCCTTCTCGATCCCCACAGATTCTGACGCCGATTCTTGCACCGACCCCGCAGCCTTGCTCGACAGCAACTCTAGACGAGCGTATCCGAGCCATTCTTCCAGGTCCTCTGGAGGGGTTGCTGCGTCAGTCTGCGGTACTGGGGGTGCTTGCGCCCTCCATACCGTCGATGGAAGTGGCAGCTGGCTGTATGCCTGTGGTGAGGTCTCTGACGCTGGTGCTGCCCAGGTCAACTCCCCGTCGACATCGCTGGAGGGAGCTTCATCGCCGCCGACATGGGAGTCGACTTCTCGACATCGCCATCGAGGACATGGTTCCTCGGCGTCGAGACGGGCCCTGTTTCGGACTGCAGTTAAGGAACTCTTGTCCGATACCGATGAGGATGCCTCGTGGGATGTAGGGCAAGATCCGAGGTATTTCTCTTCTGAGGAGTCTTGTGGTCTTCCCTCTGATCCTACTCCTTCACCAGAAAGAAAGCTTTCTCCCCCGGAGAGTCTTTCTCTTCATTTGTCCGGGAAATGTCTGTGGCTATTCCCTTCCCTGTGGTATCTGAGGATGAGCCCAGGACTGAGATGCTCAAGGTCCTTGACTATCCTTCGCCACCTAAGGAGTCATCCACAGTTACTTTGCATAATGTGTTCAAGGAGACAGTTATGCGGAACTGGATGAAACCACTAAGTAATCCCACCATTCCCAAGAAAGCTGAGTCCCAATATCGGATTCACGGAGAACCTGAGGTGATGAAGTCGTAGGTATTTCACGACTCTATGGTTGTGGATTCTGCTCTCAAGAGAGCCAGGAGTTCTAGAGATTTTGCCTCGGCGCCCCCGGGGAGAGAATCTAGAACCGTGGACTCTTTTGAGAGAAAGGAGTATCAGGCCTCTATGCTCGTGGCCAAAATTCAATCTTACCAGCTCTACACGAGCATTCACTTGAAGAACACGGTGAAGCAACTGGCAGACTTGGTTGATAAGCTCCCTCCGGAGCAGGCCAAGCCTTTTCAGGAGGTGGTCAGGCAACAGAAGGCGTGTCGTAAATTCCTGTCCAGGGGTGCTTACGATTCTTTTGATGTTGCATCCAGAACCGCTGCCCAAGGTATAGTGCTACTACTACTACTATTAAACATTTCTATAGCGCTACTAGACTTACGCAGCACTGTACAAATTAACATGAAAAGACAGTCCCTGCTCAACAGAGCTTACAATCTAAATTGGACAGACGAACAGACAACTAGGGGTGGGGAAATTGCAGTAGTAGGGGTGATAAGTGAGGGTGTTGAGTAAGAGAGTCATAGTGATGCGCAGATTCTCATGGCTGCGTGCCTCTGACCTGGACATTCGAGTCCAGCAGCAGATTGCGGATGTCCCTTGCCGGGGGGATAATATTTTTGATGAGAAAAGTCGAACAAGTGGTTGATCGGATCACTCAGCAGGAAACCGCTATGGACAATCTCTCCCGCCGGGTGCCTTCTGCTACTACCTCATCAGGTAGACGATTTTTCCGGGGAAGGAAGAATGCTCCCTATGCTTATAACAAGCGCAGATACAATCCTCCTTCTCGACAGCCTTCTCAGGCTCATCCCCAGTGCACTCGTTCTCGTCAACATCGTGCGCCAAGGCAGGCCCCTGTGGCTCCCCAGCAAAAGCAAGGGACGGGCTTTTGACTAGCTCCAGTTGAGCATAGCCACTGTAAAAGTGTCCGTGCCGGACGACTTACCAGTCGGAAGGAGGTTAAAACCTTTTCACCAAAGGTGGCCTCTTATAACCTCCGATCGGTGGGTTCTTCAAATAGTCCGGTTAGGATACTCCCTCAATTTGAAATCCAGACCTCTAAATTGCCCACCGGGAGCTCAATCCTTCAGCTTCCAGCACAGGCAGGTACTTGCAGAGGAACTCTCCGCCCTTCTCAGCGCTAATGCGGTCGAGCCCGTTCCACCAGGGCAAGAAGGGCTGGGATTCTATTCCAGGTACTTTCTTGTGCATCCTAGACCTAAGGGCCCTGAACAAATTCCTAGCCCCACAAAAGTTCAGGATGGTTTCCCTGGGCACCCTTCTTCCCATGATTCAGGAAAATGATTGGCTATGCTCTCTGGACTTAAAGGATGCTTATACACACATCCCGATACTTCCAGCTCACAGAAGGTATCTTCGATTCCATCTGGGTGTGCAGCACTTCCAGTATTGTGTGCTGCCCTTTGGTCTGGCGTCTGCACCCATTGTCTTTACAAAATGCTTGGCAGTAGTTGCAGCGTCGCTACGCAGACTGGGAGTGCATGTGTTCCCTTATCTCGCCGATTGTCTGGTGAAGAACACCTCAGAGGCAGGAGCTCTACAGTCCATGCAGATGACTATTCAACTGCTGGAGCTTCTCAGGTTTGTTATAAATTACCCCAAGTCCCATCTTTTCCCTGTTCAGAAACTGGAATTTATAGGAGCTCTGCTGGACTCACGGACGGCTCGTGCCTATCTTCCAGAAGTGAGAGCAGACAATCTTCTGTCTCTAGTTTCCATGGTCAGGGCATCTCAGCAGATCACAGCTCAGCAGATGTTGAGACTTCTAGGCCATATGGCCTCCACAGTCTATGGCCTGTCTTCACATGAGATCAGCTCAATGGACCCTAGCTTCTCAGTGGTATCAAGCTGCAGGGGATCTAGAGGATGCAATCCAGCTGTCCACCGATTTTCACAATTCCTTTCAGTGGTGGACAATTCGATCCAATTTGACCTTGGGACGTCCCTTTCAAATTCCTCAGCCACAAAAAGTGCTGACAATGGATGCATCCCTCCTGGGGTGGGGAGCTCATGTCCCTCCAGGAAACAGATCTTCAGATCAATCTCCTGGAGTTGCGAGCAGTCTGGAACGCTCTAATGGCTTTCAGAGATTGGCTGTCCAATCAAATTATCCAAATTCAGACAGACAATCAGGTTGCCAAGCAGTGGCGTAGCAAGGGAGGGGTGCGAGGGGCAGTCCGCCCCGGGTGTCAGCTCAGGGGGGGTGCTCCCTGCCAGCTCCCCCCCCCCTCGGCGCATCGACACCCCCCGACCAGCTCCCGCACCCTACCTTTAAAAAGAATATTGGAATCCGCGTCGCGCCTGCCCTGCACGTAAAAGAAATGTGGACCGCCGGGCCTTCCCTCGCTCTATCTGTCCCGCCTTCCGCTGATGCAACTTCCTATTTCCGCAAGGGCGGGACAGACAGAGCGAGAGAAGGCCCGAAGGTCCACATTTCTTTTACGTGCAGGGCAGGCGCGAGGGGCTGCGCCTCGCCTCAGATTCCGACATTCTTTTTAAAGGTAGGGTGCGGGAGCTGGTCGGGGGGAGGGGGGTGTCGATGCGCCGAAGGGGGGGGTGTCATCGTGCTGCACCCGGGGGGGGGGGTGCAACGGCGAACCGCCACTGTTGCCAAGTACTACATCATCAAGCAGGGGGGCACCGGATCTCGCCCTCTGTGTTGGGAAGCCATCCAGATGTGGCTTTGGGCTCGCCGTTGCGGCATATTTCTCCAAGCCACTTATCTGGCAAGCGTAAACAACAGTCTGGCCGACAGACTGAGCAGGATAATGCAACCTCACGAGTGGTCGCTCAATTCGAGTGTCGTTCGCAAGATCTTCTGAGAGTGGGGCACCCCCTCGGTGGATCTTTTTGCCACTCAGATCAATCACAAGGTTCCTCAGTTCTGTTCCAGACTTAAGGCCCACGACGACTAGCGTCGGATGCCTTTCTCCTTCATTGGGGGGAGGGCCTTCTGTATGCATATCCTCCCATACCTCTGGTGGGGAAGACTTTGCTGAAACTCAAGCAAGACCGTGGGACTATGATTCTGATTGCTCCTTTCTGGCCGCATCAGATTTGGTTCCCTCTTCTTCTGGAGTTGTCCTCCGAAGAAACCTGGAGATTGGACTGTTTTCCAACACTCAGAACGAGGGGGCGCTTCTGCATCCCAACCTCCGGTCTCTGGCTCTCACGGCCTGGATGTTGAGAGTGTAGAATTCGCTTCCTTGGGTCTCTCTGAAGGTGTCTCCCAGGTTTTGCTTGCTTCCAGGAAAGATTCCACAAAGAGGTGCTATTTTTTCAAATGGAGGAGGTTTGCCATCTGGTGTGATAGCAAGGCCCTAGATTCTCGCTCTTGTCCTGCACAGACCCTGCTTGAATACCTTCTACACTTGTCAGAGTCTGGTCTCAAAACCAACTCCGTAAGAGTTCATCTTAGTGCAATTAGTGCTTTTCATCAACATGTAGAGGGTAAGCCTATCTCTGGACAGCCTTTAGTTGTTCGCTTCATGAGAGGTTTGCTTTTGTCAAAGCCCCTGTCAAACTTCCACCAGTGTCATGGGATCTCAACGTCATTCTCACCCAGCTAATGAAGCCTCCTTTTGAGCCACTGAATTCCTGCCATCTGAAGTACTTGACCTGGAAGGTTGTTTTCTTGGTGGCTGTTACTTCAGCTCGTAAAGTCAGTGAGCTCCAAGCTTTGGTAGTGCATGCTCCTTATCTCAAGTTTCATCACAACAGAGTAGTCCTCTGCACGCACCCTAAGTTCTTGCCGAAGGTGGTATTGGAGTTCCATCTGAACCAGTCAATTGTCTTGCCAACATTTTTCCCCGTCCTCATATCCGCCCTGCTGAACGTCAGTTGTACACCTTGGACTGCAAGAGAGCATTGGCCTTTTACGTGGAGCGGCCAAGCCCCTTCAGACAGTCCGCCCAAATGTTTGTTTCTTTTGATCCCAACAGAAGGGGAGTCGCAGTTGGGAAATGCACCATTTCCAATTGGCTAGCAGATTGCATTTCCATCACTTATGCCCAAGCTGGGCTGACTCTTGAGGGCCATGTCACGGCTCATAGTGTTAGAGCCATGGCGGCGTCGGTGGCCCACTTGAAGTCAGCCACTATAGAACAGATTTGCAAGGCTGCAACGTGGTTATCAATTCACACATTCACATCTCACTACTGCCTTCAGCAGGATACCCAACGTGACAGACGATTTGGGCAGTCGGTGCTGCAGAATCTGTTTGGGGTTTAGAAGCCAACTCCACCCCCTAGGCCCATTTTTATTTTGTTCCAGGCTGCACTCTCAGTTAGATGTTTCTGCTTTAAGTCAATCTCAGTTATGTCCTCGCCGTTGCGAGGCCCAATTGACCTTCTTTGTTATTTTGAGTGAGCCTGGGTGCTAGGGATACCCCATCAATGAGAACAAGCAGCCTGCTTGTCCTCGGAGAAAGCGAAGATACATACCTGTAGCAGGTATTCTCCGAGGACAGCAGGCAGATTGTTCTCACAAATCCACCCACCTCCTCTTTGGAGTTGTTCTTCTCCTTGATATTGCTTTTTGATCTAACTGAGCGGGACTCTCACTGTCCACAGAGAATACCTGCTATAGGTATGTATCTTCGCTTTATACTAAATTTGAAGATTTAAAAAAATACTGTGGACTCAATTAAAGAGGAATTAGCCATGTGAGTTACACAGCTGCAGAAAGATGTTGAACAGTTTCAAGAATTTAAAGCTGCTATAGCTAAAGATAATCTGGATATTTGTAGAAAAATTGAGCAGATAGAGAATTTCAACAGACGTTTGAATCTGCGCCTTCTGAATTTTCCCAAGCTCCCTGGGACTAGTCCACTGGAACTATTCAGAAGATACTTAACAGAAAACTTAAAGATACCGCTGGAAGCTATACCTCCAATAAATAAGATTTTATATTTACCTAGTAGCCCCTGGGGGGGAAGAAGGAGAAAAAAGGGGCGCAGAAAATGTGAACTTTGATGTGAATAATATATCTGTCATACTGGAACAGTCTTTGAAAATATAACAGAGAGGGCTACACTCTTAGTTTCCTTTATTTTCGAACAGGATCTTAATTCTGTCCTGAAACTTTATTTTAAGAACACCAATTCTCATTTTGGAGGTGGGAAAATATGGATATACCCTGACGTAACAAAGTTGACCCAGCAGAAGAGGAAAACTTTTTTGGCAATGAAACCGAGGATGGTGGAAGTGGGGCGATCCTTTTTTCTTGCCTACCCTTATAAATGTATCGTTCGGTTGGGTCAGATGAAATATTTTTCTTTTCTCCTGTTCTGTTTAAATTGTGTTGGAGGATTGCACGTAGCCTTAAGTTATAATTATTTTTCTTTGTAATCTTCTCTAATTCATTAATGCCCTCACTCAGTGTGTGGTCTAAGAAAGCGGAATAATTGTGGTCTAAAAGTGAACTAATATTCTTTGATTTTCTTCTTTTGTACTTATCTTCATTTTACTTTTCTGGTATCTTAATATTACCTTGCTGTATTTCAGTTGACAAGTATACTCTTGTTAAAAGAATTTAAAATCAATAAATATAAAATAAAAAAACAAACATAGCTCATTTATCCAGTCTGTCACACACTTGCTAATTTGGCCATTATAAACCTTAATGTACATACATTCTTACATACATTTCCCCTACTTGAAGAAATATATTCTGTAATACCCAGTTTAACAGTGGAACAGAAAGCAGCATCAAGACAAATGTACTGCTATTACATAAGTAAGAAAAACATACAGGATGAGGGGAAAAAAAGTAACCCCCTAGAGGTGTTTTTGCTACTTTCTTAGTAACTGCGTGAAATTTCAATGTGAAATTTTAGAGCTTTATTTGTTAATCTTATTCCACTCAGCATATAAACATAGACCTTTAAACATGGCGAACTTAGACTTTTTAGTGTGACCACCCAGCAATTTTTGCATAATTAAAAATGTTTGCACTGTGGATGGGTAGAATTCAGGCAGTTAAGATGATGTTGTTGCCTAAGCTCTTATACTTGTTCATGGCACTTCCTCTTCCCATACCACAGTGCTTTTTCCGTTGATTGAATGGAAGAGTTTTTGCCTATAAAAGCACCCACCCAGAGTATGGAGGTCTATGCTATATCAGCCTAAGCTCAAGGGAGGCATGGGAGTACCCCACTTTGAGCTTTACTTTAAAGCTGCCCAGTTGCATATAATAGCTGAATGGATGTGGGGAGGTACGACAAAAAATGGCTAGACTGGGATCAGCAGGGGTTTGGTTCTATCCCTGTGTGGGCTGCTCCGTGGCTCCGAAGAAGAGATCTTTATCACATGTCCCCCCCCCCCCCTTATAATGGGTTTTCCATTACAGACTTGGTATAGAGGTTGGAAGATGTTTTTCTTGGATAGACAGTATTATTTGTTAACGGCTATACAGTATGCTCCCTCTTTGGAGCCGGGGCTTCAGGATTGGGTTTATAAAAGGTGGGCAGGTGGTGGTCTACGGTTCCTGGGACAGATACGGGACGAGGGGGAATTTGTCCCTTTTGGGGACCTGAGGGAAGAATATGGCCTACTCCCAAGGGATGAATTTCAGTACAGACAGTTAGGGACCTTATCCATCGCAAAGCACGAGGAGGCCTGGGCTTGCAAGAAACCTTAATAGAACAAGCTCTTTGGGTGGGGGGAGCTAAGGGAAGTATTATTTGGATATATGTAGCCCTACTATAGGCTAAATCTCCGTTGCACTATTATATCAACAAATGGGAGCTAGAGTGGAATATATCATTCGCAGGGGAACAATGGGAAAGTTCATTCAAGTATTTGTTTAAAGTATCTGTGGCTAGTAATTTCATTGAGAATAGCTTTTAAGGTTTTCTATGGCTGGTATTACTCACCAGTGAAACTGAAGAGAATCTTCCCAGCAACAATGGATATATGTTGGAGAACCTGTGGAGAACAGGGAACCTTTTTCCATATGTGGTGGACTTGTCCAATTGTAGAGAATCAGTGGGTCTTGATACTTGATACCCTACAAGATATACTGGGGAAGAAGTATCCACGACGGGCGAAATGCTGTCTGCTACATCATAAATCCAATTCAATTACTGCATCTCAGCATACGTTTGCTACTTTGTTATTTACTGCCAGTAAATTGGTTATTGCACAGGCCTGGAAACAGGCCTTCCTGCCTCCTCTGTCTCGTATTTTGCAAAAGCTACATGGAATTTTCCAACTTTCTAAGCTTACAGTGTTGCGACATGGACGATTAGAGGGTTTACGAACATTGGAAGATGAGATCCGATACTCCATCTGAGTGACGGACAATCTATATGTACTTACATGATAAACTGGATAGGCACAGACCGCTGTATTAGAGGGGTGAGGGTGAAGTTTTTCTGTTTTGCTGGCTGTATTACTGAAATGTTTGGATTGTATATTTGCAAGACTTCAATAAAACTTTTTAAAAAATGCACTGTAAAGGAGAAATTAGGTCTTGCCTGTTAATTTGCTTTCCTTTAGTCCCTCCGGACCGGGGAAGGCAAGCACAACCCATCAGTCCAATCCTGGTCCGATCCGGAGGGACGCTAAGGAAACTACCATTATTTGAAATAAAAATGGGGTACCAGCTTACTGTTAATGGTATCACAGTGATGTAATCTTTTGTAAACAATAATTTGAATAATTTGTATTTGGTAATATAATAATTTACAATATCTTTAAAAGTGTTTCACATCGGAATGGCAGTCACGGGCAAGGTGTCTGCAGATGATCTGGGACAGCCTGCCACAGGGACCGATTGATAAGGCTGTTAAGAACTTCCCAAACTACTGAAGGCCTATGTTAAAGCTGGGGGTAGACACTTTGAGCATTCACAGCGACTGCAAAATTATGACATATCGTTCATTATATAGTTTGAATGACGTTATTTTATTGTGTTTTAGCTCGAACATTTTTAACGTGCTAAAATGTCAGTAACATCAACATAAGTTAAGATAATTAAATGTCATTTAATAGTAATATGTAAGTATGATTCCGTAAAATTTCTCATTGAAATTCAAAGTGGTTACTGAGAAAACTGCAAAAAACTGTAGGGGGTTACTTTTTTTTTTTTTTTTTGCCTTATCCCAGATATTCAGCATCAAGGGGAGGGGAGGGGTGGGGGGAATGGGATTTGACATACCGTCTTTCTGTGGTTACAATCAAAGCGGTTTACATATTATATAGAGGTACTTAGCCTTAGACTTAAGCCAAACCAATTAGTCCCAGTATCCTCCAGAGCATTAACACAAGTAATACAGCAGTCGAGCATTAACCCTACTGTGACACATTCAGAAGTCGGGTAGCCTCGATTCTAATACTACTGGGACATTCTTCTTCCGGAAAGGCTCCAAAACTTTGGGATCTGTGAAAGCTTTGGTGCAGTTATGCAGTGATCCACATATGGGCTGGGTAGAACATACCAAAACACGTATTGACAGCCTTGAGACAAGGCCTCAGCACTAACAGCTGCCTACAGAGGTCCACAGTGTTTTTGTTTAGATCCGGGAGGAATAAAATTGTGTGCCCTTCAAACTTGATTAGGGCTTTCAGTTTGGCCCAGTCTATAATTTCAGTCATCTGGGTGTAGCGAAGTAACCTTAATGCGAAAGGTGCTTGAATAGTGATCATTGTGCTGACGCTGTGACAGGACCCTTTCAATCTCAAAATCCTTGTCCAATTTGAGCTGAAGCAAGGTCAGGTTCAGGGGTTCCAGAAACATGATTTGCTCCTGTCCTTCTCGACCTTTGGGAATGCCTAATATTTGCAAATTGTTTCTCCGCTATCAATTATTCAGATCCTCCAAGTCTCTCTAACTGTGTGATAAGTAGGCTATGGATATTTTCCTCAGACACAGTTACTGTAGCCTCCACGCTTTCAGCTTGAAGTTGAAAATTAGCCATGTCTTGCTTCAGCAATGTTAATTGTGCTTTTATGTCTTCTGTATAGTGTCAGAAATAAGGATTTTAACTGCTCGCTGCTCCTCCATGATAGAAGAAAGGGTGACATCCACTTGTGTAGGCACCATTTTTTGCAGTGACGCAGACTCTGGTTTTTCTTTTGCTGCCCACTGTGAAAGTTGTCAATGTTTCACCTTTACCCAATTTCAGCAGTGATATCTCCCACAACTTTTCCCTTATTACAAACAACACAGGCAGTTAAAATCAGTGGGTGGCATTCCTCCAGAGCTCACAGTGCTCATCAGTCCGTCCGTCCGTCCGTCCGTCCGTCCGTCCCCCCCCCCCCCCCCAGCAACTGTGTTCTATTTTTTTCACACTGTCAGTAGACAATTTTTTTTTAAGTTTTCAAAGATTTATTGAAAATATGGTCAAATACAACATGAATAACAACAAAACTAAGTCATAAGGAATCAACACCCATATATCCCCTCCCTTCTGAAAACCCCCACCATGCAATCCCCACTCCAGGATGCAGCGGTGCCAGTCTAGAATGGGACCCCTGAGTGAACCTAGACCTCCACTGCTGAGACGCCAGATTTTATAGAAAGCAATCAAGTGGCCATGCTGCATTGCAGTCAGTTTTGACATGTGAAAGACAAAAATCCATTTTGTGAAAAATGCAAGACATAGTTGGCCGGGATTGCTGTTTCCAAAATTGAACCAACGACAGTTTTCCCCGCTGTAAGCACTTGAATTGCTAGCTTATGTTGATCCTATGTAATGTCCAAAGGCTTTAAATGCAATAAGCAATATTCTGCCCTTCCAGGGTAAGGTGTATTTATTGTTTGACATACCAGCTCCAAGATAGATGTCCAGTATAGCTGAACCATAGGGCAGACAGGTCCACCAGATATGATAAAAGGTTCCTCAACAACCACAGTCTCTCCACGAGGATACATCTTAAATAACCCCTCAGGAGTATAGTACCACTGATAAAACATTTTTAAATCATTTTCAATTAGATTAGTAGCTGCACAAATTTTAAACAGAGATTTGAATCCCTTTTCCCAACGTCCAGGACATAAGTAGACTGTAAGCCTGCCTCTCATTTAGAAATACACTTTTGCAGAGGGGTTTGATACATTCCTTCTTTCCTTATCCAATCAGCTCTCGGTCACTCAGTGTTCGCCATGCCTTTCAATCTTTCACAACTTCTTTCAGTTCTGCTATGTTCATTCCAGTATCTATCCAGCAAATTCTTGGGTGGCCTCTTTTTCTTTTGCCACTAACCATTCCAAGCATGATGTCTTTTTCGAGAAACTTGCTTTGCATGATGTGACCAAAATAGGAGAGCTTTAGTTTTGCTACCTTGGCCTCCAGTGAGATTTTTGGTTTTATATGTTCCAGAACTTCTTGGTTTGTTGTTTTGTCTGTCCATCGGATGTGTAACAGTTGTCTCCAGCACCATAATTCAAATGCATCAATTTTTCACCTGCCTGCCTTTCTCAGGGTCCAAGAATTGCAACCATATGTTGCTATTGGGAAGATGATTGCACTGACCAATCTACATTAGGTTGCTAGGCTGATGTCCTTGCTCTTCCAGATGTTGTCAATGCTGACTATCACACTTCTTCCAAGTGTCAGCCATCTCTTGATCTCAGGGGTGCACTCACCATTGTGATTAATTTTGGAGCCAAGAAAGATGAAATCTTTGACAACTTCAGTACATTAACAATTGATACATTAATAAGGCCAGATATAATCTAGTGATACTACCCTTTCCTCCTCCCCCTCTCAGAGCCCTTTCTAACAAAGTTTCCTCCAAGTTTAACTCTCATCAAGTCCTACGATAAATAAAATCTTTGACCTGCCAATACTGAAATAGCTCTCTTGGCTCCAGGCTATATTCATCCTGAAGATCTGAGAATGGCACAAATTCAGCTCTAGCTATTTTAATGCAATGCTGGAACATTGAACTAGGCACAACTGAGAATAGAGGTTGCAGCAGCCATTTTGAGATTTGGAGCCAACGTGAGCAGGAGCAACCATCAGTGGTGCAATTACCAAAAAAGATTTTTCCCTCATAGGTATTCATTATTATTTAGCTTGCATTGGTTAGAAAAAAGGAGGGTTGTTTTACTGTATAAATGTGCAGGGCAGCGGGAAGGCTCACTGTGTAGGTTGCGTCTGTTCTGTATGTTGTCTACACAAATTGTTAGATCATATGAGAGGGAGAAGTTTCAGGGGTGGGATGCAGAGATAATATGAAACTCTCTTCATATTATCTCTTCATCAAAGTATTCAGTAACTTTGATTTCTTTATAGATATGCATGAGGTGAAATTGCTGCATTGTTCTGTTGATTTGTACTTGCCAGTGCGTTTTTTCTAGCAAAAAAGGTGCCGGTACTCAAATGCTAGGACACCCTTCAAGGGTGGGGTGATCACTGAGGGACCCACCCCACAATAGCCAGGCCCCCTGCAACCAGTCACAGAACCTATGACAAGGCAGAATTGCTGCGTGGAGCCTGAACTTTTTCATTAAAACTTGGGGCCCATGGGTCAATTTTAGCAGACAACGGAAAAGGTGCCGGTACTCAGTACCCCCAAGTACCCCCTCAAAAAAAGCCCTGGTACTTGCTATCCTCAAGTTTAATAAAAACAGATTTAAATATATACCTTGCATTGCCAACTCTATGCCTTAAAGTCAGTGCACAATTTTGCCATTTAACAAGCATTAAATTACAACAATCCTGTTATTCCCTTAACACAAATTAGTAACTGCCTTCTAAGTGTGTAGCAGTTTTTCAACTACAGTACAGTCTCGATTTTCCAATGCAAAGGGGACTGACCCATTGTCAGATAAGTGAAAGTCAGGTAATACAGAAAACACTGCGTAAACCCCTCAAACAATGCATAAACAAAGGCATAGAACTCCCAATTTTAAAAAATTGTTCTAAAACAGATTTTTAATAGAAATATGCAATTATGTCACCGGGAGAGTCTGTCAGATATGCCAGATGGTTGGATAATCAAGATTGTACTGTAATTGCAATTTCTTTACACTACTCTGTGCAAGCCCCTAATACAAAAGTTGCAGTAAATCCAGCCTACTGATGGCTTTTAACTGGTTAAATGCTCCAAGTTTGCAGGCAGAAGCCATGATCTTAACTGGTATACCATGGTCCTTAGAGGCCTTAACTGATAAGAAACATAAAATCTGATAACTGATGTTTCTTTAAGAGAGAAGTAGAGTTATGACAGCAGTTTTGATGGATTACCTGAGCTAACTTCACTAGTCATAAGGTTATGTCTTGTTTTAGATTACTTGGTATAACACCTTATGAGCAATCGCACAAAGCAGTTTACAACTAAAATGAAAGAGGAAAGGGGCACCATTATTTAATAGGACAGGATAAAAGAGCAGAAAAGAGAAAATTTAAAAACAGGGTATGAACCTAGGTCCCCTCAGCGAGCAACTGACCCCCACAAAGGTCCCATCAAAACTTTATTGAAAGAGGTAAGTCTTTAAGTGACCTGAATTTCAGGTGAGCTGTGAGATGACAAATATGGTGAAGGCAAGGGGTCAGAGAGAGAGGCATAGGAACAGCACACATTTCAAATCCTGTACTTCTGAAGTAGGCTAAATTCATCTATTTTTTTTCTTTTTCCCTTTTTATCCTAGAGAGTGAAGAAGACGTACAAGCAAATTCAACAGAGAAAACTATGGATACCCAGAAAGAGACAGCAAAACAAGAAAGTTAATGCTACACTTTGATCTACATAAACAGCTTCTTATGATTTCAGGCTAAAAGGCAATAGTGAAGTTAATTTGACACAATCAGTAAAAGCTAGAAAACAAATGGCAGTTTTATCTTGTTGGAACCAATTAACTGAAGTGCAAAATATGAGGACATGGATTATGACAAAAGACATCATTTTCTTTTTCACTGCCAAAATGGGTGAGACTTTGTCACTAATCTTGGGACATTTTTATCAAATGGATTTAGCTGCTGACCAGAATGTAGAGCAAGCTACTAAATCGTTCTTGTAGCAACTGACTGATGAAACATCAGAGAGTGTTAGTGTTTCTTTTGTAATGAACAATATTTCAAGCTTAATGTTATCTGGCTAAACTGTTCATCCATTAAATGCATTATTGAAGAAAAGAAAGAACAAAGATTTTTTTTTTTTTTAGAACTATGCCTCTAGTTCTATGTTTACAATGTTTTGTATTATAGTTTACAGTTCAGATGCTGTACTTCCCCTTTTTGAATGCTATTGGAAAAGTTTTCTGTTTTTGTGAATCTTCTGCCACTAGTTTGAAAGGGCTTTTTGTTTGTATAATGTGGTGGAGTAATTGTTACATATGAGAAATAAAAACAAAACATTAACTGCTAAGTTGATCAACCAAGAACTAATGGCTTATTCTCATTAGTTTGTAGGTTAACATGTCCTCAAAGTTATCTTTGTCAGTTTAGGCCGCCAATGCCATACAGTTAAAGTAGTTTGCTTTCCTCCTTTGAAATGCTTTTCCAACTTTTATTGATCAGTTTTTTGGAGAATTTTTTAACTCACTGGGTGTCTATGATAATTTAAATTCTAAACTTGTAGTCTCCATACTAAAACAAAATACAAATAAAATAAAAATGAAACAATTTTATTAGTGTCAGTAGATTTCTAGTTTCTATTAGTGTGATTGTGAACACACCACAGACTATCATTTAGGCCTGTATTCATTGCAGGGACCAGTGGCACCCCCATCACTCCTGGTGTGGCTACTGGCATTGTCTTCAGAACAACTGTTCTTCATGACTGAGGGTCTCAGCGAGTTTAATTATACAATGTACAAACTTCCACGCTATTCTTGCGAGACTGTGATCAGTGAAGAAATTTAGACATCACGTATATCGAGCCCATCAAGAGCTGTATGACACTAGAAGAAAACAGAACTGTTGTCCCAGAGGCAGTGCCTGCAGCAAGACTCTGGGAAAGGGGTAAGGGGCCATTAACAAGCTGGAGGGAGACCCAGCTCAGAAGGATTGGGGACGAGATGATGACAGCTGTTTGGGAGGAGAGGCTAGTGGGAGTTCAGACTGACTGGGATAGAGTTGGGAGAGAGTGTGTTTTGGGGGAAGGAGAATTTTAGAGGAAATCTGAGTTGGAGAGACAAGATGAGGGGGAAAGAGGGTCTGGTGAACTTAATTTTGTTTACACATATTGCTCTGAGTGTGCCTGAGCAGCTGGACTGGTAACATCAATGGAGAGGGCCCCCCCCCCTCTCCATTTTTTCACCCAAGACTCTAGA
Organism: Microcaecilia unicolor; assembly: GCF_901765095.1. NCBI lineage: Eukaryota > Metazoa > Chordata > Amphibia > Gymnophiona > Siphonopidae > Microcaecilia > Microcaecilia unicolor. Next base: position 523,546,145 of record NC_044031.1, read on the forward strand.
TATCAACCAATTTAGCACTCTTCCTGGCTCTCATGTTGAAGTCTTTTTTCCAGTGTAGCTCCTGCTTCACCATATTAAAGAATACTGATTTGGGCTGACAAAAGCACAGTAACTCACGCTGCCACTAATACAGGTTATTGCTTTTGTTTATTGACATCTGCCCTGTTATTTTCAAAACAATGTATGGTAATCCATGCGGATTATAGTGCTACATTTTAGTAATGTGGATGGGGCATTTTTGATATGATATGTCTAAATCTGATTTTGGACGTTTCGCAGAAAACATCCAAAAATCCAGTAGCAAACATGGCCATTTTCAAACCAGAAAAACATCTTTTTGTTTCGAAAATGGCCATTTGCTAGTGCTTAGTGCATCCAAGCCATTGGGATGCACGGGTGGGCCAGCATTCTTAGTAGACTGACCGCACAGACATCCCAAGCAGAGCAGTGTGGCACCCTAGGAGGCACTGCATTGGACTTCACCTACAAGACCCCAGGTACACATCTCACTGTTACCCCCTTATATTGTATAGTGAGCTCTCCAAAGCTTCTCCTCCCAAACCTATTGTACCCAACTGTACACCACTACAATAGACCTTATGTTTGCATATGTCACCTATTTGTGGATGCAGTAGGTTTGGGTCGGTTTTGGAGGGCTCACACTTTCCAACACAAGTGTAACAGAGTGGGAAATGAGCCTGGGTTCCCTTCTCTACAGTTCACTGCTCTGACCTGCTTCTGCTCCAATAGGACTGGTCATAACATCTGAATCTGTCACAGAGACTGAATATGTACTGTTACTTTCACTGGGACCGATTCTGTTCAGTATATTTGTGAGTGACATTGCCAAAGGGTTAGAAGGTAAAGTTTGCCTTTTTGAGGACGATACTAAGTTTTGTAACAGAGTGGACACCGGGGAGTGGAAACATGAAAAAGGATCTGCGGAAGCTAGAAGAATGGTCTAATGTTTGGCAATTAAAATTCAATGCGAAGAAATGCAAAGTGGTGCACTTAGGGAGTAGAAATCCACGGGAGAAGTATGTGTTAGGCGGGGAGAGTCTGATAGTTACGGACAGGGAGAGGGATCTTGGGGTGATAGTATCTGAGGATCTGAAGGCGATGAAACAGTGTGACAAGGCGGTGGCTGTAGCCAGAAGGTTGCTAGGCTGTATAGAGAGAGGTGTGACCAGCAGAAGAAAAGAGGTGTTGATGCCCCTGTATAAGTCGTTGGTGAGGCCCCACCTGGAGTATTGTGTTCAGTTCTGGAGGCCGTACCTTGCTAAGGATGTAAAAAAAATGGAAGCGGTGCAAAGAAAAGCTACGAGAATGGTATGGGATTTGCGTTACAAGACGTATGAGGAGAGACTTGCTGACCTGAACATGTATACCCTGGAGGAAAGGAGAAACGGGGGTGATATGATACAGACATTCAAATATTTGAAATGTATTAATCCGCAAACGAACCTTTTCCGTAGATGGGAGGGCGGTAGAACGAGAGGACATGATATGAAAGTGAAGGGGGGCAGACTCAAGAAAAATGTCAGGAAGTATTTTTTCAAGGAGAGAGTGGTAGATACTTGGAATGCCCTCCCGCGGGAGGTAGTGGAGATGAAAACGGTAATGGAATTCAAGCATGCGTGGGATAAACATAAAGGAATCCTGTGCAGAAGGAATGGATCCTCAGAAGCTTAGCCGAGATGGGGAGGCAGGGCTGGTGTTTGGGTGGTGGGGCTAGTTCTGGGCAAGACTTCTACAGTCTGTGTCCTGAAAATGGGGCTAGTTCTGGGCAAGACTTCTATGGTCTGTGTCCTGAAAATGGCAGATACAAATCAAGGTAAGGTATACACAAGAAGTAGCACATATGAATTTATCTTGTTGGGCAGACTAGATGGACCATGCAGGTCTTTTTCTGCCGTCATCTACTATGTTACTATGTTTCACATCTTTAGGGGTGGGGGGGGGGGCAGTGACTACTGGAGGAGTAAGGAGTGCTCATGCCTTAATCCCTCCAGTGGCCATTTAAGGCACCTTTTTGTGACTTAGTTGTGATTGAAATGGATGTAGACCAAACCATCTAAGTTTTAGCCCCAGATATTTTTGCTTTGTTCTATTAATGCAGAAAAAAGTTCAAGTTTTAGGAACGCCTAAATCCCGCCCCCAAAGTGCTCCCTTGTGATTTGAAGACACAGCATATAAACTGCGTAGAAAACCTGTTGAGTTTTGAAAAAAAGCAATTTGGATGTTTTGGCAGAAAAAAAAAAGTCAACGTGCTGCTTTTTGAACGTTTTTCTGTTTTGGAAATGAGCACCTTAGTGTCGCATGATTAGTCCAAAGTGTTCCGAGAAGAAAACAATAGTTAATATGGGAATCCTATGGGCATTATTTAAGGGGCATGTATCAAACTTGCTCACATAACTTAATTTGCTTCAGATTTATTAATACTTCACACTATTTTAAGTGCACAAACGGAGGCATCAAATGCGCTGTCTAGACTCTAACCAATTGGTTCTTTCCCACCCTAAAGTCCACCAAGCATTCATCATTCTATTTTTTATCTCCTAAATTGTGGCATGAACTTCCATTTACATACATAATGAACAGTTTTCCTAAATTCATCTCTGCTTAACTCATTTTTACCATCTAGCCCTTAGAACAAAGGAACATAAGAGTAGCCGTAATAGGTCAGACCAATGGTCCATCTAGCCCAGTCTTCTGTTTCCAACAGTGGCCAAGCCAGGTCACAAGTACCTGGCAGAAACCTAAATCATAGCAACATTCCATGCTACAAATCCCAGGGCAACCAGTTGCTTCTCCATGTCTGTCTCAATAGCAAACTATGTACTTTTTCTCCAGGAGCTTGTCCAAACGTTTTTTTTTTAACCCAGATACACTAACCACTATTACCACATCCTCTGGCAAAGAGTTCCAGAGTTTAACTATTTGTTCAGTGAAAACATATTTCCCCCTATTTGTTTTAAAAGTATTTCTATGTAACTTCCTTGCATGTCCCCCTAGTCTTTGTACTTTTGGAATGAGTAAACAAAATCGATATACTTCTACTCGTACACCACTCAGGATTTTGTAGCCCTAACCTCTTTAGCCTTTTCTCATGCTAGAGGAATTCCATTCCCTTTATCATTTTGGTCGCTCTTCTTTGAACCTTTTCTAATTTTGCTATATCTTTTTTGAGATATGGCAACCAGAACTGAATGCAATACTCAAGCTGCGGTCACACCATGGAGCAATACAGAATTGTAGTATTTTTGGTCTTATTCACTATTCCTTTCCTAATAATTTCTGGCATCCTGTTTGCTTTTTGTGGTCGCTGCTGCCACACACTAAGCAGAAGATTTCATCTTATTATTTACAATGACACCTAGATCTTCTTCTTGAGTGCTGACCCCCAAAGTTGACCCCAGCATCAGGTAACTATGATTCAGATTATTCTTTCCAGTGTGCATCACCTTGCATTTGTCCACGTTAAATTTCATCTGCCATTTGGATGTCCAGTCTTCCAATTTCCTAAGGTCTTCCTGCAGTATTTCACAGTCCATGCATGTTTTAACAACCTTCAATAGTTTTGTGTCATCCACAAATTTAATCACCTCACTCATCATTCCAATTTTCACATCATTTATAAATATGTTAAATAGCACCAATCCCAGTACAGATCCCTGCGGCTCTCCACCGTTCACCCTCCTCCATTGAGAGAAATAACCATTTAACCCTACCCTCTGTTTTCTGTCCAGTAACCAATCACATGATTCTTTAATTTTCTCAGGAGTCTCTCATGAGGAACTTTACCAAAAGCTTTCTGAAAATCTAAATACACTACATCAACTGGCTCATCTCTATCCACATGTTTATTCATGCCTTCAAAGAAATTAAGCAAATTGGTGAGGCAAGACTTCCCTTGGCTGAACCCATGCTGACTCTGCCCCATTAAACTATGTTTGTCTATGTGTTCTGTAATTTTATTCTTTATAATAGTGTCCACTATTTTGCCCGGTACTGATGTCAGGCTTACTTAGTTTCCACTATTTTGCCCGGCACCGAGTCTGCAAGCCATTTTCCCAAGCAGGTCCACAAATCAGGCTTCAGTAACAATTCAGGCAAACCCAGCAGATGGAGATTATTCCGCCTGAAGCAGTTTTCCAACTCATAAGTACTAATACTACTAATCATTTCTATAGCACTACTAGACATACGCAGCACTATACAAATTATATGCAGGCACTTTCTCTGTTCCTAGAGGGCTCACAATTTAAGTTTTTGTACCAGGGGCAATGGAGGGTTAAGTGAATTGCCCAAGGTCACGAGGAGCTGCAATGGGAATTGAACCCAGGTCTCCAGGATCAAAGCCTGCTGCACTAACCAATAGTCTACTCCTCTACTCCATAAATACATAAGTAGTGCCATACTGGGACAGACCAAAGGTTCATCAAGCCCAGCATCCTGTTTCCAACAGTGGCCAATCCAGGTCACAATACCTGGCAAGATACCAGAAAAGCTCAATACATTTTATGCTGCTCGTCTAGTTTGTCTTCTAGGCTCCGGAGTTTGGCATCTACTTGAGGCCGTTGACCTTCCAAGGCGTGCACTGTATCCTCCACGTCGCTTACCCTCTGCTGCATTGCTTTGAAATCTTTAGTAAGGGCAATAAAGTTACTTTCCATTTGGTCTAGCTTATACAGTTAGTTACAGGCAATTCCGCTGATTCCATTTGTGTAGTTCAAAGTGGATTACAGTAAGACTCTGGATCACAGTACGTCTAGGATGTAACAAATATGGAATAACCCAACAGAGCTAACACCCATTATTAGTCACATATTCAGAGAACAATAGGGACTTTAGACCCTTCTTAAACATATCAAGAGAAGATAAAATACATAAATTATTGGATAAAGATTTCCAGAACTTGGCTGCCTGATACGCAAACAGATGCATAAAATATCTCTTTAATATCATACCCTTAGGGCTCGGAAAATTAAACAGGAGAGAAGTTTGAGTGTTATGCAATTTTCCACCTGCTGCATAGTGCACAAGGGATATCAAATAAGGCAGTACTAATCCATGCATAATTTTCCATAGAAAGCATCCCAATTTAAAAGTTATTCTAGCCTGATTTGGGAGCCAATGGAGTTTAATAAAGTAAACTGTTATATTGTCTGATTTTTCTAAGAGAATAGTTCAGGCTAACCACCATATTCTGGATTCTCTAAAATTTTCTCAGTAGGCATTTTGGCAATCCTAAGTAAACAATATTACAATAATCCAACTTACTAAGAATCAATGAATGGACTACAAGTCTGAACTGGTCAATCGATAGAAATTTACGAATAGCCCTTAATCTTCTTGTGATATAGAAGGAGTTCTTAACAAGAGAATTTACCGGAGGTTCCAAAGTCAATCTGTTATCCAAAATAATACCTAATATCTTTATAAACTGATCTGTGTAAAACTTTCATCATCAATTATCAGCTTAGATTTCACTTCCTGAGCTGATTTTGTCTCTTAATAAAAATGTGAGGTTTTTTCTTTAATTTTAAATAGTGGGAAGACATTCAATTGGAAATAAGTGAAAAACAGCAGGAAATTTGAACTATACACATTTTGTAGATCTGTAGAGACAGGGAATATAGCCTTTCTCCAAACCTAGTGATGACGTTAGGACATTAAACAAGATTGTTGACAAAGGTGAACCTTGAGTTACATCTGAAGGTAATGACCATCTTGCCAACAAATTATCCTGGAACTTAACATAATAGTGTTGAGTAGTCAAAAGGCCCCTAAACCAAGCCAGAACATTTCCGGTTACACCAAACTTAGCCAAGATTTCTAGCAAAACTGCATGGTTCACCAAATCAAAGGCGCTGGATAGATCAATTGCAACAACACACACATTAGAACACTAATGAACTTCTTAAACTAATGGAACTTCACACAACAGCACAAGGAGTCTCATTGCACACAAAAGAACACCAATTAGACATACTAGCCCACACATTCTCAATGAGTAATAACCACATGGGAAGAGGTACCATGGTCAGACCACAGCAAGCTCACTTTCACACTACAATGGAAAGAAAGCGGTAAGAAAAGAAAACCAAGAGCCCAACACACATTCACAACCAGAGGAAAAGTAGACAACCACACATTCTGGAGAACAACAATAAATGAACTCAATGACATACCACCCGAAGATAAACACTTCCTGAGAAACCAGGACGAAACAAGTGAAAGCACACTAAACAAAATAGCATCAATCAAAACAAAAATCACAAAACAACCACGTCCCTGATTTAATGACAAACTAATACACATGAAGAAACTCTAGGAAACTCGAAAGAGCATAGGACAAAAACAAAACAGACGCAAACAAAACCATATGGAGAAAAGCCATAAGAACATACACAAACAGCATAAAGAAAGCAAAAGCAGAACACTACAGTACATATATGAACCTCGACCAGACCAATATGAAAAAAATATTCAAACTTGAACAAACTACTGAAAACCCAGAACATATTGGCAACAACTAAAATACCGCCAACTGCAAACGAGCTTGCACAGTACTTCAAAACCACAAAAAAAACATCACAGACTACCTACAGGACTGCGAAACACACGACAACCACACCACAGCAGACAGAATATGGACCATGTTCAAACCACAGTAAAGACACTATTGACAAAATACACACATGCATACTGCCTACTTGACAAATGCCCCAACTACATGATGAAAAACCCACCAGACTGGTTCATCGAGTACCTCACCAAACACATCATATACATGTTTGAAAGAGGTCAATTTCCAACAGACAAAGGCAACGTAGTATTCACACCTATCCCCAAAAACACTACCAGCAAGATCAGCAATATCACAAATTATAGACCAGTAACCTCAATACCAGTACTGACCAAATCGATGGAAGGTCTAGTAACACAACAACTAACAAAATACTTGACAAAATTCTCAATTCTTCATAAATCCCAATCAGGTTTCAGACCACAACACAGCAGTGAGATGGTCATAACCACCCTGATAACGAAATTCAGAAGCATAATATGCCAAGGACAAAACGTACTACTACTACAATTCAACATGTCAAATGCATTCGACCTAGTAGACCACACCACACTAATGACACTGCTTGACAAAATATAGGAATCAGCGGTGCAGTGGCAACAGGCTTCAATGGCTTCCTAAAGACCAGATCCTACATTTTAAAGATGTCCAACCAAACATCAGTCTCCTGGATCACTGAGTGTGGGGTACACAGGGATTGCCAATATTATCAATACTATTCAATGTAATGATGGTGCCACTCAGAAAAAAAAACTGGAATTAATGGGTTTCAACCCATTTATATATGCAGATGACGTCACCATCTTCATGCCTTTCCAAAACAATATTACAAACATACAGGACACATTTTTTTCTAATAATTTATATTTTTATTTTATATTTACATGTTAAATGTTTCAGCAATATCTCACTTAACATTATCTGAAAAATCTTTCCAAAGAAAACATAATCTTCAACTTTGTCCACATAATTTGGATCCAAGAACCAGGAAATAAAAAACATAAAGTGAAAAATAATCATCAATAGAGCAGTAGAAAGCTTAATACACGCAGCCAATATACAGCAAATCAATTATTGGGTGCGATCGGGGTATCCCTAGCACCTTCTTTAGAATTTACAAATTCTATCAGTTTCTTTGGGTCAAAGAAAACATAATTTATTGAATTCAAAGTCACTAAACATCTGCAAGGGAATTTCAAAACAAAAGAACCACCTAGATTAAGAACTTTAGGTTTTATAACCAAAAATTCTGTGTTTCCCTTGCTAAGTCAGGGAAAACTTGTATTTTAGACCCCAGGAAAACTGCATTCATATAGCGAAAATACATTTGGAAAATATTATTTCTATCTGGCAAATATCACTAGAAGGGTTGTTCTTTCTGTTATTACTTCCAGAGAACTCTCTAGGAATTCAGTCAGATTTAAATCAGGTTGAGATTGTACAGTCAAAGATCTGGAAGTTCCTGTGATGTATTGGGCTCTGACTATAGACGGATAGCCTTCTGTCGGAATTCCCAATATCTCCCCCATAAGAGGTGACTTTGGGAAATTTAAAAACTGCAAATTATTTTCCTCCCCTGATTTTCCAAGTATTCAAGCTTACGTGCTTGAAACTCCCTATCCCTGATAGCTGAGACTGCAAAACTCTGTAAATGAGCAACCTCAACTTCTAGTGAAGTAATTGTATTCAAATGATTTTCAGTTTGTCTAGACAGAGTTTGACTCAACTGTTTCAAATCTGCAATCTCTCCCCTAAAGGAGTTGGATAACTGAAGAAGGGAGGAATTTAATCCCTGTATCGCATCCCATAACGATTCCATAGTTACAACAGCTGGTCTCACTATACCTTCATTTCCTCTGGAAGCAGCATTCTGGGCAGTAGAAGAAGAGAGCTCCAGGCTTTGGCTTTCCTCCGATAACAGCCTACCCGGGGTTGACACCGCGACAGGTCCTCTCACAGTTAGGGAAGACTGGACCCTCACTGGCGCCTCTCAATGCGTAGCTACTTCCTGGTCTTGGAGGAGTTGTGTCAGGTGGAGGGCTTAACGAAACTCCCTCAATGCTGCGATCCGCCTCCAAGGTTGCGGATTCCGTCAAAGCGTGTGTCAGCTGTCCCAGCGCATGGACGCCGAAGCTCTCCAGGGTGGTTTGTCGGGCGGTTGGGGCTTCCACCAAGCCCGAGGAGGTGGGTATTTTGGGTTTCCCCTTCCTTTTCCCCATTTCCAGCACGGGGAAAATTCCCCAAAATAACTCCACTCACTGGTGATCGGGAGCTCCACCACGCCACAACTGTTCAAATCGCCATCTTGGATCCTCCAAATCAGGACAAGCTTTTTAAAAAGGATTGGACCTCATGGAAGAATGGGCAACAACTTTCAAACTAAAACTGAACAAAGACAAAACCAAATTCCTAGTACTATCCAGCCCACACAACCCCACATCCTACCAAAAACTCACAATCAACCAACAAACATACTACATTGAAACACAACTTAAAATACTAGGAATCATTCTTGACAAACATCTAGCACTGAACAATCAAATATCAGCAGTAACATCAAAATGCTTCAGAACATTATGGAAACCGAGAAGAATAAGAGACTATTTCCCTAGACAGTCTTTCCGGGTAGTGGTCCAATCAACGGTACTATCGCTAATAGACTACTGTAATGCAGCATATGTAGTGTGCAAGGAAAACACACTAAAATTGCTGTAAACAGTCCAAAACTCGGCAGCAAAACTAATTTTCAAGAAATCAAAATATGAAAGAGCAACCCCACTACTTGAAACAGTACATTGACTACTAGTCAAAGCAAGAATATATATATATATTTTTTTCAAAGCGAGCATCCTAGTCTTCAAGATACTATTTGGAATGGCACTCGAATATATGCTTAATATGGTTGAACTATCCTCAAGAAATGCCAACCCAGTTGTTATGATTGTGGCCATAACCCCTCTCAAACTTACCTTTTTCCTGGTGGTCAGCTTAGCTGGCTTCTGTTTCATTTGTCTGTCCTGTCTGAGCTGGCTCTCTCTCTCTCTCTGTGCTGGCAGCTTCCAGCAGCATGACTCTTAATTGTCTCACTTTACTGCAGCTGTGGGTGTTGCCTGAGTTGCTCTACCTCTCTTTGGGTGTACTGGCTTCAAGTGCTTCACGGTGCTGCATTGGTGTGGGTTGGGCCTCTATGGGTTTCAGTGTGCTCTCTGGGTCAGTGTGCTGTTGCCGGGGTCTAGGGAGTGTGACATCATCTGGGAGGGCCTTGATAAGGAAGTGGTGTGCTTTCCTTCAAGGCCTTTGCAACGGTGGTGTTTGCTTTAGGTAGGGTGGTGCAGTGTGCACTTCTGACTTCGTGTCTAGTTTCCCTGCTTGCTTTTGCTAAGGTCCAGGTTAGTGTTAGTGCAGTGTGCACTGGTGTCTGTGTGTTTAGCTTTCCTGCTTTTCCCTCTTGGTTTTGGAAGCATTGCTGTGTGTAGGGCTTTGGAAGCTCTGTTACTGTTAGAAGTACTTCAGGGTTTGGTGTTGTTAGGAACACTACAGATTTTGCTGTTAGAAGTACTTCTGGTGTTTGTGTTATTGGGAGCATTGCAGTCTTTGCTGTTTGGGTTTTGGTGCTGTAGGAAGCACCTTGTTAGTTTTGTGTCTAGCTTGCTAGGGTAGTGCTTGGGAAGCACCTTGTTAGTTTTGTAGCTAGCTTGCTAGAGTAGTGCTTAGGAAGCTTGTTAGTTTTGTGTTTAGCTTGTTAGTGTAGTGCTTAGGAAGCACCTGTTCTGCGTAGGTGTGTAGCTTCCCTGCTTTCCCTTGTAGTGTGTGGTAGCACTTCTGCTGTGTGTTTAGTGTTTAGTAGCACCTGTGTTAGCTTTGTGTTTAGTTCCCTGCTCTGTTAGTTTAGGGCTTAGGAAGTCCCTTTGTTGAGCAGGGTTTAGGAGCTCCTGTTTAGTATAGGGCTTAGGAAGTCCTTTTGTTAGTGTAGGCCTAGGAGTGCCCTGGTTAGTCCGGTTCCTTGGAGCACTGCTGTCTCTTCTGTTTCCAGTCCTGGTCCTTGTGTCATCCGGTATCCAGTAAGTCCTGCCGGCCACTCGAACCCAAGAGCTCAACCCTTGGGGGGGGGGGGGGTAGTGGCCAAGTGCAGGTGAAGCTGTACGGACCAGTCCAGTGTGCTCCAGTCCAGTGTGTTCCGGTCCAGTGTGTGTTCCAGTCTGGTGCGCTCCAGTCCAGTGTGTTCCGGTCCGGTGTGTGTCCAGTCTGGGGCGCTCCAGTCCAGTGTGTTCCGGTCCGGTGTGTGTTCCAGTCCTGTGTCCTCCAGTCCGGGGGATTGCAGTCCAGTGTTCCAGTCCTGTGTCCTCCAGTCCAGGGGATTCCAGTCCATGTGTTCTGGTTCACTGGGCAGTGCCTGCAGTCCCTGCCGGTGTGCTTGCCCAGTGTTGGTTGGTGGGTTTTGCCTGCTGCTGTCGCTCCTCGGCAGCAGCCCAAGGGCTCACGTTTGCTCCAGAACCCGGCCCCGCAGGCTCTGAACCTGAGAACCTGACACCAGTAAACAGAAACTACGTACTCCTATATCTACCCAACTGCAAAAACACCATCTACAAAACTATCTACACAGCCGGATTTAGCTATCAGGGTTCCAAATGGTGGAACTTGATACCAAACACCATAAGAAGCATCACAAATCTCATCCATTTCAGGAAATAAATGAAAACCTACCTCTTCAATTCTACAGCTAATCACAAAGATATTGTTGCCTTCCTTTCAAGTCTACCTCTTTAAAAACTATATGAATAAACATCACCAAAACTCTACAACTGGACACAGAAGCTACCACTACCTTTTCCTCTTCAAATCTATCTCTTCAAAAACTCTATGAATAATCACACGAAATATAGATGCCCTCTCCACATTGCAAAACACTATTGCAACTCCACCAAAATGTACATTGTAAGCCACTTTGAACTGACATTTGTTTTTGGGTAATAGTGGAATACAAGAATGCATGCATAAATAAAATAAATTATAAAGGCACCTTGTTTCATACTTAAAAGATTTCTAACATAATTCAGTAGTGAAGCTAGCAAATTTCTGTACTATGGTTTATACAAAAGCCTGATTTTGAACCATGCAGTAGATCATACTGATCCAAGTAAGACTGCAGTTGCTTATGTACCAATGCCTCCATTATTTTGGTAAAATAGGGGTAGACGCAACTGGTCTATAATTTGCCACATCTCCTTTTGAGGCAGAGGAATTTTTTAGTATAGGTGTTTAAACAGAATTAGCAAAGTTTTCAGGAAGCATATCAGTAAGATGATCAATCTATTGAAGTAAAACTTCTTTAAACTCTTGATGGTATGACTTTCATTAAATAAGTTGGGCAAATGTCTGAACAGTGTGATTTTGCAAATTTCAAATTAAAGGATCCAATTCAACTAAGGAAATATTGTGAAAAGTACTCCAAATACAATCTGCCAAATAGCCCTCAACCAGAGGGAGATAATTATAAGGTCTGTGCCTATTATTATCATATGTATGTAATTGCTCAAATACAGATTGAATCTTCTTTTGAAAGGAGGCTAACTGATCAGCTTTCTGTAGTAATTCCCCTGATATCTTAGTAACCATGGACATGTCAGTAAGAGAGTTAGTAATATTGAAAAGTCTTCTCACGTTAGAGGTGTTTCTATAATTTCTGAGAAACGCTTTTCCTTGTCATTTGCAATGGCTTTTTTTATAAGCATTTATAGCTCTTTGCCAAGTTTTCTTATTTTGATGTGATTCATCCTTCCTCCATAGTCTCTCAAGAGTTCTACAATTATACTTCATCTCTGCTAAAGCAACCGTAAACCATTTGTTACCCGGATGCTTGATTTTTCTCTCACAAACTGGGGCTATGGGGCTCATTTTCAAATATGCCTTATTTAAAACCAATTCGCAATATATTATTATTATTATTTGTTACATTTGTACCCCACATTTTCCCACCTATTTGCAGGCTCAATGTGGCTTACATAATACCGTAAAGGCGTTCGCCAGTTGGTTGATAACAAATACATGGTCGTATTGTGGTCAGATGAGGTAGGAGTGTGTTAGGCACCGTGAAGGTAGAAGGGAATGAGGATTGAATATTAGTCAGTACAATCATTGGTTGTGCTGTGTTGCTAGATGTGGGGATTTATGTTGGATCAGTGGGGTGAGCCTTTTTGAAGAAGTTGGGTTTTTAGTGATTTTCTGAAGTTTAGATGGTTATGGATTTCTCTTACAGCTTTTGGGAGTCCATTCCATAGCTGTGCTCTTACGTAGGAGAAGCTGGATGCGTAAGTTGTTTTGTATTTAAGTCCTTTGCAATTTGGGTAGTGTAAGGTTAAGTATGATCGTGAAGATCCGATTCTGTTTCTGGTTGGTAGGTCTATGAGGTGTGTCGTATCCTGGGACTACGCCGTAGATGATTATGTTCCAGTCATTCAACCAGGCATTCTGATCTACCGCGGATAGTGGAATTTGTAATATAATATATTTCCAGAATTGAATTTGGTCAATTTTGGTCTACATTGTTTTATTATTGGAAGTGACCTAGGTGGTGTAATCTTATTCTGTGATACTGCCAACCAATACATATCATATTAAAAGAAGCCTGAAAGTGATCTGTCCAGATAACCTGATTCCAGGTTGGTTTTAAAAAGTTATTGCTCCCTCAGATACATTGGAATAGGTAATTAACAAGTTGGTGCCCCTTTTCATGGGCTGAGATGTTATGAAATCCAAAATATTCAGAAATGTCATTCAGTCACATTTACATTAGTCATTGATTCCAAATGTAAATTTATATCACCCACTAATAGGTTGTAAGATGACTAAAATACTTTTTCCCACAAATTTATAAAAATCGTCCTTAGCATTCAATCATTTTCCAGGCAGACAGTAAAATATGTGTTGAAATTGTTTCCCTATGGTTGTCATGACTCTCGGGGCTTGATAATAAGAAGCCCCAATATCATGGAGCATAACCCTGGCGCAGCAATCACCTGAAGTCTCTATTATTTTGTAAAGTCTCTTTTATTGAATAAATCACAGATAATTTACTCACAGATAGATGTTCAGGATACAGAGACTTCTGAATCTGGAGGCTGTGGGAGGTGGAGATCTGAAGAGAGGTAGTTGTATTGCAGGGGGAGGGGAAAGTAGTTGAACAGGTAGAAATAGTCCAAAGCTGGGTGACTGCAATGTGCAATATCTCATTTGGAAGAAGATATTTACAGGGTAAAAAATCCAGGTTCGTTACAGGGAGTGCGAGGGCTTAGACGTTACAGGGATTTTCAGCAGGACAGAGCTGTCTGGAGCGAGATGGTGGTGGGCTCCATGCCCTGGCTATAATGGAGGAAGAAGCCCCACATGGCTGAAAGGACAAGGAAGTGGTGGGGCTTCATACAGGGAGGAGCAGACAGAGACCAATGGGGGACAGAGCCTGCTATCGGATAGCAAGGGGTAGTCCTAGAGATAGGAGGGAAAGGTCATACCTGGCTGACCTCTGATAGTAAGACTGAACAGGAAGACAAAAGAGCCAAGCTTGGCAGAGGGAGAGGGAGAGAGAGAAGGTCTGAGCAGCCTCACAACCAGTGATAGCAGTTCTTACACAGCCAAACAAGTGTGGTTGCATTGCCTGTGAACTACATTACCCACAGTGCATTGCTCATATATCTTTACAATGAGAGACTGCAGCAGCGAAAGTTCTTAGAAATGAGAATAACAGTAAAGACATTACTCACATTTTAGGATCACGTTATGAACTAGTGCAAGGCTGTCAGGGAACAGAACAATGGTAGATTCCACGACTGCACTTACATCCGCTACAATTTCTACTGCCCACTCAGAGCTTGGAGCCAGAGATGACAGCACACTCTTCTCCTCCATTTTTGCGTCTGTTGTGCAATCCTTCCATTCTTTTTTGGTAAGTCTTGAGGCCATGCAACCACCAGACCATCACCAGAACAGTAGTCTGGGTGCAAAGATGGCAGAATAGTAGTTGAAAAGAGACCGATGTTGTCAATTAAATGTATATTAAGCTTGGGTGAGCAGGAGCCTTCAGACCTCTGGCCTCACTCCACCATATCCCAACCGGAAGTCCTCTGGAACCCTTTTTAAAATTTGGCATTACATTGGCTACCCTCTAATCTTCTGGTACCATGCTTGATTTTAAAAATAAATTACATATTACTAACATAGCTCTACAAGTTCATTTTTCAATTCTATCAGTACAATTGCTCCATTATATCATCCAGGTTTACACAGATTTGTTTCAGTTTCTCTGACTCATCAGCATGGAATGTCTTTTCTGGCACTGGTATCTCTCCCACATCTTTCTCGTTGAAAACCACAGCAAAGAATTAATTTAATCTCTACGCTATGGCCTTGTCTTTCCTGAGTGCCCCTTTTACCCCTCAGTCATCTAGCGGTCCAACAGATTTTTTTACCAGCTTCTTGCTTCACACACTAACAGTAGAGACTCCCATAGGAATATATGGATGTCTCTAGCATTAGCACGCATGCTAAAAACGCTAGTGCACCTTAGAAAACAAGGC
Organism: Microcaecilia unicolor; assembly: GCF_901765095.1. Classification (NCBI taxonomy): domain Eukaryota; kingdom Metazoa; phylum Chordata; class Amphibia; order Gymnophiona; family Siphonopidae; genus Microcaecilia; species Microcaecilia unicolor. The sequence goes on from NC_044031.1 coordinate 523,561,307, forward strand.
CCTTAGATGTAGGAGCTTGAGTGGAGGTGGTTTGGGGAATTAAAGTAATTTGAGCAGGTATCTCCAGATCCTACTCATCTTGAGGACAGCTTTGCTATATCCC